>NC_073701.1:75223070-76487176 GCF_023634085.1 Falco cherrug | reverse complement strand
CAGAGTCCTGAGATTACACAGACATGCTGGTGTGAAATGCTGAGGAAAGAGCATCTGCTGAGCCCTGTGAAAAGCAGATAAAGCAATAAGGGAGAGAGAGAGAGAGAGAGAGAGAGGATGAATGGGCTGAACGATAAAATAGTCTCATAACAAGCCCCAGACATTTGAATATTTATTTTGAATTATTCTGGTTTTGATAGCCCCCAAAGAGCACTTTTAAGTGCTTAATTTGCTTTGCTCCATTGATTTTAATTAATCTTGCCCTAGGCTTTCAAACTTGATGAGCATGGAGAACTTAGGGGTGAAAAAAAATAAAGCAGCCTGCTTCTTTACTGTATAATATTCCTTAACTGCTTCACAGCATGGGCAACCGTGGTGCAGATGTGGCAGACCTGGACATGAGTACTCATCATGCCATTGGCACCATCCTTGTAGGTAGGGATACTACCTTCACGGGCTGAATTTAAAGCAGAAGACAAATATCTAATGCCAAAGGCTTCTGAATGGATGGAGCTGATCCAGTTCCTCATCCAGCCAACAAAACAGCAAATACCTGCCTGCAGGCTCTGCGTCAGAGGCATGAGGCAATCACAGAATCATAGAACGATAGAGTGGTTTGGGTTGGAAAGGACATTTAAAGGTCATCTAGTCCAATCCCCCTCCGATAAGCAGGGACACCTTCAGCTAGATCAGGTTGCTCAGAGCCCCATCCAACCTGACCTTGAGTGCTTCCAGGGATGGAGCATTTACCGTGGTATATAGGCAACCTGTTCCAGTGCGTTTCACCACCCTCGTTGTAAAAAATTCCTTCCTTATATCTAGACTGAATCTACGCTCTTTTAGTTTAAAACCATTACCCCTTGTCCTATCGGTACAGGCCCTGCTAAGAAGTTTCCCCCCATTTTTCTTATAAGCCCCCTTTAAGTACCAGCAGGCTGCAACAAGGTCTCTCTGGAGCCTTCTCTTCTCCAGGCTGAACAACCCCAACTCTCTCAGCCTTTCCTCGCAGGAGAGATGTTCCATCTCTCTGATCATTTTTGTGGCCTCCTCTGGAGCTGCTCCGACAGGTCCATGTCTTTCCTGTGCCCAGGATTCCAGAGCTGGATGCAGCACTGTAGGTACACCCAAAGTGATGGGCAGCTCTGACAGCAACAGCTGTATCTAACAGCTCCCACTGCTCAGTCAGCTGGCACAGAGAAGCAAGACCACCCTGCACTGCCAAGAACAAGTATTTCTTTCCACAGGCAAGTCTCCACAGGGTCCCAGAGTTACGCTGGGTACAAAGAAATCACACATCTATATAGTGAAAGGCTCCTGCAAGCACAGAGGCATACTTAAAAAGAAACCAGAGAGACGACCTACAGGAAGCACATGAGCTTTTGTACCACACAAGAAGAGATGCTTTTGCATTTGGAACGAAGGATAAGCAATAAAAGAAAAATTATAGGATCCTTTGTTCTCCCTGGAATGACTGACCCAAGGCATGCCCTTCAGTGAGACATCTCCTGGAGTCATTTAAAGGGACCAATAACAACTGGCGATGACTGCAGCCTAGGGAGAGTGGCACTGCCATCAAGTTTACCTAATGAAGATGAATTTCATTATTGCCAGGTTGAGTGGTTTTAAACCAGGTGTTAAACAGCTGTGTGATTCAAAGATCTTGTTCCAGAGTTACTAGATTTGAGGTTTAAGAGGCATTTTCTTCCAGCAATTTCAATTAAAGAGACAGAAATTCTGGAGAGACTGGGACCTTCTGCCCAAAAGTGCAGTGCTGCCACTGTGCACGGGGTGCACAATGGGACCAGAGACTGCAGTGAAGACATGGTGTTTTCATGCATTCCTAACTGAGCAGAAAAAATATCAATCAGGTGATCAGTTTTCCATCACCTCTGCCAAACTCTGGATGTGGACATACCACCTCTTCTTGATTCAGCTGAGAGCAGCAACCCCCAAAAAGCCCCTGGTCCCTCAGCATCCCTCCACTGAGTCCCAGGGGGAACGCAGGACCATCACCTCCTGGCAGCACCACAGGAGGGATGCTCCAGCAGGACCAGGCTCTAGCAAGAAGCCCCAGCCCAGCCCATCATGTAGGAGGACCGTAAGGTCAGTCATCAACTGGGATTTATTCTTTGTCCTCCTAAAAGGCAAGACAGTGACCAGCATGAACTAATCAGTGATTAAACTGTTACTCAGAAGCTGTAATTTGACATTTGTGACTTCTCTGATTACTACTGTCTCATTCTGCATCTCTATTGCCTTTCTGGGGAAGGTTATTAGAAGGCCGTATGTTTTAGATAATAATTAGTTAAATCTCCTGCCAATGAATAAGCAACCTCAGTTCTAACATCTGTAATTCTGAATGTGGCTATCTGGATAAATGAGCCTAAAAAAAGAGAGAAAAAATAATTTGCTTTAGCGAAGGAAGGTATTGTTAATGTATACCCACAAGAGACTTGAAAAAACCTCCCGCAAATAGATGAAAGTAATTCATTAAGAACATTAATCAGTTTTGGACTATCACACACTGTCGTAATCAATCATTTTAATTAAAAGGAACCATGCATTCTCTCCCTGTCTTTTACCTCTGCCCATCTTTGCACATACAGCTGATCAAAGACGTCATATTTCAAAGATGCTGAATACAGTTCCTGTAGTCTTCATTAAAGCATTTCACAAAGCAACAATATCCTCTGTTTGCACTGAAGTACTCGCCTTCTTGGCGAACCTTTTGCTTTTGCTCTGAAGGAAACAATCAGATTCCAGTTCCTGTGCTCTGTGTAAGGGAAGAGAAAAGACCCAACTGCCTTACAACAAGGTGTACTGGCTCATCCATGTCTCTCAGGGAGAAACTTGGCTTTCCAAGCACACCTAGGCAGGTGTCACTGCTCAGTAACTGTCTTTCCTCCATCCCCCCTGGAGAGTGGGACCCTGAAGAGGGTCTCCATTCTTCCCAGTACCTTTTCTTCAACAGCTGCCAATAGCAGACCCCAGGGAAAGGAAGGGAAGACTGCACAGGGAAAATATATAGGGATATTTCGCCACTCTGCAGCATGTTGTAGGTCAGGGACTTCTTGAGCCAGAGGCAGCGTTTGATGGCTGCAACGGATTTTTCATGCCATGCATTTCTCCAGTCCCTTTTTGAATCACGTAATGAGCAGAGACAAATTTTTCCTTTTCAATATCAGCTGTTTTGCTTTCTATCATGCTAAAATTATAGGAAAGAATGAAACATTTTGGTTCTTCTAATAAGCAAGGAAACAGTTTTGTTACACTCATCAATGCGTTGCAGCCTTCTGAGATCAAAGAATGCTGCTACTTTCCTTTTAGGAGCACAAGGAAGAACAAAAAAAAATTACATTGAAAATGCATTTGTAAAAAAGCTGTATCCTCCTTTCCTAAAGCTGATGTTGGTATTTCAATACCTGCCGGTTAGCTGGTATCTGCCTCTGTATGATCAGCATGAAGTTTCAAAGGATGTCTGGCTTCAACAATATCTAATATTGATTTAATTTAAGATAAAGACAAGGCTGTAAACGTGAGAATCAGTCAACAAGAAAGGCATAAGTCAAATGTTGTGGCAGAGAAGATTTTTCAGTTGTCCTTTTCTTGAGTACAAGGAACAAAAGGGAAATGGTTTGGTCACAACTGTGTTTCTTGCATTCCTTAAACTGCTGCTCAGGGAGAGGGGCTCGGAGGGATTTTTCCATTTTTCACCATCCTATGAGATAGCGGATAGGAACAGCAGTATCTGACAGGGTTCAACAGCACTTTCAAAAAGCCACTGGCATAGTTCTGTTTGAGAAGGTAAGTAAATCATGGTGTGAAAGATAAGCAGTGATGTGGCCTGCAGACACTGCAGGGACGGAACAGATGCATCAATAAAGGGTCGCTTCTCTACATGACGGAACGTTACACTTGAGCGTGTTGAAGTCCCAAACGGAAACTAGTTGTGCTAATTATATTTATATATGACCTAAGAGAACTAGAGAAAAGACAAGGAAAAATAAAAAACAAAACCCCAACTTCTTTAGATTAATTAAAACTAGAAAAAATAGAAGGAAGTCCTCAAGAGAGTCCTGATGAAGTGATGTGACAGCTAGGACACAGACACACGTGTAGGAAATGGTCTGAATAACTCCTCTGTATTACTACTTCGGAAATGTAACGCAGCCACAAAGGAAAAAAGACCTGTGCCCGTGCTCAGTATGAGCTGCTGCTTACAGAAACAGCCAAAATATTGGGATGCACAAGGAACAGGACAGACAGTTCTTAACTTGTAAAGTCCCAAGGTAAACAAAATGCTCACCTTTGCCTTTAACTGTGTGTCTGTTCTGAGCTTCGTATCTCAAAAGAATAGAGTTCAAACAGAAAGAGTTCAGAAAGGAATAGTGCAAATACTAATTAATGTACATAGGTCAATAAAGGTAGAAAATAATTCCTGTATCAGAGACAAACTGAAAAGCCTGTGACTGTAGAGAGCAAGTGAACAAAATTGAATATACTGAACATTGTTCTCTGCCCTGTCATAAGTCAAAAGCCAAGTAACATTTCAAGTATTTGGAAGGCAGCATTCATCTACATCTGAGATAATGTCTTCTTTTTAATTAGAAAACAAAATGGCTCAATAACCCCAGATGTCCTTATTTCAAGCTACGAAGTAACAAGAGCCTTACAGAATTAACAAAAGGATCAAACAATGACAAAGCTAGTAGCACACACTTTATTAGGTAAAATAAAATGGAAATATAAATGTCTATCTGTCTTTCTAAGCTAGCCATTAGCTTGACCACTGTAAGATTTTTAGTTTCAGGGGTGCTAGAAATATACACAACAAAGTGGTGTACGATGCAGACACAACGGACCGAGCGGACTCGTGCTTCTGCAGCGCAGTGCAGCACGTCCTGAGCTTCCCCGTCTGACATAGGTGCAGTCCAGCCAAACCAGTGCAGTGCTTTGCCTAAAGAAAAGCGTGCTAATGCTGGCTTCACACAGCCATGCTGAATCTGGTTGCAAGCACTGAAGACCACCAAGCACTGCTGTGCCACCCTCTCCACACCGTCTCTCTGCTGTGCTGCACCTCACTGTAGGCACATGCACCCAAGGCTACCCGATGGACCGGGCTGACATCTAGCCTTATGTCGCACGGTGCTTCCTGCATTTCCAAATAGAAATCCACACTCTGTTGACAGCACCCCTACCGCTGGACACAGAGACAGCGGTCAGACTCAATTGTTACGGACACAATCTGAACAAGTCCAATTCCCCAGCTCCACTCTTCCATTTTGCCACTTTACTGTTTATTTCCCTAATCAAAAATAAACAGCACTCCTCACTGCTGCAGTCCTCACTGTAACACAGCCAAAATATTTTTCCATTTAATTCTGTGTTCTAAAAACTCACTGATTTCAAATGATCACACTTGGGGCTTCCTCTAAGAGAACCACACAGCATTTGCAGCCTGCAGAAACCAGCCTGTCTCTGGACAACCTAAACGACTTGTAAGATGGGAATTCAAGTGAAAACAAGAATTACTGTAAGAAAACAGATGGTGAAGACTGACAGCTGTTTCATTGTTTTGACAAAAATACCTTGTGGATGACCTGAACATTTGTTTTGGACCGCAGTATTGGCTTGAGAATGGGTGAGCTATATTGGAAATGAGCTCTTACAGAAACTTTTAATCCATCTTTTATTTTAAAAGAAACATGATCGCCGATTTTCGTTTAAAGAGACTTAAGACATAGTTACGCTATGGAAATGGGCTGGCTGGCTTAAAGGGACTTTGCATGAAGTGTACCACTTTAATATTTATGAGACTGTTCCCAGGTTCGCTAAAGTGCAAGTATACATCTCTTTTTATTGCATGAGCCACAATATTTAGAGTTAGTTAAAAGTAATTTATTCACACTAACTCTAATGTGAACAAACTATTCTAAAACAATCCAGCCAGGAAAATCTCAGTGAAAAATATCCCAACTTCTCCCATGCAAATAGCTGATCCATCCATACTCCCAGCCCTGCAGCACACACAGGTGATGGCCCTCTTGGCACTGTTCCACGTCAGAACATTTAAGCTGTCTATTGAGATAGCTCTCTTAGGAAATCTCTGAGAGCCTTGCTCTTCAGTTCTCAATTTTACTGTTTCTTTGTTTGCCAATGCAATAATTACTAGAATTGATAATAGAAAAATAGTTAGCAGACCTTGAAAAATGATGCATTTTATCAGTCAAGTTTGCCCACGGACAATTTATGGACGGAGTTTTACTGGAGTTGTGCAACAAAATTAATAGCATAGGTACAGTTTCTACCATAAAAATCTTCCTTTTCGCAGGATACTTTATATTTTTTGCAATGTCTTCTCTTTTTCTCCCTCTCCCCACGCACCATTTTTGGGCTGGCAGTTGGCCAAAGGCATCCAAGAATGAATTGCACTGTTGCGGCATTTAAATTATATCAATACTGAAATGCAGAATAGAGTCCTTTTCTATTTTATCTCTAAATTGAATGCTTTCACAGAGAGGCACTGTTATCTGCATTACAATTTGAGAGCTACATTAGTAAATCTTGAATGCTCTGAATTAGAGTATTCAACTTGTGAGATGGATGGTTGAGCTCACCACAAAAAATGTATTAAGCTGGGGATACGGCTTCATTTGGAGAGAACATGCATTTTGAAGAATATCTGATTCAGAAACCAAGCCTAAATTTCTAGGGGAACCCACGTCCAGATGAATGTTACCCCCTTACTTTTTAAGTAAATCTTTTTAGATTTTCCTGTCTAAAAATTATGCCTGCAAAATGATTCTCCAGGTACCATTTCCCTGTCAGATGGGGCCATTATGTAAATTCCAACTTTTACACAATCGTTGGAGCAGTCTGAAAATGCCTGGCTGTGGAGAAGGTTCCCGTCTCTTTTACAACACACTGTAAGTGCACCAGTAATGCTGCAAGCATATTGATGGGGCGTGCAGCGGCTGAACTGTTCTATGGGTTTGGAGAAATGCGTTAAATCTTCTGAGACGTACCTCAGAGGCTTTATACTTAGGACTTCAGTGACACAGCAACCCCTCAGCACCCACAGTCGCCCATGGACCCTTCTGGCCTTTAACCAACCTACAAGTTTTTAGGTTTCTGAGCTGCTGCGGCTGCCACATGCATCCTTGGGGTATGCCTGGAAGCGTTCCCTGCTTGCGAGGTTGGGAACAGCAAGGAAAAAAGTCCCCCACCTTCAGAAAACACACAGAGCAAACAAGTGCATTTCAAAGCTGTGCTTGTGGAAAATTTAAAAAGACCATGATGATCAAATTGTGTGATTACCCTGCGATAACCGAGCCTGGTTTTGGGAAACACGTGTTCTGAAAGCGGTCTGTATTTTCTTTTGTCCGATGTAGGTGGTATTTGCTGGCAAATATCTAAAGGGAAGCCCTTTCCCATAAAAACCAGCACAGAAAGACTATTTACCTCACTTGGGCTTATATTATTGCTATGAGCCAGCTGGTAGTGTGAAAAAAAAGTATTCCCTCAATTAAGAAAATCAGGTCAGAAATAGTTATTAAAAAAAATAAAAAAGTCCTTTACCACTAAAATTTAACTTTGTTCAGGAAACTGATATAAGTTATCTTACTAGTATAAAATATGCCTCCACTACCAAAATTATTTGATAAAGCTGACCCAGAAACCCCTCTGTGCATAACAAAGTCCTTCGTTCAAAGCAGCTTGAAAAAGACCAGAGGGCTCTGTGGAGAAAAACCAAGCCAGGCTATGTTTGCAACCTCGTAACAAGGTGGATTTGAGAAGAACCCCAGAGAGATCCAGCCACGCCTGGAGATGGATCAAAAGCACCTGCAGCACAAGGCGCCTGCTTCCGCGTGGCCGCAGGGAGGTCAGGGCTGAGGCTGGGGTCCCACCCACGCCAGGGCAGGGGACAGCCACAACCTGGTGCTCAGCGGGGAACCACCAGCTCTGCACCTGACCCCAGGCAGGAATGGCAAGGGACACTCGGTATTTTTAGCCATTTCCTTCAGTTATTACATGCCTGTTGCTGGTTTTCCTGTCTCAGTAGCTCCTTGTGCCAGAGAAGCCGTGGTGCCCTCAGTGCTGCACTCCGGCACAGTGCCCGGGCAGAGCAGACACGGTGCTCCCGTGGCCATCGGCCTCCAGCAGCGCGGTTCAAAACCAGGCTGCAGCTCACCCTCCTGAAATCAGGTATTGTTGCCAGTGCATGAGACTGTGTCAAAAGTTCAAAACATCCCTCCTTTGGACCTGTGGAGAACATAGGAATACAGAACCTTTCCCCTTTTGCTTGAAAAATGCCTATCTCCTGGAAGGGTTCGTGTCTGCTTTTCACTTTAATGAAAAAAAAAAAAAAAAAAAAGAACCTTTTTTATTGAATCCTGTCTGCTGGTGATGCCCATTAGGGAACCTGTTAGAGGTTTCGTCTGAAGGCTTGATCTGTTTGATCCCGACTCTGTGGGGATGAGGAACAGGTTATATCACTCTGATGTGAAGGAGACAGTATGGGATCACATTCATGCACTGCCTAATCTTCCTGTAACCAGAAACCTTGCCTGCAATTTTTTGCACAACATCAGATATGGATTTCTTTCCCCAAACAAATCTATGGAGCCATCTCCTAGCAGAAAGAGATAGCCCCTGCCAGGGCAGGGTTACAAGCTGTACACCTTCTCAAAGACCTCCAGCCTCCCCTCCCCTCTATCTGTTAGAGCCAGCAGCTAAAAAGTAGTATTTTCAGTTGCTCGTACCAGTGAGTCATGCAGGAGCCAGAACAAGAGGCTGCTTGTCTCACAGGTTTGCACACTCATTTTCCTGTATGTTTACTGTATACAAAAAGTGCAGCTTTCTGTAATGCATCCCTGATACAGCTGAGCATGTGATACCACCCATGAAGTATCTGCCAGAAGCTCTTGCACTTCTCTTTCTCTTCCTGCTAGATGCCTGTCAGCTGTGGCACTTCTAGCCCAAGTGGGAACTGATAGCATTGCCTGTGAAAGCACACGGAGGATGTGACACATCATTATTTATTCTCATTATTTCTTTTATTTAACTCACTGCCACTATGGGGCTGATGCTGCCTGAGCCCATTCCTGCCCATAGCAGAAAGCTGAAGTAATGTTTATTTAATTATGCAGCAGATAAATGTTATCCAGGGAGAAGCACTGGCCCTTTCAGCACCTGGATGCAGGAGTCTGCACTTGTGTCTTGTATATATAGGAGACTTATAGTCTCCTATAAGCAGCGGGACAGCCTTTAGCTGGCTGCTGGAGTACTGGAGGCAGATGCTAAGCCTGCAGCAGAGCTCAGCTGGTTTGTTATCCTGTACTCCCCTTGCAGTCCCTGGAGAGAGGGAGAGAGCACTCTGGGGAATCACTCTGAAACCCTGTGTTCACAAAGAGCGTGGGCAGAGGCTTCTAGGGCAGCTGCAGGTCTTTAAGGTATAATTTCGCAGCACTTCATGCTGTGTCTTGTAGGACATACTCTATTATTTGACCCTCATACCTCTGACAGGGAGAGCAGGACATCCCCCATTTCTTTTCAGCATGTGGCCTCAACAGACCCAGCAAAGGCTTTGGGCTTTTCTCCTCATTGGATCCCCTGTTCTGGTGCACTGTGTGCAGGGGATCATTCCCCACACACTCTGTGAATCTCAACCTGGAAACCAGCTCTGATTTTATCCATTAACTTCCCTGCTGAGTTTGTCCCTGTGCTTCTGCTTTCAAAGGGGCAGTATTTGTTGCTTCCGGAAATATTTCAACTTGCATTTCTCAGCATTCAAAGGAGCTTTGTCTCTCCTCACTCACATTAGCTATGCCTGAAAAGCTTCAAGAAACCATTGCCCCCCAGCTACTTTCTGCTGCACTGGATCCCCACCAGGCAGCTGGAGTTGTATGTCTCTTCACTGAAGGTACCAGGCCATGGTGTCAATTAAATACACGTGGTCTGAGGATCCCTGGCCACTCTCCCTGGTGGTGGTGATGTTCCAGAGCCCTTGATGGGTGAAGAGTGACAGATGACAGTCACATAATTTTCCAGCTGATGCACAGGTCCAAAGCACAGGTGCACTTGCCATCCATTGTGCTGTGGCCACAGGAGAGGAGCAGTTTCCAGGAAGGATCGGGGGAGTAAAGGGGGACCACAAAATGTTCCTGTGAGGTCTCCAGAAGAGCATATCATATATGGGGGTGAAGCAGGAGCCCTCCTTTTGCCTTTGCCTGGTTCCTTGTTTTGGGTGCACAGCAGGGGAGCGGAACTGATGGGAAAATCACCTCCTACAGCAAACAGGATGCTTGTATATAGGCAGATCCAAAACTGAAGCAAATCTTTGTTCTGGGCTGTTAATGCAAGGACTGATTAATTTTCTGTCATTACAATAGCATACGTAGGAAATAGATAGGCATGGGGCTAAGAATTGGTTATGAATCTCTGACTGAAATTTCCAGAATATCAGTATTTTTTAGGGGTGCCACCAGCAACACTGCAGTAAAAAAGATCTGAAATTGTACCTAAAAGCTTGAAAATGCTTTTTCAAGCAGGACAGGTATAGGGCAGCAGAGAAATGCAGCAATGAGAATAAGTGAACACAATGTTCTAATGAACACATGTTCTAATGAAGACAATGACTAATAAGGAAGCACCATGGCCCAGAGAGGTAAAATATCAACAGAATATAAAGTGAGATGAAGGTGATGGCACTGTATGTAACAAAAGCCAACTGATCTCCAGGAACTTTTTTTTAAATATTTCTTGGGATCCATCTCACCAAAAATCATAATTGCTGTTACGATTGGTTTGTCCAAAACCTGTTTGCTTCCTCCTCTCAACAGCCTTACTGAAGCCAACAAATTTTCTTGGATGACTGCAGAGAGCACAACTTCTTTTTAAATCAATAAATTATATAGCATAGAATCCTGCTTTCTAAACAGTACTAATTAAATGCTTCCAGCTCCACAAAATATATGTAACCTCCATTTGAATGGATTCTGTCAAATGTGAATCTGTTTTGGTTGATTATTGCTTGAGAAATTAATGTAAAATTAAGAAGCTAGTCTCTACTTTCCTTTCCCTGCCGTGGTTCCTGATGATTTACTCAAGCCACAGGTGCCTGCTGTGCATATACTTACTCATAGCAAACTGAACTTCACCCCTGCAGCTGTGTGGTGGGGTCCATTCGCCCTGCTGTCAGCATACCCAAGGTAGCTTTACTGGCTGACAGGAAAATTCAATTCAGATTTGAGCCAAACCTGCTCAAAATACTCAAGCCTGCACTACTCCCTGTGCTTCTGCAGCTACCCTGCCTTCAGGACCCCTGGTAAGGGTTACATCAAGCTCAGGTGTGTCCCAGTAGGCACATCTGCAGCTAGGACAAGAGCATCAATGTACCTGAAGAAAAAGGATGTTGTAGATGTAGAAGAACCTCTGAGCTACTAGGAATGAGATGCATTGCACAAGTCTGACAGTTTGGGGGAATATCTTGTATCGTTTATTTATTTTTGTCTTTTTTCTTCTTAAAATAGAAACTACTACTTTGCTTAGCAGCTTTATGAAAACACACTTCCATGTTCACACATAGTACACAACCATTTTCTTATAAAAATGGTTTTCTTCATTACTTTGATTTCACAAGAAATCTCTTCTCTTTGTGTAGAGGATCAGAAAGACAGAACTTCTTTCCAGTGTAGCTGACACTTATTTTACAGTTCAGGGCTGAGAAACCACAGAGTAAAATGTATTCAGATTGAAGTATGAGAAGGCATCCCTCTTGATCTTATTTTGGCTAGGATCAAGAACACCCAACAGGTTAATGACACCTGTGGCATTTATAAAGCTGGAGTACTAGAGAGACTTTTGCCTCCAGCACTTGTTCCTGCTGCTATAAAATTTATATGCTCTATATCTTACCTGGACCAGAAGGTCTCTGCTCTTGCAACATTTACAAGCTTTCCGGGAATGCCAGCCAGGGAGTGAGGACCTCTGAAATATTCCAGAAACCACTGAAAATCCAGAGACATAGACCAAGAAATTTGCAATTCTTATGACCTTCTTTGCATAGGAAATAGATTTCCATCAATATAGTATAGAGGACTTCCTATATGGGAATACCTAACTGAAATTAGCCCAACAATCTCACTCTAAAATAGTAAAAGGCTCGAGTCTAACATAACAAACCATAGTTATTAGATGTAGCTAGCTTTGAGGTAAGATTTCTGTTGCCTTTCCTCCATCTATTAGTAGCAACATAAAAAGGTGAAGGTTTACGATGCTTTTGCCAAAGGTGGAAATCTCAGGTATGCGTTAGGGATCGTAAATGATGAAAAATGATATTGAGTAGCTTTGACATTCCTCCACATCCTTCCTGACTAGAAGAAAAATTTACAATGAAGTAATTTGATTTTGATGTATGTTCAGGTAGATTTGCCATAACTGGCACGACAACAAAAAAAATATCCTTATAATCTTAAGTGGGAAAGATTTTTGCCTCTTTGCAGTAAGACTGGTGAAGCACAGTCATAAAGAGAACATTAAAAAGCAACGCCCAGGTCTGTCACAGCCCTGCATACACCGCGTGATTCAGTGTCAGAGGCAACACTGAAGGAATGGCAGGCAGCGTTCTGAAACCTGTCCGGACTGAGAAACCTGTGAAGTGACGGATGCCCAGCAGAGAGAAATAAATTAAAACCTAAACCACTTCTTGGTTTACTGCAAGCCAACTCATGAAGAAAATCCAAAGTTTACACAGAGTATTCTCTTAAATAATGTTTTTAAATATTTAGATTAATTTTTTAAATTGAATTGAATATTACATTGGGCTTCCGATGTGATCCAAAGGAAGAAAAAGTCTGACTACATTAGGGGACAAAAAACTTCAGATGAATAAAGTTGTACCTCCTCAATTAGGAGCTGTGGCATGTTGGGGCAGCCTCTATGTATGTATACATATACATATGCATATACATATGCATATGCATACGCATATACATACGCATATACATACACATACACATATACATATACATACACATATACAGGGATGTAGGCTCAGACTAAGAACAGAAATGCAACCACGCAGCAAGGATGATTAATCCTAAGGAGAAGCTTATCAGCTGCAGCCTCATCTTCCCTGACATTGAGGAATGGAAGCAGGACTGAGAACACATCCAGCAGGTGAGCTGGGGTGCTAATTCTACAAGACGTCAGCAGATTCACAGTGGGGAGAGACACCTTCAAAGTCCTCAGCCTGGAAAAGGGTGATGGGGGTAGAAGACATTTAGAGATATGAAGGAAGGGCAAGCTTAAGTGAAGCATTGCCTCCTGCTACTCATCTCTGTGCTAAAAAAGTATCTAGAGGTATAGTCTCCAAAGGGTCTGGCTGCAAATCACTTAGGAAAGCCAGATGAGTCCCCACCAGCCGCTGAGCAACATCCTGCAGGTCAGCAGCAGCTGCCGCTGGAGGAGGGAGCGTGGTCAGGCTCCAGTGAAGCTACACAGCTCTGCCCTGAGAAGCCTGGTAAAACGGGCCATGGCTTTCTACATCTTCAGTGATCCTATCTCATTTATGTATTTCCACCTTCCAGTGGACCTGGGAAATACTCCTGGAGACCAGGTCCTGGTTATTCTCACATCCCTCTGGACTGCACCAGGAAGCATACTTACACGGGACCTCATCTTCCCTCTGCTGCCACTAATTTCCCATCTAGTTCCAACCATACCGGGCAAAAGAGGAAGGTCTCAAAGAGAATCAAGATCCTACAGACTCCCTAGAAAGCTGTGGACTACACAGAGGAGAAACCGTGGTTCAGACACCCACAGCCTTACCCCAGTCACTTGTCAGTCTCAGCTGAGATGTGCAGTCAAATGGTTGCTTGCAAGTTGCTGTCAAATTACTCTGCAGGAGGAGACTGTACGTATATGCAGGGACAGCAGAAAATCTCACTGTAATTCAGTCATAAAGCCCATCAAGCAAGAGACATAAATCTGTAGGAAACTAGGCTTTGTTAGAACAGGTGCTTGCAAAACTGTTTGTTAGCAAATGCAGTATTCTATCCGTTCTCTACATGTTGTTAATCATCTCTGTGTGAATGTTTATTTTCTGCCTGAATCTACAGACCTAAACAGTAACTCAAAATGCACAGGATGAAGTGATAACCTCAGCATTGCATGCTCCTCCTGATGGTGTAGTGAAGACTAAACTCCTTAGTCAGGGTAACCCAGCTGGCTTTTCTTCCCATACTGGCTCAAATGGGAGTTTCGTCTACGCAGGATTAACACTAACAGCCAGTGAAAGCATTAGTAGCTCTGCAACTGCACAGGGCAGTTTAGCCCTGGGTTTAAGTTATCAAAACCCGTGAGCGTGTTCTTAAATGTGTGCTTAGGAGTTCTGCTAAACGAGGTTATGATCTTGAACTATAACCTAAAAAATTTGCTATTCAAACAGTTTAAAAAAAAAATACAGGTTTACTCAGATTATGGGGAGCTTTGGTTGAACTAACAACTAAGGTTTACATCTTACTTTACAAAGAAACATACAACTTGTGCTACTTGTCATTGGGCTTGGATTTATCTGAAAGGACATTCCTTGCCTGTGAAAGCCTGTAATTTATTTGGGGACAACTCCTAAAATAGTAATGAACACAAAATTCCTATTGGCTTAAAAAATCAACGTTTTTAACTGCTTCATATCAAATACTCAATGATTTTGCTGTTGATCACTGGTTGACTACCGATGCCTTCTGAAAGGCCAGAAATTAAAGGTTTCATATTCACAAGCAAACTGTTTGCAAAGAGAAAGGAAGATTTCAGGGAAATCAGGAGAGGGTCATTGCAAAGTCAGAGGAAAATTCATGAGGTCATGATTTTGAAGGTCAAGTAAAATGGGAACACTAAAATGTCAGATAACCCCTTTTTCAGACTGGGGAGATTAATTCCTTATGTAGACTCATTCAGCTCAGTAGGAATAGTCCTGGTATAAGGTAGTGTTTCCCCCAGTTATGAGTATCATAATCACAATTGTTAGTTATATATGAATTTCTGTAAAAAGAATGGGTATTTTCCCTTCCCCCAGACTTTTGAAAAGCTGTCGAAAGGTATTTTATCTGTCCATTAGATCCCATCACAGCCCAATTACATCAAATTGCAGATAGTTTTTTCATGATTGCATTGAAATAGAGGTCCAGTGTGATAACTTGAAAACAAACTGAAAATGTAGGATGAGCACAAAATGTACAGTTTCACATATTAAGTAAAATTTAAATCATGCACGTACACGATTAAAGTTTCTTAGGATATAGCTTAGGATCTTGCCAGGTTCCTCCTAAGTCAAAGAATTTAAACTCCTTACGTTCTCTGTCATTTAAATGGGAATTTTAAACAGCCTGAAACAAAAATATTTCATCATTAGACTATCAGCTGCAGACTGGAATGAAAGGATTTGTTTCTGCATCACAAGACTTGCACTGGGTTCTGTGCAAAGCTTTATGTTTTGGATAACTGTGTCTCTCAAGGCCTGAAGGTCAGATGTACAGTATTTCTCCGTATTTCAGAGAACTATGCTTTGCCCTCTTGGAAGCATGAGAAGGTAGAATTGCTACCAATTACAAGCTGAAACATCTGTGACTCCATAGGAAAAAGACTCATAAAAGTAATTTGTAGATGTCCTAAAATGTATTCATTATGGCGCTAATTTATTTTGAATGTAAGCCACAAAAAAAAAAAATATTTAAAATAGAAATCCAGGATTTTGTAAGATATTCTTATTTACACATGTTAAGTATTCATACATTGCTTCTCTAACATATGCCTTCACTGTTTTCTTGACCAAAATAACGATTATATATGTGTACATAAAAAAAAATTCTAGTTGACAACGTGAATAAATTTCACTGAATATCCATAACTTCTGGGAATGTTCAAAGGAAGCCATTAACTTCTTTCTAAAAGAATAGCTTGCCATTAATTTTGTGCTAGATGTGCAAAGGGACACCACAGCTAAAAAAGGATGCAACTGTAGAAATGAATTTTTGTGTGTTATTTCTCTGTTAGAGATTCCAGCTGTGCCTTTTGCCAATAATAGACCTGAAAGTTGACAGAAATGCGTTAGACACAACAGAAACGCATCATTATAGAAAAGCCTAGGAAAAGGAGATATAACAAATTACACGAGCTAATTCTGAGCAGCCTGGAGTCCCAGCGGATCCTGTGAAAAATGAGGCATATGGATTGACAATACAGGCAGTAGAATGTCTCTCTCCAGAAATGAAGGCTCGATCCAGCTCTCAACCATTTTTATGTAATGGAGGAGTTTCTTTAGTGAGGCCAACTTGTGTAAAACACTAGTGAGACCTAGATTAGAATAATGGGGCAAATGTCCTTCGGTTAATTACTGCACTTTGTAGGATGTATGGCAACCCATGTTGGTGTGGTTACTACAATACAACGATGCTGCGGTGAATTGAGGTCTGGGGCTTCCGCTGGCCCCTGGGCAGCAAGGACGGGCCAAGGGAAAGCAGGCACCGGCCACTGACAGGAGTAGGGAACACAACTCGTTTCCCACACAGGACGGGGCTGATGCTTTTACCCTGCCAGGAGAAGTTCTGTGATCACAAACGTGAAGGAGAGAAGCTCATTTCTTCTCTGGTACAGAAAAAAACAGGCTAGGAAAGATGGAACAGATTACTCGGGATGATTCAGAAAGAGTAGGGCGGGTTCTTGGGGAAGGGCAGTTTTCTCTTTAATCCCTCATTTTACTGCCTGTTTTTGACATAAGATGAAACAAATTTATCCTTTGGCAGCTTATGTTGCGAGGTCTCCTACGCTGAAGAGGAACTAGAGAAAGGAGCAAGGGGAAAAACACACTAATAACTCCAGAGCCGCCCAGGCAGAAATGCAAACTAATAAAAATGATGATGATGTTTATAACAATATGATATGTGAAATAACTACAGCTGACATATGATCTATTGATTAAAGTCTTTCATATGACAGGATGTCAGCCAGCAGAAATAGGAAATCAATACCTCATTTAACAGCAAAGAACGACTCAGCCTCCTCCAGGCCAAAGAGAGACTGGGATGTTTGAGCAGAGACTATGAATTTATTTGATCTATTTTTATGAAAAAGAAAGGATTAGTTATACTAAATAATGTGTTTCCCTGAATTCAGCAGGGAGGGGGGTTTGTCAGGTAGCTTATGAGCAATTAGTCATTATATCAAATAACAGCTGTGTTCATGCATTTCAATGCATGTTTCTGGGATGCCAGGATTTTTGGATAAACCAGTGTATTTCAAAGACCACGGATTCCAATAAACATGGATTTAAGTACATGTAACAAAGGCAGGAAAGGTGGTGTTTTCAAGGTTTGTATATTATTCACATATTTGCCACAGAATGTAGATTCTACCCCAGAAGTTGGATGTCTGCCACTGGGAGTTGCCAAGCCTCCCTGATGGAGGGATGCTCATTTTCCACACCGGACTTAAGCACAATCCTGTGGGGAGGAGCAGATGGGTGTGCATCATTGTTCCTGTTGGTCTCCCAGGTCACAAGAGTTTTCTGATCCATGTTACCAGACATGCACACTATGGGGAGTTCCTTGCCCCATTCATTTTATTTTTTTGAGGCAAGTACTTTAGTTCTAGGGTTTTTCCTCTAAAAAATAGTCTCCATTCCTAAAAATGAATCTTTGGTGGAAACAGAACTAGAAATAACTCATGCATTTGTAATGGGACAATAGTATAGCACAGAAACACATGATCAATGGATGTGGTAGACTACCGCATGACATTTTTATAACCTGGCTGCATACAAAAGATCTACTGCTTTGTGAGTCCAAAGTTACCGAGATTCATGAAGGACCCAAAAGGAGATAATTCTATGGATGGCGGGTTGTGATCTGTGGACAGCTTATAAGGAGTCATACTTGCCTTATTTCTCTTTCTAAGAAGAGAATAAAGTGATAAAAAAGGCATGAATACAACAAAGCAGTTTGTAAAAGTTTGTGGGAAAGCTCTTCACTGCAGCAGAAATATCGCATTTTCATGCATACAAACGACAAGTGATCTGCAGAGAAAACTGATTCTCTACAGTTTCACAGGAAAAAGGGGTTATATGTGTAGTCTGACAAGGGAAGGTTTACTGTGAGCACTCTTTCCATCCAGTACGTCCCCTGCTTTTTTTTCCTGCTACCCTAGAGCTGGCTCTTTCTTGTCAGTCCTGAAGGAAAAGACCCTTCAAAGGCACACTGGTTACCTGGGTGCATGTGTGAAAACGCAACACACAGGGACATGAAAAATGGGCACCTCAACAGTACCGAGGTCTGGGTGCTCATCCCTGGAATGGAACTGTGGTTACCTTGTTTATATTCATTATTTTTATTCTTATAGTTATTTTAATTAATTTATAATATTTTTCAATAATTCATATAAATATTATATTTATTTTTTTATCTTTGCCCTTACCACTGAATCTCACCATAGTGTAACTATTGCTATTTCAGCTGCCAGGATGGTGGCACTTTGGCTTCTTGTCAATAAGAAGGGATTCAGGGAGGGATCGAAGCATTTCCACCACATTCCTCTTTTTCTGTGTACATCTCCACCCTGAACACAGAGCTCTTCTCCCAAAAAAAGCCAAATTCCAATTGTTTCTTTTCAAGAACTGGAATTAATGCTTTTTCTTTACTCTGCTAAATAGTCTATACCTCGTTTTAGCAAATGTACTGAGTATTTGAGAACTTACATTCAGGTGGGTTTTATTTAAGGTATGATTTACTACCAATACAACGGTCCCCTGACAACACACTGCTGTAAATAATATTTTCCTGCAGTCATGTTGACAATATCCGTGAAGAGCCAAAGATCAAAAGATCAAAAATACTAAATAACCTGTTAATAAAAAATACTGGAGCTACAATTGACTGGCAATGTATTTTGGGGAAATCCACACAGGCTAAACCCTGCCTGTTCTCTACTTTAAAAAGGCACCCATCTCCAGAGCAATGCATTGTTCACAAAAAAATAAATTAAAAAACAGACTACAGAGAATTAATTAATCCGTAACTTCAATATGCAGAGATGAGGATAAAAGCTCAGTATTATGCAAGCATACATTTTTATTCTGCTCATTTTTGTAGCGTGCCCAACAAACAGCTGACTTATTCTTGATTTAAGCAAAAAAATATATAAATGTGAGCTCACATTCTTGGCTTGATTTTAAAGTTTCCTATTGATGTAACTTTTCTATAACCATCACTACCAAGTATGACTATATTCACTTCCCAAATAATTTGCCTGCAGTTCTGCTGGGCTCCTTGGAAACGCGAAAACATTTGGGCAAGTGCTGTAGCACCTGAGAGCCCAGCACCACCACACACTGCCCCAAAGGTGTCCCTGGTGGCACAAGGGCAGTGGTTCCTTCCAGCATCTCACCAGAGCTCGGACCTCTGCAGAAACATTCATGTCCCTGGCCACCATCAAGTGTTCCCCATGCTCAGGTCTCCAAGCCTGAGCTGGCAGGGCCTTGTGGCTGGGGAAGTCCAGCCACACCTTCACCACCGACGCACGATCTTCTTCCCACTCCAGAAACTGGGACATTAAGTGAAATACAGCACTGCCCAGTGAGCAGCTATCTTATCCTTAAGGTTCTTGGTGACTTTCTAGGATTGTTCTTGAAACTATACGGTTTAAATATTTCATGCTATAATGCAGCATACCAGCTGACATCTCAGGAAGAATTTTTGAACTGGTATAAATTAATTATCCCTCATACCCACAGATCATACCTTCTGCAAGCTTGGACAATTTGTCTGTTAACTACCGGCTAAAAGCTACTTCATTTTTCCCTTCAAAAGCTATTTTTCAGTTAATATTGTGCATGAATAAGGTTTTTTAGTATTATTTTCCATAGATCAAGGATTTTATTTAAGATTCCTTTAAGCTTAAGTCTCAAACACCAAAGCTAGATATTAATACTAGAATGTAGTTTCCGATTTCAACCTCAGGCGGCAGGAGAAACAGAGTAGCACGGGAAAGCAGATGTTTTCTATTAGATTTATTTTTTTAAGAAGGGACAGCTGAGGAAAGGGTGGAGAGGTGACCCTCTCCATCAAGAAATGGATAGATTGTGAAGAGCTGTCTCTGCAGAACAGCCACGAGCAGGTTGAAACTTTATGGGTAAGAATCAGAGACCGAGGGAAGGAAGGGAACCGTGTGGCTGGTGCTCCCTGCAGGCCGCCCCACCAAGCGGAGCCACTGACGAAGCCTTCCCACCGCCGCCACAGCAGCATCGCGCTCGCAGGCTCTCGTCCTGCTGGGGGCCTTCAGCCACCCCGAATCCGCTGGAGCAGTAGCGCGGCGAGCTGCAGGCGATCCAGGAAGCGCATTAAGGATAACTTCTTAGGCCAGGTAATGGCAGCCCTACCAGAGGGGACACGATACCGCACCCGTTGGTCCCCAGCGCAAGTGAGCTGATGGTGACATCAGAGCTGGAGGCAGCCCGGGCTGCAGTGACCATGCACTGCTGCAGTTCGCAGTCCTGAGGGATACAGGTCAGGCAAAGAGCAAAGTCAGGACCCTGAAGTTTAGGGAAGCAAACTTCCAGCTAAGGAGTTAGTCAACAGGACTTCTGGGAAACTGCCCTCAGGGACAAGGGAGCAGGACAGAGCTGGCACATCTTTAAGAACACTTCCCATATAGCGCAAGAGCTCTCGATCCCCAGGTGTAAGAAACCAGGAAAGGAAGGCAAGAGACCGGCATGGCAGAGCTGAGGCCTGCTGGGCAAAGGGCAAGGAGGCGATGCGCAGGCAGTGGAAGCAGGGACAGGCATCCCCGGAAGAGCACAGGGGTGCCGCACAGCTGTGCGGGGATGTGGTTATGAAGGCCAAGGCGCAGCTGGAGCCGAACTTGGCGAGGGACGCAAAGAACAACAAGAAGGGCTTCTACAGGTAGGTCAGCCAGAAAAGCAAGGTCAGATGAAGCATACCTCCCCCGGTGAGCAAGGCTGGCAAACCGGGAACAAGGCACGAGGAGAAGGCTGAGGTACTCCACAACATTTTTGCGTCAGTCTTCACCAGCAACCTCTCTTCCCACAGCTCTCAAGTGGAGGGACCGCGAGACGGCGGCTGGGGGAGCAAAGTCCCTCCTGCTGAAAAAGATCAGGTTCGTGACCACCTGAGGAACCTGAACATACCTCAGTCTACGGGACCTGACGAGATGCATCCCAGAGTCCTGAGGGAATTGGCTGATGTAGTTGCCAAGTCACTCTCCGTGATATTTGAAAAGTCACGGCAGTCAGGTGAAGTCCCTGCTGACTGGAAAAAGGGAAACGTTGCACCCATTTTTAAAAGGGGTAGAAAGGAGGGCCCTGGGAACTGCCGACCTGTCAGCCTCACCCCATGCCTGGGAAGATCATGGAGCAGATCCTTCTAGAAACTATGCTAAGGCACATGGGGGACAGGGAGGCGATTCAAGACAGCCAGCATGGCTTCACCAAGGGCAAGTCCTGCCTGACCAACCTAGTGGCCTTCTATGATGGAGTGACTATATCAGTGGACAAGGGAAGAGCTACAGATGCCGTCCATCTGGACTTGTGTAAAGCCTTTGACACAGTTCCCCACAACATCCTTCTCGCTAAGTTGGAGAGATATGAATTAGATGGATGCACTGGTCAGCGGAGGAGGAACTGGTTGGATGGTGGCATCCAGAGGGTAGTGATCAATGGCTCAATGTCCAGATGTCCCTCAGGGGTCCCTATTGGGACCGTTGCTCTTTAACATCTTCATCAATGACAGACAGTGGGATCAAGTGCACCCTCAGCAAGTTTGCAGATGACACCAGGCTGAGTGTTGCAGTCAACACACCTGAGGGACATGATGCCATCCAGAGGGATCTGGACAAGCTGAGGAAGTGGGCCCATGTGAACATCAAGAGGTTCAACAAGGCCACGTGTAAGGTCCTGCACCTGGGTTGGGGCAACCCCCAGTATCAGTACAGGCTGGAGCATGAAGGCATTGAGAACAGCCCTGAGGAGAAGGACCTGGGGGTGCTGGTGGATGAAAAGCTCAACATGGCCTGACAACAATGTGGGCTTACAGCCCAGAGAGCCAGCCATAGCCTGGGCTGCATCTAAAGAAGCATGGCCAGCAGGTCGAGGGAGGTGACTGTGCCCCTCCACTTTGGTGAGAGCCCACCTACAGTTCTGCATCCAGCTCTGGGGCCCCGGGCACAGGAAAGACATGGACCTGTTGGAGCGGCTCCAGAGGAGGGCCTCAAAAACGATCAGGGGGATGGAACATCTCTCCTGCGAGGAAAGGCTGAGAGAATTGGGGTTGTTCAGCCTGGAGAAGAGAAGGCTCCAGAGAGACCTTGTTGCAGCCTGCTGGTACTTAAAGGGGGCTTATAAGAAAAATGGGGGGAAACTTCTTAGCAGGGCCTGTACCGATAGGACAAGGGGTAATGGTTTTAAACTAAAAGAGCATAGATTCAGACTAGATATTAGGAAGGCTTTTTTTATGATGAGGGTAGTGAAACCTCAAAAAAAAAAAAAAAAAAAAAAAAAAAAGAGGTTGCCCAGAGCGGTGGTAGATGCCCCATCCCTGGAAATGTTCAAGGTCAGGTTGGACGGGGCTCTGAGCAACCTGCTCTAGCTGAAGATGTTCCTGCTCATTGCAGGAGGACTGGACTAGGTGACCTTTAAAGGTTCCTTCCAACACAAAATGTTCTATCATTCTGTGACTGTGACTGATGCCAGAAGGTACATGTATCATATGGCATGAAAACTAACTTCCTGGGTTCCGCAAGGAGAAAGGCAGCAGAAGCAGCTGCTCACAGACTGCAGATGGCACTGGGCAAGCACAGGGCTGGGATCAAACACTGGATGAAAATGAGAAATGGGAAGGTACAAAGCTTATGGGTTTTGCTTTTATTACACACCCTGCCCTGGGCAAGGCTGAAATGCACTGGTAAGTGTCTGAAGAACTTGCACCGTGTTATACAAAGTGTACATGCTGTCACAGCCATGCAGAAGTCAGAAATGAAACTGAGAAACTAAGAAACCCAAGGTCCATGTCTGCACAGACAAACTCCCCTTTGGGGCCCTACCAGCACGCCTGAGCTTTAATAACCCTGCAATATTCTGCTGAGCAGAGGCTTCCAGCTGTGGCACTGGCTTTCTACGATGCTAGAAAACTTCGTGCTAATCATTAAACACTGTTAAGGCTGGAGTTGGATGGGTTTTCTCATAAGAGATGTTAAGGGTCCTTTTCCAGTCCCAGCTCAACAGGGGAATTAGCCAAGCACCCCCAGGGACTCGTAAGCCCTGGGGCATTACAGTCTGCACAGAGCTGCTATTTGCCACCCTGTAACAAGCTGGGATGCACAGCAGCTCTCCCCTGAGAGATGGAGAGGGCACGAGTGAGAAACACGTGGCCAAGGGCATCATTACCTTTGGCGTTTTCTAAAAAGCTCATGCAATGTCAGCACTTAAAGCTATAAAGCGATCTCAGAAAGCTTTGCTCATTTATTACCCAAATCAGTAACATGTTTTTTCTCAGGCAGAAGTAAATGACTGTCAGATTTTTTTCTTTCCCATGATCAGAACAAAGGGCTGTTGAGAAGAATTTGGGGTGGGGGCTGGTGAACCTCCTCAGCAAAATTGTAAGGCTGATTTTAATGTATTGCTAACACAAGCAGTGAGGAATGAAAGGTGTTATGTTGAGCACTTTTACTACAGAGCACTGAACTCTGAAGCCTGCCTTAAAGCTAGTAAATCTGATCTTTGGTTCTATGACACAGATATGAAATGGGGGAAGCCTATCAGCTGCATGGCAGCTGCTGTGACTTCTCTGTGCACTCCACCAAAGTGCTTTGCTTCAGGAAAAGCACCAACTGGCCAGCAGTAAATAAAAGATGGGCGGACATAATTTCTTGTACTTCAATGCTTTTTTTCCAATGACACAACAAGGGATGCTCGTATTAAGTCATCTCACACCCTGCAATAGCATCTGGACCAGAACAACAAACTGGCCTGCATGCACACTGCAGCACAGCCTCCTTCACACCTTCACTGCTGCAAAACAGTGCTGGGAATGATGTGATGGGAATGGGGGAGAGGGAAGGAGGCATTTCTAACTGGTTTGAAGCCTATTTAGGGATGAAGCATCACAAATCTGAATTCGATTTAGATTTTTGGCTAAAACTATTTCCAGGCTCAGTTTTTTACACAAAACTTTGTTGCCTACAGCCAGTCTCAGTCTAGGTAAAAGACTACTGGAAAATGGTTTGAAAGAAGATCTTGACTAGTCTTACAAAGAGTCCTTCAAAGCAAGTTCTTAGATTTGATAGCTGCAACAACAAAATTTTTATTTGGGAAATCTTCTTGTATCTTTCAGATGAAATCAGTACAGAAGAGGGAGTTAACCTCTACCCATATAACCTGTGTGTCACACAAAACATTGATACCTAGTTTAAAAACAACTATCTACTTATGCTGAACATGTTCTCTAATCACAGAACCTCCAAGAATATTTGCACACTTTTTCGTTTTCCAAATGTCAAGATCACTAAGGCATTAACTGTAACATTTTATAATTACATCATTTTTGCTTCTTAGTGGTTCATAAAAAAACCGCTTACACCACGGGATATTTTTTTTTTTGCCAGATTGTGAGATCAAACACAGCCAAACCAATTATCTACACTTCTCAAATGACAAACATGCAAACAAAAATATTTGCAGCAAAGCAAGGGAAGTGCCAAATTTCTTTGTAATGCATTGGAAAAACAAGGGTTGCAGTATTTTTAAGTGCTTTGATTAAAAGTTATAACTCTCAGCGGGACAATATGTCAGGCGTTATTGCAAGGTCAGCTCTGCTGAATGAAGCTGAACCATGTTCAGCTTCTGATTTTGCAGAAATGTATGTCCTTATGTCACTACTTGGGACAACTGCAGTACAAAGCCATCATATGATGTGCTCAATTTGTCCTTCAGTCGCTTCATAAAGCAGCAAGAACAGCCCCAGGAAGGCACAGCCACACTGTGAGACTCACTGAAGAGTTGGGAGAAGCTCTTGAGCTTTCCCTTGGGAATATGCTTGCAGGACAAAAACAGCAGCAGCAGAGTGATCCTCCCAGGAGGCATCTGGAGAGCAAAGCAGCCTCTAGCAGTGAACCTGAGTTGCAACGATGGCATATTGTCACAAGTGGATATAGCTTCATGATTCAGTACAGACTGGGGCAGAGAGGCTGGAACGCTGCCTGGGGGGAAGGGCCTGGGGGTGCTGGGTGACAGCCGCTGGGCAGGAGCCAGCAGTGTGCACAGGGGGGCAAGAAGGCCAATAGTGTCCTGGCTTGTGTCAGAAATCGTGTGGCCAGCAGGACCAGGGCAGTGATCGTCCCCCTGTACTGGACACTGGTGAGGCCACAGCTCAAACACGGGGTTCAGCTTTGGGCCCCTCACTACAAGAGGGATGTTGAGGGGCTGGAGCGTGTCCAGAGAGGGGCAAAGAAGCTGGTGAAGGGTCTGGGGCACAAGTCTGGTGAGGAGCAGCTGGGGGACCTGGGGCTGTTCAGCCTGGAGAGGAGGGGGCTCAGGGGGGACCTTACTGCTCTCTGCAGCTCCCTGACAGGAGGCTGTAGGCAGGTGGGGGTCGGTCTCTTCTCCCAGATAACAAGTGACAGGACAAGAGGAAATGGCCTTAAATTGTGCCAGGGGAAATTTATATTGGTTATTAGGAAACATTTCTTCCCTGAAAGGGTGGTCAAGCATTGGAACAGGCTGCCCAGGGAAACGGTTGAGCCACCATCCCTGGAGGTATTTAAAAGATGTGTAGATGTGGTGCTTAGGGGCATGGTTTAGTGGTGGACTTAGTGTTAGGTTAACAGTTGGACTTGATCTGAAAGGTCTCTGTAACCTAAATGATTCTATGATTCTATTCTGATTCTGCAACTGCAGTGAAGGATCCATCCACGATCAACTTGGGCCTCTGGAAATCTCCAGTGTCACTGCAACTCCCTGGCTGCTGCAGGTTGGGTACTGCTGATCTGAAGAGTGCAGTATATATATAGTTATGCAGAAACATAATTTGTATCCTTACAGTCCAATTGCAGAATTGCATTGCTATGTAAAGAGGCTCTCTGCAGGGGGCTTGGCAGGCACACTTGATAGTCCCTTCATAGATGCAAAATAAGCATCTGAATGGCTGATACGCAGTGAAGCTTGAAATGTGAAAACAGCACACAAAAAGTTCAATATGCAATTAACCATAAAAGCAACACTGCCTCAGTTTTCAGAAGCATTTATAATATGACGCCTGAGCAGATTTAGTAGTATGGAAAAGACAGCAACTGACAACATCTCTCAGAGGAACAGAACAAACACAGGTGTATTTAAGTATTAATGGGACAAAAATGGTAAGTGGGAAATAAATGATCAACATGGTCAAGATTTTCCAAAATTGACTGTAATTTTGAAGATATTTGGGGTTGTCAAGTTGTAATAGAGGCCTGTTTTCCAGAAAGCACTGAGTAGCCTTCCTCTGACAGCAATGTCACTGCACGCTACCTCAGATGGAGCACTCGGAAACTGTGACAGCCTCAGTGACAGCGGTTTTTGATGCCAGTCACCAGAAGGAAGAGGTGCTTGGAGGCAATGGTCTCGGGTCACATGAACACTCAGCTCCAGGTTTGCTGGCACACAGACGGCCCTGCTGCCTATTTTGGGGAGACCCAAGTGCAGCCTGAGCTTACCCAGATTCAGTTTAAGTGGCAGCACATTGTATTAATTTTTAAGAAAGTCCGTTCAAAATTGTTCCATTTCTTTATCAGCAAAAGAACTAAGAACTGCGTGGGAAAGGACAGTTAAACCTCTGCTCTTGCCAAGTATTTGATCCTTTCTAAAATGGGGGGGGGGGGGGGGGGGGCGCGGGGGGGAATATGCATGCAGAATAGAGAAAATCAAAAAGGTGAAGAGCCCCAGGGTGAGAGAAATTTGTGGAAAAGCTTCTTTGAGTCACGATAGAAAGACTGACAGCTTCAAACTTTGTGAGATAATCCAGATTAATCCCTGTTCATCTTCTCTCTTCCTTTTCTTCCCTTCCTTCACCTCTCTCAACCCTCCACCTCCTCTATAGCATAGCTCATGCCTCAAATTTATCCTTTACTTCAAATTCTCACACATGCGAGTTTATTTCACTCTTCTGAATGGAGGCAAATGAATTTTATTTTCATGGCTCACTCTTCCAACGCCTTCTGCACGGTCTGATACATTAATTCAGATTATCATTCTGTGCACTTTTTGCATTAATTCTCAACTGACTGACCCTCTTCATCTGTAATTATTACCATGAAGGTTTTGAATATCATTAAACTCTTCTCACAGGCTGCATTAACTTTAAAAGGTAATTTGATTAATTCTGCAAGCCACTGATAGATGGAGATTTAACGCCTCATGGAATTTCTGCATTATCAGTATTTTGCAGCAACTAGATCTGAAAGATAAACAAAATCCTTGGAGACCAGATGAAAAAGGTTAGTTGTTTTTGTGAAAGATTTTAAGTAATTTTGTTAAGCTTTAAAAACAGTGTTCTAAATTGTTTTTCCCCGAAT
Organism: Falco cherrug; assembly: GCF_023634085.1. Classification (NCBI taxonomy): domain Eukaryota; kingdom Metazoa; phylum Chordata; class Aves; order Falconiformes; family Falconidae; genus Falco; species Falco cherrug. The sequence goes on along the minus strand of NC_073701.1, from coordinate 76,459,567 downwards.
TACAAACAGATCATTCCTTTACGTTCCCCTGTAGTACTGATTTAATAACTTTTCATTTCTGTGAAATGCATATATTTCCAGAGCTCAGCCAAAGGTTCTTCACTTGGGAAAACACAATGACTGTGAGGCAGCAAAAGTTATCAAATGATAAATTGTAGAACAATATAGCCTGCCAAAATAGTCAACATGTAAAGACTTCACCTAACTTCAAAACTTCTTGGAGACCAAAAAGGCATGCTAATGCAGTTTCAGTGACTGGAGTCACACAGAGCTGATGCTAGCGTGTTTAAATAAAAGTGCTGGAGGATGGTAATGGTGTAAAAGACGGTGTGTAGTGTTACTGAGCAGCAATGTGTTGCATTATCAGGTAATAATTCTCTAGCAGAGATTTCCAGCTTCTCTGCAGGCATGTCTGATGGCTGTACTGGCAAGCAGCTCTTTTCTGTGTGTATTACTTCAAGGGTAGCAGACAGTAATATTCATTAAAATTTCATAAATGTTAATAAAGGCTCAAATTACAGATTAGAGTAGGGAATTAGGGCTACATGCTTCCTTGCATGGCATATATTGAAGGACAGTGAAAACAGAAATGCCCCAAGGAACAAGCATTAATGGAGAGGCAGCATCTGTAGAAACCATCCTTCTGGCCCATGCCAGAGCATACCATCTCCGAAGGCAAACTGCTAACCCAGTGAGGCAGAGCTGCTGGAGAAAGGATGAATTGAAGGGATGGCTACTCCACAGGGAAGTGCAAATGTATCCCAGTCTCCACTGTATAGGAAAGAAAAACCCATTCCGCACTGTGACAGACGCTAATAAGCAGACTTACAAACAGGGTGAGCTGGTGCTAGGCAGTTGCAGGAGCAAAAGTGTCTAGTCAGCCCCCAGAAAAATGTCCCTAACTGTGCAGGCATAGAAGGATTTCTCCAAAGGCTGGAAGGTGCTCCTCTGCCATGCTCCCATCCCTCTGCCATCACCCTTTCTCCCAGCAGGGTGGCACAGAGCAGGCTGTTGAATGGCTGTAGATCTATCTCGGCATGCAGCTGGTTATGGAGGCAATGTTCGTTGGTTTTTTTACTCTAGAGAATCTTTCTGAATCTGAGATTGCTTTTTAAGGCTAGATCCTGCAGGTGCAAATATACTCTTCAGTATGTCAGCCAGTTGTAACAGGCACGTGGCCAGCAGGCTGGAAGACAACTCTCTGAGGAGCATGCTGTTGTTGTATTTATTTCATATGAAATCTCTGGCTATTAATTGCAATGACCTCCAATGATCTCTTAAAGTGAAACATCTAATTAATGAGTCAAGTAAACAGTAGTTAAAGCTACAGCAACACAAGGAAACCAAACTGCTGGGGTACAGGCACATGCACCAGCCTGTTATTGTCCATAATTTTTCACTGTTCAATTCCTGGCATGGTTTTTACAATGACCCTCTGCTTTTCTCCCGTACAATGCTTAGGAAAGGCTGAGGGCTTAGCATGCCAACGCCACTTCAGGTAGGCTATTGGCTGTGGTCTGGTAGATTACGTATATGTTTGTAAGGCATGTCCAGCCAGTTGGCCACATGGCTGCAGAATGGTCCTTGGCTCATTTTAGTTATCAAGACAGTTTCAATGATGGGAGGATGCAATAAAGGGAAAGGGTGATCACATTTGAAGGGACGATGACTACAGAAAGATCCTCCCAGCCTACACTTCATGATTTTGCAGTTCTGGTATCCCAAATGAATGATATTTTTTTTAATTGAACTGTCTCTGAAAGAACACAACTGCTTTCCTTCTCCCCAAAAACTTGCTCCTTTGGCCCAGCAGAATTTGTGGTTTTGCCAGTAAATTGCAGTACGCTTCATGGAATTAAAGTCCTAGGAAAGAACTGCTGGGCAGGTCTAAATACCACATCTGTAGTTGTATTTGAACTACTTACCGAAGACCTCAACTAGGACTCCAGATAAAACACGAGAAAAACAAGAGACCAGAAGAAATAAAGTGCTGTGTTTGAGATCTGGTAGTAAGTACATACTTGACTGTTTCACGCCACAGGTAGCAGAAAAGAATCGTGATACTCTCAAGCGCTGCAATCCTACTAAACACAGAAGACATTGAGTTTTCAGAGGGCTGTAGTTGTGGGGCTGGTCTTCCTCTCTCCCCATATCAGGGACCTGAAGGCATCCCCTTCTCTGCTGGGGTTTGGTTGCTTTGGTTCAGAGTAAGGTTAGAGGGGCTGTAGGTGTCCAGCTTCAAAGAGAGCTGCAGGAAACTTTAGCACGGGTCCCTCCACTTTGCTCAGGAGTTGCATTTAAGCTGAAGCTCCCACCCCTGGTCTCTGTCCAAGCTACACTGCAGGAAAGCCTGCAACCTGTCCCACAGCTAGGCTGGGTACAACAGTGAGAATGCCCCTGTGCTGCTGAAGTGGTCCTGAAGGGGATGAAAAAGGTGCATAGGGAATGATTTCCTTCTGTTTCTAGTAACACAACAACTATGAAGAACACAGTGAGATTGCCAAGCAGGACATTTATAGCAAATAAAAGAAACGATTATTTTCCCCCTACAAAATGAGTATTTGAACTGTGAATGCAACACTGCAGAATGCTGTAAAAAAATAAACACATAAATTAGAAAATGGACTAGACAAATCAATTTACAGAGGATAAATTCATACTTATATTCCAGGCAGCTGGATTAGATGGTTGTTGTAGGTCCCTTCCAACTTACATATCCTATCCCATCCTATCCTACCCTACCCTATCCTACTCTATGCTACCCTTCTCTACTCTACTCTACCCTACTCTGCTAAGTTGTTTTACTTTTTTTTTTTTTTTTTTTTTTCTGCTACAGAACTTGGGGGGTGAAATCAGCCCAAAATCTGGTTGTCATATTTATGTTGAACAATTATTCAGTAATAACAGGGATTCACAGACACAACTTATTGTGTTAGCTTTTTTGGATAATAAGTATAATTTCTTCCTCCAAAACTGGCACATCTGCGTATGAACCAAGGTTTGTCTAAGAAAAAGTCCTGGTGGAGCAAGTGCCAACCACCTGGCAGAGCACAAGGTAACAGGGCTGATTAAATGCTGGGATGCTTGCCCTGTGGGTCTGCAATGTGAAGGTTCCACTCCAGCAAACAGACCCACACTAAAACCTTTGACGGTGCAAGTTCAGTAAGATCCAAGGCTTTCTGTGCACTTGCTAGTTGGCCATAGAAACAGCTTCACCCATAGTTACAGTTTGTATGTTCAAATTGCTCTCTATCTACTATCTCTACAAGTTGTAGAGCCAATTAAACATCTGCTAATGAGCCCTATTGTTAGATCAATGCAGAGAAATTGATCTACAGAAATAAGTCAGGACTTCTCACCTGTCAACTGGCTTTGTTCTCAGCTCAGAAGACAGCTCAATATTCACTCTAAATGTATAGACACGTCAGTTGCCATAAAGCAGTGTATTAAAATGCATCATCATACTTCATGTATTGTGTGTACCTCACTCTAAACAGACATGGTGTTATTTCTGCTTCCTGACTGGACCTGTTTAAATTGTGACATAATAGATAACGCACAAAAACCTTCAGAGGCAAATTTTTGGATAAATAACACTGCTTTGTTTGATAAAATAGATTTTTAATTAATATGTTTTAGATCATTAATTTTCTGTATCAGTGCAGTCAAAAGGACCTAAGTCTTTTCCAGGCCTGTGCTTCTATTATTCTGCAACATATTCCTGTATCAATTAAGTCTTGGAAACAGCAACCTGTCAGACATTAACAGACAAAAATATCTACAGCAAATTAGCACAAATAGAACATCGTTAACGTAATTAAACTTTAATGTTGTTTGAAATTCCTAATTTTTTAAAATGTACACACGGTGAGCTTTGTAGCATTCCTACTGGGTATACAGCTTATACAGAAATATGAGGCTCTTCAGTTCTCCTGAACAACTCTGGGTTATATTCATAAGATTTGATTTATCAACAAATAGATTAATGACTGAAAACAATAAGGTCTTATTTCCAGTGCCAATCAGTCTCCTTTTTTTTGCCAGCTCAACTGTATATACACATATATACTTTTTGCAATCTTCAGCAGCAGTGGAACTCAAATTACACTGCAACAATGATTTCCCTTGAACACAGAGGGAAAGCAAATGTAAGAAGTTCAAAATGAAACAGCAAAATGCTGCTTCTGATACACATTTCATAAGGGTTTGTATTACAAGTGGGCTGGAGCGTGACAGCAAGAGGACAGAGAAGAAAGGCCACCTGCAGAAGATGCCGCAGCAGCGGCCGTTCTGCTGTCACAGGGCTGGTGGGACCCATGGTGACATTGCAGAGCCCACCCTGTGACTATTCCCCTCTCACAGCATATACCTCCTCTCTTATATTCACCTTTTTATCTCTTTCCTTTCCAGTAAATCAAAACAGAGACTTTTCAATTCACCTGTTATTACTTTCTGCATTTCTAAAGCCCTTACTACTGGCTGGGTTACCTCAATGAACGTCACATAAATTAATCACGCATCAGTTTCTCCCCAGTCACCATACGGTGTTGGTTAGAAAAGGCAGTTTATAATTCTCTCCACAGCACTGGCATCAGCTGGCTGGCAATGAATCCTTCCCTTAAAAACCCTTCAAGTATTTTTTTTTTTTTTAATACTGTACCATGCGTTAAGGGCACTGCAATACTGTATTTATACAACTTTAAAACATTTGAATGTGGAATTCACAACAGATGGCTTTTTGTAATGGAAGATAAATGAGCAAGAACTGATTTTAATATTATGCGTTGAATATACGTACGGGAAGGACTGGGCAATGGCAGCATCACACAACCCATAATAATTTTTAATGTATTTTGTGATCACTTTGCAGTCAACACCAAAATCCAAGCTACCATACACTCAAGGGATGCAAAACTGACATAGAAAATCCCTTTCAAAAATTTGTGTCCAGATGGGAAAGCAAAATAAACCAGGTTCCTGAGGTACAATACTTTCCCTAATCTCTCTTAAAGTGGAAGAAATCTCATCTAAAGTAAGATTTTTTAAGCAGGTTTGGATACAAAGGAGATACATGTAACTGCTGAGAGAGCCAGAAGCAGGAAAATGAGCAGAATGTTGGTAACGAAGCATTTATGCAGCAACTGCACTGTGCCATGAAACAAGCACAGGTCTTAATTAGAAAAACATCTTCATCCATGACCACTTTAAAATTTGTGAGATTATTTACAAATAACTCAAATATTCAGAATATGCTGTTTGTTGAAATCTATTTTTCACCCCATTGGTTTTGAAAGCTCTTGTACTGTAAAAAGCAAGGAGATACTTGTTGCACTTCACTACCAGAGTCCATGAAAAAAATGTATGGATACAAATACCTTCAGCATTAGGCATTTGGAAAACAAGAGCTTCAAGTTGTCTCCATAAGAGAGACCTTATCAAGGGAGTCACCAGGACTGACTAGACCCCAAAACATTTCTATCCCTGACCTAAGTCATACACAGACCCTGTGGAAATACATGCAGCAAATTCCCTCAGGTTAGAATTTGGGTGCATTAAGGGATGCCTGGATTTAGACATCATCTAATGTAAAAGGTAAGTGGCTCCATTTATCTCTGCTGGGATAGCTGATTCTCTCCGTTCCACCTGGCTGCTCATGACCTTTTTCATCTTAACTACAGAGATAGATTCTGATGGGCCACAAACTGGTCCAACAACCCCTAAAAGCTCTTAGTCTATACCACAGCAAAGAATGCTATTAAGCTTAACCTGTCTCTTCTGAACATTAGATATGCACACAAGCCAGCAAAAATGAACAAAATACAAGAAAATGAACAAAATACAATGACCACAGAGGAAGTTTGTTCCAAACATAACCCAGCTAGCAGAAAGAGGCAGTGAAAGTGATGGAGAAGACATGATGATAGACATATGGGTGTTGCACCCTGTCACACCTCTCTCTTCACATTTTTGTTGCTTTGGATGATATCATGCTTCACAAAATAGGGCACTTTCTTACTTGGGAGCAACAATTTTTGTCCCAGAAACTTAAGAAAAGGACTGCCTTTGATTTTGTTCTGCACCTTGTTACCTTTTGCTGTGGTTACAAGTCAGGTACTGATATTTCTTAATCCATGGCTAAATTTAATAACTGTTGTCCCTTCATACTCAGAAGCAGAATAGCAAAGGTACAGTTCCTTGATTCCAGATCTTTGGGCCTCAGAGCATTAATGTCGGTATCTAAAAATCTATAGCTTTTTGAAGATAAATGCATTCCATTTTGTCAGCATTTTGCCAGCTTTTTCAATGCACTGACACCAAACTTATTTTCCTTAACAAAGTCTTTGCCAGGATGGAAATCAGTATTCAGCACTCAGAAAAGCACAACAGCTTGCTGAGTCTCCTGACAATAAAGGAAAGCACAAAAGTCGTATTTTTATTAGTTGTATCTTTACGACAGCATTTAAATACACAGGTGAATTCCTAGTATATAAACAAGTATTTATTACTAACACAATAAAATATTTATAGCATTGAAAACTCGTTCAAGAACCTAGAAAATATCCTAAGCTTCAATATCAGGGAGCTTGTAAATGAATGTATAAATAGAGAAATTATGCCTTAATTTAAATGCATTCCTAATCCATATGTTCCACAGTTTTAAAACAATTTTGAAAATTGAGAGAATATTTTAATAATTTGAAAAGTCTTCCTGATTATTTTTTTTTAATTTATCTCCTTACATTTTTGCTGTAAATCTTGCACAGGTGAGTTGCTCCACAAATTACGTTAGACTGCTCACATGGTTTCTTGGCTGGCAAAGTTTGACAAAGCTAAAGAATAAATGGATACCTTGGATCAGATATGGAACATACGCAGCTTGTGTTAAAAGTCATGTAATCTTTGTTATCCTGGTTTTTTTGCAAGAGGAGCAGAATTTTAAACATGCCCATTTTGAAGACATGCCCATTTTGAACGGGAAAATAGCTGGGTTTTGCACTCTTGCTAAAACTTCCTACACACATGTAGTTGTGGTTGCCACTAAATGTTCTTGCTGCAGGATCAAACTTTTGTAAAAATAAAGAGGCTGGCACAGGTAGCAGTTTCAGCTATCTTAGATATTTAAGCATGATGTTAGCTAAAGGAATTCATCACTTCATCTTCTGAACATGAGGCCAAACTGGGAAGTCCTTGCAGAGGTCTCCCACTGAGGGGGTTCTCAGTTGCCATTAAGACAGCTGCAGAAATAAGGCAGGTGCTGGTGAAGTTCAGGACAACCTGTCTGGGGAAGGACCAAGGCAGAAAAGGATGGAAGGTCTTGGGAAATGTTCTTGTGCCTGGGCTGGTACACGGCACCAAGACGGCAGCGGGGAAGGTGAAAGCAGAGCTGCTGTTTACCAAAGCCCACCACATCAGCAGACATTCAGTACAGGCACTGGGAAGTAAGAGCAAGCCCTCTTTCTGCAGAGGAGGCTGTGGGAGCACAGAGCACAGCGAGTTTTCAAATGGATTAGACAGGACTATTAGTGGATGGGGAAGGGGAGTAGGCAGGGGATGCTGGCAGAGTGCAAGGCAATGGCTGGAGAAAATGGCTGTGCTCGTGTGCTCTCCCCAGGTCCTTTTGCCACTGCAGAGTTCAGATGATGGGGTGATACTGGACCCTTCTTCTGCCTAGGATGTATTTCATATGTTTTATATTTTCACACTTGAGATGTCAGAGTGAAATGCTACTGAGCAGAAGAAAAATAAATCACAGCCTTAAAAAACCTAACTGGAGTTAGAAACCACAGAAAACAGCCTGGATAGTCAGAAATTTTGTGTGAGAGCACCATTTACCAAAGCTCGTGAGTTGTGAGTGCAGATGAACAGCACAGCTGGCCTTGGCGGGAAACTGCTCCTGCAGCTACCTCATCCCATGTGCCGTGGGGTTACTAATACAGACATCTTGTTCACTCACAGGGGACCACCAGCATATCAGTTACAGGAGATAAGACAGAAAAAACACTTTTCACTGCAAGAGAAACCACACTGCAAAACGGCTTTCTACAGCCCTGAAAATCTACCTTGGGCTACTGCCAGGTTTAAGGAACCTCTGACCCATCTATGTCTCTTCTGCTGTCTGTTCACACTCAAGCCCAGTGCAAAGGCACTACACGCATCCTCAGGGATGTTTGATGCAGCTGGAGGGGGAGCACAGCCAGTGCATGTGGTTTCCTCTCTGAATCAGGGAGAGGGAAAGGCACGAAAGCTGTGCTGAAGCCATCCTGCCCCAGCTGCTTAGCCCACACCACCTCGACAGCACAGGCTGGGGATGCTGCTTTGGCCCTAGGTCATGCCATTCCCTCAACTCTGCCTGGGCTGTGCCTGGAGAGCTTCGTTGCCAGTGGCTGGAAAGCAGGCAGAGAATGGCATGGTGCAGGAGGGAAGTGCATGGCGCAGGCAGTACCAAGCTCACCTTCACCAGGCATGGGGTAGTGGCAGTGCCCAGCTGGCTCGCGAGTGGGTTTCTCCCTTGCTTATTAAATCTTCTCCTCTGTGCAAGTTACCCTCAGAAAACAATGGAAAACCTCCTGGAAGAGGGCACCAATGCCAGCCTTGAAGGACAATGCCTTCCTACTCCTGTTGCCCTCCATGGCTTCAGCTGCCTTCTCAGCATAGTGGAGACTGGCTTTGCCCTCAGTGCAGTAAGGGTAGACTTTCTCTTTTATTGTAGTAATAGTATTAGCAATATATATATGCTGAGGAGAGAACGTTGTCAACTATATATCATGCATGGGATCTTCACTGGGAAAGGCATTTTGATTGGGTTTAAATAATTCTTTATACTCTGAATATTACCTGTTCAGAAAGAATGACCATAATCCCAATTTTCTTCCTGACTGATCTCTTAAATAGCTTCTACTATTATGCTAAAGCTGCCCAGGTGGCACTTGAGCATTTTGAAGGCTTTTAAAAGCAACATGCCCTGTTCCCAGGGAAAAGCACCACCAGAGAGTGGTGCAGGGCTGAGGAAAGCCTCATACCAGCTCAGAAAAGGTCAAGATATTCTTTTACCCACTCTTTCCCGATGGCAAAGGAATGGGTTCCTGTATTCAGCTGCAAATAGAAAAATCTGGATGGATCCCTCCAGCAAGCTCAACACCTCCCTGCTTCAGCAAGCACTGGGATGGGAGGTTGGGCAGCTGCAGAGATGCAGAGATCAAAAATTCTCAGTTTAAGGGAGAATTTAACAGAAGCCCACATCGATCCGGTGACATTTGGTTTCTTACTGTGTTAGATGTAAGACAGGTGGAGACAGGTGGTGGATCTCGTGGTGTGAGGCTGTTTCATCCAGCTCCACGTTTTCTCTTTGCACAAGGCGGAGAGCCCAGGTCTGCTCCCTGGTGCCAGGAGCAGCCGGCCAGCAAATGCCGCCAGGCAGTCTGTGGGGACGCGCAATTACACTCCCCGACACAAAGCTGAAGAAATGATAACGAAAGAAGCTTGTGGCTTTTCAACTGCCTTTGAGGGATAAAAGCCAAGAATCATCATTTTTTCTGCATAGAGTGCCTGTGTTCAGAAGAATAATGCTGCAATCTTTCTTTGCTTTCAGCTCTGAGCTAATTATCCTGTCCCCTCTCCTCTTTGCAAGGTTGCCTTTGCCGTGTATTTTATTAAAAAATGAGTTGGAGCAGTTTCTGCTGCATCGCTTGGGAGTTTATCACCCTATCTCTGGGACTCCCACAGAAAGGCAAACTTCAGGGGAACTGGAACTGTCCCGAGATTTCTGCATCCAAGGCCAATACCAAAATGCCCCACAGATGGGAAGGGTGACAGTTCAAACCACGGTGACCAGACGATACAACCAAGATTAGTGAACACAGTTAGGAGGTTGATCCGGAGCACATGTCATCAGTCTGCCTTCCAGAGCACAAATGTGAAGAGCATGAGGTCCTTCAGGGAGGAGATTTGCTTCAGCCAGAAGGTGTGAAGGCAGGTCAGCTGCAACATCTCTGGGCAGCTTCAAGAGGGTATCACAGACTGCCAAGACTGAACAGGACTGCAGAGCATGAGTCGACACTTTGGGGGTGTTGATACCAGGGCTGCCCAGGGCTATGCTGATTTTTCCCACAGGCACGAGATCACCTTTTAACTTCAGCTGAGAATTAAACCTGGGGAGCCCTGTCTCTGATCACAAGGCAGAGTCCTTGGCAAGGACTCACCCTGGCCAAGACACATCCTGAGCAGCTCAGACACCGGCCAGAGAGAGACAATTAGTACTCTTTGGCCTGTTTCTCTCCATGGATTACAGGGAGCAGGTGATTTAGACAACTATATCCAGTTCAGCACAAGACAGGCAAGGCAAATCTTTCTTTTTATCAGGATGTCTTAAAAAAATCTAACTTGACAGCACTAAGGCACTTGATGAAATATATTGTCTCATTGCTTTTTGTACCCCTCTGAATACATTCATCTGCTGTATTGTATTGTATTATACCTGGCCGCCTTCATGCTCTGTGTTTGTGCATTACTCGGTTCTCTGCTGCGTGATTAGAACTCCTCTGAACAACAGCAAAGCCAATGAATAATAACAGGTTGTGGCAGGAACACAGCATTTTACCAGGTTAGAAATTACTGATCACTGGGAGCATCTTTTTAGGTATGTTTAGAGCTGAGCTCTCTGAAGGCTTTGGGTGAACCTATGGTAAGTATAAACTTCCCTGTTGCTGACTTTTGCCCTCTCCAGAAGTATAGCATGATTAATTCTCTCCAGACAGCTCAGAGGCCTTAAAACCACCTTTAAAAAGCTCCAAGGGACAGGGCAGCAAGAGGCATGTTCACCCTTGCTGTCACCTTGCTAGGTAAAAAGGGGACAGGTTTTGCTGCTGAAGCACACCTGTGAGGCTCTCTTCACTGCTCCCACTGCTGGGAGGGCTGGGTGGCAGTGCAAGAGCAAAGCAGACCTCTGGATCTTTGAGGATTTTGATGCTTCTCTTTACAGCTTTAATTTCTGTCTGGGCACTTAGGAGTCCCAGGCCAGCCTAGAGCTCTTCTTGTGATTGAAGATGCTGTAATATACTTGTCATCCTTCCGGCTTAAAAGCATCTCTGAAGTTATGCAACTGATCTTTACACTTCTAAAGTCAACTGGGAGCTAAAATCTTACGAAGTATGGCATATCCATTTGTATTAAAGAGAAATTATGTATGCTTTTAAGTCCACTTTTTGTTAAGTGTAGAATTTATCAGCTGGCCATATCTGTATTACTCCTTTTTTTTTTTGACAGATAAACTTCCTTTTTTACTTCTCAGAATATATACCACTCTTTATTTTTTTACTAACTCAGTAGCAGTTAGTAAACTGTATGTTATCAGACAGCTGAACATTATTTGAGCCTCAGAACAGCCCTGTAAATTTTTTTATTCTTGGGAAATGCTTTGATATTGAAGTCTGTGGTCAGAAGTAAAGTCTGACCATAGTAAAATATAATGTACAGAATAAAATGGAACCCAAGGAAAAGTGAAAAACAGGGTTCTGGGAAGGGAAAATAACTGAAACTGCAAGCGTAAGTCACAGGAATGAATGAACAGATGGGGGGAAAAGCTGATCAAAAGCCTTGAATAGGACAATGTTTTCCTTCCATTTCCACCCTGCACAAATCAATTTATTGCAGCTGAGTTGTTCAAGTGTTAGATTTGCCCTGGAACATTTCTGACCTCGCTGGGCTGCCAATTTCACTGTCTTTTTGTCACACTCCTGCAGCAAACACATATACAGAGATTCAAAAGGATTTTTCATATTGCAGAAATACCTGAAAAACCTTAAGAAACAAGACTTAAGAATAATTGTAAGGCATGGGCTTCCTTCACCTAGCCCTCAACATCAAGCACGTACTCCAGCATAAATACCATCACAATTTGAGGAGCACCACCTTGCCTGTTTTAATTTCCCATGCTCCCTCCCATCGCACGCTTCCCCAGCTCTTGCATCTAGTGTTAAACCTCAATTTTTTGCCTACCTACAGGACCAAGCAGCCAGCAGGTTTGTGCAGTGGGGTACAACCCAGCTGGGTGGCTTATATATTACTGCAGTGCAGTGCAATAGTTATTTTTGAAGATAAAAAGCTACATGTCTCTAAATTTTTGCTTCAGCTGTTGGGATGCTCTGCCTACATAGAAAAGTTACCCACAAAGTTACAGGGTTTTTGTATATCTCCTGGAAAGGCAGGCCAGGCTGTTTCCAGGCAGTAGTACTACAGCTGATGGAATGGCTGTAGGAAATGGCCAGAAACTCTCTGCAAGGATCAAATGGTCCTCGAAGCCTGAGTACCATTTCATTACAGGCACTCAGCAAGATGGAAATCAAGAGGAAAGTTTCATCTAAGTCTCATCGTAATTCAGCGATGTGGAACTTAAGTGTGCCTACAAAATTAACTTTGTACCTTTGCCTTTGCAAGGTCCTTCTTCAATTTGCCCAGTTCCCCTATTTTCTTAACATTTTCCATTTGCTTCTGTGTCCTTTCTTCACCCTTTCGTTTTCTTCTTGACTCCTGTATGCCTCTCCTCACACTCCCATGGGAACTAGGTATCTATTCACTTTGAAGAAATATACATTTCAGACTGGTTTTGATGGGATAAATTCTGAATCGATTGAGACCTGTGGAAAACTGCATAAAAGCAAAGAGGTTTCTAAAAAAATTAGACAGAGCAGGAAGCAGCTATGATCCTCTACCCTGGGAGCACAGATTACACCTGCCAGGGGAAGTCCCTCATGCTCTGCACAGAGTTGCCTTCGCTCGTTAAATTGGATCTGAATTTAGGGTGATTCTTCGTATAGAGACTTAACAAAGTCCACACACAGAAGTTGGCAAAGGACAAGGAAATTTGACGGCAGTATCTGATAAAATGGTTGAAGAATTTGTTTCTCTGTAAATGTAGTGCTGAACTAGAGGGAAAATAATGTTGTCTTTCCTGATTTCAACCTCTTACAGAGAAACTGTACTCTGTTGTACATTAAGGTACTCTCATCCTCTTCTCTTTAAAGCAAAGACTGTTTCCACAGAAAGAAGTGGCTCCTTGGGAGAGATGAAATATGTTTTGAGTCTGTACAGTGTTAAGCATGTAATGCCTTGTGTGTCCTTCCTTTTGCAAGGCATTGCAGAGGAACTGGAGATATGTGACTCCGGGTTTTGGACCCAGTTGCCTGGATCAGGCACCCTAAATGGTAGGCACGGCAGCACTTAACCAGTAAATGCCTCCTCCTCTTCTGGATCTAGTCCAAATCCTTCATTGCAGTTGCTTCTTCCAGTATTGGAAAAGTTTCTTCTAAGATTAACATTTATCACTTGCAAAAGTTCAGCCTTTGAAGAGTGGTGATATGCACTACTCTAATGCCACGTGCTTTTTTCATGTTGCAAGAATAATTAACGAGTGACATGCCTCTGAATTTTGGCAACCAATCTAGACAATTTCAAAGATGAATCACACTCCTGTACGAAAGGTGAAAGACTAAATTTTCTGCTATCGGTCCCGTAAAGAATATGCCTTTACTGTGCCAAAAATACCCAACTAAAAGCTTAAAATAAAAATAGATTTTAAAATAAGTGTTAGGTCTGCCCACAGGTCAGCGTTGATGCTATTTCAAAGGCCTAGGAGACCAGCCCTTCACGCTCCTCATGCTGAGTAGCAGGGAGGTGGAGGCTTTCAACATGCCTTCAAAAGGCAAAACCACGAGTGGCCCCTGGCCAGTGATATGTCCTGGCTGGTAGAGCACATCAGAAATCTGCCTTTCATCCAGGGACTGCTTCATGGCATCAGCCTATGGAGAGCACTGCAGGCACCACACTGGAGCTCCTCTGGGTGAAGTCAATTCTCCTTTCACTACTGCAAAGCAACACGGCCTCAACAGTGATGGTGGTTGGTGGTTCACTCTTGCCCTCCTGAAGATAAGAAATCTGGGACTAAGTCATCTACACTGGAATTTCTGGCAAGTTCTTGAGCATTTGCATGTCTGGATTCAAGGATTACAGCATTATCACTTATCATGGAGAAAACCAGCCAAGACCAATGGGATCTCTTGGAAACCGTAGAAGCAGATGTATGCATGAAGGTGTGGTACAACCCTGCGGTCCAGTCACTTCACTCGTTGCAGCACAAACTAGCAGGCTGCAACAAGGCTTTTACCATTGTCAGATTCTACTGTCTGTGCTGTATCTCCTTCCTCCAGAGGCCAGACCACACTGCTTCACTGCCATCTGACCACCTCTCCCCCAAGCCTCAGGGCTATTTAACTACTTAGTGGGAATGAGCTACATCTGCACATCATCCATGTCAATCAACCCACTGCCTCCGAGGCAAGGCCACAGCTGCATGCCATCAATGCCAATCAACCCACTGCCTTCATTCCTCTACATTCACTCACATAGGTTTTGTGTATCTCCCATTTTGCACATAAGATGGCATGAAACCGCTCAACACTGTCAATGCTGGAGCCATTCTTGACATGTTTCTGGCTCCAGAGAACCTATGCATTAAAAACTCAGGTGTCAACAGACAGATCCATACAAAAAGATGAGACAGGACAGAGAGGTTCACACTCTTGGACCTAGTTACTGAGATTCTGCCTAAACTGCCTAAGCTGCCTCTGGGTTTTATGTGACCATGGATCTACATGTAGCAAAGCTACTTTAAGCCACGCACAAAGTGAGAGAAAGGAAGCTTTTGCTGCACAGAGAAAGGGCAGGGGACACAGAGGACAAAGGGAGAGGGTAAGGAACCAGCTCAAGGAGATGACATGTATACAAGAGAGACTCCAGTGATCTGAGAACGCTATAAGCTGTACAAGTGGGACCTGAATATCATTGAGGACTCCAGCCTAAGCTAAAAGGATGCATTAAGGAATCAGTGGGAGAGATATTTATAAACGGTATTATGTCCAGATCTCTTACATTAGCTCAGGTGAAGGGTAAACAGCAGGTCAGGTAAAACTGGTTTTACTCACAAGGCAAGCTTTGCTCGAACATACACCAACTAGAAAACAGTAGGTACATGGTTATTCAGAGCATAAACTAAAAACTGCTCTACTGACTGGAAAGGACTGAGGCCTTTCCAGAAACCAGCACTCCAGATATTCCGCACTGCCACATTTGCCAAAGATGTAAAATATTACAATGCAAAGCTGAAAATAGTTTTCCCAGTAAATGCTTGCTCTGCCTCTCCCATAGTTCTGGATTTGTCTGCAAACTGTCGTTCCCATTACATTTTCCTTCTGCTATTTGTGAATGCAATACACAGAACGCATGGCATGGCTATACTGCTGCAAATCATTTTTAAAGATAGACTGATCAAAATCTCTGGCTTATTCTGATCAAAATCTCTGGCTTATTTCTACTGAGGGCTTGTTGGTTTTTTTTTTTTTGCCTATCACTTTGGCCAGCCAAACTGAGTCACATGGGGAATTTGAAACTGAAATCGCGTGCATAAGACCAAATACTTTTTGGACCTCCTTCTCCCCATGCAAATTGCCAGATTACACCACACTACTGCCCACTTCATCTAAATCTTGTTGCCAGTAATGCTAAATACCAGATGTTTAGGGATGACCTACAAGAAGGCAGTTATGAGGTGGTATTTCTCCTGGGAAGCTT
Source organism: Falco cherrug (assembly GCF_023634085.1). NCBI lineage: Eukaryota > Metazoa > Chordata > Aves > Falconiformes > Falconidae > Falco > Falco cherrug. The sequence goes on along the minus strand of NC_073701.1, from coordinate 76,443,946 downwards.
TCCTCCTGGTACTGAAAACAAGTCCTGAAACTTGCGAATTTACAGTTTCCCAACAGTTTGTTGTTAGTCTTAACTTGTTAAGTCCTACTATTCCAAGTGTCATCCATATAAACATACAGTCTGGTTTTAGATCTTACTAAACTCTTGGCTTCAACAATTTTTAATGGCATGGGAATGTCAAGTCTTACTGCTTACAGTGGAAAAATGTATTTCCTAGTTTCTCTTTTGAATCCCCTTCTTTCAGGTTCATTGGTTCATTGACTATGGCCTTCTGCCTGCCATTCCAACTCCTTGGTATTATTCCTATTTTACTCCTTTTTATTGTGATGCCTACTCTTAAATAAATGACCCTTATAATCTTTACCTTCATATGAGGTTTTCCTCCAATTGCCTTTGACAAGCCGATCTCCCAAAGGTTGTCAAGGACAGTTTCTACTGCACTAACTTGCTCTTGGGCCATGCAGTGACCACTTAACGGTCTGGCAAGGTGTACCACCATCTCTTTCAGGGGGTTTGTCTCTCAGAACCACAGATCATGTACTGAACCTGCATCATACTTGTGTCCACTAGGAATGGGGTTAGATCCATGGTTTCAGGCTGAATTAATCAGAGCACAATCATGTCACTTTACATGCCCTTTGGAAAAATAATGTGATTCTTTGTAGGAAAGCAAACCCTAGTGCTAGGTAGGTGGCTGCTTTTCTGTATGTTATACACCACCAGTGATGAATGGCACTGTGTTATCTAATACTATCAGTAGACAATAATGAAAAAAGTAAGAAAAGACCTTTCCTCAAATGAAAGCCAGTGGAAGCTATTGGTAGCTTTTAAGTGCTATCTCTTGTTTTACATCTGTTTGTTGCTCTTTTTTAAATGGTAAATGAGAGAAAGAGATTTCTGGAAATATTTTTACCAATTCTCATCATTGTTATTCCCAACAGCAATAATGATACACTAAACTGATTCTTTGACGAAAAGGAAGGGGCAGGAAAAAGCTGAGTGAGGATAGTGTCCAGATGCTAGATATAATTTTAGCTTCACAAGCTATAAGCCTGTTTAAGTTTTTGTAAGACTGGTAATTACACTCTAAAGAAACTATTGTGAATCTAGCATCGAATCTTTTCACTTGGCAATAACCGCTACAAAATGTGTCAAGAATGTTGAATACCATAACCAGAACTTGGGGCTAATGAGCTGCAAATGCATGTTTTCCTTTGGCAAATTTCTACATAAAGGCAAACTAACTTTCTCAGAAATATTTTGCTGGTACCTGTTTCTTTATCCAGCCTTTATAAAACATACAAATTGGTAGACAATAAACTGTAGTTTCTTCTTTAACAGCTATCATATATAACACCCGGAATTTCAGTGCTGGGATGAAGGGGGATTAGTTGCTCTAATAAAAAGTTTAGGATTTCTGAATTCTTTCAGAACAAATAATTTGAAATGTCTCCTTCAAAATGGTATTTCTTCCAAGACTTGCACTGTTCTTTGCATTTTCTGCTACCTCTCATGGTCCAGTTGCTCTTGAACTTTACAAATTCATTGGTACCTTTCGTTTTGAGGACTCTCTGGTTTCCTGTGACACCTTAATTATTCTGCTGGTCTGAACCAGGATTACTGAGGAGCCTGGGAAGAAGCAGGCTTTAGCTGAATCTGAGCACTTACTACTTGTCAAAATACTCTGTAATCCCTGGTAGGATTACTTTCTGCAGCCTTTCCTTGCTGCTAAATGACAAACAAATAAAATTTGCTATTTCAATACAGCATGAGATGTTCTTACACTTTTAATAGATCTGAGGCAATATTTGACAAAGATACCAGAAGGTTAAACCCAGTGAAGAAGTTGCTTTTTGAAGAAAAAAAGCAAGGGTACGTCAAGTTTGTGGTAAACTTAATCCTGGACCCCTAAGAGTTTCTAGCAGGAAGGCCACAACAGGTGTGACTGTTTCATGGAGAGATTTTTCTGATCTCGCAGCAGGAATGTGTCTTTGCAATGGTCAGAAAAAGCTCTCCAGCTTCTGCATGCTGGTAATCATGGCCCACACTAACTCAATGCCAGAAAAAATGTCAGTGAGCATCCATAATAGCTTAAGAGATCTTTAAAAAAGCAGTCCAGGATGGATGTTTTGGGTGAAATTTTCGGTGTGGCAGACTCAATCTGAGAAGACTGGAGGGTGAAATCATGGATTCATAGCTATCAGTGGGGTTTTGCCATTTGACTACAGTGGAGCTGGGATTTCAGCAAACAGCTGATTTCACTAGGAAAAGACAAGTCCTGACATACAGACAGGTTACTCACGTGATGGTGCCTTACTGAGCTGCGGGGTTATTTCCCCTGCATCAACACCTGCATGACACTCATGACCAGATGTGCTGACTTTCTAGCAACTAAACTCTGGATCAAGAGAGGCACACTAAGATTTATGCCTCAAAATGCTTCACAAGATTCCGAAGGGGTTATAAAAGCAGCACTATAATTTTATGTCAAACAAGTGCTGTCATGAAGCCCTGATGACTTCCCTGTTTTTCTGATAACTTGTAACAGTGACGGACGTAATACAAAAATACAAATACCTGCTCCTTTGCAATCACATTCAGCATATTTTCCTGGCTACTTTTATCTCCCCGAATATTATAAATGCATTTTTTAAGGTATTTTTTAGCTGTTTTGATTTAGGGACATTTTACTATTAGTAATTTTGTAGGATTTCAGGCTGAGTTATATATTAAATATATTACATTTTATGTATCTATATCCAGTATATATTCCTGGATCATTTCACTGTTGGCTAGTCTAAGGAATACTGTCAGTAGGCATGCTGTACCTACTCTGGTTCAGGTATTCTTCTGGTGGGATCTCAGTGCTTGCAAACACCCCTTCCCAAAGTACTTTGCTAGTATCTGCACCTGTATGTACGGCTTGTCTTTCCCTGTATTAGCACCTTCACCATGTCTCACTTTGTAAATTCTGCATACAAAAGAATTACAGAATTTCTTCCCATGTTTTTTCCCAGGAATGCTCTTCTCAGTCCTCAAGTGCTTGTGCTTCACAGCAGCCATTTCCAGACCCTTCATTCATTTTCCAAGATCTGCTCCACACCACTGTGCTATTCAATTTGGTTCATGACAGCACACGCCAGATGATATTGGCACAGTAAATCTTGGGATAACTAACACCTAGTTCTTACAATTTTTCCTGCCTCTGTTTTTTTAGCCATGCATTAACAAAACCACTGTAGCTTCTGGCTTTGTTCAAGAGCTCAGCTAAAGGAGCTCGGACTGCACAGCATACTGAATACAGACTCCAGGCGCACACTTGTGACATACTCAGTTCATATGCTTTATAATTATTCATACGCTTGCACTAATGCAAGCCACAGATTTTTCCTTGCTAAGTTTGAATTATCTCCATTTTCCTGTTGCTAAGCTTGAGCCAACCTCTTCTCCTGTAGAGGGGGGAAGCAAAATGTGTGAACTGCATCCTCAGTATATTATTTTGCATTAAAAAAACAACTAACCAAATATTATTCCTTCCCAACAGCCTTTAAATCATAAAAAAACATAGCACCACTGAAGGATAAACTTATGAAATTCCTTAGATAATTCTCATCACGCCTTTTAAATTTGGATCTGAAGCATCTAAATCTTTAGAACACCCAGCAGTGCCTGTGAACTTCTCAGACTGCTCCTGGTCGGGGTCAGGCTTGCTCCCAACACCTCTAATAGCCAGAGTTAACTGAAAGATCACCAGAGGTTGCCAACAACTGGGAAAAAGCAGATTGCACACATTTGCAAAAAAGGCAAAGGTCATTGTGGGGAACTACAGGGCAGTTAGCCCCACTTTGGAAAATCATGAAGCAAGTCCTCTGGGAACACATTTCTGTGCACATGAAGAAGGTGGTGGTGACTGGGAACAGCCAGTATGGATTTACCCAGGACAAATCATACCTGACTAATCTGATGGCCGTGTATATTAAAATAACTGGGCTTGTGGGCAAGGGGGGAACAAGGGATGCCATTTACCTTGACTGCAGCAAAGCTTTCAACACCATTTCCCGTAATATTCTTGTATCCAAGCAGATACAAGATGGATGGACAGCTATATAAGAAACTAACTGGTTGTGTGGTGGGGCTCAAGAGGGCAGTAGTTAATGAGTTGCACTCTACCTGGGCACCTGTGACAAGGAGGGTAACACAGGGGTCTGTCCTGGAACACAACCCGTTCAACATCTTCGCCAATGATCTGAAGGAGGCAACAGAGTGCCCTTTGGTCAGATTTGCAGGAGACACCAAACTGGGTGACCAGTTGACACGGTCAAAAGTAGGACTGCCATTAAGAGGGACCCAAACAGGATGAATCTTCTCAAATTTAACCTGGACAAATGCAAAGTCCTGCATCTGGGAAGGAGGAAAACCTTGCAGTGATACAAGCTAAGGACTGACTGGCAGAGAAGCAGCTCTGTAGGAAAGGTCCTGGGGTCCTGGCAGACAGCAAGCTGCACAGGAGCCAGCAACAGCAGAGAAGGCCAAAGCATCGTGGGCTGAATTAACAGGAGCACAGCCAGCAAAACAAGTGATTATTTCCCTCTGCTCAGCACTTACCAGTCCACATGGGGAACATGCTCTCCCGTTTGAGACTTCCTTAAAAGAAGAATGGCATAGGCAAACTGGAGTTCAGCAGGGGCCACCAAGTTGGCTGGGGCTGGAACAATTGCTCTGTGAGAAGCTGAGGACCCGGGGCTTGTTCAGTCTGAGGAAGACACAGCATCGGGGGATATGACAGCAGCTGCCCAGTGTCTATGAGGAGGCCATCGAGGAGACAGAGCCAGGCTCCACACAGCAGGGCATAGTAGGAAGACAAGAGGCAACAGGCATAAGCTGAAACATAACAAGTTCAGATTGGATATGAAGAAAAACTTTTTCCTCATGAAGATATCAAGTAGTAGGGCAGGCTGCCCAGGGGCGTCACACAGTCCACAGGAGGTTTCCAAGACCTCACTGGATAAAGCCCTGAGCAACCTTGTCTACCCCACAGCTGGACCTGCCTGAAGCAGGTTGGAGTAGAGACCTGCTAAAGGTCCCTTCCAGCCTCAACAATCACGTTTCATCCTCTTGGATGAATTGCTACTGAATGTAGCACCGCAGCATCTGAAGATAGAAATCTTTATTACATGATTGGAAATACTCAAACACGGGTGGTTTGGATGGAGCAGGGAACTGGGAACAAGGGGCAGCGTGTAAGGGCCCACTGCCCCCGCACTGCCGGGTGCCTCCTGTGCAGAGAGACACGGGGCACTTCGCACGGGAGCTACAGCCCGAAAAGGGAATGAAGAGTTTACACCGGCTACGGTTTGTTTGTACCCAGGTTCCCTTCTCATTGTGGTAATGTACGGCGTTGGTGCGCCAGGCGTGTGCGGCGGCGGCGGGGCGGCCGCTGTGCGCAGGTGCCCGCAGCCCCCCCTGCCCGCCAGCCCGTGCCAGCCGGCTCCAAGGCGGCCCCGCCGCTGGGCAAGGCCGAGCCCTCAGCCACGGCGGCGGCGCCCCGGGGGGGACAGATCGCAGCGGGGGGGACCCCGGGCCGGGGCAGGGGGTGCCCGGAGGGGGCCGTGCCCCCGGGGGCGGGCAGCCCGCGCCGCGCCGCGCCGCGCCGGAGCAGCTCCCGGCAGCGGGGAGCGGAGCCCCGGCCGGGGCCGGGCTGCGGGCAGGGCCGGTGCCCCCGGGGGCGGGGGGCCCGGGCTGGAGCAGCCTGTGCCTGAGGGGCTGCGCCCCGCGGGAGGGCCCCGCGCAGGAGCGGCCCGGGCAGAGCTGCAGCCCCCCCGCGGGAAGGGCTCCCGCTGGAGAAGGGCCTGGAGGAGCGTCTCCCGCGGGAGGGCCCGGGCTGGAGCCGGGCGGCGTGTGAGGAGCCTCCCCCGGAGGGGGCCGGGGCGGCGGAGGCGGCGGGGGAGGGACCGGCCGCAGCCCCGGCCCCGGCCCCCAGAGCGATCTCCCTGCCCGGACCCCCGCGGGCCTGGCTGGGGGTGGCTCCCCTGCCCGCCTGGGGGGCACGGACACCAGCCGGGGCCAACCCACCACAGGGAATAAGCCCTGACAGGGTTACTCATGGTTCATTGCATCAGTGAGTTGGCTTAGATGGCTGCCAGTGTGGATCTAAGAATATCTGCCCTAAATTTTTTTTAGCACTCCAAATACTACAAACACTTAGCCCAGTTGCTTTCCAAAGGGATTATTTTTCTCCACTGAAAAGCAGCCAGCTCCACAAAGCTGCTTGAACTCAGTTATGGCCTGAGCCAAGTTGATTTTTAACATTAAATGTTTCTAAATTGCTTTGGGGTCCACAGATGACAGTTCTTACGAATTTGCAAAGAAGGGTTTAACTCTGCAAACACCCACATCACACAAGCAGTTCTTACTCAATGATATTGCCTCTAATTTTCAGTGGGACCATGGAATTTTTGTGTGAATATGAAGTATCAGAGTACCTGCCAGCCAACTCCAAACATTTCAAAAACACAAGACAGTCCCATGAAAAATAATGACAGCTTGAAAACTATGAGATTTGAAAGATTCTTTTAACAGGCTGATTTTCTATTGATAACTGCACTTTTCAGGTTGACTTTTGAAGCACCACCTTTAAAATAAAAATGATAATATCTTCCTTTTAAAAAAAACCTACAAGTTGGATTTGTGACGACTTGCACCTCCCAGAAAAGGAGACTCGGGACAAGTAAGACAGCAACTTACGTGCTGGTCACACAACCAGCATCTAGCTCAGGATAAAGGCCTGTTTTCTTGAAGAGAGAAAGGAAAGGTCTTTGAGAGAGGGGCTGATCTCCACCAGAACTGGTTAGGTTCAAACCACTCCTGACACACGCATATCTTGGACTTGTTGTCAGGATCATCCAGCGATTGAGATACTACAGTCTTCTGCAGCAAACTCCCCCAGAGCTTTAGTATTTTAAAACAAAACCTAATTCTCCATGTCCTTCTATTTAAGCAAATTACTTTTTTATCCAGTGTACAGGGAATATGGAGAGTCTCATCGCTGGGAGAGGCAGCAGAACAGATTTCTGGTGTGAAGACAGACATGTCTTCTATCAACCATCTTTTCTTTGGACTAAACAACCAGTTTTCTCTCAAGCTTTCCTACTACACCACATTTTCTAAATCTCTGATTAGTCTTACTGTTTACCTTTGCTGCTCTCCAATGTGATCCACTTGTTTCTGGAAGTGCAGTGCCCAAATCTTGACTGATTACTCCAGCTGAATTTTCACTTGTTCTCAGTGGAACATTTCTTTTGTTATTTATTTAATGTCTTATATGTATCATGGCTCTGCATTCTGCAATGGCGGTTGCTCTTTCACCATTCTCTGCCACCCAGAGGATGCTACTGCCACATTTATAGACTGTGTGTGTAACAAAGTCTCAGTTAAGCAGGATCTTACCAGTGCTCAGTGCTTTTGCACCAGCTGCTGCTGCTGTGTACAGCAGTGCTATGGAGCTTGGAAAATATGCAGACTTGTTACTGTAGTTGAGCAACTGGATCATGCACTGACAAGCCAGATGTGTGTAGTTTATGAGAAGACTGACAGAGGTTTACAGACACATATATCACTGCGTGGAGGGACATGCACTTGGGGAATGTTCAAACATGAAGACAAACTGGATGAGCCAAACAGCGGCTACTGGCAGGAGATTGTATGCATTGCATATGGATAACAACATTACCCGGTTTAAGAGAGAAACGCATGATACAACATACACTGAACTCGTTAGACACAGAGGAAGGGAAGCTGTGGATGGGGTTGGTTTTGTTTCAGACTGCTGAACATTTGGGCTCAGTGCATTCTGGTCAGTCTCCTGCAGAGAATCAAGCTCAGCCATGGTGTATGGATGACGAAATAAATCCAAGTGATAGGTTCAGTGCCAAGTCAGGTTTTTTTGTGAGCAGACAGGTACCCTGTTAAGAAGAACCGAATTAGAAAGAGGACCTGGAGGAGGAACCTGTGCCTGGAGAGTGAGCAACATGCTGTGCAATTGGTGGCCAATGGGTGAGGGAGGCTGGGAAAAAAGTTACAGAAACTTGCCAAGTAGCATGCTACACTATTTCAGAATTTTGTCCCAATCTGGGAGATAGATCATTTTTAATTCTAAACCTGCCATCCAGCTCCTTTGTCACATGTAGATTTTTAATAAGCAGCCTCCTCAGTCTCCCATTCATATCACTGAGCAGCGTTAGGCTCAGGATGACTTTGTGGAGTTTCTTGTTGGAAATTAATCCATGGTCTTCATCCTGTGAGCATGGCTATCGCAGCCAGTGCTCACCTACCACAGTTTCCCCTAGACAAGATTTCCCTTTCCAGCTTGCTTGGAGATTCCCATGTGAGAAGACACCGAAAGCCTTGTGACATCCCTTGCTCTCCCTTTGTCCCCAAAGTCTCCTGCCCTTGTTCTAGGAGGGAATTTTATTTTTTGACAATTTGTTCTAGACAAATTGATGTTGGCTTTTTTCTGACACTGTATTACCCCTCCATAATCCATTCTAAACACAGTGAAGAACTTTATAAATACATAAATGAATTAAATATTTCCTGTCTAATCTTTAATGCAGTCTACTCACAGTTCATGAAAACATTTACGCAGAGACACACTATTGTGTTTTCCTGATCCTTTCCATGTAAATGTTTAACATAGCTGTTCCCTGAACAAATTAAAAAAGGTAATTCCCTGCAAATGAAGTAAGAAGCTGAGACTTAATTTGTGAGGCCAGTCACTCACAGAAAAACCTGGAACATTCTTTTCCAGAGGCTAAGGCAGCTCTGGCTCCAAAAATTACAGCTCTGATTTTGCCCCCAAACTCCTTTCAACATTTATTCAAGTATTGAAAAAAATTTTAAATAACATCAAGTACTGCATTATACAGCAAGGTCCATAAATCTTTCTAGTGAACTTCAAGAGTTTCATAAGTCTATTTGGAAAGTACATAGGAAATATTTAATTAAGCCATTAATTTATTTATAAAACATTAAAAAGGGTCATAGGTAGTTTATGGGCATGTAATAAAGAGATTATTAAGTGTTAAAGCGTACTTATCAAATCAATCTAATCTCCAAAGAGAAGGTTTAATTAGCATTTCTACAAATTCTCCTGCCCTCACTGCCACTACATTGCAAATGTTACACTTTTCAGCAAGCCTAGGAGAAGACACAGTACTCTTTCTTGAGCATTTGTACTACAGCAATAATTCATGGTTTGGATGCCAGGACACTGGGACTTTGATTAATATAACAACGTGTTTTATGGTATCCCTGGCAGAAGCTACGAGAGATCACAATTTATACTGAAAAGTGAAGTCAGAATTCTTATTCAGAGCAGAAGGTTTCAAGATAAATGATACACTACCCTACAGGCTTCGCGCAATGGTTATTGATTGTATTTTATTAGGGAGCGGCGTAACTTAACCTTAAGAAATACTGCATACATTCAAGATGCAATTTATTAGGTGGTTTACATATCAAAGAAAAAAATTTCCCACTAGCACTCAGATATTAAAATAGCGCTCAGAAACCACATCCACACATACACTGTCCCCCGGATGCTCCTTATGTGGGACTGGGAGAAGAACTGCCCCAGGAGGTGAGATTTCATCCGATCTCCCCAGAGGGGTCGCAGGAGTGGGAGGATCTGTCCTCCAGCCCTCCACTATTAGCCCATGGGAAGGGGAAAGTTTCCCACCAGACTTCTGCCACGGACAGGCACTTTCAAACCAAAACAAATCGCAGGACTCTCTCCAACTTTCAAACCATTATTTTCTTAAACACAGGAGGTATTTTTGTTTCACAGAATAACACAAATGATAATGATGTACTTTTTTTTTCCACAAAAGCAGCTGAATAGCATTATGTCACTGCCAAAGAGCTGGGGAGTCAATGAAAACCAACACAGAGTATCATAAATTACTGTTTATTGCTAGACAAATGACGGTCTTTGAAAACAGACCTACTTGTATGGTTAAAGCTTAAAACAGTGTTTATGGTAGCAATTTAAACTCTTAAAATAATATGGTTTAAAAATAAAAAGACCCACTGTAATGTGCCTCAGCTGCATTTCTGCAGAATAGTCTTAAATCGTTCCAATGACTTAATGCAGTCTGTAATTTATCAGCCCAAATAAGTCAGGTTTGTCAACCACAGAGAGAGATATATGTAATTGTTAAATTAGGTAAACTTCATGTATATTATGAACTCTTCATATATCAAATTGCTGCCTTTAATAAGTTGCTTCCTATATGCAAAGAGTGTACTGATTACATGTATCTGAATTTTTTTCTTCAAGTCCAATGTATTTTTGCAAAGTCTGGCAATATGAGTGATCAAAACAGGCCTTGGAGTAAATGTCGTAAATTGGAAGGGAAGAAAGAAAAAAATTATGAACCTGTTGTAGTATATCAAGCTGCACATGAAAAGCTCACCCATGTATGCAGTGAACATAGAGAACTTCCAGAGAAGGCAGCAGTGCTGATGTATCTCTGCCCACACAGACACACTGCAACATCATACTCCTCCTCGGATTTTGGTTATATAAATATTACTATTGAGAACTTTAATAGCATTTTCCTTCCTGCATTTCTTTACAGGCACTACTTAATCTACCCATCAGACCAGATGAAGCATTATTAGCTGTTAATCTGGACATAATTATCAATAATAGTCCATTAACATACAAGAGGTGAGAAGCAGAACTGGAAGATCCTGGTGGGATCCAGGTGATCCGGAGTGCTCTCAAGAACATTGAGAGGGTGCCAGATTGCCAGAGGGCAACTTTGGAGATCCATATCTCGGGGGTAGCTTGCAATTCTACTGTCACAGATAGACAGTCATGATGGTGCCAAAACCCTTGGCATCACTCATTTGATGCTTGCATTCAGGCTGGGCACGAGGGTGGGACCCAAGTGTGCCTCCTGTAAGAAATGTGATAATCTGTGTGGATCACCGTTTTGCAAACAGGGCAGTGTCACAGTACATTGCCTGTATTAGAGAAAGGATTTCCAAGCGTGCCATAACAAGTGACTATGAAATTCAGCCTATGTGAGAACCAGTTTGCCCTTTTTAACGTTGATCAGTAGCTTGAAAAGGTATTATTTGCTAGTATCTTGGGAACAGAAAGGGTGTATTTTTCGTGGAAAAACTCAGTGGTCAATAAAGCTATTACTCACTTATTCACAAATACAGACTTAAATGCTACCAACAGGGACCTCTGCCTTTGTTCCACAGCCCAACACATTAAAAGGAAAACTCATCCCTTTTCTTTGTGAATATACCAAATAATTTTGGGGGACAGAAAAAAATAACAATGCCCTCTATGAAGGAAGAGGAAGAAGTTGTCCATGCCACTGTTCAGCAGAGTTCTCCATCCAGCCTTGCAGGACAGTTGAACTATAACAGGAATATAGAGTCACAGAATAATTTAGGTTGGGATGGACATCTGGAGGTCCTCCGAGCCAATCACCTACTCAGAGCAGGATCACTTTCAAGCTTAAACTCTTCAAGACCTTGAACAGCAAAATCTCATACCTCTCCAAGGATGGAGACTCAACAACATTTCTGGCTCCTGCTCCAATGTCCGACAACTCTGTCAAGAATTATTTCCATGTATCTTCTCAGATTTTTCCTTGCTACACATTGTGTCCACTGCCATTCATTCTTTTCCTGTGTGCCTCAGGAAAATCTGGCCCTTTCTACAACCTCCTGACGTTAGCTGAAGACAAGAATTACAACTCTCCTTAGCCTTTTCTTCTCCAGCCTGAACACAACCCGTTTAGTCTCTCCTCATATGCCATGTGCTCCAGCCCTCTAGCCATCCTGCTGGCTAACCACTGGACTCACTCCAGTACATCAATGCCAACATCTCTCTCTGGCACTGGAGCTCCACCTTGGACACAGCGTAACAAATGAGACCTCAGGAATGCTGAATATAGGGTGATAATCAGGGCCCTCTCCTCATGCTAACACAGCCCAGGACCCATGTGGCCTTTCCCACCCCAAGGGCACCCTGATGATGCACAAGCAGGAGATGGCTGACCACTAACTGGGAGGGCTGGGCTACAGCTGAACCTGTGGCCCATGGACAACTGTTAATCCACAAGCTCCCCTGCAGTTTTGCCAGCATGGAACCACTCTCAAATGTGACCAGCATGGTTCAACAAACTAGCTGTCATCACCTGATAAGACCTGTACAATTTGGGAACCTGGAGGCTACCACATGGACTCAAAACTTTGCAAAGCAGCTGTGCAGCACCACTGCACCACAACCTGGCTTCATCCCTCTCCACACGCCTGCCCAGCTCAGGTGCTCCAGTGGAGAAGTAGCAAGGGCTTTGCCTGCAGGAGAGCACTGCTGGTTGAGCTCTTGTTTCTACTTAGGCAGAACAAGTCCACTCTTTGGGGTCAAGAACCTGCTTGCCTTGCACAAAGCAACCACTGGAGTTGCTCGAAGTGCTAAGAAATTCAGGTCAAAACAGCTTCATAAATCTATACAGACACACGCCCATAAATTTATCCCTATGACATGAGTGACTAAACAAGATATGAACCTCCATTTTACCTTTTTCTCCATATTGCACATCCTTTTTTCCTGCTGCAAATCATTATGCATCCAGGCTTTTTTCCATGTTTCATGCTATAATGTTTGAACACCAGATTTCATTGAAAAAGAGAACAAATTTCCATTTGGTATTATGAAATACAATAGAATAAATAATTTCTGTTGTAATAACGAGTTCTTACCAAAGTTTCCTTTGTGGATAAAATGTATTACAGAATTTTAGGAAACACTTAATTTGATTAACAGTCTTCTACATTAATCCTTTGCTCAGTCACTCTTGAGAGCTGCATTAATTTAACAGAAGCTTTGCCAGGCTGCCTGCATGGACATGGATCAATATCCCAGAAGGCAACCATGCATAAGCTTTGATTTGTGACTTTATGATCAAGTAAGAAAGTCCATCCAATATGAATACTAATTGAAATACCCTAACTGTTATGCCTACTTTTCTGGAGTGTGGCATTTAAAACTGAGCTGTCAAAAGAGGCTGCCATCTCCTATTACACTTTTGATAAGGCTTTTGACTACAAATACGTTGAAAAGTATTTTAAGACTTTGATACTGTCCCAAGTTTTAGGTACACAGATTACTCAATCCTGGAGGCCATCCTCGATTTTCTAGTACGCACAGCAATACTGCACAGCCATACTCCTCTGCAAAAACCGCATCTCCATGAAGCCAGCACTACTTTCTACGTGAGGGGAAGTAAGTGGGGCTATGAACCTGCCTCTTCCAAGATCCCTGCTGAACACCTTCCCCAGAAGTAAGGGCAGAGCTGCAACCACGTAAGGACAAATCAAATTACCTTTCGTGTTTCTCAGTGAATCAATGAGCTGCTCGGCAGTCAAACAGAGATTTTCTTCCTTCAAAACCCAACCTTTTCAGCATAAACAAACACAAATGTACATTCACACAGCCAGAACAACACGACTGGGGCTGCAGGGTCTATAACTGCTAAATTTAACCCTGCAAGCCCATCATAAAGAGTTCAAACCAACACCGCTAGGTTAAGCAAATAGTTAGGAAAGGAAAAATAGATGGTGGTTATAAAAACAGAAGGGAAAATTAAGGGATGAAATTAAAGAAGACCTGATGGTTGCAGAAGAGTATTTAACTCCTTTACTGGAAAAAGCCTTGGGGAATATTTCAAAACAAAGATTAGTGTTACAGACACTGTGCTTGGGATTTAATTATTCAAGGTGACCTCTCTATAACTAGCACCTATTCAGTATTAAACTGTATTTCTTTGATATGGTTAATGGCTGATATAAGGACAACTATTACTATGGACATTTTCTGGAAGGAGAGGGAACAGGGTGCAGGAGTATGGAAATCTGAATTCACGTCTTGCAGACTTCTGCTGAAGAGTTTTCCTGTTTTCTGCCAATTTAGTACACATGGGAACTTAAGGTGAAGCATAATGCATGTTTTAACATACTACTCCAAAATCCAAATATTAAAATTAACTAGTTTGTTGAAAGACTACTTTCACAGTACAAACTGTCTGTCCCACTGGTCTTCTGGACAGGACAAGTGGATTCACTATCCTGTCCAGAACCAGGAAGAAGGTTTAAGGATAACTTCATCTGTTGCTTTGTCTCTTGGGACTTTTCCATACTGAAACTGTTCAGACAATTTAAGCGGAGGTATGTTTAAATCACTTAGACTCATGCAAATTCCCATGTGAAGATATATTACTCCGATTCTCATCACTTTATTTTACACGTGAAGCAGTTTAGGACATTAATTAGGTGCAACTAAAGCTTTCAAGTAGCTACAGTTTTCTTCTGTGCTTTTTTCTGTTTCTCTCCTCCATCTTTCCTTTGCAATTTTGACTACCTGGTAGTGATTCTATCTGGGTTTTTTATTCCTACTGTCATCTTTGGATTCAAAACTTCAATTCCATCACTTTTTCAGTTGCCCATGCCAGGTTCATTTTCCCTTGTGACCGTTTTTCTCTGAGCTAAGTGCTTTCTCTCTGGCTGGCCAACCTCAACCTCCAGTTTTCTTTCATTGCTTCTTCAAGGTGAATTTTGCCTTCATATTACATCTCTTTGTTCCATCTCCATACATCAGCTTAGTGAGTAATAGACAACTGACATTTGTCTCAGTCAGCTGTCTCATTGCTGCTTTGAACTGACCACCAGACCAGCTCCAATCCTCCTATATATCCTATACAGACAGGACTAGACTGATACCTAGAGAGGAAAGTGGTCAGTAAGCTGAGCTTCACGGGCTAAGATCCTACTTATAGCTGAGGAAGATACTCATAACAGAGAAGAGGGAGACCAGGGCATGCAGCAGGATTTGCAAACCAGATACCTGTATGAAGAGATTTCTTGTGATTTATTCCAGAAAAGTGAAACCTGAGTGTTTACAAAGCTCTGCAATCACTTGACTCTGCATTTCAGTTGACTGTCTTTAACTGCTCTATTTCTAGCTCTCTGAGCATGCCCAACTTTTTAATGTGGAATAGATAATTTGATCCATTAAGTTTTATTAGCAGATTTGGGTGAATGCTGCTAAGCTCAGGAATAAAACTAGCACAAAGATGGGCTGGTAGGTTGTGGTTCTGGTAGATAGCATGGAAATTTCATACAGTTTACTTCCTGAATCACCAAACACTACAGCTTTCTGGCAGTGCTCTCTAAAACAACTTGATCATCCATGCAAAAAGAGTCAGATTCTCCTCTACACTTTTTGCTAGTGAAAAAGTCCTGGGATCTACTGGAAAGCAGCACCATTATATCATGTTGTTTCTTACCCCAGGACATGATCACTCTATACAGCATCCTCTGGCAATCTGTGGTGATGAGCACACGAACAGCTAGTGGAGGCGAATCCTACCTTTCCTGTTTGCAACAGGTCAACAGGAAAGAAACACAAATGTCTGTGCGTGAGACCGCGGTGTGCTTGTACCTGACTATCCTTCATTTTAACACTACCACACTGTGGTTTCACAGTTCCTTTCGTTTAAATCCATCTTGTACTGAGACCGCAAAGAAGCTCCTCTTTGGTGCCCTTCAGACAGATCTAGCTGCTGCTGCTGGAGACCAGTTCCCTGGTGGCACCTGTAACCAAGCAGCTAGTCGTGCTGAGAGGGACTGGAAAGCACCCAAGGAAAGCTTCTGTTTCTAGATGCATAGAACTTTATAAACACAAGACACTCTGACAAAAGCACAAAAGAAACCACAAAATAAAGTGACTCTCTTCTAATCCACGCAAACTACTGTTAGCATGGACGAAAGCAGCTGTGGGAACGAAACCTACCTGCAGTGTAAAAGGGAGCCCACTGGTGTTAGTGGTCACTGAGGCTTGACTCCCCAGGTCTCTTCCCTCTGTCATCACCACTTCCTTTTTTTAACATCATATAAGAAACCCCCAATCATACCAAAGATTCTTGGAGCAACTAAAACCAGCACATAAAAGAAAGCTTCTTCCAGGGACCCTCAGACTAAGGTTTGGGCTAGGTTAGCCTATCTGGAGAGCCTTCAATAAGCATGAAGGCAATGCTGCGCAGAGGCAGAGAAACAGATCCTGTATAACGGATCCAGGCCATCTAATATTCAGCATGGAGAATATCATGGCATCAATCACATCTTCAGAGCAGTAATAAAACAGAAAAGCCTGCTGGCATGTTGGACTGGATATTTAAACTCTGATGAAACTCCATTCCTTGCCATCTAATACACAGTTGGGACATGGAAGGAAGAATACCTGGGATCATTCTCTCAGTATAAATGGGTTGAAACATATCAAAGTATTGTAAGTTTTAAAATGTTAATGGAACATAACACGGAAAGCTGTTTGAGCTTTCCATCTCTTGGGATGGGAGCTAGGACTATGGGTGAGCACCTAAATGAGTGAGGAGCAGTGCAGCACCCCACCAGGTAAGCAGCACCGTTCTCACATCTTTGGGCCAATCAAGCACTAACGAGAGAATAAAGACATTTTAAAAGGGTATTTTCCATGGAGTGGCCTGGATTGACAGTAATGTGTATTTTCAGAAAACAGCTTTTTGAAACCACTTACACATGTTTAGGTTTGGAAATCAGCTATGGAGCCTGCACATTGTGAAATACAATGGATGTTTGTACCAACTGTAATTGTCTATTTATTTGCATGCCACTGAGTATCATCAGACACTCAGACAGCCCACAGTGCAAGGCTGGGAAGACAATACAACATCAAAACCAAGTCAACTCACATGATACACTGCAAACTAAAATAAACCGAACATGAAGTTTTAAACCAGAAGGGAGGGTCAGCTTGTAGAGCTCACAAAAGTCAAAGAGCTTTTGGGATATTTCTAATTACTGTAAGAAATTACATGCTAAGAACATATTTGCTCATTCAGCTCACTCAACAGGTGTTTATAGTAGGCAATCAAGGTAATCAACACAAACAAAACCGCTTCCAGCTCCTGTTTTGGTCATGTCAGGTCAGTACCATCCAGGAAGAGGCAAATGCCACTGAAACTAATACCTCCACCAGCTGGATTAGCAGATTATTTAGCAGCTTCCTCAGAGATTTCAAAGCTAGAACTGGTCCTGCTTGTTCACTGCCAGGCTCTGAGAAAGAAGTAAATAACACACCAGCAGATCTGACATCCAACCTGCTATGCTCCTGCTCACCCACCTAAGGTGGATGCCTGTGATGTTACTCCTTACACAAGGAACCACTTCAACTGACAAGTCTCCCTTCCACAGCTACTGATGCTGGAGTTAACAGTGTTTTCTTCCAAGCTGTACTGCACACAGGCTGGGGCGCCTTCCCTTTAAAATAAATATACCTGTCACTGCTTCTGTCTTGCAGGGAGAATAAATGCTTTCAGCAGGAAATTTCTTGTATTTGGTTTCAGACCTCAGGGCAATATTTTTCTACAGCATCTGAACTTTAGATGTTTTGGTGGGTTTTTTAACTGGGAGGAAGGGACATGGAAAGACATCTTTTGAATGCTGAAAAAAAAAATATTTTCACAACCTTTTGAAAGGCAACAGCTCTGAAACTTGAGCTAAGAAATCAAATTCTTCCAGAGAACAAAGTAAATTCTTCAATTCAGTTAAAAATACCAATTAATCCTCTTTCCTTTTTGTACAAGAGCCAGCCTCCTTCACTGATTTCACTTACATAACATTTAATTGGCAATATATTTTTCACACAGACATGGTTTGCTAGTTGTGATAGCAGGTGATTTGGTTAACTGCATTTATTCATGAATCTTTAAAGTGTTTTTTTCTTGTAATCAATTTATTCATCCACTATTGCTATATTAAATATTTTTTTGCATCATTCACTCTGCTGTACATTGGAAGTTCTCTAAGGGATTTTCTTTTTCTTTAAGGCAAAAAATATTTTTTTATGAAGTGAAGAATCATTCATGTTGTTATTGAATTTGCAGCAGCTGTAGTAGTATCCTCCCACTTTCTCTGCTGGATAACAGGAGCTCACTGTTTTCAAACCCACGAACGAAACCTGGGGGAATACCAACATTTTCATGAGGAATGTCTACCAGAGATCAGATAGGGAAGAAGTGCAGCATGCAAAACCCCAAAATGCTCATTGGGGAAGGTGAAGGTGCCCTTGCTTATCCACATGGAAGCGTATAAAAGCATAGCCATGAAAGGTGCCTCTTGTTACAAGCCTGTGGCTTTGCTTTTTCTTCTCCAGTGTTGCAAAAATGCTTGTTTGTCCCCAAGTAACATTTTTTGGTTGTAATGGAGAGAAACAAGTATTTCCACATGATGAAAATACTAATACTCAAGTCTGTAGGAAGTCATAATGGGAGGAGGTTCCTAAAAAGATAAAGTAGTAACTCCAATTTCAGCATTAGACCAGCTGAGAAGTGCTAAGCTGCCTCATTTTTCTTTTCTTAAGTCAACAGTTCTTGCCACTATTGTTTTTCATTAATATTTGTCTTGTGGAGCCTCATTAGTCTGAAAACTCAGCTTCTCTCATTTTAAAGTTTGTTTCCCTCTGAGAAGTAGTAAAAGTAAATATCAGTTCAAAAGCAAGGGTAATTTATTTTTAAAGTTATTAAAAATTGAGTATTACAAATATAATCTTATTACTTTAAGCAGTGTAGTAATTTTAAGTTCCTCAGGGTTAGGCTTAGCAGTCCCCTGAATAAAGGTATTTCTAGTAGAAAAAGATATTTATTGGTGTGTGATTCATCAAGGCACTAATTTTTCAAATGCACAGAAAAATAAATCCCTAGAACTATTTAGTAGTGAAGTTTTATAATAAGTTATTTCATTCAACAATAAATGCAGCTATATGTTTAAATGCTATCAAAAGGAAGACAGATAACTCGCATTACTACATACTGTCATGATCTTGGTTTGGTCCCTAAAATACACAAGTCTGTTGTGTAGCTGGAAACTGAAATCACTGCAGTCATGGAGCCTGTGCTGCCTCTTCAATAGGATTGTTTATAAGGAGAAGGGGGTGGCAGAGAAAACACTAGATTTTTTGCAACAGCATTATGCAGTAATATCATGTAACACCCCAGTTCAAATGGGGACCTCTGTCAAGTAAATAAAAATGTTTTGGTTGCACACAGAACATTGTATTTGACACAACAGGGCAATTTTACCAGGCTGTGGATGTCATTACAGCAGGATCACTTCTTGGCTTTTCCAGTATGATTTCATACTCTTAAGTCCTCCCAAGCAGTTTTAAATCCCATGGAACAAACTCCTTAGCTTCCCCTGCCTGGGGCCTTGGTGCTCAGGATTATTTCCTGAGATGCTGAACTCCATCACCTGGGGGAGAACCCTGGGAGACCCCTGCTTCCCCCACTGTATGTAAACATTCACAGCTGGGCAGGGGTGATGAAGGGCTGAGCCCCACACTGCATTACTGCTGTATTTGGTGCATCTGCTGGGGAGTAAGGGGCAAGTTATGCATCACCTGTAATGCAGAACCACGGCTTTGGCATCATAGCAGTGAAGCCCCCCCCACCAGACCCCTGAGATCACCTGACAACATTCAAAAAGATAACAAAATGCCCAGTATGGATAAAAAAGCCTCAGCTTAGATTTCATTGTTATTAAATATTGTATGGAAATAGCACTCAGATTGTTTGGTCTTATCTGTCTATACTGGCTTCTTGGAGATACCAGAACAGCATCTAATGCTTATTTCTCCCACCGTCTGCTAACTATGAGTTTCTCCTTTAATCACTGAAATGGTAGGCTCTTTTTGCATCCTCCTATTGTTCAGGGAGCTAGACAATTCACTTCCAGCAAACACAAACCCAGTAATATGCATTTTAGGGGTGAAATTACATCTTCCATGTTCTGCAGTTACTATGGTTACCATCCCACAGCAACCCTGCATGCATGGCTAAAAGAAACAGTGCAAAAAGAAATGTCCACATTAAAAACAAAAGGAGAATCCCGACCTAAAAAAAATACAAAGTACCAGTTGAGGAATCTAAAAGACTTATTTTCCACATTGACAAAGGAAGAGGGATATGTCCATGGTCTTGTTGATAAGCTCCCTTATTTAAGCTTTAAATGCTGGAGTAGATTTTTGTCCCATCTAGAACTGGGAAGATGAATGAAACGTGGTCTACCCTCATGCTCCAGAAATCAGCCAGTGTCAGCGCATCCCTGGGAAGGGGAGGACGGCTGTTGCTGTTTTACCAGTCAGAAGCTAACACCATGGGGCCACAAACCACAACAGTATTCAGGCTCCTGATGCCAGCCTGGGCAGGCAGCCTGTCTTCCTCACAGGGGTTAGTGGGAGGTCAGGGGTTATGGTGACAGTGGGAAGCTCGAGCCCTGTTATGGATTGGGCCCACAGCAACAGAAGGACTAGGTGGCTACAGCTGACTTTTGTTGAAGTGATGTGTCTCAGCCCACGGATGCAATATTCAACATCAGGCCAAAGCCTAAGAGGTGCCTGCATCTGGAGCTGTCCCCCATAGTTCTGGCAGACTAACACAGCTTAGTTCCTCCTTTGGACCCAAGCATGACCAAGACCCTCAACAGACCCTCCCATGCCAGGCCCGGAAGGAGGTGGATGCAAACTTCTCTGAATGCACCTGACCAATCCTGCTGGGAGAGATCCCTGTACAGCAGATGTCCAGACACCTTCCCAATGAATGTGGCTAATGTTGGTGGAGCCAGGGACATCCCTGACCTCTTCCCCATCCTGAAACATCACAGGTGACAGCACTAGTCCAGGTCATGGAAGACCTGGAAGCCCCATGAGAGTGATAGAAATCAAGCCCTCAGCAGGCCAGAGGTGCTCCACCCCACGGGGAACACTGGTACCTGGCAGAAGGTAACTGGAGACTGACTGGAGCAGAGAGCATGAGCAAAATGAAATCTGTCTCTCTGCCTGTCCAGGAGGAGGAGCCCCAAGTTCTCACTTTTCCACAATGGCTAAGGATTTATATCACCATAACCACAGTGGAGGAGGTGGGAAGCTTTCCTCTGAGGTGAGAAATGCGAGTCTGATTGCCCCCCAGGCTGACTGGACACTTACACCACTCTCAGACTCTCACCCACAAACCACAGCATCCTTTGATGAACATTTACATCCTGCTTCCAGGCAAAGACATCACTAACTGAAAGCCACAACAGCTGTGATTCGAAGAAAGACCTTAGGATTCAATATGACTATTTCAGCAACTGAGCAACTAAACAAGAGAGAACTATGCCAGTGGCATCACCAGGCAAGTGAATAAGCCACCCTTCTTATGGTACAAATGTACAGCCATTTGGCATGGGAGAATTCAGAATAAGTATAAGTTTGAGAAATGCTGCTGTCAGCAAAATTAAAAGCATGCAAACAGTGAGTGGAGGGGAAAGACTGGGGTCCTCCTGCATACCAGGAGGGACACACAAGCAGGACCTGCGTTCTCCTGACTCACAGTCTGGCTGCAGTGACAGATGCTGGGTTTCACTGCACACTGGCATGATGGCAACTTCTACTTCTGGTGTAGGGTAATAGTCTACTTAGAGTGGTGATGCTGTGGAATAATCCAATTTACGTGAAACCTAGCAGCTAGCCTAGTCATAGAAGGCGATGGTGTTACTACCCTGCACCTTCTTACTCTTGCTTTTTGTATGTGGACATCATTATATCACAATCTTCAGTGTTTCCACTGAAAAGAAATGCAAACTGAATACCACAGCCTTATGATATAGAAAAAGAGTTCCTAATTATTTTATTCTATGTTTGTTGATTTGAGATTGCAGCACCAAGAAGGTCATTTCATTTCAGGATCACCTTCTTCTATCTGGTCTACAAAGGTTGACTGAAAGCAGAGCAACATCTGAATGGCAAGTTCTTTCTTCAGTGTGTATCTCAGAGGAAAAGTACAATTTCAAGAACAAATGACAACAAGGTAAATCCCCATTCTTCATTAACAAATGATTGGCATGGGGTGTTGTGAAATGTAAGGGAATAGAACAGAAGTGTGAAAAAGCATCCTGAATTCCCCAACACTTCGCTGCTGTGTCCTTAGGGCATTTCGAGACCTACCTTGGAAAAAAGCTTTGCATAATAATCACTGCTATGATTAGAGCAGTATTTTACATTATATAATAGGTACAATTCACCTGATAAGCATTGCAAGAGGAATTACTTGCAATTAAAGTTTCAAAATGTTCCAGGCTTTAAGGACTTCTCCCTCTCAGCCTAACAGAACAGCCCCATCAGTTTCCTCAGCAGTCCCTCAGTAAAACTCAGTTTAAAGCAAGAAATTCTGTGAAATTCCCTCTAAATGATGACAAATTCATAACAGCAATAATACCAGTGGCTCCAGGGCTATAAGCAGCTCACCAGTGAAGCATTACTGGTCAAATGACTGCAGCCTGGAAGCTGAGCAAAACTGGTTTTAGGAGTGACAAGATGAACAAAGACCAAGCATTTACCATATGCGAGAGACACAATCAATTTGGATCTAACATGGACTTGCAAGCCAGTGAAGAAATGGCAAGTTACAGTACGTTTGTAAAGACAAAAAACAATCCCAAGAGGATTCTAGGAGGAAACATCAACATCATGCAACTTGGGATGCTGAGGATGCCCTGTACCCCAAAACTGAAGCTATTGACAGTGGAACCCAGCAAACCAATGGAAGGATGAGCACAACACCAGAGCAACTGATGGGTATTAGAAAGTTTTGTGCATATATAATTTTAACAATTTGGACTTGTGTTCATTGTGATCATTGAAAGAGTTATTATTACTCCACTTACATTGGGCTATTAAGACACTGACTAAATTCTTGGCTTTAGATCTACTGTGTTTTCCCTTTGCACCCAGCAAGATTTCAAGATTAACAAGCTGGTAGGATTTCAAACAACCTATTCTGTAGCTTGGATGCCACAAATTAGTAACAGTCATCCTGAGGATACACTGCAAACTAAGTGAAACATGCACCTCTAACACCACAGATATGCTCTCTTGGGGAAATCAGGCATTGCCTTCCATGAGTTCAGGTTCCCAAGCTGCAGATAGACACAGACAACACTGATATCAGGATACTAAAACAATACATATGCCTGAAATACTAGAAGCTAACAATTTGATGCTTCTTTTTGTATATAGAAGGCGGCAAAAAGCAATGAGATATAGTTCAGGGCCCCTCCTCTTCTCACTCTTACTGATTTATATTTGGCTGAACTGTATTTAGAATTATTTATGTTCCATATATAGTTGTCCATAAAAAATAAGTATGTCCTTTGAGTCCTAAATCAACTTCAAATACTACGGCAGATTTAATGATAATGTATAGTTTTACAACCTCCACTATGTACTTAACTTGAATTGTTCTTTTTTTCTTTTTAGCCGCATTTATTCTACTAATTTAAAAGCCAGTAAGCAAGATGAAGTATTCATGGCAGTAAACTGTAATTCTGAAGTCATTAGAGAATAGTTAGTGCTCAATACAAATGCTAATGTGGTTTAAACTTGATATAACCTTTCTAGATTTAAGTCATCACCAAATAAAATGTTAATAAAAACTTCTGGGCTGTATCTAGGTTTCTTTTTGCATTAGTAACCTTGCTATTACAGAATGAACAATAACCAAAAATCTGCTTTTCTGAAAGAATAGTTTCCAGTATAGCAAGTAACGGTAAGAGGACAAAAGTTTGAGAAATCCTCTTTCATATGAATTATGAATGCAAAAGAGACACTGTATTTCTGAACAACAGCAACATCAGCAGGCAAATACTACTAAATACTGTTGAGAAATCCACAATTACAAAATTGAAGCAAATTTGGCCATAAGTAACATATCACTCCATCAGTGACACTTCCTTACCAGATTTGTAACCATTTGTGCAGCCTTTAATCTCCAGCAAAATCCTGACCATCCAACTGCATATGCAAACTTCATGTGTTTAATATGTTTACTGTCCTTGTTTCAGTTTAGTTTTTAAGGGAGAGTGACAAAGTACTTCTGTGAAAGAACACATCCCACAGGAGCAAATATCCTACGCAGTTTGGCAAACTTCTGAGCTCAGCAACCCACAGTTAGGGAAATCCACCCATTTCTATCTCTGCCCATCCTATTACAAAAGCAGCCCACATTTCAGTTATGCCACAATGTGCAATGTTTTATGAAATAAAATGTCCATGAATTTACAAACCAAACAAACCACAGGCACCTCCCAATGTGTTTTACTGCTGGATGTGCTGCATCTGGTGGTCTCAACCTGCAGCCCACATCATCCCTGGAGCAGCTGTCCTCAGAGTGGGGATGGGCTTGGTGGGTCCTCCAGTGTGCTGTCAGCCAGAGACATGCTTGCCAAGCCAGCCTGGGAGCAAGAGCCATGCTCAGCTTTGGGAATTGTAAATTCAGCCTGATAGATCAGACAAGGAAGAGTGGAAAGGAGAGAGACCAAAGTAGACTTGAGGAACATCATCTCCAAGGACTATTTCTTTCTTTTTCACATGTAAGCACCTTCCCTGCCTGGAGGATCTTATGTGCTCATTTTGGTGCCATCAGCTGCCATTTCTGATGGTAGCAGGGCTGTCTCGCCCCACAGCGTCCAGGCCAGCTGACAACAATACCATGCAAAAGCTAACCAAGAGCTGAACAGCAAACTTTTGTCTGAAAGTGGTGTTAGCACCCCTTCCTCCAGTGCCAGCTGAAGAGGGCAAGCATGTTGTTTAGTTAGGGAAGGAGAGCACTCACAGATGGACCCCACTAGGACAACACTGATGCTGAACACTTGCTATCTAGGTACGACATTAGGCAGGGCATTTTGCTACTTCGGAAGGGAAAAGGTTGGGCATTTTAAACCTGTGGCATCCCATATCCAGTCTCCTCATCCTCAGCAGCAACCTCCACATGGTGGGAAGTCGGCTGTGGAGGACATCTCCCAGTGACTCTGGACTGCCCTTCCCCAGTTCCCAGGTGGAGCTTAGACACAAGCACCCTGCTTGCCATGGCCCTAGTGTATGGAAACAGGACTGTGCTGTGAGGTTTAATTACCTAACCACAGAAATAATTTTGCCTCGTTAACTGAAAATCGCCATAGCTTTCTCTAGAATGAAAAAGCCTGAAATATAGAAGCAGGGGCTCCAACACAAATACTAGTTTGTATACACAGTTTGCCTCCTCATCACATTATGAATATAATCCCAGGCACTCAGGATATTTTGTTTGCTTTGGTGAACAGATACAGACCCGCATGTCTAATGTTTTTTATGATAAACTATACAGGCATAATTCTTTCTGCAGGCCCAGCAAAAATAATCTTGGATACTTTGAATGAGTATGACTGTGCACACAAAAAAACCCTAAACTACAACCAGCCACAACACAGTCAGAATACAAGACCCAGGGAATAGATGTGGGTAGTAAAGTGAAGGGGGGTCATAAGCATTTCTTTGAGAGGCTAGTGCTATACCAGAGAGAGGAGTGTGGCTCTGTAATACATGGATGATTGCAGGGGAGAAGAAATGGTCAGATCAGTGGAAGGATAGAAGTATCGGGAATGACATTACAGGATCAATAAAATCTTCCTCCACCTCCCACACAGCAAATTGCCTGCAGTGCTACACGAAACTGCTGAGATCAATTTCTCAAGTTTTGCATTGGCTGCTGAAATCTGGGAGACAGGCTGAGTTTTTGCTCACCAAATCCACTAATGTAATTAACAGAGCAATGGAGTAAATAAGAATAAATCCTAAAAAAATATCAAATTGCATCTTATCTATATACAGTTTTGAATTAACATATTATTACTAGATTGACATACTGTTATTATTGCAATAGCACTCCTAGGGCTCCAGTCTGCCAAGGACGCATTGGCTGGTGTACGACAGAAGAGAGAGATGAAGGGTTGTCTTCATTATCAATTAGCTGAATATGGAGTTTGTACAACCATGGCAAATCCTTTGCGCAAAATCATTCTGCCAGTCAATACACTACTTGCTAGTGTGAGCAATCATGTATGGACATAGTTTTTTCCATGTTTTCTTAATTCTACAGATGACAGTTTTTATTGTCATAAAGGCAAACTACTGCAGCATGCATTGAGCAGCATCATTAACCATCAGGAAGAAGTCAGGATTCCCCCATGAGGAAGTGTTTTCCCTTAAAATGCACTATTTAATTGCACTCAAAACTGAAAAATAGAGTGGTTTCCTTTTGCAGCATTTGTTAGTGTAATTCTGAGACATCTGTCTGAAAACAGGACTCCATTTCACTGCTTCTTGTTCAACAAAGATATTTGATTAGCAGGAACTATGTTGCTCTTGTGAAACTTAAAGCTATATTTGAAATTAGGACCTTTTTTATTAGTATGCATTAAAATCTGTTATTGATCTCCTAGAGGTGCTAATAGAAGTGTCTTTTGTAATACAAAACCAAATTAGATTCTGATCAGGTTCAAAGTGTTCAATCAAAGACTACCTAGCAGCATTTTTAAATGAAATGCAGTTTGTGTTTGGCATTTCAGATAAGCTATTTGATTGAAAGTCAAGAAGAATGCCTAACAATGTAGCATCTCTCTTCCTTTGCTGGGCATCTAAAATGCATCTAGCATTCAACTGCTACATAATTGTTGACATATTGTTTTGTTCAGTCCAGAGCACTTTGACATTTAATGCATACTACAGTGGCTAACTTAAAAGGGACCACTGCAGTACATTAGTCATAAAGAGGTTAGGTTTGAAAAATTCAGCAAATTTTTTTTAAGCTAAAGACTGGCATGTTCATTAACAGAATGCAAATGTGTAATGCATCACTTCTACTGATCATATTACAATAATACTAGTCTTCATAGAGAAGTGATAAGATAGGTGAAGATACAGTACAGTGACCTTTTGAGACCTCAGGTAAGTTCAGGGATTCACTGTGCAAGGTGCTATACATGGGGCCCAAAGAGATGGACCTTGTCCTGAGGAGTTCGCAACTTATACTTGAAAAGAGAGATGTAAGGCAGATAGGATATTTCTATCATATCCACAAAGCCAATTCCAAATAGGGATATTTTCACCTCCCCTAATTCCATACTCAAGTATAGACTCTTACAATTATAGAATCATTTAGGTTGGAAAAGACTTAAGATCAAGATTTAAGATCCAATATTAAGATGAAGCTAATACTGCTAAGTCCACCACTAAACCACGTAAACTGCTCCGTACAGTGAACAGAGAGATATACTTTTGAGGATGCAGTTCAGCTGATCTCCGCTTTGCAGAAAGCCAGCTTTAGTAGAAAAACCAGTCACCTACTTTTGCCAGACCTCCTGTCTTCCCAGAGGTGGAGAGCCTGCTCTGCAGGCGTGCAAGGTGTGGGAGCGCCATCCTCCACCAGCACACACATGGGCACTCACCTCAGGCATAGACACAGCTCTCTTCTCTCTTCGAAATCAATGGGTTCACCCCAGGGTGAAAACCAGAGCCCAGAGACCCCAGGACGGTAAGCAATTGTGAAACCACGCTGAGGTAGCGGAGACCAGAATCCAGCCCTTTGGGATGCTCTTTGCTTCATCTAAACTGAAGAGATTTTAAACAAGTCATCTTTGCAATAGATCTACTTACAGAACAGCACAAAGCCTCCAGGCCGTTGAAACGTTGCAGCATTGAAAGGCTGCAGCTCTGATGGGTGGCTGCTGCACGCAGGAACTACTGCAGCCAAATAATGGTCTCAGTGGTTTGATCTGTTTATTCAGATTTAGATTAACTCAACCCCCAAAAAATGCTTATGTGGTGTTATAGCTAAAAAATAAAATTAAACAGTAAGTGACATGAAAATACCTCCTGGTCAAGGAAACGCTCAAGCCCCAGTGCATGCCAGGTCCCCTCTGCCAGAGCCAGCTGACAGGGGCAAGGACATCTCCTGCATTGCAGGAGTGCAGCTCCCCTGCCAGCCACCAGGCTCAGGCTACTGTATCTCAACAAATTCTGGTTCCCCTAGACCCCTTGTCGTGCTCAGATTTTACCACCCTTTTTACAGTAAGTGGCAATTAAAAGTGTGGGTTGCAAGCGACATTAAACTCAGCATACCTCTATTCAGACTCATCCCTCCAGCCTGGATTTTGCCCACTTTCTAAGGTCTTCCAGAGTATTTCTGCTACCTCCCACCATTCCCAACTTCCCAACTACACAGCAAAACTCTTAAGAAAATGACATGAGCTCTCTGGCTGATTCACTAGCATTCACTTAAATTATGATTACTGGCAAATAATGCCAGCTGTGTCTGCATACTTCATTACTTGCTCCCTGCTGGGCTTAGCAGCTCTCTAATGCCCCCCTTCCTCCAGTTAGTTCCCAGGCAGGTAGTGGCTGGGCTGGGGGCCAGGGGGACACATTTGTTGCATGGTCCACAGCACCTTTCTCCTCTCCAGCCTTCTGGAGACACAGCTGCAAGAGCACTCAGCCTGCGTGGAGCAAGCTAAGAAAGACCAGGCACTCCAGGTGCTGCCACACACCAAGAATTACAAATCAAAAACTGAAAGAGAAGGAAATGTGTCTCATGCCAGCTGTTACTGGGGCCATGTCACCCCCACACACACACCCCTGGCTGGTAAAGTGCAAAGGAGGGAAACGGAAGAAAATACAGGTCCATAACTGGTGCATAGCATTTTTTCCCTGTTGCCCTCTAATTTAACATGCAAAAGTAAAAAAAAAATAGATCACCATAACTGCCCCACCAACACATTACCTACATCAGTCCTCTTTCACCATTACCTTTTAAAATGTTCCAGGATGAGAGGAAAGCTAAACGACAGTGATTGCTGCAAGCCCCACAAAAGTCTAAGCATCAAGAGGTTTTCTTTACAGGTGAAATACTTGGCCTGTACTGCACTGAAACTGGGGGTGGGGGTGGAGCAGCATCAGCCCCTGCATCCAGGCGGTGAGAGAAACAAGCCAAGGTCACCTCACCCTGCCCGAGCAGCGCACAAGATGGTGCCAAGCCTTGCTGCAGAGGGATGCCACAGCACACCAGGTGCCAGCCTTGCTGCCCATGAGATCGCCTGGAAAACACAGCAGGGTGGGATCTCCTCAGTAGCTGAAGGTCACTAAATGCAAGACAATGCAAGATGCCTCACCTGTACCCTTGCTTCCCTGCTGGGACAGCAGTGTGAGCTGGGAATGCCGGGACTGGATTTCCAAGCATGGCAGTGAACCAGGGAAAGAAAAGCCCTGTACTTCCCAGCAGACCACTGAATGGGGCTTTTCACAAGCCTAATCAAAAACTGAAATCAAGATGTACCAGTTTTACTTGTTGGTGGGTTTTTTTACCTAAAAGTCAACAATTCACCACCTGGCAATAACCTCCATTATTGCACAAAAGCACATGGCTTACCACATCATGCTGGCGTTACTCTGTGTATAGGCAGAAGGCTAAACTCACCCTTCAGCTAACTGCATCAAAGCTGGTTACTCCAGGATCAAGTTTTACCCAGTTACAGACTTAGATCATAACTTCTGATGATGGCATCAATCCTAGGTAATAAATGGTGCTCACACGGAAAAAACTTACCCATTTAAGTTTACAACAGCACCCCTCCAACTGGAAATGGCAGGCCGCTGAAGTTTTGATATTTCAACATTTTCAATTAGTTGACATACTAGTAATTTTCTTGGTATCATCCTAAGCAATAATACATATTGTGACTGAATTAATTTGGCAAGCTGCCAATGACTAATTAGGAAAAAGTTAATTATGTACTTGTCACAAAACGCACCCTATTTATGGCAAAATGTGTTGACTTTAAGTCAATCTTGATATTTAAAACAAATTAAAAGTTAGCACAGAGTGTCAGTATTTATGTTAAGGACAAACTGTCCGCAGGGGAAAACAGAAGAGGGAAAGAGATGGCTGCAAGCCCCAGCTGGAGGCAGATGGGGTGGGGTGAAGCATCCCATCGCCTTCTCCCAAACTGCTTTGTGGACTGCCAGCATGGCAGAGAAGGGAGCCCAGGAGGGGCAGCCACTTGCCATCGGACACCACCACCAACAAGACAGCAATAGCTGAAAAGATGCAGATAAATTCCAGCATATGCCAGTTGTGCCTTTACAATGAAACCTGAGAGTAAACCTCTGGGTTACCAGGGGACTTCCAGAAAGACTCACTTTGGGGCTCAATCTCATTAAAGACTGTAACCAAAAGGATGGTAATAATTTGCCAATGATACCTAGTTAGGGGGAGTTCTGTCAATTCAGAAGGGAACTGGGATTGCACACAGTAATAACCTGTTGACATTGAGGTCTGAACTAACAGAAATGGATGCAAATCAATTGTGCAAAGTGCAAGGCCATACCGCTAGGGACTAATAATGAGCATTTCTGGCATAAACAGAGCTCATCATCTGGAAATGGTAGAGGACAGACACTGCTAGATATCCAGAACCACTGCAAACCACCAACATGAGACAGAAATGACAGAAGAGATCCTACAACATACCAGAAATATTGCTACAGAGACAGGGAAGCATTAACAGCATTGCACAAAAACGGTGAGAGCTCCCCCACAATATTCTGTATTAAATTATAGCATGCTTATATGTTTAAGAAGGATGACCTCAAAGTGGAACAAGAACAGAGATGGGACATTTATGATGCTATGGAAGATCTGACTTACAAGAGAAGACTAGAACAGAGTTTGTTGGGATGGCAAGGGGTAGTAGAGAGCAGATTATGATTATTCAATATAAACACAGTATCAGGGTAAGAATTTGCATATTTATTATCAGGGAGGAAAGAGAGCTGG
This sequence comes from Falco cherrug, assembly GCF_023634085.1. Taxonomy (NCBI): domain Eukaryota; kingdom Metazoa; phylum Chordata; class Aves; order Falconiformes; family Falconidae; genus Falco; species Falco cherrug. Next base: position 76,413,146 of record NC_073701.1, on the reverse strand, counting down.
TGAAGTTAAAGGACAATAAGAAAACAAACATGTATAGGTCTATTGCTAACATTTATATCAAAAGTAAGAAGGACACTTCTAATCAACATATGAACTGAGCAGTGAGGCCACTAATCTAACTACTTCCAAGATAGAAGGTGACACAGATACAGGAGAAGCTGTATGAGACTACTAACAGCAACCATGGAGGCTGGAAGCCCTTTGGAGCATCTTTTGGTCCCTGAGCTCCACTGTGAGCTTGAGCAAAAAGCTCCAGTGAGACTTTTCCTATGTAACCTCCTGCAGATGCTACTTGGTCTTTAAAAAATTATGATTCCACACAAAGAAGTTGTCTTGCAGATTTTTTTCTGAAGGAGCAGAAACCCCAGATTTTGGTGAGTGTTATTTTATCCAATTTAGTCATGTCTTCCCTACACCAAATGCAGCAAATCAACTGGTTCCACCTCACACCGAGGTGACCTAAGTAGGCCAAAACACCACTAATTTATCTACAAAGGATTATTTAGCATTCCTTTCTGGAACTATTTGCAACAATGGTATACCCAAAGGTATACAAACATCATAGGAATGGTAAAAACTTTACCTTAGATCATCAGCTTTTATCCTAACTTCATAACCCTGAAAATTCTCCACTGTCTATAACTAGGCAATAAATATCTCCTAGTGACAGAGACAAGTAGCTCTATTTGAAATTTTTCAAACTTGGTACCAGAAAAGTGTAATTTACAGACTGTTGTTATTATTATTACTAATACAAAGCATGGTTCTTTTTCACATGGTTATATGAAACAAACTTATCAACTTTAACTTCATTATAGAATACATGTCTTTCTGTCTATATTGCCTCCAGAATGAGAGCTAAAACAACATTATAGGCATTAAATCATCAAATCAGAAAAATGCATCAGCATCTCGTGTTGTTACGCGAGGTACTACACACTACAATTTACAAGGTAATAGGCCTATTCATCATTGCCACATCATTCATTCCAGTTTCTCTGCTCAGATGATGCAGGGCAGGAATTCTGATGGACTATTTGTCCTTAAGAATAAAACACGGCTTGAAAGTAAGACACTTCACCTGCTGTTCCACATCTCTGAAATACGATTCTTGTGTTAGCAGAATGGATCAGAAGTACTAAATATGCTGTTCACAATGTTACGAAATCAAAGGTTGCATCCAAACCCCTTCTTTTCTAAATTCACTGTATCAAACCGGGATAAGGATCGCACAGACACCTGTGTATCTTTGCATTTCCCAACTGCCTTGCTTCAGCAACATGATAATCCATGGGTTAATAGAGGACTGTGCACCTAGATTCAAATCTCTGCTACAGCCCAATCATCCCATATTACCTTAGAGAGATCTCTTAAGCTAAAGAAAATTATGTGCTTACATACCTTCAGCAATCTACCTTGAGGCTACAGTAACCTAGTCTACAACACCTGACTATGTCTACACAGACCCTGCTCTTCTCTTCACTAACTGGGGCTGAAGATGAGTAAGAATTGAGGCATGTGGATATTATGGAAATGAGACTATAAAAAAGTCTTTTAGCAATAATTTTTAACGCAGTGGCAAATGCATATGCTGCTCTATGACATTAAGGGTTGGCCTTCACATGACTCTCACTGCAAGGAAATGCTCTTGCCTTCAATGTCCTCCAGTAGAGATTTTACTCCCACCTCTTTCTAATTTTTCCAGAGGGTTCTTTTAATCACAATGCACAAGATAACTGAAGCTGAAGGGATCCCACAAGAAGAGAACAAGCTTTAGACAACAGTCTATTTTTTTTTAATTAAGATCTTGTTCAGTTGCTCTCATTTCAACAGTCGATGAGGTAAAGGCAGCTGAAGTGCACGGGTACAAGGTGCAATCTTCACCTCAGCCACCAACACAAAAACATGCTGCACCTAGAGACAACCATCAGCAGGAACAGGAACTGAAATCCTGCTGCACCCCACACCGCTTTCCACATCAGCCCACACACCAGGCAGCCCCCCATTAACCTGCTGACTCCAGACCCTACTTTTCTGTGCCCAGCGTCCACACATTTCCCGTCTTCTCAGTGTTTCCTAAATAATGACAAATCAAAAGCATTGTAATGCTCCCCTGCTTTCATGGTGTTACATTCACAGGTTCTTTGGCCTGATCACTAAATCAGTGCCACAAGCCAACATGTCTTTGCTAGCTAGAGAAGCCCAGAAGTGATTGTGGCTACTGCAGGTACCTGGCTGTGGGACGCAGGACTGTAGCACGATCCCCACACTGCACAGCATGCAATGCTTAATTCCGTCCAGAAATATAATGTGAAATCTTCATTTCATGGTCTGTGGCATTTCAGGTTTTTCTTTCAACTTTAAATACACTTATTTCACAAAGCACAAAAGCAAACTTCCATTCATAATCCTCCACCTCACAACCTCCCACTGCAACCTGCAAATCAAGCTGAACCCTCTTTGCCATGAGCCACCATCTACCACATTTTAAGGAGCAACATGAGCTTTCTCCCCCTCCGATTCTCTTGGTGGCTTCTCAGAGTGCGACATCTCTCCTTCTCCAGGCAGACCGACCCAGTCTTTTCTCTTAAAGCAAGAAATGGCTTACCTGTTGTAAAAGAAACGTGACTGCCATACTCCAGGCTGGAAAAAGTCAGTTTGGTCACCCTGACTGCATCTGGGGACACCTGCTCCCATGCTGATGCTGCTTTAAAGTTGCCCATATGCTGCAGGTTGAGCCCAAAGCAGTTAGAGCCTCACACATGGCACCACTTGTCGCAGCACAAGCAAGCTAGCAAACTGCAATAAGGCTTTACCGTGGGTCAGAGCCTACTGTCCATGCTGTTTTTCCCATCCTCCTGAGGCCAGACCACTCTGCTCCTTACCTCTGCTATATCTGGGTTCTTCCTTCTTCAGGCTCCTCCTTCATCTAGCATCTCCTCTCCTGCACTCCTCAGTGCTCTTTAACGACTTAGCAGGAATGAGCTACAGCTGCACATCATCCATGTCAATCAACCCACTGCCTTCACAGCAAGGCCACAGCTGCATATTATCAATGTTAATCAACGCACTGCCTTCATTTCTCTGCACCCGCATTGCACACATCCTCTTCCAAATCCTCCCCAGCTCACTCACAAACATTCATTAAAATGGGCACATACAGCTGTCAGTGAGGATCCGAATTTTTCAAGCTATTGTTCAGAACAATTTGTGTTCTTCCAGTATGGTGACTACAAGACGAGAGACAATTCATGTGTTGTAGCTCCTGTTATGGCATGATCTTCCCAAAGCTGTGAGACAGAGCAGTTGCTGTAAATCATACTACTTCCAGCACCTGCCGCGTGGTACAGGCAGCTGATGTCAGTGCTGTTGCGTGGATGTAAATGAGGGCAGAATGAGATGCTGTGGTTGCTGCCACGATCCCTGACAAGCCAGCAGGTGCCTGAAGGAGGGAGAAGCGCCCACATGTCACGGGTTTGCTTTGGGCTGGCATTGGCATATGCTGACAAGAAGCAAGATGACTGGAAGACGGAAGGACTGTAGCGCACACTCATGCCTGACAAGCTCCGGGATAGACAGGAGCATTGCACTATGGAAACTGGGTGTCCTAACAAGTGCACCCCCCAATGACTTGATGTCCCTCAGGCACCCCATCCTCCCCTCACTGCCAACAGTGGTTTGAAGGCACAAGCTGGCCAGGCAACAGCAAGTTAGCTCCATGCTGTGGTCTGATGAGAAATCTCAGGCCAGTAGATAAACAATCCACATTTTTCAAATGATATGCCCAAATAAGTATTTATTTGATGAACACTGCTGAAGAGCATTTTGCACTATCAGCTAAACAGCAGTAAATCAGGCTAATTATGGAGCCATCATATTTACTGTTTTATGAGCTCACCAGCGAACAAGACAGACCTGCCGCAAGATTAAAAATCACAATTTGGCCATAAACCGCTGCTAATCTTTGACTCCATCTATACATACTCAGAACCATTTCAGTGGAACACAGAAAGGAGAACTGTGAGAGGATGGACTGATAATTATTTCTCCTTAATTAGGATTTGATCTTTTGTGCATTAGGGGGATGAAAACAAGCCCAAATACACACACTCCTATTCATTCAGTAATTCTAAATGACATAGAATTAAAAGCAGAGCGGTGAATCCCTTACTCAGTATGCACACACAATTCCCATCACGGATAATGGTTATTTTGCTGTGACCAGCATGTGTTTTGAATGTTTAATTTCCACCATAGGCTTCTATTCAATTAGATATATTGGCAGCAAGCCTTACACACTAAGAAGGAGGAAGGTGAACCAGAGGTTAAAAAAAAATAAAATAATTGCCTATGGAGCGTCTTCCAGAACAGCAACATCTATGCCCCTCTCCCATCAATTTAAGAAAGCAGACTTTAGTCCTTCGTTATTTTTACATGTAACTTAGGTGCAACCGTGGCTGTTACCAAGACCAGTAGCAAAGTGGGGCAAAATAACAGAAGATTGGCGAGGAGGAGTGTAAACACACTCAAGTGACTTGCAGCTGGGGTGTCAAAAAACACATATATAATACTAATTGTTTGGCCTTGTGTGCTGGACAAATAGAACACCTCTCCTTAGGTAACAGAGACTTGTGATCGACTTAGAGGCACCCTATTCAACATGCTTGAGATTCCTGCCCTGCTGTGGGAAAGATCAAAGCACAGTGGTAAATTACACCTGTGTGAATCCCTGAAATACAGGCAACACCAGCAGGTTCAATGATCCTCTAGCACGGATAGAATTTCACAGTGCCTGGGTGCCTCTGCCTGGGTGCTGCTTCAGGGATCCCCTGGTTGGCGAGGTAACAAAGATTTATTTACTCTTTACATTTCATCTGTGGTTTTGTGGTTGTTCCTGCATCCTGCTTGTGCCAGCTCACACGCAAAGGGAGGAATCACTCCCATGTGCCATGCTGTCATCAATGCAAAATGCCACGCTGAGGTGCACTGCTCCTTGTTTGAGGGTCTGTTGTGAAGTGAAACTGGTAAGTAGTGCCACCAGCTTGCCCGAAGGTGTCTGAGGACTCTGGTCATGAAGCTGTACCCCTCCATCCCTTCCTCCAGGGCAGCCCGTGGAGAACATGTGCAGCCTCCAACTTGTAATGACAACCACTAAGTGAAGAGAGTTTCTTAACAAATTAAAGCTCGCTTTTTTTCCCATGCCCTTTGGTTGCTGAGAAGCTGAAGTTTGCTAATCGCCACTGAAGCACAAAGGTTTTTTCTTTGCTGGAAATACAAGGTTTGCTACAGAAATGCAGTGTCCGCACAGTGGATTGACAATAGTTTTCCAAATGATAGATTAAGTTCCTCTTAACTCTACCAGGACTAATCACACTGGGCTCCTTGCTGTCATAAATCAAAAGAAGTATAGCTAGGCGCTGTGGGAAGTGGCTGTGGCTGCATGTCCCACCCAGGTAAGCTGGGAGGCAGGGGGATGCCAGGACCTCGGGGCGGAGGGGGGCACCTCTGCAGAGTGGGAGAGGCACGCTGCCCCTGAGCTCACAGCAGAGAAAACCAAAAAATACCCTGGTTTTATCTGCTTTGCCGGACATTTCTACAGGGTGATGCTGCAGCTGAAATAGTGAGTTTGTGATTTTCTGAGCTGAGCCATTACATGAAACCGGAGACTTTCAAAAGGGGAAAGAAATACCTGTCACAAAAGCTCCAAAGTCAACAAAAGTACACAAAGAGGAGTGATCCTGCTGGAAGGTATCTGTAATTCCCTTTGATAGCTGACGATACGACATGATTTGGGCAAGGGTGTCCCTGAATTTTAAATGGCATTTTCTGACTTCTCTGATGGACTCTTGTTATTTTTGATACAAAATGCAAGCTCACAGTGAAATCACGCTTCTCATCCTTGTGCAGCCCATCCAGCTGAACTTTACCAGCTGAGAAAAGCTAACAGGATTTTACCCTCTGGCAAAACACCTCCAAATATTTAAGAATATAAATGCTGACTCCCCTCATCCTGTATCAAAAGCAGGCATAAAACCCAGATTGGACAGAAATTAATCAATAAAACTAAAGAAAGCTCTAGACACAGCCTGAGCAGGAAAAATAAGCCCTTTCAAGTCAAGGTGATCACTGATTAAATAAACAGTGAACAGAGCTGATGAACCAGGCCCGTACATTCACTCCCTGGGCATCCTGGAAGGTATGTCCAAGGAGAGAGAGAATAAAGTGAAAAGGAAAAACAAGACAAAAAGGGATCTCATTACAGCCAATGATGGGTATACACAACTGCCAGCTATCACACGGGGAAAAAAGCAGAATGCTGGCTGCAATCGGCTTTATTGTGCCTTGAAGTCAAACTGGGTGCCTCCTCTCAGCCTGCCGGCACCTCTCCGAGAGCAGACTCCACAGGATGCACAAACAAACCAGGCTGGGGATGAGGATGTCTGCCAGATTAGTGCCCCCCCCTGTGCGGAGCCCTGTACCCCTCACCCCTCTGCACACTCATGGAGGGTGTGGGGGTGTGGGGGTGTGTGGGGGTGTGGGTTGGGGTGGGAATGTGTGGGGGGGTGGGGGGGAGGGTGTGTGTGTGCGTGTGTGTCTGTGTGTGTGTCCCTGCCCCATCATGGCAGAAAGACCCCTGGCTGGGACTCCTTTGAGCCACCTATTTCATGTGCATCAGCAGCACTCCGGTCATCATTCAAGTGACAGACTGAACCAGGCCTGAGAAGTGCCATCCTGCACTGTGTGAAGGGATGGCAGCAGCAATAGTAGGTGATTAACTTTGCTGTAATTTCTCTTATTTATACTCCACTGGAAGTACACATCAACGTATCTGCTCCATCAGCCACTATGTAGCACAGCCCATTTGTGCACTGACAAGCGCAAAAGGCAGCAGCACCTGCCACGTGCCTCCACTTGCACAGCCAGTCCCTTGTGGTGCTGGGGTGCAGCCCTGACCAGGTTAGCACCAGCAGGGCTGCAGGGGTGTCTGCTCTGCTGCAGTGACGAGGGGGAAAAAGAGAGAAGTCTGCGCCTGCAAATGCTAGCCACACTAATCCCAGCCTGTGAAAGCCCGTTCTCCCAGAACGAAAGCCTGGTGTAGTGCTACACTGCATTATGGTTAATAGGCTGGTGTTCATTTTCTCACTTCATTTTTGATATTTGCTGAAGACGCCTTAGAATTTATACATATTTTCCCAACCACAGCATTCTTCCTCATTTGAGGAGTATTGGTTCATGGTCCTGACAGACCTAACGGCACACTGCTTCCTTTTGTAGCCTTCTCCTAGACACCAAATCAGGTACATCATCATCAGAAAGTTGCCCATGCGGGGGCTCTAAACTCTACACCCTCTCCTAAAAAAAATCAACGGCAGCTTTTCAGTATCTGGCCTGCAAGAAAGTATTTCACTGGTTCTCATAGAAGTTGATAAGAAAGCAAAAATTAATCATTTCTTGATCATTTGACCTCACATTGTGTTAACTTTATTGGCTATCTTGGTAAAAAAGTGTGGGCTCTTGAACAAGAATTAGCTGGAGAATGCTACAAGCCCAATTTCCACACGAGTGAATGTGAGGACACCGGAGCCATTGCTCTGACTGCATTTGGGGGAGCAGGCACTTACACGCTCGAATGCAAGAAATCCCAGCCTGGCCTTGCAGACCTGGAGGCTGCTGTCAGACCCCACTCACTGCTGGGGGATGCTGCTCCCCGTGACAAGCTACCTGCTGCCCAAACACAGCGCACGCTGCCAAAGAAGGGATCTCTTGTGCACCCACCGACACAAAACATGGGTATACAGGTGTTTGCTCTTGAGTACAAGAAACAAAAAAGAAGGAGCAGATGGAAATTACCCAGGGGTATGGAATTACGATGGGTCTTCCTGCTGTCTAGAGCAAAGTCCTTCATGTGCTATCATTTACACAGGTAACCTCACTGGAGTCATTTGCAATAAGCACTCAGTAAAATGGACTGGATTTGGTTACTGACAGAATTTGATCAAGTCAAATAAACCATTTTCATAGGCAAGTAAGACAAATCAGTAAACATTTGACTTCCTTTTATGAGAACAGTGATAAATCCCTCTATCAAACATAATATACTCTGTACATTTCTCTGCAACAAACTGTAAGTGTTGTTTTTGTGAACATTTCATAGGATTACATGATCACCACAGCCTGAGTCAGCAGAAAGATCTGGTAGGAACGATCTGATAAGAAATTAGATGGATGAATTATGCAAAAGACAAGTTCTGTAAAAAATCCTCCATATGCTCTGTAAATGTTGATAGCTTGGCAAATAATTTCAAAGATAAGGAGCTTCCCTCTGCTTTTGAATATTTATGGTGTGGAAGAAATACTTGTTTGACACAGGGAATCAGGATATGAACACAACAGCATCTTTCCTCTATTCCTTTAGCCCTGGGAAAACTCCAGATATGCAGGGCTGACTCCTCCAGCTGCATCAGCCTGTGAACCAGAAGAGAACAGGGGATACAAGGAACAGTGCTAGAAACCCCAACCAAAAACAAATTTTCAAGGCTGTTGGATTGGGATCTTAACATGGTATTTTGCATGAGTACTGACACAAAGAAAAATGCTGTGTTCGGATATAGCTATACAGAACCTGTCATGTTCTCAGCACATTTTACATTATGAATACAAAAATTAGCACATTTTGTGCTATACACAAAGAAATGTCAAGTAGGTAACCTAAAATCTCAAATGACAAAATCAGTAACTCCAATTTAAAGAGTAGTGAGTATAATAAAACTTTACAGGATTCCGATGTCACTGTATTTGACCAGCCCTGGTAAAATGCTACTACCTCTGAATTTCAGAACAGAAAGTTAACTATTACGGACAACAGTATCTACCACCAGGCTGATACAAAGCCCATTAAGATACACCATCTGTGCAAACGTCTGTCCCTGAGCACATTTTATTTAAAAGATAAAAATAATGGGCATGATATGAGAAAACCTAAGAAATAATTAGGAGTTGAAACGTGGTTTTATATAGGAATGAACATTCTAAAATAAAAGTATTGAGAAATATACATACGACCATGGTTAATACAAGGAAGAGCACAGAAACCTTGCATTGTAAATCAGCCCCCTTGTGATAAAACCTCTTTCTGAGCAAGAAGGATTCTTCAATGTCATGGTTAAGTCATAGCTCCTGCAAGTGAATGGCAGTGATATACCAGCCAGGAAGTGGCAATAAGTTCCCCCACCACAAAAGATAACACCATGTCCTGATGCAAAGATAAGACATTCAATGTATAATTTTGAAAGGGTGTTGACCAACTGTTTTTTTCATACTACAGCTAACAAAGGGTGGGGTGGCATTCAGGGCAAGCACAGCAGTCTGCTTACATCAACTGTAAGGTCAAGACCAAGGACCGAAGTTTTAAAATTACATCTTTTTAGTAAGAATACTATTTAGTAAGAATACTTTAGTAAGAATACTATAAAACTAAGGTTTTGGTAACCTGAGAGTAAAAAAACATCGCTGCTTTTTTATTTTTTAAAGCTCAGTACCTTTATTGCAGGTATGGTTCAAATAGTATTTTCACATGTGTAAGTGCCAGAGCATTGAGACACACTTACCGCACAGATTATAATCAATACACTAATTAACGCTAATCTGCTCCCATGCTTTGGCTGAGTAATTTTTCTTCCTGCTGGGAGACCTGCAGACCTCAGTGCAACCACAGAGGAGGGCTGCACAATGAATCCCCAAGCACAACATGGCTTGGCAGATTGCTGTCTGCTAAAGCTAACCTGCTGTCAGCTAAGGCAAACAACAGGCAAATGTGCAACATGAGGGCAGCCACCCCCTCAGCAGCACCTTCCTCTGGCTCAAACATCCTAGCACTGCATGAGAGTTCAGGTATTAAGACAACATCATATGATGCAGTAGCTGGTATTGTAAAAGGTGGAACAGTCTAAGAAAACCATTTTCCTTTCCACTGCCTGTTTTCTGACTGCACGGTGCCCCCAGCGAAGTGTTGGGCCATGCAGTCCCACCATGCAGATGTCCTCTGGCAGTGGTGGGGCTTCCAGATGTAGTGGCAATAGTGCTGTCCCCATGGGCATTTCAAATGGAACCAGTTAACTATTTTAATGATATTCAGTTTCCTTTGGAAACCAACCAAGACCAAGACAAACCCCTCTATCTGCAAAGGACAGCATGACAGAGAGACAGCAGAAGGAGGGAAGATGCTCTCACAGGAGTTTGCTTCTGCACCTTCTCCCTATCAGCAGCACAGGGTTTGCTTTCCCATTGCACAGATTCAGGTCCCAGCTCACAGGTGGACACATTTCACTAAAGACTCTGAAAAAACTCCAGTCTCCTACTTCGGCTTTGTTCCGGGCTGACCTTCGTGCCGTGGCTGCAGTCCTGCCCCTGGCCGGGGCACTGAGCCGCCGGGCAAGGACAGCCCTGGCAGGGGCACTTCCATGGATAACATCCTCAGTAAATGGCCACACAGCTTCAGGGGAAGAGCAGCAGAGCTATTTCATCTTTTTAACCTCATTTCTGTGGGTCTGCGAGAAGCTCAGCACACATTCCCCATAGTCCTGCCCTTGTTCATCTATTTTTCCTCTAGGCTCACAGTCTCCAGCAAAGCAGGCGAGTGCCTAGCTTCCCACTGACATCTGTGTCCCCTCAGACGAAACCACTGCCACCCCGCACTGGCCTGGGACCTGCCGGCTGCCCGGTACCCCAGCTGGAGGAAACCAGCACGCACAGGCCAGCCTGCGGGATGCGGAGCTCTGAAGCCCTATGTGATGCGATGCTGGTGGGTCCCCCCGTCACATCGGCAATGTCCAGCCGATGGGGATGTACAGCCAGGACAGCGGGAAGGGAAGAAAGCGGGATGTCTTCTTGAAGACATTAGGTTTGGACGTCTGTATCTATTGATTATGAATGAATGTAACAAAGGCTTCGTCTTCTACTTACATCAGAGAGCAAGAAGAACTTCTAATTTGAAGCGAGACTTTGATATTTGCAAAATTGAATATATAAGCGAGGACTTCTAGTAAAGTTTCTCTAGCAGAAAACTTCACCAATTTTCTAATTTGTTTATATTTTTGGTGGATGATGGAGAAAAAAATATTGATTGACAGGCCCAGAGATAAGTGGAGAAATGCTCAGACAGTAATAACTTACGAATGCTACTTTCAGGTAACATTTCCCCACTTATCAAGTCTCTCATATTTCCAAATGAATGAGGTAATGTTAAAATCCTCTGCAATCAGAAAATTGTTTTCCATATAAACCACATGCTATCTTTCTGCCTGCCTGTGATGTGCCCTGATTGTTAACGTTCTGTAAGCCACAAAGCTATATATTCTCCTTCTTAGTTTTTTCAAGATTTCAAATAATCTGCTCCACATGCCACCAAGGATTTTAAGAGGCCCTTGTGCCGTTGACACTGTTCTTCATATGTGAGGACATAAACTTTCAGGCAACCAGAAGAAAACTCCTGTTGTTCCAGTATTTTCAGTAGGTAGTACACAGGCAGCTCAGGTAATTAAAAGCTTGTGAGCCTGACAGCAATCCCAGAGAAAATAATGAAATGGCTGAGAGGGGCTTGATTAATAAGGAAATAAAGATGGCTAATATAATTACTGCCAATCAACACACGCTTAGAGCAAGCAGATTTTGTCAAACTAATTTGACTTTATATGGGGTTTCAAGTTGCTAAAAGTAACCATGATGGTGTAACAGGCTTCTAAAGGCTACTTTAGATGATGCTTACTACATGATGTTTTGATTACCCTGTGTAATATAAAAATCAACATGACATACATTAGAAGGATTAAAATTTAAGTAATTGATCATTTATTAGGGAATTGTTCTTGAACATGGGTTTCCAGCGGGATTCTAAAGCCACTGGTCCGTAGCCCTACTCTTCTTTACATTTTATCACTGATCTCCAACAAAACACAAAATCATTACTAATAAAGTTGGCCGATGGGACAAAGATTGGAGGAGTGGCTGAAATATGAGGACACAGAGCCAGCGGTACAGAGGGGAATGGATTGCTTTGGGAACCAGCACAACCAACTGACATCAATTCCAACAGCACCAAAGACCATGCAGAGAGGGCTCTATTCTCAGAAAAAAACAAATCTGAAAAGAGCTGGGGTTTACTGAGGGGTTTTCAGCTGAATAGGCATTTGTGTAAGATGTTCTGCTAAAAGAATGGATGTGATCCCTGTATATGGAAATACTGGATGGGGTACCTGGTGTTCACCTTAGTGGTTGGTACTGAAATACTGTGTCCAGCTTTGATGCCCGCAGTTCAAGACAGATGTTGAGTAGTCAGAGGGAGTTCAGAAAAGAGCCAAAAGAACGATGAAAGAGTTGGAAAACATGGTTCCCGTGAAAAAGTTCAAGGTGTTCAAGATATTTAAGAGCAAAAAGTATCTGCTTGTAGCCCATGATGCACCATGTCAAACACAAACTGGATTTAGAGGGTTCCTCAGTGTGGCGAACAGACCCAAGAACTGGAAACTGAATCAGAAGCAACCATTCGGACATATGGTGTATACTTTCTATAGGGAGGATGATTTCCAGTTCTTTGACAAATGTTGCATCATTAGAAACTAAACACTTCACAGGATTTTTCTCTGAAAGATATGTATGTCCTGTTTCAAACTTAACTCATTTGAGAAAAACATGAGGCCTCTCTTAGCCAGGAGTTTAGATGAGCTCATTATACTGTGTTCTGGGAGCCTGAAAACCTGCCACTCCACAAATGTGTCTACTTACCAGATAAAAATGCAGCAGCAATGCAAATTTCCCTTGGAAAAAAAATTTATTTTTTTCCTGTTCTACTTCTCCTGGAAAAGTTTATTTTTCCAGTTAAAAAGCCTTTTCAACTAACATCCTTCTTTTTCACTCCTTCCCAAAGTTTTAAGTAGGTGACAGCTGTAGACTACTGATTCTGAATCCCAAAGTCGAAAAGGCAGCAAAGTCCTGATGAAAGAGGCTACCAAAAACATAACCTTCAGGATTCACAGGCAGACAAAGGAAAGGGATGCTGTAGACAAGCGACCTCAGTCCTGACCCCTGCTCCCAGACTTTCTGCAGAAAGTCTGTTCTCCTAAACAAGGCTGGATATGCTGATAAATGCACATCTTAAAGCTTTACGTTATTACAGAGCTTGGCCAGATTTATATTGATAACTTAGGGATGAAATTGTTTTCACCAGTACTCTTTCTCCTTGCCTTATGCTTTATGTGTATGTGTATATTTATAGCAAACCTATACTTTAAATGATCTTTAGCAGCTGAAATAATTACCCCAAAACACTGTATCACTAGACAAATCAGTGAAGTGGCGAAAAAAAAATCACTAAAATTTGCTACATAATCTGCAGAAACTGAGCAGAGTAACAGATGGCTCACAGTACTTTCTCCAATTAATGGCTAAAGAGCAATAGCTTACTTGGGGGCAAATGACACTTTCCATTTAAACTTGGGAGTATTTTTAGGCAATAATTTAGGGGAAATTCCAGCAGGCAATCAACAACTGTTATGACCCTTAATATTTCAGGACTTGATCCTCAAAAAGGCCAAACCCTGGCCTGCCTCTCAGGATGACATCTTTATTTTATGCTAAGTCCTGTTCCTTGCTCCCATTAAAGTTACTCCAAACCCAAAAGCATGAGATAAAAAAGGTGGCGAGGAAAGATATAAATAATACGTGCAGTGCAGAATAAATTCACGTCTAAATTACAGGCCAAGGGAAAAAACAGCTTCTGCAGAAGGCTCATCACATCCACTGCCTTCCCTTTCATATCTATTTTCTACCTTCATTCCCAGACTATTTACTGTTTAATAACTCATTCAAGGTCTTGCTTGAATGCTTTGATGCTTCTCGATTGAATAGATTTTCTTTGGAACATAGTCCCTGAGCTGTATGCATTACATTTGCTATGAAATACATTTTGACCAATACATTCTCTTAAAAAAACCCACAAACTCCCACAATTTTCAGCTAGAGTTTTTCAAGACCATCTCTGACTTCAGCACACCAAAATTTAACAAAATGGTCATTGTGGGGATAAAGATAAACTCCTATTAAGGTATCTCTGATATAATTTCATTTATGCCACCAAGTTTTATTTTACATCCAGGCTTCTAGATGTTCCTTACTTTTTATGAGTAAAAACACTCTAAAAACATCTAGCAGAATTGTGCAGTCCCCATACAAACAAATCTCTCAGTTGAAAAAATTAAGAATTTGATCTGTGCTGTGACAGTAAGATCACAGCCTGGTAATGACTTATTTGTGACACTGTTACTGATGTCTTCATTTTATCAAGCTTGACTCCTACTGTGATTAAGGTTTTGTTTCTACTGTTTGCAATGCAAGGAGATTTTATCCACCTTAATTATTCCTAAAGATTTTCACTTTCACCACATTGAATTTCTGAACATTCAATGGCTGTTTATTTTGTTTCTGATCCATTTCTCAAAGACACTAGAAAGTGCATTTTTCTAAAGATTTTTTTTCCCTTTCACTTTTCAGTCCCTCCTGGATGGTGTAAATATTTTTCTTCTATATTGATGTTTTTCCTTTTTTCCTTCAACAGATGCTGATTATTTTACTAGAGTTAACTGAAACAGACTCCTCTTTTTTTTTTTTTTTTTTTTTTTTTAGCAGTTCAGTGCATATATTGCTATTATGGACCAACGGCCTTGCCCACCAGCATTATTAATGCAAGCAAAGCTACAGGAAAATTCTTTGTTAGTTAAATTGTTATTTTAGTTAAAGATAATAGTTTCTGTTGAAACCTTTAGTCTTGTGTATTCCCTTGTGAATTATAATGCTAATTATCCCTAGGTATAATAATAAGGTTTTAGGCTTGCAACGTCAAGCATCCCATAGATGGGAAATGCCAAACCCAAGATAGGCACAGATGCCCCATTTCAGCTTCTTGGCACCATTTTAACACCAATAATGGCAGTCATTAAACATAACGATATCTTAAACATCCAGCAACAGCATAATATATTCAGCGACAGTCCTGCGCTTCTGTACAGATTAGGATGCTATCGAGTATTCTTTATAGAAAGGGTAATAAATCTCACCAGAATTTGCTGTTTGCCCTGTTGACGCTGCAGTCCATCGAGAGTCACCCTGCCCGCTCAAGGCTGGTGGGCGAGCGAGGGCTGCTGAGCTAACCCTGCCCACAGGGTGCGACCTGGGGAGAAGCCCAGCACGCTCCCTCTGATCCCGCAGAGGTCAACAGGGGCTGATGTAGCATAACCCACTACAAATGTTGGTCTTTAAAGAGTGAAAGCAAGAGCTTGCATTTCCTCTTCCAGAAGCTTTAGAGAGAGATGCTCAACAGATGTATGTAACAAGTTTTACTAAGCGAAGTAAAGGCCTAAATGTTGCACCGTGTTAATGAGAGCAGGAGAACAAGCTGCACAACTGTAGAAAGAGTTTGAGAAGTTCTTTGCGGGGTTTTTTGGGTTTTTTGGGTTTTTTTGTCTGTGGCCAATCACGGATGCAGAGAAAACTACTGTGAGTTCTTACACCATACTTCATGGCTGAACACCAATAACCGTGCCGACATTCCGAGCAGAGTACTTGAGTACTTCATCAGCTGCAGTGGCTGTAAGGAACACATTCAGAAACCTGGAAGGACTGAGCTAGGAATGAACAAGAACGGCGTGCAAAGCCCTGCTGCAGCGTGAGCAGGTGAAAACATGCAGCCAGTGGTTCGGTTCGCTGCACAGCACGCACAGCAAGAAAACTCCACCAGAAGCAAACTCAACAAAGAGGCTTTGTGAGGCTGATCCTCTTTAATTTTTCAGGATAGAATTTCAAGCCCAATTACAAATAAATCCTACTTATTCTGGATTCTCACCAAAATCATCCACAGGAAACCTGTAAAGGCAGAGCAGAATTGGAAACCTCACACACCATTAGGTGTCTTGATTTACTCTTTAACTGAGGGCACCACAGCTTCTGTAGTGGCTGCTGTGCCCATGTACCTCAGGCCTCATCGTAAGCACATCCGTTTTGTTTAACACAAATAAGCTCTGCTTGGGGTCCTACCTACTCAAAAGCAATGTCTAAGCAGACTGTTGCAGCATATGCCTATATTAAAGTAACACAGCAAATATAATGAGTTCAACAAACAACAGTATTATCTCCTTTAACCAGAGATGACTATAGAGTTACCGTAATTTATATGGTCATTTACTTCAAACAAAGGCTGTGGCTCATAAATCACACCTACCACCCTGCGATCTACCCAGCCACTTTGCAACCCAATGTCTATAAGGCAATTACAGTGTAAACTCATGGACTCAAAAAGACATTTTAGAAAAACGGAGGTGCCACAGTCTGGAATTCGGAGAAGTTTTACTACCACTATCCAAACAGCTGCTTACTCATTCCTAACCCAGGTGATGAATTTTCTTTCTCCTTAAATGATTATCTGCATTAACTGAATGCTGATTAAATGCTTTCCAAAGGACAATGATTTTCTTGGAAACAGGCATTCTTCTTTATTTCAGACATGACTATTAAAACAGAAGATATTAATCCTAATTCGGTTTGCAGTCTCCTTCTTACAACCTCCTTTTCTACTTTCCAGGTAGAAATCTTAAGAGCTGCCAAAACCACATGGAAAAGCCAAAGACATGAGGCAGACAATTCATATGTAGAGTATGTTATCTGCCCAGCCAATGTATATATATTTTATTCTAGACAGTAGGTTTCCTTCTTGTGATCACTTCAGAAAAGGAGGAATACTCAGGAAGCAGCCTGTTAAATAATGTACATATATACTTAAAAAATCGGTTTTGTAGTAGCTTATGTATTATGAGATGAAACTTTTGAACTCTGACTTCCTCCTCCATCAGTACAAGCGATAGTATTTCTAAGAAATGTCTACTTTATAGCTCAATACTTGGCTAAAACTAAAATTGTCCCAGAAAGGAGATGATACAGAAGATGCAACTTACGTAAAATGAAGTAAAATGTCATCTAAATGTAAGGTCACTTTGTGTTACACTTCAATTTCAGATCATTTAGCAGACACACAAGATCTCTTTCTTTTTCCCACTAGTTGCTCTATTAACTAGGCAAATAAAAAAGTTTTTAAAGGATCACCTTTACTCTTTTTCCCTTTAAAGCAGCCCTTTGCTAGAAAATTGGATCTCAGACTGAGTATAAAACATTTAGCTACGGCTATGCCGGGGGCCACAGACAGAAATATTTAATTTAAAATCAGCCTCTCAAGGAAGTCAAAGGCCCTCGCTGCACCAAGAGAATAACGTGAAGGCTGATCTGTTTTTTTCTGATCTGGTTATAAGGTTACAGGTCAATATGTGTTATATATTATCTGAAAAGTGGCTCCAAGAAATAGTTATGTTTGCAGTCTAAAGCATTTGGTGGGGGATTTACCTGTTCAAATATAGGCTTCAATGTGGTGAGTAGGTACATCTGAGTTGATGCCTAGACTTCATTTAAAGGTAATAACAAAAGGAGGCAATGGAAAAAGACACTTCTGAGGTGTCTGAGCAGATGTTTATCTCACCTGAAAACAGGGCAAAGCAACTTCTCTCTCTTACATAGCTATAAAGGAAGCTTCAGGTGTAGATATCTACCTTGGATATGTCTTAAGATCCAAGTTGCCTCCCTGCAGTCACAAGGCCAGTAGCCCTTCTCTCCAGCATGCAGTGTGATTTTATTTTATTATTATTATTATTATTATTATTATTATTATTATTATTATTATTATTATTATTATTATTATTATTATTATTATTATTATTATTATTGAGACACTGGTAATAAAAAGCATTCTCATCTGTGGCATTATTTTCCTATGAGTCATCTGATAGTAAGACAGTGCATGCTTCTAGATGAGCATCTTTGTCAGAACATTAACCAAGACCTGGTGTAATTAGGTCTGTAATTTTACAGACTGTTACTGTACAGAAGTAGTCCTGGGCTTTTCCCAAATTTCAAACTGTTACAACCCTTTCCGTCTCTGTTTAAGCTAATGACTTCTCTAATGCAATTGCAACTTTCTTGAGGCTGACAGAACTCAAAACTTTTACATTTTAAATACTCCAGTAGATTTTCTCTTTCACAATACATACACATTCGTGAGGAACCACGAAAGGCAGATTTAAATAGATCGACAATGTCTTATAACATGCCTTTCAGTTATTATTTAACAAATTTCTTCCTCATGATTTCTCCCTCCCAGTAGATAAGCTAGAATTTTATCAGCTTTGACACCCTCGTCACAAAAGGTGGTTCACCTAGTTTTATTTGCTGCACTTTTCAGTCAGTATATCTAAGTTTTTCCATTACATTTATGTGACTTGAACTGCTTTTGATTCTTGTGAAGAATCTTCTATCTTTATATGTCTTTTCAAAGGCAAATAATTATTTCAATCTGTTTTTTCCTCCTTCCTACATTATCAAAAGTATCATGAGGTAGTTCTCTTCAACTGCTACTTTGGACCCTTCTTTTGGGAATTTCTATCTTCAGAAACACCATTAACAATCCAGTATTTCCTGTATTTTCCTTCCCTTGTGACTTGAAGAAGTCAACAAATGGATGTAATACAATGAAATAATATTATTACTCCCCTTGTAGATGTTTGTGCTCTAGAAACATAAAAGATATCCTGGAACAGGACTATTACCAATTCAAGCAACATGCAGCCTTTTTTTCAGGATGGATCTGGATGCTTTGTAAATATTTCTAGCCTATATTGTGCTGTAGAATTAAGGAGAAATAAGAATCATCAAAATAAAATTTGCCTTATTTTCTGTAATTTTTTGAAGGAAGGTGAGAGGGAGGGAGAGTGTAAATGCATCCAACCAAGCATTTTATTGATCTCCACTGATGAAAAGAAAGCAAAATGTAAGGTTACTTCCATTATTTCTCCCTTTTTTATTTCTCCTCGTTCTGACTAGAAATTCTGTTCTGCTTCTGAGAAAGCTGCAACAATGAAAGGTCCACTAGAAATGCCAAAAAGCTTCATTAGGTGCCATTTTTAGTTCTCTAGGCTTTTTTTTTTTCCTCTTGGCTGTAAACAAAATATTCTTGACTATCTGTTGATACAGTATTTGCCACATTATGGTGGAAAATAGCACATATTCAAGACATTTAATGATCTTATGGATCTTTGCTACTCTAGCTGTTACTTTATAAGAAGTATGCACAATAATAAATACCACTGAACGTCCGAACCATCCAACATATTGTTATTTTGCTGAATTTCAAAATCTATTGCATGTAAATTTTCTACTTGGTAAATATACAATGTCTAAGTAATTCCCTCCTTTCCTGGATGCCCAAGGTGCAAGCACTCGTGTTCTGTTTTTCGCACCATTTCAAATGTAGTTGATATTTTTAAAAAACTAGACTATAACTTCTAGATATTACTAGTTTACCTCTCTATCACATGACAATTCTGATTTAGCGTCTTCAGAATGCTTATCAGCAGCCTGTCACCTACACCTGGCTATTTTGTGCTCTTATCAATAATCTTCTTTTGAAAAATACTACTAATAAGTAGATATTGACTTCTGCTGAGATGAATATCAAGATTTATTGAATGCAGTGTAAATATTTACCAAAGCAACCTGCAGTCAATAATTTCTTTGTGAAACAATAACTCTTGATGTTCACGGAAATACAAAGACAATCCCGTGCATGTGCATTAAATTCTCACTAACCTGCACTGCAGTAGACTGTAAACCTTCCCATAAAGTAGATTTCCAAAAAATAGGTATCACAAGTTCTGTACACAACAGTACAATACTTAATTCTCCTTTAACTGAAAAGGAATCTTACTGAGGAGGAAAGGATTAATAAAAAGGTAAAGAGATTTTACAAGGAGCTGCTCTGTTCCCATTTCCTCAACGTAAGTTTTTCAGAAACAAAGCAAAATGAATATTCTGTTGCTGGACAGAGTAACTTTTACCTCCACTCATCCTGTCTATAGCCACACTTCCAACACAAACACATACTTTACTCTGTTTTTTGCCTCTGTCCACAATTTCTCTGGTAATCAAAAAAAATCTATAAAATCTTCTAAGAATTAGAATCTGCCCTTAGCAAAGCTGAAAATTTTCAGCACAATCCTTGAAATAACAGAATTCCCTATTATAGATTATTTGTGTAACAGAATTTTTGCATGAGAGTCACATTGCAGTATCATGCCCGATAACACCTTTCTTCCACCACCAGTCTTTCCATATGAATTACATCTGAAAGAAAATGATGGCAAGAAACTTCAAAGAATAGTATTTTTTAAATAGAACATCCTACAAGGTGAATCACACTTGAGGGGGAAAAAATAAACCTTTTCTCCCAGCCTCTGATTCAAACACTTCCACGGAGCTCAGCAGGACCAACCGAGGTGGGGGGGGGGGGGGGGGGGGCGGGGGCGGGGGGGGCGGGGGGGGAGGGGAGGTTTGTGCACACGCACACGCTAATTTGCCTGTGCAAACAGATGTTCCAGATCTTTGTATTAATTAACTTGGCCATG
Source organism: Falco cherrug (assembly GCF_023634085.1). Classification (NCBI taxonomy): domain Eukaryota; kingdom Metazoa; phylum Chordata; class Aves; order Falconiformes; family Falconidae; genus Falco; species Falco cherrug. The sequence goes on along the minus strand of NC_073701.1, from coordinate 76,392,597 downwards.
GCAGTCACTTACTGACTCACTGCTGGAATGCTTACAGCCATTAGAGTAAGCCAGAAAAGGTATGACAATGTTTAGATAAATTATCTCATCCTTGGCTAAAACAGCCTCTTCTGAACTGCTACCACTGCCACCTGAAATATCCTTGTTTAATACAATCCCTTCAGCCGTCATGATGAGCCCAGATTGTCATGATGAACTCCAGATTGTTCATAGAGAGCCTGATTATCACTTTTGTCAGCTTTGTGTTAAGGCAGCTTTTCTGATTTCAGTTTGGTACCTCTGGTTTTATACCAGGCTGAGCAAGACTCCAGCCTGTGGTTTGTACCCATCACTAAACCCCCAGTGCTGTTCACATTTTTATTCTTTCAGTCTCTCAAAGTCTCCAGACTAAGAGAACAAAACACGTTACCTTCATTGGCCTCTTCTTACATCTCATCATTTACTGTGCCATCTCATTTATATTCAGACCTTCTAATTTATATCCTGATGTACTACCTGACTTTTCCTGCATTCTGAAAGAAATCTATCCACCCACTTCTTTATATTCATCTTCTTTGAATCAGTAGACAAGTCACTTCCAGAAAAAATTATCTACAGAGCCTACTATGTGTCTTTAGATACTTTCTCCCCTTCATCCACCTTGTTGGTACTCTTACCACCTCCGCTGCAACTCTCAATGTAAAATACTTCTTCCCTTTGACTTGGGGAGAGGATGTTTTGCCCACTTGTCAACTCACACTTGGCCTTCAAATAGAGCTGTCCCAACAGCCACTGTTGGTGGTGCCAGCTTTCAAGATGTGGTTTGAGTCTCTCAAGTTAATTAAAGAGAAGAGTATCTTCAAAGTGGGTTAAAGTTCATTGAAATCAGGACGGTTAGCTACCATCATCCACGTCATAAAAGATGACAGAGAAATACATTTCTGGTTAAAATCCCGGCACAGTGCATAGCAAGTATTCAAACGTTCTGAAAGAAATAACAATGCTGAGTATTTTGGGGTGCAGGGACGTATGTGCGTGTGTAGGGGACTGCATGGCCACGCATGTTAAGGCAAACTGTACAGGTGAAGAAACAGGAGGGCATCCCACAGAAACAACCCCAGGGTATGGCCACATTGGACAACGCAAGTAAAAGGAGAGCTCCGATAAGAACTTCCAACTGCAAACAGTAAGCAAAGCAAAGACACCTGTCTATCTACTGCAGACTAAGAGTTCCTCCTGTATATGCAAACAGACTTTGGTTGATCTGGAATTTGCTAATAGAGATGAGCTATAGCAAGAAGGTTAGAAAATACATCACAAAATTCAGCTCTGGGAAGAAATCAGATACTCAAGAAAGAATGGAAGAGAGTCACGGGATGCCCATTTGGGCCCCTCGAAGGATTTATGCTTTAGGAGGAGACTGAATGATGCAGATTGGGATCCCACCCTTTCTGTCAGTTATGCAGCTAGCTCCCGTATGTGAGAGGCACAGGGTCCAGCCAGACAGATTTAAGTACATGGAAAAATGCTCTAAACCAGAACTGTCTAGGAAGAACTAAGAAGGCTAAAGGATGCAGAAAACTTGCCCAGTAGCACTGAGAATTTATAGGATGAAATGCCAGTGAATCAGCATGAACTTTATCAGCTGGGCTTGGACATACTGGTGAGCACCAGAAAACAGAGGCCTCTGAGAGGACATTCAATATTTCCTTGTAATAGCATCCCATAATAGGAAGGCAGCACTGGTGAGAAAGACCAGCTGCCACAAGCCCTGTAAGCACAACTTTGTGTTTAGTATGTACAAAGTCAAAGAAAGACTCATATTTAGTAGACAAAAAAGAAGCTAAAAGTCACTTCTAAGCCAAAGAGAATAGAGACCTGGTAGAAAAATTATAGGAACTCATTTAGCTAATGCCTGCACAGTCAAAAAATAGCTAGAAAAATAAGAACAATTTATGCATAACAAAAGAGACGTCCTTATTACCAAAGTCCCTCTTCTGTTTAGGAAGCAGGTGGTTAAGTGGAGGAAGATAGGGCACTAACGATGAGATACATGAGAATCACCGAGACAGTTGTTATTTTGTATTGTAAAAAACAAAAAAGAGGGAAGAAAAAAGGAAAGATGTGGGTCAGATGAAACAAATTATACACAGTCAGCAAATTGTTCTTCACTCAAGGGAAGAACCCATGTAATAGTTATTCACTACTGGGATAGTTTCCGGAGGTAAAAAGACAGGCTAGAGCATCTTTGGGACCTAGACTGTTGGGGAGTTTGAGGGTGCTACTGCCTTTTAGGTGAAGAGAACAGGGACACATTTTTGCTGTGAAGATGATGAAGGATCATGAAAGATGGAAGAAAAGCTGAAAAAAAACCCCAAACCAGTTACCCTGACTGGTGTAAAGGAATACTATGGGCAAGAAAGACGAGAAGCTTAAGCTTCAAGAGACTTCATGACTAAATACTGACCGTGAAGAGTACCTATGATGGCCAAAGCTCCAGTCCAGCAGCTTTCCAGACAAGGGACCAATGAGATAAGGCTTATGTGCCATACTTCCTTCCCTTGGAAAGCGAGGCACTTCAGTCCTACCCCACTGTGGGTTTAAGATGCAGCCAGGATATGCACCAAGAGCTAAAAGCTCTTTATGTCATTTAAGACACAACCTACAGGCCTTTTTCCAGCATAGAGGTCTAAGATGCTTCTGGTTAATAACCAGGAATCATTCTCCCAATCCCATTCACTTTGCCTGCAGAGGGGCAGCAAGGGAATGACACCAAAGGACACCAACCCTTCTCCCTCTACAAGAGTGAGAAGTATTCCTAGTCAGTGAGGAAATGCGTAACTGAGTTTAACCAGTCTCTGGGCTCATCTAGAGCTCTGGTTAAGAAAAAATATGGTAAAATCAGATCAGAAGTGGAGAAAAGGTACAAAAGCTTGGACAGATAATCTTCCCTTCCAACCTCAGTTATTCTATTAGTCCATGAAAATTAATTTAATTTGAAATTACTCTTATCCATTATTACAGAGAGATGATAACCCAACTCTGCAGCAGGTTCAACCAAGAGAGATATGATAATGGGTTTTGGCAAGGTGAAGTGGACAGAAAAGATAGAGGAAACTGTTTTCACAGCTGAACGCAGGCTGCAGCAATGTATGGTGACCCCTGGCTTGGGCAGTGTACCTGCCCCATCTGTCAGTCCTACAGAGGTAGTATTACCTGGTCTGCCTCTCTCAGCTCCTATGTTACCTGCAGATGATATCCTAAGGCCAGCTGAAAAAAGGTTTCTGCAAGAAGTTAAATATTTAAAATCCATCTGAGATGGACTGACAACTGCTCATTTCGAACTAAAGCCAAAGGAGTGAGAGTTGTTCCAAAGCCTGGAAGTTTACTGGAGGCATGTTATCATCAGAACAAAAATTTCCATCAGCATAAAGAAAGGAGGCTGTGCACTGAATGGGCCAGCTCCCTAAATGTTCACAGATACACAGAGTTTTGTAGGATTCTATTCCTATTATAGAACATTCTTTTTTAAAAAAATAAATTATCATTATTGTGAAACTCGGTGGTTTGGGTGAGAAGCAGATTCTGCATCAGCAGACTGCGGTTTGCCACTTTCAGAGCTACAAAGACTCCTGTAACGGTCCATGTTGTGGCTTACCCGTATTTCCTATTCTTCTCATGCTGGATGGAGTAAGCTAGTCTTAGTTTGGGAACTGGCAACAATTTGGAAATGTACTGACACAAACACATGCTGAGTTGAAGTGGATGGCAGCTGGTTACAGAAAAAAAGTAATTCTACAGAGGAAAATCATGGTACAACCTGCAACAAACCCCTGACAGTGGGGACAGTCACAGACTGTTTGCAGCTTGGCTTGCAGAGGAGGCAGTTTCTGAATCACAACCGAACATCCACCCAAACACCATCTCCAACAGAATCTGCAAACCTGAGGAGTGATTTGCTGTATAGTTGGAAAAACTGTACCACTGTGATTGTGCAGCCTCACACAAGAAAGCAATGTTGATGCCTTGTCAGATAGCCTTGTTGAAGTGATAGATTGCAAATGCTGTCCTAAGTAGGAAACCAAAACCTCAAAACCTGATTTCTCAAAGGAGCAAGCATACTCAGGAAAAAAATTACTGTCTTCTCTCAACCTGTAATCTGCAGAAAAGGAAATATTGCTGATTTATCCACTGGTGATAAAGTAGGAATGGAAGAATGGATGCCAGAGCACCTGAATGCTTCCTATGTAGAGGGGCTTCAACTTCATGACTGCAGAGGAAATGGACAAAATACAAGTGCAACCGCCTCCTCTCTTCTCACACGACCATGAACATATTTCATAATTCTAAAACCACTGAAAATTTGGGGATTTTTAGAGGGAATTCTATGAGAGGACGGCCTCTGATAAAATGAGCCAAATGAGGGACACTCAGACGGTGACTTCAACAGGGTTCTGCACAGGACAAGGGCCCCAAGCTGAAACCAGCGCTTTGTCTCCACGACAAAGCTGTTACTAGCCCGGTTCAGCTTTCACAATGAAGTACCACAGTCTGTGCCACAACTCCACCATCCCCTGGCCCTGCGGTCGGACCAGAAAAGGAATCTTCCACTTCTCTGGAGGCTGGGAGAAAAATAAGCAGGGAGTGAATGTACCTACAGAGGTTTCAGTGGTCTGGGCTGTTTGGATTCACTACCAGAAATCATCTGGCAGACAGAACCTGTCAGCATATTAATGCCACTTCTCATGTTTTGAACTATTTCTCTGGTTTCTGTTCAGCAAATTGTTCATGGTATCACCCTTTCAGACCCAGTGGGCAATGATGGCAAGTAAAGAAAGAGCCCTAATTACCATGTCTCGATCAAACTTTGCAGAAAGTGGCAACATTAGCCACCGTTTTGCCTTTTAGACAGAGGGCAGAGATTGGCTATCACTAGCCCTAATGAGCTTATCTGCAAGGGTGCACACAGGGGCTAGGATGACCTGGGCAGAACAGCTCTGCTGAGCGCTGTTCTGGACAGGGACATGTGCAATAAGGAAATAAGAAAGCGAGAGCTCAGGTGGAGAGGCAGTGACACATCCCAAAACAGACTGAAGAAGATGACCTACTCAGTCCTAGATTTTGCCTGTGTACTCAGATCTGAAGGGCTGGCATTTTTACATTAGTAATTTCCTTGGCATCCTTTCCTTCTTGGTTCAGAAAAACTGCTCCAGTACATGGAATTTTTGTTCTGTTATTTCTACAATGTCTGAATCTCACATCTTGCCCTCATTAACCCAAGCCTTGTTAGAGGTCAAAGCAATTTAGTTTTATTTATATTTAAAATTTGAATTCTTGAACAAAAGATCTTATGTCCACCCATTTGGAGAAAAAAAAATATGCAAGGATCCAGTCCTCCCCTGGCATACCTGTATTCAGTGCCCATCAACAGGCCTTGTTCCTGGATTCCCTTCAAATTAATAAAGAAGAGCATCTTAGAAAGCAGTGGGAAGGAATTATACATGGTTATTCACTTGGCTTTTTACTGAAACCTGAGCTGGGGTGTTCTTTTTTTGGGAAACCTCACCTTTTACCACTGCAATGCTCTGGAACAAAATGAACAAAATATCTGTTCCGCATTAAAGAACTGTGTTCTTTAAAGAAATCCTCATCAACTGAATTCATCAGCTCCCTAAAGGTATGTTTTCAGCCATGACACTCAAGGTTATTTTCTGAGGATATAATTTCTGGGTTAGCATTTCTAGTTTCTGCCTACTCAGACAGCCAGATCTTTTCACTAAAAGGATGGAAACTGTATTCACAATCATGATCAACTCCACTGTGAAATACATATCCACAAACTGAGCAGTTTTATCTTCCTGACCAGCATGTACCTTGAGATAGGCATCAGCTCAGATGAATTTCAGCAAATGTGCTCTAGAGACGATGCAACTAAAACCTCTCTGAACGGTGATTTGGTGTGAGTAACAACCAGCACACAGAGCACTTTGGAAACGATTACAGTTTCCCAAAAAACAGCAGCAAGAGTTTGAAGGTTACACAAGTCTTCTCAATGGGAAATAGAAATAGTGACAAATATCAATTGCCATTTATTTTAAACAGCAATCCAGGTGGTGCAGCTGGCAGGAGCCTTCCCCGGGGATGGGGAGCACCCATGAGTGCCCCCAGAATGTGCTCCCAAGACTCGATGTCATCCCCCAGGAGAGTTATCTGAAGAGCCCAGCTTGTGAGCTGCAGCTATGTTTGATTTAGGAGCAGGGACGTGCAGACTGGCACCATCTGCCATGGGTGCTGGTGCGCTCTGTACCCCCCTCTCCTCCTCCCTGGGGTCTAGCTGCTCTGTTTGAGGTCTGCTCCAGCACACTGCACCAACATGATTCTCGGTACGACTGCTGTGAAAACAGCTCAGCTGCGGGAAAGGGCTGTGTTGAGAAGCTGAGAAGGCTTGGCTCAGGAGCTGTGTTTTGGCTTAGACCTCTCCCTTTCGCCTTTGCTGGGATATACTCTAGGGACGGGAGCACCTGGCCACGTGCCATGCGACCCACACTGATGGACTTCCCTGCCTGACCTTCCCAGCTGCCTCCTCACCGCGGACGTGCCTGGTGGTTACTGATGGGTGGCTGACCCTGGTCATCCTCCCTTCACCCACTATATGGATTCCGCTGTTCCAGGTTTCAGATCTACTGTGTTGGCAACAGAACATTTAGTTTGCAAGGTATTTTGAAATCTTTAGAAATAAATTGTGTTTGACAACTGTATAAATGGAATTAGCAATGTGGCAAACTGCATATCTTCATGGACTGCTCTGACGAGGAAAAGAACATGGGCTTTAAGAGGGAGAGGCATCATTTCTGCTTTCAAACATTTCACTCAAGCATCAGAGCACTTGTGCATCCAGAGATGGTAAATTCTGAAGGCCTTTTATGTGCTTTCAGAAAACTGCACCTACAAAAATCCTGAAGATTCCTTCAAGTTATCTGAAAATACTTACACAGTACCTGGATATGACACCAAAGATACAAACCTTTTCCTGAACTCTCAAAAGGTCATGACAAAGATTATTATTTATATAAATATGTATCCTTTCCACCTGTCTAGTACTTACTTGGTACAGGACATGTAGAATTATGTTCAGATTTAAAATAACAGGAGCTTACTATCTAAAGCACTCACTGATTCTTTTTGTTGTCTTCCAGATTATTCTAATTATTTTTAAAAATTCAAGCATGTCTGCGTATACAATTTTTACATAAAATTACCTAAGTCATGAATTGTCTGTAACTAAAGATACCCCACCTCAGCTGCAGAATGTTATTTGGCCCTAGGAGCAGAAATTATGGTCACAATTTTAGAAGTTGTAATGAAGTATTAGAATGATCTTTCCCTTTCTAATATTAGATCACATCACGTACTTCAAAAGCAGCAAGTAATTAAACTGTAGCTTCCTTTATTAGATAACTTATTTTAAGCCAGCCAACAAATCACTAGCTCTGGCAAAAATAAAAATGACCTGTCTTTTAACTTCCTAACTCTGGACTTGTCTAGAAAAACAAATCCTGTGCAAAAACCTTTTTTAACTTACCTAATTTTTAACTTAACTACCATTGAATTACCTGTGTGTAGCTGAAAAGCTAATCTCCCATACTCCTACACACAGATCTGGTGTGCGTTAGAGTCAGTCTGGGACCAAACACCCAAAAGCGTGTTTATCATGGCACTTCTCTCTCCACGGCCCTCAGGGTTGGGTGGCTTCCTCAGGTGGGCTCCCTTCTGACTAGCAGGCTCCTCTTTTCACTGGCTTGATCTCTGTAGTCATCAGCATCTTTGAACAGCACCTCAGCAATGCTATGGCCAATGTCACTCAGTCTGCTTCCATCACTCCTTGCTCTGTATATGCATTAGGCACGAAATCAAACATGTTGCACAAGCAACTTCAGCACCTGTTCTAGATTTCTGTGAAACAGAGATTTTCCTGTCCAATTCTTTTCCAGCATCCTTGTTCCCTAAGAGTCTATTCCAAATTTTCTTCACTGAATTTTTCTGCTTCTGTATCTTTTTTTTTTTTTTAATCCAGAATGTTGCTGTCATCTCAAATTTATCTTGCTAAATACTTCTGTTTTCAATTCTAAGACTCCCACCCACCACCACTTACAGGTAGAAAAGATTAATTCAGATGAGTAATAAACATACACCACATGTACCTTCTGAGCTCTTTACTGTTTGCAGAAATGTTTATTTGCCACAAAGACCAACACAATATACAGAAAACTCATCAGTTTCATTTGAATTGTTAATAAAATCAACTGTTAAATGCTGATCTTTCACACAAAGAAAGCTGGATAGATTAAAATGTCCCTTTTAATCTCTATTCAACTTCAAAATGCCTCTGTACGTGAGTGACAAAAATTAGCTGTATTCAGTAAAAGCAGTAGGGAAGGGTTAAACGAAGAAAACTCTTGTTCACTTTGGCCTCTCATTGCCTGACTAGAGCTTATGCTACCTACCACTACTCAGGTTCTCAGGTCAAGCGATAAAGTAGGCAATCATGTAAATGACTGCAGTACAGACCTTTTCTCCCATCTGCCTGCAAACAGAGAAAAAGAAAAATCAAGTTAAAAGCAATCACTGTTATTTCAGCCATCTAATTTATCTGGAGCCTCTCACATCTCACCATGGTTTCAGTGATCTTACCTACTTCAAATATAGTCTCCGGAAAAGAGCAGGGAGTGAAATAAGCTCCAAGGACTGTCAATGAGCACAGGAAGTTGCATTGTCCTGTCATAAGTGAGCCTTGATGAAGATGTCAGTTTGCAAGTAGCATGACATTCCAAGAGAAAAATAAAGCTACAAGGCTTTTAAAACACTTTCTGCAGCTCAACAAAGGAACCCATAAATGCCTATCATTACCCTACACCATCTCACAACAGAAATAGATTCAAATTGTTTTGATATAAAAAGATACAAATAATTAAAAGGAGAAAAGAACAGTTGTAAGCAGGGAAGCGCAAAGTTGCAGCATTGACAACACGAATGTACACATTAATAAATTGGCGCATTCTGGCTTTTTATGGTCACATATGTGAAATTCAAAAGTCCCTGTTCAGAATTTGGTCTCGTAGATTCAGATCTTGCTTAGCCAAAGAACAAATGGACCCACAGTCTGGAGAAGACAGGAAAGGTCAAGAGAGAAGTGGAGGCTTGGGGAGGCAATGCTCCCTTATCAACAGTCAGCGGCAGCTCATGAGCAAAGCTGGGACAAGCATCCCTCACCCATGGGCTTTCAACAACCCACTGCAGCAGATGCAGTGCAGGCTAATGGCAGAGATAGTCTCTAAGACAGCCAGACCCAAAATTGGTCAAAGATTTCAACCCAACAGCAAAAGTTTTGCAATGGACTGTGGTCAAGAGTGAATGCTGGACACTGGCAAGCTGAGCTCAGTTAAGCATTAGCTGTTTCACAGTTGGTGAGGTCTTTGCTTCAGTGAGAAACTCCCCTCGCAAAGCAAAGCCTCGCAATGGTTGTTTCACCATAAGGGCTGGATTTAGGGTTCTCTACACACTGATGAAGTTCGACCTCATGGGCTTTCACTGCAGCCACTGTTTCCCCTTGATAAACACTGAATAAGAGTGAGACAAAGAGGCAATCACCAGTTTGCCCAGGCATCCCTGAAGACAGACTTTATAAAATTACCTAACTTGCAAAGAGAATCCCACCCTGAACACTGTGGCCCATGGACAAACTGTTGGGTCTGGATTAGCCATAGCAAAGAAACTTGCGAAAGCAAACTTTTGCAATCCATTTCTGCAGCAGGGTTACTGCTGTCACACCTAGCCCTTTGTAAGTCAATACAAATGGTTTAGAGGTCTCCTGTCAAAAGTTCTTATGCAAAGTTAAAAATAATCCTATGCAGAATGTTTGTGATTAAGGCACCATCCTTTGGCTATATAGCAGATTACCTGCTCACTCTGTAAGAGTACAGTCTTCCCTTTGAGCCCCCCCTTAGACTAATTTCTACACTGACATATACAAGAAACATAGTAAAGCAATGACGATGAAAGAAAGAAACCATTAAAATACTTTTAAAAGAGCCACCCTTGAAAATATATTCTATCCCTCCCCCTTATCTGCCACCTGCTGACCTAAGAAAGCAAACTATTTGGGTTAGGTACTGCTTGTACAGGACCTACCACACTGTTGGTGTTACTGAAACAGAAGAAATCAATCAGTCAAGCTGGGTTTTGTAACACTGCCTTGCGTTAAACCTTGATAGGTCTGCAGGTTGCAACCCAACAGATTGGTCACCAGTCAGCTAAATTGATGAACTGCATTGAGAACTTCAGGACTTGCCTCCACAGGACAGAGTAAGATGTTCTATGGTTACCAGATCAGTGGCATCAAAGTTAGCTTAATATGTGGGCCACATAATCAGGCCAGCATTCATAGGAACACCAAATTCATCACATTTTCAAATGGCCTGGGAAATGAGAGTGCATTCCAATTAAATTTCCTGTATCAGTATTCAGCCAAACAGAATGATCTGAACCGCTAAGGATTGTTCGGCTCCTGTACATCTTTTAAAGCCTTCCACCTGATCTATTTGTCAAGCATATGCAGTCGTAATAAATGAACAAAATAGAAAATTCATAAAACCAAACATAGTCCCTTATGCACCAATAGATAGCTGTTACTTTGGAGCTCCTTAGAGCCACCCTTTAGTGCATCTATTATGTCAGCACTCATTATAGTATTTTTATCTGGAATAGATATTAATGTAAATGGAAAAGCACTGACTGAAACCGAAAATACTATCTAACAAGTTACAGTAATAAGGACCGAATTAATCACTGAAAAACAAGCCAAACATACTAATAATATGGATATGACCTTATGACACAGCCACAGCCACAAAAGCATAAAGGAAAAAACATTCCTCTTTACAGCTAATCTGACTACATTGCCATCTATGTTATGATATGGAAAAGCTTCAAAAAACTTTAGTCATATAATTACAGGTAACGTTACTCTTTCACTATGGTTAAGGAAATTAATTTTCAATAAGGAAAGCACCCACATTACAATTTTTTTTTTCCTTCAGAAGGTGACAGTCATGGGATGTTAGACAGACAAAATATGGGTTATAGCAAGGTTTCATTATTATCCTCATCCAGAAAAGGGCAGTGCAATACACCACAATAACAACCCAAGAAATACTCTGAATTCTTACAGAGGCCAGGATGGACAGATAATAGTTTTGGAAAAGTGTATGGGAATGCATGGTCTTTAATAAGGACTCATTCATGTATTAATGAGAACTGGTACTAAAGGGCTTCCTGTAAGTTATGAGGCAGGGGGGGGAAGGATCCAAACACAATTAAGGAACAACCATTGACAAAAAGCCTTTGGCCTTTTTCATTTATTTATTTGGCCTATTTATTCCCTCCATAAGAGGCAAACACAACAACAGCCTTAAGACTTGGTTCTGTCAAGCTGCACAGCAGGGAAGTGCATGCAAGATGATTTCTCCTCCTTTCCCAACTTACCAGCGAGCGACACGCAGGATTGCTCCCTGCCTGCAATGCAGAGGTAGGAACACGGCTGGAGGTGGCACGGCGGGGGCAGGGGTCTGCCCGGGACCCTGCCCCACCACATCGGGCTCAGCCGCCCCAGCAGCGTAACACACGCAGTGGCTCAGCAAGTGACATCTCAGAGACTCCCGTGCACTGCCACGAGTGACTCCCTTTTGAAGGCGAAGGGGAAAGCAACAGTTTACACTGGCTTTCAGCACTGCAGGATGGTCTTGTGTGTGCGGTTACCCTGGGAAGGGACCTAAAGGACACCCACTCCTCATGGCGATGTCACCAAAACCTTTCTGAAGATTTCCACAAAAGGGAGAGACATCCTGGGACAGCCAACAGGGTGACTATCAGGGCATCCTCCTGGGCAGGAAGAAACTTCTAACATTTAGGTGTTTAGGCTTTCTGATTCAAGATTTGATAGTGGGTGTTCGGCTCCTCAGACAATGGGCTACTCCAAGTATTCCCCTCATAATTCCTGCCCTAGATGGGAGACACCACTCCCACTACCTTCAGTTTTTGCTGGAACTGAACATGCTCCTACATGTGGTTTTGATGACTGCAAATAAGCACTTTCTAATGAAAAATCTTTTTGTTAAAATTTCCAATCAGCTATATGGATGATCTTGGAACAGAAACAACCAAATTTTCCCAAGATGTTTCCTCTGATGGATTTGGAAATGTCTTTGCACCCATTACTTCTGAACCAATCTTGCAACTAAATTCTATAAACAAACACTGCAAATGTCTCCTTATTGCTGTTTATCACTGGATAAAGCAACTGCAAACCTTTTACAATGTGAACCGGTAGTAGGCAAAGCCAGAATGGGTGTGATTCATGTAAATCAACAGCTCCCAGCCATATCATTATGGGCTGGGGACGTGAGACCCAGCATTACTAGCAAGCATCTAGGAAATGCAGAAAAGCTGAGAAGTGTCACCTCTTAATGAGTCTCTCACCAAGCAGCAGGACAGATGCCCTAACAAATTGTCTACTTGTGCAGATAGGACACCATTAATGGGAAGGTCCATATGATTGTGTAACACTTGCCTATTTAGAAGTTCAGAGGAATGCAGCATGCATTATTTATTTAGTTGTGCTACATGGTAATTAGCAGGGCTGGAGACTGGAGCATAGTCAGTTAAGAGGTTAAATGTGCTCTGCCAGAACACTGCTAACCCCCAGCAACCTGCCTTGAGCTGTCAGCACCATTGGAAAGTGCTCTGTTACCTACTACAGTGAAGTTGGGTAGCCATGAGGGTTTTTTTAAATAAACTCTTCTTTTTCTTTAAACAGACTTCTAAAATTTAACAGAAAAAAAATAATACACATGTCCTAACGTAAAGATTCTGTGGGCTTTTTTGCATGACCTTTTGTCACTTTCGGGATTTGCAGGAAATGGAATATATTGGAAATGGAGTCAGGAAAAACAATCAATTTTTGGTTTGGAAATCAGGTCTTCCTTAGATAAGCCAGCATTTTGCATAACACTTTTAAATGCTGCGAACTGCAGAAAAACTCTTGCTCACTGAAGAGTTCAGGTATTTTTATAAAGCACAAGCAATTACTGTTGCACTTGTTCTCTGGCATCTCAGCTGGACAGACCTGACAGCCAGGTAGCTCACCGACAACAGCAGACAGAGGAATGAGGACACAGATACCGTCCGTGAAAGCAGGGTGAATCACATACATAGGCAGGATGAATGACTGGATTGGCACGAGGGTGATGACTGGAGAATTTTGGCAGCCAAACAGGGTGCAGATAAAGGCTGTGTTTTCAGGATGTGTTGAACTATAACACGAGAAAAGTTCGGTTTGCTATGACCGATATGGCGGGACAGGACCTCCCAGCATCCTTCCATCTATGAAAACTTTGCTTTGCATTCGCCTTTCCTGCTGGGAAGCTCACATCAATGGAAAAACTGTCCCACAACTGCAATTAAAGTTTGTTTATACTGCAAACAACAATCAGAGGCTGAGATGCTTGTCCTAGACAGTTATATCACAATAGTGACCTGAGTACACTGACTTTTGTGTAGTCTGATCCTTGCTGCTTCTTGTCAAGAGGAAAGTACTGCTTTCAGCAGCCAAGCCAAGCCAGGCACCTTGATCTCATGCTTCAGGCTTGAGTGCAGCCCTGCCCCTGAAGGACTGCTAAGTCACATCACCCTAAGAAAAGATGGACAAGAGCAGAAATGGAAAAAAGACCTCTGACTTTGCAGACAGTCCAGCTGCTGTTGCCTCATTCCTCCTAGAAAGCAAGAGGGCAGAAGCCATAGGTAGATTCTGAGGTCCATGAACTTTGGGTTTTGTGGTTAGAAGCCCAGCAGGTGCTGCACCACAGAGTATCTTTTTCCTAACCCATCTCATCTGTTGACTAGCTTCAAAGCTTATCAAAATAATCTTAAGCTGACAAGCTACTTATAAAGCTTCCTTCTTCACCTCCAGGTCTTAGGGATGGGAACTCCAGCTCATCTTGCCATAAGCACAACCGGCCTCTGCCCTCTCACAGCCCTTTGCTCCAAGGCATTTTGTGCAGGTGCCTGTTCCCTTACACCCTCTCAGCTACATGGCAGCAGAGTGAACTAGATCCATCCTGCCCCTGCTCAATCCTCCAGAGTTTCTGCCCCAAGTCCCTCCTTACAGCCCGCCGCCTATGCAAAGCCTTTAGTAGGAATGGAAAAACCACACACTTAATGGTGTTCTCCAATCCAGATCTGAACTAGAAAGAAACTGGAAAAGAAACAGTAACTGCAGTAAAACTAGTACAATTAAAAGTTTTGAAATATGAATTGGTTAGGAATCTGATGAACTGGCAGGAGAATCGTTTTCTTTCTCTTTTTTTTTTTCCCCTTTAATTCAAACCTGAATTAATTCAGGGAAGCCCTGTGGGCCACATTAACCAGAAGGTCAGGCCAAGTGTTCGAAGCGGTCCCTTTGTCCTTATAGTTTGTGAAGATCAATGGAGATGGAATTTCCAGATGGAAGAAAAGGCACTTCACTCTCTGGGCCAGACTAGCACACAGACCAACCTGAAGACCAGTGCCCAACGTCTTAGCCACAAGAAAGGCACTTTTCCCTTCCTACTGCAGTCTTGCGCTATTCTGCAGGCTCTCATGCTCAGCTAGAGGTCAGGCCCTTCAAATAGACAGTGTGCTGCTTTTTCAGTCCCTGTGCATCAGTCTCCTACAGACCACACTACAGAGGGGTCCCCGACTCCCGGCATGCCCACGAGAGGACTGTCATTTGAGAGAGTTCACAGTAAATAGGTTTTTCATGACATAGTTTTACTGTAAGGTTATCATCAGCTGCATCACAGCACTGCAACTTCAGACAAACCTGGATTCATCTCCATTTATAAGTCATGGAAAGAATATGATGGAAAAGGTCATTCAATACTAAATAACATGCCACTGAACATACAACACAGAATTTTTGGCTAATCTAGGCTGTATTTTCATGTCAATATCACCGGCTGTGTTCTAGCTAATACAGTGTCAGCCTTCCCATTCAATCAGTTCTAACTCTGCATGAAGCTCCATTCAGAGGAATGCCTGGCAGTCACAGCAGGGGTAATCTGGTTATTGAGAGACTAGCGTTATAGGCTACGGACCTGGCCATATCACAGCTTTCCCAAGCAACTTTGACCCAGCCTCAGAAAAACAGCATCTTCAGACTCAGACTCTTGGAGTCTAAACTGCTGGTGTAAGTTTCTCTGAACCTCCGTTTTCTACTCATTAAGTAGCAGCAGAGCTGCCCTTCTCCTGCTGGGGTTAAGATGCTCCACCCGTGGATGTTTGCAAAGTGCTGCAACACTCTCAGATCAGAGAGCAAAGCAAGGGTGAGAAACCTTTTTCTTCCTGAGGCCCAAACAGGCTTTTAGCAGGTTACATATTAACCTCTTGTTCTCCAACAATTCCCAAGGAAACCCAAGCAATGTGGCACGACCTACATGGAATGAATCTCCAGGTTAAATTCAAATGCATCCCAACTACAAAGCAGCATGATGTGACTTACTAAGCACTTTTAGAAATGTTAACTATGGCATTTCCATAGCAGACCTAGGTAGTAAGTAATCTGCACAGCTGACTTAAAGAAGTAAACTATATGATGTGCTCAAAGCCACAATGAGTACTTTTGCAAAGTATCAAAATTGCAATTCTAAACTAGGAAATCCTGACTTTCACCTCACCGTTTGATCTGAGTAGGTTGCCTTCCACTCAAGAGCTGAAACTCCACAGGCAAGCAATTTTTCATTCCTACACAAATTGCTTTAACTATTTTTAGGTCTGATGAGTAGAATAAATATCATTAAGAATTGTTCAGGAATCTTTAGAATTGCTTCCTAACTAAAAAAAGAGATCTTTTTCACAAAAATATATTCTCTAGTCATCCATCCATAAAAGCAGATACCTTCTGATATCGTAGTGAAAAAAATACTGAGTTAACCAGGTTAGGAAAGCTGATACTGTACATTTATGGCAGCTCTTCAGTATAAAAACTTCTAGCAGACAGGAGTACAGTGGACCAGAGATGGACTGGATTAGAGCCAAGTTGTGCTACAGTGACATAAAGAGACCAAGCAATTAGAAATGAGGACCGTGGAGCAAGATGATATGTAATTACCACTAATATCTCTCAGCAAAGTTTGGTAGAACATTCTTTAAAAACACCTCAGCTCAATCCATCTGTGCCCCATACCATGGGTATCCCAAAAAGGAAACAGTACAGCTGCATTCACACAGCACCACGTTCTGTGTACTCACCCTGAAAGAATCTAGGGACTGCTCCACCATGCGACCAGCAACGTCACAGGCCTGCTTTTCCTCCATGCACATGTGCCTTCTGCCTTACCTGCATGTTTGATACCATCTGTGTTTTCGTTTCATCCAGGTTATCTCAACAACCTCCCCACTACCTGGCATAACTAAGAGTTTGCCAGAATAATGTCTTCTCCTGCTCAGCTGACTGTAAGAAATAAAATTCAGAACATTATTTGACTACAGTGCCAGGAGGAGCTCATGGCAGATGTAAGCCTACAACTGGAAGCTTCCCTGACCACCACCACCAAAAGGAGCACCCTTCCCCTCCGGAAACACTCCTTATCCTGACAGGCAGTAAGTTCCTGTAACTGGTGCTCAACTCAGCAAAAGCTGCCCTCTTGGGCGTTTGCCACAAATCCTTTTGGCCAAATGGCAAAACAGAGTCAAAAGAGAGACAAGACTTTTGGGGAAATAAAAATGGGATGATAGATCTAGGGAACCAAAAGTTCAGGGAGAAAGCAAGACATGAGATGCTGCCCTCACTGCGTCTCTGACACAGCTGCTTAGGCTGGAAGGGATAACGCTGGTGTTTCCAATGCCCAGAATGCCAGCGCTGGAGCCAGATGGCCATTGCAATACATCCCACAGACAGAACAGAGCAGCTAAGGGGCTCGCTCACGCTGCAGGTTGCACCTGCTCTGCTGTCAGCCATCATTAGCCATCTGTAATGAGCAAAATGCGACAATACGATAATGGAGACAGGTTACGGAGGCAGTAGAAGATAAAAACTAATTAAGTGTTCTGATCACAACTTCTTTTGCAGTATGACTCTGAGTACCCAAAGAGAAGCATGCGCTTCTCAGAAACCAGGAGTCGTCACTGCTCTGATGAGCTCCCAGGTGTGAGTTCTAGCAAAATTGGCCAATTATCAAAAGAGAGAACACAAATCCCTTGGTCACTCTGCAAGACACATAGGTATTTCTATACATACTTATTTTGATAGTTAATTAACTGAGACTTACACCCCATGCTTAAGAATGCCCTTCACAGTGGCGCTGCAGCAAAGTCAGTATGGTCAGGTATAATGCATCAGCAAACACTCGGCATTCCTTCAGGAAATGGAGATCCCCAGTCGACCCCAAAAATACCCTTCCTAGGGACTGAAAAGAAGCAGAGACAGCACTGTCTTCACCTCTCTCATTAACCTGAAGCTCAAATGTGCATGCTTCAAGGAACTGTTCAACATCTTCTGTATTTTTACACCTTTCATAAAAATCGACCACAGCTTTCCATCTCTGGACAGGGTGTTTGGCTGGACCACACTCACAAAGGATTTCTAGTCTTGAAGTCACACAGCTGTTTCATCACTTTGTCCAGTGATTCTCCTTCAACATATACCAGTGTGAAGAGTAATCCCCAGCAAATGCTGGCTGTAGCAGGGGATTTTCTGCTCCACTACTTCTGAACATCTCCAAGCAAATATTGGACAAATTGCACAAGAAAGGGGTCAGTGCCATCGTGAATATTTCATCTAGACAGAACAACAAAATCCAGCTTAGAGAATAGAAAGAGAGAAAAATCATTTATCAATTATTCTTTTACTCAATAGTACTTATTCTTCAATAAAACACTGCAGAGTGATTTCTCTCAACATCCAGTCTTGGCAAACTATTTTTGAAACTGAAAATCTCATTCTGCCTTTTTTTTTTTAAATTCCTGCCTAGATTCCTAGGAATTTTATGATGAAGAAGTAAGCCTTGCAGATTATTAGAAATTATACAATTAAGATTTTAAAAACCTACAAGAGCTGATTTTTTTGTACTAAACTTTGCTTTTACAGACAATCATTGCACAGCCAAATTTATCTCTCTTAGACAGGTGTTTTTCCAATTTCTAACACTCCCCTACGTGCTAGAATTTAACTGTCATAAATTTTCTTGTAGACACATTCCCTTCTGCCATTTTCCTGTCCTCCACGTAAATAAACCTTTTTTTAAAAAAAAAAATAGGCTCATCAGCCAGCCCTGTCATTTTACCTAGATTTCAACATTTTTGTCTCACCAACTGCTTTTCCTACTTAGGTTAAAATCTACTCCTCCTCCCTAAAAAAGTACATTTGCAACTCTTTACCACTGAAGCTCAGGCTGCAGTTTCTAGGTTAATTGTTATTTTTTCCCCAGTGTTGCTCACTCTCAGAATTTCACCAAGTATCTCAGACGTTTTGTGACTTACCAAAGAGCTGGTTCTTGGAGATCTACGAGTCACAAGAATGTCACGTTAACCTCCAGAGTTGTAGACCAAACTCTGGAAAGGAGAATCTGAAAAGGTATGACTCTAAATGGCAATTAGTCCTTACCAACTTTGGGTATTTGGGTTTTGTGATGTCTTTTTATGCAGACTTTTGATTCTAGGAGGTCTTGACTCATGACTACTCATGGGTAGTTGACTCATGGTTAGTTTACGATCAGATTTAAGAATTCAAGTAACAGCAGTGGTTGCACCCGAGTTCTCACTGCTGCCAATTCTGCTTCCCACGATGTGATCCATTCTCAGCCTTCGTGACTGCAGTGTGCTCCACTCCCACCTCTGACCCCTCATCCTCACCACATCACTGCCACCACTTCCTGGGGACGGTGAAGACCAAGCTGCATTTCAGAAGTGCCTATCTGCCATGGCAGTTCAGTCACTGAAGCTATGGCCCTTCACTCCTTTCAAGCTCAACCACTTGCAGAACCACTGGCCCTATAAAGGGCTGTGCCAGAATCATACCAGTTTGATTAGACAGACAACAACAGTGCAGAGCAAGAAGCTGGATTCTATTCTGGACTCTGCTATTGATGTACAACACAAGAGTGGGCAGACAGCAAAGCATTTTGTCCTCACATGCCGAGGCCGAAAAAACTAGGAGAGTGATAACCATGCCTATCCTTATGTACAAAGTATTTTGAAACAGTTGAAAGCCACTATATAAATGCTAACTATATATTATTAGATATTGCTCCTACTTTAGGGCATTTTTTCATTCACAGATGTTATGCACAAACCATTTACTATATCAGCCACAACTGTATTTTTAAAATCATAGGATATATGGAGAAGATAAACTCAGTAGCCATCTCCTGGGAAGGGAAAAGAATGATTCTGACTCTGGCAGCAAACACTTACTGCATCTCATTACCATTTCTAGCAGGGTAAAGGAACAAATATTAGCATACTTGGGCTCGGTACAGCAATAGCTTGGTAAAATTCTATGGTGTATGTTATCCAGTAAAGCAGACTAATGGACCTGTCTAGCCTTAAAGTCTGTAGATCTGTGAATTAATTTTATGAAAAGAAAAAGTCTCCCGAAGCACTTCCAAGATTCAAACCAAGATGCTAATGGTCAGGCAATCCTCTGACTGGTACTTCATACTGGAATATGCCATGGCCCACTGAAAGAATAAATAATCTCTGTTAAAAATACTTGCAAAGGAGCAACAGATACACTTTGTTGGGACTAAAGGTTCATCTAGCCTGGAATGACATTCCCAACAGCAGACAGTATCAGACACTTAAAAGCAAGTTGAATGTGAAGCATTCTTCCCCCATCACACCTTCCTTACTGACACCCATCTCCTCCCCAGAGGGTGATCCATGCAGACCAGCAAGTTCAATAGCCATCACTGGATCACTTCTCTCTTTAATTGTCTAATCCTTTTCTGAAGCAACCTGTGCTTCTGCTTTCCACATCCTTTGGCAACAAACTGGAGCTATCACCCTGTATCCCCACACCAGCATCACAGTACTGGGCTCTGCACCCTGCAGGGATGGGGAGAAGGACCAGCCTCAGTGGTTCCTGGTGGTGGTACTCCCAAGCCATCTTCCCGTGCCCTACAGTAAAAGCAGAAGGAGGCTGAACTTGCTATGCAGCATGTCCAAACCACAATCTGGGATAATTTTCTGCTGTTCAGTTCTCCGACCTAAAACACAACTAACCAACAGAAACAGAATATTGCACTGAAGAGCTGAGGAGCTTTCAAGGAAGCAACATAAGAACATGCCCTCCTTCCATTTCTAGTGAGCTGCCCTTTCTGTGGGACATCCATACCTTCACTTCCCCACTTCATGGGAAAACTCACAGATGACAAGATCAAGTCACCTGGGGGTGAAATGAAGGCTGACAGAAAGCTGTAACAGTCACAATAACCCCCAAGGGATGGGTACAAGCTGGGTTAATGCGCAGCCTTCTGCCAGGAAGAGCACCTCCTCATGTACCTCTTCATGGATACTCTTACAGAGTTCTCGTCCCCCTGCCATTTGTCAGCAACCATGTTTGCATAACCTGAGCTAGATGCTACAGTCATCCCCGTGACTCCCTGAACAAGGGTGCCTACCCTGTACAGTCACTATAGCTAAATGAATCGGGGCAGCACCCTGTAACAAGCCCTCATGAGTTCCTCTGGGCATGAACACTTTATTCTCATGCATTTTAGGCCATAAATTGGAGATGACAGCAAAGTAATCAGGAGAGGATCATGCTGTGCCTCCTAATTCTCATGGGCCTCCACTGATTATATAGGAGAAATCCAAGCAGACATGAAATTAAATCACTTCCCTTATGTTGGACTAGCCGAAGCTGTTCCTTAAATGACAGATTGCTAACAGCTCCCTTAATGACATCACCCAATATGTCATAAAATTTGCTGCCAACACTATGGATTTTTCTTCCCCTAGCCAGAAGCATTCCCTGGCCGTGGAGCAGAAGATTCATCGACAAAAATGTGGCTCAAGAAATAACCTATAAAGGGTTCTCAGTGCATAAGGCAAGTACCACCCAAAACCACACTGAAGAATAAAATTATCCTTCTTGGCACTGCTTTCCTGGAACAGTGCCCCACATCAGATTTCTCCTAAGTGTTTGTGATTGAAATTATCCATCCACCATCTCTGCAGGTAGCACTAAAACTCACAGCTCAGGAATAGTATCCATATCTTTGTCAGATTACCACCCTTGGGTGAAAACTGGTTTTCTTCTTACTATTTTTGTGCTTTTTGGAAGGAAACTCCAAGGTATTAGCATCAGAGAAGTAACAGATATACTTGCAGTACAATAGCAAGGATTATTTACCTGGAGTTTCACTATTATCCCTTTACTTCCAGGCTCACACCAGTTTTTCTGTAAGAACTTCAAGTGATAACCAGAGCATACACAGCACGAACTACCTTTGAGAATTTCTAAGAGGCAATTTGCAGGTTCTTCTCTGTTCTTCAGACAGAAGAAATCTAGCTTGCAGCAATGCACCACAAATGACTACCCATTTGCTCTTAAAATGTGGAACCCACTTACGCAGCCATCAACCATGACTGCGCAAAGGGTGCTTAATTACCCATTCCTGTAATTCTGTGCTACCTGCATTTTCTCATGAGTATGCCTTACGTGAGAACGAGCTCAGGTGCACAGACTGTTTTCAAAAAGGGCAAATATATTTCTAAGAATAATAACTTCAGTCAGTGGAGCCAAGAGCGAAGAAGGAAAAAAATCCTCCTTCTTTATTGAGACTTAAACTAAATTCTGATTTATAGCTGAGAGCACTGGAAGTCTCCAAGATTTGGTCCTTCTGATGAAGGTGAGGTTGCCCTCTCCACCCAGATGCAGAAAATCAGTGTTGGCTGCTGCTCCTCTAAGTCACTCTGTAAACAGCTCTGCCTCTCTGTGTATGCTGTCTTTCCTGCATGCCACCATCTATCCTCTCAAAGCAGTGACAGTTGAACAACCAGAACACATGGAGGAAGAAGGAAAAAGTGAAATGCTAAATCTTGTGGGAACTTAAAGCTAGTGCGCTCATCTGCAATGGTACCAGGATGTGGCTTGAGTATCTTTGGTAACTCCTTAGGTATCAACTGTACTTCTGTTCCCTGCAGGAATTCTTGCCAACAGTATGCTGGGGATGCTAAAAACCAGTGGTCTGAACAATCTGTCATTCATGTAAGTTCAGAAGAGAATCACTGCGGTGGCACTCGCTGGCACTGTGAGTAAATGAGCCATCAGCTATGTATCTGGATATGCTGCTGTTCTTTTCTGAAAGAAAAAGCAAGTCAAAAAGGAAGTGTAACACTCTGCTGAATGCTGAAGTGACCAAAT
Source organism: Falco cherrug (assembly GCF_023634085.1). Lineage (NCBI taxonomy): Eukaryota > Metazoa > Chordata > Aves > Falconiformes > Falconidae > Falco > Falco cherrug. The sequence goes on along the minus strand of NC_073701.1, from coordinate 76,370,159 downwards.
AAATAGGATTAGCTAAACCTTGCTTATCTGTCAGTCATTCCTCCCTGTACGAAAGCAGTGCTCTCAAGCCTGCCCATGACGATCACAGCCTCAGTACCTGGGTTCCTGAACTGATGCATTTCAAGCTATGTCATCTGCTTACGTATGCAGTCATTTTGGTTTTGTCATCCAAGAGAAAAAACCTGGTTTGGCCAAATGTCTTCCATCACGTGTACTTCCAGTGCATGGAATGAAAGGCTAAAATAATCCCCATGCATTTTGTTCTCAAATTCAGAACCACACTGCCATGACTGCAAAGTGACAGATGTCAAACGCAGGCTGAGTACCTCATTAATGCAGAGATAAACACACAGAATATGTTGTTTGGAATCACAACCCAGTGTGTTTATATACGTATGCCACTATTTATCGTCCTACAGATGGTTGCTCACAGTGATGTACATCTACAAATATGTTTAATTTTGCTTTTTCCTATTCTAGGTAATTACCATTTTTCCTTGTTTACACTGACTACTACTAAGATGGCCCAGAGACGTCTGGGGTGAGGGGTCATGTTGCACAAAGCAGACCCAGAATCTGCATGCAATCAGTTCTTTGCAGTAATAAAGCCTATGACCGTAGAGTATTTTCTAAGGAATTATCTCACTCTCATTTTACAGTCGGGAAAACTCAGAAAGGTGAAATGACTTACCCAAGGTTGCACAGCAGGTTCTGTTCAGTACAGAGTTGTGGCAAATTGGGTAGCTCATCTGCTCATGCTACTCACACCACTCAAACAAAATTCAAACCATAATTATTATTTTTACTGCAATATGCACGGCAGTCAAGGCTGGAGGCCACAATCAGGATTCAGCTTATGTTGGGCTCTGTTCAAACATCAAATCAAATCCAGTCCCTGCTCCAGGGGGCTTGCAGTCTCAGTAGGGACATAATTCTGTGGGAACACAAAACGCAGCGGAAAGGGATGGAAGGAGAGAGGGACAGATAGAAAGCAGTAACCTGAATGTAAGGTTTCACATTGTTTTGGATAACTGTGAAGTCTGGAAGCTATTATTATTTAAATTATTTAGGTGGGTAAGAAATATAAGCGCATTACTGACAGCCACCTGTCTAGTTACTTAGATAGCAGTTTATCTTCATAATCTTAATTGCACAAGCACTTTACTTTCACTCCTATGGTCTTTGATTACACTGACAGACAGCAACTGGATCCTACTATTCCCTCCTTCGGGAGACTGACTCACACTGCACTAACCCCATACTTACAGTACACTGTACTTTACAAAAAGTGGTATTATGCTTAGGTTTACACCTCCCTCTCTAATCTGCTGCTAGGACAATTCTTGCTGTAGACCTTTTTATACAGCATGTGCTTACACATTTTTACAGCACATCACATTGTGGTACACTAACTATAAGCTAATGAAATCACTTCATTCACGCTAACTTTCACTAAGCACTGCAGTAATATAGTATCTACTAACTCCCACCTTGCTGTCTGTCACGGAATCCAAATGTGGCTCCATGTTAGCAGTACGTTATGAACCAAATGACCATATAGCTACTTCTCTTTAAAAGACTTAACTGGGTATAATATAAGAATTAATAGCTCCTCTAATACTGAATGGCATAGACACAGTGGGATTATTTGCAAGAGTAAGACTGCTCAGTACCACATCAGGATTGCTGAATGGTCCTTAGAAGTTAACCCTTTAGTTTTCTGGTATGGATCTGCTACTCCATTATTTATTATAATGTACGTGTTTGTATAAATAATGAAAAAGGATATACAGGAAATATTTGATTGATACCCAGATGGGTGAGTATTTTTTCTGGATTTCAATTAAGCCAAGCATTTAAAACATGCTTCCAACCCATCAAAGCATGTGCTTAAATTCTTTGCTCAGCTGATGGATTCTGTTGAAACCAATGGGCAGCATCTTTTCACTGACGCCAACAGATTCTAGATCGGCACAATAGGACCATAATGTACTCTAGAAGAGCTTGAGAAATCACAATTTAAATACACTATTTTACAGAACAAAAGAATGTGTATTCATTTACAATGACCTTCCTTGCTCCTATTCTCAACTGGCTAAATCCACATACAAATTAATGACTTATCACAATGTCTGTTGAGGATACAGCATCAAAAACTAAGGCACTGCAGAACCTACATAAAAAATACTAATGCAATTTCATTTTACACTACTAAAATTATGTAGTTTTTCAGAAAATTATGTTAGGTACACATTACTTCCTGCATTTATTCCTCTCTGACAGGGATGACTGAAGCTCAGCAGAACTGAGGTATTTACTTTAAATGATTAGAACCTGACTTTTAGTGCTATGATAAATGGAAGCAATAAATAACAATAGCTTTGTTTAGCAACTGTCAATACCTATTTTGCAGCTCTTCATACACTAGCCACTAATCTTCAGCATCAGGTAATTCAAATTCCTTTATCATATTTCTGATTAATTTATGACACTGCAGCTTTATTTTAATCCCAGGCAAAAGCCTACTAAGAAGGAACTATGACATTACATGGCTAATTTAAAACAAAATACTTGTTTAATCATTCCTATACTCAACTTTATAATCCAATGGATGGAAGCATAGCCTGTATCTACATCAGCAAGTTATGTATTGCAACAAAGTGGACCTAAAAAGTGAAACAGTTCTTAGGACCTAATATCCACAATGTGTGCGTTCCAGAGGTTTCACTCTGGACGAGCCCTAGGCTGGTCTGGTGGAAGGCACACACATCAGTGGTAGAAGTGCATCAGGTGTACTCCTGGATGACATCTGGTTCAGTTTATTTAGAAAGAAACCCAGTTTGCACATCCCAAGACTGTTCCACCAAGTGAATCAAAGTGTAGTAAGCTGGGCAACCAGAAGATCAACTTTAAAAATGCACTCCTAACCAGAACTAAAACACTTATACAGTTAGTCCCATGGATGATCCTCTTGCAGACCACTGGCCAAAGCAGGCAGTTTTAGCTGGCTGCATAGGCACTTGGTCAACTCCAGGATCTCTGAATGCTTAACCAGATGACAGAACAGCCATGCCATGCAGGCATGGTGGCTCTGTTCAGAACAGCTCATATCCAGGGCTAATTAGGTGCCTGAGACCAGGATGGCTTCATAGCCACAGAGGGTCGGATTAATCTCCAGACTGAGAAACCTAAATGAAAGTGGTTTAAGTTTTAAGTTAAGGCAACTTAAGAGTAGAAGCTAGGGTTTGATTCGCTTGCCATCATGTTGGTGCCTAATACCACTTGAGCTCTTCTACCACTCATGAGACATCTGTGTGTGGATGATGGAGAACCTCTGGAAGGCCTGTATCCTCCTGGAAAAGCAGTCACAGGTCAGACAGGATCTTTGAGGCACTTTAAGCACAGACACCTGGATGTAGGCAACTGCTTGATGGCCTGGCCTCCACAGACTGACATAATAACCTAATGTCCAAAAAGTGGGATCTTTACGCAGGTATGCAAGCCAATACACACAGTGTTGAGGTATTTCTTTTATTACAAGTCTGTGCAAAGTTGGCAGCTAGGTGGCATTCCACAAAGCTAGCTCAAAACTCAGACGAAGAATAATATCTATACAGTCTAGTTATACATACGTATTTTCCAAACTCTACCTGAAAGATATTATTGGTAATTGGTTATACACTATAGTTTTCTAGTGGTCTATATATCTCTTCCTTTGATTTAAAGTTACAATGTATTTTCAATTCACCTGTCGGGGGGCAGGTGTGGGTGTCTTCTAGTCCTGAATTGAGTTGGCAATCGCAATCTCCCCCTGCCACTGTTACATTTGTTCTAGTTACTGTGAATTCTGCTGACTTTACATGGTGTGGCAACCTTCCAGTCAGACAACCTTCTTTGCAGCAAGTGTTTCCTTGATCAGTCCTTGAAGTCCCTCGCTTTAGTTCCTCCTTTATGCAGGTCGTTAGTGCACAGAATAGGCCTGTATTTGTAAGTTATCACTAAGACGAACACTCATGGATTCACTGCAGAAACACTTGCCTGGCCTTGCCAGGGCCAGGTGAGTTCTGCCAGGGCCGATGGTGACACCATCCTACCGCAGTCTAAGCCAGACGTGTGTAGCCAGGTGTTTCACTGCATGTTCTCTGGCACAACTCCGCTGTTGTATCTATGCTTACCCATTGCCTGATGTAGTTTATAGTAAAATAGAGCTGTCTGTAGAAGTGTGCTTTGCATTTGGTTCAGACTTGATTTGGGAAAAAGCAGCCCCAGGGAATAAAAAAATTACGTGCCTTGGGAAGAGACAAAAATGCAGTTACCACTTCCCAGACAACCTTACTTTTGCCTCAGCACAATTCCTCCAGAATACCACACAATTAAAACTAAATGAAATGTTGTGCTATATGTTTAACACTCAGCTATTAAATATACCATCTTAGGTTGACATAGACACTCACTGAATTCAGTAAGGCTACATGTAAACCCAGATACTTGTATCTGCAGATGTGTCCCTGAGGGTGTGAAATCCCAAACAGGCATTTTTAAGTATGCATACTGCATGAGATAGCTTTCATAGAGAAGTGCAAGATCAAAAGTGTTTCATTTGAAGTTCAGGGTGTGCCTTACATACAGTTGTTTGATGCACTGAACACTTGTTTATCCCGTTGCCAAAGTGCTCCCTCCTCTCTCTCCCTCTCAAACTGCCACAGGAGGCAGGAAAGGCGGCAGCATGGACAGAACACGGAACTCAGTGCTGCTCCGCATCCCAGTGTGCATGAGCAAGGACCACTTGTTGAGCCTTTTCTTTCTACAATATCCAATGCATTTGACATAAAGTTATTCACACAAAAAATGCAGCATCCAGTAGCATATCAACAAGAGGAAGAGATTTTATATGTTTCTTAGCTGTTTAGAAAGGTTCTTTACGTAGCAGCATGGCATCACAAAATAATTAGGTGCATGGAGAGATAACAAGCAACAAATTATCAGGGAAACATCCTTAGCAAAACTAGATCTCACATTAGTCATAGAACTGACAATTTGTAAACTGTTTTTCCTGAAACCTTGGTCTTTTAGAATATTTTAAAGATTCATTTTTCAACCACTCTCACTTTTAAACATCAGTATTTAGCTGACATAACTTAAATTTTCTAAAAGGAAATTAAATATCCAAGTCACATGAAAATGTTGACTGCAAAGGGAAAATGTGAAGCACATTAACCACAGCAGCTGTTGTTGACACTTTTACAGTTTTGCTGGGAATTTAAGGACCAAACCTTGCTTGTTTGTTTGGTCAGAATGCCAAATGGAATGGCAGAACGGAGCCCCACTTGACTGATCTACATATTTTGGTCACTGTCTATTTTTAATCCTAGAAGGCACCAAGAATAGGAGTGATAATGTTTTAAAAAACAGAACAAATGGGAGTAGAATAGAAAAGAGCATTCACCTAGATGTTCTGAGAAATGAGAAGGGAACAAGGCATGCTGTTACAAACACTGCATTCTGTAATCTCTTTCAGGCACTCAATCTGTTTCCAATGTACAGCTCAGTATTTTACCAAATCTACTCCCTTTAGAAAGTTGTTACAGAACCTTACTGCTTTAATAGTTAGAATCCTTCTTTTAATTTCCAGGCTGAAGTGATTTGTATCCAGACAATACTCGTCTGTTCTTGTGCCACTGTTACCCACAAGTTTAAAGTCATTACTTTTCATTCGATGGGCCATGGACTCAGGAGGTATTCATAAACCACTTCTGAGATTTTTAAAGTGTCATGACGCAAAGTAGGCCTAACAGGTTGTACTTTGCTCTAACAATGCAACAGGGCATGTAGCATCATCTTTGGAAAAAGTCTGGGAATCAAATCAAATAGAAGTGAAAAGCACGGGCTTAAACAATTCTTTTCCCTTCCTCTTGTTTTTCAGCCTTCCATGCATTTTCAGACAGCAGTCATGGACATCTTATCAAACTTCCTCTTTCTACATTAAAGTAACCAAGCCTTCCTAGTTTTCTCCTTGCAAGAAACATCACCTGGTTTTCCTTTTTTGCAGCTACTGCCGTCTCAGTCAGGATTAGACATCAGTGTCCAGAATTCTACATGAATTATCACTGTGTATTACATAACAATGTCAACATTGCCCTAAATCAGCTAGAAATAGTTCATGAAATATGTGCCAAGATCACATATGCCCTCTTCACAGCCACATTACATTGACATCCCGTTGTCATCCTTTGGTGAACAGATGTACTTAGGCCCTCTCTTCACCCATTACCCATCCTCAGCTGCATGGACTTATGCTCTGCACCAGTGAGTCCATGCCACCACTATCACCTTGCTCCTCCAGGTTGGCAAAGAGTGAAGCATCAGCTTGGGAATGGCTGTTGGTGAACCAGCTGATGCCACACTACCTAATGTATCCATTCAAATACAAATGCCTGACATCAACTAAATGCAAGCAATTGTTGCTGGTAACCCATCAGCATGTTTGGACTATTCTGGACCATATTTTTCTAGTATAATGACCATGAATTGCACTTTAAACCTTTTTATTTTACTGATGTTCTAATATAACTTCACCAGTAATAGGAAGGCTAAATAGTAAGACACAGAAACCAAGTAATAATTAACTTTCTTTAGAGGAATATAAAGCTACAAGGATGACTAGTTTTATTTTCATGGGAAGTCTTAATATTTCTCTCATGGAATTAATCTTAAAACATTGAATTAACTCTTTATGAAGCCACACTGAATGTCTCTCCGGTAAAGACTCAATGCGTAACAGTTTTATAGTGTTCAAAAACGTATTAGACAAGCTGAAGGTACCTGGGGGAAATTTGATTTTGAAACATGCAGTCCACATCTGAGAGAAGACTCATTTAGATGCGTGGACAACATTTTCCCATGTCTAGGTGAAAAACTTTTTTGTGGCTTGTTCTACATTTCTGATCGTTTCTTCCTCTTGCCAAAGGTTACAAACCTTTTTCTTTTTCAAGGTCATTACTAAGCCTAGTTTCAAAGCTAACTACACTTCATGCCAATTTCTCATCCACAGGGTTTTTTATGGTTAATTTAAACAAAGAAAATCACAACTGAACGCTATGGCACTGAATTGCAGTTATAAATTGGTTTAAATTAAAGGACTAAATCCCATGTCACATTCACATTCCTGCACGGGTACTTCTTGAGCTCCTCATTTTGAGGCTTTGCTACGTAGTGGTTATGTTTACACGGATAAATTAAGTAGCGCCAGGGAGCACTCCCAGGCATTGAAACGCAACTGTCTACGCTATTAAATTGTTAGAATTGTCCCACAGCATGTGTCACGGGAGTGTTTTCAGTCTGTTCCAACTAACAATCTTCCAAAATATTGCCAGGGCACAGTCTGCAAGTCAGGACATGCCAGGAATGGTTCCCCATAGGCAGTGTGAGTCCGGTGACCCAGTTTGAGAAGGTAAAAAAATGTAATAGTATGGACACTGGCCAGCGTTCCAGCTGACTGTGCACCAGAGGGTGGTTCTGGACATGCTTACTTTGCAGATACAGGCCCAGCCACTGCTTCCCTCTGTTGGGCACTGGGAAGCTGAGGAGATGACTTGATACGGAAATGTCTGAGCCTAACTTTGAAGACTTAATCTCCAAGAAGGATGGGATCATTTATGTAGGTGTTTCACGCTTACATGCTGGCATCTGGGCTGTTGCAAAACAACCTTCTCCTAAAGAGACTTTATGTTACATAGAACTGAGGAACACTGGCTTTTCTACAGCCACTCCAGAAGCCTGTTACTGCAGAGAAAGAGGCAGGAGGTCAGATAGGAGGTAAACACACTGCTTCTAGCCCACCCTCCTCCCCTCCCTGCATAAATCTTCCCTGATCTTAAGAGACCATGTCCGATTTCATTCACACTTCTGCTGCACACAAAGTCCATCACAACAAAGTACTGTAGGGAGAGGTTGCGGAGGTGCAGTCTAGCACAGCACTGCAAGACACATTCTGGCCATGTTCATCGCACAAGGTGTCTCACCTTATTCAATGAACTTCTATAAGTAAGGTGCATGACTTTTGACTTAGAGCAGTAAACACAAGAACCTCCAAAGGTTTCACAAGTAGCATTTTCTAAACCTCTAAACTCAGAATGTTTGTCTTTGACCCTGCAAGTACAACATGTCTAGCTTTCTTCTCTATAAACTTTTCCTTTCTGAAAGACAATCAGAAAAATAAGGAAAGTAGAATGTGTGACAACTCATCAACTGTTTGTAATAATTTATTTTAAACCATTTATTCGGTAGCTCTCTCCTTCTGATGCACTCTCAATTACTTGATTGAATAATTCTCTGAAATATTCTCTGAAATAGCACATGATGTGCTTGTGTCAAAGTGGCTCTCCACAGAGGCCATCAGCTACCTTTTAAAATCAATGAAATTCATAAATTTGCATCTGGCTTCTCAAGGAGAAAATAAAGCAACCTTTTCCCCTGGTACGTATGACCTACTCATTCTAAGGCCAGCTTTTTTCAAGTCTGCACTATCTCTGAATGCCAACATGAAGACAGATAATATCTTCCTTAGAACAGATAGATCTTGAAGTCTATTATATTCCCCTTCTTAAAGATTCCAGCTGTAATTCTCTCTTAGTAATTGGGATTTGCACACTGTTCCACACAGTAATGCATATTCTAGCTATTCACTCTGTCATGCTGCCACTGCATTTTTTAACAATGCTGATAGCAACTGATGTTATCAAATTCTGCAGACTTTTCAGGCTCTTCGCTTGCTCATGTCTTTTTTCCATTTCACCATTTCTGAGCAAAAATGTTTTTATTTTTTCCTTTGTGATGCCTCACTACTGTGACCCTGCCATTCCTCACAGCTGGATCTTGTTAGTTTCAAATATTGAGTCCACACTGCCTGATCACACCATAGATTTTCTGTTCTGATATGTTTGCTCTCTTCATGTTTGCAAGATCAAAGCTAATGCTGTTTATGACACACTGCTCAAAAGGTTCACTTCTCAAAAAAGGTAGAATAACCTTAGTGTTTGAAACCTATCCTTCCTTTTATACCATGCCTTCTACTGCCACTAATATCCATATGTTTCTCCTCTTCTGGCTTCATTTTCCCATATAGCCATTTTCTTCATTAAACTTTTAGAAGGAATTTTTGAAAGAACTCAGCAGCAGACATATCTATGCCAGTGATGCCCCTTCAGGTGCAAGAAAGCAGAACTGTGCCAACATCAGCTGCTTTCCAAAAGCTCACCCCCATTTCTCTTTCCCAATGGTATTCAAGTTCTCAGCGCCCCACATTTCTATAGGTGATATACCCCTCTTCTGAATTCCCTCTCAGCTTCCTTCTCAACTCCCATACATCTTTTTTTCAGTGAACTGGAATTTGGCCTCAAATTGCCTAAATAACTTCATATATTTCCTTTTATATCTTACTATTCTGTTATCTTAGTGTTTTTCAAACAGTGGGCCACAGCCCCCAGGATGTTCATAAAAGGCAATTGTCAGAGTTATAAGATGCTGAAATCTTTATTACACTCTAAAACAAAAGAAAATATAACTTCTTTATTCCCAACACACCTTTATCCTTCAAAAACAAGTTTTGCTATCAAAATCTCAAATCACTCATACAAATAAATGATATACACTTCTTACGTGATACATTTTAGCCAGGTTCCCTCTGGTATCAAGACTGATGCAGCTGTGTGACTTTAAGCCTGATGACCAACTTCAAACAAATTTGACTGATGCTACAAGCCTCCAAGATACTAAAATTCTGCAAGTTTTGTGAAAAAGCTGGCTCCTGGGCAGAGCAGAAAGTATTCCTAATTCCCACTAGTGGAAAGACAGGGATAGTTTATCCTTTAACAAATCTAGGTGGCAGCTTGAGGACATCAAATCAACACACAAACAGCTTTCTGCCAGCTCTAACACATGCTGTGTCCTTGTCAACTACACAGATGAAGAGCGTGTGAGGAGTCAGACAATTTAGCTACTGAAGGCAAGGGATGACGGGATGCAGGAAAGAACTTTTAATACTGTGGGCACAGGGTATTTTGGGGAAGAAATTACTTTCGGAGGGGACACTGAGGCACATTTCCTTCATTTCCACTGTTCACAGGACACACCTTTAACCTTCATTTTTATAGCCAAAGCATGAAATACATCAAAATGTTTACTTCAAATAAAATAACAAAACTTCCAGTTCTTCATCTTTCCAACCTACCCAGCTAACCTTCCAACTCACATTAGAACACGGGCACTTCCAGTACGCATCACAGCCAGCATGACAGTAGCAGAGTGCAGGCTACCATGGGGCACTCCCACCCTAAGGATGAGGAACCCTGGGAACCTCTATTAAGCCTGATGGGAAACTTTCCTCTGGAGCTGAACGGACAGAAAATCATACTGGCAGCATGATTTCTCCACTAGGAAAAAGAAGCACATGCACCAGGGCCCACTCAATTTAGGAAATGTCCTTATAGGCTTGATGAGACAGTCTATTTGTTAGCAAGGAGAGCACTCAGCTCTTTCCCTGCTCCCTGCCCACCTGCCCAACTCCAGCACCCCATTTCACCAAGACGCAGAGGCAATCCTCATTTTATCATGGTCAGAGCCCTCAGCATCCCTAATTTTTCAGAATTTTCTCCACCAAAGGTCCAGCTCCCATTATTGCTCACAGACCACTAAATAACCTCAGTTACCTCACCCTGCGGGTGGGGTGGGGGTTGTTAACATTCTTATTAAAGTCAGCATCAATGCTGAAATGCAGTTCAAAATTCTGGTTGATGTTCCTGGATTTGCCCTCCTCTCCCTTTGGCCTCCCATGTGCCTCTCGCTTTACAGCTGAGGTACATGTTGGGAACAAAAGCTGGCAGCCGCATTGGTTAAGGTCCTTTGCTTCTGGTGAGTTAGGCCATGCCTCTTAGAAAGAGGCAGCCAATCTTATGTAAAGGCTTCAAGTGAAGAAGCAATCACTGTAAAGATAATTAACAAATTAAATTTAACAGGTTAAAAATGTATATACCTCATGGCTCATGCAAGTTTGTGTAACTTCAGCTTCCAGACATAGCATCTGTCAAGTTAAGGAGCACAGCATGACTTGAAATCTCCCCCTGTAGGTCCTGATATACCATAATCTGTCAAATTCTAATCTTCTTTTGAATAGCAAGAAAATTCATCCTTTTAGGTCTTCTTCTTTCATTTATTTAAACCAGTCCTGAAATCCTATCTCCTTTATACTTGAAAGGGAGTCTTGACAGATGTTTGTCCTGGACAGAGTGGGCATGGGAACCACTGTGGTAACAGCAGTCCCATTGTTTGCGCACACATTTAGGGGCCACATCGGACTTCTTAAGTGCAGCACTGCAGTGAGAGCTCACACGCAGACACACATCTACGACAGCCTCTAATTTCTCTTCTAAATAACTGTTTTCCATAACACGTAACTTCGGTAATTCTCCCATCAGTAGGATGTCTCCTACATTTTGATCCCCAGAAGCCTTACGCTGCATTTGATGTATTACAATACAGGCTGTTGAAGCAAGCCTAGGTTATTATGACATCCAAATCTGTCTATGGAATTAGCTATCCTTACTGTAATTTATTAAACAAATAACTATAATTTATTAAACAAATAATTTTTGTACCACCTCCAAAGTTCAGCAGCTATAAATGTATATTATTCTCCCAACTGATTTTTAAAGACACTGAGGCTACAGGCAAGCGCCTTGCCTGACCCCACCAGACATCCTGCTCAAACACTGGTGCAAGACTGGTTTTTCATCCAGCCTTCTGGAATTTACCCCTATACCAAGATCTGACAAACAGCAGTAACAAAGGCTCTGAGAGCATCAAGGTCAAGGCATTTAAGACTTACATAAAAGTCACCTGGTCCTGCAGACTGATTTCAAGTCAAACAACACAGCTGCAATGAGGAATTCCACCTTCTCATTCTGAAACAATTCCCTGTTTTAAATGAATTTTTAACTGTGGCATGTAATAACCTCTCCAAAGAACTGGCAATTGAGTAATATGGAACCAGTTTTAAAAACTGGTTTCAAACAGGTCCAGGTAAAACCTGGGGAACCACAGAAAGACTGATATCTGCACCATGTACATCAGCAACAACAGAGTTATGTTGGCACATGCACAAACATAGCATATTTGTGTGACAAAAGGGAGTAAGGTAGGACCAACACACCTATTTTAAGTAATTTTTTACAAAACTACCAGAGCTCTCCAAAGAAGTAGAAAATAATGCGATCTGTGGAAATTTTCATTAACAAAGCCCACTTGGACTTCCAAAAGACATTTGATAAATCTGTCATTCATAAGTCTTAAAAAAACTAAACTCCCAGAGGATAAAAATAAATGTCCTTGCAAGGATAAATAATTAGAAACAGATGGTAGGAGAATACTGACAATTTCCCAGGCGGAGAGAGGTCAACGGTGGAGTCCTGCAGGGATCTGTGCTGGAACCTGGGAGCTGCTCGCTTATTTATAAATGAACTGGAAAACAAGGTAAATGGTGAGATGACAAAGTTTGCTGCTGATGTTCATTCAGGGTAGCTAAGATAAGGGAAGACTATGAAGAAAGACTTTACAAAACTGAGCGACTAGGCAATAAAAAGGCAAATTAAAGTCAATGTAGATAAATAAATACAAAGTCATTTCCTTGAGGGGAAAATACCTAACTGCACAGTGATGTACTCCAAGGTGACTATTACCACTTCAGGACTAAGATCTTGGGGTTGTAATAGGTAGTTCCATAAAAAAATCAGCTCACCGTTCACTAACAGTGAAAAAGTGAGTATTAAAAATTACTAGGAAAGGAACAAAGAATGAAAGAGAGATTATTATTATGCCATTGTATAAATGGCTGGTTTGCCTGTCTTGAATGAAGTTCTCATCCCATCGCCTCTGAAAGGATACAGCAGGCTGGAAACGGCTGCGGGCAGGGCAGCAGGGATGACCACAGGCCTGGTACAACCTAACAACCAAGGAATGACTAAGAAGCCAAAGATTCATCAAGTCTCAAAAACAGGTAGCAGGGAATACAGCAAAGGTGTATTCAAGGACCAGCACAGGGAAGGTGTCTGGGAACACCCTGCTCACAGCCTCTTCCAAAACATGAGCTGGGGGATCAAATTAAATGGGCAGGTACAAGGTTTAAAACATAAAAACCCACTACTGAATCTTCACATAAGACGTATTAAGCTGTGGAACTCCTTGCTTTGGAGCACTGTAAACACTGTAAGTTTACACAGGTTCAAAAAGTGACCAAAGTAATGAAAAAGAAATTAATTCCAGCAAGAGCTTTTAAATGCCAAGACTTATCTTAGCAAATCCCTGAACACAAGTGCTGGAGGACAGAGAGTAGTGAAGGCAAAATGAGCTTTCAAAGCTTTGATGCTTCTGTGGGCTTATGTGACAGACCACTGTTGGAGATCACTGGGCCTGTGGTTTGACAAAGTACAGAGGTTTTATGTCGTTTTGTTCAACTGTCCTCTTACTGTGGCATGGGCTTAGCCGTGTCCTGAAAAATATGTACATTGGTTTCATCCTACTTGTCCACGGGATGCTTCTATGCCTTTCTTTTGCTTACTTTACTTTTCTTTCCTGTAACTTGCAACATCCTAGCAAAGACAAAAGTAATGACATGTCTAATAATGAAAAAAATCACAATAACAGAACTGAAGCATTTAATTTATTTAACTTACAAAGGAATAAATCTCAAGAAATGTCTTTGTAAGGTTTCTTGCAAACTTTAGATGCAGGGTAATAAAGAACAATAATACCTCATTTCTAACTTTCACTAAGTGTGTTCATGCAGCTGCTCAGATTTGGTAAGTGTACGTGCAAGTGTTTGTACATGATTTTGAAACTGCAGAAGGGGAGACTAGAGGCTGGAGAACAAGGCTGCCAACACTGGCTCTCAAGATATCAAGTGTACCCTGACTGCATTATGCACGTGAAACAGAAAAAGCAGTCTAAGTCATGGCAAAATCGTAAGGCAGTCTAATGTTGTCCTCACGTACACATAGGAAACTGCTTTTTTCCTAGGATTTTTCTGCTTGATCATGTCATAGACATGATTAGACAGCAAGGAGGCCTGAAAATGTGTATGTCCAAGATATTGTTTATTTTTTCCCTGTTTAAAAAACATCTCTTCAAAACAAGAGCTATATCATGCTGACAATTTATAATGACTCATGCAGGACAGAATGTGAACAAAATCTTTTTCTTTTAAAGAAATTAGCTCCTAAGCGTTCATCTGCAATCCTAAATCAAGCATGATCCCAGGTCAAAAAAAAAATGCTTCTTAGAAGATTTAAATTAAATTTTAAGTATTATATGATCTGTGATGAATGCTAATACTACTAAGGTACATAATAGCAAGCAAAATCAAAGTTATACTAACACACTTGCTTATTTCACTACTTCAAGTTCAATTTTATTCCTGTACTACAAAGAACTACACACATATGTAGATGACATTACTATATTATTATCTGTGAGATAAGCACCTTAAGCTTATTATTGCCTATTACTTATCCTCTCAAAACAGTAGAATAATAACAAAAGTAGGTCATATAGCTCATAGAAAACCTAGCAGAACTCATAACTCTCTTGTCCTGCACAATTTTTTCTAAGGTTTCCTTCTGTCCCACCACCGATGCTTTCTTCTTCAAAGGGTGTAACCCAAACCGATACGGATTTTCTGGTAGTTTCCTCTCCCTTTGAGGAAACTTTTTTGAGGTAATTAACAGTCAGGGAAATGCTGAATTAAGGTACAACTTTCAGCAAAACAACAAATTCAGGTTCTTTCAACACCCAACATTGTTCTAGCTCTTCCAGGGCATTTACATACAAACCAGGAAAGATGGCCAATAACCACTTGGCTATACATGTATTCCCCTATTATTTTAATTTTGGAGGTAAGCAGTCTGAAAAGTGATTCTACTGCTGACATAAAACTCCTGATGTTGAATGTTAATGCCAACAGTGCATCTACCAGCTTTGGAGATGACAAAAATTCTGTGTTAATTGCCTGAAAACGTATCTTCGGTGTCATACCTGCACATATGCAGCATGCTATAGACTGGTAGGGCTCCCACAGATCAGCTGCATGCAGTGGTTTCTAAACGTTTTTATTATTAATCATTATTCACCTGTGCAGAAATGCAGTAAAGGAATCAGATTCATTTTTATATACCTTGCACTATCTTCTTGGTATGAAGCAGTGGAACCATATAAATAAAACACCATTATCTCTGGTGCTGGAAAATGTAAGGGATTTGGAAACTGTGCTGTCCTACTGCATACTGGGCATGAACAAAACAGGCTGAGGATGCACCAAACCAGTGAATATTCATGCCACCTTTTACCAGCGGAGCCATAAGGAGAGGAGACAGCTGAAAGCAAAAGTCCTTAACCGAGCAGAGGAGACGTCAGTGGTGCAAAGATGAAACAGTTTGCTCTGCCTGGAGCCAAGTGACATGACTGTGTACAATTAATAAGATCATACCAGAATGCATGTTACTGAACAAAGTAGCCACCAGCATCAAAGAGGATTCCCATTGCAGAGATAATGAGCCCAAACCTAGCCTGACTGGAATTGAGAGAAAATCTACCAACCTCAAATGACTGCAGATCAATCCCCAAGTGATAAAGAAAGAAACCATAAACATGAGTGATGGAAACAGCATAAATATATATATATAACAACACATAAAACCAGCATCACAGAGAGAAATGGTTAAAGCTGTTTAATCCAAACCAGAAATTTCCACTAAGCCTCATGGACTAGGTGGCAAATTGAATAATGCTGAAGCTGCTCAGCAAACAACTCAGAAGAATTATTGCTCGGAAACTGAAATGAATATAGGTCAATTCAAAAGTGATTGTGAGCCCATTTTGGAGATATTTTGCTCAGTTTCCCTAACAGCTTATTCCTGCAAAGACAAAACTTCTCAATTTCAGGGTTTTATCAGGAGGACAAGCAAGAAGGTATGCTTTGATTTTAGACTTTTTTTTTTTCAAATTATTGAAGAATTAATCTTTACTATCTTGCTAAAATTGATTTTGTTACTATCTCAAGTCTACAGACCATTCTCTTCTCCTCCTCTGCCTCCCAGCTGCACACAAATCACCCGTTCTCTACTAACTCAGAGGGGAAGCTGTGTTGGGAATGCAGAAAGGGATGTCCTGGTGTTCTCCCTCCTTATCATGCGCTTTCCCCAGGGAGACACTGGATGTGATGGGGAAAGTAAGAAGACCTTCGGAGGCAAAACCAGCAACCAAAAGGAATTCTTTCTTACACTCCTAACGTACAGAGAAGAATACACCTTGCACAGGCGGAACGGACCCCAACCAAAACTCACGCATGTAACACCCAATGACCTCGGCTGCCCTTCCAGTTGGCCAGCAAAAGCCCTCGCCATCCCCTCCCGCTGAACTGGAGCGGGCTCTGCCTGGACCAGGGGGCCACCCGGGCTCAGGACTAACCTTCAACAGGCGCTGAGTTAAATTCACCCACCGCCGCGCCCTCGAAGCGTCCCCCACGGCCCCCACTGCCATTTTCTCCCGACCTTTAGCGACAGACCAAGCGCCGGAGGACAGCCTGGGGCTGCCACTGCCCGCCAGCCCTGCCCGCAGCTGCCTGATGCTCACGGGTCGGTTCCCGGCCCGAAGCCGGACAATTTCTCCGGGCACCCCCGCTCCCCGGGGCGGTGCCGAGGGGCGGAGGCTGCGCCTGACCTGGGCCCGCGGCCGGTGCCCACCCGGGCGGTGGGGCGGCCCCAGGCGGCCCCCGGCACCGCGCCGCAGCGCTGCCGGTGCCGGCCCCGCCGCCCCGCCAGCCCCCGCCGCTGCCCCGCCACCCGCTCCCGGCCCCGCCGCCGCCGCAAGTTTCTCCAGAGCCGCCCGTGCCCCCGGCGGCGCCGGGCAGGGCCGGGCAGCGCAGGGCGGCGCGGAGACACCCCCCCCGAGCCGGGGCCGCTGCCCCTCACTCACCCGAGGTCAGCTGCATCCAGGCACAGATCTTGTAGACGGTGGCTGTGTTGCAGAAGAAGAAGAGGATGAAGCAGACGATGCAGGCGATGATGAGCATCATCGAGAGCCCGATGAAGAAGGAAGCAGCTTTGAAGGCTCCCGAGGGCAGACTGGAGAAGTCTGTGAAGCTGCCCCGGCAGGTGAGTTCCCGGCTGAAGCCGTTGCCGATGCAGTAGTGGAAGAGCCCGAAGTAGCCCGCCTGCGGCGTGTCCACGCCGTCCCCGATCCAGTAGGGCTGGATGAAGCACACCACGTTGACGATGGCAAAGCAGATGGTGAAGATGGCCCAGAGCACGCCGATGGCCCGCGAGTTCCGCACGTAGTTGGTGTGGTAGATCTTGGCCGCCTCCTGAGCCGGGAGCATCCCCGCTGCTGCCGCTCCTGACGAGCCTGCTCCTGTCGCCGCCGTCCCTGCAGCCGCTCCGGGCATCCTCGCCGAGAAGATCCCCCCTCCCCTTCCTCCTCCTCCTCTCCTCCTCCTCCTCCTCCTTCGCCTCCTCCTCCCCGCTCGCTCCGCTCGACGCGACGCGCTCCGCCGCCGCCGCTGCGTGCGAGAGCCGGCGAGCCCCTCCGCCGGGCTTCAGCGGCTCGGCGCCAGCAGCAGCAGCCGCGGCGGCAGCACCAACACGGCCCGCCGCCGCCTATCGGGGCGCAGCGCTGCCGGCCGCCGCGCACCGCCCGCCCCGCAGCCCGCCCTCCCGCCGCCGCCCGCGGTTCCCCGCCGCGCCGGGCGCCAGCCGCCGCCCGCCACGGGGCCCGCCGCGGGGCCGGGGGCGCCCCGCCGCCCTGCGCAACCGCCGCCCGCCAGCGGGGGGCTGGGGGGTCGCCGGAGCGCCGTGCCTGAGGAGAGGCGGCGGCGGGGCCGCTGGCGCCCTGTCGCCGGGCGGGCGGCGGGAAAGGCGAGCCCTGTGGGCGGCGGGGGCGCCGCGGCCTCCCCTCAGCGCCGCCGGCGTCGGGCTCCTGGGGCGCCGCTCCCGGGCGGGGCAGCGGCTGCCCGGCTGAGCGGCTCCCGGCGCCGCGCATGCTGCGTGTCCGGGGAGGCACGTTCTGGCAGCGGGTTTTAAAGTTGAAAACCCGTGTGTGGGGTTTGCCCCTTCCTTCACAGAACACCCGTCAGTCTGCAGCGGGGGGCTCTCCCTGCCGAGCCCCCTGGGTTGGGGACAGCAGCGGCCTCCGGCCCTGCCACCGGTGCAGCCCGAGGTGCTTGTCTCCCGCTTGAAGCAAACCTCCGCGGGGGCAAAGCCTGGAGCCTGGGGGCGCAGGAATCATCGGGGGCAGCTCCTCACCTCAGGAGGTGGGGTGGCAGCTGCGGGGAAGACCCCGCTGTGAGCACGGAGCAGCCGCGGGGCCGCGGTGGCGGCTCTCGGTGCGAGTGGGTGAGGTGGCGACGAGCAGCTGCGCTCCGGTCGAGCGACTTTGGCTGGGCGCTGGGTGTGCTGAGCATGTTGGCATGCAGCAGCGGTTAGCGTATATTAATGAGCAATTAGCAGCTGGTAATAATCATTCCTATGCCAGCGACGCTTGCGTTCGCAGTCACTGACCTCTGCGCCGGGCCTGAGTTAATAGCGGTAATTGATGGCGCATACACAGAGCGCCCGGGGAGCTGTCCCCTGCCGGGACGTGCTCGCAGCCGGAGCGCGGGGAGGCTGGGGGCAGGGGGCCGCCCGGGGCCGGCAGGGGGCCGCCCGGTGCAGGCAGGGGGCCGCCCGGTGCAGGCAGGGGCCGCTCGGTGCAGGCAGGGGGCCGCTCGGTGCAGGCAGGGGGCCGCCCGGTGCAGGCAGGGGGCCGCCCGGTGCAGGCAGGGGCCGCTCGGTGCAGGCAGGGGGCCGCCCGGGGCCGGCAGGGGGCCGCCCGGTGCAGGCAGGGGCCGCTCGGTGCAGGCAGGGGGCCGCCCGAGGCCGGCAGGGGCCGCCCGGTGCAGGCAGGGGCCGCCCGGCGGTGCGTACCGGTGCTCGCCAGTCCCGGGAGGATGGAGGGTCGCGTGGAAATTACTCCCGGCGCTCTTAAGGATCTTTAATCCGTTTCGAAGTTTCGTTTCTGCCCCATGACTGCCAAAAACCAGGCGCAGCTCAGCAGGGCCGGCACGCCGGCCCTCCCCGAGTTTGCCACAGAGGGGCTAGGAAGGGGCAGCACCTGCCAACGGGTTTCCAGGCCCCCGCGCCATTTCTGGGGACAGTCAGAGCTTCAGGAGCTGCTGCCGAGGGGTGAGAGCAGGAGGGAGCCGCCTCAGAGCATAGCCTTGCCGCAACTGCCCTGCATGCGGGAGCGCTCCCCTCTGCGGGGGCAGTGGGGTGGCACGCATGGCGCAGGCTCGCTCAGACACAGGCGGCGGGGGTGGCGTGGACCCCATGTACTCAAGCTTGCCTCACTTTCTTAGGGAGGTGGGTTCGAGTGTGCAAAGTACAGCTGAAATTCCTGGCCATTCCCACCCAGTGTGGTGCGTGCAACACTGACAGGGGTGCCCCTGCATGCTCCACTGCCTCAGCATGCTCCTGCTGCAGCTGCTGCGCGTGACCGGACTGCTCATACACCACCTTCGGAGAGGGACTGCACTCCTTCCAGCCTCCAGCAGCAGGAGGAGTCGTGGCCTTCCCCTTCAGTGCTCGGTCCTGTTTCCTCCAGGATGAGGCCAGCTGGACCCCAGGGCTTGGTGCGGGATGCCTGCCTTCCCTGTCCTCTAAGGGGCCACAGGGGATGGAGATTAAGACAATACAAGCCAGACTTAAAAAGGCTCTGGCCTGAAGTGGCCAGAGACAATTTAGGGATGGAAGTCGGAGTGAGGGCTGGGCAAGAAGTCCCGAGAGATCAGAAAGAGAGGAGGTAGTGGGGAAGGTGGCCTTCCCAAGGGTGAAGCGGCAACGTTGTCAGCTCCTCAGAAAAGGAGGAATACGTATCAGTCATCAGCAACATTCGAGCTGCTTCAGGGACATCAGTGTACCACAAAGGAACCACAGCAGAAAGCCTGTCTTTTATATGAAGTGTGCACCTGAGGTCTCAAGAGATGGGACAGAGGGGAGTGGAAAGACTGAGTGCATGAGCATACATGAGAGAAGCCAGAGGACTGAGAACTGCTAAGGATATATGCTAGCTTACATGCTAACAGCTGGGCCAAATGGGAGGTTTAGGGGTAGCGGGCCTGTGAATGTGCACACAAGGAAGATGAAACCTGGAATTGGTCTGGCAGGAGGAAGAGATACAGACCTGGGAAGGAGCCAGAAGAGGAGAAATGAGGTGCTCTGCAGGAGAAATCGGCCAAGGGAGCTGAGGAGGCCAAAATAACTGAGACTGGAGGAGAAGCCAGTGAAAGGGAATCAGGCTGGGGTAGGGAAATGTGGAAGCCAGACTGGGCATGAAAGAAAAAGGCCAGAAGCAGGGGAAGAAACTAGGATTCTGCTGACAAGCTGAGTAAAAGAGTGTGGGAAAGAAGACAAGGTTGCCTGTGTCCAGGCAGTGGCTGGTTTGGTTGTCCTAGGATATCCTGCCTGGCCTCCAGCACCAAAAAGATTTCACATGGACTCTTAAGTGATACCCAGTAGTCCTTCAGTTTAGCGCATCAAAAATGGGAAAGTGGTACTAGCTGTCTGGTTTTTGGAGCACCTGAGTCACTCCAGTTGTGTCCCTCTCTAGAGCTTTGAATCCTCTAGTCTTACTCTTTGCTATCACAAATTTCTTCAGAATATACAAAAACAAGCTCAAGAGGCATTCTGATGCTTCTTACCACAATTACATGTGTGCTTCAGAGTATTAGAAAATATCACGTCTCTATGAGATAAAAGGATGGTGTATTCTGGACAGAACAGTGAAAAGGCAGCTGGGCCCTCTTTTCTCAAAGCAGAGCTCCTATGGATTTTGGTTGCAGCAGTTCCGCAAATGAGGCCTCAGAAGGAGATGTACTGAGTCGCTGCTCATCTATAAAAAGTTGTAAGCATCTTGCCTAGTAACATCACAGAAGAATTCTGTGGCAGAAGCAGGGATAGTCTCCAGCTCTTCTGGACAGCTTTCATCATCTTAATCCTCAGAAGATTATCCTTTCTCTCAACAGCCCTGTTGTACCTCCACTATTTTTCTCCCTGAGAATTAACTGCGTCCCAGCCCTGTGGCTGCCATCTAGTCTCATCTAAAAAAGTCTGAGTCTTAAGCCAGGATTTTCACCAAAAGCTTCTTCAACAGGTGAAACAGGATTCTCATCATCCTGATCTTTCCGGACAGCAGATGCAGTCTCATGCACCTGATAAGGTAGGATCCTGTTCACCAATTAGCAAATGAGCATGTGACACAGAACAAAGGGGATATAAATCAAGTGGCATAGACAGCTCATTTTTGGCACATACTTTTCAGTACTGGATTTTACAACCACAACATTGTTTTTAAAAAACATTCTTGTGTGCACAGGTGGTTAAAAATAGGCACATTTAAAGACAACATAGATAATCTTTAAAAATACACTTTGTGCCCCAAATTGGCCTTGACCATACTGTTGATCATTTTTTCTGACCACAGATGTGCTCATTTTTGTATGTATAGATCATTACACAAAACACTACATAAAAACTTATTATTTGGTTAGTGTTTCTAATCCCAGCATTTCTCTTTGGAACTAGCCAATTTTTTGCAGTGGTGGAGCTGCAGTGGAGAACTGCTTAAACATTTTTGGTGTGCTGTGTGGAAGGCCTGTATGTTGTACTGGGGAAACCCTTGGATACGGTGGGTAAGAACAACAGATGAATGCAGTTCCTGGGCCATGGCTGATGCCTGGCAAGAAATGTACACCTGGGAAATCATTGGTATTCACGTGGTGGGAAACTAAGAGAAAGACAGTGAGGAGATGGAGTAAATGCATGGTTGGAGAAGAGTCAGCAAGAGAGAGGACTTACACAAAAAAGAAAGAAGCGTCTGAGGAGGGAATGAGGTAGTAAGAAGTTATGTGTTAAAGAATAAATAGCAATAAAGGTGTCTGAAAATGAATGATCCATTTTGGTAGGGCTGGACCCTGCTAGGGTGACAGTCGAAGGAACTGGGAAGACCTGTTGAGCACATGAGAACATGATCACACAGACAGAGGCAAACTTCCATGGGAGGGAGATGCCCCTGTTCAGGCACATGACTCCCTCTTGCCCACCCCTCTGAGTGGTTTCCCCCATCTGACCCTCTTAAAATGCAGCTCTGCCTCAGAGGCTTTCCCTTCTTCACCTCACAGAGGGGTCTAGGTGCCAGATGGCTTTACATATCTGTCACTGCATGTAAGAGTACATGAACTGCTCTACCTTTCTGGGACTTACCTCCCGGGTTTCTGTGGTATCACTCACTGGCTATCACGTTCACCCAATGCCTATCAACAACTGGTAATTTCACTCTGAACCCACTTAAATAGCTACACGGAACTCTTTAAAACCCTTTAACACAACTGATATGGATATGTCCAACAAACAAATTCATCCAATTTGGACTGACCTAGATCCTGAGGCTGGAAGAGGTGGAAGGCAAGCCATGGTAGTCTTGATGCTGCTCCAGCTTGTGTCCAAGGGTATGTGGGGCATTTAAAGCAGAAGCTGAAAAAGCAGAAAGTCTCCACTCTGCTTCCCTATTTCCTACACTTAGTGTGAGCTGAAGCTGGGACAATGCTAAAGGGACAAGCAGCAATTTTTGTGCCATGGCCAAGATAACCTGAGCATGTTTTGGGCTTGAGTACAGCTTAACCAGGTGCCAGCACTGATAGGTAGCATCTTAAAACATGTCAGCCCAGATCAATTTTTCCCTTGTCCCATGTTGTCTGTAGCCAGCTGCAAACAGTCGCTGGCTGTGTTTGCCCAGAGCAGCAGTGATTCCCAGTAAGCCCAGGACTGGGCAGTGGAGGGAGTGCTGGGAGCCCCGGTACCCTGGTGTGCAGCCCCATCGCCACAGCAACCCACAGCCTCTCCACCTGGTGTGCAGCCCCATCGCTACATTAACCCACAGCCTCTCCACCGATGAGCTCTTGCTGTCTATCAAAAAGCATTAACTTTTACATTATGTCTTTTTTTTTTTTTTTACTAGTTTCTGCACATTTTGGTTTTCTTTCCTGCTGGGGTCCGGCCACACTGGTGAAATGTTCCTTCCCAGGGAGTGGGAAATGGCATTTCTTTCTGTTTCTGTAGTGTTTACAACTGTGGGAGAAGCACAGCAAAGGACTAGCTAGAATTACCATTATCAGTATTGGTGAAACTGCTGTTGCTGTCACTGTTTCAGTCAGAAATGGTCCAATTTAGGCCTACCTTAAAAATTAGAAAGTTGATAACTTAGAAGATTTGGCCCACTTCTCTTGAATTTAGTCCTGCTCTTGGTGATAGCAGATGGGGAGTCCTGTAAGGCACCCATAAAGCAGGGCAGAGCCAGGAAGCACAGTGAGGCCCTGCTGGAGCCGCATCCCAAGCAGGCTGCAGGACTTGATGTCCTAAAGCACTGGGAAATGGAGTGCAATCATTAGGAAAAAGCCACATATTGCAAAGTCTACCCTGAATCAAGGTAGTTGGCTGCAAATGACAGGAGTCCACTTCAGCAGGCAGAGAGGGGGCTAGCAGGAGAGTGGTGGTTTGACAAGGAGCAGTGGCTGCAGTGAGGCAGAAGGGATGTGAGGAAGGTAGAGAAATACCTGGGTTGTATGTGGAAGCAAATATTGAAAGGAAGAAAATATTCCACCAGCCTTTAAAAGAAATAAAAGCATGGGAAAGGGATTAAGTTGCAGGTTCCTCAGTGACAGCAGAAGATTGTACTTTATAACCCAGGATAGATTCACCTGAGAAAAAGCGGGATGAGCAGTGGCTGTTGAAGGGGAAAGCGGGTGGGAGTACAGATGAACCGGGTGAAGTAAGTAGAGGGAAAAAGGGAACATAATTAAGATCCATGGCAAAGAAGAAGAGATCTTAGTTCACTCTGATGCACAGCTTGGCTAAGACCTGCTTCAGCTTCCTTCCCTCAGCCTCTCTAACTTGGAGGAGATGCAGAACGACTCTGAAACACACTAGCTAAAATAAAACTTCATGGGCCACTTGGGAGCTGGGGATTTAAACTTTCCAGTCCCTGCCCACCAAGAAAGGCTTCCTCTCGGGGCCTGCCAAGCTCTGAAGGGCATTCCACATGGCCCAGGGCAGCCTCTAGGGCTTCTCTGAGCGAGTGGTCTTGCTCCCAACAATAACCACACAGCTCAGCGCTGCCTCACTAGCGTAGCCTGCTTGTCAGTGCTGCTAATAAACCCAGACAGAGCTTTCAGGTGGGTTGCTGTGTTGTGCTGTTCAGAGACACCATCAGCGACTCCTGAGATGATGGAAATTTCACCTGTCTTGCTGTGGCAGCTGTTTGTCAGAGGGTCGGTAGATTCAATACAAAAGGCACTGTGAAATGCTGTGCTGCAGGCTATATATTGCTTTTCTTCAAAGATAGCTGTACAGTTAAGGCTTGTGTCTAGACATGTTTTTCATATAATAACAGCTTAGTTAAGATATGTCTCCTAGACTGGAATTCATATGGAGAAAGACATATATTTCTCTAGACTAGTCCGGTTTAAAATAAGTACACAAACTCTCCTGCCAACAAGATGCGTTTTAGGTTTTCTTTCCAGATCCCCAAGCATTGTGTAGGTGGCTGCAACTTTACTAGCATGATCATTCAGTCGTTTGAATAAGGATTATATGATTTAAACATAACATTGATGAGACTTTCAAAAATTATACCTGCCAGTACTGAAGTCCCTTCTTTGCCCTTAAGAAGTTAATAGTACTGCAGCCAGGAGGTAACTTACTATATTTTCAGGTAATTTTTTTCACAGTGGAGAATGACAAAAAACATTTTACCTCACGCTGGATAAAAAAATTATGCTTTGAGTAGA
This sequence comes from Falco cherrug, assembly GCF_023634085.1. Taxonomy (NCBI): domain Eukaryota; kingdom Metazoa; phylum Chordata; class Aves; order Falconiformes; family Falconidae; genus Falco; species Falco cherrug. The sequence goes on along the minus strand of NC_073701.1, from coordinate 76,345,240 downwards.
TTAACATTCTAATTCAATTAAATATATGGTACATTTATTTCCAAATATTTCTTCCCGAGAGGTTAAACAACAGACCAGTGAGGATGCAGCAAGAGAAGGACCTTCTGATCTCCAGTAAGTCAGAAGCTGGCCAGTTACTTTACCCTAGTGACAAGCCAATTAGGATGCTGCATAGTGTTTCTGCTTGTTTCTAATTTTAGAGCTATACAATGGGGAGGCCAAAGTAGGTGATATTAACTCCTCTGGCATTGATCTGCTAGAATCATAGTCCTCCTGCAACCTAATACATTTTCAGGAAAAGCAGGAAAATTACCACTCTTCTAGTGTAGGTATTGGGGAGTATGCAGACCTTTCTAACATGCAGAACCTGATCAATACTTGGATAGAAGAATCTGCAAGGGAAGCTTGAGAGCTGCAGAGAGTGATTTTGATGCTGCACAAGATGATATTCTAGCATAAAGTGAGCATTCACCCTGGCATTACACAACACAGCACAACTAAATCTGCTGTGTTTCCAGGAGGATTTATGGTAAAATGTTTAAACATACCTAAGTGATCTGCCAGTAAATCAGCATCTTGACTTGGAGCAAACTGGGGAAGGAGATTAAATGGAAAAAGTATGGAATTTCTCTCTTTCAGAGTATCTCTGTGGCATAATGCAGTGCCACTCAGGGGTATCATAGCTACTGCAAGCAGTGTGGTCACATTAGCAAGATGCTAATATGATTAACTAGCCCTGATGACAAGCAGGTTATACTAACCTGGGCGCACCATCATGCTTATGTACTTAACTGCTTAAGTCTCCAGAGTGCTTGCAGCTCACTTAGGTTAATATAATCTCATGACTTAATAAGCATATAACCTATTTAATTGTTCAAGCCATTAATAACAGTATTGACAAACAGCAAACCCGAGGCAGACTCTTGTGGAACTGCTAAAGATACACACATCCAATATAGCTGTGAGCTACAAGTTACTACTTTTTAAAGGGTTCCTTGCCACCTACCTATGCATTCACCTTCCAGGAGCTTCACCTAAACAACCTTTTCTCATCTGGCTATGAAAATGTTACATAAGAGAGCACTAAAAGCCTTAAAGATATAGCACACCTATATCTTTGTCTTCATCTACAAGACAAGTTATCCTGTAATAGAACAGAATAAATTAAAATTGACAAGATTTTTCCTTGATAATCCCATCTTAGCTGTTACTCATCCCTGTTTTATCTTCCATGTATTCATAAAAAAACCATTGTTTATTTCCATAGTAGGAATTAAAGCTTGGCGGACTGATCTGTAACGCCTTCAGTTCTATTCTCCATGTTCATACTCCTCCCTCATCTTTTTCTAAACACAGACACTATATTTGTGTTTTTATAATCTTTCTAATACTCTAAAACTTCTCATCCCCCATGCATACCATGGTATTGTCTCAGCCTCTTGCCTGTTAAGATTTAGAGTTCCCTCAGTAATTTCCATGGGCTCCCTTGATCAACAAACCCATATAAGTGGTCTTTAACCTATTCCTATGCCTATTCCACACCTGGAGTTTTACTTCTTTGTAATGATGATAATATATGATCAAATTTAGCATGATGAAGCAACACCCCCACCCCTCCAAATTTCAGTCCTCGTGTCATCTGTTATAAATTTTCCCTTTCCACTGAGAAGTAAAACACCTTCTGTAGTGTCTTAGTCCTTCTCCTGATGCTAATGGACTTCTGGAACATCTCCTTGGTTTTAAGCCCAGGCTGTCCTTTCAATAAATGTTTACTTCCTGCTTAAATGATCTTTGGCTCAAAAATGTTTCTAAACTGATTTTTCATCTTAATGGTGATAATAAGGTAAACAACTGTTGAGTGGAGCCAACACTTAAATAGCTCTCAAAAACATATCAAGAGTTTCACCGTGGCAAATTGGCAATATTACACACTGTGCATAAAACAAGTGTGCGTACAATGATGGGGAAAACAGATGCAGATGGCCACTAACATGAAGAGGTTAATGAAAACAATGAGCAGTAAACATAGGATTTTACTAGTAAATGTTTTATCCAACATATTTCTTGCCAATTAAATGGCAATAGGAAGGAAGGGCAATAGCATTCTGATTTCATTGAAGAACATGATACTGTGTTTTGTAGTGTCTTGTCCAAATTATTCTAAATTACTTGGATGGGCTCATTACAATGTGTACTGAAAACCTTTTGAAAGACAATGAAAATAATCAAAACCAACATTTAACCACGTTGGAGCAATACTTAGTCACATACCCAGTGGATCCTTGTTAGATACAATTTTAATTAATAGCTTCATTATCTGAAGGAGGCAATAAACATCATGTTAATGAAACTTACAGTAGAGGCTAACTAGTTATAATCACGACTAACAGTAGAAAAATTTAAGGGGAATGTATATGAATGAAAATATCAGCAAAGATCATCTGGGGAAAACCACAAGTTAGTATTATCTGGTGAAAGTAAGAGTCTCCATAAAAGAGGAGAAAGCTGTGCAGAGCAGTATGTTGGAAGAGAGGCACTTATTTATAGTGAATAGAATTGTGAGTATAATTGATTTTTCTGTTTGGTGGCCAAACTGGAAATAAATTAGGGAAAACTAATATCCAGTCAGATACATTACTGGCTTTTCACATATTTTTACCATTTATTAACACTAAACATAGACCAATTTTAGAGTGAAGCAGTATTAGATAACAAAACCAAGACCATTTCATTTTGAAAATATTGAAACAGAGCACTTCTGGTTTGTTTTTTTTTCCCCTGGTACTATTACTCAAAATGAATTTCTCAATATGTGAATTGATTTTTGATTCATAATGTGTCTTTTTGAGAAATGAATGTAATAGACTCATTTGCAAAACACAGATTGTAATAATTCACCAAGAATGCCCTGCCTCCACACCAACAACTTGTGCTTGGTCTTTAGGGTATGTATTTCAGAGAACATCTCACAGTTTGGGAGCTCTCCTTGTCAAACTACAGGTCCCGTTTGGTCTTGCAAAAGTCCTGTAGAAGTCACTGTGGGCTGGAGCCCCACCTGACAGTGCTGGCTTGGTCGTTGCCAGCCACCAGGGATGGGGAAGATGAGAGAAAGTGATCAAGGGCCATCAGCATCATACAGGTCTTCACTGCTGTGCCGTGGGGGTTTTTAGAACAGGGCCACGTAGGATGCCTCTCTGCAGAAGCCCGCAGTTGGCAGAGGCCAGAGCAACCTCAGCCTGCAACACCTCTGCCCCTGCCACCACCATGGGAAATGCCCTGGCCAAGGAGATGTAAAGTGCTGGCGTGCCTGTGCTGGGGAGACCTGGCAGAGTAAGGCTGCCTTCAGGCATTGGCTGTTTCAAATGTTGCAGCTCATAAATGAAAAGAATTCTGAGTAAAAAATAATGTGATTGTTTCCTTTGTAGTGTTCCTTGCTGTGCCTCGCCTGCGGGGCCCAGAGCTAAGGACAGTAACCCGTCTGAAGTTGAGTGTGGGTCTTGAAATCAAGATGCTACACTGGAATGTTAGGTCTGTTCTGCAGATTTACTTGCCCAGGAAAGTGTCTAGGGACAGCCTGTTGCAAGACCCCAAACAAGATTTAGGATATCACATAATGGTAATTATTTGTCCAGATTCAGCTTCCAGGTATTATATATTTTCTTATATATGACAGAACTGTAATGCATCAGAGGCTGTCTTCTTCCTACATAAGGACCTTGATCAAGTTACTTCTTACTCATTGAAAAGCTGTCAGAGATGCTTAATCACTGTAATATGCACTTCCCAGATTTTGGATTACTCGCCCAGCTCATTTCCAAACCTTTGCCAATTTATCGATAATCGTTTGACTTTTGAGATGGAAAAAACATTGAGGCTGGCCCACAACATCACTAACTATGGAAATACAGAAGGAATGACAGAAAAAGTGAAGCATCTGGCTCAGGACCACTCAGCTGTTTGGCATCACGGGAGTGAATGCTCCCAGACTTGCTCAGGCCAAGGGCTCCATTTCAAAGAGGCTAAAATGTTCTTGCTTCCCAGTCCAGCCCTGCAGCAGCAGTCTTATCATCAGCGCTCCTGTTCAGTTGATTGAGCTGCCCTGACCCATGAATATTTCCAGTCCTGTTTATCCTAATACAATGCCCCAGCCTTCACAGGCAGAACTGCAATCTCTGTTTACAGACACATTAACCTTTGTCTGGCTCTGTTAAAACAAGTCATGTAAAACCCCATCTCTGTCAAAGGCAGCAAGTCTTGTCATTGGCTGCAGTAGGTTTTATTTGTTCGGGGTTTTTGTTGTTTTCTTCCCCCTGCACTATGTATTCAGTTTACAGAGTGGTCCAGAATCACATTATGTAAGTTCTCCTAATGATTTACTATTCTGCTACTGCATGAATTTTTACAAACATTATTAGCCAGTTCCTATTTTTATTTAAAAAAAAAAAAAAAAAAAAAAAAAAAAAAGAAGAACAGTACTGGGCCATCACTGTGAGAGCTTTTCAGACAGCTTCTTCTATTAAGCATTCTCTTTAAGAAATACCCCATAAAACATACCAAGTTACTTTTTAATCCACTAAGTACTTGCAATATTGATATTGGATAGTGTTAATTTTTAAATCAAAATGTCACACAATAGGAAGTTAAATGCTGTATGGTATTCTCACTCTGACACACTAATCTGATAAAACCCTATTCTTCTGTAACTTACAGGTTACATCCTTTTGCTAGAAATCACTAACATTGACTGACACACTTGCTGACCATTCGTTCAGCATGATTAAAAAATGCCATATCTATTTTGAACAGTGTTTCTATTTTTCCAGGATCTGTAAAGAAAAATTAATGTTAATGGTTTGCAGAGTTTGCTGCTCTAAGTATGTGCTCAGTTATCTCAAGAATGTTACAAAAGCTTCGCAACAAGTATAATTAAATCCCAACTCTTCTACAGAGCAGACAGACCTGGAGTTAAAGACCTCACTACAAATCACTTCAAATTATTTGTAGACAGCCCTTTCTGTACAGAGCTTGCTTGGATTTTCCTCTCCTTCAGTCTGCTTCCAGGGATGCCAGGTGCACAACAAGGCATAGGGAACTGTGAAGTCCCACAGTATGATCTTCTCCTGGCCTTACCACATTCTCTATCCATGCTTTAGGTCGAACTCTGCATCCACAGTCTGCTCCACCAAGGTCAATATTGGCCATGGGACTGATTTTTGTGCCCAGAGGTAACAAAAGTGAGAAGTTTGAAATCACAGAATAATTCAGCTCATAAATGTGATATAACCTTATTGAACTGCCCCGTTTGCAGAAAACAAAGTGAGAAAAATAGCAAACGTATAATAAACATCTAAATATAGATGATAATTGTAAGGAATTAAGCATAAGTAAGATTCCATCTCAGCCTTGAATTTTTAGGATTTTTTCTTTCAAATGTTATTGAAATTGATGTAATCTTTTAGCACGTTTCAGCATAATTACATTTCTAGAGGAGACAGCTCCTGACTTTTTATTCTTTTCCTGTACATTCTGCAAAATTGTAAGCATACTATGTTGTTAAAAGGGGGAGACATGACAGTGCCTGGGGTGCCAATGTTCTCTGCAGGAGTCTGAATACAACCATTTGCCCACTTCTGCAGGAGTTTGAAAAAGGTTGTTTGCTAACCTGTGCATTACAAATCCTTTGCAAACCGTTATATCAACTACATTTATGTAGGTGAAGAAGGTGTGCCTTCCTTTCTCTTGAGACATTTATGAATAAATTCTTTTGCTTAAAGTGGATGGAGGTGTTTATCTAATACATCCTGGCTCCTCTGAGCTGGTTCAAAGGGCAGCAGTGCTGAGTGCTGCTGTGCTCTCAGCTCTGTCCCTACCTTTGGGGCTGATGAGCCACACTGGCGGCCGCAGCCTGCCCTCCACAGCTGCAGGGCCAGAGATGGCCATTGCTTCAGGCAGACTGTCAGACCTGCTGCAAAGATGCAGCCACTTTCATAAGCAGTTACGGGTGTTTTGTTGCCCTAGGTAACACCTCATCCCCTCTGTTTGGCAAACCTGACCCAGCTGACAGCTTCACTGCAGATTGTCGTCCCTCTTCTGTATTCAGTGGTGTGCATTGCAGGGCAGCCAGAGCCTACTCTTCCAGGTTTTGCTCTTTTTTTGAGGTTGGTGTCCTTGTCTGCATATTTGCTTTTCCTTGTTCTAGGATATTTTTACTCTTTTCCAGGGCTGCACTTTCTGTTCTATATCCTTTTCCTGCTACCAAACTTCCTCCCAGCCATCTGGATGCTCAGCAAAAGCGTTGCCTGAAAAGTGGGTGTCCTCACCCCAGGACACAGTTGGTCTCAACAAGCACTTTCGTGACTTCCCACCCTCAGTCGTAGTGGCACATCCTGTGCTGCCTCAGTGGCAGCCAGTAAGTGACAGCGACAGTGGCACCATCCTAGGAAACAGCAGTTGGCAAGCTGGGGGAGGACAGGGAGGCTGCAGGCTTCTCATAATAAGCAGAACTTAAACTGTCCCTTAGGTACGCAGGGGAAGGAGTAAGCTGTGCCTTTGAACCTACCTAACTGCTCAATAGTTACATTTTCCTTGCCACCTGGAGAATTGTCTGATTCCCTTATTGCTCTCATGTTTTTCCTCCAGCTCTTGAATTGCCTCATACTGAGGAATCCTTACCCTTGACTGCCTGTGCAGGGTGAATGAAGCACGCTTCTGAGGTGGTGTTCTGGGTAGTGCTGCAGCAGAAAGCCACCATGCTCCAAGCAGAGCCATGCACAGAGTCCTGGCCTTTTCCACCTTGCAGACCCATAAACTTTTCCCAGGGAAGGTACAAAGCTGGTGTAGCAAGTTTTAATATACCAATCATAGACTCACTTTTCTTTGTCACTTTTTGCAGACACCTCAGAAACAGTCCATGGTCCAGTGGTTACCAGCAGGTGACAGTCCAGCCTCATCAGGCTGTGATTTATCTAACATTTACCTTTCAGGAGAAAGCAGAAATCTACTGGTGGAACCCAGTCTTCACCATGCTAAACATCCTGCTTACGCCTCCTAAGACACAGCTGCTGCCCCACCAAATGTGGGCCATTTGCCTTACTCAAAAGCCCACATGTGGTTGCCTCAAGCTTGCAGAACTCTGGTCACTCCAGGACTCAGTAGCTCATGTGCTGCTAGCTCCTGGAGCATGACATAGGTCTAATGCTGCCCACAGAAGTTGTGTTTAGGAGCATGCAGATCTGCTGAGCTGGATTTTGCATATATGAATCCCTGAATCCAAGAAAAATTTAGTTGACCAGGATGTTTCCCCCCACCCTTGGGTTTTTTGGTTTTTTTTTGCTGTTGTCCAGAGAAGCAGAGCAGGGAATATCACATAGAGATCTGCCTGCAGAGAGATTTCCTTACAGTCTTTTTGTCTGCTGCCTCTTCTTTGCTCTTTTGCATGGACAGTGTATGATATTATTTGGCCGTCAAGCAGAGGTTGAAACACTTCCTACAGGAATTCAGTGGTTAGATCTTCTTTTCTCAGTGTGAAGTATGTCCTTGTTCCCTGAGTGAGATGATGTTTAAATATTTCATCTTGCGTGAGAAGGTTACTGAATCTCCTCTGGTTACTCCTTACTTGTTTTGTACAGCGTGACTCCTGAAACAAAATTGTTGCAGGCTTTTTATTTCAATTTTAATACATTTCTATATCAAAGCAAAGTAAAACCCTAAAAACTCCTTTGTAAGAGTCCCAAAGAAGAGAAAATACCTGCTGCAGCTGTTCAAAGATATGCTTAGACAAATGGCCCAAAAAAAGAGACTGTTCTTAGTTCCTCCATATCACATGAAAGCGAAACATGATAATATTTGCTAGTCAGAAGTAAATTCAAGTCTATAGCAAGTATAGAGTGAAAAAGCCCATTTTCTTCTGAAGTGATGCATTTCTTCCTGATGGGAAAGAAGAACAATGCTGGAATGGCTGTGGACATTAGACTAGGTTCTTGGCACCACTCAGGTACAACTCCAGCACGTTGACAGTGACTCCCCTGAACTTTGAAGCGCTTGATCAAACTCAGCTGTATGTTTAAAAAGCCTCATTGATACAAAAGCAGTGAGCAGCTTCCAAGCAGGAGTTCAGTTCATTCTCTGCAGCCTTCTTAGATGTGCATCACTGCGTAAATTTTCCCTGCTTTTCCAGAGCCCATATGCATGGGAAGTTGGTGTAACTCTGGTTCTCAGTGAGTGGCTGTCTAGATGCCTCCCTCGACCGTCTGCAAGCACTATGTGTCTGTGAGCGTGCAGGTTAATTGTGATATGAGCGCAGGGTAGTTAGCACCTCACAGGAGCTGTAATCTCTCCAGGACAGGGGGGACAGGAGCTGCCATCACTAGCAGAACTGCCTGTCTTTGCTGAAGGACTTGCACATTCAACCCTTCCGCATGCTTCTCACAATCTCAACATGATAGTCTGTCACTGAACAGGCTAATAGTTGTTTAGTATGATAATGACAAGTCTCTTAAACACTACTGAAAGTGTCCAACAGATGCATTTTTGCAGGCTGGCTCAGTCTCTAAACATTGCTTCTTTCTATATGGCAAATGTACACTCAAGGGTCAGTATTTTAATTTTGCATTTTGTATGGGACCAATTTTTTTGAGTGGTTTCCATCATAACAGCTCTAAACCACCTGAGCATTTGAATCCTTACCTATTCTTGTCATATGCCTTAACACCAGAGACAAAAAGGAGTGGCATCTCCCCCCCCCCCATGGTTGTCATAAAATTTCCTATCTGTCTGGACAAATAAGAAATAGAAGCTCTTTTTTTTTTTACATTTGCAAAATGTCATCCCAAGGTAAAATTGAATGAAAACCTTGAAGGCATTAAAATATGAAAGAAGAAGAGTAATGTCACTATATTAGATTTGTAGGACTAGCAGCATTAACTGTATTATGCCAACAAAAGAAACTAATTCTCCATAAAGCCGTTTTCCTAGGATCACTTCCAGGGACAGAGACCATGGTCTTTAAAAGTCCTACTCAGAGAACTGTACATTATAATAATGTAGTGGTTAGATGTTCTTGAGACAGACAAAGCATTAAGTCCATGTAACAATTTCTTATGGGAGTCGGACCAGCCTTCAACACGTCTGAAAAAAAAATGCAGTTGCATCTATATGATACTCAATTTAGTAATATACAACATTTCATTTTACAAATTTAAGTTATAAATAATCTAAATCACATAGGAATGATGGAAAACATCTCTATAGATGTGATTTTGGGATGCACATGCAGAAAAAAATCAAGTGAAGAGTATTTGGAGGTCATGCAACTGGTATGTGTAACACTAGTACCCCAGGTAATGGAGAATATTAATTAATTACAAATGGTTCACATAAAGATCAGAACAGCAGTGAAAGGAGAAAACATGCTTTAACCTGAAAGACCCCGCATTCCAAATCCATCTGATTAGCAAAGATGAGGCTACAAGAGGACTCAATCAATCCACACATATATTCACAAAATAAACTTGGTAATAAATGTCTTCTTACCATTAGACAAATGCAGATGATGATTCACTGGCTAGAAACTGAAGTCAGATAAATTCCAGCGACATATAAGCTCTTAAAAGCAGTGGCAGAATTTGAGAGTTGCTCTTGTGATTCCCACATGCAAGGAACCCTGCAGATAATGAATTGAGGTCATTCTAGAAAATGTTCTCTCAAGTGCTTTTCATTCAAGGAGATCTGGCCTGAACTATGCGGGTCAAGTAACTCCCACCCTGTTTTGTAATGGCTTGAGGTTCACATACTCTTTCCCAAAGAATGCAGCCACCTTCAAACGCATCTTAATTTTTAATGCACGCTTATATGTGCTTGAACATTTGAAATGACATTGTTAGATTTATTTGTATTAAATAATCTTCAGGACCACGGTGCCATGGTTTCCCTTCGTATTCCTCACTGAGAACACCTGCCAGTGGTGGTTCTCACCTCATTGCAGCACATGCTGCTGCAAGCCCGCAAACCCAAACTTTCCAGACGGTGAGCAAAACATCCCATTTTTTGTAATTGCCAGACCTGCTCCCCTTCAGCAGGTGCCTGCAAGGTGAGCTCTCCCTGAATTCATCTCCTCTGAAGCAATGCATGCACTACAGATTTGCTGGATTCACCTCAACTTGAGAAGCTCAGGAAGTTTTCTGTTGAAACAAGCTATGTGGAAAAGCGAAGGTTAAATTCCTCATTACAAACCAAGTTCTGGAAGGGAAACAACAAACAATAAAAGCAACTTCCAGTCTACTTGTCACTGTGAGATTTCTCTGGGGCACAGAAGCCAAGGAAGCAAATCAGCAGTGCTCAGCTCCTTCAGAGTTATCCTAAGGAATCAGCATCTCTCTTGCATTTCTGTCCCCCCAGTGACAGTGACAGTTGTCGGGTTGCCTCTTGAGTGCAAATGAAGTATCAAATAATTTCCTGGGGACTTCAGTTCCCCTTCCTCCTTATCTTCTAATTTAGGGGAACTTAACCATGTCACAGCTTTGATTAGCTCTTCTCTGTGAGAATGCAAACATCGTCAGGCTCATCTGGGACCAGGATGCCTCTCTCTGCAGTCTCCTTGCAACATTGATTCCTTATCTGTGCTTTACCCCCCCAGGCAGCTGGATGTGCAATGGATGTCTTTCATGTTAAAAGATCTTATAAATCATAGCTGATAAGAAAGTGTTAATTGTGCAATGCCCTGGGTAGGCTTGCAGTGTGTGAAGCTTTGCTGGCTTTTTGCAAAAATAACACCTGACATATTTGTTGTAGAGATAACCAATTCGCCATTCAGAACATCTCTCGCCACTGCTTTACCCTTCTTAGGCAGTGTTCACCATTTTTAGGGGATTTGACCACCACAGATAGTCTGCAAAGTATCTCTACGTAATATTAGAGAAGGCTTTGGTACATACACTGAAACTATATTTGGGGTCCAGTTGCCCACACCTAGGTGCTGTGGACTATTGAACATCGCCTAGAGAATATAGTTTCACCTCCCACTGCCATCTCAGAAAGGTCTTCTAAAAGTCTCAACTAGTGTTTGCCCCCATGTTTCTGATACCATAGGATATTTTACAACCTATTTGTAGGAAACCAAATATAGACCCCATAATGTTTGTTGCTGCAGAAGAAGCCAAAGCAGGTATCTCTTTTCAGAAATACATGGAAATCCAAGTACCTTTCTAAAGAAATTCATTCCAGTGACTAACACCAACCTCACAGAAACTTTACTGTAGACTTTTACCCTGCAGACATTATGAATACTTTCAGTGACTTCTATACCTGAGCAGAGAAGTGTTCAGCTTGTAAGAAAAAGTACTTTTCCTATTCAATAGGTTTGCTAATTCAGTCAGGAGTCTGACAGTTAATGTGTTCTCTGGAACTGCCTCCGCAGAAGCAGTAGTGAGGATGAGTGGCTGTGTTAGACCCTAGATCTGAGTCTATAAACACCAGCAACACAAGTGTTGCTGGAACTCCAGCTTATTTCTGTTTAATGCAGAAGCTATATGCTTTTAAAACTGAAAAAAACTGACATTCTGATCCTGAACAATTATTTACTGCTTCACCAGCATTACAGTTGGAGTAGCTCTGAGTCACTTTTAAGGGCCCTGATTCATACTCAACAATTCTACACCAAAACAATCAGAAGTATGTCAAAACACGGGCTTGATCTTGACAAGCACTTCAACTGCTTTACGCCTTGAAGATAGTATAAAATTTCCATTAAGTCAATCTTGGTAGGAGAAATCTTTGGTAGCATATAGGCACTAAGTGGGCTTCCGTGTTATTCCCCCTCCTCAGGCACCATTTGGAGCATGGCTATGAGACACCAATCCCCATGATTTTGTGGAATCCATTGATTTAAGTGATTGTAGCTGTGGGGATCATCAGGGCCTGCTTTCATTTCAGGTAGTTTTTAGGCTACTCTGAATTGTCATAGGAGATGATACTAATACCTCTGGAGGTAACCTTATCTAACATCTGCTTAAAGTTGTGCTGTCACTGCCCTCAGCAGCAGCCAGGAACTGCAGCCAAGTCCTCAGTCTGCAGAGTGAGTGATGGTAAAGTCAGAAGCAGAGCAAATAATGAGGAATAATGCAATCTGCTTCCAGAGGACATGGATCATTAGGTTGATTAGACCAGCAGATGGTAAAGGAAATTCAGTGTAGAATTCTGTAAAATAATTAGTCCAAGATTGAGGAAACAGCCCAAGAAATTGGTGCTAAATGAAACAATCAAATAAGACCGGGAGCTTGTATGAAAGCAATATTGGAATTTTCATGCCCACTAATGCCTCAGAAAGAAAAATACAACTAATGTACCAATAAAAGACAAACTATAAAAAGGCGATCCTTTTTCTGGATAAGACACTTGTGAAGCACTATTTCAAATACTGAGCACTACATCAGTCCCTGCACACACTGACAGTTCATTATTACTTTGCAGTGGGTACAGGCTAGATCAACAAAGATTGCACTAGCTCTGCAAAACAGGACATAAAGAAAAGTTAAAGGAGCTGTGTTTCTTTCTATTAAAGAGGCTTCAAGGGGACATAGTGAGAGTATTTTCAAGTTAAGAACTAGATCAATAAAGTCAATGTAGATAAGGGTTTTAAACAAGTATGGGATTAAGACTATTTTTCAGTAGGACTGGAACAGGGTACACATTATAGTAAAAGGGTAATGTACAAAATGAGTTATAGGAGAGGCTTGTTGGTATCTGAACTGTAACATCACCATACCCAAACAAAGTAGAATTAATTGTCTGGTCTTGTGAATAGTAAATAGGTAATGAAAAAACAGCCAAGACTGGTCTTTTTCTCTTGTTAGTATATACAAAAGTCCTCTTGATGGTTAATGATTTTGTTAACTGATACTGCACTACTTACCCTGATGAATCTGAACTCCATAGGCTTGGAGCAGAACCCAGGGATCAGAGTTACTGGGATCCTGTTCCGGATTTGCCCAGACTGAATGACCTTGTAAACGTGAACACAAAGCAACTCAACTTCTTTGGCTGCTGACCACTTTGCAAAGTGCTCCGATGTAATTCAATAAAAGGCACTAAAATAGTGTTAATTGTAAATTATTTTTTGTGCTGGATTTCTTACTAGTGAAAGAGAGAGCTAGCCAATTTCTCTGATAAAACCTTGAACACTCCCTCATACTTTTCACAGGAACTTGTTTCTGCCTGTAATAAAGGAAATAATTCGTATGTTATATTCCCACTGCTGTCACCATCTCTACTGAATGTCATCTCAAAGTGGCTAAATCACACAAAAATGAACAAAAAGTTCATAGCATTTTCCCAAGCCACAGAGCAACACTTGTGACCTACTCTTTAATAAGGAAAGACGACACACCTCTGTTTTACAGTTTTTTCTTATTTTACCACTGGTTGAAGTAGGACTGACTGGCGCGCAAGTCACTCACACCACACAGCACTCCAAGTGTGCATGCCAGCACCTCCCCAGGTACTGCCACAGCACAAGTACCTTTTGTATTTGCCTTTTTAAATTTGCATCCTGGGGCTTCAGATCTCCTGCCTCCTCTGTATCGCTGGAGATGGGATGCATCAATGAGCAATGCCCTACAGATCATTTCACTGTCAAGTTCCCTCCCCCTATCCTAGCAAGGGCTGAATATGGCATGTGTGAGTGTAGTCAGGAGCATGAGGTCTGTATGAGACCAACAACCACTGAAGCTTTGGGACCAATGTTAACAGAAGTAGAAGCAGTGCTTGGTAGGATCTGGTCTATAACAGATTCTGCTTTGAACAGCATCAGTAAGATAATTAGATGGCTGGGACAAATATATGGGGTGTACCTTGCACTTGTCTGATGCTCAGTAGGTGTATAAAGGAAGTGTCGTGTATGCTGGAAGAAGGATAGAATAATGCTGCGTTGGTGCAAATCTAGGAGGATGAGGTGCTTAAGCAGGCCCCGTGCAGCTTCACAGCAATGATCCCAAGCATTCTGGAGCATGATTTCGTGCCTGCTGGAGGTAGGCAAGAGGACTGCAACTGAAGGCAGCTGTGAGCAAGGGATGATGAAAAGGGAAAGTTTCTTGCAAACTGCCCTTCACTGATCATGATCTTGTCCTCATTTTGCAGAACTGCAATCCTGTTAAGGTTGTTGGATGCTTTGTGGTGCCACGCAGGCAAGATACTTTTCAAAATACTCTTAATCGACCAGAGCCGGGCAATGATGAACAGGGCATAGCCGGGTTTCTGATCCTGTGGGCTGATCTGCTCTGGCTTTGCCTTGATTAAAAATATCCCGATGTAATTTATTGAAGACAAGACAGATTGACAGGCCCAGGATTTAATTAAACTAGCTTTAAGTCAGTTTTGAATTCTCAGCTCGCACTTAGGTGGCACAAAGGCACAAATTCAGGAAGGAACAGAATCTGCCTAGCAAAGGTGGACATACTCACCCCAGTAATATTTCATGGAATTTCCCTCCTTTCCTCTCTTTGTACTTATTGTCACATTTTTCATTCTTGGAAGCCAGGTTATTCAGTGGGGAGCATGGAGCCAAAGTGAGGGCTACATGTGTGTATAATGCATGCGCATAAGTGGATCTTCAAGGTTGTTTCTTCTGTTGTCTGTCTGAATTTGCAGGTTAATGTAAAGCAGGCTTTCCCACTTTGTTCTTTAAGTAGGTTTTGCCATCCTCAATTCCTTTTGGAATTAACTTTGAAGTTATGGAAAATAATTTTATAAAAGCAGTATTAGCAAAAATTAAATGGAGGACTTGAGGTCTGTTCAGAGGAAAATCCTTTCCATTTCTGCAGCATTTTCAATATTATCTGCATGCCCTCACTTGTGTTATTTGCAGTAGGATTATCACTGAAGACTGGGGAGGTTTAGGTAAAGAAACAACCCGCATAAAGAAATAAATCACTTTACACACACTTCTTTAAAAAAATGGTGAAATCTTGTGGTAGCAGAGTTGGAATTTCTCCTGTTCAGTTTTTGCTTCTGTTGTGGGTTCCATGACTGTGAGATTTCATCCTTTAAGACTTTTATGCGATTTTGTTTTGCATAAGCATATTTCATTTTATATTATGTGAACCAAATTCAGGCTTGGTGAGCTATATGCTGTTCCTTTTGAAGTCACTGGGCTATTAACTCTCATGGAAATGAGTAGTGAAACTAGATTTTTGTCTTCATCTCAGAATCGAATCTCTGCATTAAAGAAAATAAATAATTAATTCCAGAAACAACTAATAATGAAATCATGCAAGCAGTTCAAATTCTTTGATTTATTCCTTGGACATTAAAAGAGCCTAAACCCTGATTTTGGTAGATCAGGTTTTCACAGCGTTTTGCATCAGTCTCATTACTGAAGGTTTGTGTGCTTGCAATAGAATTTGCATCTTAAAAGTTCTGAACAGAAATGCAGATAGTAATTTTCCCAGCTACTTGCAAGAATGGTCTTATGATCCCCAGAAGTCAATTATTTGTTCACCTTTATATGGAGGGTTGAATAGGAAAAAATATCCTCTCGTAATAAACCATCTTCTGGATTTTGTCTGGATTTAGAAAAGCTAATAATTAAAAGAAAATGCACTGGATAATGTTGCAGACTGTAACCTTCAGAACTGTCCCTTCTGAAGATTTCCTATCACTGCCATGGTCATGCTCCAGGTTAGGAAGGCTCCTTAAAACCTTAAAACCAGTTGTAGTTCCCAGAAGTGAGCAGTCACCCAGCACAGCCACCCATCACAGCCACAGCGTGCTCTTCTGCAAGCTGCAGCAGCCACCTGAGTGGCTCCCAGAAGGGCATGGGCAAAGGAGCCCATGGATTCCTGCTGGGATGTTCACCCAGAAGCCCAAGGACATCTGCTTACATGTCTTCTCCTTCACTCCTTAGTCTGCAGTACTCAGTGCCCCACAAAGAAAAGGGAATGAAGTGGCGGGAGAAAGAGAGGACTTCACCTCCTGAGTACCCAGATCTTCAAATCCACATGGATGATCCCACACCTTTTGGGTATGGTGGGATGATGCCCCCACACCTTCTCCACAATGAACAGAGTCTCCAGTGCCAATGGATGGATATCCCCTTTGTAATTTCCAGCACTCTGCAGCACTCCGAAAATATTTTATTGTAGAAAGTTGAAGGAAATGTAGAACTAATAGAAACAGTATTTCTAATAATATTTAGCATAATTAAATAATACAAGGAATCATTCCTATTCATGTTGAATACAACCCAAACCTTTTAATTCACCTGAAGTTACTGAAATGTTGCTTTGGCCCAGAGCTCATAATTTTTCTGCCTCAAAGCCCAGTTTGGCTTTGGTGTGCTACAGCCTCTGTAAAGCCAGACTGAGACAGAATAAAAGATGAAGTAATCTTCCAATCAGCCATGCATCATAATTACTTTTAGTACTGCCATCTTCTGTAATTAATACAAACTGCAAATGAAGTTGCTCACAATTCCCGCTGTGAGAGAGGAGAGCAACACTGATGTCATGCCTCCTAGAAGGATTACATTATGAGGAACTGATGTGGAAAGATGTCATAAATAATTTATTTTTCAAGAAATAAAATGCTGTAAGATTCGGAGTAAAAAATTGTGTAGCTTTGGCTCTTAACTATCTTCATACTTACCTGCGCTCTTATATAACTGCCCTTTGAAATGCGTTTTTACACATTTTGTGATCATGACTGTAAACGAAGAATTTTTTTGGCTTGAGGCATACAGAGTGGAGGGGCTGGAGGTGGGGTGTGTGCCATTGCTGTTGTTCTGGTTCCTGAGGAAAAGGAAAGAGTAGTACCCTTAGGCACTCTGCCTCTAACAATACCAAGCTGTCTGTTGTGATTCACTGAGGAATAATTGCTTGGGGATGTTTCAAATCTAGTTTTTAAGTGAAGGATGCAAAATTACTTCTTAGGGGAGATGGAATGAGTCTAGCTGACACTTTAATATGTTTATTAAAAGGCATGTGAGGCAGGTGAAGCAGTAATAAATATCCATGCAGAGAAAGGCCATGCATATCTGTGGGATGCGATCCAGTTAAAAGCATCTTTGAAAAATAAGTGAAGATTCATTGGTTTCTCCAAAGTTTTATTTCTGATTTATTACTGAGACATTTTTGAAAATTACTATCTTTGATAAAGTGACACAAGCTGAAGGGAAATATATACAAACCAATTTTATTTCTAACTTTAATCTCCATATGTCTGGAAAAGTGCTTGAAGAAACATTTTGATCTCTCTGCCTTTCGGTGAAGTGTAATCTGTTTTAGGTTTGAGTAGTTTTGACCTAGTGCTGGCGCCTTCTCCACACCCCTTTCCTCAAACAAATGAATTACTTTCCCCTGTGGCTAGAAAACAGTAAAAAGAGCAGAGGTTCCATTTATTTTTATAAGGTGTCATGCATACAAAACCTTAGGAAGCACAATAATTGCAGCAAGGGAAAATGTAAAATGTAGCAGTATAAAATCAGAGGAGATAGGGGGCCATAAACTAGGGGACGCTTTGGTAGGAGGAAGGCAGGGTGTGGGGCACAGCCTGCAAGGCTGTAAGCAAGATAGAGTGGAGGACTTTGGCTGCAATTTTGAAAGAGATGATGTGTTAATAAAGGAGGTATATAACAGCCTGCAAAATGATTGTTTGTAGCTGGTGTGACAGCAGCAGTGAACCCTGTAATGGGAAAAGAAGATCCAAGGTTACTTGGTTCAGGTTCAGGCTGGTCTGAGGACTAAGGAGAGCCACCACATGGAGGTCAGTGGGA
This sequence comes from Falco cherrug, assembly GCF_023634085.1. Lineage (NCBI taxonomy): Eukaryota > Metazoa > Chordata > Aves > Falconiformes > Falconidae > Falco > Falco cherrug. The sequence continues at coordinate 76,327,479 of NC_073701.1, read as the reverse complement.
ATAACTAGCAATATGCAGAGACCACCCATTAGCCCCGTTAAGGGACTTTGGGATGATTAGGCTGGTTTTGCAGATGATAGGAAGTCAAGAGAGGTCTTTTGAGAGAGGAACAAAACTATACTGATAGGACTTGCAATAGTCCAGGCAGAAGATGGAAGTGTGTACAGATGCACAACAGGGAGCCAGCGCAAGTGGTTTATTAGGAGGCAGATTAATGGGAAATTGTGCAAAATGCAGCAACTAGGAGGGTAAAGACCAGTTTCCAGGCGAGGGGACTCCAGAATGGTAGGCTTTTCTTAAGATGTGGGAAGAGATGATTTAGAAAGGTGATGGATGGATGAGACAAGAGTGTGACTATGGGGGTTTCTCTTGCCAAATGTACCGTTTCTTTCTGGGTGATGAACTCAGGGAAGCAAACCCATCCCACCTTGCAGTGAGATTAGTGTGGGAGAGGGAACAGACTTACCTGAAGAAGATTTCAAACCGGCTAGTGTCAGCAAGTGGTAATGAGAAGTGGAGGTGATAATAGATGCTATGATAAGCAATCTGTCCAGGTGGAAGGACATGAGAAAGAGACTACATTTTTTGATCTGCAACAACCACTTTGTACCATGCTAATGCAACTGAAAAGGAGAATTAAATGTCCTCTGTATGAAGCAGTCACTTTCAGAGAAGACCAAAATTTTGTGAGGGACAAAAGCAGATTTGAGTATGGCACTTGAGTCATCGGTATGGAATTCAGACTAATAGAAAACCAACCGTATTACTGTATAAATAATGAAAAATGGTGCACTTCCAGCTGGAGCATTACATAGTGCCAGGAAGGCCTGTTAGCTGGTGGAAATGCCCTTTGACCAGCCTGAGAAAAGTCTCACAGTGAAGTTCTCGTACCCAGAATAGGATGTGTTGGGATGCGGTGCTACATCAGGAAGCTGGAAGGATGTAAGAATACTTCCCTGTTGTCCTGGAGGTGCTGGATAATTTAGTTAGGATGCGGCAGTAACACAAACTCACTAGTAAGGTGGCTTGCTTGGAGTCACATCTTGGTGCTCTTCTGTGTTTGGCAGCGTCTGATAATAGGTAAAGGGAGATGAACTGGTCCCTCATCCCTTGACACAGTGGAGACAGGGCACACAGGCAAAGTGCAGTGTGATCCACTAAGTGTCAACATGCTTCTGCAGATAAAGCTCACATTCCAGCTGCAATCCCCCTATCAGCTGATAGCACCTGCTCCCACAGCAGAAGACCTCTCAGTGCTAGAAATCTTTGGTAGCATTCATTAGGCTTAACTGCCCAGTTAAACTTTTCCATCTTCCGTTAGTTGAAGTATTTTGCTCGCTTTTGGCAATTCCATTCCATCTTTTGCTTTGGGGAGGACTGCAAGCAGCCAAACCAAAAACCCATTCCAACACTGAAACAAGTGACTATAAGCTATCTCTAAGCTGCAGATGGCACACTTATGTACTACACACTGCAGCTATAACTACAGCAACGAGCTTCCTCTGACCTAATACTTTGTAAAAATCAGTACCCACTGCAAAATCAGAAGATCTGGTGTTGTGTTCTGCTTCTGTGGACCCTGATTTTTATTCTGCATGTACATGGCCCTTTGTACACAGCATGCACATTTGCTACAGAGTCAGGTGCTATGGCAATTTCAAAATCGTATTTTCTTCTGAATTAACAAGACATATGTGCTCTACCTTATGTGAGTGAAAGCTGGCAGGGATTCAAAGATACAGTCACTCATCCCTGGGGATTCCCTGTAAATGCTTGTCTTGGTGAGCTGGGCTGCTACAGCCGTTATCCAAGGAAGTGGCACTCCAGATGGATTACCTCTGTGGACGTCAGCGGTACAATTGGATTAAGTAAGCTGTCTGCACACCTGCTTATTTCACTTACAGGCTCCTGGCATTAAATGACCCAGACATGTCCTAAAATATTTTTCCTCACCATTAGACTCAGCCACCAACTTGCATTTCCAGGTGGAGAGGGCAGCATGACCTGCAGCCCCCAGTGCTGAGGTCAGCAGAGGAGCACAGAGTAGGTAGGATGTGGGGACAGGTGGCCGGAGCTCTGTCACCTGGTACAATCTCCAGCATTCAAAAGCAACACGCATAGAGTCTGGGTCAAGAATGGCATCCCAAATATTTAACAACCCTTTTCAGAAGGTGGATGAATAACCTTCCTGTAAACAATTAACTGAAGGATGCTTTACTGAAGACACACAGGCCAACACTTCTTCCTGTTCTTCTCTTCTGTAGCATTTCCCTTTCTTCCACAGTGTTTCTAAAAATGCTTAGGTTACAGAAAATCTACAGCTCTCCTTTAACAAGAACTACATCTCTAACACAGATGGTACCCCTGGTTTCTGGATTGCTTTTTTCCCCCACAAACACTTCTGCTCCCCTACTTCCTTTTTTTGTGCCAGACTTTCTGCAAGCTTTATTGCTCTCTCTCTTTCTTGGGGGCATATCTTTCTTCCTCCAAAAGGAAGATGTATCAGGGTCTCTAATTTATCTTTTGTTCCACCAAACACTCTCTTTACTCACTTTTACTACTCTCTTTTTCTCTTCCTGACCTCTATTTCTCTGGCAGTTCTTCCTCCAATACCTGCCTTCCACTCTCTTCCAAACTAGTGAATGAACTCCTGTTTTTAATTCCTTACTGTCTTACTTCTCCTTCATTCTCTTTCCTCTGTTCCCATCTCCCTTCATTATCTATTAAGAGGAGGTCTGAAAACGTGGGGAAGCCCATTATGTCCTTTTTAAACTGCAAAACAATGCCTGTGTATTCATATTGAGGAGAGCCACTGCAGTGTATCAGATAATCATGATGCTGGGAGCAAAGAGATACTAAAAAAGTCATTGACTACATTGCTAATTCTGTAATATTAGTAATAAAATTGGATGTTAACGATTGGAAGACAATGTGCAGGTTTACGCTGAGTACACATGGACTAATCCACTTACATCCAGACAGAGTGTATCTGGCAGTTGTAGAAAGGCATGGACATTAACTGTGTGCAGCGGTAATTTTTGGATCAAATAGGCAGATAGCAGAGGTGTTAGCATCTTCTCAGAACTACCTCCCTGTCCAGTAAGAAGCCCATACAGTTCTGGGAAAGGACTTTCTCCAGAGTGACATTTGCAGAGTGATCAAGCCAGAACAGGGAGAGGTCCCAAACAAAAGATGGTTGCATGTGGGCAGAAAGTAGGCAGAAAGTTAGAAGAAAAGGGCAAAGGTGGAATCTGCAAGGTAGTACACATGATGCTTGAACTGTGAAGAAGTTTCAGGAATGGTAGGGAGGAGATGGAAAATGAGTCCACAACTTACCACATCTTACTGAAATTATCCCCTATGTTTATGGTATTTGTTCTGGACCATAAATATGAGATCAATCAAACTGGGCTGCCACTAACACTGTGGTAAATACACAGGGTTTTGAAATTGAATAGAAAATCCAAAGAAATTTTACACTGAAAGGAATGCTAATGGCCATATGAGACAGCAAGTTGTGACTGCAGTAGGGTTACTTCATGGTTTCATGCCTGTGAGTCAGAGAAACAGCCCAGGTAATGCAGCTGATGTTCTGAGTAAGACTGAACATCTTCCATCATTGAACACCTGAAGTCTGGCCTCAGCCAACCTGGAAGCAAATTCAGGTGCTCTGAAACCAAGTGCCTACTAGAGCTCCCCTGTGGGACATCATCACATCGCAGATACAGAAGGTAGATGTCACCATTTCTGATGCTGTATTGGGAATACAAGTGATGCTGTAAGAGGACTCTCTTATTTTTCATTTCCATCAGCTGGGCCCAAATCAGAATGAGCGCTGCTGCTGGGTGTTCTGCCAAGGCAGCTCTCTGTGGCCATGGTTGTATCTCAGAGCCTGTGCTCAAAGTGATGCTGTTTGTTCAGGCAGATCTGAAGTCACCTGCCCCACTCAGGAAGCAGGGAGGGCTCAGCCATCCCATGCACACAAGGACTTTGCCCGTTTGGGCTGCGTGCAAGCACTTACAGCAAAGCAACCTGCACCCATCTCACCAGCACAGGCTCTGGGGGACTTGAGCGCCTACAGTTTCAAAAATACAAACAGCTAATGAGACTTTCTGTTTCCTGCTTTCAAGTCTGTAGGTGAAACAGAATGACACATTTGTGAAGACTTCGAGGGAAAGCCAAAGCAGAATAAATAGCTGTTACCAGTGGTCTTAAAAGGAAAAAAAAAAAAAAAAAAAGAAGAAGATATTTTTAGCAATTTGAATGTTTCTTGCTTCTACCAAGAAGTACTGTATCATTGACGTCAATTGTACTCTTTTTTTTAAAAAAAACTTTCACCGTGTCCCTGTCAAGAAACTTCTAAAAATGCCTGACTTCTGATCTTACCCGTGGGAAGTAACAGGATTAGAACCATCTCTCTTACTGTCTCCCTACAGCTAATTGTGTGAAAAATTACTTCAGCATAAGCAAAACTGATCAACTATTCAAGTACTACACTTCAAGATCAAACATGAATATGGGTTAACATGAGAGAGCGCTCTGAAGTTTATATGAATATGCCCCACAGTGGATGTCAAAACATTTTATAAACCAAACTTGAGTAGTGCACCCAGAGCCACAGTGCCCCAAAATGCCTTCATCTTCTGATTCAGACTCTCATGATTCTCTCTAGTCTCCTGGCTGCTTTAGGCAGAGCATCGCCAGCAGTCAAGGGGGTGATCCTCTTCCTCTCAGTCCTGGTGAGACACAGCTAGAGTGCTGGGCCTGGTTCTGGGCTCCTCAGTACAAGAGTAACATGGGCATACCGGGGCAAGTCCAGTGAAGGGCCACAAAGGTACTGAAAGAACTGGAGCATCTCTCCTAAGAGAAAAGGCTGAGAGAACTGGGAGTGTTCAGCCTGGAGAAGAGAGAGTTAAGGGGGATCTCATCAATGTGTATAAATACTGATGGGGGAGAGCAAAGAAGATGGAGTCAAGCTCTTCTCAGTGGTGTCTAGTGACAGAACAAGAAGCAATGCGCACAGAAAATCACGTATCGATATTGGAAAAAGCCCCAAAATTGTATACTTTGAGGGTGACTGAGCACTTGCACATGTTGCCCACAGAAGTTGTGGGGACTCTGTCCTTGGAGATATTCAAAACTTGGCTGAACACAGCAGACTACCCTGCTTTTGAACAGGAGGCTGGAGCAGATGATGTCCAGAGGTCCTTGCCAACCCCAGCTATTTGGTGATTTGGTGACTTTAAGATTCTGCAGCTCACAGATAATTTTTTTTTGCATTTTTAATAGTCTAAGTTAGAAAAAGAAAGGTAGCATATAAATGGGTATCACATAAATGACAGCAAAATACTGCAAATGCTTGGCAAAGGATAAAACCATGGTATTTTTAGAGACAAATCATTTTGCCAGCTGCATTTGGCATTAAAAAGGGCTATGTTAGCTGGGTGTCATAATTTCATGGTTCTTTCTCAAGTGAACAGAAGTAATTCCAGTCCAAGCCTCCATCTGGAAACCTAAGGCTTTCCCCTATCTGAGTGGCGATTTTAAACTGGTTTTAAGCAAACAGAACTTCAAGAAAGGAGGAACATAGAAAATTTTACAAAGCCAATTGATAAAATAATAATACTTAGTCAAACCTCCACTGAAGTGGGTAGCAGTTCAAGTCAACTTTGAATCGCCTGATGCTGGCAGTGAGCAGCCTCCCACTGCCTCCCTGTATCTCGTCTCAAGCATCTCAAGGACACTTCTTCCTTACTTAGTCATGGTGACAGCAGTGACTTTCTGACCCTCTGGGACTCCAGACCAGCAGACACAGAGAAGTGAGTAACAACAGTCATGGAGTATGCCACATCTGGCAGGTGGTTTGCTTAGTGCTCTGAACATGTTTCGCCGTGAGCTCTATGCACGCAACCAACACAGTAAACTTCTTTGGCAGGTATGTGCTGGACATCTTCATAGAGAGTGGAAGCCATCAAAACAGTGTTAAGTGGCATCAATGGACCTTTGATCATGTTTTAATGTAGTGTTTCTCAGCCTATTGAATGGAAGACCACTGAATCTGAAAAGAATCCCCAGACCATCCTGTACAGTGTTGCTGTAACTATTCCTTTGCAGTCAGCTAAAAGCTGGTTGCATTGTGAATGCCCAACTATTGATTTTCTTCTGCACCATTCTGTTTGCTTCCTTGCGTATACACCAATTTTGTTGTAGAAGGCTGGTTTCGTAAGTCTACCTTGTGTTTTTACAAACAGATGAAAAAAAGTACACTATGCTGCAAAGGAAGTTGTTCTTGGGCTGATGGTTTCAATGACCCCTGCAATCAGGGAGGGACATCTGCCTATTGCATGGGGGCTCAACGCATTCTGAGTTCTACTTCAGAGCAACAAACAAAAGAGTCAACATTTGGATTCTTCATTCATGATCTGATGTGACTAATCAAAACTCCAAAATAAAGAAACAGGCCTTGAAAGCCATGAATTCTTAAAAAGAAGATTGTTTGTTTGGGTTTTTAATTATTATTTGGCCATACACGCTCTATGTGAAGCAACCAGCTTTTCCAACTCTCCTGAAATTATTCGGAAAGAGGAGCTGACCTTTTACTGCTGCAGAAATCCTTGCCATTACACACACTTGCCACATCTTTCACTTTGGTGTCAAACTCCTGTTTTCACCAGAAAACTGCCACTTTACCAGCAGCATACCAGTTTTTGGGTACCTGGCGTTCTGGGCAACCAGCCACCTGGGTGATTCACATCCTGGGTGAATCAGTGCTGCATAGGGAAGCCATCCTCAAGCCATCCTCCCAGCTATGAATGCCAAACAGCTTCCTTAACAGCTCTCATTGCCAGCTCCTCTCACAAGAAGTGGGCATTTGAGGCACAAAGGGGACTTCTCCCCATACCCAGTCAATACTTGTGAGAGGCTTGGTATTTATTGTTTTACAGCTAAACTGGCTCCAGCTCCCACTGCAATCCATGGCGTGCAAAAGGAATTGCAAGAATTGTTTTGTTGTTCTTAAAATGTAAAAAATAACCCCTTGGCTGTCATTCTTCTGGAGTTTTCCACTATCTGAACCATTCAAAAAGTTCTGTATAACCATTTAGTATATGCATAGTATTTTTCTGTATGTGCATAATACATATTTATTTCTTTCTCTATATGTAAAGAATCAAAAACCAAAGTAGCACTTAAGCCATCTCTATATTAGCCCCTACCAACCAATTCCATATTTCTCATTATTTAGTTTTATTTTGTGCAACAGCCTGTGCCATCTAGTCGCTTGTTTTTTGTGAGCTATTGATGCCCCAGGTACTGTCCCTGCTGTGATGGATGTCAGCTATCTATAGGCAAAGTGCGAGCATTGATTTGTGTGCAGATGAATGAGCTGTGCAGGAGCGGGGATCGTTGGCAGTGTGTCTGTGCAAGGTGTAGAGACTTCCCTGTGAGAGCTTTCCATGTGCATGGCATGTACAGTAGTGCAGATCCCAGTCTCAGAAACCTGCAAGGCCTGGCTGCAGCCTTCCACCCCATGGTTAGTGGGGCAATACTTCTTCCTTTTTTTCCCTCCTTGCCTCTTCATGTGATCCACATTTGAGGTGAAACCAGCTAACCAATCTGCTACACTACATCAAGGTCCCATATCCCCAACATACAAGGGTCAAGTCTATATGCACATATGAGAACAAGCTCTCCTACCCTTTCTGGACACATACCTATTGAGGATTCCTGCCTCTCCGGTGTAGGGATGTAGGTTTTTATGTAGGTTTTGCTCACCAAGCTCTTCCACGTCAGCTTCAGGCTGATTTAGCCAATCCCTAATTAATCCCTGGCATCCAAAGGATGCAACTGTGCCCTGCAAGGATGAGGCCTCCACAAGGAGGGTCTCATGGACATGTGTTTGCATTGTTGGTGTTTGTTAAGGACCATCAGATCTAATGCATTCCGACATCCCACAGTAAGTCCTTTTAGCAAAGTCCCCCTTGGTTTGCATAGCACTGCAGAGTGACATTCTTCTGATGAAAGCCTTAGAGGGTTCTGCAAGAGGGGCAATTGCTGAATTGTTCACCTGTGATGGGCTTAGGAGGGGATGATTCCCATGGGCTGGGCTGTCTGGGTTCCTCTGATCACCGTCTGGCCTTGTTGTGTATTTGGGTTAGCAGTTAACCAGATTTCCCCACAGTATTAGCTGGGAATCGTCAGCTAAGGGAAGTCCAAGCTTCCTGACCATCATTAAAACACTGAACTGCTAGCTGCCATTCTAGCCCAGGGCTGAAGAAAGCCAGTTGGCTTCACTAGCAGAAATATTCTAATGTGAGGAAGGAAGTGGCCTAAGCTCAGGTCTTGACCCTCTAGGTAGCACGTATGCTACCAACATTTGAATGCCTGAGGCTGTTTTCTCCTATGTGCTTCGAAGATCTCTTAGCAGGTCTTAAGGTCTTGCATCTCCCTTGATTCCATGTCAAGCTGCTCCAGTGTAAGACAACATCTCATTTCTGAGAAACCTTTTGGCACAGTAACCCATGTTGCATGCTCAAGAGATCCCTGAAGCTGTGTCCTGGTTTCAGCTGGGATAGAGTTAATTTTCTTCTCAGTAGCTAGTGCAGGGCTGTGCTTTGGATTTGCTGTGAGAATAATGTTTATAACACAGAGACGTTTGTGGTCGTTGCTAGGTAATATTGATATTAAGTCAAGGACTTTGCACTTTCTCAGTCCCTGCCAGCAAGAGGGCTGGGGAGCCATGGGAAACTGGGAGGGGACACAGCCAGGACAGCTGCCCGAACCAGCCAAAGGGGTATTCCATACCATAGCACATCATGCTCAGTATATAAGCTGGGGGAAGAAGAGGGAACAGGGGATGTTTGCCATTATGGTGTTTGTCTTACCAAGTAACTGTTACGTATGATGGAGCCCCGCTTGCCTGGAGACGGCTGAGCACCTGCCTGCTGATAGGTAGTGAATTAATTCCTTGCTTTGCTCTGCTTGTGTGTGTGGCTTTTGTTTTACCTATTAAATTGCCTTTATCTGAACCCACAAATTTTCTCACTTTTACTCTTCTGATTCTCTCCCCAGCTGCATGGGGCTTGCAAACCATGATAAGCTGCGAGACTGGAGTTTTAGTTAATATTAAGATGTTTGCAAAATTGTGTAATTATGGAATCAGCTAAGAAGAGAGGTTACCACACCCAGGCAGAACAGCCAGGCAATGCATCGACACAGCAAGAAAGGTCTGTGCTGGCCAGCCCAGGACATGGCATTGGTTAGCCTTATGTTCCTGTCAGTATGCAGAACATCTCAAGACCAACTCACATACTTAACACCATCAGAAATCTCAAAAAGCACCAGAAAACCTATCCACACACACTGTTTACATCAGCAAGTGTAGTGGGTTGGAAATTGAAACTGCCAGCCTTCTCATGGAGAGACTCTCCAAAGATCTTCTCACCACTAACTTTGACTGATGCTGTTGCCTTCAGAAAGGCTGCAGAAAACATTTCCTGGAAACCTAAAGGAGTGTATTTGACTTTTACTGATGCAGGAAATCTTGTTTATTTCCTGGAATGCTATATGTAATGGCCAGAATTTGCCATTGTCACTGACTTTTCTTTATTGTTCTTTGCTTTACGGATAGTCATCTGGATTCATGTATTTATCCAGACTGTAAGCATCTACAGGAAATGACCCCAGTCCCTTTGTAGTCAATAGAGTTGATCATGATTGATACCATCCTAAAGTAGAAGCTTACTTCTTATTAGATTAATCACACCACTACACTAATTAACTGGCACTGACTAGATCACCATTGGCTCTAGCGGGATCATAGATGGTTGGCCATATGTGGACACATACAAATCCCATTGAGATTTCCCTATTTTCATCACAGGTTTTTACTGGCCACACTGTCAAAGCTGACAAGAGAGAACCTCTAGTTCACCTGTTTGCAATGCACACTGTCTCTTGTCTTTCCTTGACTTTCAAGCCGTGTTCCCTTCACAACAGTTTGGCCCTCTGTCTGCATGACTGGGCTGTCTTGGACTTGGTGAAGGTAGACCTCATTGTCTTTTCCATTGTGGTGGAACAAGACAAGGTCTGCTGCAGTTTTTGAACGATATCCTCTTTCTGTTGTTTTCCTCGGCTCCAGCTGACCTTCGTGCTTCTTTTTCATTCCTCACCCTCCAGCCTCAAGCCTACTGCAGCTCCTGAAGTCATTTGTGACCCAGCTGCATCTGTTGGTGTGCACAGGTGTCAATGCCCATTGACGTATCAGTTTTCTTTAATGTAAATTCTGTCTGTTTCCTTGCATATGTTTTGCCATGTTGATGTTAAATGTGGGGTCTGATGCTTCAGCTTCAGTGGGGCCACAACTGCAGCTGAGTAACACACATGCAGTTGTCTGTGGTTGAACTCGATGACATGGTTGGACTCAGTGATCTTAAAGGTCTTTTCCAAACTAAATGATTCTGTGCAGTGCAGCAGCCATTCCTCCTCTTATACCTCATGTGCTTCTCTCTTGAGTCTGAGGGGACCACGAGGGAGATTTCAGCCCACACCATCGGTTTGCAGGCAGTGCTCTGTGGGCAGCAAGGCCATCCAAAGCAATCTGTAGCTCCCCTGGAGTCATGTCTCATTTGCTGTGTTTACAATTCAGAATTCTGTAAGGAGTCGGCCTATCTGGATTTTTGAGTGTTAAGACAGCAGCCTAGGTTACACTGTTGGAGTACTGTTACTTTACATGTATGGTGTTGGCAAATACAGGCCCATATATTTGGCCATAATGTAGAACAATAAGGAATCAGGCAGAGAGCTCATTTTTCTCTCCTGACCCTTTCACACCCATTTCTACTGACTCATCTTCCTCTGCTTTCCAGCAGTCATTCTTTGCCTTCTCCACCATATTTATCACTCTTTTTTTCAATGCAGTTTCCCGTTTGATTTCCTTTTACAGAAACATGTGTACCCTGACATCGTAGATAACTACCACAATTCCAGCTGTCTGAGCACTGATTTTTCTGTCTCTGAACTTGTGAACCATATTAAAAATTCAGGATTTATTGCAGTTGTTTCAGGAATTCCTAACAGACAGATGAGCATGATTTCAGAGGAAATAATTCTTCTGTAGTCATCCTGTCCTGTATTCCCCTTGGCACTCCTTGGGCTTGAGAATATTAAAAGTGGAAGAAAAATGGCTCACAGTTAAAGCAGATTAATGAGACTGCATGTCTTTTTGGCACACATGGAAACCACATGCAATTGAATACCAGTACCTTCTCATTAGTGCTAAGCAAATCTATTTTGAGATTATTCCTCTTGGAGGAACTGTGTGAACACCACAGCCAGCCTCCTAAACCCATAAAGATATTTCACTACTTATCACTTGCTTTCATGGTACTGGTAGACAGGTTTGCAATTACCTTGGATTGCCTCCAGAGAGTGTGGCAGGGGGGTGTATGCCCATATCAAAGGGTTAACTCTGTGTGTGACTGTTGTATTGGGTTGCAGACAGCTCCTCAGCTGGGGAAGGTGACTGGCACTTCACTAAATGACTGTCACAGGTGTCCTTCAGCAGGTAAGGGAGGACAATTGTCTCTCCTCCGTTGGCCTGCTCCTGTGGGACACGGTTTTCCCTGGTCTTGTAGGGAGGATCAGGAGTAAACCTCAGGGTGGAAGCAGCAGCATCCCATTCCCAGGCTTGTGTTCCCCTCTTGCCAGGTGATCGTTGGGAAGGTAGGAAGCTCAAGTCCAACCAGAGCACTGAAAAAGCCCACCTAAGTGCCCAGGAGGTATGGTCAGGAGATCTTGGGTGCTGACTTGAGGTCTTGGGCTGGCTCTTTGAGAGAACCACCGGCAAGAGCTTTGAGCACATGAGCACCATATCTAGAGCCAGCCACTAACAGACTGAATGTGTCAGCCACGTGCTCATTCTGCCTTGCAGTGATTTGCTGAGATGAGGGCTTTTCTCAGGGAATGAACCCACATTTCTAGGGCAATTCCAAGTGAATAGTTCTGTGCCTGCTCTCTCCCGGTGATGACTGAGGAATGAGGAGCTCTTTTCCTCAAGTGTTTTCTACTGATGAGCCTAAATTACTCCTCTCTGAGCCCTCTGTGGCCGTCACAGGACTGACAGCTACCTCCAAGACTGGATCAGACTTGATTTGATTGAGTTGAGGGGAGAGGGAAGGAGGACCCGAACTGCACGTGTGCTGCGTGACACCTTACCTGACTGCTCTGTTAAGGGATGTTCCATCAGCTGCACAATCCCCTCTATCCCTGCTAGTTCAGAGTTAACATGAACAATTCTGTGCCATATAATCACCTCATTTACTGCAGCAGAGGCATTCCCTAGGTCTGACTGTGCCGACGAGATGATATTCAAAACACACAGTTAGGTGGGATCTCTGTGACACTTGGCACAGGAATTGCCAAGGGAATGCTCTTTGGTTTTGTCAACAAAAAAATCGGAGTTTACTGAAATGAATTTATTTCATCAAATTTGTAACTATCATAAATAACCATTTTGATCAGAAAAATTATCATCAATCAAAGCTATGTCTAATTTCTACATGTGGTTTGTATCAAGTGCTTGAAAAATGATTGCTTTTCAGCTAGAAATTAATTTGAGGCATGTGATAGATTTGAAATGTTGATTAGCGCAAAGGTAGCAGGTGCCTCTTTGCCCTTGCTGTACCCTGCTCTGTTAACTGCAATGGTTCAGGCTTTCTGCTGTTTCTACAGACTGAATTAACACCACCTTACCCCACTGAGGCAAGATTCTGAAAAGGGGAGCATGGAAAGAAGAAGCCATCCTGTGTTGCTCATGGTGGGGGTGGACAGAGGCGCTTCTGGGAGGTGGGAGTATGGACACTGCTGGGCAGATCTGGGGCTCCAGTTTTTCTTGCAAAGAGAAGAGGGTGTTTTATCCTCTCCTTCACTGTCCCCTGTCCCACTCCACATTCACTGTTGTAACTGCTGACAGGTAAATGGAGGAAAACAGTAGTGAGTTTGAATCTCCACTTTTGGGCTATATTGGCATGACTCAGTACTATCAGTGACATCTGTATTGTTTGATGATTACAGCTGCAGATGTCTTACCAGTTTCTGTTTAGATTTACTTTTAATCATAATGGGTATCTTGTCTGACAAGGGTCCCAGTGGCTGTGTATGGCACATTTGAGCTTTCTGTGTTAAAAAAGAACAAAGACAGCAGAGAAACAAAGAGCAGGGAGACAAACCCAGGACAGGGCAAGGGAGACACCAGCAACCGTATTAGGCCAAACTGTAAGGAGAAGAAAGTCAGTCCTTGGACACAGCAATCACTATGGAGTTGAATAAGGCTCATGTAGGAGACATTTGCTGAATGTGGTGGCCATCCCAGTATTCAACTCATCTTGCACTTTTAAATCAATCTCCCAAGAGTTAAGCTTTTGTATTGTTGTCAGACTGATCATCAGATATGTGTGCGTTGTATTACTAAGCCATCTTTGTGCTGCCTATGAAACATCACCAGGCTGCATCCCTTCCTAAGAGGGGAGGATTTTCAATTGGTTTGACTTCTCAGGGCTGGATTATTGCAATTCTTTGTTTGCAGGAGTTACCGACTGTGTTATCTCCTGAATGCAGCTGATTCAGGATGCAGCAGCTCACAGTCTTCTGGGCGCTTTGTTGTTTCAACATAATGTTCCCATTTTAAAGTCTCTGTGCTGGCTTCTGGTGAAATTTTGTGTCAAGTTTGAAGTCCTGCTACTAGTGTAGAATATGTTTAACATTACACCAGTTCCTTTTGCTGTCTGATAGCATGTTCCTCACTGCTCAGCAAGATCCTAATTATTATTGTAAAGCTATGCGGAAGGAGAGAGCATCTGCTCCCTGAAGGGTGTTTGGTCAAGGACCTTCCCAATGCAAAAGGGGTGATAAGAAAAGGAGGAAGCCACAAGCAAGAGGGCAAAGAGACCCAAACCTAAACTGATACAGAAAGCAGCGATGGGAGTCAGTCACACTGACTGTTAAGGATATGTGGATATAATAATTTTTATTGCTAAGGTTATCTTGTCAAATGGGATTATAAGGAAAAAGGGATAGCATTAAACCAAACAGACAGAGACCCAAATCTGGCAGATAAATGCAATGGAGCAAAAGACAAGAAACCAACCTTGATGTGAGCACCCAGCAAGGCAGCCTGGTTAGAAGGGGAATATTACTAAACACAAGGAATTGTCTGTTGAAAAAAATACTGATGGGGAAAGGCCTGACTGCCTGGAGCTGCAAGCTTGGTAAGGCAACCAGAAACAGCCTTGAAAAGTGCTGCTGGTGTCTTGGAAGTGCAGTCAGGGTACCTACAAACTGGAGACCTGGGAAAGGGCAGGCAAAATCATTGTCCCTCCTCTCATCTGTGTGATGTACTTACACTCCCTGCACATCACATCCATTTCTTGTGTTTGGTACTGACCCAGCATCTAAAACTGCAACAGCTGAAGTACTGTGGGGGTACTCATTTGTCACTATCCTAAAATACCTCAGGATGTCTCAGCTTGTTCTAACTTTCTGCCTTCCTTCTGCTTTTTTGGTTTTGTTATTCTTTTGCCACTTTAATGATATCAAAAGTTATCAAAAGGTAACTCTGAAAAACATTTAGAAGGGAAACATCAAAATTACTCCCCTGCTTCTCCACGTCTATCAGCAATTAATTCTGATTCTATAGTGTGCTGCCTGGTTTTGCCATAGCTCCTTCATTTATGCAGCAGTACCCAATGTTTATGAGCAATGACACAGGCCTGTGACACTGGGCTGCTGAAATCAACCCAACCTGCATGCATCCACCCAAGTGCAGAAGAAGCTGAGATCCTATGGAAAGCTCAGAATGATGCACTCAGAGCAGTCATTCAGACTTTGCCATGTGTGAAATATCTTTTTATCAGAGACACCTCCATCCCCCTCCCCAAGCCCTACCAAAATACCTGCAAATGTTGAAGCAAATGACAGGTGACCTCAGCACTCTGGGCAAACGATCCTCCCTTGCCTTCAGTACCACATAACTGATGAAATGGAGGCTGAGCCTTTTCTTTCTAAATTGCATAATTTTCCTAAATTTCTTCCTTCTCTTTGTGGGGGGAAGTATCAAAGTCATTTTGCGTGTTTGCAAATACTTCTAAGCAGCATGGGGTTAATGCTCCTTGAAGTGTTGAGGCACAAAAACTTGAACTGTTGTTACTGGAGAACCAGCAAGAAAGTTGAGAATAGTTGAGGATACACTAGGACTGTGTCTAAACACATGGGTATAGTGTCTTGCTGGTGAACAAGTGATTTAATACTCAGAAAGATGTTCCCCTTTTGAGTTACTCAGTTCTTCGGATTACTACAGAAACACAACCAATCTTTTCAGAGGCCTGGTCTGGAAGGGGAAAGACATTGATGTCTGGGGAGAAAGAAATAGCTGAATGCTCTATATTGCCTTAAAAACTGGCCAATGGTTTTATTATGTTTCAAACTTATCTTAAGATGATTCTTAATGCCTAGCAAATGACTGTCTCCCATTCCTTACGGACCTCTTTGCTGTGGTTGTCTGAAATAGATAGATGATTATTTATTATATTTAAAAGTTATTTGGCTTTTTGTCCTAGCCAGAACAGAAAACAGTATTCTGTGTTTGAATGTGTATTGCTTGTATAAAAGATCTAAGATTAGAAGCCAAAAGGTGAAAAATGATGTCAGTAGTCTGAGACAGAAGAGTAGCTTATACCCTTGAATGCACTAAACCCAAAACAAACCAGTGGTGGCATTGCTGGTTTTGTTGTTGTTGGTTTGTTGTTTTTTTTAACCGCCTGCTAAAAACCAGAAATTTGGGGTTGGATTCCTAAACCCAATGGAAATTAAAATCCAGCCCTGCACCACAGAGGCAGCAGAGCTGAGCGGGGCAGGTACTCTTCCCCCCATCCCTGCATCCCTCTCACAAAACCCTTCAGCCTCTCCAGTCCAGTTGTCAATCGCAGACTGTTCCTTCCAAATTCCTCTCCTAATTTGAGTTACCAGAGAAGCGGACTTATTTCCCTGTGAATTATACACCACGGACCAGGGCTGGATGCCTTGGTAGAAGCTAGGTTTTTGCTAATGTCAGTAAATGTCAGTAAACTTCTTATGGATCAGTTCTAGAGGAGGCAATACTAGATCATTCAGCTGTCTCCTCTTCATACTCTGGATTTTCTCTCTTTCCCCTTGCATTCTCAACTATTTGAAAATAATTCGGGTTATTTTAAAAAAATAATCTTTAAGTAGCTTGACCCCCTTGCCAGATATCCTCTTTTCTGTTCTTTGCTGTTGCTTTACCATCTCTTGCTTTCTCCCCCCAGGATGTAAGGAGGAATTAAAAAGAAAAACTTTGAATTGTTTTAATTTGACTTTTAGCTGCGTATTTATGCTTCTGCTAGGTACAATGATTTAGCTCATAAATCACTGTTCCCCTTTGTATTTAGGGGAATTCCACTGTGCTGTGTGTGATCATGTATGTCTTGGAGATGATTTGCCAAATAAATATAGATGACATAATTACAAACACACACTGTTACCCAATCCAGTCACCACTATAACCAAAGGAGAAAGTATTTCCCATTTTATGGATGTATATTCCATAACCTCTGAATGTGAGGGCTTGAGACAATCCAGGATTGTTGCCCTTGGAGCAGTAACAGGCCTTGGTCAGGTACAGAAATCCTAACCAATAGCAGATAGCAATGGGAAGCTGGGCTGCCCTCTAAACTAAACTTGTATCTATTTCTTAGGTCTTGCCAAAACTGGGATTCACACGATGTTACCCATACTGACTTAAGTACAGCAATATATCCTCTTCATGTGGAAATGGTGGTTTTCAGTATCCCCAGGGAAATAACGATTCTGGCAGAATAGGCACCCACACATCCAGAATATGCATCAACAGTATGTTTCTAGTGATGAAACCACATCAGTATGAAAGAAAATCACACCGGTCCAGTTCTAAGTCTTTCTGATGTAATTGCCTTGGGAAGTGAAAGCAATGGAAGACAAACTATACACTAAATATTTTCTGACAGGAAAGATTTCTAATCATTCAGGAGAAGAGACAGGCATCACCATCTCAGATTATGCAGTTTCTGAGTAATCACAACAACCCACCAGGGACAAGAAGTCATTTCCCTGAGATAGGCACCTGAACATCTTTTCATCATTTAGCATGTACACTACATTTCCAGATTTATCTGGTGAAGAATGCTAATGAACTTTCTGGACTACTTGTATCCTACGACTCCGACAACTGTGGTTTTGTATTAAGTAATGTGGCATATTAATTCATAATTTCCATAGGATCACCCCAAAGAAGATGACAGTTTAACTACAAGAGCTGTTATAAAAAGATGTTGGATGCAAAAAATCCTCTTCCAATCTCCCTAAAATCTACAGTGACCATGCAGGTAAGTGAGAGGAGATCTGGGGGCACAGGCACCTCTTTGTGTGTTCTTGTGTAGGAAGATGCAAATACATTTCTTCTCTGAGCCCAGAGGCAGCCCTGCACCGTGCTGGCACAGCACTGCACCAAAGAATATGCGGCTCTCTCTTAGCAGGGGGTGTGTTGTGGGCGATAAACCTTATCTTAACTGTGGCTGTGCAGTTTCTGCTTGGACACAGATCAGCATGGCTTGCAAAATTCACGCTTTATGCACATGGCATGAGCACTGAGCAGCACAAGAAGAATAGAGCCTGATTTCCTGACCCGGGGTCCATACTCCAGCTGATAAACCACACTGCCTCTTCTATGAGGCCTTTGGTCACACTGAGAAAAATAATAAAAATACTTGGAGTTTATTATATTGGTTATAGAAAGACAGTTTGCTTTAGCACTGAGGCACATTATTCTTTAAGTAGTAAATATCTATGGGGAGGCAACCTGAGTATGGAGAAATGGATTACTTAAAGCTTTCCAAAACAATTGGACTCAAACAGCGAGAAGAGTTCTAGGAAGAAAATCAACTAATAAATTATAGCAATTCCACACTAGAGCAGGTAAGGAGAGATGGTATTTCTTACCAATAGAGACAAGGCTTGTGTGGAGAAGTTACCTCTCCATTTGACTGCCTGATGCAGCTGGAAACAGAGAAAAGAGCTTTCATGCATGAAAGCCCTTTGGGTAAGATGAAAAGCACACCCCTTTTTTCCCAACTTTCTGCTGGTCTAATAAGATGTTACCACCCCCTCAAAGGCCCACCTTGCATGTATTTTTAAATCATCACAGATGTGACTCCTATTTAAACAACCCTTTTCTTGAACAATTTACATCAAAGTCTACCGAACACAAGAGAGCCTTTCTTAAGCCTCAGACAATGGAGCTGCAACTTCTCAGGCCTCGGCAGCCTTTGCACTGAAGAAAGACAAAACAGCTTTATTTTCTTCTTCAGACAGAGAAAACAGCAACTGCTACTTCTGAATATTTGAGCCTGGGTTACAGGGAAACTTTTGTATTTCATGTTCTGGCCTACTATCAGAGATGGAAAAGAGGGGTCCAAATGGGCCTGCTTGTTTGACATCAGTAATCCAAGGATGTTTTTCCCTTCCTGGCTGCTGGCTGTGCTCTGTGAGTGGGAACCAGAGCTCTGTATGAATCGGACTCGCTAAAAGCCATGCAAACATGGGTGTGATGACATTTACTAGACTGAAAGTTCAGCAAAGTGAAATAAAATAGGGGAAGCACTGACTTTCTTGCATGTCCTTCAGCAGAAAGTTAAGGTGAGGCTCAAAACATCAGATTCCAGAGTTTCTGGATCAATAACTGTAGGTTAAAATGCTATTGCATCAATTGCACAAATGAACCAAACTGCTGCAGCCCAAATCCCAGCCAGCTGGCTGTACAGCTCTAAGGCTCCTGGGATGAACTTTGTTAAAGTCTTCATGTACCTCTTGAAGATTTTACCAGTCAACATGCCTTTCTGTATAGTAGCAGTTAGTGAATCATATTATGCATTTTGCAAACTGTTATTGCTCTCTTCAGATTACAATGAAACAAAGTCAGCCTTTCCGCAAATTAATGTCCTTGTTCAAAGGCATTTCAACTGCCTTTTGGCCTAACCCAAGATTCAAAAAGAAAGATTTGCATAACTGAAGCATACTTGGAACTTACATTAAAAATATGGATTACTTATGATTTCGGTATTATTTTCTTCTGTATTCCTCTGAGGATGAAGATAAAACATCTGCATAAACATGCATAAAAAGGCAATTTTTTTGACTCACATACACAAAATTCATTAGCAGGTAGGATGGCAGTGACTTCCCTGGCAAAATAACCTACAAAACACACTGATATAAAAATTAGTGTAAGAAAATTCCTTTAGAAATGTTCAAAATTCTTCATGGTTAAATAGTAAATAATGAATATTTCCTTGTAGCTGCAGTATGTGTTACAGCTTTAAATTATTAAATGTGCAGCAGCAGTGATCAAAAGCCTCCTTCATTAATAACTTCTCATCGATTACTCTTGTACAGGTTTAGGAACTACTGTGCATCTGACCACATAGGCAGCATGGGCTCAGTGGGGCTGCTGCATCCCTGATGCGTCATAAATACGTTGCACAGAAATATGCAAGACCTAACTGCACTCTCCCATCTCATCATGCAGTTGTACCACCTACCCTTCATCTGGATCGCAGCTCTGTTGCTTATGACTAGTGCTATCTGTGCTCAGCTAAGGATCAAGCTTGCAGAGAGATGGCCGATACATGATACAAAATGTCTGGGGCATGTACAGAATATTCCAAAACTCAGCAGGCTTCCTATCATGTCTTCTCCTCAAAACTCACTCTTACTATCAAGCTTTAGTGAACCTCTCTAAATACAGGACACTATTGCCTTTTTGGAGATTAGGAACCACCAGCCTTCAGGGTGATCTAGTGCCCTGTCGGTGGCCAGTCCACCTTAAAACGTGGCCTTCCTGACCTTGCAGTGCAGGAAAGCAACAAGAAATACTATCCTCAGTGAGGTCCTGAGTGATCAGTTATGCAAAAATCCTGATAAAGGATGGACACTTCCCACGCTCATTGTAAACACATAGGGATGTTGGTTTGACTGCCCTGAATTCTAAGTATTTTTAGCTGGAGCTCCTGAGCTGCAGGGTGTTTGACTGCAGTTGGCACTGATATAGGGAAATCTGGAAAATCCTTTGATTCCAAGATTAAATTTGGAGAAACTTTATTAGGGCTTTTATGGTTAGCTGAAAACAGATTGAAATAAAAGTGAGATGCTGTTTATTGTTACAGGAACCAAAATATGAGGAGTTAAGAGAATGGCGAAGGCAGACTCAAGTAGATGTTAATTCCTTGTGCTGAGACAAACATTACTGACAGGCAGTACAGAACTCAGAAGAAATACAAAAAGCTTACCAGTGGAAAGCATTCTGGTATCTTCCCTGCTACTAGTGGGGAACTTGAATGACTTAAGGTTTGTTTGATGTTTTCTGAAAGTGTCTTCAGATTTCTTTAGACTTCTTAAAAACAAAGTGTGTCGGGGCCCCTCCAGCAGTATTAGATAATATACAGATGTTGAGACAAAAATCTTGTAGCATGGACTCTTCATAAATTTCAGTATAGAGGTTGGATTAAGTTAGACTTAAAATGACCATTAAAATGTTGTCATTATACTCACATTTCAGTCTCTGTTTATGTTCTCTGTGCTCATTGCTCTGTGTTGCTAAAAATATATTCAAAATACCAGGTTGCTGATGATTTGTGGCTGTTGCAGAGACTGGTGAATTATGTGCTGCTGAGCATTACAGGTTTTTTGTGAGACCTGCTTTTTCTAGGAATGTAGTGGAAAGTGGTCATGGATTTTATTATAGAGATGATCTGGGTAAGATGATCCCTGTAAAAAATTGCTGTATATAAAAAAGATAGATACCTTATTCCTGTGGTGACAAGCAAGTAAATCTGCTGTCAGGTTCTCTTGCTTGTTTGGGCACTCAAAGAGAGCTTCCTACAGCTGTGGTGAAGACAGTTTCATTTTGGCTAAGTTGCCATAGGGATTCTGCAGCTGGAGCTGTAGGAGAGCAGGTTGTCACTTGTCATTAGCTTTGTTTTGATCCTGTGGGCCAGGATGTATCTCAGATACTGCCCGGTTAGCTCCTCTGCTCCTGACTTGGGGAAGGATGGCTGCTGAGGACAGCCTGTGAGCTGGAATATGTTTACTCAATTCCTGCCTCTGTTCGAGCTCACCTGGTCATTTGTGCCTTATCAAAGACTCAAAGTAAGAAACGACAAAGCTGTCATAAAGATTAGTCAGTCAGTGTACTTGAAATAAGGAATCCATCACAGCCAGGCTATGGTGTCTCATTGCCAGGACCCGCTCTCATTTAAGGCCATGCAGTGCATTGGAAGAGCAAAGAGGCCAAGGGATGATTGAAGTACTGTACTTGGTGTCCACCGGTTGTAAGGGATGCTAGTACATCTTTATATTATTTGAATAACTGCTTATTCTTAAGGTAGACTTAAATTTTGCTTCCAAGTACGCTCCAAGATAGGTTTCCCTCTCCCATGCCTGGTGAGAAGTATGCCTACATGATCTAGGAGACAGGTATATGAACCACTGAAAGAGACATGGCATGTAATTAAACAAGAATGGTTGGGCTTGCTTTTTATCTCACTCATTTCAGTTCATTTTAATAGTGTCTGACACTCAGCGCTTTGTGTGTATCTCCAGAGACTGGAATGGATGTGCTGGACATAGTCCGGACAACAAAACTTGGAACTAAAGAAATGCCTGTGTGGCAGAGAAATCCCAAAGAAGACAGGCTAAACTGCAAGTATTTTGTCATGAAACTAATGCTTAGTTAATTACTCTACTTAGACTGTGCCCAGTCCAAGTCTATGTGGATAGATGAGTAAACCCAGAGCATGGTGTGGGGTTTTGGCATGTAGTGCACTGCTCTGAGTGATATAAACAACACTATTTTCAAAGTTCCTCTTATATTGATGCTATACTGAACTCCTGTGAAATAGCCCCCTCTTCTTCTAAAGCTGATTTAAAGAATCAGTCACCAATATGCGAGCTGAGGATATCTTCATTCGGCAGTGCTGGGTGCATGGGGGTCGCCCCACCAAAGTCATGCACACCTAGGGGACTTTTCAGTCCCTTCTTTATACAGGCTACTCATACCTATCCATTAATTTTCTGGGAAATTGTTTACATATTCATTACAATTCTGGGAACTCATTTACATATCTCATGCCTGTGCAATATCCTTGAGGAGTGGTCGTCTGGGGGTCTTCAGGATGAAGATCCTGAGTCTTCCTCCAGTTAACTTTTTACCTCTTGTCTCTGCACAGACTCTGTTCCTCACTAAACTAGTGACCATGATTTAAAGTCCTTGTCTTTGCCACATTGCATAGACAACAAGAACTTAGGACCAGATGGCCTTCTTAAAGATAACAAAAACCCAAGGACTTAGCAATTAGTACATCCTTTATGTCAACAATAAGGGTCTTTGGACGTTTCCCAACTTTTAGATAAACATATTATTCTTTAGATAAGTGGTACATCATTCATCATTCCCACCTTTTCTAGTAACTTTTGCAAATCCTTTTGCAACTACAGAAAATCATCGTTCCCTATGATAATTCCTTGGCAACACCAAATGAAACATCGAAGTGATATACATATTAGTATTACTAAAATTACTACTATAATTGTTATAACAAAAGTGTGTTTTAGCCATTCTAGGTTAGGCAACCACGAGGTTAGTTTATTCCGTATTTCTTTAAAATCCCATGATAAATCATCTTTGGCAATTTCATGTAAAACCCTTGTCTGTTTACTCTAAGTCAGTGGAAACCCTTCCACTTTGATCTATGTACATACAACAACTAGTATTAATAACTGTACATAATCCTCCTTGAGCTGCTAATAATAAATCTAAAGCCATTCTATTTTGCAATACTACTTGTGACAAACTAGATACCTCTCTTTGTTGAGCCTTTATTGCATCAATCGTTCTATTTTCTAAGTTTTCTATTATTGCTGATACATTAACTATGGTCTTTTCCAACTCACTTACTCCCAACCATGGGATAAACCATTGGGCAAAGCTATGAAAAGCACTCAGTCTTTTTATCAGGGGGTTTTCAACATCTCGTCTAACTTTCCGAACATGATTTCTCAGGTACCCTTTTGATAAGAAATCATGCAAAGTCATATTAGGAACTACTGCTCCCAATGTACATGTCCCCATCCAATTTTCTGGTAAAACATTTCAGGCTGTATCATTACTACAAGCTGTAGAATTAACAAAAAATGAGGTACCAATACCTAAAGTCGTATTACAGACCATTTGAACCCTTACATAATTACAGAATTACAATCTAATTTTCCTAGTCCTCTGGGTGGATTACATCTTTGTACACATGTATAGTATGATTTCTGAATCTCAGGACTATTTATCTCCAATTTCAGAATTTCATCATTTTCAGTATCCCAAGCAGTATTTTCCCAAAGATTTATCCAGGATTGATTCTTAGGCAATGGGATTCCAATTAACAATACACCTTTTCCCCCATGTTCAGGCATATGAGTACATATCCAACAGCCAGTCTTATTCAAAGACTGAGAGATGCCTTGTACCAATGATAAATGTACATTTTTGTTCCATAAGGTTAAATTCAAATTTGGCAACAGTCCCATTATAATCACAATCTGAAGAACCATAGTCCCGTGGGTCCTGCCTGGACGACGGCCCATGATTTCTCAGGAGCCTTCTTTATCCACGAGTAATGTATCCAGGATGGTTGTTCTCTTATCTTAACGGCAGTAAAGGTCATCAACAATACTTGATACGGTCCTTCCCACTTTTCTTCCAAAGGTTTTCCTGAAAAAGTCCTTACATATACATAGTCACCGGGTTTAAAAGAATGGATCTAATGGTCTAATCCTCTGGCCCTAGTCCCCAGAACTTGTTTATTTATATTTTGTAATTGTCTCTGGAGGGCCTTCATATATTCACATAAATATCCTTCCCCTAACTGAATTAAATCTCCCGCAAATTGCAATTGGTAAGGCTTCCCGTATAATATCTCAAAAGGGCTCAAATTTTCCTTTGTTCTAGGTTTCGTTCGTATTCTTAATAATGCCAAGGGAAGAGATTGTGGCCAAGTTAAGTTTGTCTCCTGTCCTATTTTAGCTATTGTTTGATTAAATGATTCATTTTTTCAACCTGTCCACTTGCTTGGGGCCTATAAGGAGTGTGTAACTGCCAATCTATTCCTAGTATTGTACTCACTAGTTGTACTATTTTAGCACAAAAGTGTGAGCCTCGATCAGAAGAGATTGTTGTCAGGACCCCAAAGCAGGGGATAATCTCGTTCAACAATCCTTTAGTTACCTCTTTTGCCTTATTTGTTTGACAAGGAAAGGCTTCTGGCCAACCTGAAAACATATCAGTCATAACTAATAAATATCGATACCCCCCTTTTCTTGGGAGTTCTGAAAAGTCAACTTGCCACTGATGTCCTGGATAATACCCTCTGCTAATGACTCCCAGTTTTATCCTATTTGCCACATTGTGGTTATTGCGTAGACAAATTTCACATTGCTGAGATACCTGTTTTATTGTAGTATATAAATTGCACCCTATTAGTTTCTGGTTTAAACTTTCAAAAACGATCTCTGCTTCTAGCTGTTCCAACAAGTCCCAACCTAATAAAGACTTTGGGGATCCTGGTAAATATAAAAATTTTGTATTCCCATCTCTTTTCCCAATTTATATTTCAGTGGTTTTAAAAAGAAGGCTTTTTCTTGTTGGCCAGTAGCCCCTACAACGGTTACAAACTCTTTATCTTCTGGTGTCAATTTCTGATTTAACACTGAATAAGAGGCCCCCATATCTATTAAAAAGTCTATTTCCTGTTCTATATTCCCTAGCTTTATTTTAACCAGTGGATCTGCTAGGGCAGATTCCCCTGTTTCCCTTCATTGATCAGGGGTAATGCTAGCTGTAACAGGCTGAGTTCCACTTAACTTAGGACATTGTCCTTTCCAATGACGTATTTCTTTGCAGTAGGCACGCTGTTCTGATCTTAAGGGCTGTCGAAGTCCTCGTCTTCCAGTTCCCCAACCTCTTCCTCGGAGGGGATCTTCTTGTTTTCTCAATGCAGCTACAGTGGCTGCAGAAATGGTTTTTCCTAATTTCTGTCTCTCATCCCCTTCTCTATTTCGGAATGTTCTCCAAGCCCCCTCTACCAGTTTCTCCAAATACCTTATCTCTGGTTCTTTCAATTTCTGAAGTTTCTTCCTTATATCCTCAGTAGATTGTCCTAGAAACAATGAAACCAACTGTTGTCTGCCCCCCTCAGGTGAAGGATCTAAGGTGGTGTATTTTCACATAGCTGTTCTTAATCGATCAAGAAGCTCCGTAGGGGTTTCAGTTTGTCCTTGTTTTACAGTATACAAGCTTGACCAATTTACCGATTTTGGTATTGCATTTTCAATGCCAATTTTTATCCATTCCTGATATCTCTTTAGCAATCGATAATCATTATAACCCCATTTAGGATCTGTTCTTGGCACATGAACATCAACTGCACCCGGTAGAGCCCCAGCCATTGTCTGAATTTGGACCTGAGTCCGAGCAGTTTTAACTACTAATTGTTTTTCAGTTTCAGTTAACGCATCTAGCATTAAATCTGTATCTTTCCAATCTGTATCTAGATTTTTAACAATTGGCTCAAATCTCTTAGCAATTCCTTCGGGATCATCTCCATACCCTTTTACTGCTTCTTTCCAAGAATCCAAATCATTCGTTGTAAAGGGTACTTTAGTCCTAGCCAGACCAGCAGCCCCTATAGCTTGTCGTAAGGGGGCCTGAATTACTAGCCCAACCTTACTTCAGGTACGAGCTGTTATTGGAGTAAAACCTAAATCCTTTGAGCTCGATTCACCACTTGCTCCTTCAATACCTGCCTCTTCACTTACATTATTTTCTGGTTGTACCAGAGGCAAAGGTGGAGCAAAAACAAAATCCTCCATCCTTTCCTCTGGTTCATTCAATTTTATACATCTCTGCCCAATACTACATGCCGAACAGCATCTCTTCATCGTCGTGTGCTACCCTTCTGATCCTTCTCTCTTGCTAACACTAGAGGGTCTTGTGGAGCTAAATTAATACCGCAACTCTTTTGCCACTCGGAGTGATTCCTCAGAGTGAAAAACATGTCTGCATACGTTACTTCATCCCATTTTCCTTCCCGCCTTAAGAATAACATTAATTGCCACAAAGTATTATAATTCAGTGTCCCATTTAAGGGCCACTTTTCCCCATCTCCTCTAACTTATACAGGGGCCACCACTGATTGCAATACTTAATCAGGGTTTTCTTATTTACGCTTCCTCCAGGTTGTCCTCCTATTTCCTTCCAATGGCTCAAAACACATCCTAAAGGGCTCTTTCTTAATATTCCACTGCTGTTTCCACCCCATAACACCTTAACTGTTATCCCAACCACAAATCACTTTAATCTCACTTACAGCTCTCTCTTTCTTATCCCAAGGAGTCCAAACCTTACAATTGGGGCATTCAATTTCTTGCCCCCACTGTATATACAATATTTCTTTACACCATATACACTTTAAAACGTATAGAGGTTTACACTCACCCTTCGGATGCTTAAGACAGTATTCACACACCCACATTTATATCACACCCAATACAGAAATTCCTTTACATTTGCAACATAACACGAGCAAAACAAGTAATATCAAGCCTATGACTATCAAGCCTATATATATGGATTGACTCCAAATCATCAAAAGTATCTAGTCTTCAGACAAAAAAACCACAAATCATCTACATTAGCTTAATATTGAAACAAACACCAAATCAAATGTATACCTGGAGTGCTAGCTACCCGGCATATGCCATCCCGCATAAGTATATAACAGTCTTATGTCTTACGGATAGCTTTACAAACAGACCGGTCCCCAAAACCAGAAGTATTCCCAAATACTATATTTGAATAAAGATAATACCTGTTGCTTAG
This sequence comes from Falco cherrug, assembly GCF_023634085.1. Classification (NCBI taxonomy): domain Eukaryota; kingdom Metazoa; phylum Chordata; class Aves; order Falconiformes; family Falconidae; genus Falco; species Falco cherrug. Next base: position 76,300,451 of record NC_073701.1, on the reverse strand, counting down.
TAGGATGGAGTCCTTGTCTGCTCCTGCGGTGATCCAGATGAGACGACGAGCCCCTCCGGGAAAATCCTGGGGGTACCCTGGTTCAAACCATTGTGAAAGGAGGCAAAAAAGGTGGAAGGCAGGAGATGGGGAATCCAGTCCAGGTCGTTGGATGAAGGGAAGGAGAAGAAATGGCACTGATGCTAATCAATGAGTTTAGTCTCTTGCAGAGAACATCCTATAAAACCCAAGGACAGTTAATAGTTTTAACACTTAATGGAAACAGTAACACACCCTCTGGTGAATTCAATGATTCAGACAGTGTGAAGCAGCCCCATTTGTCTGCCCCAGAACAGGCTGCGCCCCTCCCTTCCCTTTCAATTCTAATTAAGACCTGCATTTGTAAGGAAGATAGGCTGGAATCCAAATTTAAGTTTCCTAATTTTGCCATCAGTAAGGAGCTGTATGAGCTTCTTTCAGAGCCCTTCCCTTTGCAGGAATAGCTGATAGTAGTTACAGCCTAAGTGATAACAGCAGAAGCGTGAATATTAGTCTTTCTCATACTGCACATAGTTCATGCTGGCTTCCTTCACATGAATTTTAGCAACTGATGCAGTACATTAAAAAATCAGATGTTTTTCCCTGAGGCTATCATATGCAGTAATTAAATCAAACACGCACGGGAGTTACGCAGGGGGGTTGACAATACATTTAAACCCACTGTGCTTCAAATACAGGGTGATGCACATCAGTTCAGGCTGATCATTTTTTTCCAGCAGAGGTTTGTTCCAGTGCAGGTTGCTCAATTCTACAAAGATTTAGGCATCCTGGTGGCATTTAAGCATATGCTTTACATTAAGTATGTGAATAGATGTAGTTCATTTCAGTGTAATACCCATTTACTTAAAATGAAGCATATGCTTGCTCGTTTGCTAGTCTGTAGCCAGCTTTCCTAGGATGAAGCCCTAGGACAAGGAGAAAGGAACAAGAAAGAGCTTTTATGCCCCCTGAACAGGCTGAGCAGCATTCAAAGCAGAGGCAGACTGTGCTCAGCTAGAGCTCTGCTCCGCAGCATGGGGCCACTGAAAGGCAATGTAGCTGCAGTTTGAAGAAAAGAGGATGAAGAGCATCCCAGAGCCTGGAGCAATCTGGGCTGAATCTCTTTTCTTCCATCCAGTTAGCATGAGATCACTTTGGATGAGCCAGCTGAGCTAAATGCTTGGAAGCTGGTGTGAGTAGGGCTTTGGTCATCACTAAATGGTGCTGCATGTGGTCTTGTCCGGGTCTGTTAATGGAGACCACACTGCAAGCCCACAAATGCCAAATAGTTGCTAAGTGGGCTATCGAGAACCTGATTGCAATGTAAATCATACAATAGAAGTGTTGGAGAATTTCTTTCTTCTCCCTGCCTAAATGCGACTCAAGTGAAAGATCACAGTTTAAAACCTGACTCGCAAATAAATACCTTTCTGCTTCAACATAAGGCTTTGGAGGTGAAACATAGAGTTGGGGTAACAGAGGGAGCTCCCAAAGGAATTTAGTATCAAGGCAATTAATCTGAATTTTGTCTTAGAGATGCACTGGAAAGCAAAAGTGCTTTCTTGAATAAAGGCCTAGTTACGTGATAAAATTCATCTTTATTTAGGACAACACTAACAAAGGCTGAGCGAAATTCCTTCACTTTTTCTGAGTTGGAGCTGTAGATACAGATTCCTTGTGTTAGCAGTTAGACTAGATGGAGTCACTATCCCACACAGCTTTGAAGCTGTGAATTGAAGCTCTTAAAGAAATAGTATGAGCTGGTTTCCAAAAGGTTTTTAAGCGTTTGAGGTTACTAAGGAAGCCACAAGGGCCAAACTGGCAGTCTCCACCACAGAGGAATGGGAAAAAAGGTTACAGACAGGAGGAAATTTTATTTTTCTGTTCTGTGACTGGTGTTCCCTGGTGGCCATGTGTACTGTGGGCCCTGAAATGAAGCTGAGCTGGGGGTGCTGGACAGGGACATTAGGATGCTCTTCAAACCTGTTTTGAATAACCCTGCTTCCATTCTCCACAGACACATTTTTGGCAGCATGTAAGCACTGCCAAACCCTGCAAAGTACTGAAGCAGGGGTCAGCAGCAGGGGACTTAGCTTTTACTCTAAAGATACAGATTCCCTAATTATTTCTGCTTGCTTCCCCATGGCTTCTTATAATGCTTGCGGAGTTTCAGAATAGTGCTACTAAGAAATGGACTCCACCTGTGTTGCAGATTAAAGTTTTACTGAACCTTTCTATATTTTGTGTTTGTGAAACAGTAAGTTATAGAAAGATCTTCATTTTAAAGAGTTAACCTCCATGTTAGCTATGCTGCTTGTTATCCAAGATTGTCTTACTTGAAGTTCCTATTCTATAGACCATAATAACCTTAGTCCTTAATCTTTAGACCATAACCAAAGCATCTAGGTTCTATTGTGTATAGGTTGAATTATTGGACAACTTGGCAAGGCAGATATCTAGCCGTCCAACCTGGCAACAAAACTTACTTTTAAGGTGTCCTGAAGTGAACTACCTTCTTTATAATACTAAAAACCACACCCATAGGTCAAGACGACCCTTGCCCAGGTGAAGACCCTTCCCCTGCACGAGCGTAGTAACAGAAGAGGATGGCACAGCAGATATTATATGCAAATTACTAACCAATCACTGTACCTGGGAGTGTACAACCTTGTAATTTTTGTGCATAAATGTAAGGGTGAAACCTGCATAGGTGTGCTTGATTTGTGGAGACACCACCGAGCACCCAGCACTGCAATAAAGGAGTGCCTGCTGCTTAACACTGCATTGGTGTTCAGAGGTTGGATTCCCGATTTCAGTGATGCCTGGACTGAGCGCTGGCTAACAATTCCACTTCTGTTTTATGATCCATAATAATGTATATTTTGGGTAGGAGCATCAGGCATGAAGCAGAGTCTCTTTTTCTTTTTAACCTTCTGCTATCTTCTGGGAATATGCAGCTATTTATAATCCTGCCAGATGTTCCAAGGAGGCTTTTTTGCAGCATGTGTTCTTCCTCCATCGATAACTCTGCATGTAGAGTGTGGGAGCATCCCTGCAATCTGTATCAAGTTTTCTTATTTCTTGATTTATCTCTTACTGTCATGGAGTCAAGCGTGTTCTTTTAAGCCAGTGCTGTTCATGCAGTGACTGTGAAGGACAGGAGAAGGCTCAGGCTCCCCAGTGCAGTAGCTCATGGTGCCAGGAGTCTAAGCAGCTTCATTTTCACTGCTACAGCACTAGTCCAGCTTCATATGATGCTGCAACACAAACAGAAACTTCCCTTTCCCCAAACAGCATCGTGTTCTCAGGCAGGAAGGGTGAAAAAAAGTGATTTCTGGACTCACCAGCTACTTTTAATACACTTGCTGCATTGCAGATGATGAAGCCAGTTAGTATTATGTGGCTGCAAGTACCTAATCTGTGCAGGCTCATGAAATCTGTTCATTCACAATCTTCATGCTCTTTTCATTTAACACAGACTTCTCATGTGAGCTAAAACTTCATTTTAAAATCAGCTTTTGACAAAAAATGCCAGTGAGAAATGGACTGGTTGGTGTATCACGAGAGGCATCTGTGTCTCAGCGTTTCCCAGAAGGTCTCCCCAGTTACCCGTTGCTTTGTGCAATGCCTCAGCATGCAGTTTTGCAGTTCAAGTAATACATAAGACAGTTCTTTTTGAAACGTAAGAAGCAAAGAAGTGGCTCTTCTGGTAGGTGAAATGGGTCAGCCATGTCTTTCAAATATTTCTAAGTGTTGGGTTAAATTCAGAAAGTTCACAAAAGAGCAAATCATAATTCACATTTTTCATATATGGTCCAGTGATAGGAGATGATTTGGAATACTTACAATTCAGGGTGCCCAACATGAAACATTAGTGAATATTTAGACATTTCTGAGAATTCAGTTTTTCTAGAATGTTACAGAAAAGTGCCACATATCCATTTTTTCCCCCTTTTTTTTTTCTTTTTAAATCCAGACCGTGCTGATTATTTGGTGATACCAAAGCACATGGTAATTCAGCACAACTGAGTTTTTCTCTCCCTTCAATCAATGTAATACAGTAACATCACTGACATAGAAGATTAGCAAATTGCCACAGCATTCTTCTGAATTGCATTTTCATTTAAAAAATTATAAATCTTGTATAACAAGATTAGGATTTAAGTTCACTCCTGTGCAGACAGACCATGTTCTCCTGCAGGATTATCACTGTGACTGTACTACTACAGCACTAGCCATGAAGAAGCAAAGCTTTTGAAGGACCACAGAGAGAGGTGAGCAAACTTGAAAATAAATTGCATGATAGAAACTTTTAAAACTCCATTAACTGAGACAATTTACATATAACAAATATATACTTAACGGAAGTTATTTGTTGCTAATTCTCACAACACCTAAAGGAAGTGGTTATGAAAATCCAAGGCTTCTTCCATATTTTGCTTTGTTGCTATTGTGAGAATCTGGAGCTTAAAATTTAAGTGCCTTATAAATAAGTTTAATGAGATGCAGGAAAAGGAATCTTACAAATTCAACTGAAATCATATAATTGACCATGTGATCAAGTCTCACTGGAGGCTAGAAAAAGCAATCGCATGTGATCTGGTTATTAAACTTGTAAATCTATTCTTATAAATGCTACGATGTGCTAGTATACATTAGTCATATCAAACTGACAACATAATTCATTAAACCTTTGAAGAAAGCTCTCAAACTCAAAAAGAATTAATGAAAAATATAAAGTAACATTTTACTAAGTTACAGCTTTTTACTTCATTCCTTACATGGATGAGCTGGACTTATTCATAAACTGCACTGACACGTATTGTGATGCAAATTTGAAAAAAAAAAACTTTGGCTGGCAAAATAATTACAGTGTCCTGTTGGCCTGAAGGTGTAACAGCATGGAAATCTGCTTCAGGAAGCCAGAAAGTGAGCTTTCTCCTGATAGATGATTACAGACACTTTGGTAGCTAACTCCGGTGGTGAAGGTTTAATCCTTGCCTATTCTCAGACACAGCAGCAGCCACCACGTTTGAAGACACAGGCGCTGGGCATAGATAAGAACCTGGGACAATTCTTTGCTGGGAACATCAAGTCACTGGCCACATGTATCACTGCAGGGCATCAGGGTGAGACAAGACAGCCCTTGCCCCACTGTTATCCCTTTTCAGAAAGATGATAATATTACACCTTTCTTCTTTGAAAATGACTGATACATCTCTTGTCAAATCTGTCTGAGTCACACTTGTGCCTCTTGTTTGATTATTCCTGATTTAGTGTTTTCTAGGTCAAGGCTATTTCACTGCCACTATGTGAGCTGTCACCAAAATGAGTTATATCTTCAATTACAGAAACACATGGGATATCACACCTTTTGTTCATACTTGATGTGGAAATGTTGTCAAGATTTAGTTGATCCTTACATGTTTCATTTCACCCTGAACTCCAGAAGAAAACTAGCATACTTCATCATACAATAACAGCATTTTGCTGGATGGCTTTCCACTTCTTTGCTCTAGAACTGGCATCTCTGTTTCCGGGAGACACTTTTGTTAGCGTTAGGAACTGTTTTACTAGATGCCAAGGATATATTCATACCTATCACAGCAACTCCTGCACATTCTTATTTCTCATCTGATTCTCGCATCTCCAGGACTCTCCATCACAGCCCTGTTTCACCACTCTGCCCAGCGTTCGCACTTGGCAAGCTCCCACTTTCTGCCTCCAAATATTCTTGTCTGCTACTCCCTAGAACCCCTCTGCTCTCCTCCTCCAGGGCCTGTTGCTGCCATCCATGCTGTTCCCCTCTGGGCTGCTGGGCTATTCCTGATTCAGACAGTAATTTGCACATTAGAAGATACATAGTAGGCATAGCAGACCGTAGGATGTCTGCCACTGCTATACATCTTTTGCAGGAAGATGGAGACAGGAAAAGCAGCAAAGATATCTCTCTGATTACTAACTTCCACTGGAAGTAACAAAAACATAGCAACAAAGTGTATGAAATATATAAGGCTTCTGGAGTATTCTGTGAACATGTGACAACCCACCAGGACATACAATGTCTGCAGTGCTGGGCATTTCTTCCATGCCTGGATTCAAGAATTGCTGATGAAGCTGGGCTTTACTTGCCATGGCAGTCTTGGTAACAATGACAACTTAAAAATGAACAACTTTGACATATCAGTTTCTGAATTATGCTGGGTTGGAGTAGCGGTCAGCTTTCCTTTTGAGCCATAGCTGTATTTTGATCAAGATTAATTCAATATCGTGACTTGATTTATAAATAATTGATGCATCTGTTACACCGTTTTGCTTTTGATCTTTTCAGAATGAAGTAGAATTCAACACATGTAGTGTCTTGAGACATGTAAACAAAACTGTAGTACCGGCAGAACACATATTGACACAAAGGCAGGGCTTGGCAGCATTACTAGTTTCACAGAGAGAACAGTTACTGTACTTCGGAAGTTTGAAATCATCAGCTGAAATGTCCTCAAATGAAAACTGTTTTTACTCATAGTTGAGAGAATTATTCTTGATAGAGTATCAGCAGACAATTTTTTTTTCTTTTAATTCTTCTGATCTTCTGTACGAAATACAAATTTTGCTCCCATCTCTATTTCAGCTCAGCAATACTAACTCTTTCTCTCTTCAAGTCAGTCCTCTTTTGTACAGAAGTAAAAATCACAGCCTCTCACATGAGTCCTCAGTGACTAAAAGTCATGCTGAGCTAAAAGGGTCTAAACAGAGTTCTTAACCTGCCTGGACTCTCCCCCTCTTTCTGGACTTTCTGGGACAACACTGCCATCCTGCTGGTCACCTGTAACCCAGGCACCACCATGGATCTCTGTTCTGAAATGATGTCTCTGTTCAGCACAGGACTTTTGCACATATAGCCCATCACCACACACACATCTCCACACTCTTTTAACACGAAATGTTGCCTGCATCTCTGATCAGGTGTCATGCTCTCAACCAAAATTGTCCTTCCAATCAGGACCACCTACACTTAAAAAGTTTTTTATAAATTTTCTTAAATACCAGCACAGCTACCTCTTTCCAATTCCTTCCTTAACACTGCCTTTTGTTATTATATATACCAAGGGGGGGGGCGGGGAAGGAATAATTAGGCTTCTGCTACATTATGATTATGGCTTGTTCCGGTGATCAGCTTGATCTGTCTCCAGTTTGTCCGTCTCCAGTTTTTTGGACTGCAATCTCACACATACACATAGGAACAGAATATATAGGTCATAATCATGAAGTATGTGATTATATCTTGAAATTAAGTAATATACAAAGATTCTGGGGGATTGTGGGGGAGAGTAATCAAAACTAGCCTGTTGATTGTGAACTTCTTGCACACAGCTATAAAATAAGGGGCCAACAACTGCTGGACCTACAAATGGGGAATACCAAACAAAAGCTTGAAGGTGCAATATGATGCTCAGTATATGGTATCGGTGAAATACTGCATGTATATTCAGAATTTATTTTTAAATACTCAGTTTTAACTATTAAAAGAATAATAAGCAAAGATGCTGTTTGCATGTCACAAGCACAGGGTATGCCTGACTACAAAAACATGCTAGTAAGTAAAGAGAAGAGAAAACATTTCTAAGTGCAGAAATTCTCAAAGGCAGCACAGATTTTTCTTTAGATAAAAGCTGAGTATAGGTTGTATGGGTTAAGTACTAGAATGCTTTGAGAAAAACTACAGTTGTTAAAAATATTGATGAAGTAGCTAAAAGACATGAAGAAGAGAGAAGTCAGTCCTACATGGTCATTTATTGCTACCCAAAGGGTACTGTAAGGAAAAAATACCAAGGTTTGTACAGCTTTTCTCTCCAAATCATGTATTATTTATTGTAGATGAAAGAAAGCACAACACACTGGTGATAAATTCAATGAAAGATCTACTACCTAAAACTATCTTGCATTCCTTTGCTTATCACTTAACAAACAGACACCTTTTTATTAATATAGTGAATTAGAAATGGGAGACTGATACATTGTTACTCTTAGTCTTGTGGGTTAATTGCTTTCATTTTATGAGTAAATTATTTCAGCTCACTACAAACAGCAAACCAATTTTTTGCTTACTGTCATTAGCACTAATCAATAATTAATTAGGATTATTAAAAATTGTTAGCATGGAAATTTTCTCCTCTGCACTTATTTAAATGTCAACTTTATTTTGCTGGGAGGTTGGCATAAGACTGAGACAGCTGCACGGTCATGGAAAATAAGCTGCAGAAAAAGTTCAAGCTGAGAAGTAGATAGGATTTCTTATTAGTCTCAGTAAGCTGTCTATCTGCCCAGGGTGAAATTCAGCTTTTTTTTTTACTTTTATAGATTAAAATTGTGATATTAAAGTTTAGTCCACAAATGTGATGACTCAGTTGCTGCTTCCTCCTGCAGCCTCGATATTTAGTTGATTTTCTATTTAAAGATTAAATTCATTTTCAATTCTACATTGACAAAAATGTGTTGGGATCTATCTCTCATAATTTACTGGAAGCTAGCAAAAAAAACCCCACAGGAATGATATTACTGTGGCTATGAAAGCAACTGACTCAACCACTTTTAAAATAATACCAAGCCCAGATGAAAGAAAACTGGCTCACAGTGGATGCTTCAGCAGTTACATGTCCAATTTAAGGAAAGGAAAAGTCTCCCAACAGATTGTGCTCCCTGGGATTGTGATTCCTGCATCGCAGATGATGTCATGGGAGATTAAAAAAAAAACACTTTAAAGTTTCTAGGACGTCATGTCCCAGCACAGAAGGCTCTGTAACTGGGTAAAGTTGTAAACCAAGACTGTCAGCAATCTCTGTTTAAGGTACCCGAGGATATGGGCAAAGATAAAAGCAGCGTGTTACTTCTTGGCACTATGGGGAGTTTAATATAGGTGAAAACAACTTCAGGTTTGCTTTAATTTACACTGGGATCTAGAAAGCTCCTGATGAGCCTACAGCTGAGGGAATGCAGTTAATCTAGAATTAATGATGGAGTTAATGAAAGTGTTACGAGTCTCTAACAAAGTGTCTGTGTAAACTGCCTGTGGTGGTACCCCAGTGGAAACCACGTGATTCAGTCGATGTGATGTGCAGCCCTTACCCCGCCCCAGCACTGCTACATGTATCTGCATTGGAGTAGTAATGACCAGATGCCATGGTTTTGGTTCAAATGACCAATGAGAAATTGGGATTACAGGTTTTTCTTATAAAAAAATGCATATAGAGTGACATTAGTCATTAGCTACTCTCCCCACCTGGATCTGCATATTTAGTTTTGGTTCGTTTCATGTTAATCGAGGTGCCTTACCTTGCTGCCAGTCCACTGAACAGGCATGTCTTTTTCCATGTCGTATCTTAGGAGTGAGAGAATGGCAATTCCTTTTTAAAGTAAAACATGGCCACCAAACATGTTTTTTAGAAGTGCCAGTGTCCCACTTCAATACTCTGAACTATCACAAGCTTTAACGGGCAGAACTATTCCTTTTTAGTACACTCCTGACACATACACACATGAATACATACTCACATACGTGTATATACTCATATGCTCATAGTATAAATACGAGTGGTATAATAATTGCCTTTGATTAACTTCTGAGACAATGCTACACTGGGCTGAATGAAAGAGAGAATTAAAACACTGACCTACAACTGAAAAATACATTTTCACTGTTAAAAAGTACATTCCCTGTCTGTAGGCCAATGCTTTGGCAGAGCACAAGTCCCCACCAAACAGCTTACAACCTCTGTCTTTGTACATAACACAGCACTCTGGCATTTTCCCTGTTCCAGGCAACAGTGATGTGGGCTGAGTCGCATTACATTGACTGGTTGCATCATCCCATTTTTATGGCTATAGCAAGGATATCCTCACATGATACTCAGCTTCCACCTGTGTCACGTGGTTCAGCTTTCACACGTTACATTTCTAGCAACTTCAGACATTAAAACAACGTGTGAAGCTATCTTCATCAATTGCGAATGGGTGATCTTCCTTTACAACGATGTGGTACCTTGTCAATATTTCCACTACCAGATTAGTAGGAGAATATGCATGGAGTCATGTTAACTATGTTTGGAGAAACCTGGCAAACGTTGCTGCATTTCACAGCAGAAACTTGGGAATTCCCATCAGCGAGCCATATAGACCAGGAAGACTTGGAGACGCAGGTTACCACCCTAACTTCTGCCAGAAAGTATTGCAGAGCAAAAAGTACTGCAGTATTGTGAAAGGGAAACATCTCCAACCATGGCAATCAGTTCAGATACAGCTTTGCTTCAAGGCTTCTCTGGTGCATGGTGGGGTACAAACTCAAAGAGGAATGTTTCCTTTGGTGGGGGCATTCCTGCTTGTTTTCAATAAACTTCTACATAGCTAGTACATAAATACAGGAATTGTTCTATAGATACATTTGAAATTGGCAAGTGGATAAAAAAATGAAATTGGCAGGAACGGCTGGGCTGATGGTGACACTCACACATGTATGCAACGCAAAACCGGACTGTAAAGTGAGCTGTATTAGGAAATTTTATTACCTCTCTGTGACACCAAACGGCTGAGCAATATGTCTTCATCTCATTTCACTGATGGGCACATCGGTAAGTACTCTACTGCAGATCTGGAGCAGTAATTTTCCCTGGGCAGTTGCATACTTTGATATTTTAGGAAGTAAGCAAAGTAAGGCATTACAAATAATGTCATGAAATGGAACATTCCTTTAATTTATGACTCATTAATATGCAGATATATGCTTAGTCTTTTGAAACTTTGCAATGAAAATCATAACAAAATAGAATTGGGGAAATATGACAGCAAGAAGACTCACTTCCATCTTCACAGGTTAGCTGAGACAAGTATTTCCTTTTTTGAACTACAGATAACAATATTTAGGTAGCCAAATGGCTGCTTAGTGGCAGATGCAGAATAACAAAGGTCTTTTCAGATAAAGGTGACTGTATTCTAACACATAACTAGAGAAATCTCTAGATGCTTGCTGGTGATTTGCTTAAATTTTGCATGCCATAAAAACTATGCTTTATACTGATTCTGAAAGAGGATTGGTAAGTCACTAACATGTCCAATGCAGTCTCACAAAAAAAAGTACATTTTTCTGCAGCACATACATAAATTCCAGCTATGGAAACTCATTAAGTCCAAACTCAGATGCTTAATTAATTCAGTCTAAGTTCAGGCATTTAGGCAAGTAAACCAAGAATTTCCAGGTAGAACTAACTTCAGGTAGAACTGGCATCACTTTGGTATGACTTTCATAACCTGAATATATATTGATAAATAAAAGGGCTTGGTTACATATATGTAGTGACATTCATCTCCCTTAGACCTCCTGATTTGTAAACAGCATAACGTAACTTACAAAAACTTGGCAGTTTTGTATGCAAAAATGATACACTTTTGGTAAAGCATTCTCTGTGAGGGGTATGTACATTACTGCAATCTGCTACATACCTTCTTAAGAGAAATACACATACTAATTAATACACTGATTTAACTGAGGATGTTGGTGCTAGGACATCATTTTCCCAGAAAAATAAAATGGAAAATAAACAGTGTCTAAAATTAATTGAAATGTAATTGAAAATTAAACTATCTACAGTGTGAATTGACTTTGTTTATTGGGAGTTTGTAAATTTATTTTCTCTCCTCACCTTTAATAGATTGGTCCCCTTGAGGCCTGAATTCTAAGTAATATGTTATGATACTATGCGACAGGCTTAGCTGTCACTGAAACTTAGCAGTGTTTGACTACGGTAATATTTTTATCAAATCTTGTTTGGAGATCTCAAACTTTAGATGGTTTGTCATATTTCTGTCTGCAAAATCCTCTACATTAGATACTATGGGAGTATTTCATCCAAAGAATTACTGTTTTTCATATTAATGAGTTATAAATGAGAGCTTAATTACCACTAATTGCTTGAAAATCCACTGTCAGTGATTATAATCACGAACGATTAGATTGTTAAACATTCATCTTTGTCTATCTTTAGCAAAATTAATGAGAAATTAGGGATCAGATCCTCAGTTTCTGGTCCTACAGCTAAGTGCCAGTGGATGAGAAGCGCGGCTGGCCGTGAGCAGTGCCAGGTCACCTCTGCTGTTACCCCCTGGCAGCAGCACAGGGGCTGACTGGGAGATAGCAAAAGACGTGAAAGGAATATATTGCACTCCTGCAATCTACAGCCCACAGAAACGTCTCCAGGGACTACTTTTCCTGATGGAACTCTGAGTCCTTCGGTCCAAATCTTCCGTTAGAAAGCCTAACTTGTTCCTTGTTTCAATATGGTATCGGGAGAGCCCATACCCTGAGGGCACCGAACAACTTCTTGCAGTTACAAGTGCAATGTGGGCACAGACTGATTGATCTACCTCTCTGTGACTTCACTTGACATTAAGTAATAATTGTTAGGCTTCTGGTGGGCATTTAAAATGTGTTTGTTATGCACCTGGCCACCTTCCTACAGCTGGTGCATAGAGCTACTACCTTCCCCAGAACGGCCTGCAGCAGAGTAGATGTATTTCAGATAGACCAGAGTTATCTGGTGCAACATACTTTTGCCCTTCAAATGTACTTTCAGTATGTATTTAAATATGCATTTTTTAAACAACCCACTTGCAAAATGATACCAATTGGACTGTCAGGTTTCCATCTGCATAAACATTACAGAGTTTGCTTTTATTAGTGTATTTTACTGAAGTTTGTGAACCTCCTTATTGCAGTATTTACTTAAAATATTTATTTGCTTTGTTACAACCTTGTCCTTTAGTTTAAGCAGCTCTTCACCCCTTTGTTGTCTATTCTTCAGAAAAGTTCACATCCCACCCTTATTTAGGATGTGTCAGATAACCATTAGCAGATAAAGCTGAAACCATTGTAGAAATTACTGCAGTTTTCTTTTCTTTTTCATTGTTTAAGGTTAGTTCCTCTACCACAGTGTGCACAATGAACCAGTTGGAATCTCTTCATCCACTTCAAAGAAAAATCACTCAGTTTGTACTTTAAATAATCTCCACCTGGGAACTGGAGTTAAATGGATGACTTGTGTAGAGGCAGATCATGAGACTACCTTGTAGCGATGTAGTGATGACACTGGCTTGGCTGAAAGAGCTGTATCATCCAACAAGGCAGAAAACTTGGTTGCAGTAATTTCTTAACCACCTCAATGACGCTTTTAAGAGAACATCTTTCCAGACCAGTAATTTCTTATCTCCCTGCTCTTTGTCAGAGCCCTGTTCTGCACCTCTGTCAGCTTGAATTGACTTTTTTTGAATAGGAAGAGACTGCTATATAATAATCCACACGCAGTCTCAATAGCATCCTGCACAATGGCATTTCTGGTAAAATGTGTCTTGGAAAGACTGAGAGAAGTAAAAAAATAAAGCATATATTCTATGTACATAATTCTCTCACTATAGTTCCACATTCTTACATAATCTACATAGAATATGTAAGTTTTCTATACACAGTTCTATGTATGTATGTACGTATAGTACTACATGTATAAATTGAAGAATCTAATCCTGTAACTCACTTAGAGCACACGTTTGTAAGCTTAAGGAATGAGGAATTCCAGTGATTTGAATGAGATGAGTGTACTACATTTTATACTTAACAGATTGTTGCTGAACTGGAGCTATGGATAAGAAAACTTAAATGAAAATTAATCACTACTTGTACTGAAAATAAGTTTGACAAACAAAAAAGTATTAATATAAAATGCCTGACTATAAACACAATGTGAAAGGATTCTCTTCTGCTGTTATATGCAAGTTTCAAACCTCAGTTTACTGTTTGCTTTCTCATTTTGAATGTATTTGATATGTAAGCAACTCATAGTCAGTATAAGATGAAGACATCTGACAGCTTAGTATAAAGAAATCATTTAAAGCTGTGCAGAAATGCATATTCAGTAACAACATAAATTAAAATTGAGGTTGATGAAAGATGTAAACTAAAACGTCATACACACCACATAACCAGCCAGATACTTAGGCATGAATCCTATCTCTAGCAACTGCTACTTAAAAGAGTTTTGACCTCCTGAATGAAAATAAAAAATCACACTTACTAAATTTAAACAGTTTTACTGGAAAGTAGAGATTTCCTATAGGAATATATGGACACATATGTTAAATTCAACAAAGGCAAGTGCAAGGTCCTGCACATGGGGAGGAATAACCCCATGCACCAGTACAGGCTGGGGCTGACCTGCTGGGAGGCAGCTCTGTGGAGAAGGACCTGGGAGCCCTGGTGGGCAGCAAGTTGCCCATGAGCCAGCAGTGTGCCCTGGTGGCCAAGGAGGCCAATGGGTCCTGGGGGGCATCAGGAGGAGCGTGGCCAGCAGGGCGAGGGAGGGGATCCTGCCCCTCTGCTCTGCCCTGGTGAGGCTGCACCTGGAGTGCTGTGTCCGGTGCTGGGCTCCCCAGTTACAGAGAGACAGGGAGCTACTGGGGAGGGGCCAGCACAGGGCTGTGAAGAAGATGAGGGCACTGGAGCACCTCCCTGATGAGGAAAGGCTGAGAGAACTGGGACTGTTTCGCCTGGAGAGAAGACTGAGAGGGGATCCTATCCATGCATACAAATATCTCAAAGGTGGGTGCCAAGAGGACGGGGCCAGGCTCTTTTCAGTGCTGCCCAGCGACAGGACAAGGGGCAATGGGCACAGACTGCAGCACAGGGAGTTCCACCTGAAAACTTTACCCTCAGGGTGACAGAGCACTGGAACAGGCCACCCAGAGAGGCTGTGGAGTCTCCTTCTCTCGCGGCGTTCAAACCCCACCTAGATGTAACTCTGTGCAACCTGCTCTGGGAGGAGCTGCTTTTGCAGGGGTTAGACTAGATGATCTCCAGAGGCCCCTTCCAACCCCAACCATTCTGTCACAGTGATTCTGTGACACTGATAGGCCTGAGAAACTGGACAGAACTGTTCAACAGTCTTCAGTAACAGCTTTTCATCTACAAATTTAAGAGTCCAGGATTCTGTATTACTTACTTCAGGTCAGTCCTGCAAAAACAGCATTATAGTCCCTCCATTTCCATCAATACCCATATTCTTAATAATTTTAAATTACTAAAGCTATACATATATTTATTTTTCATTTTTTACCTCATTATAATAATGGTGCCACTTTGGATTAATAAGCAGAATTATTACTGGGTATTTTGTTTGAATTCCAGACTTGAAGCTAAATGAGACAGTAGTGGTGGTCCCACTCAGTTAATAAGCAGGCTTTCGGAAGCAAGGCTGCAATTACTGAAGTAGCTATTTTTTGGTTTGGTCTAATTTCAGCTGGACTGGTTCCCTGAGCTAGCTCTCTTCATAACCACCCAAATCCTAGACCAGAAAATGAGTAGAAGTGGGGGTTGAACAGGGAGAGTGAGACTCTCCTCTTCAAGGCAATACGGATTTATGTTGTGTTGAAGTGACCCTAGGAGGGACTACAGCCTCACAGAGTCACTAAAGTGAAAACTACTTTTTTAAAGACTGATCTCTCATTTTAGGATTCTTGCTCAACTCAAAGCCAAATTTCAGATTTGCTCAGTAGTAATCCATAGAAGATGCAAATTCTGAACCTCACTAAGAACTGCTTCCAAAGTATTTAATTTCAGCTCCCACACAGCCTATACAAAACGTGGATTTTCTGAGACTCCTTGCAGTTATTATATTTGGGTTTTTTTTCTGAAAGATGGCCTATCTGTACACAGAGAAATCTGCCCCAACAGATTCCACGGTTTCAAAAGCTAGAAAAAAGTATTTCACTCTGTTGGAAAGCATATGCCTTCATACGATGCTTTAAAATGTACCTATAATTCCAAATTAAGATTTTTTAACAAGAAGTGGACTAAATTAGTCTACTACATACTAAAACTTCTGCTCACTTATATGCAAATCCAGTAACATTAAAACCAATTTCATTTTATTAGTATGCTTTGGCAAAACTGTGATGAATAACAGGCCATTTGAAAAAACAAGGCTGTATACAAACTGGTATATATAAACATAAATCCGAATCAGCTGCATCTTTTTCTGCTACTCTTTCCCTAATTCCATTCAGAATAGTTTTGGTCCATTAATTTACAATATATAGCTAAATCTGAAACTCTGTTTAGGCCAAGCTATGATGATTGTGCATGCACCCGTATGTATATAAACAGAAAACCTGACTGGTAAAAAGAAACCATGCCTGATTCACACAACTTTTATTATTTAAATATTTCACCCAGCTTAGACCCCAGAGAGAGAATATCACTTTAGCCTTCATAGCCCAGGATGCAGTAGTCATTTATCCCTCTAATACGAAGTGCAACAATTATGCATAATATAACTTTAACTGTAATTTGGACGTATTGTTGTGCATTTTAGAGTGCCATTCGCAAAATTTGACCAGAGCGAAGGCTCCACTGTTGCAGATTGTCTTAGTGATTTACTGAATCTTTCTATATTTTGTGTTTGTGAAACAGTTAGTTATAGAAAGATCTTCATTTTAAAGAGTTAACCTCCACGTTAGCTATGCTGCTTGTTATCCAAGACTGTCTTACTTGAAGTTCCTATTCTATAGACCATAATAACTTTAGTCCTTAATCTTTAGACCATAACCAGAGCGTCTAGGTTCTATTGTGTATAGGTTGAGTTACTGGACAACTCGGCAAGGCAGATATCTAGCCGTCCAACCTGGCAACAAAACTTACTTTTAAGGTGTCCTGAATACTAAATTTTTTTTTAAATTATTTTTATTTATATTATAAATTTTTATAATACTAAAAAATACATCCATAGGTCAAGACAACCCTTGCCCAGGTGAAGAACCTTCCCCTGCGCAAGCGTAGTAACAGAAGAGGATGGCACAGCAGATATTATATGCAAATTACTAACCAATCACTGTACCTGGGAGTGTACAACCTTGTAATTTTTGTGCATAAATGTAAGGGTGAAACCTGCATAGGTGTGCTTGATTTGTGGAGACACCACCGAGCACCCAGCACTGCAATAAAGGAGTGCCTGTTGCTTAACACTGCATTGGTGTTCAGAGGTTGGATTCCCGATTTCAGTGACACCACAGCCATGCCTTTAAGCTGTGTTCTGTGTTGGTATGTATCAATTACGCACACAATTTCTCGATGGCTTTCTTTCAGTCGTTTCTCTACCCGTAACATTTATTTTCCCGGTGTGCAGAGGGGACAGGCCCAAGGCCTCCTGCCTCCTCCTGCCAGCCCCTCACGCCAGGCACCCTGCAGCCCACACCCAGCCCTGCACGAACAGCCACCACGGCCACCGCACGCCACTCCGTGTCCCCTAAAGGCCGTCCTGTGTCCCCTACAGGAGGTGGCTAGAGTTCAACATAGCCACTGCCGCACCTGCCACCTCCTCCTGGCTCCAGGCCCCAGGTCCAGGCCTGACCCCCGGGGGCAGCGCGGCCCCCCTCCCAGCGACACTCGGCTCCCTACGGCAACACCACCACCTCGCCCCGGCGGAACTGCTGCCAAGCAGCCTAAAACGCAGCTCCAGACACCTACGCCCAGGGACGTCCCCACGGGACAAGATGCCACCTCAGCACCGGGACTCCCGAACCGCCCATCAGCCCCGCCCCTCCCCTCCCCGCGCCGCCCGGGCCGCCCGCCCCGCGGCCTACGGCGCCTGCGTGCGGGCCCCGCACCTGCGCACTGCCGGGGGGCGGGGCTGGGCGAGCCCGGCGCGCGGGCAGCGTGAGGGCGGGAAGATGAGGTAAGCTGCCGAGCGTGGTGGGGTAGGCGGCCGGTTCCGGGTTGTCTGGCTTCTGGCAGTCGAGCTGGGGGAGAGGAGGGGAGTGAGGTGAAGGGGCAGACCTGCTCCTGTTGCGCTCCGGTTGGGAATCGGTGCGGGGCCGCACGCGGGGGTGAGGAGCCCGGAGTCCGCTTCCCCCCCGGCCTGCCGGCGTCAGAGCCGCCCCCCGGACCGAGACCCGCCCTCGGCCTCTCAGACGAGTGGCTGAAGGAGCTCTTAGCCCGGGCTTCGTGGAGCGGGTCGGCGTTGTGGAGGCTGAGGGTCGTCATTTGCCCACAGCCCGGGCACGCCGGTGCTGACGGTGACCTAGTGGGGCCAGGGTGCTTATGGGGCCTGAGGGGAAGCAGAACCGAGCGAGTCTCTCCAGCTAAACTGTGGAAACACACGCTAAATCTAGGCGTTTTAGGACCAGTGAACCGAGACAAGTCCTAAATCATCAAATCCAACCATGAAATCTGACTTGTGCTTTTGGTATCCTTACTTGGACTTAGCTGGAAAGTAAGTACTTTTTGTCCCTCCTGATCAGTCTGGAATGACATGTACAACCTTGGTACAACCTTTCTTGGTCAGGAACATCCTGAATTCAAGCTTCGGCTGATGCTAGTCCTTGCATCAGCATTGTCATTTAATCTAAATTGTTTTGTGAATATGTTGCTCTAAACATTCTTTCTCATGTGAACTCTAGGATGGGATCCCTTTGAAGACTGAGATACCAACATAGTCAGTGGAAGCATGGGTTTTCATCCAGTGGCTTAAAAGCGTTTAGTATAAGTTTAGATGTGCTGGGATGTTTGGGAAGCAAAGAGCACTGGCAGATACGGTGTCATCAACAGGCAATTTGTGCTTTTTTTGGAGTGCAGTTGGGCAGCAGGGTAGAGAAGCTGAAGTACCTTATGACTTTAGATGCATTTAGAACACTGAGTCATGTAGTCAGTGGAGCAAAAGATTTTTTTTTTTCTTCAATCCACACAAAGTTTTCAGCCTTTTCTAAAACTTTCCGTCCTTGTTTGTTCTCTGTTTTGGAGGCTACTGTCAGAATTTTTTTCTTTGCATCCTTGATATTTATTCCTAGATCAGTTTTAGAGATCAACCTTAATCAAGCTATTCAGTATTTTGTATCTTCATTCCATTTTGAATAGATACTGTGGACGGGTGGGTGGATCTGTTCAAAGCTGATCTGATAAAATGAGCCAAGGCTATTTGTATGATTTTAGGGGAGGTAATTTGCCTGATACATATGATTATGCATTTGGTTTTTGATAGCCGCATTATTTTGATTTCTCGTATTTACTCTGTGTCCTGGTTTCGGCTGGAATAGAGTTAATTTTCTTCTCAGTAGCTGGTGCAGGGCTGTGCTTTGGATTTGGTGTGAGAATAATGTTGATAACAGATGTTTTTAGTTGTTGCTGGGTAATGTTTACACTAAGTCCAGGCCTTGCCGGAAGGAAGGCTGGAGGGGACACAGCCAGGACAGCTGACTCAAACTAGCCAAAGGGATATTCCGTACTGTAGAACATCATGCTGAGTATATAAACTGGGAGGAGTTGATGACCAGCTGTTTGGTAGTTAGTTACCCGCTGGGGTTAAACCATACAGTATGTGATTTACTTGTTTATTTTCCAAGTTGCTTCACACTTACAATTTCTTGATGTCTAACTGTGTGTGATGCTTAAAAATGTGTAATTTGAAGTACTGAAGTACTATACTGGCATTACTTCTGTTACTGGGGTTATCCATTTTTTCCTCACTAATTCCACTTGGTTTTCTATTGATGATTCTACAATCCTGATTTTTACTTCAGAAAACTCTGAAGGTGAGGTATAAAAATACACACACCCACACGCACACACCCTATTTCCTCAAATGTATTTATGGAAATACTTAATAGAGATTGGTCCCCAAATGAACTCTTAGTATACCATTTTCCGTAACTACATTTGTATTTATGAACCTCATTGTAGCCCAATAGCTCCCCTGTCAGTGCAACCCAATATTGCTTTTTTTCTTCAGAAAAGTTTGTTTTCCATGTCCAGTGCTATTTCTGGTCTCCTTGTGCTAACTTAATCTTTTATCATGTGGCATTGTACTTATGCCCAGTATAACAAGTTTGGCTGCAAATACGTTTAAATGTGTTTGGAGTGCTTTGTTTATTATCTTTGTCTTGATAACTTTCAGATATTCCTATCTGCTGATGAGATATCTTTATTGTGCTACCTAAAGTACCAAACTTTCTTTTTGGCTGTCAAGTTATTGTTACATTTGACCAAGTCAGGATTCAGCTCTCGAGGTTACTTGATTTCTCTGCATGTTATCCTACATTTGTCTGTAGCTGTACCATCTTTCCAGCAGTTTTAGAAGCTGTGGACAAAGTAGTAGTGCCTTTGACTGAGGTTTTTTTCCCATGTTCTGCCTTCCCAGTGTTTGGACAATCAAGACTCCCAGTCTTTCTTGACTAGTCCTTGTCTAAAAGGGAGACTGTTTTTAATTACAGCTTTTAACTGGTTTGTGTTCCTGCTCTTTTAAAAGAGTATTTCCAGTCTTTACCATCAGCTGAATTTTCTTCATATGTCTCTGCTGCTTTTAAGCTGGGGTGAGCATTTCTGTTAACGTCTGAAGAGTTACTATATTGTCATCCTCATCTTTCCTTCTGCCCTACCTTTTCTCTGTTACTTGTAAATCCTAGTTTATTGGCTGTCCAGGGAGGTGATGATCTGTGACTAATCTACTTTCCTCATTTTACTCCCTTGCTACTTTTAAATGTATATAAAACCAGAACTAAATATGTATTTCTCCAGTTAACTAAACTACAACAATTCTTTGTTATATTGATTTGCTCATACCCTGTATACCTTTCCCTTTTTTATTTGATTTTTTAAATTCTGTTGTGAAAATGTCTGTATAATGCATTACATAGTAACATTCAATTTTGATGAGGTCTTTTAAGCCTATCATAATGATACCATTATCCTGAGCTAGAATGTCTTTTTAGATTTTATGTCAATTTTTGTTCATTTTTCTCCGTTATGTATATGACAGCAAGTGATAATTAAACCCTTTTATTTTCCAGATCACTTTCTCTCTTGTCTCTGCACCTTAAATGGGACATGCATGTTTAGGTAACTAACTACAGGAACATCAAAATGCCTAACCTTGAACATCCAGCGTACCCAGCAGCTACACTGCTTCACTTGGAAAGTTTGGTGCCTTGTCGAGAATCCCAAGTGTCCATGTTGCTGTCAATATTTGGAGAGGTAGTGCTTTTTATGTTGTACGTTTCAGTAGAACAAAGACATTCTGTTGTCTCAGAGGGGAGAGTAGAAATTTAAGGGCATTTTTGTGATGTCACGATGAACATATTTTGGTTGTGTCTTTGGGATTTGTTCTTCTTTGTTCGTTTGTTTTGTTATTCATCTTTAACGTTAGTGTTTGACAGATAAATTCTAGTAAGGTTGAAGATTGAAAGCTGTTTTGCAGCTGTAAGGACCCAAACAAGCTTAGAGCAGTTTGTGCCTTGCTGTCGATGAAGGCTGATTTCGCTCCAGCTCTGTTCCATCTTTGTCATTTAGTAGCAGGAAGTAAGTCTGTCTGCTTCCGTGTTCTAGAGTTCTGATGTTTGGTGGGGTTTTTTTTCAGTGGCAATGTAGAAATTATGTCTGTTTTTGAGCTGTTAATCTAACATCTACGTGCCTGAATTCGAAGTACATGAAATTGGTCTGATTCTTAGTTCTGTTGCTGACC
This sequence comes from Falco cherrug, assembly GCF_023634085.1. Lineage (NCBI taxonomy): Eukaryota > Metazoa > Chordata > Aves > Falconiformes > Falconidae > Falco > Falco cherrug. The sequence goes on along the minus strand of NC_073701.1, from coordinate 76,278,891 downwards.
ATAAGGTGGAAATCACTGGCTTGTTAATTGATTCTGTTAATGCTAGGAAAAGCTGTGGTAAAAAGTAATGGAGATTTTTATCTGCAAACTTAAAGGCGATTGGTGTATCCATTTACATTCAGTTAACAAAATGAAAATTAGTATCTCTTTCTGGTTCTGCCTTTAATTATAGATAATAATTACATCACATTACAATATTTAAGTTTTATGTATTTATTACAAGCATAGTGGCAACAAGTCATCTTAAAAAAAAAAAGGTACTTAAATTCCTCTTAAATATGTAGGTTAGAGTATCCGCATGTCTTGCACAACAGTGCCTTCATCTTGGATTAATTGAATATTATTGTTTTTCATTAAATTTTTGTCAAATTTATTTTTTATTCATTTTTAAGTCAATGTACAAGATTCTTAAAAGTGAGAAAAGCACAAACATAAATACCTGTTCAGAATGAAATAGAAAGAATGAGTTGTTCTCCTTGCATCTTAAAAAAAAATCCATGAAATACACAGCATCAGTACCATTAGATAAATGAGTTATTATATCAAATATTGCCTTGTGAGAGAAGAGTGGGCTCCTTTACCATCTCCTCCATCAAACCATTTAATTCTTTTCTGTTTGGTGCTAATGGAAAGAAACAGAGTTTGTAGTGTTTGCAGAAGTTATAACGACGTAAAACTTGCAATTTGTGCTTACTGAGATTTTGTGTTAGTTAACAAAAACAAACCAACAAAAACATAGACCAAGTAAGAAAAGCAGCTGGTTCTTAATTCAAATTAGTTTTCTTGTCTGTCCGTCTCCGTCCTGCTCTCCACCCCTCCCCCCCCCCCCCCCCCAAAAAAAAAATAAATATATAGTGGTTATAACAGTTTCACCAGTATTTTTGTATGATACTTGATTCTTGGGACTTATCCTCCCAGCATTTCAGTGAAGATGAAACATAAATCTTGATCACGCTGATTCCATAATAATTGGCATATTTTATATTTAATGTCTCAGTTTAAAAGATAACTTTTCTTCTGGAGAGAAACTTTGTTGATAAATCTTACATCTGTTGAATGAAAAAAGAATTGAAATGGCGGCAGTGGTTTTTTTCTTTTTTTTTTTTTTTCCTTAGCGTCAGCAGTTTAGTCTTCCATCCATCTTTATCTATGGACATACATCTAGTGGAAAGACTTACGTGATGCGAACTCTTCTAAACACCTTACAGGTAAGAATTTTCACAATGGCGATTGAATTTAGAATTTATTTGTAACAGATGATCCCTCAAACTAGCTTCCACTTGAAATGGTTTGTTTCCTCAGCCATTTCTGCCTTCTCAGTTCTTCTCCACTTACTGTTTGATGAATGTGTTGCTGTTCTCACTATGCACTTGGTATGTACGACTTCATTTAACCCTGAGATGCCATATAAATCATAATAACTTTTCTAAGAAAGTTTGAAAAAGAAAAAAAGAAGCCCAGTTTTGTTTAGCTTATTCCCTTGACTTTAACCTGAAATAGCTTCAGTGACAAGTACTCTTATGATGATTACAATTCAATCTGAGTCACTGATAGTGTACCTTTTTTGAATCTTCTTGTTATTCTCCTTTATTTTATTTAAAAATTTAAACTAATTTATTCGTATGTGAAAAGAGTGAGCAAGCATATGAAGAACAGTGAGAAGAATTTGCAGTAGTGGAATTCTGTTCTATTTGTGTTGACACACATCCAAATGAAATTAATAGAGTTTATGATCTGTGTAAATGTCAGCCTAAAAGCTTAAACAATAAAGTTGTTAAAAGCATTCAAAGCAAACGTACAAGCTATACATGTTTGCTTTAAAAAAACCCACACCTGAGTCTGAAATGGTGAAAATCACTGGCTGGATACCAGGCAGCTGCCATTCTTTCTGATATCGATAGTTATTTTTGCAGACTTGAGGTGAATGTTGTATTCATTGCAGTAAATTTGGTTGGTTGTGATCATCCTTCTTACAGAAGCAGGAAAATCTGAAACTCTGAAAAAAGAAACAGTGCAGGAGTTCTAAAATGTTGGAGCAATGTTGCATAGGAACAATTGATTTAATTCCTGAACAATTAACAGTTATTCTTTTGCTTAATGAATCGGCTATACATGGGAAAAGTGTACTGATAGCCCTTTTTAGCATTATATTTTCCAAACCTGTTTAAAAATACAAATTTTGTGCACTTTATTCTAGATCCTCCAAACACGTCTTGATATGCATTGTAAGTTAGAAACCCTAATAAACAGGATGCCATTCACGGTTTCTAATGTAATAAAATCAGTTATCCAGGTGTGTTTGTGTTTACTAAGCTTGGCATTACCAGGTCTTTTGCGGTGAATTGGATCTTATTCTCCTATGCCAGCATTATTGTTGTTTTCCTCCTTGTCTTGGTTTAACCCCAGCTGGTATTTAAGAACCCCCTCACCCAGGGAGGTCGGGAGGAGAATTGGAAAGGAACGTGAAACTTGAGGTTGAGATAAGAACAATGTAATAATTGAAATAAAAGAACAACAATAATAATAGTTATAAAGAAAAAGAGGGAGAAGGGTAGCGGAATGAAATCCAGAGGGAAGGGGGGAAAGGTAACTAGTGACATACAATACAACTGCTCACTACCCACTGACTAATGCCCAGCCAGTCCCCAAGCAGCTGCCCCCGCCCCCCCCCCCCCCCCCCCCCCCCAAGTTTATATACTGAGCATGACATCCCATGGTATGGAATGTCTCTTTGGGTGGTTCGGGTCAGCTGACCTGGCTGTGTCCCCTCCCAGTTTCCTGTGCCCTTCCAGCCCTCCCACCCCTGAAGTCTGAGAAACTAAGAAGTCCCCAACCACACTGTTCCCACACCAAATCCAAACCACAGCACTGCACTAGCCACCAAGAAGAAACTGAACTCTATCCCAGCTGAAACCAGGCTACTCCTGTACGAGCATCACTTTCAGAAGTGTTAGGACTGTATGTTCTTTTTCAGCTTCACCATCTAACATAAACTTCCTTTGGATTCCTGCTCTTAGAAACTGGTGTGGGAGTAGGCAGGAAGTAGGTCAAGGAGGACTGGTAAGACAGATCATGGAATATATGAAGTGGAAACTACTGAGAATTCATTATACAGTTTTGGTTTTGGAGCCTCGCATTCCTAGGGTGCTAGGACTACAAACACTCTTTCTCTCAACTGTTACGGAAGAAAACTAATACTGTCTACTAGGGGATGAGTTATATCCTTGATTAATACTGGAGTTGCTATGGGTTACTAAACTGTAGCAGGAACTTTGTTATGAATGAACTTCAGTTGCCAGGGCTGCAGGCAGAGAAAGCTACTTTTTAAACTTCATGTGAGAATCTGAACTAGGTGTGGGTTGTCATGGCTGAATGCATGTTTCTTACAAAAATAGTTATCTTGAAGAATGATGTAGAGAGGTATGGCCTTAAGTCCTTTTCAGTCCCTCTCTAGTCACTGCTGGCAGAAGACTTCCAAGCACTAGATTCTTGGCACTTTTGTGGCCCTTCTTTTTCCGTTAGCAAGTGTGTATGTTCATGCTAGTTTTATTCGTTGTTCTAATTTTTCCCAAAACATATTTTAAAGTCCTCCTAAGGTGAAGGGTATCATTACAGAAATTTCCATCTAAACATGTAAATACCTATGTTTTTGTCATTCATGAACTTCAGGGATTTAAATCCAATGACAGGTGCTACCTTCACACCTAAACCGTACATCTCCGCTTAGATGTTCTCATAGCCCTGATACTTTTGGCTTGTCCCGAGTCCGCTTAACACATATCTGCAGGACTGGGTTTTATGCAAAAATCTCCTTCATTAAAAATTTTGCAGAGGGAGAAAGGTGGAAGATGGTGGTTAATGATCCCCTTCCATGCAGTAGCCTTTGGTGCAATGCTCCTTAGGCTGTGCTGCCCACTTGCAACATACCCAAAGATGTGGCTAGACCTTGGAAATCAATAGGGTTGAAGCAGCAACTGTTTCTGTAGAACTTGCTATTGCCAAGTATAGGTGTCTCCTACATAATGTGGTGGTGTGAATCATATCTGAGGCACCCGGCTTTCCTTTTGCTGTAGAGGTGCAACACTTTGCATAGGTGTTATGGAGATATAACTCCTTTCTTTTAGTAGTGTTCAAAATAACAAAAAGCTTTTTATTACATGATGTTTGAGTGGATTGCCAGCATATACCCACACGTTCCCACATCTGCTGAATTATATGCCATATTTTGTATTTTAAGTAGTAACACTGGAATGAAGTACTTAGATTTTTTTGTTGTTGTTTTGTTATAGACACACACATTCCTGTATCAGAAGTTTAGTTTTTCAGGTAGTGCGTATGTATCCCAGTGATTAATGTTTTACAGAGGTTTTAACGTTCAGTGTGAAAAAGAGCATATGCCTTACCAGAGAGTATGAAGCTATGCAAATAATCTATTTCTTAAAGATAGAGTTGCTAGAAAATTGTTTTTTGCCTTATGTGTGTTTGAATACTGGTACTATGTTGTAGTCTATAGTGTCTTCTATTTCTAGAAAAATGATCTTAACTTTTCAATATTACTAAATTGGTACTTACAAGTACGTTTTATGGATTGCCATTAAATGTATCTCATACTCTGTTTTTTTCACATGCTCTTTGCTCTAAAAAGATTCGGTTTTCTAAAAATGTTCTGCACAAGCAGGCCAATTACACGTCTGATACAGGAACTTACACTTTATCATTTGTATGCAGCGAATGCCAAAAATACTGGAGTAATTTTGGGCAACGTGCTTCTAGATTATTTTCCTTGTAGCGTAAGTTTGAGAAGTTCATGCTATCTAGACACCGTAGTTTGTAATGGACTATTTTACGATACTGTGATGTGTTAAAATTGTCTTAACTATTCTGTAAACTAAGTGCTGTTTGGTTTTCTTTTTACATATCGCTCACAATTTTTAAATACAGTTATAAGATATACTGTGTGTTTCAGTTTTTAAGCATAATTAGAAGATATACTGTTCTGTATGAGCATTCATCAGATTTATATTCACTTTGTGATATATAATATTTTGACTAGGTACATAAGTAATCACTCTTCGTTGCCAGTTTTTTTGGTGCTCTGTATTCTGTTGGCACGGTGTGGTTTCTTCAGTTGTCTCACCTGGAAAAGAAAACTGATTCTGGAGTATTTACACTGAAAAAGCCAAATAATGTTGTATCTTTCTTTTTATCCTATTCAGCTTCCTCATGTATTTGTGAACTGTGTGGAATACTTTTCTTCACGACTTCTTTTAGAAGAAATTCTCATCCAGTTGCAAAGCTATTCTTCTAAGATAGAACAGACTTCTCATGTGCCTTGTGATAGTTTAAATGACTTTGTACGTCTGTTTAAACAAGTTGTTGCGAGTCAAGAGCTTCAAGATCAAACATTATACATTGTAAGTAATGTAATTTTAATGTTCCATTTCTGTTAAGGTGGTGTGAGTAATTGTTATCAATACTACATATGTGAAACCTGCATTTTAGAGCACTTTTCACAAAATTTTTGTGTGGGCCTCATTCAGAATCTATTGACTGGTTTATCATTTCTGTTGCTTTACTGACTTCAGATGAGGTTCTGTAGTTTTCCTGATTTTAGAACTTTTTTCTGCAGAAAACCTGTATAGTGTAGCTAATACTGAACATAAATCAATAAATCACACTGCATATTTAAATTGAGTATGTAATAGTATTACAAAATCTTTACATATAGAGAGCCTGTATTTGTTTTATGAGTAAGTCATGCTTATCTGTTTCTTTGTGAAGATAGCTTCACAAATGAGAAAGCAAAGGTGGAAAGCAGGGCAGAAGTGAATTACAGAGTGCGCAAATTACAAGAATTGATTGGTTAGAATAGGTTCAAGTTAGAAGTTGGTATTAAGGAACTAATATGCATAATTTCCTCTGTAAAAGTGCTGTTGAGATCTTACGTCTTCAGCTACGCTTGTGGTCCTCAGAGACAAGAACTGTAGTTTTAAAATTAAGATGGAAAAAAAGGCAACGAAAAATTTGATGACATACTCAAGTGGAATAAACAGGCAGACTGCATGAAAAATAATCGGAATTTAGATCACAAATATGATTGAATCAGTGTAGTACTAGAACACTGGGGTTTGGTTTTGGGTTTGGTTTTACTCTGTGATAATCTTAACTATATAAAGGATTCAAAATTTGCAGACATTTGCAACAGCATTTATTATGCCAAGAGATGAGTGTAGAAACAAATTTTAGGCATACAAAAGGTCTGAAGAAAGGACATAGACTCCTCAAAACTATTTTTTCTCAGCTCTTATTTGGTTGAAAAAAATAAATTCTCTTAAAAATTTGAATGCCATAGTATTACTAATGCATTTTATATGCATTGTGGACCTTCAAAACACGTGGACTGAAACTTCAGCCCAGCAGCAGGAGTAAAGAGGTTTTAAAAGAGGTGAAATTATTTAAGAAAACCTGAAAGTGGTTCAGGATTGAAAGCTTAATGACCCTGGGTAATCACTCTGCATGTTTCTCAGAGCAATCAATGGGCACACTGCTTTGGCTTTTTTGCAGTCAAACAAGAAATTCGTAATTACACTGAACTAAATGACACTTAATTACATAACATAATTATACTTCATTCTGTTTCACAAGTTATAGTTCAGTAAGTTTTATTTCCATTCAAAAATAGTTGACTGCTGTGTTAAATAACTTCATATTATGTTTAGTGGAAACAGTGCTATCTCATAGTTTTCTCCAGCTCATAAGGTTAATAAATTTGACATACTTCTTAAAAATTGGAGGAAGAAAAAATGCACCAGTACTTATAATAGGTAAGAAGTTATACATAGATAATTCATTTTAATTTACTGTTACAAAAGTGGTATTGGCAGCCTTCAACAATTCCATAAGAACAAAATTTAGTGCGAAAATAACCTTTAGGGAATTAAAAAAAATAATTTATATAGCAAAATGTTACTTTCAGGTTAAAAATTGCATTAAAAAACTGTTCTACATCAGTAAAGAATGCTTCATGAGTTATATGAAAACTAGTATCACTCAGAAAACTAGAGAAAACAATGGTTATGGAAAGCAAACCATTAAATACCTGGAAAGGTTCAATTGTATTACATAAATAGTTGCTGAATCGGAAGAATTCAGTATTAAATTAGTATTTCAGTTCCGTTCTGCATGGGAACAGACAGGAATGGGGGAAAATCAATTCATGTGTATTAACCTGTGTCATCTGGATTTAGTGTAGAGTGGTTGAAATTGAGACTGATGGAAGACCAGCATGCTGGTAACATAAACTGGCAATGCTAATTTAGTTTATTTCATTTTGGTAGTAAATAATGCGATATTTCAGCCCAATTAACTGGGAGCCAATTAAGATAAATGTTTACTTACAGTGAAAGGTTTCTAAAGGTTTCTCTTAACCCAAGCATGGATACTGATTTTGTGTGATTACTTGTGAAAAATGAATTTATTCATTTTGACTGTCTGAAAAATTGGAGCAAGTATAACTTGTAGTTATTCATACTTTTACAGTATTTAGCACGTTACAGAAGTAACAAGCTGCTGTCAATGGACAGTCCTAAAAGGTATAGTTTTTTTTAAAATGCTGAAGGGTGACAAATTATATTAAAACTAAAGAATAAGCCATGGATTTATAGGTCTGCGGGCAGACTGTTTCTGTGAACCACTTGACATACTCTGCAAGCCAGGGTCACAGTGTATTGTATCTGCTGTAAGTAGAAACTCTAGGGTTTTTTCTGTTTAGCTAAAAAGTAAGATCTACTGAGGTCAAGATCTTAAAGCTTTGTGTTGGGTAGCTACATGTCAGTGGATCCAATAAGCAGTATTTTATTAGTAAAAATATGTAGCGTCTATTTGGCTGGGACCTAAAGTGGTCTTCACTCTTGAAGTTATTTATTATATGAACCAAATGCAATTGTCAGTATAAAATCATATGTTTTATTGCTGTTTTAATAAATTCCAAGAAGTATGAACTATTAATGCAGATACTGCTCTTTCAGGGTTTTTTTCCTGCACAGTGTGATTTTGAAATACCATTTTCATAAACTGTTTCTTGGTTGTCCACATAAAATTCTTTTTCTTACTGTGGGCAGCAGAAATGATAGGTATCTTGCATTTCCTCCCCTCATCAAAATATTAGAAGGATAAAAAAATACATTTTATAGGGACCTATAGATTCTCTTTCAACAGCAGTAAGTCAAAAGAAGTAATGAATTTCAGAATTTAGATTCATATTGAGAGTAGTAAATAGAACACGAAAGAAATATATTTCTATTATCTTTTTTCATTCCTGTCAAGATTTTAATTGTACTGGGAATAATGTATTTTTTTTGCCAAAGGATAAACTTGCATGTTTTCATGCTCCTATTTCTTCTCTAGGTTCCAAAATGTTAATTAAGCTTTACATATGCTACATATCTGTTACTGCTATGTGAGGTTTACGTACAGTACAATAAATCCTCTAAATTTCTAGGCTACAAACTATGGCAAGAAAAGTTTCTCTCAAAATTCAGTTGTGTGAATTCCAGATAGCTAACTTTTTGAAAATATCAGCTCTTACTTGTTTCTGAAAAATAATTTCATAGTGGGAAAAGATAGCTCTCCTGCAGTAAACATGTTTATACAGTGCTATAGTACTACACATAATTTTGAAATATTAGAAGGATTTTGAATAAAAATTGAGATTTCAATGGTGGTTAATGCTATCATGGCTTTGTCAGTGGTTTTCTTGACTGATATGTACTTAAATTTTAATTCTTAACTGCCCTAAGGCATGCGAATGTTGTTTGCCTGGGGATTGAATCTTGTTTTTAAAGGATGGCAGTGCTGCTTGGTCTTCCTGGAAGCACACCTGAAGCAATAATCTCTCCAAAGTTGCTGGTTTAAGGAGTCTTGATACTTATGTGGTTTCTGCTGTCTAAGAGCCTCTGGTGAAAAGTTTCCAACAGCTATGAATTGATTTTAAGTCCATGTAAGAGTGGAAGTTGACATTGTCTATATAATGTCATCGTTTTGTTAAAAGGTACTGGACAGAGCAGAACAGCTGAGGGAAATGGAAGCAAACATCCTGCCAGCATTTCTTCGGCTTCAAGAGTTGGTAAGTTTCTGAAAAAAAAAAAAACCAGCCATGTGAGTCCTGCATATTGAAAGTAACTAAACACATGGTATCTGTCCATCTAGGCTTGCAAAATTAATTTTACCCCACCCCCCACCCCAGTAATCACCTGGCAGTGGTCAAAACTAGAAACCAAACCAGAATGTAAATGTTGGCAGGTTTTTCTTAATTCTTTTTAAGAATTCTGTTTTAATAGTATCTTGTTTTATGATATCTGATCTGTTGTAGATTCTTTTGAGGCTGGTGTCAGATATATAGCTGTCTTTTCTGTAATTTTTTTTTGTTTTTAAGAAGAATTTTTATACTTTTTAAATAAAGTTCTGTAGTAATTGGCGAAAAAAAATCTCAAGCACGCTGTAATCTGTAAGGAGAAGCTTCAACATAGCTCCTGTCAGCTTGGTGCAAATAAATAAATAAACCCCCTTTTAGAGTTTGTCAGATGTTTGTGTGGGAATCCAAGGTCTGCTTTTGAGTCGGCTGCTGATTCAGAGAGCCCAGCCACATTGAAGGAATTCAGCATTGGAATTGTGAATTTTCAATTTGTGAAACATTTGTTTTCCTCAAGTTTCTCCAGTGTGAAACTTCAGAACACTATGCAGTGGTCAGCTTGGGGATGGTCAGTAGACCACCAGCTATTTAATTGTTGCTGGAGCTGCACAGCTGCAGCTGTGAACGTACTTTATGTTGGCAGAGAGTTTGTACACTGCTATGCCACAGTATGTTTCTGATTGGAGTAAACCATTGCATCTTTCTCTCCCTTCTGTAGTATCAAAGCTTATGCCTTGGAATAGGGAAAAATGGTGCATCCTCTGAAAAGAAATTGAGGACAAAACCAGAAGATGGTGGTACTTTGAAATATCTGAACATCTGAATAGCTGAAATGATACTTATTATCTCAAGATTTTTGTGTGGTACTCTTAATCTTCTGGTGACACTGATTTCTCTATTTGCTGAATGAAGACTTGATTCACAGCTGTGTTCTTAATGCTGGCAGCTGGTGTGTTTTCTGGCTCTTCTTGTCAGTTCTTACCATGTTCTGGATTTTGCTGCCCCAGAAGTAGAAACAACCTGGCAGAGACGGGAGGAAACCTTGGGCCTATGATTGCTGTTCAGGAACCAAAAAGGCTTAAATTCTGGACTGAGGCTTTGTAAAACTCTTGTGCAGCTGATGTTGCAAAGAAATGTTGTAGGAGCAAATCTACTACATCACTTCCTTTCCTGGAGTGAAGGGAGGCAAGAAACTTCATCAGTGTTGAAAGACTTCATGGAACTGGTGAAGAATGGATTATGGGATGCCTGATTTCCATGAAGATTATGGTGGGAAGTTTTTCATGTTGGAAGGCCTGTCAGGAGCTAAACTAAAAATACTCTAGCACTTTTTATCAGCTAAAATACTAGGAAGTCTGGGAGAGGAATACAACTGAAAGAAATCTATGGAAAGATGAACTTTTGTTAGAAGAAAAAAATGTTCCATAAAACCAGGGAAAGAATAAACAGTAAAGAATATCAGTGGGTGCCACATTGGCAAGAAGTAGAAAGAGTAAACAAAAGAAGATTCTACTTGAATTTCAGGGAAGGGGAATAGCATTTTAACTTTTATTTCAAGTCATTCATATCTCATATTAAGCATTGTAATTTGATCAGGTTACTTCCTTTTATTTTCTTGAGGCACCTCGATAGTTTTGAAGTGTCTTTCTTGAAAAATTATATTTAAAAACATCTTTTGTTATGCAGGATTTTTAGTACGGTTACAAAAAACTTGCAAAAAGGAAGAATGATGCATCAGTTAGCTTCATATTAAGAAGCTGATACATTGCAGGGTTATCAAAATAAGGATATTTTTTTTTTAATGTGAAGCATGTTGTTGTCTATTGACCAAAACATCAAACTCAAGGCAAATAAATTGTCAATAAAAAATCAGTGAAAAAGAATGTATTATTATGTTGCAGCCATTGTTGGTAAGGTACACAGTTAATACTGGTTTTTTTGTTCTGGGATTTTTTTGTTTATTTTACAAATAAGCTGGTCATTAAAAACAAAGTACTATATAGCTTGATTTCAGACGAAAACTGAGTGGTTTTTTGCTTTTTAACTTTTTCTTTTTGTTCTGAAAGTCTGGGTTTATTTACCAAAGTAAAATGCTGTCTTAACTGTGGGAGTAAGGCAGGAATCTGCTTGGTATTGTCTAGTACCAGAGCTCTATCACCCCACAAAGCTTACATGTCAGTGAAATGGCAAGGGATGCAGAAAAATCTCATGTAATTATGAAAATCTGCAAATGAGCTTCTTGATTAGGCCAGCTGAAGCTTTATTTCTATGCCAGTAATTTGTATTGAGCTGTAAATTTGATGATTTTTGTGGGACAGAAAACTCACAATAATAATTCTTCTCATTTTCATTCTCAATTTCTTCTCTCTGTAGACTGACAGAAATGTGACAGTTGTTCTGCTCAGTGAAATAGTATGGGAACTGTTCCGTCCAAGTATTGGATGCTTTGAGCCATTCACCTTGTATTTTCCTGATTACAGCATAGGTAAATAATTCTTTAATCTGCTTTTTGGGGAGTCAATAATACTTTGTCAAACAACATCCAAATGTTCTTTCTGTGTTTATCAGTATGCCTTTTACAGAATCCAGAATATGTAATATTCCTGGGATGTAAAAGCCTGTATTCACACAACCTCTAAAAGATTTGTCTGTTTCCACTTGCCAAAACACTTCAAAGTAACATTTGGTTCCCTTAGATTTGCTGATTCTTTTAATCAGCGTAGTTTTTTGTGGATTTTGGTTTTTTTAGTGATGATTACAGTTTGGTTTTCCACTTAACTTGTAAAATGCAGTCAGTTTATTGTTAGCTTTAGATAAGCAAAACTTATTTTTGTTTAAACAGGACACCTGCAGAAGATCTTGTCTCAGAATCATCCCCCAGAATATTCTGCGGATTTCTATGCTGCATATATCAATATTCTGCTTGGTGTCTTCTATATGGTCTGTAGGGACCTGAAAGAACTTCAGCATCTGGTGAGATGAGCTCCTTTAGATTTGTTACTTTGTTTTGGGGTACTTTTTGCCAAATGAGCTCTGAAAGTCTAGATTTATTTTTGAATAAGGACAAACAGAAAATCATGGCATCATAGAATGGTTTGGGTTGGAAGGGACCTTTAAAGGTCATCCATTCCAACACCCCTGCAATGAGCGGGGCCATCTGCAGCTAGATCAGGTTGCTCAGAGCCCCTGCCAACCTGACCTTGAATGTTTTCAGGGATGGGGCATCTACCACCTCCCTGGGCAACTTGTTCCAGTGTTTCACCACCCTCACCATAAAAGATTGCTTCCTTATCTAGTCTGAATCTACCCTCTTTAAGTATGTGTTAGCTGAAAATGCAGTTTCGCTGAAAGTCCATAAAGAAGGCTGCAATTGTTTTGGTGGCTGTAAAGGGTTTCCATTACTATGTACTTTTCCAGTCAGAGGAGACAATAGCTGCACTAACAAGATGCCAGTCTGCATGGGGTTCACCCAGCCTAGAACATCTGTTTTGGTTTTTGAGCTCAAGCTGTTCCTTTATATCAGAGAGTGACTAGGAAGACTAGGCTACCTATTTTTACCTGTTGGGATAAGAAGGTAGATGTGATTAAACCTTTTATTCCTACTAATAAATACAGCAGAATCGATTGCTGCAATTGCAGCAGTTTTTGAGGAACAACTCCATTACTTGGTTAATGATTTTTTTGTTTGCAGTTCAGTCAGAGGTAGTAATAGTTACAATTTTACTTTTTCAAGCAGTGATAAGCCTCACAGTGCTGCTTCTCTTCAAGTTATTTTTACATGTGCTTATGTGAATTTGCTCTTATTCCTGCCTTCTTGCTTGCATGGACATCTGTAATCCCTAAATAGCCTTCTGTTGTATTCATTTTCTGGACTATAGAGTGGAATGCCAGAACAGGTGCTTTCAACATTTGAAGAATGCAGGTCTCAGCATGTCCATTCTCAAGTTCTATTGTTTCCTGTGTTTATTAAATGTAACTTGCCACCAACGTTCTTTATACTTCTACTTTATGGGAAATTTAAGTTCAAATTTGAAATATTTTCCTATATTATTCAGGAATGTAAAATTTTCACTTGATTTGCCTCCTGTGGAGGGTTTTAAGGTAAACTGCTACAAGCCAGATCTGCAGCACAGTTTTACAGAAACATAGCATATTAATATGACTCAAAGGCCTAGAGAAGCGAGGAGTGACATAAATGTTTTCACTGTCTTTGTTTTGGAATTAAGAATAAAATAGTTAAGTCAAAGTTCCTGCAGTATAGTCATGCCTGAGGGAACAAAAATAAACTGAAGGTGTTTGGTAAAAGGAGTTTTAACCATATATCAATTGAAGAACAAACTAACAGAAGAAAAATAAAAGATTACTTGATGGTGACCTTTGCATAAGAAAAGCTGAACAGCAATAACAATTATTAGCTGACCAGATTATTATTTAAATAACTACTTTGTACAAGGAAATTTTACAAGTTTGAAGGGATCAGTGGTTATGGCCGGTGAACAAAGCAGTGCTGGTGAGAGAATCTGAACGTCCTGCCTGCATTTCCATCAGCACCATGTAGCTAAACTTCAGCTGAACTTACCTGTTAACTATAAAGGTTTTATATTTAAATGAGATGGCTGACATCTGATGGAGGTGCAAATAGAAACTAGGGTCACAGTTCTTCTAGACATGTGCTTGAGCGATTCTGCTTAACAGAACGATTTCATTAGCTTTAGATGTAGTGTTTGTGTGTGTGTGAAATACTAACATTATGAAAAGATTTATGTAACTGGACCATAAATTATTGTGCTTGACAGGTCTCTTCTGTAGAAGGTAATGACAGACACATACAACCCTCTGCGGGCTTCTGAACAACTCCGTAGTGGCTAATAGAGACTCTAAATGTGTATTTTACTATGCATGATTATTAATGAATACATTCTGGAATGATTTTAGATTTAGATGTGGAAGTTACTGCATTGAGTTCTGTATACTAGCACAGAGATTTAATAAGGTGCAATAGGACAATAGGAGCAAGAAATGTGAGGATTGTTATTTTACAAAATTCTGTGTGATACTGATTTAACCACTGTAGAAAAAAATCTAGATGACAACATTGTCAAAATTCTCTCAATCTTACCTTAAGCAAAAGGATATAGTTTGAATATGGAATGTGTTAGCAGGGTCGGTTTATATTTGGGGGTTTTGTTTGTTTGTTTGGGTTTTTTAAAGTAATTTTGGTTTGTGTGTGTGGTCTACTTTTCCACATGCTGAACTGCTCCTGGAATGGAAAGTTTTATGTGAAAATGGAGTAAAAAAAGTTAATTAAGACATTTTTATTGCATTTATAATGTTTAATTACTATTTTTTGTAAAAAACCCGATGCAACCTCTGAGTACAGTAAACAGATTTTGCTGAGATCAAAACCAAGTAACCTGTGATAGATGACTTCTGCTTGTGTTTTAATCTACAGAAGTATTGTGATGTTTTACAGTATAACATTTGGAAGTAAGCAGCATAATTAGTAACAAAAATAATTCATTGCTTTTGCAAAGTAATGAATTATGCTGCTTGTTATATTCTGTAGCTAAATCAAATATATTTAAATTTTTAATGTGTTGTACTTTTTACTTTCTGTAGGCAGTGCTCAATTTTTCTAAATACTGTGAACCAGTGGTCAGAGGAGAAGGTAAGTTTATGTCTTTAGGTTGAGCGGGTGTATGAGAGTACAGGTGCCTTCCTGTGGGTTTTGTGGAGGACTTTGCTTTGATCTTCATTGTGTTGTGACCATTTCTCTGGTCACGATGGCCATACTTATTCCAGTTGCACCCAGTAGGCAACATTTGCAGCGGAAGCAGTAGATGGCATTTGTGGGTGGTGTTTTACGGAAATGAGATGGAAATACTGTGAAAACTTGCTTCCCCCCTATAAATCTTCTTCCTTACTCAACCACCAGGACTTCTGCGAAGTAATGGGATAAGTAATTTCTCTGTCAAGGCTAAAAGGAGAAATGAAAGTGGGGGTTCTGCCACACTGTCCCAGAGTATCTCAGAATACCCACAGAGAAACAGCCTTGCATGGTAGCGTGTGCTTACAAATGGATGATGATGGTGCATCATCCGAATACAGCATTTCAGAGTCAGGGTGTTAGACTTACATCTTGCCTGTGGTTATTCAGGTGTCAGAGGTAAGACTTGTAGTGTTGTGTGAGTTAAACATCTAACAGAGCTGATTCTGGCTTGATGCAGCAAATGAACGTGACACCCGCAAGCTCTGGAAAAATATTGAACCTCATTTGAAGAAGGCAATGCAGACTGTTTATCTCCGAGAAATATCCAGGTAATTTGGGGAGCGAGGGTTTGTTTTGTTGAGGTTGCTGTTTTTAACAAGCTTCCTCTCTGAATATTTGATGATAATAAAAGTATTACGTTTCGTGGCATTTTTTTTTCTTGCTAGGTAGAATCTTTTTAATTTGTATTTCTTTCTTGCCATATAATGTTAGAAATAGGGCATCTCAGGAGGAAATTTTTAAACAAAACAGTATTTGCAGCATATAAAATATTTAAGTAAATCAGTGGCAGCAAGCTGTGTTCTGTTTTCACTGATGGTCATGCAGGTATATCCATTTTCTGTCATACATGAAGCTCCCAGGCATGGGAACCCATCCTCAGAATGTACAGGCACATTTTAAAGCACACTTGTAAAGTTGATTTGGCAGATCCTCACTGTACCAAGGGTGGATGGAAGCTTCAAAATTCTTATGAGACATTACAGGTTTTGAACATAGGTGTTCCTTATCTTTATTTACTGGAGCTAGATTTGTACATTTGCTGTGCTTTCTGACCCCTTATTTTCTTGTCCAAGGGCAAAATTTTCCTTATATGGAATTGCCATTTTTGACAGCATTAAAAGCTGGTGTCCTGCTAACAGACGGAGTTTCTTGTGGGTATGGTTTTGGATTCCTTGTTTATTTCTTACGTTGCTAGACTGCTAGAAGAAAGATGGTGGTGTTCATTTTCAATGGCAATAATCACCTCTGATTTAATGTCTTCTCTGTCTTTAAGATGATTCTGATGTTATACCATGTAAATAGAGATAATTCAGTAGTGTTTTATTTCTTTACCTTTATACAAACATAGTGATTTCTTTCCTTTGAATGTCATTGAGGCCATAGAGTATTCTGGTAACAGAACTTTGGTGTGTAGCAGAAGTCTTTGCTAAATGTTTTGGAAAAGTGATCATTCCTTCAAAAAGAAAATGGATTTTACCCCGTATAAGCTAGACTTCACTGTACCATGAGGCATTATTCTGTTTGCCTCAGGTATGTATTTATACTCAGTATTGATCTTCATTACACACTCTACTCAGGATCATCCTGACTTCTTAGGTTGTGTAATTGCCTGCTCTAATTAGGGTGTAAGATAAGATTATTATATAAAATAGCTTATGAATTGTTTCCAAATAGCTGATTTCCTTCTTTACTGTTCTCTTTGATTATAAATTTGAGCTTTACTGGTTTTTTATTGGAAATTTCAGCTTTCTGCATAATAGTTCTAGGATTTACCTTTGTGTGCCAGTAAATGCTTGAGGAATTAAAATGACCTCATCAATTTTTCTGGCCACAGAACTGTAATTACTCTCAGCTTTTCTTCAAGTTGTAAGTTAAAGCAATAGAACTTTGCTATCGGCTGTTGTAATCCCTGAACTGAGATCAAAATGAAACTACTTTTTTCTACCTGTAAAATGGACATTGGATAAAAACTTTGCTTGTTGATAATTTGGTTGATAATTCATTATAATTTGAGTATTACATTAGCTCTCATTAAACTGTTTTCATGAGTTTTATGGCTTATGGCTGATAAATACTGTTCATAAACATCTTAAAAAACTCAAAACAGAAAAGCACTGGCGCTTTACAAAACCTGGGTGGTTTTTTTATCCCCTTGTGGTATACAAAATTATCTAAAATCACAACATTTTTAATATAATTTCTTAAGGGAATTTTAAGGTGAATTTTTTTGCTATTGTTTAGGAAAACACCAAACTATTTGCAGACATTTTTCACTGACAAAATGTTCCATCTGGATGTCTTGAAAGTTTTTAAGTAAAGAATGAATATTGCTTTGTTTTTTTCCATAGGCTTCAAAATTGCATTATGAAGTAATTACAGTGTTGTTCTCACTAGCATAAACAGTTACTACACAAATAAAAAATATATTCAAAACTATCAGTATTTTTTCTTTTTATCCAATTCTGCATTGTTCTTGAAACTTAGAATACTATTGCTGTTTGCTTAGTGGTGATAATAAGATGGAAAGAAGTTGTTGTTTTACAGTTAGCTTGTACTGACTTTTATACTTTAATATAACATTACTTTCTGCAGTTTTTTCAAATACATATAGTCTGCACATTATTGAAAGTTATGTGCAACATAGTAAGACTTGCACTAATTTTTAATTAGTTTCTTACTGACTGTATCCTAGCCAGTGTAATGAAATTAAAATATATATATACCAAGCAGGTAGTTTTCTCTAAAAGACTTAACAAATACTTTGTCTTTATATATTTGCATTATTTGTCTTTTAGCTCACAGTGGGAGAGCTTCCAGCGTGGCAGTGGAGAACCTGGGCAGTTGAAAGGTATTGGATACAGTAACTCTGTAATGTGAAATGTATACTTTTCCGTTTGACTTGGTGGTTATTATCTGAGAACATGTGAATAAAATTATATAGCTGAAGGTACCTGTTAGCATTCAGTTACAGTTCAGGGTAATCATGTTTTTTTGAGAAATGGTGTTCTACAAAGGACTATTTCCCCCCCTAGCATATATCCTGGTAGTAATCTTTTCTAAGGTCCTTTGTGGGTAAAAGCAGATTTCTTTAAATCAGTATTTCTTATGTAAGAATGGATGAGGACTGAGCTGACCCCTGATGGTCAGACCTCCATGTGCCAACTGTCAGAATTGTCTGAGTGGGGAGAAGGGAATATTATACCTGGTGTATTACACTGGATTAACATGTTCCTAAACAAAACAACTGTGCTGTGTCCTGATTTCTTGGCAAAGAGAAATACCAGAATTGCAAGAATCCTTTCTGTTTTTTCATTAAAGGAGTAAATGTTTGTTGATTTTATACTTTAGACAGGCTTGAAAGTTGAATCTCAATATATCTGTCAGCTGTCATTCACAATTTAGGAAGAAATACTGAAGCATTTTCCTGGTATGTCAGTCAGTCACGGTCTTTTGACCAGTTTGTAGTTTGGGAACACTTAATCCATATTATTTATCATGACAAATAATTTCTTCTTTAGATAGCAGGTAAAATTGCAATTATCTTAAGACAATTTAAGCGGCTGTGATCAAACTGTTTCCTGTATTTGCATTATGATCAGAAATTTTTTGACATTGTTGATGAAAGGAATTTCATTCAAAGTGTTCTTAGTAAACTCCCTCCTTCTGTGCCTAGATGGTCATGAAAAACTTTTGCACCTGAGAACCCAAAAAAGGGAGGCTTTATTGAAAATGCATTTTGTAATATTTTTAGGTATATGTAGAAGGAAAAATTGCCTTATTGGTAAGAAGCATTTGATAATAACATGCTTAGAAAGCAATTATAATAAATTTTACTGTTGATGTAAATAACCATATAATTCAGTGCACGATGCAGTATTGCCAGGTCAAGAATGGTGTAGAAACAGATATTTCTGTATTAAAGTAAATTTATTTGGTGTTGGATTTTGTAATTAACATGCAGCACAAAGCAGTCTCTTGATTGTAAATGAAACTAAAACTGCTGTCCTTTTGTGCCCACATGAGAGGAAATTGTTACTAGCTGTCATCTAGGATGCTTCTCATCACACTGGGGGCTCTGAATCTTAACTTCTAATGTTTGATTCCTTGATCTTTATTTGCTGATGCTTGTGAATTAAGCATAAGGGTACAGGTACTTCACAGAACAAGATACCATTGAAGTGAAAATCTGTAAGCAAAGAAGGCACAAGAGAGACCCTTTAGTGGTCTCCATAGTTAGACAACTGATGAAGTAAGGTGGTTTGATCGTCCTACTCATATGCATTATCTGTGTGAAAGAAGCAACTACGTTTACAAAAGCAGGAGAACGTAAAGGGAAAAAATACAAAGTAAAAGTAAAAAGAGGGAAGGAAAATACTAGACTGTAGTTCTTGTGCCATTTAATGTGTGAGACTTTATATACGTGGTAGCAAGCTAGGTCAACTGGATCAATTTTAAAAGTTTGAAACCATTTTCTGTAGCAAATAAAACATTGGCTAAAAATTGTGAGATGCTGAACTATTTCTCAGAAGTGCAGCACGGCTTCTTTACCATGTCATCCCTATTCCTGGCTGAGCTGTCTGGCACAGTCTGGAGCACCCTCAAGGTTGGATCTTGGAGGAAAGCTTTGCCATTATATTTGAACATATTTCTTCATCTGCCCTGTTTGCCAGAAAAAAATAATCTTAAATGAAAGTATCCTGGGATTTTTTTTTTATTTTTTTTTTTTAGGGAGATCACACCTTACGATTTATGAATCCTCAATGGTTCAGTTAAAATTTCTGAGATGAATTCATAAGGAGTCCAGAATGTTAGTTTTGTTTAGCTTTGTGCCATTTCTTGGCCCTTGACTGATACTATGTCTGTGATAATGGGGTTGAGAAAGTAGCCATACTCATTTAGCTACAGGAGTAGAGCAGGAGATAAGGAAGAGTGCAAGCAAGTCTAATTTGAAGTTTGTGGATGGTCAGACTGGTTTCAGTGACTCATAAACTGT
The DNA here is from genome assembly GCF_023634085.1 of Falco cherrug. NCBI lineage: Eukaryota > Metazoa > Chordata > Aves > Falconiformes > Falconidae > Falco > Falco cherrug. The sequence goes on along the minus strand of NC_073701.1, from coordinate 76,258,938 downwards.
TTGTTTATTTTATAGGACTTTCTGCACATACACATGTGGAACTTCCTTATTACTCCAAATTTCTTCTAATAGCTGCTTACCTTGCCTCCTACAATCCTGTTAGAACAGATAAAAGGTTCTTTCTTAAGGTAATGAGATTTTTTCTTAGTGCTGCTTGTGGTATTCCTGCATACTGCATTTCCTTGTTTAAAACCCTTCAACTGTTCTGTTTCTCTGTGTGCGTCATTTGATTTGATCAGAAGTTTTTCTGTAGATCACATGTTGTGATTGGTAACGATCACTTCGTCGTTACTAATGGCAAATAAATCCAACTTCTTCATGTCACAATGTGTAACACTGTTATATAACACAGGTATTGTTCTTTGCTTTTGTAAGTTGGTACAGCTCCCTTTGGTAAAGATTTTAGTGGAGTACTTGCAGTGTCCTTAGGTATAAGCCACACTGAAATTTCCAGAGTAAGATACAAACCATAACTGCCTTTAGCCTTTTATGAGGTAAAATGGCATAGGGCATTGTTAACTTACACAATTTTAAGCTTCTGAAACAGAAATGTAAAATGGTTGCTTTTGTAGAAGATGTGGTTCTATTAGCTGGCACATGTTGTATTGAAATGATGGTAGTGCATGTTTTGGGGTGAATATATTAATCCTCACTACCAAATAATAAGCTAAACCCTGTTTTCTCTAAGTTATTGCCATGTACAAGTTGAATTTTTTTTTTCTTCTCTTTTTCTTTGGGCTATGTTGTGGTCATGCCACAAACAAATGCTATGGTGCCGTAGTTTGTAATCTGTCTCTTTCTTACCCAGGATCTTTATGCTCCTCAAGCCTGCCTCATTGTGTTGTTTTGGGGGTCTTTATATGACAAAACATAGGCAGGAAGACAGCTATCGGAAAAGTGATTGGGCAATTATGCTTTCTATGCATTTTACCAATGCCAAGGTTTTCTAGATTATTACAGTGTGTTTTAATGTATGCATGTGTGTATGTATGGTATTCATGATAGAAGGTTTGAACAACTGAGAAAATGGGAGCAAGACAAATCTGTACAAGTGTGCTTGCTTCCTTCTTCCCTCTTGAAAAAAAAATTGTAGAATCATGTTTTGAAAAGTTCCTGCAGTTCCTAGTGATGATATACTAGCAAGTTTTTAGTTTAAATATGGGTTTTGTGTTTCTGTTATGATCTTACTTTGAAAGCTGTAGCTGTTTCACCCTTCTGTCTAGTCCTTTCCTGAGAAGAATGGAGGCTTACTTGTAGTAAGTGCAGATTGACAAGTTTTCTTTAAGGGCAACCTTTGTTCTTTTCACTTGGCCAAAGCAATTTCTTTGTGAGAGATTTATTTGCTGAAGAAGTGGTTTTGCCCAGATTTTTCCATATCGATCTTGGAAATCAAAGAAACGGGAAAGCTGACAACAGTCAAGTCAGTAAAGCGTGTTATCAAAAAGTGCCATATCTTTCTTGTTTGTGTTCACTGACCAGCCTTGTCAATTACATTTTTTTTTTTGTTTCTCCTTTTTTAGTATCTCTGAAGTTAATTTCCACTCTTGCACCTGAACTGTAGTAAACTTGTGCACAAAAAGCATGACCTTCTATGGTTTTTGAAGCAGGGACCATGACGGTGTTTCAATCTCTGTTATTAAGTATTTTTGCTAAAAATTGGTGAATCAGGAGACCTTACGGTTGTTGCTACATGTATCATCGGATAGCAGTTAGCCCTTCATCAGGTGCTAAGGTGAATTTCAGAAACAGCTGCATCTCAAAGCCCAACAAAGTAAATGCTTTTCGGGAGTGGGGTGGGGGGGGTGGGTGTTGTTCAAGCTGAATGTTTTCATGAGTCATGTGGCCTGTGAAAATAGAATTAGTTTTATCAGATTTATAATGAGATTCAGAGTAGACTACAGAAAAGTCTTCTGGAGTGATTTGACTAAGGAGTGCTAGACAGCAAAAGGGCTGCAAACAAAGAGATGGTCATTGAGCTGCTAATGTGCACTACTAGTACAGGTGCTAGCCTATACACTGCACTGCTGGTACAGGTGCTAGCATATACTACAGCTAAAGATAAAGTCACAGGTTGTGGCAGCCTGGAATGCTAACAGACTGATAAAGCAATGAAGCAGTAATTGACAGCGCTGCTGTTAGTTATGTGAAAATTTAAGAGCTTTGCAGTAGATGGAGAGAATAATTTGAAGCTGGTTTTGAAAGGTAGTCTTTAAAACAAAAAAGTATAGCAATCTATATAAAGTCTTCCTTTTATCATTTTAAAGAAACCAGGATTAAAAGCTAACTGAAAATTAGTCCTGAATTTCTTACGTTTCTTTGTGCTTGCGTAGAAATAGGGCACCTGCATACTTGCTTTGAAACACTTTTGATATAACTTAAATACACCATATGGACATCCCAGCATAACCTTTAAAATGCACGAATGCAGTATGTTGTGATCCATCACTAAAATGCCATATAATGTCAGGCTTGATCACTTTCCCTTCCAAAAGGTCTCTGTTACCACTGCAGCCTTCTTTTCAAAGGCATGATAAAAAGATTACTTTGCTGTCTCTAAGTATGTGTGATATGTATCATTGAATGAACTACTTTTTTTTTCTAATCTAGCACATGATGTAAAGGAAACTTAAAGCCCTGTCTAATATTAAGCTCTTCAGAAGTCAGTCAAGAAGAGGCACAGTTACTGAGATCGTCTTGACGTGGCTGAGTAGTGAGGTCCACAAACACTAAGTACAAGATTTTAAACATGATAATGAGAAGTTAATTCCTTCATTTGAGATATTTTTTTCCCTTATTCATTGACCATGCTTGTAAGGTATACTTAGTAATAAGGTATATTTCTGAAGGCAGTGGAAAAATTCAACAGGCGAGAATTTTTTTTCAGATATTTTGAGAAATAGCACTTAACTGTTTTTAAAGAATATTATATATGTACCTCTCCACTAGTTTTATACATCATTTACATGTCATCCTTCATGGCTGTCTTTGTGTTTTTAAATTTTTTGTTTTTACACATTCATTTGTAACATCTTGTTTACTGTATTTCTGTCCTTGTCTTGCCTTCACTTTTTCAGCTGAGATCCAAACCCACTTGATACTCTGGATAGTCCTTCCTTTCTTAAGGCTACTTTAAAACTGTGCCTTTTTAAATGATGTTTCCCTGCAGCCTTTTCGCTTTGTCGTTTAGCTCCTGCACCTTGAGCTGTCTTTGTATTTCATTGATTTAGTTCCTGCTTGTCATTCTGCCAACTTGTGTACCATCCAAATTTTAAAATGGAGCAGATAAAAGGTGAAAATTCAGATGGATTTTATGCATGGATACATTTTAAAAATGAAGTGGCAATCATTTAAACTTGTCTGGAAAGAGAAATGAAACATCTGTCTTTTTCATTAGATGATTGAGGATAGGAGTAGGATGGTGGCATGAAGTCATATTAAAAACAAATTTTTACTGCCTCTTTTCATCAGTCCCTGATCAGATCAGAAAAAAAAAAGTCACACATGTCACCAAAAAAATATTCTTGTGTTGTTTTTTGGCTTGGCACCGCTTGCAACACAATGAAGCAAGAAGTAAGGCAAGTATAATTTTAAGGCTTCTAGTAAGAAGGATTGCTAGTAATACTGGAGGTGTAGTAAAGAAGCAGACCCAGACTAGTGTACTACCATATGTAACGTGTCTGTCCTTTGTTCACGGTTTTGATTCTCTTTGCTATAGAAGCGGCATAAAATAACTGACATATAATATTTTCTCATCTGTTGTTTACAGCATCATGGGAAAATTAGGAAGACCAACTTTATGAAGAAACAGGAAAAGGTATGTATTTTACCTTTCTAAGCTGAGCTTGGCAACAAATATTTTTTCTGCTGTACTGCTGGATGTATACTTTATTTTACCTCACTGTTTACTTTAGATACAACAGAATTGCATAAATAACAATTATTATTGTATTTGTTTCGTATGTTACAAATTTCTGTATGATACACACATTTTTATTTCACTGAAAGGTAAATGTAGCATGAATTTGCTTCCTAAAGCTATATTTTTGTGTATAACAAAAAGTGCTTAAAAAAGGTAGTTGAAGGACATAATATAGGGAAGAGCCAGATATTGGAATTTCTGTCAAAGATATTAGAGTAATAGGTGGTTAGTAGCTTTGAAAGTCGAGTCACTTTAATTCCCAGTGATGCAGTGAGGTATAACACCTTAAGTTTGTGTGTTGAGGCTTGGAAACGTTGCACTTCTGTCTGTTGTTAAGGATTCCGTCAGACTATTAACTGACCTTTTCATGATTATAAATAGCTAAACTTAATTGATTTCAGTGGAGCTATACCAGTTTTTACTGACAGAGGCTTGATATGCTAGGAAAAATAAATACCTGTATGTATATTTATAACTAAAGTAAAAAGACAATTCAAATTTTAACATTGGTAACTTGACTTATTTTTAAACAAATCTATAAATAATGAGCAGTGCAGACAAGCACTGAATTCCTACTGAAATAATAGTTATATCCTTTTCTTCTCTAAACTACAGGCAGTATAAATAATATGAGAAAAAATTTAATATGATATGTTGCCTAATAATCCTTGGCTTCTGATCCTGCCTATAGCCTTTTCCCTAATTTTTCTCCTGCCCTTGCAAGAAGAGAGTCCTTGGCTGTCCAAAGACTTTTTCCAAGTTCTCTTATTTCTGTAGGAGCACAGTTTTTGCATGTGAAAGTGTAAGTGAGCATACTTTTAGTTCAGCAGTATGAAGTGTTTCACTTTTAGGTAGATATTTATGTGAATTTAAGAATTTTGAAGTCTCTGAATGCATGTGCCCTGTACATGTAGACCTCATGTGTTTTGTCCCTGGCACATGAACTCACAAGAACTTCCAGAGCATTTAATGATTTTCAGGACTGCTATGTTCTTGAAATAGCTCCACATCTTAATTAGTTGATAAATATTTTTCAGGAGAAGGAATAATTATTTTATGTTACACCAAAATCATCTTCTTTCTTTGCATCCTCTGCAGGAAAGGTGTTTTTTTATTTTTTGTTGGCAATAGATTTCCAACTTGGATGATGAGATGGGAACAGCTAGGAACATAAAAGGAATGGGAAAATAGAGATTTGATGAAGAAATTCTGAGGTCACGATCACCTTAACTGTACTGTAGAGCTTGTTCTCTTGTGTCATTGTTTATGTTAAATGGGCTTGTATCTGAGGTTGCTACTTGGTGTTCAGAAGTGCCCACATTAACGATAAATTGGTTTTCATTTTATTATTGTTCGTGCAGCAAACTAAATGCTACTGACTAGGTACAAAACCAGAACAGATGGAGATACTAAGGAAAGAACTGTAAATGAGGGTAACTCAAATGTAATGTAAACAAAATTAATGGTCAAAAAGATGAGTAAGATTTCAGTTACTTCTTTGATTAGATTAATTCTAGTTTTGTAGACTTTATATTACCCTGCAACCTAAGCACTGAACTATTATACTGAAAGTGTGATTGTACTTGTGTGAGCTAAAGAAGCTTGGTTTATTGTTCAGCTGTAATAACTTGCATGATCAGGAAGAACTTATAAGAATGCAAATGAAGAGAATTACAGCTTCGTAATCCTGGTAAATATAGTTAACAGAAAATATCTCTTGAATTGACAGTGTCACAAAACTTTGATTGTGTGACATAAACTGGAGTGTGTCTTAGGGATTAATGAATAGGAAAGGAACTTTGTGGCACTTCAAGTAACTTTGCTTCTAGTTACAGTGCACCAATTCTCTGCTTATGGTGTCACTTCAGGGGTAAGGACCCTTTTTGCTATAAGTATTGATGCCAGAAACTGAAAGTGCTTGTAGGTTCATAGCAGAGTCTGGTTTTGACGGTTTTTGAGGCAGGGTAGCTGTGATAGTAGGGAACAGGACTCAGTGCCTGGGAGGATCTTCCAGACCTATCTACGTTCCTTTTCCTATACTGTAACCTTTATAAATATTGGTACAGATACACAATCACCCAGATGTAAACTTTGTATATTTTGGTACTATGATTCTATAGTGAGGGAAACTGAAATACAGGGGTAAAGGATTACTCTTCTGGTTTCAGCTGGGATGGAGTTAATTTTCTTCTCAGTAGCTGGTGCAGTGCTGTGTTTTGAGTTTGGTGTGAAAATAATGTTGATAACATCTTTTTAGTTGTTGCTAGGTAATGTTTATATTAAGTCAAGGACTTCAGTTTCTCAGGCCTTGCCAGCAAGCGGACTGAAGAGGCACAATCAACTGGGAGGGGACACAGTCAGGTCAGCTAACCTAAACTAGGCAAAGGGCTATTCCATACCATAGAGATGCTGGGTGTATCCACTAGGAGGGTAAGCAGCCACCAGCTAGCCCTGGCCTAGGGACTGGCTGGGCATCGGTCACCAGGTGGTGAGCAATTGTGCTGGGCGTCACTTGTTTGCTTTTTTTTCCCCTTCCCTTTGGATTTTATTCCTCTCCCCTTCTCGCTCCTTTACATTATTATTATATTAGATCTTATTTATTTTGTATCAATTATTAAATTGCTCTTATCTCAATCCACAAGTTGTACATTTTTTTGATTTTCCTCCCCATCCTGTTGCAGAGTGGTGGTGTGTGGCATGAGTGAGTGGCTGTGTGGTACTTAGTTTCTGGCTGGGGTTAAACTGTGACAATTACATTATGTAGTGTTATAAATAAAGGCTGATTTGCTTCAGTTGGTGTGTCAGTATACCTTCCCTCAGAGAAGCTTGTCTAAAGACCAATTTACAGATCAGATTCACGTAACTCCAAGTGGGTACCTGCATCTAAGCTAGTATCTTTTTATAGCAGAGCTAGTCAATGCAGTCATTGGAGTGTAGGGTGTGATTAGTCTCATACTAAAGTAGGTTATACGTTCAGTTAGATGAATTGCACCATAAATTGTATTGATTAGACTTTTTACTGGCTATAATGGGAACGTAGAAAACTAGTTTGGCTGTACATACCTACTTGGCAGGAAGCTAACGTTAGATGAAATAAACCCTTAAAAGTTTAGATACAGCCAGGCTAAATATCTTTTGATTCTTAACTCTGTTCAGTCCAGAGGCTGTGGGTTTTTTATTAGAAAAATAAATCTTGTGAATGAGGGAAAATACTGTCCTTATTCTATTAGTTGCTTTGTTGCTGTTAACAGCACAATTTGTTGGGTTTCTTTGCATGGTTGCCCTGGAACAGTGTTTTTCCAGTTTAGTGACAAGTGAGAGATCTTCCTGGTGAAGCTACTTTTGCAGGAGTATGATTTTTCAGATGTCAGCCTGTCAGAAGATCAAATGTGTTGGTGTGATTATTTTTTTTTAATTGGAAAAAAGTTTGTCTAGTATATCTGCTTCAACTTCAGTCTAGGTTTTGTTTTGTATCAGAATTCCTAGCTTACAACTTAAGATGCTTTATTTGTATGGCAACCAGGGAAGTTCGGAAATGCTTTGAGCTAAAAAAGTGAGAAGTGTAGTTTTGTCTTTTCAGCGTGTGCTAAAAAGGTTGAAAATTCAGCCAACTGATGCTAAGGACTTTCTCCCTTCTGTGCAGGTAATTTAGTTTGTGTTAAGCTTTTACCTTTTAAAGAATGCTTTTGGTTCTCATTCTTGTTTGTGAAATTCTGGAATGCCTATACATGGTTTGCAGTTGTGGGACGATGAAAGACTTAGGCCAGTTGAACAGTGGGAACATGAAACTCTTGACACAGTACAGGAAAAGCACAAGCACAGATAGTGGCAACTGGGGAAAAGTCTTTTTTGAACCATTAGGCAAGCGTATTGCCAAGGGGGAAAGATGATAGAGGGTGGTAGAGGACAGACAGAATTAATTAGATGGCTACAAAACTTTTTGAAGACAGTTTCTAAATGTGAAAGTTGTCTTTGTTTTTAACTGAGCTGAGGGATCCCTTGGATTTTATAAATACTGTTCTATACAGTATTATGCCTTAGCTCCTTGCAGAAGACTTGTAAAATTGTTATTCTATACTATGTTCTGTTTGGAGGACTTTCTAAACCATTCCTGTTCTTCCAGGAATTTATTTCTCTCAAAGAAATAAAAATGAAGTGCTTCTTCAAGAAATTATACTTTCTTGGAATTAACTCTTCTGGCTTTTCCAAACGATAGCATTTCTCTCAAATAATTTGAAAGTTCAAACCAGTATTCTGTCTAAGCAGAGAGCTGGTAATATTAAGAGCAAGAAACCTGTGAAGCAACTTTATGCTAAACACAGCTTCAGAAAGCAAACATGCTAAGTATGCTTGCTAGCTGCTTGGAGTGCGCAGTTTTTAATTACTGTGTGTTTGACTTCCCTGTTGATAATAAAGAGTATGTTTCACATAACTGGCATGTTTAGAAGCAGAAGGGCAGGGAATTGTACAGTTCATAACTTACACCATACCTGCATTCTAACTGAGAGTGCTGTGCTGAAGTTTTGACTACGTTTCCATTATTTTTCACATTTATTTCTTTGTTAGCCAAGAGGTAGCTTTGGGGACACTTCCTAGATTTGAAAATCTAGAATATGTATTGGAAATACCTTTTTGTTTTGCTGAAGAAATGAGTGGTTGTGTTTTATTGATGACTAACAGCACAGAGTTGCTGGTGGGTTATTTGAGAGATGTTCTTTCCCAGAAGCATTTTGAAACAAAGTTTATTTTGAAATTTCTCTTTAATCTTGGCTGCTGTGCTAGTAAGAATAAATCAATGTACACTGCAAAAAAGGAAACTGGATGTCAAAGTAGAGAGAATGAAATACAACCTTAAAAGGAAACAAGTATTTTCCTTGTCAGAACTTTTGACAGTCTGGGTCATAAATAAATCTCTGTAGTCCTAACAATGCTTCCTGAGTTGTAATACTGCCCAGCTCTGCCTTATGAAATGTTCTCCTTTTTGTAAAATTGGTTATTTTAAAAGTATTTAACAACGAAAAATCAGGAACTCCTATTTCTCTTCATTCAACTGAATTTGGTGTTACTACATGCAATAACCTGAAATGCCCAAGATGTCCATCAGTGTCAGCTGAGGTGTGAAGATGAAGAGGGTGGTGTAAAAGAAGGATAAGGGACAGAATAGCTTTGTAAATGCAAAGTGGGGTAAATATGCTGTGTTCTGATAACGTTTGTCTGTAGCTGGTAGGTAGCTCTTAATACAGCAGCTCTTACCAGCAAAGGAGCTGACCTTGTGCTCAGCCAGCTGAACTCTCTATTTTAGCCAGCTGAACTTGTGGGAGGCAGATTCATGCTGGGCCTTCACACTCAACGCTCTTTGGGCTGCATCTTGAATACACAGTCCAGTGTTGCCCCCTTCCAGTACAAGGCACACATCAATAAACTGGAACAAGTTCATCAGAGAGGTATCAAAATGGTCAGAGGCTGGAGCACTTGCCCTGCGAGGAGAGGCAGAGGGAATTACAGTTGTTCAAGTTGGAGAAGGGAGGCCCAAAAGTAGCCTGTCCTGTATATGCAGAGATCATAAAGACTATATGATACAATGGTGGATAGTGAGAAACAATGAGTGTAATTATACTGGATATAAGGAAAACCTTTTTCCTTCTGAGGACAGCCAGGCAGTGACATGGGTTCTCTAGCAGAATCACCTAGAGCAGGTTGCTCAGGACCATGTCTAGCTGGGTTTTGAATATTTGTAATGATGGAGACTCCACAACCTTGTCTTGGGCAGTAAGTTGTAGTGCCCTCAGGTAAAAAAGCTTTTTTTCCTGTGTTTAGATACAATTTCCTGCATTACAGCTGGTGCCCATTGCCAAATTACTCTACTCGTGTTCTAGACCATAAGGCTGTTTTTCAGAGTAGTTCAGTATGACGTTTAAGATAAGAAACTCTTGTTATGACTTTGCATTTCTGTGAGAGGAAGAGAAAAGGTTTTGGCTAAAGTGATTCAAAGAAAGTGGGTACATTGATACTTTAGCAGAATCTTCTCTTTTTATGTTTTTTTCAAATGCAAATTCCAGTAAAATCTTCAGTCTTCAGTAACCAAAACGGTTGATGGTTTTATAGATTCATAAAAAGTATAGTTCTGTTGTGGGCAGTTCTGTGTAGGTGATAGTGTATTATAGACAGACTGTAGATAATTATTCTAAACCTTTAAAATTTTTCACTAGCTGGAAATTCTGTGTGCTTTTAAGAAGCCTAACTTGTCTTGCTGTTGAGAAACTGAAGAAAACTGTGTATCTTGAGAATGCCATAAAATATAGTCTGTCTTCTTTAATCTTTAGAATGGGCAAAGTAACTAAATATGACAAGTAAATTTATAAACGTAGTGACAGGAAAGTTGGCATCAGATCCTCTGTTATAGCTCAAAAATGTTCTGATTTCTTGTGCAGTTTGAGCTCTTGCCATGTTAAATAGAGGTCTATGTCTGTATCTTTATCTTGATCAATAAGCATGTATTCAGTGTTCTCCATAATATGTAAGTAGGCTGTATGAAAGACTACTGTGAATTATAGTGCCTCCCCAGAGGCTAAAAAGATGTGAGAATAACCCCCGGTGGTGCCCCACGGAAGATCTATTGGATTGACAAGTCTTGTTTCTGTTGCAGACCAGCAATCACCTCCTTGGGCCAAAGCCATTTCCCCTGGACAGATTGTTAGCAATATTGTACAGTATTGTGGACAACAGAGTTCCTCCAACTGCAAATATATTTTCCCAGGTGGGTGTGTGCTTACTTTCTTTATTTCCTTTTTACTGCCTGGAATTTTTGAAAAGGTTTTACATTGTTTTTTGTGAGTCGTCATTCTAATTAAATGTAATGAGAAAACAACCACAACAGTAATTGGAATTGAAGGCTCAGAGTAGTATTTATCTGCATTACTAACTATGAATTCAAGACTTCATCTGTGTAATGGTCTGAAACCTTCTAATAGCAAACTTTCTTCTGATCCCAGGCTGTGATCTGCGCTGATTAGGTCCTTGGCTTCTCATTGAAGCCTGTTAGCCTGCTTGCGTTTCAAGTGAAGTATATAAATGTTCACTGTCCTATGGCCAAACTTAGTTCCTTTGTAACATGTTACAGCAATGTAGTGGTGAAGAAAGAGCAGAGGGAAGAATAAGGTGCTATTTGCGGGCAAAAGGTGTGTGTTTGTGACGCATGTATCTGTAGGGATAATGTTTTCCATGGACCAGCTTTTAAGAGCCTTACAGAGGAGAGCGGGTATCCTGTTTCGCTAGATGGCAGCATAACTATAGAGTTGAGTGGAATTAAGTAAATCTGGAGTTTTCTCTAGTGCTCTGAGTTTGTCAAGTGTAAATACCTATTCTGTATAAGTAAAGATGGCTTTCTGTTGTCAATGTGATTCTTAGATCTTTCATCTCCACCTCAGAAGATCTCAGTTTCTGTCCTGCTTTCCAGTTGTGCTTAACTTGCAGAAATGTTTTCTACCTTTCCTTGTTAGGTCTCAAATTTAACCAAGGATTATTTGAATCTGATGTCTGTGTCTGTGTAAAGTTAGGAAACATATGCTCAAGATACTTAATTTTGCTACGGCTTTAATCATTACTGTTCAGTGTTCACACAAATGTTTGGCAAAATTAGTTTCCCAACTTTGTATAATAACTAACCATAAATATACATACTGTAAAATCAGGCAATAGAGAAGCTAGAGGATTGTAGTACTGGTTTATTCAGTGCTATGTGAATATCTTAATAGTGATGCGGACCAGGGTGCTTTACAGATGCTGTAGGGAACTCACACCTTCACATGATGTTTTCTCTCAAGCTCCTTTAAAGGTTATTATATGATCTGGGGCATGAGAAATTATTAGACAACAACCTCCAAAATCTGTTAATACAAGCATTTACTTTTTTTTGTAATTAGATGAGTGATTTTTCAGTCTACAGTCTGTACCCCTTGGGAGGTCAATGGATTAGCTCTCAGAGGTGTTCAGGAAGTGGCTGAAAAAATCAGGTTTAGATGTTTATGCATCCTCTGCTTGTTTCTTGCCTATCTTGTCATCTGGCACCTCAGTAATTCACTGTGCTTTCAGAAGGAACCCTAACTCTGTTAGTATTTCAAAGCTATGTGAAATTTCCTATGGGTGAGTGCCATATGAAGGGACACCAGAGATTGTTGAAGCAGGCGGTTTCTGACAGACTGGATGATGGCTGCAGCCTTGTAGCTACTTGTAGCAACTTTGGAGTACAAAGAATACAGGGACCTTAGTGTTCATTAAAATGCATACATTTGGCTGGCTATATTTATTCACTTTTTGGGGGGCCAGTGTCAGATGTAGCACGAGGTAATTGCTTTTTTATGGGCATTGTGTTGGTTCTTTAATTCATGGTACTGTGAAGTCTGTTGATCAGGTCTGTTCGTCAAGGTATCGCTCACGCCTCTTTCCTTACAGGACACTGGTTCTGTGTTTTGTTCTGGTTTGTGCATTTTTTGATTTAAGACATGAAGTGTTGAAGCTGAAACTCAGGGTACTGAGGCAAAAGGCGATTGTCTTGTTTAATGATGTTAGTTTATCAATGATTGATCTAGGTTTAGTTCAGTAAGGAATGGAGTCATGTTGAGCCTTAAGGAAATTCAGAAGAAAGTAAGATACAATTCATGTTCAGATTGGTTTCACTTGTCCTGTAAACCTACTGATGGTTCACCATGTAGGTACTTCTTGTTTCAAGCCTTTCTCTCTCTCTCATCAATGCCTTTCTGTCTTTCTCTCCCTGCCCCTGGCTCTGGCTCTGTGGTGCACTCGTGTGCACTCTGCTTTTCTTTCTTTCTTCAAGTGTTAGAAGACTCTTGTCACTATGATCTTTAAACTACATTTCATTTTTGAGATGGAAAGAGGGCAACCTTTAAGGCATAAAATGAAAGAACAGGCAAGAAGCAAAACAATGGATTGTCCAACTGCAACTATGAAATTTACAGTTTTGCCTGAATTTTGACAATCTCCAGGAGCAAATTTCAGCGCAATTTACTCAAGTAATGTGAAAAGGAATGATTATGACAAAACTGGGAGCACTACATAGTAAAACTTTGTGTGTAGGATTCACTGTATAGTCTCTTTGGCTATCAAAACTATCTTGGTATACTTAAGTTGTGAATATCTTGTATAACAGTTTTACAGTGTATTCTCAAAATGTCTATGTCTGCGTATTTGACATGCACTCCAGGTGAGAGAACAAATGTCATTATTTCAATGCACAGTTAAGTAGAACTGAAGACATAGTTTGTACATGGAGTGTCGTTCCTCCTGACACTAAATTGCAGAATGAAACAATTCAAGTTTTTCACTCTTAATTTATAGTGTACACTAGATGGCAGTGTTATCAAAGAATAGCTGTATGCAGATTAAGCTATAAAGATATATATATTTAAAAGAAAGATGTAAAAAGATTGTATTAAACCTTAACCAGGTTAGGAGGGGCAAAGAAATCGAAACTAAATCTGTTTATACAGAAATAAAATGTCATAAATTATTTTAAAGTATTTTTAATTATGAAAACGATTTTTGCATTCAATTTAATTAAAAAATCTTGAAGTGTTTAATGTAAACTAACATAAAATACAACAGAATTTGAAGTAGACTTCGTAAGTAGTTTAATCTAGGCGTAATATGTAATTGCAATTTTTTCTTCTTGAATAGTTTAAAACAATTTATATTCCACTGATTTTTGCCACTAGTTATTCTGTAAATGTATTTTTTTGAATCGGGTAAATATGTAGGAGCTGGGTTATCCTTAGCAGTATTGATGACATTTACGTATTACTGTTAGATACCACAAGCTTTTATTTTCTTGTTTGTGTGTACAGCATGGAAATCATTCTTGAATTGTGCAGAAGTTTAACATGTTCTAAATCAAATATTTGGCTTCTTAACTAATTCAACATTAATTTTATGTGCTCTTTAATTTGTAAACTGAACGGCTGTACATGAACCAAATACTTATTAATTCTCCCCATGTACTGTCAGAAAATAGCATGCCTTGGCTTTAAAGTTGATCAACAATCTCAGTCAAGATTCAAGAAGGACCAGCAGCTGCTTTAAGATCTGTCATGCTGCTGATTTTGTGATATTTCTTATTGCTTCTTGTTTCTGTGCATAATTTCTATTCACATGAAAATTCTGGTTATTAGCTTTTCAAAAGCAGATTTTTTATGCTAATAAGCAGCAAAATTTCAATTTTCTGTTTAATGCTAGGGTTTATTGAAAATGTTTCAATTTTACTAAATAGAATTTCAACTTAAAATTTGAATCTTAATCTAACTTTTGCCTTTTAATGTTAATTAGTCCTTAAAATGGTCTCATAGGTTTTTTTAAACAAAAAGTTAACATGTTCCTTTCAGAAGCATGATCTTTGTGTAAGAGACTAAGTTTTTCGTGCTCTGACTTCTTGGTGTAATTGGGTTATATGAGAAAGAATTGGGCTCATTCACTTTGTTTTTCCTTGTTAAGTAGTACAGGGCAGTGGCATCGGGATAAAAAAAACAAATGTAAATTTCCACTTCTGCAAATGAAAATTTTTTCAGTTATCCCCTTAAAGTTGCAATTTCTCTTGGTTTTGCGTGATTTTTTTAAAATAAAATTGTCATACACCTAGTGAGAATTGTTTGAGAGGAAGTTAAAGTAAGATTTTTTTTTTTTTATTTTGTTTTAGACTACTGATTTCAGTACATATGTAGATATAGGTCTGTATTCACTTGGGAAATTTTCAGTGCTTTTTTTCGTGCAGAACATTCACTGTTTTTCTTAGTAGTTCTAATTTGTCATGATGCTGTTTTTTAACACGTTGTGTGTTACTGTAACATGTCACTGAATTTGTTTGTTTGAATTTATTTGCTTGGTTTTTAAACCAGGAGATAACAGAGGTTAAAACACTATGGATTTCTGCAGCCCTTTCGGAGCACGAGATCTTTAAACGTTTTTCTTCAGATGCACTTTTGTGTAATAATTTAACAGGTTGGAGATGATATTGCCACCACTACTGGGCAGTTACGTTCTGTGCATGGGGCAGAACTCGTGCAGTCGATGGCCTGGTTAATACATGGCTAGGCTGAGCATGTGGCTGAAGTATTTTTAAAAGATAAAACTATTTTTAATGGTGAAAAAATGCAAATGTACTTTCACACAATGCTAAAGAGTGCAGCTCTGGGGTATGCAGTCTGCATCCTACCACAGCAGATAAATCATAGGCTCTCCTTACCTAGGCACAGCAGTTGATGTCTTTTCAGGCTTAGGGAGCAGCCAGGAGTATGATTTGTGTGTACACATGGACCCACTGTGCAGAATATGAAATGTGCATTGTGCCCAAGTGCAAATAGTACAGAATGGAGGGATACAAAGAAACTTTATAATGCCTATCTCAAGTGCATTTGGGAAAGGTTCTGAGATTTTACTAGTTCTGATTTGTAGAAGAGTAGTATTTCATTTCAGGTTTCCCACATTTAGAAATACAACATTATTCTTTTTATAAAAATGTGCCTTAGTATAGGACATGAGTGAATTTATGCATGAAATACCATGCAAGAATTATCAGCACCAATTTAAATTAAGTCAGCTCATTTTACATTGAAGGGGACAAGGGCTGTTAATTTCATATCACAACCAGTGAGCAAGCAGATGTTGTTACAGTTAGGGTTTACAAGCCAAAATTAACCAATACTTTTTCCTTTACCAAAATGTTGTTTTCAATTACTTCTTCAAATCATTTCAGTTCTCCTAACCGTTTTTCATTTTTAGATGTTTTAACTTGCTTCTGCTTTCTTGTGAAATACGCTTTTCATAAAAAGGCTTGACTTAGATATACTTGTAGTTTTGAGTTATGGTATTATATATTTTAGGTAAAATGGAATCAAACCCTTTGTCTTGCATGCTATTGGTATTTTATTCCAGTTAATATATCCCTGAATGTTTGGAAAGACATCTGTGCGGAGAGGCGTGATAACTCCTCAGAATACACTAATAGCTGAAAGTTAGCGAGTAGGTAACTGATCAGTAACTTCAATTCTGGTTGCATTTTCACTCTAATGCATTAGACTGTTAGGTCAAAGTTTGGTGTCTACATTCAGAATCGGGTTTGGTTTTACTGTTACTCACGTTCAGTGAATATATTTGGATAGCTGTATAGATATTCTTTTCTGATTATAGTGCATTTGGAAACAGAGAATTCTACAGAGGTTGTATGGTGACACGTCAGGTATCTTACACATCATAGTCTACATCTGGTTTATTAGATATTTCTTATCTGTTTGATAGGATCTAAGAAAAGCACCAGAATTTCCCTACAAGTACTACAAATTCCTAAAACTAATGTGGTTATAAATGTGTAAGAATTTGGAATGAAGGTTAGCAATTTAGAATTTTTCCAGTCTGGCAAAATGATAAACAGCGTTGCAAACTGTTGGCTACAGAGCAAAAGCTTTTTATCTGAAGTTAGAAAAAGCCTGAAGATACAAGATTTAGCATAGTGTGTTAAGTGCCAATATGATATGGTTCTGTTAGAAATACACAAAACCACTGATGTATAGCATGCTTCCAGCTGGAGAGAGCCAGAGGAATGTTATTTACTTTAATTAAAGGGGAGGGGGGGGCGGCTTTTGGGGCAGGTTTGGTTTTTTTCTTGCTTTCTTGTCTGCATTACATGGATGGGTGAAGGAATAGCTAGTATTATATATGTAAACTGGAACAGTATGTGGCAATTTACCTGCAAGATTTCTATGTCCCTGTTATGTTAGAAGCATAGTTTGTATCTTGCTTTTAGAGATGAGAATTTGGTATTTAAACTACCTTTTTTTTTTTTCTTTTTGTAAATTGCCAGCTATGGTAAAATTCTGATTAAGAGATTGGAAAGATGTCTGGTTGCGTTTGCTTTTATTATGGTGCAGCCTTTCTGGATACCAGATATCTACACCACGATTGTAGTGCTGTGGTAGTGCATTATGTTAGATCCCCTTGATGCAGCAACTTTGAAAGTCATCTATGAGAGTTAACTTCGTCAACAGGTTTTTTACAAATGGAAAATGCTGTAATTGCTTCTACAAGCTCAGATTGTGTTAGTGTTTGAAAATGCTAGGTTTTCCATTCTACACTTGACAACTCTTGGCAGAATGAGAGTTACTCATTTTTGCTAGATCAGCTGTTCCTGTATTGTGTTCCAGCTTTCCTTGTTGTTGCAGGGACTGCTCATAGGAACTTTTTATATCTGGCCAGACTAGAGTGTTTAACATTAATAGAATAATCTCTATTGAAAAGTGAGCAGGTAGGTGAGCTTCCAGAGGAAAAGATCTTGTTAAAAATGTGTCTTATGCTATGCTGTTCCCTAAGAGGCCTTATTAGAAAACAGAATGAAGATGAGTGGGAGACTTTTATGTTAGAGTGTGTGAAAAATACAGAGTAGGCTCTTGTACTGGTTATATGTCTGTAAGTAAGTTGGTTTTGTCATTAGGCTTTTTGAAAACAAGCAATATGCTGGAAAAATGAAAGTTCCTGCTGATTCTGCTTCTTCTCTGAAACCACTTTCCTTTGCTTCCCTTTTACTGTGAAAGTTCTTAAGCGTTGTGCTTGTCTTTTTTCTGGATAACCAGGTAGTGTCACTGCTAAAATTTTGCCTGAAATAATTCAGAATTTTGTAGCAAATATTAGTTGTGTAAGTGTGTGGGTCACCTTCTTGGTAGAATACATTTCTGTCCTTTTCTCAGATGAGTTTAGCATTCAGAACTTCATTATGGAAGTTTATGTTGTGGTGAGATTTCCTGTTTTCTTGTTGAAAGATTTACTTCGAGAAAAAAAAATGGAACTAGGTGTTAAAAGGTCATCTTTTCTCTTTTTTTTTTTCTTCTTTGTTTTTTCTTCATGAGAAGTATTAAGATTTATGGTATACCTCTCTATCTAGTCTGTCAGAAGACCTTTGCTTCATAGCCTTCCAGTGACAGGAATGATTGAATATAAACTGTAGGCTCTGGGGTTATCTCATTCTCATTACTGGTCCAAATAAACTTCCCCTTTTCTTTCAGTGTGAGTGGAGATATGTAGACACATCTTGCCAGCACAGAATATTTGTTAGTCTTATATAAATGTTGTATGTAACATATTATTTTATATATCTATATAGATACATAGTTTGTATATGCAGGTTTACTGTACAAACAGGTTTGTAATGCAGCCTTTTGATCCTGTGGCTTCATGGTTGCCCATACCTAAAAGATTTTTTTAAATTGTTAGAACAGCTTTCTTAGTGGTTGGCAAATTTGTAGCTGCAGGTTTTTGATAAGATTGTATTATTATTTTTGTATTTGATCCTAATGGCTATATGCTTTTATAGGTGTGTTACACATCAGATGCTTTATTTGCTGGATCTGTCTATTGATTAGAAAGTGCAGTAATGTATTGATCAGTACTCTGTTGATTTTCAGTAGGTTTGGAAAGATGATGATAAGAGGTAATAAATAACTCTTATTTTCTCATTTTCTGTTATTGGTCACTGGACTAATCTGGCAGAAATTCATGAGCTGAAATGGGAACTTAATGTGATGCACAGCATGGTGACATAGTTAGCACTTTAGCACTGACTATGGCAGCTTGAGAGCGCCTGCTGTTAAGCACAAGGAAAGGAGAAAACATTACTTTTAACCAAATAGCTGACTGTGGTTTTTTTAAGTCTCAGCATGGCTGTGAATAAAAATAAAAGTATTTTTAGTTCAAGTAGTACTTTCTAATTAAAATTGTGAAAATACTAATATGCTTGATTTCTTCTAGTTTTAGTTGATACAGAAAAGATCTTTTAGGAAAACTAATTATGTTTGAGCTATGTTATATTGTTTGACCTAGTTTGATGATGTTTTCACTTTTTGGAGTATACTGTTAATACAGCTTTACAATCTCTGGGGAGGCTTTCTTAATCAAATTCTGTTCTATTCTATTAGAGTTCGTTCTTTTCAGTAATTTAAGGTAGAAAACTTACCTTATTTCTGCGAAGAGCTTCTGTGAAGTGCCCGGCTTGGCACTTAATCTGTGTCTTAAAAGCACTTAATGTATTTATGAAGACAAATTGTTGTGAATTATTGAAAACCAGTTTTATGGAAGAAATTTTGGTTATGAAAGGGAAAGGCTATTGAGAGAGAGGGAATAAACTCAATCTCATCTGAAGTCCTTATCAGGAAGATAAAGGGAATCCCTAAATTTGTTGTCATTTTTATGTAGAAAAACCAACTTATTTCAAAACTGTAATTCTATTTAATCTTTTTTCATTTTAGTAGCATCTCCCTGAGAATTTGTAGAGTCACATAAACCAGGAAGTAGGTATACAATAAGGTTTTCTAAAACAGATTTACAATAAATTTATACTTCACAATTATAATAAAATAAAAAAAATGTGATTTTGGGTTAAGGTATGCAAGTTTGCTACGGTAATGATGAAGTTTTGTATGCTCTGTGAATCTGGTAATAACTTTCACAAACAATTCTTATGGCCCTGTGAACTTAATGTTATGTATTCCTTTGTGCCCTTCACATGTCTTAGATTGCATGCTATGTAACATAGGGAATGTGTTGCATCAACCAACAGTTTCTTTAACTTCTGTTCTCTCAGCACGTTATTTGTAAACAATATTTGAAGCTTCAAATTTTAACTTATCTATGAAATGTGTTAGTGTATAAAATAAGTAAATATGGATACATGAAAGATGAAAGGGAGTTTTCCCCCCTTCCAAACTGTCTTTTCCATCCTTTTTCTTTAAATTCCTATTTAGAAATTGGTTTCATGTAGTTAATGGAAGTAACATAATTTAATAGTCCAGGAAAAAATTCACACTGTGTTTACATCAAGCAGTTGCAGCTGAAGCTTGTTAGTGATTGCCTTCCAGATTTAAAAAAAAAATAATTCTTCACTGTGGTACACGAACTGCTATTGTTTGGAGACAAATAATCGGCTCATCCCCTCTTTAGGGAAGAACAAAGAATATAATAGTACATCTGCTTCATCTGTTAAGATAGCAAAGATTAATTAAGCAAGTGCTGCACAACCTCTCTTGATAACATATATATCTAAAACCAGCCTGTATATTACAAATTCTGTAATCACTTTGCTTTAACCATTTAGTGTATGCACATAATCTATTCCAGAATCACTGGCTATTCATAGAAATAAGTTAGGACACAATACTGAAATAAGGTAAATTAGAGAATTGGGGTAGAGTTCATGGGTTTTCCTGCAAATCTCTTGATTTAAGATGATATGACTGGAAAGATGATACAAGACTACAAAGAACCTGTTGAGTCCTCAGGTGACATCATTAACACTTCATAAATTTTATGTGTCTTTTCCTGAAAAATAACTTTGCTGATTTCTCTGACAGTTTGGATCACAGTCTGTTTCGGGGAATGAACCAACTCTTTATTGAACATTTGTATAGAACCTGGTTCAGTGAAGTACAGTTTCAGAACTAGAACTACTCATTGTGGTCAAATAGTTACATTGAGTGTCCCCATTTTTTCGCTTCCCTGGTGGGTAGAACTAACATCTAATTCCATGTTTAAGACTACTCAAGACCGATTTTACCTGCTTTTCTTTTTTCTGCCATTGTCTTTTAGCCTAAATAGCTTTACTTGCTCCTTGGTGTTTGCTTCAGCAGAGTTGTAAGCACGCAGATATCCTCTCAATATCTTAATTTTGCAGGCCTTCACTTGCTAAGTATGTCTTTTACTTCCTGGCACATACAGCAATGAATGTAACCGCAACTTCAGTAATAGAATGAAAGATGGTCAGAATTACTGGTTGAAGAGTTGACTGTAATTTTATATTCTTTTTAGTCATATGTTCCCTGCCCTCCTCTCCCTGCCTAAGATGCTTTTACATCTCCCTACCTAGACTACGTTCTCTTTAGGTACTTACACCATACCTGTCACTTCAATACAGATGATTTTGCTGTATCGCATGTGAAATAAATTTTTAGCATTGTATCTGTACTAGGGACCCCTTCCAGGTTTTGATGAGGTTGGAAAGCACGAGGCTGTGTACATGTACAATGTTAGAGCACAAGGTAGCAAAATGGTACATTAAAGAATATGTTGGATCACTTTGGTGAATACTTGTAGTTTCTGCCCTGCCAGCTGCAGTCAGTTCTAGCTACTGACTTTCCATTTGAAATCTCTCCTCCCCCAAAGACTCTGCTGCTTTCTGTGTTCATTGCATAGGGGGTAGTGGGGCTTGCCACAGTATCTTGGACAAAAGAAGCAGCTGCATTACAGTTAATTTGAAAGCGAGGATTTCAAAATATGAAGCTTGTTGACAAAAGAATGCCTCTTGATAGATGGGTAGTTAATTGATGTAGTCTCTCAATCTATGGAAAAGAAAACTGGAAGATATTTGGGGGAGCAATGTGGAAAACTAATAGCAGGACATGAGTAAATCTCACAAAAAGTTTACATTCATAGTAAACATTGTACTTAGTGCTCATTTAAAATATGGAGGGTGATAGAATAAGCTGAAACAAATCCTACAGTACCTCAGACTTGGAAAAGCTTGATCCAGAAAAGTATGTTTTTAGAAAAAGTCCTGTGATTTGGCTAATCAACAGGTGAATCTGCCATGAAATTGATGATGATTATTTTAAAGGTTGAAAATGGTGCTGAATATCTGAAGGTGTATTGGGTACTGCACAAAGGTTTCTGTCCTTACCACCTTACCATTTAATTTCTCACATGAGGTGAGGGAGGGTGGACAACAGAAGAAATAGTGTGATTATTTAGGATGAGATTGGTTCTAGCTATATATGTGTCTGCACAGTAAAAGTGTATCTCAGGGATTCACTTAGTGTGCTTTTCTAGTTAATGGAGAGAAATAGGCATGCAGAGATCATTCAATGCACCCTGATATAGACATGAGCATCTAAAACTACTCCATTCATGAAAAGTTTTAAAATCTGTACTAGGTTACAGTGAACCATGTCCTGATGTACTGATTTTGTGTCATCAACTAGAAATGGAGTCAGCACAGCCTCAGATGCAAATGTTTACATTGTAGCTATCTAAAGCTATTCTATCCTGAAGGACTAAAAGATGTTTTCTCAGTAATTTTTCTTCATACTGACCAAAAGTTGTTTTCTCAGTGATTATGCTGAATTGCTTGTAAAACAAACGGAAAAGCTCAGCATCTAATATCCTTTCTGGGATGTTGTATTCCATGTCAGAACACTTGCAGAATAGGGGAAATAATTGATTTGTTCACCTTCCCACTTACTCCTCCTGTGGATTATATTGGCCAGTTATGCTGAATTGTATACTTGGGAAGAGCATGCCCAGGGTTGCATTGCATGGCTTGCAAGCTGGTGTTGGCCTTCCCGTCCCTTTTTGCTGGACTCATTTTGACTTATTCCTGAAAGCAAGTGCTGAAACCCTGTCTTTTCAGTGACAAGGTTTTCCTTGAAATAAGTAGAAGCTTATTTTGCAGAATTCTGTAATGATGATCTGTCATCCTTGAAAGTGGAATGTGAACTGTATGTGTTTGAACTGTATTTCTATAACAGCAGCTACAGGACAGCTCAGTGTCATGTGGAAAACACTGAGACTGATCTTTTCCCATGTGAGAAAACAAAATACATCAAGAAAGGTAGGATATTCTGCCTTTCTTGTTTGAAATAGGAAGAGGCAAAGTGTAACCTCTGCAAGTGGAATTCATAGATTAAGTACAAAAAAATCAAAGGCTACTCAGTTACTTACGTTTCAGGAAGTGTTTTAGAGGTAAAATTGAAAAATACAACTTAAATTATCCAGAGTGGATTTTTGGGCACAGCATAACTGAAATTAAAATTGAAATATTTGAAGATGGATCTAGTTTGGATGAGCAGATGCTGATCCGTATGTGTTTCATTAACATGTGACAGGACAGCTTTAACTTCATTCAGATCAACATCCATTACCCAGCTGTTACCCGTGTAGAGGAAGGTCTTTAAAAAACCCCAACATGATGACAACAAAAATCCCAGTACCAAAAGTTCTGTATTTTTATCTTCAAGTTACTGTTTTGTCTTCCAACTAACATTTATTTCTGAATATGGTTATAATTTTATATATGTTGCCATTTCTAACAGGATATGTTCTTAGGTCTCCATAGCAATTTGCATAGAACATTGAGAGGTGTCTTTCAGTTTGTATGTCTTTACGTACTTTTTTTTCTTCCTGGCCTGCTTACCTTCCAGAAAGGTTTCTTGAAATAAAAGGAAGAGTGGGAAATTTATCATCCTTTATGAATGTATTAAAACATTCCAGTATGAGGAGTAGAATATAGAGACAGAACATCTGTGTCGTCTGAAATGGTCTGAATTCGGACTTTGGTTAGTAGTGAGCTTAAAAAAAATAGGAGCAGTTGTAGCTGAAGTATTTATTAAAAGGCATAGACAGAGACTATGAAGACCCAAGCTGATCTGCTTTAATAATTGAAGAGTGCTGGATATGTTGTAGACCATCTGTGACCTACATAAAACGAACAAGAGGGCATTCCATGTTCTAGATATCTAGGCAAGAAATAAGAATGTCAAAAGATGAACTAACAAATCATATACATAAAAAATAAAATAATTGCTATAGTTGATCAGGGGTAAACAGATTGACTTAAGAGATTACCACACAGACATGAGAAGAAAACTGAAGATTGTTGTTACAAAATTATCTTTTCCAGCCTTTTTTTATTTATTACAAGCATATGGCCCAGGAAGACTTCTTGCAACAGATATTTTCTAGCCTGGAGTGGCCTCTAATGGATGTGTAACGCTGATGGTGTAGAGAAAAGCTTTTTAAGAATTTGTGTGACTGTAGCACTTGTGAAAGATGCTAGACTGACAGTCTAGAAAACTGGGAAACTGAAGTAATCTGTTTTGATTCACTGAACAGGTATCGCAGGGGCACATCAATGGCATCATCTCTCTGTATGGCTTATTAATTGTATCCTGAAAAATCTATCTTTTGTTTTCACCTGACTGCCTATTAGTTAATAGTGACAGGGGATTGCCATTTAACTTCATCCTGGATACTTAGCTCTTACAAATGAACTTCTGACATAGCTAAGCTTTTTGTTTAAATTATCAATTTGTATCATAAAATGCAATAGGCTACCAGTAGAAGTAGTGAGTGGGGAAGGATGCATAACTGGGAAAATGTGGTGACTGACTGACTGGAGCTGTTGTATGGGTAGGCTGATCTGCTGGTCAACACATGGTTAGCCTGCCTTTTTCCTTCCCTCCTAGACAAAGCAAAAAGCATTGGGACCTTGCTGGTTTTAATGTTGTAGTAGGCATTTCACAGGACTAGCTTGTGGAGTGCTATTTGACCATTTAATTTAGCATGTTTTTCGTGCAACCATGAGCAGAACTAGACCACTTGGTAACTGGGAGAAGTAAAGAGGGTATAGGTGGAGAATTAGCATGGCAGTATCTCCGTAGCAGAAAAGAATTCTACTTCTATCACTGCTATGATCAAATTAACACCTGCTCAAACCAATCTCTTATTCTCATCTCCCATACCGAAAATACCCAGATTTTAATTCTATTCCACATCTGGAATTCACTTCAGTGAGCCCAACTGCCATCCGATGGGAGCAAAGCCATCTCAGTCTGGCTCAGGTGAGGCTTTTGTAACTTTATATTGTGCTCAGACACTGGGGATAGCTTGGTGTGTTGGAGTGGTCAGGAAGGAAGGTAGCAAACATGATAGGAATCCTCAATACTATAGGAGATAAAAAATTACGTTTGAATTCTTGATTTAATTTTCTTGTTAGTGAAAGTGTCAATGCATTTGCTAAAAAAGAAAAATACAAAGAAAAAGCATGAATTATCTGTACTCTGAAAAGCAAAGGTGTGTCAAACTGATTGCGCAAAGGTGATGCTGTTTAAACCCTGGAAAAACAGAATCAAACATAAAAATGAGTAATGTAAACAATTTGAATTTATTAGGCACTTATGTTTTTCATATTTTTAGTAAGATAAAATGTTGGTCAGTAGTGCAGGTGGTAATATTTTTTTCTGGGGTTGTTTGACATGAACAGAGGAGGAATTTTAGCCATATATTTTATTAGAAAAAAACCAAACCCAAAACCAAAAAAACCAAACCTCAAAAACCTACACACATCATTGAAAAGTCAGGATGAAGTGGTAAATTCAAGCTAGCATACATAAGTGGAAATGACCTGAAATAAAGCTGTTCAGAGAAAGGAAAATTATTGAAAGTAGTAACACTTAAAAGAAGATGGAGGCTTGAAGAGTGGAAAAAATTAAAGGCTAGAAGGGAATGACTTGTGAAGAAAGATTAAAGGAAATGAACATGCGTAATTATTACTTATAGCTATCTGTGTGCTTGGTGATGTTCAGATGAAGAGAGATGATCCCTACATTAATGTGGCTAAATAGCTACCAGGGGATGATGAAAATGTCTGAAAGTATTTATAGGCTTCAAATGCTAAGAAAGGATTCATTTGGAGGAGTCCAAAGAGGTCTAAGTAGGAGTAATGAACTAAGATGAGGGGAATCTTCACTTTGAATACCATAGAAAAAACCTTCCTATTGGGGATGTTAAAGTGTGTAATAGTCTCCCCTGAAGTTTTAGTGGAATGCCTAACTGCTTGAGCTATTGCAAATTATAGTGGACAAAGGATTCAGACATAAACTGGAGGAAAGAATTTTGCATTGGAGGGAGGAGAGTGAAGATAGATACTAGATCTCTTCCATCTCTAATTTCTATGATCTCACATGGTATAAATTGACAAAATAAGGCTCATGGTACACTAGTGAAACATAATTTATGTAAATTTCCTTTAGAACAGGCATTAACCTTGATCCTTACTTGAGTTCTGCATTAAGCCTTGTCTTTGATACAGTCATCATCATTAAAACTGAATATTTCATGATTTAACTCCCTCTGCCTCATGAGTGGAACAATACTCTTATCTGTATTACCTATAAAAGTGCTATCCATGTAAAGTATCTATTGCATCAGATGATAATCTTGCTTAAGGTCACATTCATATGAATAAAAGTACTGAAACACAGGGGTTTAATTTGTTTAAAAATAATTAACTCTTATTTTACAACCAAATGTTAAAACAGTAGTTGAGCAACTTTTCTTGCATGTTGAATTAGCAAATGTTGTACTAATAAATACCATATTCTTCTGGAAAAAGAAATAAACTTGCATGAATGAGGAAAAAAGTAAGTATTGGCAGATGTGATGTGTGTCATGTAACTGTCAATCACTGTCATCTTCATAATACTTTTAATTGAATCTGCTTAGGTAGTAAGAGAAAAGCTGCTCATTTTGATGTTCAATCCTAATACCTTTTGAATAGGAAGAAGCAGGAATTGGAAACCAGGGACATAGAAGTTGGCCCATGTATTCTTCATCTTCTGTGGTTTTTGCTTTTGTTTTTTAATTTTTTGTTGTTTTGTAGCAATGTTAGAACAAACAAACAAGCACTGTTCTGGAGAAATACTGGATCTAGCCCTATGCTCCAGACACATGATCATGTGGGTACATGGAAGACTCATCCTTAATATAGGGGTACTCTGTAGTTGAAGTCACTGATGCAGTACCGGCATCTTCAGGTTGCCCACTGTTTGTAAATGGAGACATTTAAAAAATGACACTTTCCAGCTTCTAAAAAGATGTGCAAGTACTTGTCTTAGTTATTTTGTAATACTTGAACATTTTCTTTAATTGTATCTTTACATTGTTTAGTATGTAATCATAGTTGAGTATGTTATATGAAATGACACAGATATTGACCTCATCAACTCTAAAACTGATTGATAGGCCAGGAAACTTTGATTGCTCTAGGAATCTAGAGTAAGAGTTCAAGGAAAAGGATGTGATATTAAGTGACAATACTTAATAAATACATTAAAAATATAATCAACTAGTCTTGAACTGTAGAAGGCAAGCAAACATTTGAGTATCTGTCTGGAAAGCCATTTAATTTATGTTGAAATAGGCTATCATCTTCCAAAATTCCTTAATTCTTTGTTGAATTTAAGGTGACAGACAATGCAGCTGCAATAAATCCTGGTGTCTGGACTGCCTCTTTACTGAGTAGCTGACTTTAGTGATAATTTCATTTGTGTCACTGGAATCTTTGGTTATGTCAAGTATTTGGATGACCCAATGTAAGTCACCAGTGTTTTTTCTTCCGTATGTGTTTAACCTCTTGATTAAATAAGATTTGCCAGTTGCTTTCATCAGTATGTTAGATACTTTTTTTTTTTCATTGTCTCAGCTTTTTCTTTGTCCGATCTTAAATACGGAGTTGCAGCTGTGGTAAGCCGGACATCCATAAACATATATACTGCTATCTTTCCATTCTGAGCGCAAGGAATGTAGCAGTGGGTATTTATTGTGAATAATAGTCATATAATTGAAATGGTAAAATGTGTATTTTGGGGCACAGCTGCCTTCCTGTCAGTCTGTTACATTATTGGATTCTCGTCTTACAGACAACCTGGGGAGAAAATTTGGAAAATTGAATAAATTTATTTGTTAGGGGAAAAAAACAGACAGTGAATAGTTGTTAATACCATATTGTATCTTTAGTCCTGCCGCTAGTTCTTTTTAGGAGAATTTTAACACCTGATCACACTGAAGAAAATGAAACTCTCATAGCACCGTTTCCAAGCTCTGTGCCTGCATCATCTGTGACATTCTCAAATACAGCATTTAACAGTTAAGAACTTGAGAATTACTGGTGCTGTGTGTGTCCCTAGCACCAGAGGATGTAGCGTGGCTGGTTCCAGGGAACCCTAAGGGTTAAATGCAGTTAAGCCTTTCCCCAGCTTTCTGGGAACCTGGCAGTGGCTTTCTTTCAGTTGCTTTGTGATGGGAGGAACAATACCTGAATTCAGCCTTGGGTTGTGTTGGAGAGGGGGAAGGATTCAGGTTATAGTGTCAGAGGCAGCAGTTGCACTCAGGCAGTACTAGCAAGTGCTTCACCCTGTGGCTGAAAAAAGTGGAATGTTAACAAGGCAAGTCTCAGATAAGACCATGTGTATGTAGGGTTTTGTTGTTTTTTAATCCATTTCTCTCTGCTTGTGGCTTTCTTTTTAGTTAAATTAATCATGCTGTTTTGAATGGGCTGCATTCTGCCACTGGGAACTGTAACTCGGGCTCTGGCTGGTGATGAGCCAGCCTAAAAGCAGGGAGACACGTTTTTTTGTGTGTGTGGTTTGCACTCAAGCGGAAGTGCGAGAGTCTTGTCACTTGAAGAAAATAAGCATTTAGAGACTAAAAGCTAAGCCCTGAACCTAGATAACGATGACTATTCTCTGAAAAATCTAACAGTGAGGTATCATTTCATTAGTCAACTGAATGGAAATTACATTGCTGAATTAATAATTAACAGTTTATTTGTGAAGCAGACATTAATAGCCACTGACTGCATTTCATCCTGGATTTCTTCAACAAGCTACTACTAGTAAAGACCACCAGGAAGGTTTGGTCAGAGGAGACTGCATGCGAATCTCATACTTGTTTCAGTTTTCTGGTTTTTCTTCTTTCTTTTAAGGAAGGATTTGGTTTATATCTTTTTTTTTTAAAAAAAAAAAATTAAACAAAAAAGGCCAAAACTCCTGCACCACAACAAAAAAGAACCCCAAACCACCATTACAAAACAAACTTGAAATAGGATAAATATGTCAGTATTTAGTTACTGAGTTCTTGTACATTCCTCCACATTCAAACATTGTTTTGTTTGGAGCACAGAAGTACTGTCTAAGTTGTTGAGGATAAATCTGATAAGGCTATCTCACCCAAGTATTTAGTATGTTTGAATGTGATGATCTTTAGTATGTGCCTTATAGTCACAGTATCTGCTTTTCAGAGTGCTACTTCATTTCTTATCTTCTCGCATGGTTACCTAAGGAAACACACTTGATCGCCTATCTGTGAGTTCTTTCACCCTGTTTATATCCATCACACCCATTTTAAGCTTATCTAGTTCTGGCTGAAAATGACAGGCACAAATTTCAAAGACACTCAGTCTTACACATCTAATGGAAATTGGTGTCTGTGTTCATACCCTCTGTTCAGGAGATTCTTCAGCACATGTGCAGGTTGGGGTTTTTTTTTGTTTGACTTGGTGCTGGCAATTTAGCAAGGGCCTAACCAAGACCCAGGCACCAGGGTGTGGAGCATCTTGTGCTGAAAAGGAGGGGAGGAGGAGGAGCAGAAGGTGTGTGGGGTGTAAAGGAATGTAATGAGCAACTGGAAGGAGTTGCCTCTCTAGTCAACACTGGTGAGTACCACAGCTGGAGTATAGCGTCCAGTTCGGGGCTCTGCAGTACAAGAGAGACATGGATATACTGGAGAGAGTCCACTGAAGGGCCACAGAGGTGATGGACTGGAGCATCTGTGAGGAAAGGCTGAGAGAGATAGGACTGTTCAGCCTGGAGAGGAGAAGGCTCAGGGGGATCTGATCAGTGTATATGAGTACCTGAAGGGAATGTGCAACAAAGACAGAGCCAGGCTCTTTCCAGTGGTGCCTGGTGACAGATCCAGAGGCAACAGGCACACTGAAACACAGGAGGTGCCATCTGAACATTAGGAAGCACTTTTTTACTGTGAGGGTGACCGAGCACTGGTACAGGTTGCCCAAAGTGGTGGTAGAGTCTCCATCCTTGGAGATACTCAAAAGTTGTGTGGACATGGTCCTGGGCAGCCTGGTCTAGGTGGCCCTGGTTGAGCAGGGGGCTGGACCAGCTGACCTCCAGAGATCCCTGCCAACTTCAGCCATCTGTGATTCTGAATTGTGAGTGGGATAGAAGTAACTGAGATTGTAAGAGACACGGGCAGAGGGGTGTTTCAGATTTTTGCATTGGGAAAGACCTATTGATGAAAGTCTTCCTCGCAAAACTAGTTCTTATTTAAGTAGTTAAGTATTAAACATTTTATCACTTATGTATAATCATGTTAAGCATTTTTAATATACTGAAGTTCTGTACCCCAGATCTTACAGCTTTTGTACAAAACAAAAGTCGAAGAAGCAGAGCTTCTGGCCAGAGGGACTAGTATTTCAGATACTGTCCCAATCGATGATAGGTATTTTTTGTAACATGCTGATGGTTTTATGAACTTGCTTTAAGTCAGATTATAAGGCTTTCAGAATATAGCAGTCCAGAAAAATATTGCTTTATAGTTATATAGCAATGTTTTTACTTCTAATGGTGTTAGGTGTTTTTGAAGTAACAGATTTTGTCATCCCTTTCAGGCAAAAATTGTGGTTATTGTTCCTGCCTTTACGGTTATGGTGCTTGAATGGTCATGATTAATTTGAAATATAGCAGGCTTTGTATAAAACTTTTCAAGTAGCATGTGGGCTAAGCCTTCCTGTGAGCAACCAACCAAGCCATGCATACACAGCAAAAATAAACTGCAGCATGACGGCTTTTGTTAGGTGAATTTGTTCTAATCGTTCAGTTGCTTGTTAAATACTTCATATGCCCGGCTAGTTCCCAAATGGTCACTTACTTTCTTTTCTTTTTTTTTTTTTAAAAAAAAAAAAAAAAAAATAGGCTCCGCTGCCTCTGTGTGAATTATGCTTGAACTGGGAAGAAAAGTATCCATACAACAGGTGCTGTTAAACGGAAAACTTAAATTATTGTAAAATGAGACATTATTTATATCTTTTCTACAGTTAAAATGCTCTTGGGATTTAACTGTTCAACTGCTGTATAGGAAACACATCTCTAGTGGTTTTGCTTTTATGCTTCTTGAAATGGAAAGCAGCTAGTTGATATTTATGAAGTGAAATCCTGGTATTGGTTGTTGATGACTTTGGGGGAAGACAGAAGGCAGCTAAGAGTAGCCTTTTTTTATATGGAATCATAAGTTTTACCAGTTCAACTACTGGAATTATATTCCCATTTTCTCTAAAACCTTCATAGGGAGGTATTGAATACATTTAGTAGTATAGACGTATGTGTGTATTTCTGAAGGACACATCATTACAGTCTATAATTCAAAAAGAATTCTTTATCAAGATGAGCTGTATTTGGATGATTTGGAGAGTTCCAGCTCTATGAAGACAGCTTGCTGAAATAAGGTTTTGCACAGCCTGCATTGTATGTTCATGAATGTGTGCACATGTAAATTATTCCTAGTAACTGAGGAAATCTACCAAGAAATAGCCAAAACTAGCTGCATTCTTTGTTGCTGAAGCTGGATAAGAATAGTTTTGTCTCTACTCCTTAAGTTGTTTGGGATTGTAAATAAACCCAAAAAAGTGTGGAAGGTCTGTGGCAAATAGAGATGTTTTTAAACAACAGTTCCAAGTCACTTCTTTAAGGTGACCTTTTAAAAACAAGAATTTAATGTATCCCAAACATTATTTTGGCTATCCTCTGTGAATACAAGATTAAATTTGCTCTTTAACGTTTTATATCGGACAGGCAGATCCGCTCCAAATGAAGTAAAAAAGATAAAAATGACTTTAAGAATAATTTATCCATCTAATATGTACATGTGATTAGTTTTATCTCATGGACTGCAGGATAATACTGTTAGTTTTTGTAAAGCAGTTTTGTGGAAATCATTGACTGCTTTACTAGGAATGTGATTTTCTTGACAGAGTCACATAAATGTTTGTTGATATCTGTAACTATCTATATGCTATTTTATTTCTCTTTGAGAAGAGTGAGTTTTGTATAATACATATTCACTACTTGAAAAACCTCCCCCACTGCTTCCAAAATGTCAAAGCTGAGCACAGGGATTTAGCCATACAACTTCTATTGAGATTAATTGGATTTGTATGGCTAAATCCATGCAGTTCTTCTGAAAATATTGCAGCCCCTTGTATATAAAATAAAAAAAAAAATGTTCACAAACATAATATCACAAAGAATATTTGGACAGAACAGTAAAATCAGGTTTAATTTATGTTTGGAGATGAATAACTCCTGGTTTACTATAAATGTAAGGGTTCCTGTTTAAGTATACTGAGTGAATACTAAGCATGTGCTGTGCTTGCCTTAGGGCTTCATTTTTTTTAAATGTGTGAAGCATTTACATAGGAGTCTTCTGTACTTAACTCAGGAGGGGGAAGAGTATTTCTGATTCATTAATCCTTTTTTCTTTTTGTAAGTAACTGGGTCCTTCACATCATGCACTCAAGAGGTGTAAAATATACAAAGAAGTGGGAGGGACAAGCAAAATGATGCCTGGCTTGCTATAAGGTATAAATTCAAAATCTATCTCTCTTTGCAAGAAGAAAAATAGCAAGGGGAAAAAGGGCAGCACTAAATTTACTGCATGTGCTTGCATGATATGCAGGTTTGGGATAATTATTTTCTCTCTTGTTCAATAAAGTGAGTTGTTACCATGGTAGCGTTCATATTGCACAATTTCTCTGTTATAAAATAAATTGAGAACAGTTTTAGAGACAGAAAAGTCTTTATATAAATGGTTGTTCTAGTTTTGTGGGGGTTTTTTTGGTTGTGTGTTTTGGGGTTTTGTTTTTTTGGTTGGTGGTTGTTTTCTTTTTTGTGATGCAAATTTGATCTTAGAAATGCAGTGTCAGAGATTAGGGTCTTAAAATTATTTTTGAGGTGATGAAGTCTTGGTACGCTTTCCAGATAAAATTAGTTAAGTTTTAACAATGTGTAGTGCTTTTGTAAGACAAGATGTGCAAGGACAGAGAGAGCTTTGGGAAATTAGTTTTGAACACTGGTTAAGTTGGAGGAGATCTGCACTGCTACTTTCAAGAATGTTACTTCATAGAACCATGGAATGGTTTGGGTTGGAAGGGACCTTAATGCCCATCTAGTTCCAACCCCCCAGCCATGGGCAGGGACACCTGCCACTGGACCAGGTTACTCTGAGCCCCATCCAACCTGGCCTGGAACACTTCCAGGGCTGGGGCAGCCACAGCTTCTCTGGGCAACCTGTGCCAGTGCCTCACCACTCTCACATTGAAGAATTTCTTCCTTGTATCTAATGTAAATTTACCTTCTTTCAATTTAAAGCCATTCCCCCTAGTCCTATCACTGCATGCCCTTGTGAGAAGTCCCTCTGCAGCTTTCTTGTAGGCCCCCCTTTAGGTACTGGAAGGCTGATATAAGCAGCTTGGAGCTGTAAGGTCTCCCTGGAGCTTTCTTTTCTCCAGGCTGAATAACCCCAACTCAGCTTGTCTCCACAGGAGAGGTTCTCCAGCCCTCTGATGATCTTTGTGGCCCTCCTCTGGACTCGGTCCAACAGGTCCATGTCCTTCTTGGGGGGCCCACAGCTGGATGCAGTACTGCAGGTGGGGTCTCACAAGGGCAGAGCAGAGCGACAGAATCACCTCCCTTGACCTGCTGGCCATGCTTCTTTTGATGTACCCCAGGATTCAGTTATCTTTCTGGGCTGCAAGTACACGTTCATTGGGTCATGTTGAGCTTTTTGCACCACCAAGTCCTTCTCCTTGGGGCTGATCATAATCCATTCTCCACCCAGCCTGTATTTGTGCCTGGGATTGCCCCAGCCCAGGTGCAGGGCTTTGCACATGGCCTTGTTGAACTTCATGAGGTTTGCATGCACCCATCTCTGAAGGCTGTCAAGGTCCCTCTGGATGGCATCCCTTCCCTCCACTGTGTTGACTGCACCACACAGCTTGGTATCATTGGCAAACTTGCTGAGGTTGTACTCGATCCCACTGTCCATCTCATCGACCAACAGTGGTCCCAATACCAACCCCTGAAGAACACCGCTTGTCACTGGTCTTCTCTTGGACATTGAGCCATTGATTGCAGCTCTTTGAGTGCAACCATCCAGCCAGTTGGTTATCCACCAAGCAGTCCATCCATCAAATACCATGTCTCTGCAATTTAGAGACAAGGATGTCATGCAGAAAATCATACGCTTTGCACAAGTTCAGGTACAAAATTGAATGTGGCCGTTAAGTACAGGCTGCCAGGCACCTTAGAGGTCTAGTCTGGATGTCTAATCCAACAACTCCTGGCAGTAACTACCTTGCATGTGTTCTGGTTTTAATGTGTTGTCTCATACAAGATATGTTGACAACTCCTTGAAAAGCAGGTGAGTCTTCAGTGGCAGAGGGGAAGACCCCCAGGGTAAGTGTTGTCAACCAGAGCATACCCTAGATGACATTTTGGTCTCTGCTGCTTGAGCTTCTCTTGTTGAGGAATAGCAGACTGATAACAATACTTCCTGATCAGTCGGTTATTTGGTAGAGCTTTTTTTAACATTTATTGACTGCAGTGCAGATTCTGCTATGGACTTTTTAAAGTATACTTGGGCTATACTTTTGTTTCTGCTTACCAAAAAGTTTCCAGAAGATAGCCGTGGGAGCTACTTATCTATTATGTAAAGTTGATGTGAAAGGCCTCCAAGGAGATGAAAAAGTGTTCAGGATATAGTAGAGTTGATTGGAATGACAAGCAGCTTTTCATCAGACCCTACTAGTGTCTTTGCGAACTCGTATCTGTTTCCCCTCTGTTTCTTCAGTTGGTTTTTCTCCTGTGTTTTCTCACTACAGCAGGCAATATCCCTGTTAGTTGGAGGGTGACTGTCTTTCATCCATGAGATCAAAAGAATTTGTTGATTGCTTGATTCTTTCCTGCTTTTTTGCACCTTTCCATTCATTTCTTGTATGGATTTTTCAGAGTTTGGTGATCAATATAGTACTTCTGGGGGGATTAAACCTTTTTATGGTGATTTTATTTTAACATTCCAAAATAATTCAGATTTATAATGACTCAATGTTACAGAAAAGTCTTGACACAATGATTATGGAAAAAATACAGTGACTATCACAACAATCAACTGCAAAAAACAAGCTAATTAGTCATGGAAACCTGAGAAATTGTTTCTTGGTTGCATTGTATTCCACCGAAACTAAAATAGCATGCCTTGTGTAGGTTCTTTAATGTTTTTAATCCATTTCTGAATTATGTGGAAATTGCCTTGTACAGCACATTACTATTTTAGACTCTGCTTCTCCATAAATGATCTGTGGTTATGTAGGAGCGATATAGTGTTTACCAGCTACACAAATTTTAAAACAATATATATAGCAAGATGTTCTTAGGAAGCTATGGAGGGGTTGTGTCTTTGAATGTTTCAGTCTATCTAAATGGTGTTATTCTTGAATGCAGTAAAGTCAGGAGAAATACTTATTGGCTGCATACCATCACTAAGCAATTCTTCCCTCTTGCAGGAACACATACTTAAGTCACTTTTCCAAAGAGCAAACCAATTCTGGTGGATTTCTTGAAGTGTAGTAGTATTCAATACAAAATTTTTCTCTTCCCTCATTCCAACCTGACCATTCCCTTCCCACTTGCCTACAGATACAGTATATTCATTGGTTGCCTTGGTTGGCTGCTAATTTTTTACCCAATATGTGCTTGCCAAACCTGTGAGTGTCAGAAACTGGTTTTTTTCAGGTTAGAAAAGCCAAGTGATACATGTTACAACTAGCAGAATTTCACAGTTGCATTAAAGGGTGACAGAAACTACATAAAAAAAGTGTTGTCTTTGAAGAACAGAGTTTTTCATTCCCAATTAATTGCTGACAGATGATGTTCCACGCTGACAGATGATGTTCCAATACTCTTTATCTGATAAAACCAAATATAACTGAATAAAAGATGGAAAACTGGTAGTTTTGACCGCTTTACAGGATCATCCGTACAGGAGGTATAAAGATATTAATAGATATATTTTGCGATCGCATCTTAACGTATTTAATGGGTCATTGAGCCTAAATTTTTAATATTTAATGACTTACCATTTCATGGATGACTGAAAGCTTTACTTTCTGTAGAAAGACTAACAAAAATGGATGTTATAAATTTATAGCCTCTGTTGTAGTGTGCCCAAACTTAAATTGTAGTTACAGATTTTTTTTAAAGAATAAACCCAAAATTTCTCAGGGTAGGTTACAACCATCAGCTTTGTGCTGTTAAGTGGAGTTTTTCATTGGTTTTTGAAGCAACTAGAGGGATCAATTGACTTCCTGAGTAACAGTCTTCATCCTGGTCTTTGTCCTGCTACTGGCAGGGCCAGAATGCCATAGATACTCTGATTCAGAGCAAGCAGAATATTCTCCTTGAGCGTCAGTATTGCTGGCATGCTTGGGGGAGATTCCAGATCTGACCATGTCCCACTGCTAAGAACAGTGACTTTGCAGAGTCCTGTCTTTGTGCTGCATGGTGACAGTCGGCCATCCTGGAATTGGGACTTGCGTTCATCTTGGGTGTTTTCTCTGTTCTGCCTAATGCTACCTATGAAGAAAGATACAGGAATATGTTAAACTTAAATGTCCTCATTTTGTTAGGGAAGATTTTGAACAGAAGTGGAACTGTTCCTCTCAATTGCTGTTGTACAAGAACTTTGTTTGTAACTGTTGGTTTGTCCAGGATCCAAAATTATGTATGAAATCAAATTCTATTTACTACATTATAGGAAAGGAAATCAGATCTTTTTTTTTTAATCTCCCCTATTTGGTGCTGTAAAACCTAGTGTGACTCAATGCTGTATATGCAGCTCTTGCTGAGAGCTAGACAGTGGTGGTGTTTCTAATTTCTTGGTGTTTATGAGTAGCTTCATAATGAATTTCTCTCATCTGTTGATTAGGTGCATTAACATCACAATTCAACCATCTTTCTAGCTCCAGTTTGACAATACAAGAACAACATGAGATATCACCTTCCAATAGGTCATATCCATATCTGTGAACAATTTTATACATAATTACTTGAAGTCCCAGAAATGAAGGTTACCAGAAGCCAGTCATGTATGTTGGGGAATTTTCCCTTGCCTACAATTTTATTGTACTGTTTCCTAAGCATCCTTTGGCGTCTTTTCAAGAGACAGCATGTTGGACCAGGAGGGATCTTTGTTTTGTACCAGTATGATGTACTTTAGTGACTGATACAAGTTGCTTCTATTTTTATTTTTGTTACTATTTACTCCTATTATAGAACCACTAAAATGTGCAGTTTTATGTAGTCACAATGAATATGGTGTTGATTGCAGTCTTCTGCAGTGCTTCTCCTGAGCAGTTGGGATGCAGCGTGGTACTGTGGGGAGTGTAAAGATACAAAATAAATGTATCTTTAAATTGTTATTTTTCAGTGCAGACTCCCACTTCAGACTACAATGTATTTTACCATTTGTCTAGCCTTTTGGTTAAAATGTCTGATTTTCATACTTAGAAGTATTTGGGTTAAATCTTTCTGAAGTGGTTGTTTTAATTAAAAATTCTTACTATCATGTTTCTTTATACAAGGTTTGGATCAATATTCTTTTAACACTTAATTATCATAATCATCCAAAATTAGACTGCAGTTAAGACATGTTGGAAATCTTCAGGCATCTGATTATGGGAATTTTTTAATTTCATGATTTCTGCTCATAGCATATACAGAGTACCGATTTTTGTCCTCATGACAGGTTAGAAATCCTTATTACTTTAATTTTGTTGAGTACAAACTAATAATTGCAAACAAACCTCTTTCACATAGCAGTAGAAGGCTAGTAACTCTGTGTACACAGTTCTGTATTTTACTTAGCATAAAAAAATTTAGAGACTTCTTGTAAATGTTTCAAGACCTGTCAGTATCACAGATGCTTGGTAGTATTTTTCAGGTTACTTTTTTCTGTTTGTGATGGAACTCGTCTTGCAATATCTAGAAATACTGCCATTGTGGGACAGAAGTGTTATAAATGAAGGACAAAAAGAAGCAGGTGAAAATTTTCTAGAGTTGGGCATTTAAGGTTATGCTTGGCCAGCTGCACAGAGGTTTGCTTCTGCAAAACCAGCTTTGTGTTGCCTTCCTCATCTTCTAAGAAATGCTTGGAACCTGAGACTTCTGATGCAGAAATTAATCAGGGGGTGGCAGAAGGATACTTCTGTTGGCTAGCTATTGCCTGTGCCTTGAAAAATAGCCAGCCTTTGTCTGGTGTCCACTTTATGAAGCTACATGACTTAAGTAATCAAATTAACTGTAAACATCATTCCCCAAGTGTTTTTTTGACCATCTGTTACCATCTTCCGTTGCTCTGATTTTGAAGTATGAAATAGAAAGGCAGGTACTTTTGAATTATCTGTCTACAACTCGTTTCTGTAGTCCTCCTCCTAAGGAGTACCTCTCCTGGGTTGTTATGGAGTAAATTAGATGCATGCACCTCCAACAGATTGCAAGTACATTCAAATCTCGGTTTTGCATGTTTTGGAGGATCATAATAAACTCCCCTGTGATCAGTTCCAGGGCTCTTGACAAATTTCTGAAAATATTTCCAAATATATCATCGGGTACAGAAAAGAATTTGATCCTCTCAGAAAATACCACATTAAGCAAATTTCTAGCATGCCTTTCAGGGCATTATAAAGTACTTCAATTGATCCTCAAGGTGAGGGAACTGACTCAGAAATACTGATTTATCCATGCATTACTCTTAGGGTTTTTTATATTTTTCTTTTAAATTGATGAGCAGTGAAGCACAGATTGTTGTTAATTGCTGTTGATTTTCAATTTTCTTCTTAGGCAAATTGATTAATGCTGAAGTAAATGTGCTAAGAGAAAAAAAGAGGCTTTTTCCTAATTTCTATATTGAATAAAAATAATGAACAAAAAGCAAACTCATTGATACTTTGAAAGATTCCTTTAATAATAGTCCCAAACCAAATAAATTATTGAACTACTTCTAAAAAGTGATGTTGTTGTAACAGTGAGTGGGTAGGGCTAATCTGTGCAAATGTTTTTGAGATACTGAGTTTTCCAGATGATGGGGGAAGCTGGATTTTCATATTTCTCTTTTTTTAATTATTTTTTTTAAGACTGCAGAGTATGGGAAGAATACAGTCATTAATAGTGAGAGCACCCTTGCAGATACCCAAGAGAGAGGTGAAGGGGAAACACAAAGTTGTAGGATGTAGAAGATGCAGATGATATACTTTAGTGAATGCATTATAACGGCCACATTAAATCAGGCCAAAACTGGGCTTACTCACTGTTCTACTTCTTAGAAGACAGTAAAACTGTCTGACTACTTCTGATTAATATCAGACTTGCAGGAAAAATAGATGACTGGCAAACAGAGGATGAGTTTATTCTAGTATACGTTACATCTTATTACCCATGGCTTAAATGCTTGCCACGGAGTCGATGTTCCTTGCATTTAGCAGCCTGTGGTTGTATTTCCTTCCATGAATGTGTTCAGTTGCTTTTGTAACTCCACAAAACCCCCTACCACTGCACGGACTTTTCAGTGGCAAAGTATGTGACAGATTAACTACAAATTTGGATGAAGAAATACCTCCTTCTGAGTTCTTGTTTGCTTTTTTAAATTGCCTGTTTAGTTTCCTGGGATGTTTGTTGGATCTTGTTTCGGTGTCCTCATTTCAAAAAACTATGGGGTTGGGTTTTTTTGGAAAATACTCAGTTCGGGAAGAGATGATGTGAGGCATAATGAGAAAGTACAAAGGAGAAATGAAAGAACGCTGCACTGATGAGTCAAGATTTGCACTTAGTCAGAGTCTCTGAACAAAAAAACCCTAGAAGACAGACTGCTAATCGAAGAGAGTCATTCTAAAGTATGAATATGAGTTCTAGAGCAAGGTGGGAAAGTGTCTCCTCAAAGGAGGAAAATACATTAGTTTCACTTGTGGCTCTTCTCTTCAATTTCAAGAAAGCAAACTGCAGGAGAATGTAGAAATAAGGCAGCATCTAGTATGCAGAAGAAGGGTGTTCTGTGGTCTGAAAGACAGGAGAGGGTGGGGTCATGCAGAAGGGGAGGAGGGGAAGGTCCTGATATTGAAAAGATGCACATTTATCCCTTGAACCAGTCTGTGAAGTTGACAGCGTTTTTTGTCAGATATCATTTAGTATAAATGGGACACAAAAAAAAAGTAAGACTGAGTGGAATAAGACAGAAGTGGTGAACACTTACAGACGGGAAAATACCGTATGAGAATCACTCTAATGACCTTTATGGTGGAAAGTGAAAGAATCTTGCAGTGTAAGATTAACTATTGTATGCAAAGGGTTTAGTATGCTTTTCTGCTATGAAGCCATGCAAGAAATATTGTGAGGGTGGTGAGCATGATACAAATTCAGTGGGTTTAACAGCATGAAATTCAAGGTCATATTCAAGGTCGTTCTTAAAACAGAGGGATCATCTTTTAGAAACTAAAGGAAGTTTTGGCTGTCTTAATAATTCGACTGATCCACCAATATGATGAAGCTTAGAAAAGCCAAAAGGGTAACTTGTTTAAATCTGTAAATCATACAGATTTACCTTGTGTGAAGACAGAGGAGACTGAAGACAGAGAGGCAGAGTAAAAAATAAAAAAAGATATCACTAAAATTTAAGAGTGTATTCAAATAAATAGGTCTTGAATAAAATTACTTAAGAAAATGAAGCAATTTTTCCTATCTGTGTATCAGTAAGATTCTGAAAAAAGTTTTCTGTGGGAGTCATTGTGCTGGAGGGAAAAATCTTCTTGTTTTCCTGATAAAATTTAGTGCATTCATGAAAAAGATGGTAGGACATGATGGCTTCAGTGACATGGACTGATCTCAATCCACTAGATTATTCATTGTACTCAAGACTGAAAGTACGCACATTGCATGATAATGCCCAGGGGAAAACGTTATACAAATCTTCCCTGCCAGACTGTCAAGAGTGCTTCCTAGTAACAGCTAATCATCCCTAACATCATGATAGAACAAACATTTCCAAATCCTTAAATGGGTGTACAAATTAAAAAAATAAAAATAACAATCTGTTAACCTAAGCAACATGAGTTTTTAAAGGATAAATGGTAGCAGACAGAAGTAGTAATTGATTTCCTTCCCCACATTCCCCCCACCCCATAGTAATTAAACATTTAGTGACTATAACATTGTCTCATCTGGAATTTGTCAACATATTTATGTCTTGAAAGTTTGTTCAAGTTAATAATTAATGTTAGATTTTGACCCAGTCTGATGAAGGCTTCTGCTAAAATATTGTCAACATGTTGATGAGATGCAGAAATTACCTAAAAATTGGGAATTGTGGTATGTACTACTGCAGATAAAGAAATAACACGCAAGGCCCTAGAGAGTCAATGCAAAATAGTGAAGTCACATTTATGTGTGAGACATGTAGAAAATGACTAATACAGGACAAAAACACCAAATGCAAACATTCATAGAAGGCGGCGGCTTGCAGAGCAGGCTGGATCACTGTAGTATCCTATACAGCCACCTATGTGCATGTTACCAAATGAGGGGCACAGAGTACTGTCCGTGGAGCACCACCAAGGCTGTGGCTGGGAGATGCCCCTGCCTGTTAGTGGCTGTTAACGTCAAAAACATTTTGACTGCATTCATAAGATAGTTTCACAAAGCACTAGATGAATTTAAGCTGAGAAAAAGGTAAAGTATTTAGCTGAAGCATATAGTAGTGAATGCTTTTAAGTGCACACTGGGAGGCCATAAGCAGTTTGGAGGGGTGTCCCTTCTGTTGTATTTTTTTAATGCATTAGAAGCCTTGTACAAAACATAAGTCAGAATCAAAACCTGATTATTAAAATCTTAAGTGTTTAGAAAAGTTGATTTATTTTTAATAATTTTTATTAAAACAGTTTTGATCAATCGCTGACTTAAATACATATAATTGTAGTGTTCTTCTAACGAGACTGACACGATATACTGAGCATACTCTAGCTATAATTTTGAGTGAAATTGTTTTGAGTAGGTTTTGGTTTATGCTCACGTAATTTATACTAGGGTCATTGAATTTAACTCCAGGAGACTATTGCGGCAGTAATTTTGACTGAAATGTGTTTTCTAAACGGCGTCTGGTTTTCAAACTACCTTGTTGCATAGCAGTGGTTTTAGCATGGGTGTGAACATAATTCTTGGCAGTGGTGAGTTTTGAACACGTGCAGTGAGCTGCATGTTTGCTTTGAGCTGTGTGATGATGGTGCTGCAAAGTGCTAGGGTGTGTATACATTTTAGCAGGACTGTGAAAGAATGTAGTACTGTTGTCTCATGGTAATGAATAAGGAAAGTTCTTAATTTCTTGGTAGGTTTGAAGTTCAGAATCAAAAAGCTGTGGGTGAAAGTATGCCTGACTGAAGAGTTACAATTAACATTGTACCTTGGGCAAGATAATTGGCAATTATAGACTGTGGAGATGAAAAATACCTTGCTGATCATCTGGTATGTCTCTGCCAGTTTGAAATTGTTCCTGCTAGTGTATTTCATTAGTATTTTCCTAGTCCAGTTTAAAATGTACCACTTGGTGAGATTTCAATCACATCTCTGAGGAAACAGTTCCCCCCCCCCCTCAAAAAAATCCCGCCACCCCCCCACCCCCCCCCCGCCAGTAATCAGCATCATTTTCTCTGTTTAGTTTTGTCCTCTGAATCTGTCACACACTTTGTTCAGACTCTTTCCTGTGGCAGTCAATCATTGCTTACACAAACTAGCCATGTGTTTCCCTGTATCTCAGGTCCTAATTCTGCTCATGTTTTGCACCTCCATGAATGTTTTCTGGCTTTTCATGGTGTCCTTGGGAAGAGCCTGGCCTTTCTCAGCAGACAGCCCTCACTTCTGGAATCCTTCTTGCTTCCATGCAGCCGTGTGCTGACAAAGCCAGTCTTTGTGTCTGCTCGGGGAATGATGCAAAGCCCATCTGTTAGTCCAGCCTGGTAGGAAAAAAGCAGCCTTTAAGGATGGCTTGTGCATTGCTTTTTTGTTCAGTGTCCATATTTGACCAGTGAATCTCTAGAAGCAACCTCAGTGGTTGTTGTGGTTTAACCTCAGCTGGCAACTAAGTACCATACAGTTGCTCGCTGACGGCCCCCTCCCCAGTGGGATGGGGAGGAGAACTGGAAAAAAGTTAAAACCCATGGGTTGAGATGAGAACAGTTTAATAATTAAAATAAAATATAAAAATAATAGTGGTAGTAGTAATAATTGTAATGAAAAGAGAGAGACAAAAAAAGAGAGAAATAAAAAGAAAGACAAGTGATGCACAATATAATTGCTTACCACCCGCCAACCAATGCGCAGCCAGGTCCCAAGCTTTCTGCAACAGGTTTCTCACACAAATATATTTAAAAGAAAGCTCAGTCATGGCTTATTTTTAAACATACATGTGACACCTGTTCCTTCGCATCTTTCAGATCAGTAACTTCTATTCAGCTTTTCTTGTTGTTCCTGTAGAAAATTCAATTTACTTCCTAACTTCTGCTGGTATTAAATCATTACCAGATCTAACTTTACTTTTATGAATAGCTTTAGAATATTTCTTCCAACTGTAACGTCTTTTGTTCAAAAGATTCTCAATAAGTATTCTTATGTCACCCACACAGTTTTTCTGGCTTGCTTCTAGTCTGTTCTTGCCAGATGTTTTTTCCCAAGCTTTTGTGATAATGAAATGGAGCCACTGTACCCATGGTATTAATAAAAAACCAAAACCCAAAACAAAACAAAAACTTTGAAGTTAGGGGTTTTTTTTGCTAAGAAGTGCAATTTGTTTGACATTGCATTCATATTTTTCCCAGTTGTTTAAAACTTTTTGATGTATCTTCATTTAAGAACAGATTGCCTCCATAGTTTTGCAACACCTGAACTTCTAAAGTGGTAACATTTTTTCAATGCTTAAGTTGCAGGGTGGCATTTGGACCTTAAGAATTAACATGAAAATTGCTGATTTTTTAAATTTTGCTACAAACACACTGTCTTAAGCCCAGTTTATTCTACTGTACCCTGCTTTACCAGGTTAACGCCCTAAGTAGGCACAGATGCAATTTTATGCAAAATAGCTCAGTGCCAGAAGCAGTTAGAGTGAAAATTAGGTCTGGTAATTTCTTCCTCCACTACCCCCATCCCAGTTAGCTGCTACAAGTTCAGTAGATGCATGAAATCTTGTGG
Organism: Falco cherrug; assembly: GCF_023634085.1. Taxonomy (NCBI): domain Eukaryota; kingdom Metazoa; phylum Chordata; class Aves; order Falconiformes; family Falconidae; genus Falco; species Falco cherrug. Next base: position 76,215,069 of record NC_073701.1, on the reverse strand, counting down.
CAGGAGGGAATTGAATCTTCTGTGTCTTAGAAGACTTAACCATTTGGTGGAGACAATTGTCTTATTTTTATTAATGAGGTCTAGACAGATAGGTTCAGCGCAAAATATTTGAGGACCTTAATAATCCAACATCTACCACAATTGAATCTTTTCTTCCAATAAAGCAATTTATTGCAGAAAATATGCGTGTTGTGCAATTCTGTGACTGACTCAGCAGCAGGAAAATCCGGCTGTATTGTATAGAGCAGGAAAAAATGAAGAAGTCATTGCTGTGGGGTGGCAGAGTTCTCTCGTTGGTTTTGATTCTTCCTGAACCTGTTGAAAAAGCTGTGCAAACAGAGCTCCAGCCTGCTTCCCCCTCAGCATGCAGGCGTTTAGATTTGTCCTTCCACGATCTCTGCCTTTCTCCATGTACAGGCTAGACATCTGTAATTAAGTTTTGAATTCTGCTCCAAAGACTCACAAGTTTGGTATTTTAGCTTCCAACATTTGCCTGTCTGTAGGGGAGCTGGTTCCTATTTACTCCTCTTAGGTGGTTGGAGATAAAACTGTTTCTTACCTGCATGAATTTAAAATGGCGATTCTTTCTATAAAAAGATTGTCTTTTTAAGCAGTCTCAGTGTCAGGGCTCACTGTTTAGCACTCACATCCCTGTGGTGATATTTTAAATCTAAATAAACAGAGGATTTGTGAAAGAAATTAGTAAAGGGTTGCAGTTTGCTAAGTGATTTTGTGTTACTCTGATGATCAATAACATCATTTGTCTTGTAATATTGTATATTGAGTCTTTAGAGTGAGTCAAAAACATCAATGAAACTTAGCGTGTAGTCTGCTATTTCAGATTTATGGAGTCAGCCTTTAGTAAGGAATTTTATGTTGATGACTTTGTTACATATGTAGCATTTGGTGCCAGTTGGAAAAGAAAATGGTTGCAATTTGTTGTTAAAAGTATTGCTGGAGCATTTGTAATGCAGCAGCAAGGTCACTTTTACATCCCACTTAAAACCGAGATGGGTGCTACTCCAAACTAGGCTTTTGCTGTGCTCGTTGGGAGCTTTTAGGAGCCTCCTGGCATTCCTTCGCTGGCGATTTCTGAATGAGGCCAGCGGCAAGTATGTATTGCAGAAGTGATTCACTAGGTATGGTGCACTGGGATGTAAACTAGCAATTGTTATATAGCAGTTGACTCCATAATGCTTCTGCACTGTCTAAATAAGGACTTCATTGAATGAAGAATGTAGAAAAATGTGCTCTCAAACTCATGAATATTTGAAGAAAATAAACACCTAACAAGTTTGAGTTTGTTCCTAATTCAGTGATACATTCCAGTGATTCATGAATGGGCTTTTGAGCCATTTACTTTATATTGACAGCATTCAAGAAAACTGAACTCAATGCTAACAATTTGTAAATCACGTGCTACTCTTTAATGTAATTTATAGATCTGAATTAAGTAAATGGAATTTGTCTTTGTGAATAAGAGTAGACCAGTATTCCTTAACCATACTCCAAAGACTTTGCAGAATGATGGCATCCAAACTACTGTTGCCTTATGCCACTTAAAAGATAGTTAAGCACAGGCTGTTAGGAAAATTGCCTCATTCTTGGTGACCATAATCTTTTCTGTTCTCTATAGGTAGGTGTCTTTTATATATATATATGTGTGTGTGTATATATATATATATATGTATATATATATATATATGTATGTGTGTGTGTGTGTGTGTATATATATATATATATCCACTTAAGGGAAAACTAATAATGATTCCTGTCTCCTGCAAGCACTGTCACAAATTTGAAGACCCAAGTTCACTGTCAGCAAAAGAGTAGGGTTATTACTGAGTTAGATTTTTTGTTGTTGTTGTTATTAATGCTGGAACAAACTTGCCGTTGCTTTTTATAGTAATGTGCTTCCTTGAAAGTTTAAAGTGACAGTCTCTCTCCTGATACATTTATTCTTCAGAAATTCCTTACTATGCTGTTATCATTACACAGAGGTAGGTCATGGTTGGCTGGTTTCTCTTTAAAAGTAGAGCTGTGGTCAGATACCAGTTCTTCATAGAGTGTAACTTCGTTGCCTTGAATTGTCGCTGGCATCTATAGCAAAGGCCAGGGAAAATTTTTCTTATTTTCTGCTTTTGCATCTTTCTTTCCTCTGGGAGCTGGGAGGAGGTAGGGAGACAGTGGAATTGCCATGGCTTTTTTTCCTAACTGAGGCAGAACAGACGGGCTGTGCTCAACAGTGACATCCCATGACTGCACATTAGTGATACCACAGTCATCATCTGAAGGAACAAAGATAGTGAAAAATACTCTGGTACATTGCTATTTTGGTAAAATAATCTGTGCCTCTGTCAAGATGCTGTATGTGTGTTTATAGGCTAATTTGTCTCCTTTCAGTCCTTGCTCTTCTAAAGCACACAATCTTCCAGCCTTTCCTTTCCAACCTTCAAATTCTTTTTTTGTCTGGAGTAGAGTGATACATCCATCTGTTCAAAATATGGTATGAGCTGGCACAGTAATATCCAGCTTCTGAGTGTGAAAGTTCAAGAGGAGGTCGTCAGGTGTAAAGGAAAGTAAATCAAAGTCTCTCCTGGTTGGCAGGAAGAGATTTGGAAAATGTTCAGCTCATGCCTATTATTTCTGTTTCCTGCATCACCTTTCTCTGTACTGGGTTTGCGTGACAAGGTTTTAGTAGTGGGGCGGCCGCTGTGTGCAGGTGCCCACAGCCCCCCTGCCCGCGAGGAGCCTCCCTGACCGGAAAGGCAGAGGCAGCAGGGGAGGGACCAGCCGCAGCCCCATCCCCATCCCCTTGCACCCCTCGAGGCAGGGAGATACACTGGGGCTGAGGCTGAGCCTGGGAAGAAGCAAAGGGTTGGAGGGAAGGTGTTTTTAAGATTTGCATTTTATTTCTCATTACCCTACTCTGATTTGATTGGTAATAAATTAATTTTCCCCCGAGTTGAGTCTGTTTTGCGCATGACAGTAATTGCTGAGTGATCTCCCTGCCCTTCACTCAACCCACGAGCCTTTCATCGTATTTTCTCTCCCCTGTCTAGTTGAGGAGTAGTAGAGTGGCTTTGGTGAGCACCAGGCATCCAGCCAGGGTCAACCCACTACAGTCTCTCCAATTAGAACTCCAGGATAACTCGATATGAGGGATGCAGGGTTTAGCCTATGCCTGTCACTTCCCGTGCTGAAAATGTAATGGTGAAAATGTATATGTATGTTCCCGGGTTTGCTAGCTGCGGAACTATATGAAAAACAGTGAACAAGTGTGAGTGGCTTCCAAAAGAATTATGGGAATGATGCCAAATGGGAAAAAAAATATAAAGATTGGGCACTGCTATTCACCTTGGCAAAAATTACTAACATTATTCATGTCTGTTGTTTGTAGATCACCTCTCTTGTGACTCTCCAGCTGTTATCCATGGTTGGTCATAATGACCAGCTTGATGGACCACAATATAAATGTACTGTATCTCTGGACTTCATCAGAGCTATTGCCCGGTGAGTCTGTTAGAGATCGTTTACTGTTCTATGTGCTGACTTGAAAAACACACCCAGTATTTGCTCAATGTATAGCGCTCTGCAGACCACAGTAGAAATCTATTAATGTTTTCGAAGAATTAGTGAATGAATCACGTTATTTATGAGAAGTGTTGAACTTGAGGTAAGTATAGTCCAATCCTGTTAGAAAAAAATTGTTGCAGTGGCAGTATGTGTTACAGTAACATATTGTCTTTGTGCTTAATAAAGGTCAAGGACTTCATGTGAAAATACCACTCAAAAATGTCAGTCCATTTCATTACCAAAAGGCACATTATGGTGTTTGAATCTGAAATGTTGTACGTATGATACAAAACCTACATAGGTTATAAGAATTCTTCCACATAGTCTGTCTTGTGTGATCTGTAGTTAATACAAACTAATTCAGTAAATGAATGTGCGTGGCTCATCTGCTCCGTTCATTCAGAACTTTCAGTTTTGGAGTCTGAGAACAGTTCCAGGTCTATCAAGAGAGATTGTGATAAATTACAGGCAGAAATGCATGCAATGCATAGGCAACAATCAAACCTATATCTCATTTTTATGAAATGCCAACAGCATTACCTCACACCTGTTGCTGCAGCCAGCTTATTAGCAGGTCTTGGATAAGGAAGCTATAGCTAGAACAGAGCCCAGAAATGACATGTGGCGAAAAGGAGGAGAAACATTCTCAAGGCCAACTCCTCTCTGTAATGTGGGACTTCAGAGGAACCTGTGATGTGGACTGTATCCCATAACATCAGTGCCCATGTTGCTGTCCTGAGCTGTTAAATGTCCGATAGCCTTGTCAGTAAACCCCACAGACATGCTAATTTCAGTTTGCAGTTGGACGGGCCATAGAATGAAAATTCATCTGGTTCAGGCCTGCATGACTTCATTGTGTCAATTTGCTGTTCCCAGCAATAAAGTCACTTGTGAATGATGCCCTGAAAAAGCTCCCACTGGTACCATGTACAGCAGACCATCTGCTCAGCAACATGGATCATTGTGTATACAAACATCCCTAAATTCTTGTCTCTGCTCTAACTCCTATGGTGAATAGAGAGATGAGTTCATAAACTCTGTACTGACTATGAGGGGCCTTGGATTAAGATACTTGAAATGATGGCCCTCTCCTTGCAACTTTAACATCCTTAGAAGTTTCATTGATTCCATTAAAGTTGCCAGAAGATAGATATAGCCAGAAAACGGGACCAAAACTTGTGCTATACAGCTCACATTTACTGGAGAAAGTGGTTGTTGGAGATGCTACCACTTTAAACCTCAGTGCACCGTATAGTGCTTTGGCTGGCTTTCCTTTAGGTCAGGTGTGTGTGTGTATATGTGTATCTCTCTCTCTCTCTCTCCTGACTGACTTTCCCTACATTTTATAAGGAAGAAAGCAGTTCTTTAGTTCTTTCCCCACCCCCCCTCCAAGTAGTTTGGAAGTGTTTATATGCTGCCTAGGTAGGGCCATTCAAGTGACCTGACAGATTGTAAAGTTGGCCTGTTCTACTTTTCTCCTGTTTCCCACTTTTTTTTTCTTTCTTGATTTGTTCCTTTGTTACACTTCTTTTGTTAAGTATCTTTCCAGCCCACAGTCTTTGTGAAATCTTCAAGGAGGACAATCCATAAAGATACAAGGTTTCATGAACTCATGATAAATGGGCTTCCCCCTTGTCTTGATGGGGCTAGCTACAGGGCAAAGGCGTTATCTTCTGTGCTTTAAGAAATTTCATTTTCCAGCTGTGCTATAGTCTTGCCAGCTGCCTGTAGCTTTTAACGACTCAGGGGTGAGATTACATTTATTGCAGAGGAATAACTACTTTGCCATTTCAACCAAAATACACGTCAAGTAAGCAGTCCCGTCCCCTGATTCTTTTTTCTTTATTACTGTAATAGTACTAAAATAAGTTTGTTAGTCAATAAAATCTTCAGATACCTCAGCCTTGTTACCATCACAGCCTTGCTACTGTAGCGTATTTCCTAATGGAAGGCTGAAAAGTGCAAAGAGCAAGACAGAAAATGCATGCTTCCTCCCCTCCCCACCACCATTCAAGCTGTTCAGATTGTCATTTCATTTTCTGTATGTTATAAGCAAAAGTGAAGTATGGATTATAAACAAAACCAAGACAAAAGCCACCTGGTTTTGGAAAAAAGTGAAACACTTTTGTCTCTTCCCGGTGGCTTTTAGTGTGATAACAACTGGCCATGTACATTCTGTCTGTTCAGTACCACAGAACCTCATGTCTGCCTCTATTCTGTTGCATACATTCAGTCTTTGCAGACAGATTCCCATGCTTTTTACCATCTAGTATTTACACATTTTAAATTTCTGTTTTGAGAATTTCAGCCCTAAGTTCATAAGTTTTCTGTAGCTGAAGTAGGGATCTCTTAATGTTTATTGAACGTAAAGGAACTTTTCATATAGTCTCTAATGAACCCAGTTGTTATGACAGGACAATTGTGCTTCATTTAGTTGATAAGGTCAACATTTGTTAGAGTGTGTGATTTTGTTTCTGTGGTAACTAAAGTACTTTCTTGAGTGACACAATGTCATGTGAGTCTTAACAGTGGCAGTTAATTTCTTTAAATTTGTCTCTGAATTACAAGTAGACTCAAACACAGTATTTCTTGTTATATATCTTGGGGTTTTCTGAACTTTTTCTTTGCCCAATACGATGTTTTATAGAAACTTTTTGAAAAGTGGGTTACAGGATGGCGTGTGAACAGAGAATATTAAATGATTGCAGTCTAACAAATAAGACGTTCAGCCAGTTAATCTCACTTAGCATTGTGAGCGGTTATTTTTGCATCATTGAATGCTTAAAAAACTTTTAATTTTATACTTGTCATTACATGCAGTAATTTGCATTATTTATTCAAACAGTAAACCCCAAAGTCTGAGTGTTAGATTGTATAGCAGAATGAGTTTAGAGACAAAAAAATAATTATATGTTTTATTCTACTGTTGTTTCATTCTGCCTGTCATTAAAGTACAAAAGTATACATTAAAATCTTCTGTCCCATTGAGTGCCATTTTTGGATTTTTCAAATTTAGCTGTGAACATGGGTCAACTAGTGTCAAAACTGAAAGAACATAGACTGCAAATGAGTACAGATGAAGGAGTAGTACATGGTAAAACAGGTGGTTTGAAAGATGAACAAAACATTCAATAGCATAAAAAGATTGCTGCTTTGCATCACCAACTCAAGTATTGTATTTACCATATGAAAATGTAATCTTACTAACTTTGATACATCTTTACTGCCTAATGATCAAAGTAAGAATCTTCCGGTTTTTTACTAGAAAGCTGCTTTATTTCTTTTTCAGAATCCTACAGACTTTAAGTAATCAGAAGATAGGTATTGTAAAAAATATTAGAAGTTAAAAATTCATTCATCCTTGATTGCATTTCTTTTTGGGATATTGCTTAATTTTGATTATGCAGAATGTCCCACGTGTGCGTCTCCAAACAGGTTAAAGTCTTAGCACTGCTAAGATGATTGCTCTAATATACTGTGTTTTTGTTTATAGGACCGTGAACTTCGACATAATAAAGTACTTGTACGATTTCTTGTGAAAACAAGCTTCACAGCCATATGGACACTGTGACAATGACTAAGGCAAGCTGTGTTCATCTCTCTACTTAGCTGGCCAGAAAGAAGAGTATTTTGGCTCTTTTGGATTTGTCCAAACAGGTGCTATCCCAGCATGGAACCTGATGAAAATACTCTGATTGGTCTGGGTGGATCTGAGCAGAGGACTATTTACCAGGGACCCTGGAGTATTTGGAAGCAATGTGTTAATTATAAACAGCAGGGTTTGAGCACAATCTGTTCTACTCTTAATGATGTTATCTTAACACTGAAATTGCCTGAAACCCATTTACTTAGGACTGCATTTTGCTCTATGAACTCTCCCCAGTGCTTTGAACATGGCAGCAGCCCTTGTTTGTATGCCCAGTCTTTTCACTTCCTCTCCGCAGGAATCTTTGCGATTGCCTGCCAAAGCAGCTTTTCCTGAGGCCACCATTTTAGAAGAGTGGAGTAGCAAAATACAATAAGCATAAGAACATACTTAAAATCAAGCTGGTATAAATTCTTCTTTCTCTAAAGTCATTTGTAGGCAGACTGCTACACTGTTATATGGAGATCATGATGATAGGAAACTCCCAACTAATCACCATACTGTCTTTTTTTCAGACCATTCATAAATGTTGACTATGAATCTATTTTTACAGAGCTTTGTTTTAGAAAATCATTGATTCTGAAAGTTTTATCCTGATGTCAAACTTGAAAGTTTTTATTTTAGTTTAAACGTTTTATAGTCCTGCACTCATCCAGTTCTATTAAGTGTTAATAATAATGCCGTTTGGAATGAATATAGTTTAAGATACACACTGTGTAATGGGTTTTGTAACGGGATGTGTCCTGTAGAGGAGGAGGACACAGCTGCCTTTCCATCAGAAAGGGACAAATGCAACAGGTGACAGAGTATTCCTGTAGCAGTTCCCCGGAAGAAGTGGAATAGTGACTAATCAGTGTGGTGTTAGAACATAAAACTTTGGAAATACATGATGGCATACACTACAGTCATATGTGTCTCCAGTTTACCAGTAGAGGATTCCCAACTGCCACTGCCTTTATGGGTATTAAAATCCCCTGGTCCAGTTTGGGATTATTGTCATCATGGATCTGAAGATGAAAACTCCAGGTCCCCCAGCCTGTTACTCAGATGTTTTACTCCTGAATGCTAGCCGTTGACTGTTTGACCGTACAAGGCCACGGCATGTCTTATGTTGACCATTACACTTTTTCCAAGGAAAAATCATTCTTTCCCCTCCCTGCTCTGATACTGGAGGTTGTCAAATACCCTGAATATCTGTAACTTTTTCTTTTTTTCTCTTCTTTTGCTCCAATTGTGGGTGTGTAGCCAGGCTACTGGATTCAGACCCAGATGAATGAGTTCCAGGTGAATCTAAGTGACAAAAGCATCTTTCTGGCCGAGCTGCCGATTCCCCCCTCAGGAGAGTGTGAAAGGGCAGCGATGAGTCATCTCCGCGATCCCTTTTCCTTCCTACCGCTGAGCTGCATCAAACCCTGCACCTGTCCATGAGGTGGCAACGTTTGTCACACTTACTGAACTGCTTGGATGCAAATACATAATATTTCAAAATGCTTACTACCTGCTTTTGTTTTTACTAATAGATATGTACATAAGGTGAACTTTGGGCTAAACTTTACAGCACCTTCCCCTTTTGGATTTAGTGCTGGGCTGAGCTCAGCTTTTGTGAATCTCCTGGGGCTGAAAGTTGAAGGAGGAAGGTTTGAGGTGTTCGTACCTAAACTAGTCCATGTAAAGCAACGGCAACACATCATGGGTTTTTGTGATATCTGATCTGGATTAGAGTTAGATATGTGAAACATGGTGGGACTGATAGTCATTTATTAATTGCTACAACTCTTGAATCACAGAATTTCGAAAACTCTGCAGCCAACCTTATTTACAGGTTTGAGCGAAGTGGGGCAGGGCAGTACTGCTGGGGAGGGACAGTGCCAGCTGGTGAAGTTCCTGCTTAGTGGTAGTCAAGGTGGCTGAAAGCCTTGGCACCTACTGAGCAGAAGTAAGCAGCTCTTCTTGGGGAAGCTTTACTGTCAACAAGTTGTGGATATCACACTTCCACCCAACCTGCATGAAAATATGTTCATGTTCCAGATGCACGCATGAAGAGAATAGGAGAGCACAGAACTCTGCCTTGCGGGTAGCCCTGTGTGACGATGTGCATGCTGGTGGTTGGCCCCGGCCGGTGTCCCGGCGCCCCCCAGCCGCCCTGTCCGTGCCCCCCAGGCGGGCAGGGGAGCCACCCCCAGCCAGGCCCGCGGGGGTCCGGGCAGGGAGATCGCTCTGGGGGCCGGGGCCGGGGCTGCGGCCGGTCCCTCCCCCGCCGCCTCCGCCGCCCCGGCCCCCTCCGGGGGAGGCTCCTCACACGCCGCCCGGCTCCAGCCCGGGCCCTCCCGCGGGAGACGCTCCTCCAGGCCCTTCTCCAGCGGGAGCCCTTCCCGCGGGGGGGCTGCAGCTCTGCCCGGGCCGCTCCTGCGCGGGGCCCTCCCGCGGGGCGCAGCCCCTCAGGCACAGGCTGCTCCAGCCCGGGCCCCCCGCCCCCGGGGGCACCGGCCCTGCCCGCAGCCCGGCCCCGGCCGGGGCTCCGCTCCCCGCTGCCGGGAGCTGCTCCGGCGCGGCGCGGGCTGCCCGCCCCCGGGGGCACGGCCCCCTCCGGGCACCCCCTGCCCCGGCCCGGGGTCCCCCCCGCTGCGATCTGTCCCCCCGGGGGCGCCGCCGCCGTGGCTGAGGGCTCGGCCTTGCCCAGCGGCGGGGCCGCCTTGGAGCCGGCTGGCACGGGCTGGCGGGCAGGGGGGGCTGCGGGCACCTGCGCACAGCGGCCGCCCCGCCGCCGCCGCACACGCCTGGCGCACCAACCTGATGCGGTTGCACAGTAAATTTGGTCATGTTAGAGAAATTTTCAGATCACGTTTGTATCTTTCCTATGGGAAAGAAATTAAGGGTTTTATTACTGGTTGCCTTAGTACATGGCTGTTTCAGGAATATTTCTAATGCTGCTTATGATGGGGATTGACAAGAGATGCAAACTCGAAGGTTTCAAACAGAAAAAGAAGAACCGAGCAGAACGGTCTTTTGATCTACTATAACAGCCAATTGGCCCAAGGTCAGTATTGTAGGGTTAAATAAATTCCAGAATCTTATTTTTCCAACAGTGTGAATCCATAAACACACACAGTTGCTTGTAACAGTACTTGTTGGAATATACTGTATTATTTTTTTTAATGTAAAATTCAATTGTTTATTAGAAATGAGGTTATAAATATGGATAAGTGATTTGTCTTTTCACCGTTGCCATAGCTTTTCTAGAAAGAGATGAAGGCCAGAACCGGTTCAAGACTTAATTGCCTATAGCTGCTAGACAGGCAGTATAGATGGAAAGGACTAAATACACTATGTTCCAGAACTGATGTTTAGTATATGTCTTGGCAATATTTGAATGAAGAACAAAAATCAGTCATGTAAGTTCAGGTTTAGGTTGCAGCTGAGAAAACATCCCTTTTGCATTGTGCCAATAGTGCTGTCTTGGTTGTCCCACCTTTTCAGTAGCCTCATCACTACCACATAGTGGTACAGACCCTCAAAACTACCCAGCCCCAAATTTGGAGCACAGTGTATAAAAGACATGAAACAAGGGTCTTAGAAAATAAGCACTGAGAAAACAGGATACAGCTGGTATTTTTTTTAGTGTAATTTCTCCTGTAGTACCCTGGTGATCATTTCCAGTGTAAATCCAAAGGATGAGGATACGAATTTTCATGTAACGTAGTTAATTCGAGTGAAATGAGGTTAACTGGAGAAGGAATAGTATCTGAGGATCCATTAGACAAAACCACTGTCCTTGCACCACATGCACTTTTGTGACCTTTTTGAAAAAGTCCTATCAGTGATACAAAATTTAAAGCTGAATCAGCAGAGTATGAGAATGAACAAGGTGACTGAAGTGCGGATGATTGATGTAGGCTATAACTATGCTGATGATGAATAGTAGGATTTATTCTGACAAACTAGAAACACTTCTATATACCCATGTCAATGACTTTATAAATTACTGCTGAGTTTCTTACTAGGTACCCCAGCAATACTCTGTTCTGTGACCCGGCTTTTGTGGCTGAGGTGTGGCCTCCTTTAGCCTCCGTGGGGCTGGGATCTCACCCCTTCTACAGTTGGTTTTAAGAAGTGTGCCAGCGATGCAGAGCAAGACAGTTGTTCAACTAATCAGAAATTCCTCAGTAATTTAGTGCAGAAGTATGTATTTAAAAAATACCCGAGAATGTTTTCATAATTACTGTGTCACAAAACGTTATAATACTGTAAAAATTACAGACTTCTAGTGCCTTTCCCCAGTGGCTGATCCAGACATCAACAGGAGCTGGAGCTTGTTCTTACAAGGAGAAAGTAATGGAGAAATGCAGCTATCATCAGTTGCAAAGAAATTAGTGCCCTTGAATAGCTCTGATTTCATCAACAGCTGCATTTTCATACATATAACGTGGAGATTTTATTTTTTGAAAAGGCTTGCAAGGGTGCAACCATGTGGAGTATAGGAGGAGACTTGTTCTTTTTTTGACAGTGATTTACCTCACTGGTTCTCCCGGAACCTGCTGCTTGCACCATAACAATCCCCCTAGCTGTTGTGTGGGGTTTTGTGCGAGTTGAAGTATATTGGTTATTCGAGCACTTTCTAAGTTCTGGTGCTTCTATACACTGTGATCTACACGGGTGAGAATACGTCCATCTCTACCATTAGTTAATTTTTTTCCGGTATACACCAATTAGTTTTGCCCAAGACCATTCAGGTGCTATCTACTCCCCTCCTAACTGCAACAGCCAGCCATGCCAGGAGAATAGTGTGAAGGGCAGGATTCTCAGCAGGAACGTAGGAGATACTATATGTCTGTGTCCTGTGAGCAAAATGTACACAGTTGAGTATCCCAGGATTAGATATTCCCTCTGCACTTGTGTTGGCAGAGATGGCAGGCAAGAGTGAGAAACAGCAAGTACTTGAGGGCTGCCTGGAGGTCGGCATACTGTGTATTTTAGTCAGCCCAAGATAATTTTGAAGCAGAAGATTTACTCCATCCAGTAGTAAATGCTGCCTGAGGTGACAGTAACTTCTCCAGTTTTCTCAACAACAGAACAACATAACTTACAAAAGAGCTTTATCATTGCTGGTAAATATGCATTGGGATAAAGATACAACTTGATTAGCAAGTCTAATGGTACACAATACCAAATTTTTATGTGTTTGTAGATCCTGGAACGGCTCCACTAGAATATGGAGTGGGAGATTAATAGCAAAAACAGTGTGTTTTTTATCTCAGCTTCTGTGTGACGTGTCTTCTACCTGACTACAGGCAGATTTGTATAAACTATACAATACTCAGATGGAGATAAACGTGGAGTAAGCTCAGGTTTACTTTTAGATTCTTTATTTTTGCGTGTGTTTATTAAAACCATCAAAAATAAGTCTGAAAACAATACAGAAATAATTTGTGTATGCTAGCAGAGTTGAAACTGCAGAAGGACAACCTTTATCACGATTGCCTGAAAATTATATGTGGGGATATCTTCAAAAAGCAACAGCTGAATGGCAGTGTCTCTGCTAGAACAGAAAGTGGAAAAACATCATACTGCTTGTTATTGGATATTAGCAATATAGCAGCAATATATTTGAATAACTAAGGATCTAGGCTTCCAATATCAAGAAGCTTAGAGGGTATGGTATTGAAGTAAGACCAAGAGTGTCAAGCAGCCTGTGACCAGCAGTGTTTCCATGCTGTTTAATTTGAACAAGTGAATGACCATCTCTAAGCAAGGTGGCCTTGGAGTGCGAACAGGATGTACAAAGTACTATAGGTAGACTTAATGTTTGAAGTGGTGCAGTGTATTGTACTTACAGCACCTCCTCCTCCATCAGTGACCAATACCAGTACCCCTTTTTCCCAAAGCAGCAGAAGTATCTCTCACTCTTCCTTTCGTTTGGTTCAAGCATTGGTTTTGAGCAGGCAGTTACTTCATTTGGTTACAAAGTGTTGCCACTGGTGTTGTGCTCGTCAAAAAGGATTTGTTGTACAGCTCTTCCAAGGGAGTTACCACCACCAGACAGCAAAATACTGAAAGAAGATACATGTTCACTACCTAGTGTTTGGGTACTGTTTTGCAACTAGTATGGAAAGGGGCTGGACTTTCCTTTGAGGTGAAGTGGGGATGAACTTCTCTTTTGATACATACCTTTGATGTTTTGAAGCATCCAGAACTCTACCAGGCTTCTGTACTCCCTTCTTTTTCTTCTTGTACCCTCCTGCTACAATTCTGTGTATTTTTTGAAATGGCTCTTGTGGAGAGCTGCTCTACAGGCACGGTGGGCTCTGGGTTTACACCTCAGAAGGGATCTCCCACAAGGTAGCAGAGCAGGAAGGCTGCTGCTGCTCCTCTCCCCCCTGGTGCCGGTGTGTGTTGTTCAAATAACGTGTTGCCACGTACTGTCTTCTGTCCTGCCAGCACTTTTGGATATCAAGGGGTGTGTGTGTGTCTGTCGGGTACTTGAGGGCAGGTGTTCACCTTCGGCAAGGGTCTTTTCTGAATTCTGGTTAAATATGTTGGACCATGAATGCTGTATAGCCAGTCCTTTTGTTCTTGGTGTTTGTTTTTCATATTTGTTTGATTTTGATAAAATGCTGATGCAAAGCCAATGTCAATGACAGACCTGGTGCAGTAGGTCTTGTTCATAAGGAGCACAGCAAAGGTGCAGTTTTGCTTGAATTCATTCAGCACATATGTTCTGTTTTCCCAGCACATACAGATTTTCTACAGAACAGGATTTCTAATATGCAGATACATCCTGCATTCAATTCTTACTCAGGGAAATATGTGCTACTTGTTATTTCATGTACTTCATTCTGATATTTCAGTTCAGAGGAATAAGATAGGACCGGTAGGGCTGGGAAATAGAGCTTCACTAGCAGATTTTTTGTAGTTCAGCAGCTGAGCACTTCCTCTGTCTTCATGTAGGTAATGAGGACTTTCACACAAGTACTTCCTAAATCCTGGGTCTCAGAGAACAGCTGGAAAGTGAGAACAGCAGAGTGAGGTACGTAACCTCTCATTAAGACAACCTTGCCAGATGAGGGAGCATGTTTCTACAAAATTCAACAAAAGAAGAAAGGGCCCAAGAGACAGTGATGGAGAGGAAAGTTGTTTACCACTCTGGTCACAAAAGCCCTGATTATATTCTTGCTGTTCTCATTGTTTCTCTTTAGTTAAAGAGTTTTTACAGTATTGATGATGGTGCTCTTTCTCCCTCTCTCCCATTTCCATCAGTACAATCCCAGCTCCTTTTTTGCTTCCTGCCCCATTGCACTCAGTGCACTGAACGTTCCCATCTGTGCCAGTAGTTTGTGTGGGGAACCAAGTGCCCTGTCTGTCTGTGATGCTGCCCTGGATGCCAGCCTCGGTGTAGGCATCCCGGAGCAACTCTGCTGGCTGACCAATAGCAGAGAGTGGTTGGTTCGCCTGGCAGACTGTGGGATCTTCAGCAACAAACCTGAAAAAGAAAGACGTGATGTGACTAAGTGAAAAATCTACAAGGGGAGCAAATGATGTTACTCGCACACAATTACAGCGGTCCCTGAATTCTGGCTACATGGCTGAATACCCATCTCATTTTCTCACAGTTATGTTTTCTATGCCATTTTTGATTATTCCTTAAGGATGCCAATCATTAGAAACAACAGATCGCTAGGAGTCCTGCTTGAACTTAGGAGAGCATTTCATGTTGAGATTTGGGAATCTGGAGGGGAAATGAGAAGAACAACAAAACAAAAGTGCGCGGTTTCTCCACCGATGTCAACCAACCTGTGGCTCCTGGCTCCTGGGGAGGGGAGCTTCCTCCCCTATCAACATGGGCTCTTTCACTTGACTTGACCTGGGCTTGGGGCATGTGCAGGAGCCTTAAAGAGCTTCTTCAGTGCCGCTTTTTACTGGTAGAACATACCTGGAGGCATTGTTGAAGAGACATGTTTATTTATCCCGAGCATGTTGTTTTCTAATGACTTAGAGATCTTTAAACAAAATCTCATCTAATTTCAAGAGTGAGGTGGGTTGGGGTTTTTTGGTTGATTATAGGAAAAGTAAATACACTTGTGCAAATAGTCACAGTTACTTTCTGCAAAGTTTTGTCCTCAGCTATACCTCTGTCATTCACCATCCACATTTAAAATGAAAGTAGACTGGTTTGGGGCTTTTGTTTTTAAATGGAATAACTGTGCACATAACCTGGCTTGAAACTTGGTTCCACTTTTCCTTTTGCTCCTCCTGATCTAATCTTAAATGCTTCCTCCAAAGCACAGAACTGACAGAACTTGTCGTTGAAGCAATCACATTTTTGATGTCAGTATCGCAAAATAAAACATTTGCTTTAGTTTTCAGTGATATAATTAACTAGATTTTGCTACAATTCCTTTACCCTCGGAATGGAAACTAGTATTGCAGACATACCCACTATAGAAATACTGAGCTGAAACTCTTAAATCTTTGGCAACATTCTGAATAGCTAAAGTTTTTATCATGAAACAAACAAATAATCTTCATTATAGTCACTGATACTCATGCCAGCAATAAATCTGAATAGTAAGTATCTTAAACTAACTGTTATCTGTGTATCTCTTCATGCAGCTATAAATACTTTCAGTGGTAGCCGTTTACTTTCTCCCATGCACTTTCTTCTTTGAAAGTCAGACCTCTGAAGAGACTGAAGCCAAATCCTCTGATTCATTTGGGATGTATTTGCAGAAATAAATTAATCTCTTTACTAAAATAAAAAGTGGGGAAGTAGGGGATTAGACTGGAATCTCAGACTGCTCTGTAGTGAGTAGTTTGTGACATCTATAAGCTGTCTCATGCCTTGGAAGCCTTCACACTACAGGAGACAAAACTCCTGATTTCAGAAAGACACATAAAAAATGTGTGGCTGGTTTATATTTTCCTAGGATGGCACAATTTCATTAATTTCTGGTGTGGAAGGCAATTAAATCTCCGAGTATGGACAGCTGTTTTCCATCAGTAGCTAAAGGATAGCTCATCCATCAGAAAAGACAGTGCTATCCCTGCACATTCACAGTCAAAAAGATGTGGAGATACTGGAGGAAGTCAGGTGATACTGTGTTTGGTCTGCTGTTTCCATCTCAATTTCCTTTCCTGGGAAAGCGAGGGTGGTGATAGAGCACAGTAAGATCATGAATATCAAATGAAACTCTCAGTAAGGCACGGGTTTCTGATGATCCGAGGTCTGTGGCTGCCTGTAGAGGTCCTTTTGAGTCTCCTTTGGAGATGTCACCTTTGGTGCCTCCCAGAATATGGGACCAGTTAGAGGAGCGGGAGAGGACACCTTTTCCTGCCTTCGTG
This sequence comes from Falco cherrug, assembly GCF_023634085.1. Lineage (NCBI taxonomy): Eukaryota > Metazoa > Chordata > Aves > Falconiformes > Falconidae > Falco > Falco cherrug. The sequence goes on along the minus strand of NC_073701.1, from coordinate 76,198,511 downwards.
CCAAGATGCTGCTGTTTCGCTTTCAGCTAAGAAGGACAAGAAATCTGTGGAGCAGAACAGCTGGGCTTACAGGTTTGGTCACAAGGATCCAGACTGGTTACACGGATCACAGTGTGGAACGGACCTACTCTTCCTTCATCTTGTTTAAATCACAGAAGAGAACCAGTCTCAACAGGGATTGGGCTAATCCTTTTTACTGTTTGTGTCAAACAGTCCTTGCTCATTAAAAGCTGGAATTTCTTTTTGCATGAAATGAGTAAGTCAGCGTAGGCTGCTTACCCAGTTCCAAGTCTGGCTGCTGAGAAAGTCATTCTTTTATTTTATTTTTAGTAGGTTAAGGAACATCATTTTTATGCTAACCTTTTTTCTTTTGAATTCTTTTCTACAGATGCCTTCCAGAAATCTTTGGATGTTCGATATGTTACTATAGATATATAGTAAAATTTTGACAGATTTCTTACTGCTCAAAACCTGCGGTTCCCTGCAGAGACCTTTTCTTCACTGTAGCCTTATTGCCAAGTTGTCAGAGCATTAATTAAACTAGAAGAATAAGGCATTGCATGTCATTTCCTATACTGGATGCCTTCATGTCAGGGACATATCTCCATGGCAAGAACCTGTATATAAACAAAAAATAAGCCTGGCAACAGTACAAAAGCCCATGCAGGCTTTTAAGTGAAAAATGTGGCAAAATAAAATACAGAATTTAAAGCAAAGTATTTCTAGGGAAAACGAAGAGTTTGCTAAGTACCTCATTCCTTAAAGCACAAATGTGATGATTTTGTTTGGCTACCGTGTGTATTCTGATGTTATTTTTAATCTCCGTATTTAAGATACTGATTGGCTCAAACCTTAAAGGGTTTCTCATTCTAAAAAACTTCCTTCATTATAGGTAGACTGAATATTCCTTAGTGGGATTACAGATTCTCTGTGCGAGCACATAAAATTGTGTACAGTAAAACTTTATTCCATATAAACTACTAATAATTTCCATATGTTTCATTTTGCTGCATGGATCAAAATGTCTTCTTTTCATATAATATGCATCACCTCTCAGTTTTATGTACATTTACTTTGCTGTTTAGAAGCCAAAGAATATAGCACACATGTTGATGCTCTGCCTCAATAAAACGAATAGATGCTGAAACTGTAATTGCAGTCTGCTGCTTGCTAACCCTGCAGGCAGAGCCACGGTGTCAGAGAAACAGGAGTATTTCTCATTCTTACTCACATTCTCAGGGCTGTGGTTCTTTGTGACTCCACAAAACAAACTTGATCATTCACTGCCAAGTTTAAAGAAAACCAAGAAATATTTTCAAGACTGAAAAGAAAAAATTGTGTTATAGTGACTAGAGATGGTATCCAGAGGATAAAAGTCATGAACACACAGGGGTCTTCCCTTTCTTGCCATGTACAGAGCAATTTCTGATGGGTTACATACAGAGGCTCTTCACATAGGAGGAACACTTCAACTGGTTGTACCTGGTTGTGCAACTGAGGCTTGGGACAAGTGGGACATCCATCAATTACAGGTTTGGTCATGGCCCCGGCTGAAGCACCTGAGTGTGAGCTTCTGTGCTACTGAAAAGGGAAGGGATCTGGAGAACACTGGTTGTAGCTTACCCCTCAGCAGAACATGGGAGCATCGGCAGCATCTCAACATGTCATTCAAAACATTTGCAAGCTTACAAGGTTCTTGCTGCTGTGAGGAAGCTGGATTAACTCAGTGCACGTGTTTCTGGGCTGGAGCTGCATGGCTGCTCTCCACGAGCAACCTTCAGTCCTCCTCCAGGAGCTCCGTGCCCAAGGTGGGTGACGTGGCCAGAGGTTCCGGTGTCTCCGGTGTGACTTGTTGTAGACAGGCAGATGCAGTGGCTTTGCTGCCAGGAGCATATGCAGGACGTTCCCCTTCTCTCCGTGCCTTGACTGGCTGTTGCCGGTATTTTGGATGTGTGTGCAGAAGCACGGTGTGGGTGCCGGTCTTGGAGTTACACTTCAGCAGAGCAGTTTCACCCTTGTGCTACTGCACAAACCCTTCCCGGATGAATCCTGTACAATGGCTCTCGTGAGCCCGACTGGCTGTTTGCTGGGGGGTCAGTGCACAGGCGTTTTGCATCTCGGGCAGCATCTGAGGCTGTACCTGGAAGCCTAGCGGTGACCAGAGCGTGTCCCCAGGACCTGGGACCACCCCTGAAGGCATGGGTGAGAGGGCTCCTTCTTCAGCGTGAAGGGTCACCACTTTGGACGGGCGGGGGTAGTCAGGAGCTTGAGTGAGCGCTGGGCACCCCAGGTGAGAGTGGGAAAGTTAAAGTGCCGCTGCGTTTGGCCATGCTCACGCCTCCTCTTAGTGTCAGAGTGATGCTGTCAGCCTCCAGCTTAGCAGAGGCTGCATTTCCAGCACAGCTGCTGCTGCAGAGCGAATCTCCCTGTGGCTGCCAGCAAGATGCGTGGAGGGGCTTGTGGTGTTTCCCCGTGCACCTCTGCCTGGGGCAAGGGGCAGCGCCGAGATGTCTCGCACAACTGTGGCGAGGCTCGGTGTCCTCCCCGGTTCCCTCCCCGCCATCCCCTCCACTAAAGCATCCTCATCATTACTTAAGCAATTGGATGCCTCCTTTTTTTTTAAAAAATAAAAAAGTCTCTAAAAATTATTCTTTAAAATTTCTGATGAATAGCGTTATTCCCCTAAGAGAGGAACACTCTAGATTGCTTAGCTGCAAACATCTTTTATTCATGAGCAGCATACACCATACATTCACTCCCTCGCTCAAGTCTCAGGCATTTTCAGGCAGAAGAAAGCACATCTTCAGCGTTGTAGGCTTTTGAACAATCAGAAAATGTATAATGAAGTGGCAATACCTCTCAGAGGCAATAACCTACTGAAATATTACAAGCCTTTATAGTCAGTGGGCATTTTAAAGCCTTAACTTGTAACCAACAGAACTTTGTTATGAAATGATTACTTCTGTGTACACACTCGGAGCTGTCTGTACTTCTCCAAAGGATGATGAAGTGCCATCTTTACCCTTTAGATGCTGCAGAACTTTTTTCCTTCCCACTGTGTGTATGGAGTGAATCCTAAATGATAAACTGCCTCAGTCTGAGGGTTGCTTCTTCTCACAAAGTGCTTGGTTTTTAACTTACAAGGCCTTTAACATAATTTTCCCCAGCGCGCCCAGTGATTCCCTTTCCCATTGTTTGCTGTAAGTCCCAAGGAGAGGCATACACAAGTTTTGTAACCTGCCATTTCCCCTCTCAGGTCTTTTTTTAAAAACACCGGTGAAATAGAAAGCCTGGGGGTGTGCAAAAGTTGGTCTCTTCAACTAATTTAATACATTTCTTTGTGAAGAAATGAAGCAGCATCACAGGTGAAAAGTCTGTAGGAAAACCTGCTGCTTCAGCCTAACTTGCCGGGGTTGGCTACTGAGGGTATTTGGCCATTGGGAGAATTAGTTCATTGTTGCTGGAGTTTTAGCTTTGATTTCTCATTATAAGTTTTTAAAATTCTGAGGATTAACAGCATTTGAGGGGCAGATCCATAGACTTTATGTGACTCCAGTAGGTTTTGGAGAGGGGTCTAGATACACCTGAGGTTAATGATAGAGCCTACCTCTGCGTCTTGATCCCTGGAAATGGAATTGACCTTCTCACAGCTCAATTAGGGATAAGTTTATATAAAAATATCTTAATGTTCAACCCCAATCTCCTTTGCATGCCCTGGTTCAGCTGGCCTGTGAATACTTAGCAAAAGGAGACAAGACATTTGCTCAAATGTTCATAGTAAGCAGCCTAGCAGGGGTGGCTCTAACTGGGGCAGACTGGGAAGCTCGGACTGGCTCTGCAGAGCTGAGCAAGGATTTCTGCTTTTCACCTTTGGTACTCGGTTACCATTACTCCAACTTTTACATTTAGCAGTACTTTCACAGCTGCATGGGTTTTGAAGGTGGTGTTTCTCTTCCAGCTATAGTTTCTCCATCAAGGGTAAGCCAACCCCTTGAGCCCAGCAAGTGCAATTTTTACTCCTGGTGGAGGAACACAGGAGAAGGCTCAGATGAGAGCTGGGCAAATAAATACAGTGTCTGGGGCAATACCAGCTTTTCTGGGCACCCACAGACTCAGCACTCCTGATCCTCATGGTCTGTGCAAGGCTGGAGAGCAAAGCCCCAGCTGAGTGTCTCCAAGCCTCCACCAGTCGTTCCCCACCATAAAAGGGCTCAGTCCGGCACGACTCGGTGAGTTATCCCCCCTTGCCAATGGGTCTGGTCCTCTCTCTCCTCAGCCACCCTCTGCTGTGTCCTTCCACCATTTGCTTTGTACCAGTTCCAGAGCTGGTCTTGCCCTGCTGTGAGCCAAAAACTAACTCAGCTAAAAAACTGGAGAACTTTTTGCCATGTTTCTGGGAGGGACAGGGAAGGGTGTGCTTTGGTAGCCACAAGTCATTAGTATCAGCTCATCTGCCTCCAAACCTGCACCCTAAATGTATGCAGCCTCTGCTGTTCCCTTGTAGACAGACGTTCCTTGCATTTGGCCAGTGGCACAGCTTGCACTCTTCTAGCCAGTGCCTATAGATGGAAATGCCGTTTAAGAAATGGTGTTTAAAATGAATTATCTTCTTAGTGTTGCAGAGGAGGGACTCTGCAGTCACGCTTGGGGTATCTTCTAAGGAGTTGTGGACAAGTTTCTGCTGTAGCTGTACATATGACATTGCCAAACAGAGAACACCAAAGTTATTAAACCTGCCCTTTTCATGAGCTTGGAATTCATTGGCAACTTTCTTTTTTCTTTTTTTTTTTTTTTTTAAATCACACTCTAATCTTTCAGAGAACAGAGCCTCTGCTTAGAGATGCTGTTCCAAGGAGAATCAGCCACCATATGAGGTGTCCTCTTGATTTATAGCTGCAGCAGCCTGAATTTCATATAACATGATAATATCCTATAAAGCCTCAGAGCTCTACACTGCACAGATAACTGGTTGAGCAGTATGCGAAGTCAGGACATGATAAAAATGTCTTTCCTTCAGCATGAAATGATGCTATTTGGGATGCCATGCTTCTTGGATGTGGGAGCAGTAATACCATTAGCAGTCATCAACAATAAACGACACTGTTGTAGATATCCTTTTGCTAAAGGTGACATAGAGAAGCTATTAGGAAGCAGCCTAGCTGGCATGCTGAAGTTTCACCTGCTATTTCTTTGCAGATTTTCTCTGCAGATATCTGCCCATTTGCAGATTACTTTAAAATCACTATAAATAAGGGGACATCTACTTCACTTGGTTGTTATTTCAAGCCACCAGTTGTACTTCAGCATTGATTCAAGGGATTCCCTCCCAGGTCTCGGGGCTTTCTCCTGGAGGGTCCTGGTCCACGGTGTTCTCCTCTGAGAGACCCTCTAGGCGCAGAAGAGCAGGACAGTTTGTGGTTACAGTAATGAGTGCACCTATGGGGATGGGTGGCAAAGAACAGCAGCAAAACCTGCTGTAAATTACCTGCAAGATCTCAAGAAAGGTAGACAAGTAACACCTGATTGACAGTGCCAAGCAAACAGATGAGTTTTCATCATCTTCACACCTAGCCCATCCTTCCCAGCAATGGCATACTTTTTGATTACACTATGTTATTTTACAGCTAGTATGAAATATTTAGGGCTTTAAATTTACATAGTCATAAGGCACACCACTGTGCAGTACATCTTGCAGTTCAAATGTAGGAGCTGTATAATTACATACTCCCACAAAATTTTATTAGTGGGGGAAACATAATTTTATTCCAGCACATTGTTGGAAGTTATTTCTGTAAAGAAATGATAGGAAGAATTTCTTTAATTAAGTAGAACTGTAAAGGAATGAATTGGGTTATCCCTCTTCAGACTTCATGTGCTGGGATTGCAGCTGTGCTTAGACTGGCCCTTTGCCTTCCTGGGCCCCAAGTGCTGGTTAACCCAGTACGGCACAGCATGCTGAGAAGGCAAGTGTTGATGCTGCTGCTCACTACTCGGCCCATCCATACCTTAGATTTATGCATATCCACTCGCTTTTGTCCTCTGTTAGCAACCTAAAGGAACTGCTGCTGACTGCCGAGATACGGCTGTACTTCACCCTCACAGCGTTTCTTGACCAGCTACAGGACTCCTAACTGTCCATAGTCCCAGGCACAGGTAAGCACTTCACAGGCACAGACTTGTCCTGGTAAGATGGTTACCAAAGTGTCCCATCTACTTTTTCCTTGGAGATGAGTTATTACACGGCAAGCCTGAGCTTTCACCACAACAGATGGGCTGGTGCACCTCCGCAGGGGGGTCCCTTCCCATCAGGCAATCTTCACCTCCGATGCTGGGTGCTTTTGACCCCTGTTTGCAGTCAGTTGTTCACCTGAATTCACCCAGATTCACTTCTCCTCCTGTATTTCCTTTCTCCCCTAACTTTGCTTATTTTCCCCAAATTTCCCTATCTTCCCACACGTATAAACATAACCTCCAGCACCTAACACCAGTCATTGGATGATGGATTGGGGATCATTGCCTAAGAGAAGTGCTAGTGCCCACCCCATAGGTGCCCACCTCTTTCACTTCAGCACCTCCCTCATGCAGGAAGGGATGTAGCAGAGGAAGGTGGACAGCATTTGGACAGTATGAAGATGATCTGGGGGAAGACCACAGAGGGAAAATACTTAGACAGTCTCCCCATGACCAAAGGGAGAGATGGAAACAATAGTTTTACAGAGAGAGAGGTCCCGCTGCGTTCTTACGATGCACATTTTTATCCTTTTACACATCCACTTTTTCCCTGGCCGTGGTCACCTTTTCTCACTAGTCACTAGCCCTGATGTGAGTGAATTGCTTTCTCTTTTGGGAGATGGATGTTTCACACTCCTCTTGGCTGGGAACCAGAGGAGGCCTCGCAGCTCCTCACACAGCACCCCACATCAGCACCTTCTCTACGGGCTAGTTTACTTTGCTAAACCTTGCACTGGACACCTTATATGTTGACACAATGAATTCCTATAGAGTGGCTTTTCAAAATGACATTTTTGTAAGATCAGTCATTGCCAATCATTTAAAAATACACATGGGATCAAAGTTCTGTTTACTCCAGGTTTAATAATTACCTTAGTGATGCAAAGCCGAGCCCAGTGACACGATAAACCTTCCTGTCCACTTTGACATCCTGTAGGTTGAGATGATGTTGACTGATGACTTCAGTCACTGTTTACAAATATTGGCCTGGGAGGTCGTTACAGATCACAATAAATGATGTTATCAGGAAAGTGAAGATGGAGGAATCCTACAAAACTGACCCTAATGTAATGAAAATATGCTCAAATTTAAACAGGTGGTGGAGCTAAGCATCTCCTTCAGGCTTTTGCTCCACTGTGATCTATCAGTGGAAGGATATACATTTATCTGAGCCTAAGGATTCATCACGGTACAGTTTTTAAATGCAACCTACAGAGCACTAACAAGAGGTGAAACCAGGGTCACTATTTAACTCACAGATCAATAAATCTTTTCCATCCTTGAACTGTAATGTCAAATTCCATTGCCTAAAAATTCCTCACCCAATACTCCTATGTATATCCATTACAGTTATATTTTCCTCTCAGGGTACAAAAAGCACATACGTAGCCTCAACTACACAGCTGTATGTGCAAGTTCTTTTACTTGCAGGTAAAAGCACACTCTAATTTCAATATCTATAAATAAGTAAATACATTATGATTAATTTTAAATATCTGTAGGTTTCACACAGCCAATGCAGTAATTATTCTTTAACTATTCAGTTTCTTAATCAAAATAAAATCTTTCCCTAAACTCCTTATTCACAGTGACAACACAACGTTAACATCTTTGTAATTCAGATAAGCAAGATCTTCTCTAAGAAATTCAGGGGGAAAATATGCAACCTGACAGAACAGCATGAATCTCCCATAGGAGAATCCTAGAAGGAAGTGTCTACTTACTTCAGAGTAAAACCAAAGGAAGCCATTAAAAAGGAGCACATTGTCTAAAATGTGTTGAAATGAGACATGTATTTATTCTCTCCCCGAGGTAAAAACCTGTACAACTTTGGGTTTACAACCCATAAATTATCAAGTCATTTCTCACTTGTGGAATAAATAGCATCTGAGAGCGTCTGCATCCACACATCAGCTGAAGCTGGAGAGAGCTAAATTTACAAAACATTGAATCAGGAGGTATGTGAGACTTAGTAAACAGCACGAAATCCAGTGCCTCTGACAAGGAATATTATAGCTAATCAGCAGGTTTTCAACTTTTCAAGAAGTTTCTGCCAGAGTTCATGGGGTGCTCGGAGCCCCTCTGTGAAGCTCAATGGAAGAGGGAGCACACTCCAAAGAGGTAGATGGGTGTAGAGGATGGAGGAGCTGAGCAGGCTGCCAAGACCTAGTCTGGGCAGCAGCTCTTGGTTGGACCACACTTGGGACCACCGAGTGAAGATGGGAAGGTGACGGGTGCCTGAGGTTACCTGAATTCCTGGCTGAGCTGTGCCTTTCCTCCCTGCTCCCCTCCCAAAGCCCACCCATCCTGGCAGCTATCCCGTGTGTAAGTCAATATTCGGAAAAGAGCGGCAGAGCCAGAGTTCTCCCACTTGCTCCACGCTTCAGTGGTGAGGTGGGTGCCCAGCTCTTGTGGAGTCCCAGGCTTGAAAGCCTTGACAGGAAAAGCACAAACCGAAGGGTTTCAGCACAGGGAGTCCAGGAGCCTCAGCCCATGTCCCTTCCAGTTATTAACTCCTCATGAAACCTTTTGGATACATTGTTTTTTGAGGAAAGATTTCTGCATTGGAACAAGCACCCCTGCCACCCAGACTGCAGGGCATAGAGGAAAGGGCTTGCACCTTGCCACGGTGCTGGAGTCGGCATTCGAACGGCAGGGCAGGTCTGAGAGCCAGCGCTGGTGTCAGCATCTCACAGGGGGCTTCTGGCTCCTGCAGAAACTTGGCTCAGCCTGGTGGTGGTCCACAGTGATGCTTTGTCCTGGAGCAGGACTCGGATATGGCCAGGATAGACCCTGGAGCTGGGAGCTCTCTGACCCCACAGCGAGGCCCAGCTGGAGCATCGGGTGTGGATCTGCCTGAACTTCTGTTTGTCAGGAATTACCTGCTGCCTTCTTCATTAATGAACTCCTTGCCTCATTGTGTATTTTTAAGGGCAAGTGTCCAGAGGCTGGACCACACGATGTGTCTTCCCGGTGCTGAAGATGCATCTGCTCTGGACAAACCCCAAATGGTTTTGCCTGTGGAGGATTAAGCTGGATCTCATCCTGTGGCGGTTCACAGGGTCAGTGCTGGGCCTCCGAGGAGGCACAAACCAGGCCAAGAGCATCAGCTCAGAATGTAAACATGAGCAAACACGGGCGAACAAATTACAGAGGGGAAAAAGAAACCGACAAAGATGAATGTGGCAGATGAAAAGTAACCAAGTGTGTTAACATGGGGTCAGACAAAGACTTAAAAAATCTTGTACTCAGGATATTAAAATTGCACTCCCTGGTGTGTACCTACCTGCATCTCTTTTCTAAACATTATTTCTGCTACATTTGCCTTGAATTAAGAAAGAGGCTTTTCATCTTTGAAGCAGTCAGACCTGCAATTACACCAACCCAAGTTTTGCATCAAGTAATATTTTTTCCTGCCTTAAACACATTTTGTGCTTAAAATGAACTTGTTAAATAGTCTGTCATCTTGCATTTCCTTCTCTAAAGATGCAGACAACACCTGAATAGTTAATGAGCTGCAGTGCAGTTTAATCAGAGTGGGAAAAACACTATTTCAAACAAAGAAGAAAGTAATTCCCCCTGTTTCTGCTGTGGCCTCTGGCTCCCTGCACCAGTCACTGGTCACCAGGTCACCCTGCACGTGCTGTCCATCGCGCACCCCTGAGCCACCCTGCCTGAGCCCCAAAGGCCGCACACACATTTTGGGCAGCTGGTGCTCCCCATCACCTGGCTTCACAAGCAGATACTTGGGCCAGCGGGAAGTTGGAAGCCAAGGGCAGGGTGCTGCCACCAGCCATGGCCCCACAAGCCCGGTGCTGTTTGGGCTGTGCAGTCCCAGCATTTCAGCCCAAGCAGCTGGATGCTTGACTCACCTAGTAAGTAATTTTACTAGGACATGGTTGTACCAGTATATAAGAGCATTGCTGTGCCTTCAGTCGTAGTCCTGAGCCCAGAAATTTTGCTCAGAGCGGTCACCACCCACAGCAGCAAACATCTTTGGAGCTGTACACAGGAGAGCATGGTGCAGAGATGTGCCAAGTGTAATGTTATTAAAATAGCTTTTGTTCCAATACATTGAGCACATAGAAGGAAAAATATTACCTATTTGTTGGGTTGGAAGTTTCCCTTTGTATAAAATATGAATAACATTTCTTACCTGTGTTTGTGAGATACTTTGTCCCTGGGTACAGAGCCTATACACAGCCACAACATTGTCGTTATTTATTACTTTCCTTAAGCACCTGGAGTTATGAAAGCGTACTTTTACTTTGATCCTTCACAGACCCAGTAGCCTGCAGGAAGAATACAATTAATCAACGGTTTCGTTATGTGTGTCACTGTAACAGAGGGCAGGAATGAGATACAGCATTCCTCTGCCACCTGGGAGCATCCTCTACCCAGCAGCATGAAGGCAGCTGGAAACATCCTCTCAGTGGGTGAAGTGCATGAAAATGTGAAGAAATAAAGTGGTGACTGTAGCTGGGAAGTAGCCGTTAAGGAAATTTAACTCAGCTGACTGCAATGAGTAAAGATGTCATCAATAGTTCCTGGTACTGGCTGGTGAGATATTGGATATGTGATTTCCGAAATCCAGCTCCCTTAGCACATTGCTATATTAAATCTGTTGTTGCTTTTGTTGCTTTATCCCCAAAGAATATGAGAAAGGTGAATTGCTGACTTTCCACAGCTTGCTCCAGCTGCAAATGGAGCTTCAGCTCCTCAGGGCTTCAGCTCATGGGCAGTGAAGCAAACAGCAACGGCAGTTGAAGATGGAGCTGTCTCCCACCTGCCTGCCAGAGGTTACTGCTGCTCTAATGGTGTCAGCAACAGAAAATATCTGCCCGAGTCAGCTCAAGCTGAGGCATGACAGTGGAGCAGCAAAGATGTAGATGCTGAATCAGCTCTGGTTTGGAGCTTGGAGGGACATTGGCAGCAGCACGGGGATGGGGCAGGGCAGGGGCCGCTGGAGCTGCTCCTGCAGGACTCACTTAAGCTGCTATGCCAAAACCCACAGGCACTTTCTGTGCTTCTTGCCCCAAGATTATGTTTTGTTGGCCAATAATCTTCAAAAAAGGGAGAAACTCAATATTGTAACCTTGCTATTACCCACACGAAAGGTCAATCTTTCTGAGCCTGATGTTAATTCCATCATTGATAGGGCTGGGCTTTAGTAAACACAAACTAGTACTAAATCAAGCTGAGGCATCTTGCTTAAAAGCCGCTATTATACCCAAAAGAATTAAAATCCCCAAAACTGAGTGGAAGTGACATGAGGCGCACAGGGAGCAAACTGCAGTGCCTGTGGTTCAGTAGTCCTTGCTGCGTGTGTCAGGAACCGTGTATTTGCAAGTCTGCATTTTTAGTGTGGGGGGAAGAAAATATAATAAACAATAGAGTGCCATGGGATGGAATAACACAGCCGGGCAGGGTCCCCATGACTCATGCCCAGAAGATCTTTCCTCAGGAGTGGGAGTCATAATAATCTACAACAAACTATTGTAACCCGCTGAATGTCACAAGTGTCTCTGAAACCTCGTTATCTTCCCGTAGCAATGATTTTTCTAAATACGTGACACTGTGTGTTATTTTGCTCCATGCCAAACACATTTAAAGGCATTACCTTGACTCCCCTTTCATAGGTTCAGCTGAACCGCACATTTCTCTTTCTCTCTCCTCTGGCCCCCTCCCCAGTACCGGGCGACGCTCTCTTCACTTCCAGGAGAAATGACAGCAGCATTCTGCTGCTTGGAACAATGTTCTGGTTTATCTCCAGGAGACAACAGTAGGTGGTTTACTTTTTGGCATTTCTGTCTCTTTTTGTTACTTTTCCAGGCCATTTGCCAAAGGGAGGAAAAAAAAAAAAAAAAGAATGCCACGCTTTGCATTTCTATATCTTCTTCCATTCGAGGCTCCTAGAAGATTTGACAAACATCCTTTGATTTCGAGCCAGGGTACTGGTGGGCGGACACAGCCACTCCAGCCCCACCAAGCAAATACTCCCCTGCCTGCTCCCTGGGTCGCTGGGAGGTGGGACATGGGCGTCCAGCTGCAGGAGAGCAGCAGATGTGCAGCCACAGCAGGGCAAACGCAAAGGCAGCAGCAGCCTGAGTGGTGTTCCCACCTCCTGCACACCAGAGCCACGGTGACCTCACACCTGATGGTGGTACTGGTGGTACCTCTGCAGAACCTTCTTCTTCCATAAAAAGCCTACTAGGAGTCGATGGGTCAGATGGCCGTTGCTCTCTCCCGCAGCCCCGGTGCCATGGGTGGCCACCCATGGGGCTGGTGGCAGAGTGACCCCACCAGCAACCTGTGCAGCCACACCTGCAGCCACCTGGGAGCGGCACCCATGCCTAGAAACCCAGGATTTCCAGCTCTGCAGTGAGGAATTAAGTCTGTGTGTACAGCTAACGAAGATAACTCCTTTCCTCTTATCTTATTGGAAGGAGGAGCAAGGGAAAGGCCAAGAAATTAGCCAGATAGTGTTGCTAGGAGCAGTGCCCTGAGCCCCCTGCAATGGCTGATAAAACCACGTCGTGACCACGAAGTGGCAGAGACAACACTGTGACCCCAACCCTACCTGAGAGCAGGAGGTGGAGGATATTTAAGTTACTATGCTGCAAACTCCAGCCTCCCCGGGTCACTTTAGAGACATCACCTGCCTCCTCCTTATGGACAGGAGCCGGTGACACATCCTTGAAGTGGCAGACATCCTTCCAGAATGGATTTTGGAGAGAAAATTGAAGAGAAAAAAGTCCAGACCCCTGAGAATTTCTTCCAAAGAGCTGAATTGTCCCAGGGAGAAGATCGTGGTAGAGCAGCCACTGTGACAGTATGATCACATGGGCCAGGGGCAGGACAGGGGCTTTCCTCCAGTGGCTCAGGCTCCCTCTTCCTAAGGGGCAGGAAGGATGGTGTTTGAAGCACTGACATTGAATGGGCAAACCGAAGTCAAGAGTAACTCCCCTGCTCGCCACACCCATGGCCCTGCAGACACCCAAGGGCAGCGGGACATCCCCCGGAGCAGCAGGCACCCAGCAGCACCCTGGCTCTGCAAGGGAGTGGAGCAGAGGAGCTGCCCCTCTGCACCAGTCAGGGTGGGCACAGGCTGGGGTGCACCAGCCAGCTGTGTGTCTTCTGCCACATCTTTTGGTGAAAAGCAGTGGGCATGGGTGTCTGTAGGCATTGCGTTGCCAGATACTGCCTTGCCAAAGGACCAGGTGCTGCAGGGATGCACAGGCACCCAGGCTGGTCATGTATTTTTACTGTAGAAGGAGCTGCCATGGAAAAAGCAGACCTGGACTGGCACATTGACTGGCAGAAGTTCCTGTACAGGTACATGAAGCTGAGCAATAGAGCTGCACTGGAGCTACCAAAGTCCCGTGTCGGGCTGGGGCATCCTGGGGGGCTTCAGCTGAACTTTGAGAAATGCAATGATGAGCAGGGATTTACAGGTACATGCTAGGATTTGTTCTGACTCAATAAACACCCATCAGAATTCTTTAAACCTGTTATGAGTCAGCACATGATGACCCAGCAGCGTATTTTAAGACACCAGTTTCACAGGTTCATCCCCTCCCCTCTGTGGCAGCTCTCCAAGAGCCTGTTTAGTTTTCCGAGCGTGGCATCTTTTCAGACCATTGTGCATCATGTCATACAAGAAACAGGAGGGTCCGCACCTGCCAGGGATGCTGCTCTTTGAGGAGTGCTTCTTGATGGGTTACCGCCGTGTGGAGGGCTGAGCAGGGAGTTCGCTGGGACTTACAGAGGTTGATCTGCTCAGCTTATTGAATGGATGGATAAGAGGAGACTTCTTCATAGCTGATGTGCCTTCACGGGGAGATACCTCTGCTGTGACTTGGCTCTGATATCTAGCACTGGTGGAGCAAAGTCTAACACGGGGAAAGGAAAGACAATTGTTTTTAAAATGAAAATACCTGCTACAGGTCAAATTGTTAAAAAAGTGCCCTTACATCATCCTGAAGAGCAAGCAATAGAGCTTCTGGTGCTGGAAATCTTTACGACCTTATCAAGTGAGGTTGTAGCTTGGCCCGAAAGCCCTGATCTGGAGTTGAGCGTTCCTGGCAAAGCCCAATGATCCAGCCTACCAGGCACTGGGATGATGTCAGGAGCATCCTTCCACTTAAAAGCTGGTGAAGCAGACTCCTCATTTTACCAAGATCACTCAATATCATCACTGTAGAGGGAGCTTAGCAGCACTGCAGTCACCCTCTAACCCAGTATGCTCACACCCCGAGCAGACTGCCTGTCTGGGGCCACCCGGTATGGTCTCGTGTTAAAGCTGAGGACACCGAGATGTGGAGGGGCAGATTTCCCCAAGGGAAGCCAGGGGCTGGGATGGGAGCCTGACAGTTTTCTTGCAATGACCGGATCGCTCCTTAGCAGTATAGCAATGATTCCTCTTGAGGATAAAAATGCTGTGGTCTCATCTATACTTCATGTTATACAAGAGTTTCTCATCAACAACCACTCCGAGCAGTTTCTCAATGGCCTTCTTAAAAGGAGCTGGAAGGAATATTTGACTCATAAGGGATGAATTTTAGATTTCTGGTGGAGGATTTGGAATACTGAAAAATATCTGATTATTCTATAGTATTTTGGCTTATCCTAATGCTTTTCTTCGCTGCTAATACGAATTAAGTTTTTTTTAAATTAACCTATAAGCCTGATTTTCCAAGCAGTCCTATTTTGGTTGAAAAAGTAATTTTGTGGGTCAAAACTGAAGTGGAGGTACCATTCCTAACCTCCTTATTGCATTCACATGGTCACACTTTATGCTGGCCCCATGTTTTATGGTCCTGACTTATTTCTTGGATAAGGCTTGCTCTGAAAACCAACTAATTCTACAATCTAAAAGCAGATGAAATTCAATACAAGTAGTATAACTGTGCAGCTGTCAGGATGCAAGGCTCTGATGAGGTATTTTCAATAAATGAGGAGTGCTGGGAAGAAGAAAGAAGTTGCCACCGGTTTGTTTTCTGTTCCTAGTTTTTCATCACGGCGTCAGACTCTTCACATCACCTGTGTTGTTACCCCCATGTGTTACCTTCAGGCTCGGCCCCACACGTGGCTGGGTTTGGGGGTCCCTGAAGCTGTGGCAGAGGCAGCTCCTTGCCCGGTGTGTGCCTCCGTGGGCTGGCCTCGCTGCTGGTGATGCCCGGCTGCCCCTGGCGGGTGCCAAACCACCCGCAGACCCCACGAGGGCACACACACGTGCGGTCCCTTCGTGCTGCCTAAGCACCCCCCAGGGCTGTGCAAAGCCCCCTTACTGGCACCCTTTATCCCTTGCGCCCCTCTCCCTCGTTGCCCAGCCAGCCTCTGCTGCAGGGCTGCCACCGGGAGCCTGCTCACGTCAAAAGCCAGTGCCAGGCTCCCACTCCCATGTCAAAGAATGCTCTTCAACCACAAAAAAATCCAAAACAAAACAAAAAACAAACAAAAAATCCCAACCACCAAACCCAAGAAACTTGAGTTTAGTGCATAAATGCAGCGACCCAATCACTGAGGGTGACCAACACATTGACCCCTGTGTCGGTGAGCTGAAAAACAAATCTGAGAATTCAGTGGCCCCGGTGACCGAGTCTCACATAAGTTATGAGCTGTGACACCCCCGTGTATGTCCCGCGCGGGGCGGCGGGTCAGGGAGCGTGGGGGCGGTGGGATGGATGCTGCAGCCTGACCACTGCCCGGGGTCGCCCTCCTCTGCGCACCCAGCCCGTGAGGGCAGCTCCCAGCTTGTCCTCAATGTTTGCATCCATCTGTGGCTATTTTAAAGAGCTGTGATGAAACTACTATTCAGTTTTTGTTCAGCTCGTGTTTGCACCCGCAGCGAGAAAGTTTTTGTGGAAGGCAGTAGGCAAACAAAAGAAATCCTTGCAAAATGCTTGCAGCCCCATGGGCTGCAGTTGTGTGCCGTAGATAAAAGTGTTGAATCTTGGATCTCCATGCACAGGTCCACTGACAGTCACACAACCAGTGTATTTTAGATACATTTTAAACGCAGAGATGACAAGAGAAAGCCCTCAAAACCCACATTAAAATGTATTTCCAGCTCTCTGCAAGTTTTGTGATTGTTAAATGAAAGAGAAGGAGTAACTTTTCCAGGTCTCTGAAAGTTTAATCACCATTAAATAAAGAAGAAATATCTTTTACAGACTTCCTCAGGATTTACGTCCCACTTTTCTTCACAAAGTAAACTATTAAAACTGTCCTGGCCTGTTAGCCCTGTGTACCTTGCATCCTTGGGGTTATTCAAGTTAGAATAGCAAAGCACAGAGATAAATTAGGCAGTAAAATGAACTAAGACTTTCTTTTGTGGCCACTAACATTTAAAAAATTCTTCAGATAAAGATTACTCACGATAAATATTTGCAAGTTAATGAAAGCCTTGGAAACTTCAGTATGTGGATATAGCATGAGTAAATACCCAGCATTTCTTCATGGCAATCCAGAGCAGCAAATGGATAGTGGGAAACAACTGTCATGGACATGAATACTTGTTGCACGAGATGCCTCTTTATGTAAGACGTGTTTCTTTAAAGTACATTGAAAATCAGATTTACAAAACAAGATCAAACATTAGAATTGTATGACCAGAGTCAGGTGGAATTTTCCTAAATATACTTAACTACACCCCTAATGCGGTGCTAATAGGGCACAGCGGCACAGTGGATTGGAAACAGAAAAAAAAATATTCTTATCCCTCTGTTGCATCCAAAATCGTACATTAAAGGAAAGATCATCCAAATTAGGAACACATAAAAGCAAGAACCATAATGACTGTTGCATATTTGTCTTCAGCAATTTTTATTTTTATGCATAATAGATATTCAGAGTAATTTTAAACTCAAAGTCCCTCCCACTACCTCTACTTTCTTTTCTAAGCATGAGCAAGTTTATTTGCTGTAAGAGATTTAAATCTTTAAAGCAATATCATAAAAATAAAATACATAAGGTACTGAAGCATAAAACCTTTTTGCCCTTTGAAAGTATTCATCATTAAACTCTGTTATTAAGCCAGACAATAGAAAGTTGTTAATACATGTTCCTTGGTTTGGAGGTTTTTTTAATCTTATATTCTTTTTTAATGTCTACAAAATCAACGCTAAATGTAAGGCTTTAGGCTCACCTATTTGATAGTATCAACAGTGTTTGTAAAGAAATGCCTCTCCGAAAAATAAAAGCCTTTTAATATTCTCTTTTATATTCATACCTCATTAAAGTTAATAAGCAATAAAGAAATACAAGTTTAAAGCCATTTGAATGAAATGCAATACAAAAGAGAGGAAAAACGTGTATAGTTAAATACTCTATTTTCAGATGAAATCATGAGATGTCAGTTCACAGAAGACACATATTGTACCAGCCCAATTGAAAATGGCGCAGCCAAACAACTGCTATTGTGCCTACCCTAGAAAAATTAAAACCTCGTAATAACATAGGCATGGAAGTTGCCTATAATTTCACATTTAGGCCTTTGTTTAGAAATTACTTGGGCTCTACTTAAGAGCAAAGTTCATGTAACTGGCAAGGCAAGATTGCATTATCATCCAACTACGACAAATCCTGTGCACAAAAACGGGATTCATCCCAAAGGGTTATTTGGCATGGCCAAGGCAGCTCCAGAGCACCAGGCCTCTCTGGCAAGTCCCTGCATAAATAGAAGAAAACAAGGAGGCTTCATGAACAGAAGACTTTGTTTCAGAAGAAGAGGCGAGGTCAATTCTTTTAGGCTACTCATTTTTTCTGACTTTCCTGTCCGGCATTCACAAGGCAAATGCTTCAGCTTTGCTGAAGTCAGACTTTACTGACACTGAAGCTTCAACTTCTCTGATAGCCCCAAGAGGTTCATCTCACTTTAGCATGGACAGACCCATCCTCCCCATTATTTCCCCGACTGGGGTTACGAAGAGACCCCACACGCTCTGGGGTGACTGAGGAAGGGCTTTCCAGCCTGCAGCTGAAGTGCATCGGTGGCGTTGATGGCCCACCTGCTGGGGTGAGAAGAAGAGGTCCTCCTCAACAATTTGTATTTTTTTCTAGTCTACATCTGGGACAAGAATGAATGGGATGGGATGGCATGGCGTGGCACGGGTTGAGACACTGGCCTTGTGTACCTCACTCTGGTTGTGTACTGTGGTTTCAGCATGAGGATTTGCTGAATACGTTGCATTCCCCACCTCCAGATGACCAGCTGCTGTGCTGTAGAACTCATCCCTTATGCCTCAGGATGAAAAGAGTATGCCTGAGCTACAGTGCCTGCTGGGCCCAGGGGTACCACTGCCACCAGTCATGTGGCAATGTTTCTTTGAGGGTGAAGTGATCATAGGTAACTTGTCCCTTCTATCAGCTGCAAAGGTTTTTTCTTCTGCACATCTGTCACATGATTCTCCTCTAGCCATCAGTATGTCTGTCTTTAGCAAAACCTTCCAAGCAGCAAAAAAGCAGGTCTGCTTTAGGTGTCTGTCTGGTGCTCAAGGGGAAACACATACAGAGAAAACACTGTGTGCTTGCATGGATGAGTAGGAAATAAACACACTTGGTGGAAAGATCTCACTTTAGAAAGTCCACTTTATAGTCTTTATTAGCGTAAGAAAGTCAAAAGTACTTCAGCTTGTCCTGTTTTCAGATGTTACATGCACTACCACGATGAATAAATAGTACTTGCAACCTGGTGCTCCATTGCTCTCTTATTTGCAGCGGATTGTGTAGAAAGGCAGGCAGTTTCCTTATTTTTTGTCATAGAAAGGTGTTGAAATCTGGGGACAAGACATGCATCAGGATTCTCCACATGGTGACAGTGACAAGAGTGTTTTTCTACATTCTTCCGTGAAAGCCTTTTCCCAGACCTAAGGAGCTCAAACAAAGCTCCTAATAAGCAATAGCTTGGTGTTACTTAATAGTTCCCCAGCCTACCATGACCCTTGCAAAATGATCTGCTGTGGCCACGTTAATAAAGCAGCCACTTGCCTGTTAATGTGCTGTTCAACTCCGCTTTTGGGGTGCGAGATCTCTCCCTGAATGAAGTGAGCAGCTCCACTGCCTGAATAATCACTGCCATAAATTAATATGGACTGCAGCCACGTCCATCTGTGCTGTGATTCCCCCCACTGCCCATGCTTGGAAGGGGCCTCTACCTTCTAAGTAATTATTTACATTCCACCTATTGCATTCTCCATTGCAGACAACAGTCTTCACTCATTTCTCATCTTGATTCACTCCCTGTTGTCTTCTGTGTTAAAAAAATACTGCACGAGGGGTGAAAGCCAGTGGAAACCTCTGTCCTGCAGCTTTAGGTGCTTTCTGCCTTTAGCAGAGTAGAGTCATAACTTACATGAAGAATCTTGGATCAGAGGAGTGTGAAAATAGAGATTATTATGATTTGTACAAGCCTTTTATTTTTAGTACAGGCAGGTTCATCTTAGTCACTTTTCTTAAATTAACCGTTTTATTGTTATTAATAATAATAATACTTTAGCCTTGCTGTCAATGGGAGAAGGATGAATGAGGAATTCTGGCCGAAGACATTGCATAAACCTCTCATCTTCAAAACCCATGTACTGTATGTACCCACAGCGGCGAGGGGACATGGAGCCAAGGCAAGCTGGTGGGGACAGCCTGGTGGGAGGCTTCCCCCTTGCCCGGCCACGCTGGAGCCTGCCTGAAGGCAGGGGCAGGGGGTGAGAGGGGCGTGCTGGTGCTCCTGGTCATAACAAAATCTTTCAGACCAGGTGAGGTTTGGGGTGAGTTATGGGTATATCATGCTCATATGAGTGAGATCACACCGGAGCTGGATCCAGGAAGAATTTTTCCTTTAGACAAAGACCAGCAGGGTCTGGAAGCTTCTTTTTCTTCCTTCCTTCTGATGCATGGGGTTTGGTCACAGCCTTGGCTCCTTGCAAACATGCTCAGCAAATATCTCCTTGCTATTGTAGGGACACGTAAAATTGCGGGGTTTGTGTTTTTTTGCAATACCCTGGGTCCCCCTGTTTTGCTGATCGGAGCATCACTCTTCTATGCAAAGATGAGCCTGAAATTGTCCAGGAGAGTTTTGGAGTGCTCATTTAGACCTAGATGGGTTGGGTCAGAGAAGGAAGGTAACTTGTCTGGACTAAAGGTCTATTACACTATTTCTGGTGAGTGCAGGAAAACAGGGTTTGAGGTCCCAAATGGTCCCTTTGAGTCCTGTGTCTTTGAGTATCAGCAGTCTGGGGCCTCTGCTGGATTCCTCACCAACAGGACCTGGACAAGATGGAAGGCCATGACGTGGGACTTCCCCGTCTTGCCCTATGAAGAACAGGTTAGAGGTCTTGTGAAACTGGAAGAAACAAAGGAGAAAGGGGAAAGGGAGAGAGAGGCATAAAGAAATGGAGGAAGGAGGTGACTAAGGAGAGGCACAAGGCTTCCAAGTGGAGCCATTACCATTTTCACCTTCTTTTACTGAATGTCCCCTCGTTGGTAGGTGACACACACAGATCATAGAAGAAAGAGGTGGGCTGGCTGCACTAACAGTCCTGGCTGCTCTGGGTACTAAGCAGCCGGAAAGAAAGAAAATTGCCTAAAATTCATCAGCATGGGTCTTATCCAGATCTCAGTGACTTCAGGGAGCACTAGTCCAGGCCCCAAAATCTGCTGGCAGATTAGCTACCCCCACGCTCCCAAGCTTATTTAGGGATTTATCTCGGAGAAAAAAAAAAAAAAAGAAAAAGAAAAAAAAAAAAAGAAAAAGCATTACTGGCAACTGATGTGGCGGCACCCCAGCAGAGGCAGCCAGCATCCCCTCCTCCTGCAGCAGTGGGAGCCCATCACCCCCTTCCCCTGCCTCTTAATTTTACAAAATAAGAGAGTTGGCTACAGCTGGCAGCCCTCCGAAACCAGTTGGCTAACTTTCCACAGATGCTGGGCAGAGGGGGTGTGAGCTGAGGTGCACTTGCTCAGCCGAAGCCCCTCTGGCACGGCCTGGCCTCGCTGGCGAGCTCTCCGTGCAGGGAAGCGGGAGCGCACAAGGGAGGACATGCCCTGTTGGCAGCGGTTTTGCCAGCGAGCCCACATAGCCTTTTGCCTGTGTGAGGTTTTGGCATGAGGAAATTATATTATCAGTCCGTCACTTTTACAAGCATTGAAATTTCTGGAGGAGGCACAGATGTTAAAAAAACCCCAAACCCAAACAAATACCCCAAGCTGAAAAATAAATAACCCAGCTAAAGAGGAAGCCTTGGAGCCAGACTGACTCCTCCACAGCCGCTGCAGAGCTCAGTTTCCAGGGCAGTGGCCAGGGATGTCCGCCAGCCGGAGCGGCGGTGGGATCTGTCCCATTCCCTACGCTGTGCACCACCAGTCCCTTTCGTCTTTACAGCAGGATCATGTCGCGGTGTGTTTCTCCACCCAAGCCGACGAGGGACATGGCTTCGCTCCATCCTTAGTGAGGCACAACCCAGTGAGATGGGAAACTGCAGCAAAGTTTTGCTGGTGGCACTGGGCTCGGTGCAGAGCCAGCGGAGAAGGCAGGTGGGGCAGATGGTGAGGATGTCCCCGGGGTCACCATGCGCGGGCTCTCTGTCAGCTGGGTGGGAGGTGGGCCAGCGGAGCAGCCTGCATGGACGTAGGGCAGCTGCATGGTGCCGTCCATGTGGCTCGCGCCTCCGCGGAGGGAACCTTTCCCTTTGGCACTGAAACCAATCCAGGAGGGAGCCCCTGGACAATGCCAGTTTTGCACTTCAAAAATGCTGGCAGGTAGGCTCTCCTTTCCGATTACATCATGTCACTATCGCTCACCCGGGCTGTCTCTGGGCATTGGTCGGGATCCAGCAGCAGTGTGGTGGATGCTTTAGACCCTGGTAGATTTGCTCCTGTCTCGTGATGCTGTGGTCCCTCTGCCAGCCTTGCTTTGTTAAAAATGTATGGTTTTATGAATTATTCTACCTGCCAATGTTTTGTGTTCAGTTGCTCATTCCCGTTGTGGTCCCTGCTGGGTTTGCTCCTTTTCTGGAGATGAAGGGCCTGGGCACACACTCTTAGGGGGCTGAAGCCCCATCCCAGGGACCTGCCTTCCCCAGAGATTCAAGCAGTGACCTTGCTGAGCCGCAGGGCCCGCCTCTGGGGTGTGTGTGCAGGGGTATCGTTTTGAAGATGGTGATGGAGAAGGTTTAAGTAAAAAATGTCACTTTTCCCCAGAAGCGGGGGCGGGAACAGCAGAGGCAGGGCTGGGGCCGGGGCAGGGACAGGGGCTAACAGACAGGGGCTGGGGCAGGTGCACAGGGGCTGGGACAGAGGGACGAGGACAGATGGACAGGGCGAAAGGACAGGGGCTGGAGCAGAGGGACAGAGGGATGGGGCAAAAGGATGGGTAGAGGGACAGAAGCAGAGGGACAAGGGTAGGGGCCGAGGGACAGGGACATGGGAACAAGGAGGCAGCAGGGGTTCAGGTGTCGGGGCAGGGGCAGGAGCTGGGACGTGGGGCAGGGGCAGGGACCCGGAGGCAGACAAAGGGCGGGCAGCAGAGCCCCGCTCGCAGCCCGCGTCCCCGCAGCGGCAGCACCGCACACCGGCGCGCAGAGCGAGGAGCAGGAGGAGCGGGCGGCGGCGGCGGAGGAGGCGGAGGAGGCGGAGGAGGGGAGGGACCTTCCCCTCCCTCCCACCCCGACACCGGGGGAAATAAATTATTCCCAGCCCTCGCACTCCCAGCTCCGTGCCCCGCACCCCGGCAGCGGCAGGCGGGGACGGCGCAGCCTTCGGCGGGCGCGGAGGGGCCGCCCCTGCCCGCGCCGCGCTCCGCTCCGCTCCGCGCCCGCCTCCCCGCAACTCCCGCGGGCCGCGGCGGGGGGCAGCGCCCGCCCCGTCCCGGCCCGCCCCGTCCCGGCCCGCGCCCAGCGCAGCGGAGCGGCGCGGCGGCCCCGCCGTGCCCTGGATGCCCCAGCGGCGCCGGCGGCAGCAGCATGGAGCGGCGGCGGGGCGTCCCCGGGGGCTGGCCCTGCCTGCTGGCCGCCCTGGGTGCCCTGCTGGCGGCGGGCCGGGCGGCCGCCCCCCGCGCCCGCTTCTCGCCCTTCTTCTTCCTCTGCACCCACCACGGTGAGCTGGAGGGCGACGGCGAGCAGGGCGAGGTGCTCATCGCCCTGCACATCGCGGGCAGCCCCGCCGCCTACGTGCCCGGCCAGGAGTACCACGGTAGGTGCAGGCGCCCGGCGCTGCGCGGCCCCCGGCGGGCGGCCCCGGGGGTCCCGCACGGCGGAGCGGCCCCGCGGCCGCGCAGGGCGGGAGGGCGGGTGCCCTGGGACGGGGGAGGGCGCAGCCGTGTGCCCGGCCTCCGGGCATCCCCGGCGGGGCGCTCCGCGGGGGTCCCCGGCCGTGCGGGACCGCCTTCACCTGCCCCGGGCGCAGCCCTGCCCCGGCGCGGCTGCTGCGAGGCCGGAGCGGGGGGCGATCCCCAGAGCCCCCTCCTCAGCCCGCCCGTGGCCGGGGCCAGAGCCCGCCGAGCCGCTCGCAGCCCGCCCCTTCCCCACCTCGGTGGCTGCCGGAGCCAGCGTCACCCTTCCCCCGGCGGCCGTGCGGTGCGACGTGCCCGGCCGGGGCCGCAGCCTGTTGCTGCCCGTGCAGGGGGTGCAGCAGCCACGGGCGGGAGCGGCGGGTCAGGCGCTCACAGGTGGCTCTGGAGATGGAAGGTCGTGCCGGGAGTTAAGGAATAAACCTGCTTTTAGCGAACGCCCGGGCCGAGGGGAATGAACTAGGGCGGGCAGAGCCGGTCACCAAGGGGGTCGCTGCCTGGGCGGTGTGCGGGGTGGGGGGCGCAGCCCTGGACTGCCGCCGGCCCCGCAGGCAGGTGACGCTGCCGCAGAGTGGCCCTGCGAGCCCGCAGCTGCTCCCGGCAGCAGCCTCGGCACCGGCTCCCTGTACAGAAAACTTCGAAGGGTGAAACGTTGCCCAATTCCTAACCGCGGCAAACCGCTTACGGGGGCACCCACTGAGCCCCCTCCTCTCTGGTGCCTGCTCGAGGTTGCGCAGCGCTGCGTGAGAACGGCGAGTTCCGCAGTAAACCATCAACAGTCAGAAAAAGTAGCAATAGATATTTATTTCAAACATCTTGCTCAGAAACAGACACTGTGTAAGGTCCTCGGCTAAAGGCGGAGTTAAACTCCTGACTTTGGTGTGTTCCAGCTCCGTTTTTTTTAGGTAAATCATTGAATCGTTATGTGAAAGATTCTGACTGATTTTTATTTTTTACTGTGAAGACAGCAAACCCCAAACACATCAAATATTCATTTTTCACACGATCTAAGGGGTCCTGAAGTTTTTGTCTCTGTATAACCTTTAGCAATATAGTTTTACCTAATTCACAGGAAACTTTTGTTTTTAAAATATCGGTGTCCTTTTTAACAAACCACGTATGTAAATGATACGACTTCATGTTTTTCCCTTAGAGCCCCGTATCTCCCAGCCCGCGACCCACACTCAGATCAGGCGGATCGCGGCCAACGTGCCGAGCCACAGATGTGCAGAGGGGAAAAAAAGCTGGAATTTCCACCTTGCACAATTTAAAACGCCGGCTTTTAAAAATACGGTTCAGACACGTAAATAACAAAATCTTTTCTCGCTGCTGCCGTGTTTTGCGGTGTGCAGCCAAAAAGCTGGAAGCTTTAAGCCCCCTTGCTGGGCTGCGGGCAGGGGGCTGCGGGCTGGGCTGCGGGCAGGACTGTGGGCAGGGCTGCCCGGCTGCCTCCTCCCCGCAAGGGTGAGGAGCAGGGACGGGTGTGTGCTTCTCCGGGGATGCTCTGCTGCCTCTCGCCTTTTTGAAAGGGTTTTCGAATTTTTAAAGTACCGACTCGCGGAGAAACGCCCCATCTGCGCGCCAGATCTTTCAGGTAGCCAAGGGTGGATTTTCCGTCGCCTTTTTCCATCTGACAGAGCCAAACGCGGAGGCTTTGAATATACCTCTGCTTCGTTCTTTTTACCTACCCGCTCCCGCGGGGCCCCGGGGATTTCGCGGAGCCGCCGCTGCGCACCGGCTGCGCGCCTCTCGCCGGCCCCTGCGCCCCCGCGCAGCCGCTGCGCGCTGCCCCCGCCGCCAGCCCCGCTCCGGGTGCGCGGCGGCGGCTGCCGGCCCCTACGCCTCCCCCCGTGGCCCCGTTCATCCCGCCGCCCCTCCGGGACCGGGCTGGAGTCTGCGGGGGTGCCCTGGGCCAGCATCTGCCCCGGGGGCTGCCGCCCAGCTGGGAAAGCCACCGGGTGAAGAAAGGCTGAGCAAACCGGGTGCGTTCAAAGGATGCGCACCGAGGAAAGTCCTCAGGCTCGAACTGCCAAACTGCTTTGTTTACCCAGTGCGGGGTGTGTAGGTACACTCGGGTGTAAGCCAGCCTTGTACCTTATTTCTCACTCGCAATGGCAATTGTTTTCAGTTCCGTGCATTGCTGAAACGCTTACCTGGGCCAGTGCAAGGCAGGCAGCGCTATGCACAGCACAGCAGGCTTATCCATGAGCTCAGCACACTTACTCGGCTAGATATTTTGAAATAGCTCATTTGAATATTTTTAAATATAACAATTATCAATGTTAAATATAGCACAAGGAAGAAAAAAACCCACCCGAATTATACAATCTGAAGAAATCATTTGAGCAATCTGGGCTTTTATATAGCGTAGTTTAATGTTACTGAAAAATGCCAGTCCGCACTGGTTGAGCATTTATCATTTAAAAATCAAACTTTAGAGGCAGTTTTGTGGGGACACGGAGGCGCAGTTTTGAGATGCAGTACAGAAGCACAAAACAAAGGGAGATTTTACATGTGTACAATGTAAATTCACCTGCTCAGCGTATTAAAATACACTCCCCCGACTCCTCACAAGTTGCAGTGAGGCCCCGTTGTACACATACTACCCCTTCATTCAACGGGGAGAGGTGATAGTAGCATCCAAGAGCTGAGAGAAATTCCACGAGAAAAAAAAAATCCAATTAAAAAAAAATCAGCCAACAACTTTTTGTTAATTTGTTTAGACATTTCTTTGGGCTTTCAGAGCAGGAGTCAAACCGCGGTGCAGCCGAGGGAGCTGTGACACTGGCTCTCGTCCATTTGCCCAACTGTCCCTTGCGCTGCCCTGCACCTTGGGAGTGGAACGGTGTCTGGACGCAAAAGACACTTGTGGGGGAACCAGGCGAGCACAGGAGATTCTGCAAGGGGCTTCTCTGACACATTGGATCTGGCACTTTATTTCCCTATGCCCCTGAATTTCATAAGTAAAATGAAGGCAATAATATTCCCTGCTTTGCATAGTTGAATTAGATACTTTGGGATTTAGCACTTCTCCCCTAACCCTTAAAAATACTCCAGATTTGGACCCATTCCTGCAATCAGTAAATATTTTAAAACGCATTCACTGATTGAATAGGACCAGACCTACACTGCATATAAATATGCTCTTTTATATACGGGACTGACTTGATAAATCGGTAAACAATTTTATTACCTTTGGCAGACTTTTATTCCTTGAATTAGGTTATTTCAAATTTAATTAAGTCCTTGAGCTGGCAAAGCACTTAAGCACTTGCTCAAATGCAAACTGACAAAGTGTGCGCTGGTTTAATGTAGGCACCTGCTCAGCTGCCTTCCAGCCAAGCGGTGGTTGCGTGTTTGGAGAGCTGCGTCAGGGCCCACTTGGCTTGCTCATAGCTTTGCTGGTAGGTAGCAATGATCCTGTTTTGGTTTTCTCTTGGGCTTTCCACTGCAATCTGCAGAGCAGAATATAATTTCTTCAGGAAAAAAACCCCACAAACCAAACAAAAGCAGTAGAAACTGAAAATTTTTGTGCAAGTTCTTTTGGGTTTGTTGCCAATCTGCAGTCAATTTTGATTATCCGTGTCAATGTGCCTTCAGTGCTGCGAGCGTGTACCATGATTTACAGGCAGATAAGGACATTGGAAACGCATAAAGAAAAAAGGATAAACTCAACTGAACATCGACTCTTCACTGCCCTTAATCACAGAAACCTAAAAATGAATAGTCAGATTTATAGTGCTTAAAAAATACAAATGGATTACCTTTATACCGTGTTTTTTCTCACCCCTTAAAAAACCTTTGCTCGCACTGTGAACAGTGCTTTTTCCCAAGGTTTTAAATTTAGATCTTTTACGAACAACTTCAAACTGTTTTCCCATGATTGATGTTAAAACTCATCGTTCTGCCCTTAAAATAGTTTTCTTTAATGAGACTTGAGTTTCTATTTCACTCTCCATTGTTCCTTTTTTTTTTTTTTTCCAGAACAGATTAACCTTCAGTCCCCAAATGTTATCAGTTTCCATCAATGACTGTTACTATTCTTAGATATACTGTATATTGTCTGGAACCATTGCTTTGATAGGTTGTAAAAATAAGTTTTCAACTATTTGAAGGGGTAGTTATGCACTCTTTCAGCACTGATAAAAAGTCGTGTAAAGTCTGCCCAATTCCACCTTTGTTATAATCCCAGATTGGGATTTAGTATCTGTTTTCGTTAGGGTTACTTACAGTTCTGGTACCCGCTTGATCTGGTGGGTATTTCCATTGTAAATTCTTATTGTTCAGATTATTAAAAAACAGAAAGGTGTTGGAGATCAAAGTGAGGGAGGAAAAGAGAGAAAATAACTAGAGAGTAAGTAGTGCTGCTACTTGAGGTGTAAACAGGATTATAACCGAGTTGTAGAAACTCAGTTGTGGGCACTTTCTCTGCCAGTTACACTGAAGTGTAGAAGTGCAGAAAGCTTTCTGTGAGCCAAGCAGAAGCAAAGTGCACAGGAGGTGATGTTAGCGATGGTGCATTGGTAACAGAAAAGCAGATTTTGGTCCATGTTTTCCAGTATCAGCCTGAGAAGCAGGACGGCTTCTTGAGTCTTTTGCAGGGTGTTCCCTCAAAAACATTCATCTCGTCCACTTACGCACTCTCCTGATCTCTGCAAGAATGGAGACTTGCATCATTTTTTGTTTTAAAGAGGTGTGTAGAAAGTTTTGCTCATGTGACTCCAGTTAGCTTCAGGGATTGTCCTATAACTCTTAACGGACACTTAAATTAAAAATGGGAGGCTGGCAATAGGTAGCAATGGAGAGGAAGTTACTAAGAATGGGGAAGATCCTTTGTCTCTTCTTTCCTCCGAGGTCTCTTCTTTCCTCCGAGGTCCCTAGCAATATCTTGCAGCTGCAGAAGGGTTTTGTAGCACACAAAAATTTCATCTGGGGTCAGCATCTACTAAAAACGTCCTCATCCGCCAAAGCCCCCAGAGTGCACCCTGACTGTGCTCTGCTACGTTTAGGATTTTTTTGCATAAACTGAAGTTTGCAAAAGCAAGGCTGATTTCTGGATGCTGCAACCTGTTCTTTAGATGGTCTGTTTGAATTTTTCAGACCTGAGCCTTACTTAGTCTGTTTTTGAGTGAATGTACCTTTCTAGGTCTTAATGTTGGCTGATGGATTGTCTATATTTCTGAAGCTCTTATCTAGCCCCAGAGTTCATGTAGTGTGCCTTTGCAAATTTTAAAAAGTTGTGCTTTTAAGATCTCTTGACCAGAAACTGATGAAGCATTCCAACCCTAAAAGAAAAAGGTAGGCAAGTTCACGGCTGACAGCCTCTTATGAACCACGTTTTGCTAGGGAAGATGTTAAATTTTAATGGGTTCAGCTGTTGTCACTCTAATTTGTGGGCCAAATAAGCAGCCAGCAGATGGTGATGGCTCAGCCAAAGATGTGGTCAGGCACGGGACTGATGAAAGGAAGTTGAAGGTCCACAAAGGCCTCAATGAGCCTTCCTTGCAAATTTGCAGAAGAGATGTAATCTCTGGTTAAATCCTTTCTCGGCCCCCCATCTGAGAGCTGCTCCCCCCCTGCAAAGGAGACTTGATTGCCCCAAATAACAGAAATCAAAGTCAGCACGGCATGCTGGCGTGACCCACATTTGTCAGGTGACATCTGACTGTAGGACAGAAACGGTATTGTTGGCGTTATGGGTCTGTGTAGGACAGATTATGCTGGGCTTGTCTGTATACATTAAAAAAATGATCTCTGCCTCAGTGAGTTCACCGTCCAAGCCCCAGAGCTTGGCGTGGGGGCTGGCGTGCGCGCATGGACCTTTCCCATGGCATATCACCCAGCATTGAAGTCAAGGAAGAAAAGAAGCCTATAAACGGTGAAAGGGTGCAAAAATATCTTTTCAGTGGGGATATCGCGCATATTTTCTGCTTTCTGAGTTTGAAGGAGGTATTTTAAAAGACATATAACCTATCTGTAGAATTCATTGCTAAAATATTCCCATACTAACTGCTTTTTAGTAGAAATAAAAAAAAATCTTTTTCTTCCAAATAATTAATAATTGTAATTAGATATAAACAAACAAACAAATAAATAAATAGATATAAACCAAGATATAAACCTTGTAATTCAAGACCGAAGGTGACCAGTAAACAATTCATAACTAGGTTACTGTGCTGTGGTGGTATGCCATACGTTTCGTCAATGTTTCCTGCATTGATTATTCCACCAAACCCGTGTTGGTTCATTAGGTAGAACAGGGTGAGACTGTCAGATTGGTGGCATTTCTCATTTTCCTTATTGTTCCCTTGATCTGGATTCTTGAAGGCCGCTGCTTTTGAAATACTGTAACATTTTATTATGGTACGATGCCTCAGTATTTGCATATTGACTGGCTGAAGTATGATTTTCAATCTGATAATAGCCGTGATGATACAGCCGAGATGGATTCAGATGCAAGCTTTATTTGCTTTGTGTGTCTCGTGCCCTACAGCTGTGGTTTAGATTTGTCATGACTGTTTGCGGCATGGCAAGGGAAGGAAACGGCACTGTCTTACCTCTGAGAATAAGCAACCTTTCATAGCGCCCCTTGTTATGAGAATTTCAATAGTCTCCGATGAAAGGTTCAGTCTTTTTAACATGCTTCCTTTCTTTGTGTTAACGTTTCCTGCCTTTTCATCGGGCATGAAAGGTGCACAGAGTGCAAATGTGTGTCTGGAATATTTGTGTAATTCCCACTTTCCCCCCCCCTCCCAAGCTGTGGCTAGTCTCTGGGATAAACATAGGACAAACTCTGACAGTGCAACTTTTAACATCTGTCAAAGCCTAAGCTTGTGCAAGAGACCTTCCCAGTTTGTCAGGCGATGCCTTCTCGTTAGGCAGGCAGTCTTCCACCATTCCCCCTTCCCTCAGGTCAGTCCTGGAAAATGGAAGTCACAGCGTGTGTCACACAGTTTGCGTGGTTCAGGCTGGGTTGTGCCAGTGAACACTGGCGTCACGGAGGCAGAGATCCCCCTGGTCCATTCCCATGGGACTCTTTCCCAGGTCCCCCCACGTCCTCAGATGCCTCCCACAGGCAACACATTTTTTACTCTTTTCCTAAAGGGAAGAGCAGGGTCATGGAGGTGGATTGGGTTTTTTTAGGACTTTGTTTTGTTTCAATATATCTCTCACTAAGCATTTGCCTTAAATAGGGCAATGTCAGAGGTACACGTCCTGCTTGGAGCGGGAGAACCAGAGTTTGCGAGGGGCATTAGGGCTTGTACCTGTTTATTCCACAGTACAGGAACAGGACCTGGCATTAGTCTGTCCTTCTGCAGCTGGAGACATTCTGTCTGAGTCTGGAGATGGCACCCAGCAGCCGGGCACGGGGCCACGGGCTCCCTGCCATCGTCTCCCACAACTATCTGGAGCAGCTGCTGCCTCCCAGGCACCACAGCATTTCCTGGGCAGCTGGGCTCACTTAGCTTCAGGCAGAGGCACCTGAGGGCTCGTTCTTTGTCTCACCAGCCACAGCATCACCTGTGTCACTCCAGACTCCCTTCGGTGTAGTTACTGGCTATGCACCCTCATCTTGCTGCTGCCAGCACGGATTTCTGTTTGGGGAGGCTGGCTGGTGCATGTGGGTTTTGCATACCAGGTGCGATCTCCGCAAGGCTTCTCTCCCTCCACCCCAGTGGGATTCTTGGTCTTCCCAGGGTATCAGGACATCCCTGACTGCTGCCTTTTAGTGTTTCCTAGCGGCCTGTTGTAGGCAATGCCCTTTATGTGAACATGTCGGTCTAGAAAGCAAGAGGTGTCTGGTGGGACTGGACACACGTGGCCTGTGAAAGTTGCAGGGCAGTGGGTGAGCAGTTCAGATGCTTTCCCAAAGGCTTTCGTTGCGAAGCAGAGGCTGGTTTTCACAGTCTTCGCAAGGTCCCTCTTGCCATATTTTTTCATCCTGGGAGCAAAACAGAGGTGGCTGTTCCCTGCTCCTCTCCAGGCACTTTGACATTAATATTGGTTGTGAGCGTTTCACAGGTGTCCCCTTGGGGGGTTGAAATCTGTGGTGCTTTTCCAGCCTGTGTCTGGTGAAGTCCAGCCTGCAAGCTGCAGGTTTCTCTTCAAACTGTGCAAGTGCTTCAGTGCCGTGTCCAAGTGCTGCCCCAGTTTCCCGTCATGGGGTGCCAGATGCCATGGGGTGTATCCAGCCCTGCAGCAGGGCTGCTGCTCCCCACAGACCCTCCTGGGGGGGGATGCCTTGCTCCCTGAGAGGGTGATGGCATGCCCACTCCAGGGGACAGCTTGTCCCCACCTCCTTGCTGAAGGGCCAGGTGCCAATAGAGGAGGACATCAGGTGGATGGTGGCCCCCCTGCCCCGTGCCTCCAGACCCATCCCCTCCTCCTCTCTGCCTACTCAGAGGAGGGAACAGCTCCAGGGGACGGTTCAGAGTATTTGATTGAGGTGCCTGGAGTAAAATTTGGTTTAGGTTTGTTGGATGGGAAGTCTTAAGTCCAGCCTTCTGGGTGTAGCGGTTCACTAGGTATTGAAAATATTTGTGAAGCTGCGTGTAGAGCTATGGCTGTGTCTCCTCCCGAGGCAGAAGCCCTCGGGCATTGCAGACAGTGCAGGGTGGTCTCTGGTTTCCCTCTTTGATTTTGCAAGATACAGCATAGGGGAAACCGGCAGTGTCCTTGCTTTTCTTCAGCAGGTGAGCAGATGAATCATCGGAGATGGGGCTGAAGATCTGTGTCTGTTTCCCTGAACGGTGTCTGCTCACACCTACACGTGTCCGTCGCTGCTTGTTTCCCATGGGAGGCAGGGTCATACACACTGGGCTGAGGGCATCGAGTTATAAACCAGATGGAGACAAAATGCTGAGAGCTCTTGTACCACACTTAGCAAAATTATGATTGCCTCAGATTAGCCAGAGTTATTTATTCTTCCCCCTGTCTGCTTGAAGGACAGTTTTGTAAATAAACGGGTTGTGACCTGACAGAGCTGAAAGACAAGAAGAGGGTCTGCTCGCCAGCCCCAGCTCTGGCTGTGGCTGTGTCTCCTACTGTCCAGCTCAAAGGTCGTTGCTGCCATGGGTGGCTGGATGCTGGCACCCCATCCTTTGTCCCCTTCCAGTGCCTGGCTGTCATGTGGCTGTACACAGAGCAGCCCAGCTGGTGAAAAACACACAGTGGAAGGGGCCTCGCCGTTTCGTTCTCTCCATCCCCACCACGTCATTTCTGAGAGGGCAGTTAGATGATCAGAAGTGGGCAAGGAAGAAAAACCCCAGTTCGTACAGGGAAATTCATCAAGCAAGCCCCTTCCATGCACAGGTGTGCACCTGGGAGCAAATTCTGTTTTCCTCTCCTCGTCCTGCTGCACTGTATCTGCAGGCGGTTCCTGCCTTCCCCCAGCTTGAGTTTGCAAGGATTTGTGTGTTGAGTGTCCATGGGTAGCATATGTAGGGTGCTCCCTGGGAACACAGCGGGAGACCGTGAAAGCTGACAGTCTGTCCATGTGCTGCGCACATCACAGTGGAGAGGAGGGAAGGAAAAGGGAAGCACACAAACCTTGCTGGCCAGAAGACTTAGAGAAATCTGGGAATATTCTTCTGTCTGTTGCTGAGAGGTACACGGTGGTCACAGCATTCGACACATCTGGTAGAATATTCATAAAAAAATTAGCAAGGACATGGAAAATCAGATTTCTTGTGTAGGTTGCTCGTGCTTTTGCAGAGGAATACTTCGTGGCAGAGCTGGGTCTGCCCGTGCAGGTCCTGCATGGGGGAGCAATTCCTGCACTAAAAATGAAAGCAATGAGTAGGTGATTGGCCTCTTTAACATCTGAAAACAGCAGCACAACCCTCTGTGGCCTCTCTTGGTGTCAGGCCCTGGGATGTGAGAAGTCATTTATCACGTCACAGGGCTTGGCAAGGTCTTTGCCGTTTGCCTTCCACTTTTCCCTCTGCTCCCCAGGACAATACAATAGATAGGAAAGAACAAGAAATATAGATAATATTTATCTTTCTGGCTAAACAAGCCATGGTTTCCAGGCCACAATAACCTTTCAGTGCTCCTGTCTCACAGGGGAAATGCGCTGTTAGAAAAAAAACAACCCTCCTTCCAGAATTAGACACATTCATCTGGACACGGGATGAAATGATTACCAAGAACTGCAGAGAGAAACAAAACAGCACAACTGGCCAAGGCAAAGATCCTGGTTTAACAAAGTGCTGCCCAGACTTGCAGTGGCAGCAGTTTGTGGGGATGCCAGGTAGCAAAAGTAAAGAGTCAGTACTATAAAGTCCTGTAAAAAAAAGTTCCTAGTATGTTTGGAAAAAAGGATCTCTAGCTAAACTCCAGCCTTAAACATTTTTGTAGAGCAATTCTGCCTCTGGGCCAAAAAGACTGTATCCTTCAGAACCTCATTCTAGTTAGTACAAAGATTGAAAACCTCTGGCAAATATTTTTATGCTTTCTAATTATTCTAGTTGATTTTCTGATGACTGATATCCAGTCAGATAGGTTGTCGAGTTGATAGTATTCTTGCATGAGACTCAAGACTTTAGATTTGATTCAAAGGGAATCGCCGTGTTCATAGTGAATTCATTTACAATCTGGTTTTGTGAAGCGTAAAACCTGATAATGTATTAGAGTAGAATTTGGTAAATATCTTAATGGAAAATGGGGGGAAGTGAAGCATTTGAAATACATTGCTGATATTTTAAAAATATAATTTTGATTTTTGTTTTGGAAAAGTGGCTTGATTGTGAAACTGACTGTGAAAAAAAAGCTGCATAATCAAAAAATGAAATGAGACTCTTCTGCTTGAACAAAACTCTATCTAATTTTTTGGGGTTCATTGAAGATTTTCATATTGACCTAACTGATATTTTAATTTATTTTTTTGTGTTAAACTCCTCAGTACTTCTCCTTTTATGTTAGCCCAAGCTGATCTCTTTTTCTTTCTTTTTCTTTTCATTTTGGTCACTGAACCAAAAATTGAACAGTTCTACTTCTGACAAGTTGACCATTTAATTTCCGGCCACTGAACAGATCTGATTCAGACAAGTAACCCTCACCACTCTCTTTGCATTTGTTCCCAAAATAAATTACAGAATAATCACTCACTCTTTATAGCACTGAAGTGCAGTTGGTAGCGATGCTGACATTTCCAAGGTAACAAACTCATGTTTTTAATAATGATACTTACGGTTGCTGTGTGGCTTCTGATGTATATGTTGACCACATTTCCCTTTACATCTAGTCACTGTTCAGTTTTCTTTTTCAGCAGAAATCTTTTCCTTGGTTCCGTGTTCAGTAAAAAAAGCTTAGAGGAGATCTGTCACTTGGCTCCTTCTGGATGTCTACAGTTAAAGGATTTTTCTGCTTCCAAACTTGAAAACCTGTTGCAGCGTATCTATAGAATTGACATTCATTGAACTAGACAAAGAGGCCTTCATGTCTCTAAAAATATCTTTTTTTTCCAAGGAACAATGTTTACAGGGCTGTCCACCTCAAACAGAAATGAACTGTTCAGAGCAGACGTGGACATAAGCTTTGAGAGATGCAGGTTTATTTTGTTCAGAGAAATGATCCGCTATGTTCTTCGTTGCCCTGCTTTTCCTTCAGCCTATAGTTAATGCAGTTCTGGAGTACAATGGAGTTACAGCCGAGCTGTGACATTTGCAGGATTTGCTTCAAGCAGCAGAGATGAAAAGGTGCGGGTTGGGCTGGGGCTGGCAGCACCAGTCCCTCCCCAGCCTCAGGCAGCCCGGATTACTCCAGTGAGCATCTGTGGACCTTTTCACTCAAAGAGATGTAAGTTTTGTTTCATCAAGTGGTAGCAGATGTTAGGGAGCTTTCATGCCATTCATCACTGAGGGAAAGCCAATGTGATGGCATCTGGCTGTTTTCTGAGTACAAATTGTTGTTTTAAACTCTAAACTGTCTTTGAGCTGTGGTGGTGGTGTATTACACACTGGCTACTCTTCTTCTGGGACCTTGCCCAAAACCCCTATGTCCAACTTGCCCCAAGCGCCTTTTGCCCAATTAGTGAGATTACAGTAGAGAGCAAATTCTCCTGCTATTTGCAACATTTTCCGTTTGAGAAACCACATTGTAAAATTAATTACAGTAAATATTTCTTCCAATTGCACATTGCTAACTGCTAAGAAACACTACTGAGTGACTTGCACTGTAACTGTTAACCTTTCATTCCAGATTTACAAAGCCTGCACTTGTTGCATTTATCAAGTATTCTTCTGCCTGCAAACAGTCAGAAACAGGGAACCTTTTTTTCCCAATTGACTTATTTTGTCTTAAGCATGTAGGTATTTTATGAGGTGCAGAACTCATACAGATGCTGGTAAGCATAGTACCTCAAAACTCTGACAAACAAAAATTGCATGTCCTGTCTGACACCTTGGAGCTCTCCAGCTTTCAGTGCTCCAGGGAGGAGGAGGACTGTGGTCCCTCCCCATGGAAGAGGATCAGTGCCAGCAAAGCCCACAGCTCCTTCATGCATTGTGTGATGTGAGTGATGAGACAAGAGCTTTGGACAGCAGGACAAACATTAACTCTGCTCTCTTCTTGAAAATGTCATGGATTGACTCTTCAAGCCAAACATCTGGGTGGCAGTTTCCACCCCTCTCGGGGCAGTGCTGCGTCAGGACAAGCCTGACCCCAGCATCCAGGTGCAGAAGCTGAGGCAGGAGAGGTGACCACGCGTGAGGGAGCAGTCATATCCAGCTTACCCAGTTATTCCCCTCTTTCCTCCTCTGTTGAGGACCTGGGCTCATTGCTCAGAGAATGTGGCTGGGTCAACAGCTTCCATCTAGTAACTTCCCCCCAAAATTCTAGGCAGATGCATCAGTAGAGAACAAATACCCTGGTCAAACAATCTGGATGACGTTCCAGCTGTGTGCCAGTTCAGTTATCTCTTCTGCTGAATTTAACATGTGTTTATTATGTTTAGCATGCAGAGTGGTTGTAATGAATTTGAATTAGAGGGGAATCATATTCTTTGTGCTTTTTTTTAGCCTCAGAAACACTGTGCTGTGGTATAAAGAGAGATGGATGCCTTTGTAATTAGCTAGACCAGAATCAGATGACCTTTTTAGTCTTGGGTTTTACTTTCTGGTGCCTTGTGCGGGTATTTACTGTTGAGGCAAACCAGGAATGAATAATAGCACATCACATTTCCTCCACTCCTCTTGAATAATTTGGAAATGTTTAGGTATAATAAAAGTATAATAATGTATTTTCTTATACACTTAAGAGCATATTCCATTATATACTTTGTTACATACCTCGCTGTTTTGTTGCTTCTTGAGCTTTTCTGTTGCAGGCAATCAGATCGCTGCTGGGATAAATAGTCATACATGTTGGGTGGCTAATCATTTAATGTGCTCTTCAGAATCAGAAGAGCTGCCACAAGGAAATATATGCAAGTGGGGTGGCAGAGATCTTAATATATCTTTCAGGCTCCTGGGTATTTAGTAGCTATTTATTATGCTTAGTGCCTGTGTCATGGCAGGCCTAACGTAATTCCTATCATATGCCAAAAGATAGCCCAACTGTCTGGTGTCTTGAAAATCCCTCTTTAATATCTCCCAGGAAGACCACATTTCTGTGGCTTACATCTGGCCTAGGTTTTGGTATTGGCAGGGACACCTTTTATGTGGTACAAAGCTGGTAATATATTGGGCAGGAATTAAGAATTACTGGGAGATATCCCAGTTCTGCTTAAAGGAGGGGGGGGGGGGGGGGGGAAAGTCCTGTGATGTGCTTAACTATAAACTTACTTAAATGTACCCAAGGGTTCAGAGTCATTTTTACTTTCTAAGAACACAAAGCTGTGGAAGGATGCAAACACAATTCAAGTTTTTGTGACTCGTTCACTGTAGGAATACCTTTTGTTGAATTTGTAGCCTGTAAAATCCTGTGTTATTTCAAAAGCTATAAACTGGAACATTTCCCTGTGAGAAATGAAGGAAGAAAGAAACGTTTCTCAAACTTAAAGCAGGATTTTTGCATATTAACTATAAATATCTTGAAACCATATGATTTGCTTTTAAATAAAATAAAGCCGCTTGCTGTCTCTGCAGAAATGAATTGGGGAAAGGGATTTATCCAGGGTAATTCAGTCAGATGAATGGAG
Organism: Falco cherrug; assembly: GCF_023634085.1. NCBI lineage: Eukaryota > Metazoa > Chordata > Aves > Falconiformes > Falconidae > Falco > Falco cherrug. Next base: position 76,160,859 of record NC_073701.1, on the reverse strand, counting down.
AGATATGTCCATCACCACTAACATGACGGTTATTCCTTCTAAATATAAACTGATAATATTATATATTAGAGGCTGATTATACCATTAAGAAGATTAGTACATTTAAACAGAAAATAAAGGCTTATGTGCCCTAAATGTGAAACTAAAAGGAGAGGGGTTTATATATGGCAGTATCACAACATTCAGTTCTTTTGAACAAGGTATTTTCCCCATGAAAATACCTGTAAGGGATAATGACTGCATGCCTCTGGGAATAGGTGGGATGCCTTAAATCTAGTGTCTTTCAAAGTGGCAATTTAAACATATTAAGGTATTAATCTTGCCATATTTGGGTGTGTTTATTGGAGTAGGCATAGTGATTGCATGCAATCATGTCCACAAGGGTAGTGTTCTGGCTCATCTGTTTTCTGTAAATGTTTAGATTTACAAATGTTTAGAAACTGGGTGCATTACAAAAAAATGTGACAGAAGGGAAAAAATGGTTGATGATGCCTCTGTGATATTTCTGTGAATCAGATCTGTGAATTTTAAATATTTAACACATATTAAAGATTTCAGCATCTTTTAATATTGTGCTTGACTTACACAGTACCATCTCTAAGGACATACTAGCTGAATCTTTTGATGGTATTGAATTTATGACATTGAATTTAAGACTTTTGTGCTCATGTCACGAAGCTTGTTAGGTAGTGTTTAACATGTCTCCTTTTTCTTTTTTTTTTTTTTCTTTCTTTTTTTTTTAATTTCTTGTTCTTTATAACCCAGTAGTTCTTCTCAGTGGAAGATTTATAGTAAGGATAGGGGAAGACTTGATCCTTTTACAGTTATCTTCCTGATAGATAGCACTCCTTGATTTCCTTTTATGCACCTCTCAAATTAGATATTCTGCACTTTAATCACAACACCATCTTACTTTATCTTTTAAGAGTAAAAGCATTATGATTATAAATTAACTTAGAAATACTCTAAGTTCTTCTACCTCGGGGCTTGTGTTTGTTTCTGCCTCAAGCAGTGCTCCCGGGTCACATTCTGTCCAGAGGAAAAAGCCCCTTAACTGAATCCATCTGGGCTGCAGTTTGGAGCGGCTGGTCTGTCCCAAGGTAAGGCTGGAGCTGGTGTTGACCCACAGCCCTGCTCCGCCGTGGGCTGGACACGGCCCCGTGACTGCCTGTGGCCATGACAGGGGTGCTGTGCAGGTCAGAATTAAATGCACTTTGGAGGGCAAATCGAGGAGATGTGCCACACCTAGGTGTGTTGAGTGCTGGTTTCTCTACCCTTTGGTTTCTCAGGGCACCATGTGGAGGGGTGCCAGCCCCCCGAGCCCGTCTGACTGCAGGTAGCATGCCTGCCTGCCCTGCACTGACAGCTTACTCTGGAAGGGGAGCTCGGGTCTGGCCTGGGCATAGATGCTCTGCATTTGTTGCCCTACTCCAGTGAGCCACAGGGAAGGGCTGTCCGGTGCCTCCTGTCCTGGGGACAGGCTGTGGACACAGCCTCCCTTGTCCCCTCTTCACAGCTGGAAGCTCAATGTCCAACCTGGCCCTTCCTGGGGCTGTATGTGCTTTTTGCAGAACCCATTTAAACTCTTCAAGCCCGTGTTCTCTGAAATATTAAAAAAAAAATGAACTCTGCTAGCTTATACATACCTACAAAAGCTGGCATCCTTTAGGCAGCTAAACTTTCCTTTACTCATCTTATTAGGACCACTGCAGAGTAACATACATAATATTGAAGTGTCCCTGTATGTATTTATTGCTTCTATTGCTTTGGTGCTATTTTCATTGGCATAGCAAGACGTTGTAGACCAATACACTAAATAATTTTTCTTCACACTGCTGTGGTGTGGTTGCCTTTTCTGAATGTTTATGCTTGCAAATAAACGTATTAGCCCCTGAAGCAAACTTACGTGAACGGGCTCTTTTCTAAGGCGCTCTCAGTACGCCGTCTGTCCTCCTCCCCTTTGAATGTGTTTGTTAACTTCAATCAAAGGTAAAATAGGGATAAAGGTTTCAAAAATGCTAGATACCTGAAAGCTTGATGGAAATCGGTAGCCAGCAGAGGGAAAAGATCCAAGGTAATGCCTTCACTGAAACTGAAGACAGTGAGGTGAGCTCAGGTATTTATTAACCCCAGGAGAACTCATGCAGAGAGGGGCCCTCCACATGCCCCAGGCACAGAAATGCCTTGGTAAAACTCTGCTATACCCTACAGATGCTGGGGGATTTAGCAAGAAGGCATTGATCTCCGCTGAAAACAGTTTTTATGAACTATTTCACTGCAGCACCTTCCAGCCACGGGGTGTTGGCCATCAGGGCCTGGCTGTCCTGGGGGCTGGCTCATGTTCAAGGTGATCTGCTGAGCCATGTGGCCTTGTCCCAGCCAAGCAGAAGTTGGCAGTGATGTGTAGAGAGGCCCCCTCCATTGGGATGGGCAGGGATGATGGGCAGGGATGAGGGACAGTGAGGGGACTGGGGTCCCCCAGCACGGGGCAGCCTCTGCTCCCACCCTTGCAGCAGAGCCCTTAGGAGCAGCAGTGGGTTTTAGGTCTCTAGTCATATCTGGGAGATAATTTGTTGTCCTGGACACATAACAAGTTCTGGTGACCACTAGAAATTGGTGTCTTTGAAGCCAAAGGTTTATCTAGTCCCTGATTTTTTTCTTCAGCACTTGATTAAAGGGGAGCTGTCTGTAAAGGGCACCCTCTGTGGCTGTGAAGAATGGGCATAGTGATCCCTGTGGGAACACAATCTCAGAAGAAACAGGGTGAAGGCAATAACACAGACCGTCCCAAGACCTACAGGGCCAAACTGCAGCAGTATGAGACGGGTGGAAGGTGACTGAAGGCACTTATTTGTTCCCTTGCCTGAAGCCAGCCCTGGGGCAAAGCCCTTGCTGGGCACCAGCCCAGCGGAGATGAGCCCAGGGCCAGGTACAGTGAGACGTGGGAGAATCTCAGCCATAAACAGGTTATTTCTTTGCCTTCAAAGAGATTTTTATTGGAATTAGGAAAATTCTTCCTATTAGGTCCTAACTTAATTTAAATATTAGGTGATTTATTTCTGTGTTTTCATTTGTCCTCCATGGGAATGACAAGGATTTTAATGTAGTATAGAAAATCCTTTGAGCTCTTCAAATTAGAAAAGCTCTACTGAAGTAGAGAGTCTTTTTTTTTCCTTAAACATAAAATGATTTGTTTGTGACTATAATTGATGATAGGCTTATGAATCCCTTGAATAAAGTGAATCAGGTAAACAAAGTACTTTGTCATGCTTATATGCATTCTTGCGAAGACATATATGTAAAGTAATTCATTTGAATTAATTTTACCAAAAAGAAACACTCTTAGAGGAATGGTAATACTTAGATTTTGTGTATCATCCTGGGATCGCTTTAAATTTAATTTAATTTTTGTATGAAATTTGTATTTGGGTCAACTGCTGGTTGAAATGGGATCATGACCCCAATGGATGAAACGTTATCAAAGTGTTCCTGGTGAGTGGAGAATCTGGCATTGAATTGAGTTGTTATGACATCAAGCAATGTCTAATGCAATTACAACACAGTATTTTTGGGCAAAAGCAGTGATACCATAGAAGCACGCTGGCTTAGGTAGTATTTAATACTAGAGATCCAACGCTGATCAAGACACTGCTTTCCAATTTCTCTTCCTGCAATCTGCCTGCCCTCTGCCAACCACTGGTGTGTGATTAATTGACTGACACGAAGTCTGTTATTTACATTGCAGATATATTGTAAGTAGACTCCAGGTGAAGCTCACAGCATGCTGCATATTTACCACCATATGTTCAGGAGGTTGTGAACAGAAAAAAGTAAGTCTAAAGCCAGAGGAGGTATTAGAGGACACAATAGAAAAGCTAATTATAAAAGCCTTCAAGAGCAGTCCCTGCTTCACTGTTTGATGTCCCAATATGTAATTACAGAGAACTAGGAAATAAGGGAAGATAATAAAAGGAAGGTAATAAAGGGAAGATATAAAAAACAGAGCATGCTAGTTTGTGAGAGAAGAGGAAAACAGAGCTCCCAACCCATTTCTCCTTTAGCGGTTGGAAATGAGGGAGGGCTGTGAAAGGGGGATGGAGGAGGCAGGTGTTCTGGACAGTATAGGCAGGGGAGGTGTGAGCTCGGGGAGAATGGGCAAACTTTGTCAGTGCTTTTTTTTCTGGTGCAAACTGGCATTTCACCCTCCTGAGGGGGCTTTGCACCAGGTGGGATGGCTAGAAAAGGGAGCACCGAAGCTGGCAGCTGTATTGTCCCTATTGGCAAGCAATAATTTTTCCCTTTAAGTAAGGACAGCATGGGATGAAATCACCCCACAGGATGCCACCCTTATTTTAAAGCCCATTATGGACTGCCTGTGCAAGTAGAAAATTTTGCTCTGCATCCATTACTCTAGCTGATACTAATGTATATATTTTCCTTGCTATTTATATCACTTCTGAGTTAGGCTTCTTTTATGAGGATCACAGTGTGTCTCCTGTTGTTTTGTAGAGTGGCTGGTAAGAGTAGTTTAATGAGGGTTATCATTTTTGATAAAATAGAAGAAAAATATGTATCTAAATCTTAGCTTCGAATCTACATGTATACTAAATCAATATTTCTTAGAAAAATAAAGGTGCCCTGTGATTCTGTTTGCTATACATGCAGTAGAGAGTAGGGGATCAGGATACGCTTGGCCAAATGAAGCAGCTTCTGGCTAGCTGTCGCAGGAAGGTGCAGGCAGCGTGGGGGGCTAGAAATGATAGCTTCAGTTTTGCTCTGGGGCTGAAGGGAGAATGTCTTCACTCGTGCCTCAAAGGGCCTTCCCCAACACACAGCTCAATTATTTGGACGGTAAGCTGATTAGAGGATTTGAAAGCAATCATCCAAAAATGGTTGATGCCAGCCTCCGACTGACACCTCAACTTATTCTCAATGAGTGCAAAGACGAGATACATTTCAAATTACAATTTTGTAGAAATGTTTAAAATATTTAAAAATGCCATCAGAAGGTGTTTAATAGTGAACAGGGTGAGCAGTCAGCAAATGGCTCTTTAATATAGCTTTGTGTCCGTTCTAGCTGACGCTGGAGGCTCACATGGTGCCAAGTGGTGCTTGTGTGCTGCACCTGCCCATGCTGTGTCCTGGTGTGCAGCTGGGCTCAAGGGGCTCAGGGCTCCCCCACGCTCCCTCTTCTTGGGAGGCAAGAAGGATGTTCACTCAGGAAGAGAAAGCAGGAGAAAAGAATTACGTTGGCTCAACAAGAGGACAAGTTGGAAAAGGTGCCAAGATCAGACACTGAGAGTATCTACTTGTCTACTCCTTGCTTTCCTTTAAAGAAAACCCCAAAATTTCCAGGTAAATGCTCCCCCCAAATTCGTTGTTCAAAATTTGATTCTTCGCAAAATTTCAGTTTCTTAGCAGACTTCCAGCCTGACTTTGCAACAATGCTTTACACAAGTAACCCTGTGCATTTTACTGAAGCAACCGGAGTCAATAACGTTTACATGTGAATAGAAATCCACCAAACCTAAAAAATAAAAATTCTGGAAATTCTTTTTTACAGTATTTTGCTATAAATTGTTACTGGACAATAATGCATGTATTTGTCCATGGTATGCAGATGGTTTGATGTTTAAGACACAAAAGTACATTTCCTTACATATAATTACATTCTGAATGGCAAATTTGCATTGATAAGTCTTGCTTTAAATGTATCCACTCTTGCTGAAGTTAGTAGACACATGAGTATCTTTATTGCCTGTTAAACTTCAAAGGCATTTTTCAATTGTTAACAAAAATATGTTAGAGAAAGCACATAAAATGGCAAAGGTGACAAAGAGACTAACCATGAGCAGAAGGGCTCAAGCCGGCAGCCCTGCACCGCTCAGCCCAGCTGTGGAGGTGGTTGGTTTGCAGACAGCTCCTTTGCTTAGTGCTTGAGTAGTGCAGGACACCTACATATGCAGTTACCCGCTTCTGCTTTAACCTTGCATGAAGCTGAGATTCAGGTTCATTCTCTGTTCTTGCAGGAACTGCTCTCAGTTTCCAAGATGCCAGTCTTGGAAGTACATGGTGAAGTGCACTGCCTCAGATTTTAAATGCCCATTGCATGTGCTGATGTTATATTCAAAGGTTTCCAGCACACAAAGTGCAGATGAAGTTAATGGGAATCCTAGTGCTCAAAAATTTTTGCAGAATTCAGATTTTAGATATTTCTAGATGGACGCTCAAAAACTTAGGGCCCTGAATTTAGCAGTTTACAAAATGTGGTCCCTGATTTCTCCTGCCTTTGCATACAGTATGCACTGAGAAGGTGTTTGTAACAGACCTCTGCTTTTGTATAAAAAGCACTTTCAACCGCCATTGTATTTTGGTCTGACAAGGATTATTGACTGCATCCTTAACTCAGCTTCCATAGGACATAGTGTTTTCTGTAAAAACAATAATTCTCCATTCATCTCAATGAGATTTTCCAATGTCTCATTCGTTTCATATCATTACAAGTCTGTGGAGTCTATTTTGTGCTGTCAAGTTTAGCACAGAAAAAGGTAGGGCATGCATGTTTACATTCAGGTGCCTTAGAAACATTACAAAGTCAAATGGAAGAACAGCTTAAGTCTGTAGAAACTTTGTTACAAATACAAAATGAGCATGGTGCATGATATACCACCATTTAAAGGTTGAAGAAACTAAGCCAAAAGCCATGGACACTGAGACAGACCCAACATATAGCAAGACATGCTCGCTCCTGCACCTGTACCTTCTGAAGCAGAACGTGAATTTAAAGAGTAATTAAAGTATATTCATAATAACTTTATCTCATGATGTAGGTCTCCATGCTTTTCTTCCAATTACAATCTGTGAGGCATCTCCTAACGTGCCTGGGTAGGATGGATGTTTTATATGGATTTGATGTGACCTAGCACCTAGTGAATAAGGAAACAACAAAGAATCTCAAGATGCAAAAAAAGGGGCCATAAGTCTCCTGCTGTCGTGCTGGGGACTTCCTCTTCTTCCTTGGATCGTGCATTGAGGAAAAGAGATTTAATTCATACAGAAGACTTCTAGGGGATCCTGGCACCCTGCTGGTGGGTGAAGTACCAGCAATATCTGATGCAGCACGAGCTGTAAATTTGGGAGTCCCCCAGGAGATTTGTTTTCTTTCCACATACGGTCAGGAACCTTCTATTTACAAGAAAAAAAACACCTCGTTTTCTGAGTTATCTTCTCAGAAGTCTCCCTTGCTGCTCGCACTTTTCCTCTCATCTAAGGGAGGAGAAAAGCAGATTAATACTATGTGAATTTCTCATAGAATTTCCTTAAATTCTACTGTCCTACAATGGGACAAAAGTCAGAAGATTACTTACTTTTACATTAGAATAAAACCTCTGGTCTAGAGAAGCCTGAATGTACAGCTGAGACTTGCGTGGGCCTAACCTACTCCAGGAGCCCTTTTGCAGTCTTCTTGATGATGGAGTGTTTTATTACATAACAGCACCTTCATAATTGGATATTTTATCCTTTTGGGGAGGGCAAATTATCTGCAAGACACAGCATAAATTAGTGATTTCCCCCCAGAAATCAGAATACAATTTTATTTGTGAAAAACAACAAAAAAAGAGTTTTATGTGTTCTAATCACAGTATTATTACTTTTAAAGGATAGTCCATTTTTGCCTGGATACTTTCACATATGATCGTTCATAACCGCATAGGATAGTGAGTTCTTATGTGCTTATGTTTTATAAGCTCTAAGCTGTGCTTATAAGCTCTTAAGTGCTTATGTCAAGAAGCTACTGATTAAAGCAGAGTTGTCCATTACCAACAGAAAGAAAAATTGGTAACAACTGCACAAGCAGCTCCCTTCTCCCAGTAGCTCACTGAGGGGAACTTAAGAGCTTGGTTTCCCGTGGCATTGTGTCTTGAGTTGGGATTAGTCCTCCTCCGATGAGGCACAAGCTTGGAACGGGGCTTTCCTGCAGCTGGAGCACACATGATGTCGTGCGCCCCGTGGCTTCCCTGGCATTCACTAACGTGGCTGCGGCTGCCTTCGCCTCCGTGGGGAACGAAGGGGACCGTGCACCTTTCTGCGGCGGTGTCCGTGCCCCCCAGGCGGGCAGGGGAGCCACCCCCAGCCAGGCCCGCGGGGGTCCGGGCAGGGAGATCGCTCTGGGGGCCGGGGCCGGGGCTGCGGCCGGTCCCTCCCCCGCCGCCTCCGCCGCCCCGGCCCCCTCCGGGGGAGGCTCCTCACACGCCGCCCGGCTCCAGCCCGGGCCCTCCCGCGGGAGACGCTCCTCCAGGCCCTTCTCCAGCGGGAGCCCTTCCCGCGGGGGGGCTGCAGCTCTGCCCGGGCCGCTCCTGCGCGGGGCCCTCCCGCGGGGCGCAGCCCCTCAGGCACAGGCTGCTCCAGCCCGGGCCCCCCGCCCCGGGGGCACCGGCCCTGCCCGCAGCCCGGCCCCGGCCGGGGCTCCGCTCCCCGCTGCCGGGAGCTGCTCCGGCGCGGCGCGGCGCGGGCTGCCCGCCCCCGGGGGCACGGCCCCCTCCGGGCACCCCCTGCCCCGGCCCGGGGTCCCCCCCGCTGCGATCTGTCCCCCCCGGGGCGCCGCCGCCGTGGCTGAGGGCTCGGCCTTGCCCAGCGGCGGGGCCGCCTTGGAGCCGGCTGGCACGGGCTGGCGGGCAGGGGGGGCTGCGGGCACCTGCGCACAGCGGCCGCCCCGCCGCCGCCGCACACGCCTGGCGCACCAACCTGATAGACTTTCTCACATCACTGATTTTTCAGAGGATTTACAGAAGCATAATATTTTCAGCTGTTTACCTTTTTGTTTTGTTTAGTTGAAATCAGCTAGTGGAATGAACAGAAGTGTTGGGGGAACGCGCCTGCAGTTCTGCTGTGCTGTTTTCTTTATGGAAATGAGACTTACCCAAGCTGAAATGTTCCTTGCTTGACTGACTTCTCTTAAATGAAAGGAAGCAGGAGTGGAAGAAACTCGTGTTTAGATTTAAAAGGAAGCTGCAAGGGTAGATAAACAGCAGATTTCAAATGTGACTGTGTTCTGGGGGGACATACAGAAGGGTAGGGTGGGACAAGGAAAGGGGAAGAAAAACGTGTGATCTACAAATTAACTTGAAGCCAATAATATATAAAGAGAGACTTTCAGGACCTTAATGAGACTCTGTGCCCCAAAGTGCCTTTTATACGATTTTTACTTGTGCATTTCATAGGAGGACACTGACGTGATTTGCCTATATTGCTAAACATTTTTTTGCCTGGCAAGATTAAGCAAAAGAGAAAGGTCACTATCAAAATAGCCATGAAAATTTGATGGCGCAGATAGAAAATCTGCTGTCCTCATCCTTTACCATGATGTTAATGAAAAAAACAACAGTATTTTACTCAGTTGTCAAATGGCTCTGGGCAAGGGGCTGAGCAGTTTTACAGGCCCAGGTGAAGAATACTGAAGAGGAATGTCTTTTTCATATATGAAGCAAGACTATGATCATCATGAGGCATGGGGGTGCAGAAGAAAGACAGAGATCTGGGGAAGAAAGAGAGGATGAGAACTTGGCCATACAGAATGGCTGTATGTTCTAAACATGTTCTCTAAGGTGCCTGTGGTGTGACTGGTATCTTTAGTTATAAAAATGTGGCTACAATAATAGTCCTTCATAGTATACTGACTGAGCTACCTACTATTTAAAAATTTATTGAGGCCATTTTTAGGACACTTTTTCACATTTTGGAAAACACTTTCTAAGCACTTGCACTGAAGTGAAAATAATTCCATTTGAAACATCATTTCAGTATGAAACCTTTAAAGTGCATTTTAGTTTTAGCATTAACTTGCCTGATTTTTAAAGACATTTAATTCTTAGAAGTAGCTAGACTGATAAACCAGTTAACTGCAGGTGGTTACATTTGCTAATCAGATGGATAGTGATTATACATTGGTAAAAGAAAGACAGCTGCAATTGCCATAGAAGATTGTCAGGAGTTTTTTAGCATAACAATGAACTGCAGCACCTGCCTTTCCAATATGATTTACAATTATGCTACTGGCATTATTTCCTTGACCCCCCATAGCACAGAAGGATCTACACAGTGCTCTAACTGTAGCTAGAAGACAGTTTCATTGCATATGCCTCTTTCGAGTTTGCTTATAACTTTCCAACAACCTTACTTTTTGATCAGTGTTTATTGAAAGTTTGCTCTCATTAAAACGGTGCACAGATGTTTGGCAGGCTTATGTGTGGCTACTTTATAATTACTAGTTGATTCGAAAAAAATTTCACTTACTGAAAGAAAATCAGGTTTCAAATCAGTATTTTAAACTCGTGCAGTGTTCAATGCAGTTCTGCATGTGTGTAGCTCATAGACTGCCTGTTGGGACCTGCAGTTTTCCTCCCTTTTATGATTCAAACTGTGTTTGAAGTTTGAAGGACTTTTGTTTGCAAGTAAGACGCTTAGTTATGTAGAAATCACTAGAATGACATAGGTATCTCTTTGTTGTGATATGTACGTGGAATTTATTTCCGTATTTGACATATATGTGCACATCAGTCACTTGCCATTCTCTCAATTTAATTTCTGCCAATCCTTGCCTTAGGATATTCTCTAGATACAGCAATCTGGCCAAGAAAGGCTGGTTGTGTCACCCTTAACACATGGCAGGTGTAAAGCAACATTCCTCAATGCAAATTGGTGAGGATTTGTGAAAGCTGGGCTTTCCTTGCTGGTTGGATTTACTGCCACTGGCTGCTTACCATTCTTCAGGTCAATTTGGGGAAAGCACGCTGAAGCTGCTGTAATGCCCAGGGTGTCTACCCATGCTTAAATGGTAAGAAGCCTTTCAAATATCTTCTTTTAGCAATCTGTGATTCACAGAAAGCTGATTCTCCATAATTCTCTACGGCTTACTAGTACAGTGTGATCTGTTGCAATATAACTTCTTATTTATGGTTGTTGGTTTGGAGAGCGAATCCTGATGCTCACAAAGAACTATTTGCTGCTCTTTGCTTAAATGTAAAAGCACTGGGCTGGGACAAGTGCATGAGAGGGTCTGAGGCCCTCATTTGTCCTTACAGCTTTCCCACACTAGCATTTCCTACATCTGCTGTTTTACCTTTACAACACAGTTCCCATCTTTATTATCTGTAGCTTTTCAGTAACAGTTTGCAAATGGATAGGCTGTTGTCTTAAATGAACTGAAATTTTAGCAGCTAAAATTCCCCTGAGATCCTGGGTTCCTGAAGAGGGTTTAGCTGCTCTTTGCCCTTTCTTGCTGCCTTTGTGTTTCTGCCTGGGGAGGCACGAAACCACTGCTTGCAACAGCCAGTTGCTGAGGAATCTTGAGCTACATCTTGGTGCACTTTGTTTTTAATACATTTGCCTTTTGTTGTCTTGTAAGAGTTTGGTGGGTTTTTTTGTCATCCTTAAGTCTGAACAGGGTATTAGATTGTGTGCTTTCTTAATTGTCTGAATTTTTTTCTCAAATTCCTACCAATTCCAGTCAAATCCTATTTTCCCACATTTCAAGGGGATAAATTATCTCCCCACCATTGTCAGCAACATACACAGCTAATTAGGGGTTCACTTTCTAGTTTTTTTCCTGTGTCTATTGAAACAATAGCGATGTCCAAGCCAGTATCCACTCTTCTTTCGTTTGTAGTTGGTATTACGTACTGGAAAACTTCCTTTCTCTGATAGCAGTCTGCAAGTCCAAGTTCACCTGCGTAGCTACAAGTGTTTTCCATAATAATTTGGGTTTTGACTATGTATTTGTGCTCCGATACACCAGGATCAGAAGTTTCTTCAGGCCCTCTGTAATGCAGAGTCACTCACTTGTTTTCCTCTGCTCCTACTGCTGGATTGTGTCTGACCAACTCAGTCTTGTGGCCTTCTCCACTACTTGTGTGTGGGCTTTGTACCACATACAGATGTGTGTCATTGTCCAGAGAAAGATTCACCTAAGAAACACAATGAAATTCATATCCAGGGTTCTTTTCCTTAACACAACTACTTTGGGGGGGGTCTGGAAAATTTGTTTAACTTCTCACACATGTTAGGGTATGATTTTGTACTGATCCATGTTGGTCTGAGCTCACGGGGTTGCCTCTAAAGATTGTCCCAACATTTATATGGGATACCAAGAACTTTCCATTCTGGGACAGCTAGATGTGCAGTCAGGGGAGAAAGATGTGGTGGATGTTTGCTGTTAGAAAAATCTTTTGGTTGATCCAGCTCAGCATCCAGGTGGCTGGTGTCTTTATGGTTTGTAATCCTTTAATCTTTTTCTCAAAGTTATTGCTCATCTCTTCAGATCTGTGTTAGAGTTCCTCTTTCCTAGCATATTCCAAGTTAGTCCAAGTTCTTGTACTGTCTGGTTTTTGGGAAAAACTTGTTCTGTGCAGTCTGGTCAGGCTGCTAATTGGTTAATTAATTCACCATTCTGACCTGAAAATGAGTTTCCTCTGGTCTGCCATGGCTGTTTCAATAAGAATCCTAAACTATCTGCAAGGCATTCCCTGACTTTTCTGGAAAAAAATTCAGAAGTTTCTAGAAATTAATTTATGACAGCTTTGGCTCATTGGTTTGGTTTGGTTTTAAACTCTGAACTCTTGGTCGAAGGTCACTTTGATGTCATGTATCCCTCTGTGAGCATTGACTCATCTATTACTTGCACCTGTTTCATGCAATTATTGTTAACACCTGTCTGTTGATAGTAGATCCCACTTAGATTACCTCTTTTCAGAATCATATGAATCACCCGCAGCAGAAAAAGGAAGTGGTAACTCCCATTTTTTCTCTAATAAACTCCTTATTCTCATGAAGTCTTCTTTCTTTGAGTGCATAGAGACATGAGACGATCTCTGAACGAATTCCCTTGAGCAACATGAGGTAGTCTCTTTGGTCATTGTGCGGCCTTTCCATTAGCCAGGTAAGCGTGTTGGTCTCGTGGCTGTACTCAGCACAGTTATTCCGACTGTGTCTTTGCATTTTATTTCATGCCTTTTCTCTTCTCCATACTTTTCTCTCTTGTCTTTCCAGAAATACAGCCCACCACAAAGCAACTGCTAGCAATATTTGTCTATTTTTGGACAACGATGTTTAGCACCGGGATTGAAGGACCTGCTTTTGTTTTAACTGGTTCTGTAAAGGATCCTGGCTGCTGCTTACAAGCATGTCATTAGAGGACAGAATTATCACTGATTTCTTTTAGTTCATTTTATCAGTGACATTGTGAAATCAGCAAAGGGCGATCCCTGGGGATGGTGGTTTTGTGTGTGGAAGCTTTGGTTGTCTGAGTGTGGGTTGGGAGGAGCACAGAGTGATGAGGGGACTGAAGTGGAGCTTCTCTTTAATCTGCCATGTGTTTGTGGCAGATTTGGTTACTAAAAGGGAAAGACATTAAAGGATGATGCTTATTTTTCCTCAAAAATAAATGAAGAATAAAGGTTTGAAATCTCTTCCTGATTCTGGCTTTTTTTGTTGTTGTTTTTGAGGGAGGTGTTACTGAGTTTGTTGTTTTTCAGAATAGCTGATATGGGGGGCAGACTGTGCCTTGGCTAATGACTTTACATATACTGATTTTTATTTGCTATAGCTTCAGTGATAGGGTATTTCTGGTAGCTGTGGCTCTCTTTGAACCTACCAATAGCATTTGGTTTATAGTATGGTAATTTCAGCTTTGTTGTCTGTTACAAAAGCACGGGCAAAACCATGTAGAATGATAGCTATATACTGAATTTATGCTGACAGACAAGGGGCAAAGAGATGGGCAGGAGTTCAGGTGTTGCAGAATCTCTACTGTCGTTTTCAAGCAATTTGAAAATGAGCATGTGTTCATAGTGTTGGTTTTACACTGTTTGCTATCCTCTTACAATTTCTTAGAATTGTATAGGTTTCAGGTAGTTGCAATGAGGTCTCCCTGAGCTTCCTTTTCTCCAGACTAAACAACCCAGTTCCCTCAGCTGCTCCTCACCAGACTTGTGCTCCAGACCCTTCACCAGTTTCATTGCCCCTCTCTGGACACGCTCCAGCACCCCAATGTCTGTCTTGTAGTGAGGGGCCCAAAGCTGAACCCGGTGTTCGAGGTGTGGCCTCACCAGTGCCCAGTGCAGGGGGGCAAATTTCCACCAGACTTCAGCAGTTTTGTAGTGTTGTGTTTCTGTAGTCTTATATGGAGGAATTTTCCAAGGAATTTTTACTTTATTCAGGAGTAATAAAGCATGTAATCTCAGAAATATGTTTATAATCAAAGTGAGCATTTTAATAGCTGAATTGGCATCATATATGACTCAGTCCCTTCTAAATAAGGTCTTCATATCTTCATTTTCAACTTTAATATGTTTTCAAACAGTATGTTTTAAACCTACTTATAAATGACTGTAACAGTTCTTATGTTTAAAATTACCATTATTGGCAGCAGTGATAACAAATTTCAGGGCATTTGCTTTTTACAGTGAGAGAATTTGGACAGATAAATATCTATATCTATTTTTGCTTACCACAGCTGGTGTTTTGGAGAAGATTTACTATACTAACACACTAACACTAATACGCTACAATATTTAAAATGCCTTTAGCATGCCATTTACACTCATCTGAGATATTTCATGGAAGTATGATATTAGTAAGCCTTCATGAGTAATCCATCATGCCTAGGAGACTTAATCAGATTGCACGTGTACTTACCTCTGGCTTAGTGATAATGAAAATAACAATTGTCCTTATTCCTGTTTCATCTGTGGTGAAAATGTTGAGAATTTTAGTTGTAGTTCAGTACATCATAATCGTGGTTCTCCACAAAACACAGCCCAGCAGAAAACCTACAGCCACAATTCAGATGTTCTGTGTAGTAAAATCTCTTGCTATTCCTTCTAAAGGACTGTACAAAAGTTTAATATTTCTGCAGGACTGTTGAAGTAGCAGCATTAAATATTAAAACTTCTAAATGTGCAGAACTGATTAATTCAGAATATCAGAGCTGCTCATAAATGTTTAATATCTGTATTTTGCCTGATTGGATATAATTTAAGCTATGTGCTTCTTTCTGCAGTGTAAGACCAGGTACTCATCTTTTATTTCTAGGAATGTTTTAAACATCATTCCTTTTATTACAGGTTAATATTAATGTCTGGACCTTTTGCTGTTATTGTTCATTCTTTCATAAAGCCTACTTCAGAATTAATCGCCTAAAGTCTAACTGAGAGCAACTGTTGACATTCTTTTTAAGTGTGCCTTTCACAAAAATATGGTGCAAATTTTAACTGAACAAACTCAGTAGGCTGAAAGCTGAAATTTTGTCTTTGCAACACTTAATGCATTTCCTTAGAAATGCAGAAATATTTGGGGGGAGGGTTGGACTGAGTGAGTCCTGAACTTAGGCTGAGGTTAAACTTGGATCAGCTTATAGCTGTGTTATTTCACAATGAACAAATTACAATAGAAAGCTGAACAATGAGCCTTAGTGTCTCCAGAGAAGGTGGGATAGATCTGGCAGATATGTGGCTGCTGAACCCCAAGTGGATTAAAAAAAACCCCACAGGGATGTAATGGTGAGCAAGGCGAATGAACGATGATGGAGAAAGAGCTTCTTTAAGATTTTGGAGAAGTTAAAAACTTGGTAAAAAGATGGTCTTTAAGTCTGGTTGTGCCTACGGGTTTTGGCAGATGAGAAAAGCTCCCCTTCTGCATTCCACAAAATTTGCATGAGACCCTAAGTAAAAAGCTTTACCACATTCAGAGACCTGGGAAATGCACCCTAAGTGCAACACTGCCAGCTGGTAGGCCTGAAAGTGGCATCAGTTCGGTTGGGTTTAGCTTTGTAAAGCTGTAAATTGTTTACTGTTGAAGCTTACATTGAAGTGTCCGCCTTGCTGGTTTGATCTTTGGCAGAATGAACCGCAGCAGGGGAATGTGGAGAAGATACTCCCCCTCATTGGTCCTGGGCTTGGGGATCCTTGTCCTTCCTGGTCCAAAAGGGTCCGGAGTTGCTGACTGCTTCAGAGTGCTTTGTCCCGCGTTGGCAGCGCCCTGCGCTGTCCACCTACACATGCCTCTCTTGAGACCTCTCTTCTGTAGCGCAGCAGCTCAGACAGCCTCATGTGTTTGTGTGGTGTATGGGAGGTAAAGACCTATATGGAAGGCTATAGATCTTTTTGAAACTTGGATCCAAGTCTGGTCTGACCCCCAAATGCCTATATAATTTATCTTGCATTCTATTACATCAGTGCTGTTAAAACTCATAGCAAACAAATCGGCAAATCCTATACAGGCAAACCCTTGACCATGTGTTTTCCTTCCCCCAAAAGCTGTTTTCTGCAACAATGCTCTGCCTGGGAATGTTTCCTTCACTGAGACTGGTATGAGGAAGGAGGGATGGACCTCATCTCCTAGCTGTCCATTCTGCTGTAGCATTGCAAGGTCCCTACTGGGCTGGAAGAAAACCAAAACCCCGTAGGAGCATCTGTCTTAAGGCATATATGGTCTTCCAGCACTCAACAGGAACATGCTTAGCATACAGCATTAGCAATGCTCTATACCATCTCATTTTCTTCTTCAACATGCTTTAAATTATCTCCATTGCATTTAGTGCTTCATCCTGATCTCTCTGAAGTTAATGGCTAAAGCTCTGTTGCCTGTAATGAGGTCCAGCTGCCTGAGAATGCCTCAAGTATAATAACAGGCAACCAAGCAATTTGCTGTGGTCCAAGGTAGAAATCTTGCTTTGATGGCAGTGTTTTTCCCTTTTGAAGAGTGCTTATCTACAGCATGGTGTATAATTCTTGTTGCTGCAAAAAGCAAACTTGAAGATTAACAGAAAAGAGAATGAGCACAATGCTTTGAGTTAATACCCTGGTGTGTGTCCATAAATAGTAGGTCCAGGACTGTTTGCTCGAATTAAATCTGTCTCAGTTTTTTTTGCTGTCTAACTTTCCCAGGTAGTTAGATGTAATCTGTCTCTGTAGCATATATTTCTCCTTGCCCTTGGAGAACTGTGGGAATGTGAAGGAAAGGAGGTTGCACAGTCTCCATTTCATTACAAGGATGAGGGACATGGTTCAAGCCCTTGGAAATTGTCCTTGGGTGAGAAAATGGAAGTCTAAAACCAGTGTAAATAATCTAAGATGTCCTTTTGCAGGGGTTTTGGAGGGAGATTGTGTCTTAAACTCTGAGACAAGTCCTCCAGCTTTATACTAGTCTGCTCAGTGACATTGCCTAATGACAGCTTGGTTTCATTCTGACTTTGTTCTTTGGGACTTGACAAAGTGCCAAGTTCTCTCTGTTTTCAACAGGATAATATAAACAGCAAAGTGAATACATTGCCCAAGCTACTTTTGTATGTGAACCTACAGGAAAACTGTGTTTAATAATGTTTATTTCAGTGTTGGCAATAAGGAAAAATGTCAGATATAAAAAAGAACCAAAAAAATCATAAGGAGGTGTTACAATACATTCAGTAGAGGCAAAGTGTACATTTGCCCTCTGGGAAATGGAATAAAATCAGTTCCAACAGGAATGATTTATGATAGAAAATGCAGTTTTTGCAGAGTGAGAATGTTTCTTGAAAAAAATCCTCTATTTTTCTTGAAACTTCTTTTTTTAATTTGGAAAACAAAATTTTTGAAAGGGGGAGTTTGACTCAAAATATTTTTGGGTTTTTTTTTTTTTTTTTTTCCCAATTCATTTAGTACATTTTTTTTTCTTTGTCACCTCAAGATTAAATTGCATTTTCTTGTTTTGGTATGTAGTGTCACAAAGTCTGTGGTTAGGATGTTGCTGACTTTGTCAGTAGGTTGGATGTATTAACTGGACTGTAAAACTTGCAGGACAGTGAAGTGTCCCTCCTTGGTGAAGGGAGCATCCAGCATGAAGTGTTTGGATAGGACATTTAAATGTTAATGTAAATAAAAATTAAACTTTTTTATTTCCGTTCAACAAAATGAACTTAAATATTCAGTTCATTAAAAAAGACATAGTAAGAACGTTTTATCACTTAGGAATTTTTAAGCATTTCAATCTTCTAAAATTCCATCGTTATTCCACCTTTTCGTATTTGAGATAATGAAAAATGTTCAAGTTATATTGGCACTGCACTAATTATCGCTAATATTTATGGAAGTCTTATTTATCGAAAGTGCAAAGTCCGAGTTTCTTAAGATTTTGCGTAGGAGAATCTGCATTTACCTCTGAGCAAATGTGGTGGAAGACGCACAGAACTGGATTTCTAGACCACCTTTTGTATTGCTTTGCTTTTAATGTATTTCAGTGCACTCTTCTTGACTTCTGTCTAGTACATATCTTGCAAGTATAGTGTACAGCGCATCCCAACTGATGCATAGGCTCACTTGTTGGTACAGAAAGTTATCTGATTCTACTTATTCATTGTTCCATGTGCAACTCTGAGAGGATTAGACAGATGTCAGAGTCATCTTCTGAATCAACTGCAGAATTTCAAAGACAGAAGTGGAAGAAAGTATTGAATATATAGTTTCCCGGATGCATGCTACTTATATTTATTGATACCCGGTTCCTTTACAGATAGATCTTTATGATGTATGAAGTGGCATGATTACATTTAATGGTGTCTGGCCATTCCTTTGTGCTTTAATTATAGAATTAGAGGGAGACACTGAAGATGAACAAGGCACTTTTGCCATTTTTTCTTGAAACATGTGACTTCTCAAAGAGTCCAACTATAAACATCTGTAGTAAAACCAAAGTAGAGCCTTCACCCAAGTAGATTTCTGTGATTTTACTCAAGATAGTACAGATTCACAGTGACTTTGCTTGGTGAGTCAGGACTGGGCAGAATGGTAGATGTTCCTCTTCCACATTCAGGCACATGTTTCTTCTCATCAGTTGCTCAGAATTTGCTTCCAAGTATGGATATCTGCTGGTGATAACACAGTGGAGTATCTTCTCCTCCTAATTGTTCTGTGGGAAGGGATGTTGGGGTTTAGACCCATCACAACCTATTGGTGTCACTTCTACCTTGACCTTGGTAATCCTGGAGGAGAAGCTGGTTGAAGTGCCTTTATTTTTGCACTGTAACAGGGGGTTAGAACTTCAACATTTAGGTTAGATGTGGACCGGCTAGTACACTTGCACTAATGGGCTATTTGATTGTAGGTGGCTAGTGTCCCTGGGAGCTTATTTGATAACCTGATTTATTCAGTGGTGTAAAGACATATGGTACAGAACAGGAGACAGAATGACCAATTAGGGTCTATGGATTTAACTGCATTCCAAATGTTACATTGCCTTTGTCCAGTCGGTGATGTTTGCAGCACATACACTTGACTAACTATGCCACTTTTTTTGGGGGGTGGGGTGAGGTGAGGAGGTCTTGCTTTCTTGGTTTCACTCTTAAATTTTTCATTGACAAACTGAAGAAAAGCTAGGAAGGTAAAAACCTCTTCATGTTTTTTCTGGCACAGATGTGCCGGTTATCATGACTTTTGGGTAGCTTGGCTTCTTGTTGAGGATACCAGTACAAATTATTCTGGCAATTAATGTAGTTTTTCACGTTCCTAACCACCTCTTCTCTAGCAGCGTGACTGTGGTCGTCCTACATCTCAGTTTGCCAGGTAGCTGACTTTCCCATGGTGTAACTGTGCTTTTTGAGCCTTTTGAAATTGTTGTGAAAGAATGGAAACTTTTAATTTCAAGGAAACATTTGTCAACATAGTAACAGAGGATGCCACATGATATCCCACCCATTTGCCACATGTGTTTTAGTTGTCTTCAAATCCTCTACTGCCAAAAATTAGGAGTTTCATGCTCCCAAAAGCAAAGCCCTTAAATATGAGGTGTGCTGTAGCTGTGTTCCACCCAGCTGACACGTCTCTGTCTAAAGCATGTCTATTCTGAGCACTATTGCAGTGACATGAAGTTGCTTTGCTGTTTCCTTGCGTAAAAACTGTCAGGGTGGCATTGAAACGTTAGGGTTGGTACATTTACCATTTTAGTTCTTGCCACTCTCCTATAATAAGGTGCAGAACATCACTTATTCTGGAGGTACTTCTTAGTAATTGTCTCCTGTGGGATGCGAAGACCTCTGTGACACAACAGCACACAACCTGGGGAGCTGTAGGCTTGCAGCAAACGAAGGCAGGTGGCTGTGGTGCTTTTTCCAGAGAGCTGAGTGCCTGTTTCTCTTCTAACAAGATATGAGTCACAGCAGGGACATGGCTGTGAATACTTATCTCTTTCACTGGGATGTGCAGAACAGAAAGAATTTCAGCATGGGAAGAGAACATGAACTGATTTGTTAAAAATCTGTTATTTGCTTGGGGAGTTTGTACTAGTAATATCTGGGACAGTTGTGCACACCAGGGACAAGAACTATCTTGTTCCCTGCTTTTTGTTTTGTTTTAAGAACAGAAAGTGACCATTTAGGAATTAGCTGTGTATATAAAGTATTTAACAAGCAACAATAACAGCAGGTTAGTCCAAGAAAAGTCATTGTGCTGTAGTTACTTTTCCACTGTGTGCATGGCTTGGCTGGTTGCTTTATCAGAATGTTGGACTTGGATTTTTTTGTGTTCAAAAGTGGCAGAGCATCTGGCAGAAAGTGTCTAGAAACAGGAGTCTGGAAGGGACCTTTTTTATCTTCAGATCCAAACCTTTACCCAAGCAAAAGAGAAAAGGCACTTTGTGGAATTTCTCCCAGAGCTGTGCCAAATGTTTCCTAATCACAACCTGCCACGATCTTGCTGTTCCAGCCCTTCCTTCATCTTTCTTGCTCAGTAGTTGACCGTTGTAACAAACCTAACACAAAGAACAAACCACTCACCATAAAATGATATACCTACAGTCATGCCCTTAGTGAGGTAGCCATCAATTACTTGGCATGCTTAGCCTTTACAAACCACACTGTGAAGAATTACACTGTAAAGGATAAGCATATGTGAATACATGTTTCTGTGACCATCTCTGTCTCTGACCCACTTAGCCACACATCCATAAAGATAAGACAAACAGATGCCACTGAGCTTTAATATTGCTGTTATTTAGGAATTTTATTTCATAAGCATGTTATTTTCATTGCTTTGACTCAATTTTCATAAGGTGTATTTTTAAATGTCGAGGGAATAGTAAATGTTTGTTCTTATTTTTTTCAGATTCTTATCTATGTTCTGATTTGAACCTTTGGAAATAAGTACTTTTCATTAATTAGACCTTGCAATAGTAATAGACCATGTGTGGTCAAAGGATTGTATTAACATTTGTTACAGTCCAGTCATCATTCATATGCCAGAATTCAGTATATATACTACTTTATATTTAGTATAAAACCTACTGTATTTTTCCTGTATGAAATCTCATTTGGTTCATCCTGTTTGCTTTAACTTAAAATGTCAGTCTCTAGGCTATTTTGTAGTCTTGTTCCAGTTTCTACGTGGGGGTTGTCTAGCTATTTTTTTATATAGCATTCTGCACCAACTAAATGAGGGACTGTGCTTAAGCAGAATTATTTTGTTGCATGAATCATACATACAAAACTAAGTCACATGTTTAAACTCTCGTGCCCTGTTCCTGTAATACCCAGCGTCGTGTATTTTGGCCCCCCTCCTTCTGCTCATGGTTCTTGGCAACTCTCAGTGGGTTTCAGTCTTTACTTTTCTGTACTCATTTTCTTTACTTTTGCCTTTCTAATCATGACTCTTACCCACTTACACCCCCTTGCTCCCCAGGGGGCTATAGGCAACTCTTCCAGAACCTGACTTTGTATCTACTTTGTGGCTGGACAGGCTGCAACAGAGACACTGCTGACTTTGCCAGGTAGATTTGTTGCATAGAAAGGACTCTGAGATGAGCAGTTTGGGTGAGGAGGATGACGTTCTGCACACTCATGTGCAGGCAGATGAATCCCCAGTCTGGTATTAAAAAAAAAACCAAACCTGCATGTCCAATGTGCAGCTGCTATATTGGATGCCCAACATATTTAGACTGCAAAGCACCGGGTTATTTAAGGTCTCTTATTACTGCAGTCCGTTAAGCAATCTTGTTAAACTCTGATTTAAGGAAGATAAGCATAAATATATTAAAGATAACTGGAGTCAGAAACTTCATTGCTGACTCTGGTTTGTGATCTAAACCATAAGAGTATGCCAGCTTTCACCTGAATTATCATGTAAGGATTTCTCTGTGAGGAAGGAGGACTTAGGCTGATGAGGAAGAAGTGTCATTGTCATGGCTTGATGCCTGAAGTTAAGAGTGATTGAAGTGATCATGGGGGCTTAATAGTAAGGTAACAGCATTATGTATCATGCTGCTCAAGATAGTAAAATTTAAGGCTAACTGCATTACTGTTAAAATGAAAGGGGAGAACACAGGGAAAAATAATGAGGATACTGGGATTGAATCTCAAAATATGACCTCGGTGCTAAGCATGAATAAAAAAAAATATTGAACCTTAGGAATTATGAGGAAAGGAACAAAGAGTAAAATGGCCAGTATTATTTTGCCACTGGGTGTGCATTACAATGATGTGCCCAGATTTTGGTGTTATGGGCAGATCTGGTTGCCTCTGCCTGGAAAAATCGTAGTAAAACTAGATGATGAGAGAGAGGGAACATATTTCTCTGTAATGGGTGGGAAGCTAAAGTAAGTTTCCTCAATTTAGGAAAAGGAATGGTTGAGGGTGATGTGAAAGATGCCTATAAGTATTGAATTGAATGTTGTTGATAAAGCAAAAATGTTATGCTGTTGCTGAAAATGCAAGAATTTAGAGAAAGGAGAACTTAATGTGTGAAAATGCTTTCCCTATATTTTTATGTAATTAAATCATGGAGCTCCTTGCCACCTGAAGCTGTAAAAATACAAATACAGTTATTTAAATGGACCCTTTAAAGGTTCATTGATGGCTATGTGTCACAACCCAGCGTACCTAGAGATGGAAGTTGTATGTGGAGGGAATGTGGGGCTGTTTCTCTGCACGCCCTGTTTCTTGTACTCAAAGCATCTGCAGGTGGCTAGGGTTGGGACAACTAGGCTGGCAGGGACCTTTGGCCAACTCAGTGGGACAATTCTGTTGCCTGAATCCATGTGTAGTGCTATTTATCACAACGTACAGCATCCCTGCCCTCTGCCTGCCAGTCCACGAGGGCAGGAGATTGCTGCTTGGCCTGTGCTGTACTTGTTGCCTTCTGTGTTCTCCTTAGAGTGCCTCAGAAGGCAGCAGTCTTTAAGCTGCTGAAGTGAATTTTAGCATCCCTTATCTTGTTACTTCACACCAGCTAAGTATGCTCTGCAATTCAGAACTTGTGCTCTCTAGGAGGTTTTAAAGCAATCCAATGCTGAAAGTATTTGAAACTAGTCAACAGAGCTTGTGTGCATCATTCTGATCACTGTCACATTTGCACTGGTACTAGAAAATATATATTACATTTTATAATGCACCAATATAATTTTGTGGTACTTTAGGACTTGAATCAACATTATTTAACGACTTTGAGAGTAAGAAGCAGGCCTTCAGTGGGCTGTATTTAAGGTTTCAGTATGTTTCTAGGGCAAATTAAAGAAGTTCTAAAGCAAGGAAGAAGCTGACTAGTTTTATTTTTTTTTAATCTATTAAAAAAATAATTGGAGGGTACAAGCTGTAGGGAATTTCTTTCAGGATGTTTAGGAAAAGATAGACCTATTGTCTTATGTTTATCCAGGGCTATATTTTATATTGCAAGATGAGTAGTTACAGAAGAACACTGCATATGTGTATTTTGATTTGAAGATACTTCCTTATTCTCCAGTATCACTCAAACTCATGCATTCATGATATTTGCTCATCATAATTCATGTGTCTGTAAGAGGATTTGTATTCTTTTAGCCCGAGGTAAACATGCTCAACCGCCTGGTTTTAGTTGGCATGCTTCTTTAGCTAAAATTAAGACAAAAGTTCTTGCAAATGCCTAGATATTACTGAGTTATAATAAATTCCCAGTAGATAATCATACTTGCTGTCTTCCAAGCCAGCCTTCATTTTGTTTTTTAATGCTATTGTAAGTTGTGTATTGAGTAGTTGTTTTCTTTTGAGGACAGCAGAATAAAAGGATTTACCAAACTCTCTGAAAATCTGAACACTGCGGTGATATTCAGACCCTCTAAATAATTTATTGAGAGCACAGCCAACAATATGAAATTTTCATGTATGGGTATCAAACAGGCAACCTCACATAAACTTGAAAAGGCATGAAAAATAAGATTAGGCTCCAAAACGGAGGTCAATATTCTCAGGCTTAGAGTAATAAAAAGGTAATCACAGTAACGTTTAATCTCTTTTTAAGAAAAACCTTATGCTGGCACATTTCATAGAAGCATGACAAAATCTGAATTTGAAACTTAATAAGGAAATTGATGGTTGCTGAATAAGGATACATTTCCAACATAGACCAGTGACCAGGCTTGCTTCATTGGTTTTGTAGCTGATGAGGTCTAGGAATGGCCATCATCTCTTCCTATCTGCTCCTGGGACTTCGGATAAGAGAAATAATACAGTATGGCTGGCAAAATAGGTTTCACAATTATTCATGTACATGCTGTCAAAGTATATGTTTCCAGCTGTTTTGTTATGCTACTAGCTCATATTGACAGTATTTTGTTGTGCAAGAGGTGCATTTTAACAAAGAATATGATTGGGTTTGTGTATCTTAAACTATAAATGGCCATTTTCATTAATCTTTATAGAAAATGTTATTTAGATGATCATTCTTGTTTTGGCTATAATACACAATATAATTCTGTGGTTGAATGTGGACTGTTGGTGGCTTCTGCTAGACAGCATTTTTAGAAACATAGCTGTTATACATTTTTGTGAAACAGACTTTGTTTCATATCCAGATTATTGGTTTGACTGATCAAACTTCATTAATGCTGTTCAGGGCTCGCTCTGTAAATTATCGAATGTAGTAACAGACATTTTCTGATACCCTTTGGAGCTTCTTGGTACTGCAGCAGTGCTTGCTAAGTTGCTAAGCGTTAACAATATGTTTGGCATAACGCAAGAAAGAAGATACAGTCAGTCATTATCTCTAATGTTCTCGGGTGAGCTCCGGGTACACTAGGATGTTTAATTCCTGCTCAGCTCCCTCTGATGCAGGCAATAGTTGGGCATCTAAACAGAAGTTGGGTAATTCGGTTACTCTGTGTGAGTGGCTTTTGGTGGGATTCATTGCAGTTTAGCCATCTTCAGCGTTGACAGCTACAGCTGAGCTTTACTGTCTAGGCTCCCTTTATTGCCAGTGGGGAGAATCGGGCATTTCTCCAGTGTGATTCATCTGGCCTGTTTTAGACATCAACATTAGGGTGAGATTTACAGGCTCAATGGTGTGACATAAATAGATATGATGTTCTCGGGAGCTTTATATAGCAGTAGCACATACTCATTGGGCCACTGACTGAAACCTCCATCTCCTCCTTCCAAGGAGGCTGCCCCAACCGTGGGAATAGAGAACAAGCCTCTCTGGGCCAGCTTTTCCGATACAAAATGCAATGCCTGCAGCTGAGGGACAGTGGCCAGGCCACACAGACAGTGGGGTTTAAAATATTTTAGGATATTTGCTGGGGAAATTCAGGTTTGAATCCTCTTACCTAGGTTGACAGCCTTAATTACCCATCTGTTGGTTAGGAAGCAGGCTGCTATGGCAGTAGCCAGCCTTATCCCTCTTCTGCCAGGTCTCTGGCCTGTGCCAACGTGTTTGGTGATGCCAGGTGGAACAAAGTACCTTGCTGTTCAATGTGGCCAAGTTTCTGGTGGCTTTAGGTATGGTCAGAAACATTTTTAAGTTGGGGATTTTGATGCATGAGAAGTCAGGCTCTTGGGTCCAATATTAGGACCATGCACTTGTTTTAGGTGCCGGTGTGTGTTCACAGGTCTAACCATTGGACTCCACTTCTAGTGAGGTGCAGGCTCTGAAGCATCTCGGACCCTATTAAAAATGTGACCAATCTTTTGTAGTTTAGGAATATAAGAATAAACACTACTTTATATTACTGCTGATGTCACTGCCACTATTTTGTTATGAACTTTCAAGAAGATATTATAAGTAGTGTCTCTGCAAATAGTTCTTTCCTGAGGCTGATAGGCTACTCTTTGCATCAATGACAAATGATGTCTCTGTATCATGTTACTGACATCTTGCCACACATCTGCAATCTATTTTCAGTTCTCTGTTGCTCATTACCAATTTAGGAAAGGAATTGAAAAGCTATGGAGACAAAGAGATTTGATGGAGCATGGGGCAGAACCACTGAAACTAGTACTGTAATGCAAAGCAATGCCAGATCTGAGTTTAAGCTGTCTCAAGCAAGATTCAAAACCTGTGCGTTTTTACTTCCCTCATCCCAAGAGCTGTAGGTAACTGGAGTTATTGGTGAAGGCCTCGCAGGTTGGTGAAGATGCTGTTCAACACTCCATCACTCCACTTTCCAGAAAAGCTCACTGGTGTGCTCTTGTGGATTTAGTACTTTGACATGCACTTTAGAAAACCATTACTTAAGTGAGAATGCTTTCAGAGTGCTGTCCCTCGCCCTTGTCTGTTTATTTGTGTGCTGAAATGCCTTTCTGTCTTGTTTTCTCCCACCTACCTGGGGAAAATCAAAACCAGTATGACTAAGAATCCCATAGGTTTTCTGCTTTTTTTTTTTTTTTTTTTTTTTTTTTTTTTTTTTTCTGGATGAGGTGTAGACCTGTGAGTCACACTGTTCTCTGGTATCTGTCTGGCATTCGTATTTGAAATTTTTGTGTAATTATGAATTTCTGGATTTTGGTTTCTTTTGAAAGCAAAGTATTTCTGCAAGCAGTAAAAGTTAGTTTGATGCCAATATATGTCAGTAGTAGTTTGGTTGGTTTTTTTTTAATTCCTCCTTTTTTAACTAATAAGGTTTTTAGTGCAATTAAGTGTATACAGTTTCTGAATTCTTGTTGCAATGCATACTCCACCACTAATTTACAAGGACTTTTATCAGCACACTACTTTGAATTTATATGTCTAAAATTCTACCTGAGTATTTATAGATAGCTTATCACTGTGGTGCCTAAACAGCGTACCTTTAAATAAGGCATCGAAGCTTATTATGTCCTTACTAGCAATTTAATCTGTAGCTGACATTTCAAGGGTGGTCTGGTATTTTAAGGATTTGGGCTTAGTATTGTCTGTGCCCTGTAAGACAGCACTACATGCTGGGATGGGTTTACACTTGTGCTGCTTGTGTTTGGCATTGCATGATGGTAGCATAAAGGCACCATTGCCTAAAAGAGAGGACCAGCTTGGGAAGGGACAAAGAACATCTTCCCTGTGTTTAATTATGTCTTGCACAAAACCCTTCCCAACTTGCCGGGAATGCAGGTAATGAGCCCAGAAATCCACTCTGGGGGCACCACCTTGTTTCTACTTTTAAAGCCATTGCGAGCAAAGCCACAGAGGGAGAATTTGAACAAGGAACAGCCCAGTGTGGGCTTTTGATCAGGTCATGTTGGCTAAGAGATGCTGAGATGCAGATGGCCGTGGCACATGCTGCTGCTGGAGTGCCTCACACTTACAGGGCTGCTGTTCATTCCTCCGTCTCTGAACCAGCAAGGCTGGTGCCAGGGGCAGCATTACTGTGGGGAAACTTCTCACCAGTCCTGGTGGTGTGGTGGGAATGTGCTAATGGCAGAGCTGTCTCTGCTCTGCCTGGTGCAATGAGCTGGTCCCTCTCTCAGCTGCGGGGAGAACGTGCACCACCACATGACAATTCTGCATGAGGTGGTAGCACACTATATACCGGGTGGTTTTAAACAAGTGACAGTAGTTGTCAGATGCTGGTCAGAGAGATGATGTTTAGGAGCGGTGACTGGAGAGGGTGCATTAGCTTTGATGTGCCTGTTGTTATCCTCCTGACATGTTGTCTGCCAAGCGCCTACAGGATCAGCATGGGTATGGTTTAAACAAACCCAGTACTAGCTGATGAGGCAGCAGAAGATGAGATTCAGAGGATGGAGTGTCTCTGTGCTGGTCTCCTGGGTGAATCCTCCAGTTTGTTCAGGAGTCAGTTCTTCCTGATCTTTTGAACTGTGTAAGGGAAGTCATGGTTTGCATGCAAGCATGTGAGCTTGGGTGGTCCCAAAGACACTGCCTTCAGATTGCATTTCTGCTGTGGACTGTTTTAGGAAGTGTTGAGGTCTGCTTGGCTCTGAATGTAGCGTAATGATTACAGTCTTTGCTGTATTTGATGTTATCCTCCATTTCTTTCTGTAGTCTCCTGTGAAAGCCACGATGCTGTGAAACAGAGGTCTGTCTGAACAGTGCCATTTACACACCTGACTTGCATTACCTAGGGCCTGATACATTTTTTTGAGGAGTCAAGCAGGAAAAAAAATAATACTTTAGTATAAACAATTTATTTCCTAAGAGAAAGGTTTCCAGCCATGGCTCAGGTGTGCAATGATGCAGTATTACAGTATTATAAGGAACTGGCTTTGATCTTGAGAAAAACCTGGAAAAGTGCCTGTCCTTGCTTTGATGCAGGAAAGTCTCATTTGAGGAAGTCTGCTTTCTGTGGTGATCCCATTTCACATATCAAAAATACTTTTTCTTCATGGTATATGGTATACAAAAGCACAGTTTTACACTGCAACTGTGTGTCTTGACTCACATAAACAGTATACAGGGCTTCAAAGATTTTTGCCTTTATTAGTTTTTTCTTGAACTCTGTTATATCTCTGCTCATGCTGTTTCATGTGTCATATCTATATGTGTATGTCTAGTCCTTTTCCTTGCCTTAAAGTTTTTTAACTCTGTGACTGTCATCAACAGCAGCTGCAGATTTTGTGGAATTTCTGTATGTATCAGTCCTCTTAGTGACATTTAGCTAAAGTTGAAGAGCAGATGCATTTGGGTAAGACCTGCTACTGACAGGTATCTCCTGAGATGATTCTCTTCCTCCACCTAGCAGACTTTTTGCATTTACAGTTTAGAGGCATTGACTGTACTTTGAATATTTTGAGTATCAGTCAAAATCCAGCTGTTTCTTCAGAGAGTAAATCAGTCCCTCAAGAGAATGTAAGGCAAATTTTATGCAATTGCTTACATAGATGAATAGATTTCCCTAATACTGCACAGTATATAACACTGGAAACAGGGAAAATCATGTTCTTAAGAATAGTATGAATTTCTTAGAAATATCTGAATAGAACTGCAGTTCAAAACCCAGTTTGTCTTTCCTCTTATGCTGCTGCGTCCACCTGTGGTATGATTTCAGCAGCATCTTTGCCAGCCGCCTCCTTCCTGACCTGCTTCCTCCTTGAGGCATGTCAGCTCCTGGCATTACCAGAGGCACTGCTGTTCCTTTCCCCATGGGAGGCACCAACTTTCAGAAATCTGTTCATGGGAAGTGCAAGGCATCTCCGGTGAGAGGCTGCCACATGCTCTCTGTTAAGGAAATAACACCCCAAAGCTCCCCAGAGGTGCATGGCATTGGCAGGATGAGGCCAGCCTGTGTGCTCACTTGGCTGGTCCCTGTAGCAACTCCAGGCAAAGCAGCATGTGTGTGCTAAGTGTGCAGGGAGTTTGTCAGCCACCTTCCATGATTTTTTGCTGGAAAATTGAACAGGGGGGGTGGCATCATGATTCTCAGAAATACAGCTGTTTGTGACCACAACCACTGTACAGAAAGAAGAGTAGGGCAAAGTGGCACTAGAGGTTACTTCTGTGGTATTTCCTAGCCCTGATCAGTTTATTTTGTAAAATCATCCCATGAAAAAAAAAATTAAGTTACCCACCTATGTATTCTGATCTATGTGACTGGTGGACAAGAAGGTTTCATATCACTCATGCAAACACTGCTTGATTCAGGAGGTGGAGTAAGAGCTGTGTAGCAGGTTGCCATTGTGGCTGTTGACCAGCATGTGAGGCTGACCCACAACCTCACTGTTGGGTTTTACAGGTGCTCTTGCATCTGGTCTCTCCCCCTCAGTGTCTGAGTCCCTTGTACTGAACATTTCCAGTTTTCAGGCCACAGCTACAGATCCTGCCTCTGCATTTTCATCACCTCTCTGCTGCTTTGCCCAGCAATAGCCCCTCTCCCCCATCGCTCTCTTTTTTAATTTTTTTTTCTCCAAAAGGTGTCTCTTCCCCTATTTTCTGTACTGGTTCCAGTGTTACCACCTTCCCTGCCCTGGTAGACTCACTGTCCTCTTGCCCTCAGGCCTGCTTTTGTGTCTCCTAAGTTTAAGCTGCTGGGAATGGTGCTGACCAAACTTTAGGAGCAACTTCATTTTTGTGATATTTTGTACATTTCCCAGCTTTTTGAGAAGAGGGATTCTGCTGAATTGATGTTTTCTCATGAGGCTTCTTAGTTTTTTTTTATAAAGATCCTTCTCTTTTCCCCGTTCTTTCCAACCAACAGACATGACTTTCTGATTTAAAACACTGAGAAGCTTCTCAGATCAAAACATCTTTGGAAATGGTATCTTCACAAAGCACTTCTATCAAAGCAGTATAGCTGGACTCAAATGTATTGCATGGGATTTTTTTCAGTGAGCTCTATTAGTCAGCAAGTGTTCTAAGACTGCTAAATGAGGACAGAATCTCCAGAAATATTTAGATGCTAAAAATGAAAATGTCTCTGAGCCTGTGTAAGCTCTGGGTGTTTGTGTGTTTGTGTATATATGTATTATATATATGTAAAATATAATTTGTCCAGACTTGGAGAACAGCACTTTCATTTCAGAGTGGAAGAACTGCTGAAAGCAGAGGACACTGGAATTTTTTCAGTCAGGGCAACACAACGTTTTCCTCTAACCTCATCTCAGAAATGAATGAAGTGTTTTGACTGAAATTTCTTCCCCTATAAATAATTAAATCAGACTGAGGCATACGCTTCCATTAAAAAAAAAAAAAAAAAAAAAAAAAGACCCAAAAAGCCCAAGAGGGTAAAAACTGGCAAAGATATCAGGAACTGAAAGTGGAAGGAAACGTTGGGCATCTTTAAAGTAGCTGTTATCACCTTTGCCTCTAATATTTGCAGTATGCTGCTATTGCTTGGTCAGTAGGTTGTTCCCAGTGCAGCCCTGCTGTATTTCTTGGGAAGACGTTCTCAGTCCCTCTCTCTGGGCTATTTCAAGGCAACAGAGGGCTTCCTGCCTACCTCCGTGCCACGGGCTGCCTGCTCCCATGGGCTCTCTTACAAGCTCCTTTCTTCTCCCTGGGGTGAGGGGCTCCCTGCTTGCCCTGGTGCAGCAGCCAGGAGGGCTGGCATGGGGTGCCGCTCTGGGGGGTGGCGAGGTCTGGCACCCTCCATGCCTGGCTGAGCAGTCCCCAGTGATAGGAAGGGCTCCTCGCTTCTTCACTCACCCACATTTTCCTCCTAAGAAAGGGAGTTGGGGAGGATGGAGCAGAGCTTGATTGGACTTGTCGATGAGACCCACTGCTCTGTTGCCCACTGGGTGCTATGGGGCAGGCAGTGGGGCTGTGCCAGAGCCCTCCTTGCCTGCCCAGCCCTGGGTGCTCCATGTCTCTGTGCCCCTCCAGGTGTTTTCCAAGGTCCAGGTGGGTCTTGGTGCTGGTCCTTGCTCCTGAAGCATCAGATACTTGGCATTGACTACATATGGCATGAACCAGTGTAAAGGCAGAAACAAAACCTGGTGGAGGGGACCTCGCAGAAATCTTGTTGCTCTTGGAAGAAGCTGAGAACCCTCAGTAACAAGCCCTAGTCCCTACGTAAAATCACAGCCCTGTTACTGGGCTGTACATTAGCACAGCTTTCCTGTTCTTGGTCATTAACACTTGGCATGGTGTGTGTTTTCTTTCATTTTATGGGAATTTGATGTATTTCACCACTGGGTAGAGGAAAAAAATAATCACTGAGAATGTCATGATTAATTTTTTTCCTCTTGAAGAACTATGAAATTATTCTGAAATGTATGACACGTGTATAATAAAAGCCTAGTGCTCTGTTTTTTAAAAATGTGCTAGAGGTGTTCTGCAGTTTCCCAGAGGCTTAATGAGGGAGCCATACTGTGTTGGAAATTTTTCAACAATAAAAATTGACCTATTACATGCTCATGTAAAATGAGGGTTGACAATCGCACAAATATGTCCAAAATCAAATACAGGCATTGTAAAATATCACTTCTTTCCCACAGAGAAACCGGTCACCTGTTCACAGTAGGATTTTGCATTATATCCTATTCGGTAAAGAATAAGATGCTTCCCCACAGGGAAACAAAATGGCAGCAAAGTACTGGCCCAGTGCCCTTCTATCAATGCTTTTCACTGGCTGTTTTGCCAAGTCTTCAAAAATAACACATAGGTGTATTTTTTCAACACATGTTTAGCCTCTTTGTCGGTTTAAAGGCACAAAAGGAAGAAAAGGTTCTGCATTATTCACCACTTCATCATGAAACACAGGAAAAATTAATTGTTTCCTTGTTTGATTTTCTTTTTCTCTCTGTAATACTGCTTTTATTTCTTAAAAATTCTGGTCTCTTTGGCTGTTCTTTTAACATATATATCAGAGGTGGCCTCTTAAAAATTGAGCATATGGCTCTGAACCTGCACCTGCGTTCAGGGAAACGTCTATTGCAAAACACTGAAATTAAGAACAGAAAAGTTGGATTCAGGAATTATTCAGCATACTGCTGAATAATCAAAGAAAGAAAGATAATTAAATATAAAGAGTTGAAGAATAAATTAAACATGGTAAATATTGCTCCTCTGTCCAGAACAAATTAAGCCACTGTCAACATTTGTATATTCTTTAGATATTTAACAGTAAGTTTAAGCCAATGGGTACCCCAGAGGAATCACTAAATTGTTTGGGATTTAAAAAGCCCAGCTGTTTCACTGCTGAATGTCTACCGCCAGTGAGTGTACTAGCAATCCCCTCACAGTACCTTACTTCATTTCCCCAGCCAGTCGCTGGCTCATGATGTTCCCAGCAAGACGGAGCAATGTGTGGAGGTGGAATGTGATGTAGCGAGAGATCAGAGTTTATCAGCAATCCCTGTCAAGCACCGAACTCAATGCATTAAGCAGGGGGGAAAGGATTAAAGTATGAAAGCAGAACCAGCGTGATAACTAAGGCCTTGATCCATCTTCAGTATACGAGGCTACAGGTCATGAGACTCTTCTTCAGCAGGGAGATATTTTTTTTTGTGTGGATCTCTTTGCAGGTTCTTTGCCCTTCATAATGGAGTCTAAAGGGAATCTTATATGGTAGGCCATAGATTTGCAATACAGTTTATCCGCATTTAAATAAATATCAGTAAAGATTGTAGAAAAACATGATGTTAGTGTAGAAAAGGATATTAGGCATTAGATGTAGAAAAGGGTGATATTATACAGGCAAAGGTGAGGAGAGAAAGAGAATCAAATTTACTTCATTGATAAGCTCATCATTTTTTCATAGTTTCCTAGTTCTGATTTTCAGTTCAGAGGTGTGCAACCTAATGTTAGAATATTAAATTTAAAAAAATGGACAGGAGATTATTATGAAGCAAAGAAAGTTGTGTGCTGCTGTAGGATTAGAGAGGTTTTTCTGGCCATAGAAGATAGTGCATTTATATAATAGAAAAACCTAAACCTGTTAGTTAATTTAAGTCTTTCCAAGACAGAACGATTGAAGCTGATATTAAGAATACAATGATATGATCCAAAAGGTACCAAAGTAAAAATGTGAGAATGAGTGCGTGCAAGTAAATAAATATTGGAAGATTTGTCAATTCTAACAAAGAATCTATAGATTTCAGCCATACTTTAGATGTTATTTGGATGATTACTGCTAATATCTAAGAATCTCTTAAGAATACATTCAGGAATTATTGAAATACACATAATCTGTAGTGATTCAGATGCTCATATAATTTAAGTGTATAATACTGTAATATGCATGATGACCATAATATAGCACTCTATTTAGGTCCAGAAAGAACAATACCATAATACTGGTTATTTCATTGCTTTTACTATATTCTAACGTCATGACAATTACTTACAAGCCACATATTCCAATGCTATGTTTTACTAACTCATTGTGCATTTAGTGTTAGTACAGCAAAGGCAACTACCCAAGCAGTGATGGCCATGGCCATCCTTTTGATGTTCATTTCGGATTCTGTTGTAATGCTCAGTTTGTGTCTGGTTCCTGCTGCAGATGATTATTGGTACAAGACTTCTGATTCATTTAGGAATAAAGCTGAGTCAAACACCAATAAATGCCAGTCATTTACTTCTAAAACAATACATTTTCTTCAGGTAAACCCTGAGGAAGTACAGGAGCATACTGAAAGTCAGCAGACACAACCTGAACACTGAACAAGTTGTTTGGGCAAATTACGTGGGCAAGCCAATTTACAGTCACTGTAGCATCATAAGTATTGGGGGTGTTCAGTGGAATTTGCTGTACTGAATGATGGGATTTCATTCAAGGGCAAGAGTCTGCTCACAGAATTTGCATAGGTTCTTAAGTACTGCTTATAGATAATGACACATATTTTATTTCTCTCATTTCAGTGACTATTTCAACAAGTACCTTCTTTGATGGCTTACTGGTAACTGGGCTTTACACCTCTACCAGCGTTCAGGCTTCCCAGAGTGTTGGTGGTTCCAGTGCTTTTGGATTTGGTAAGTCCAGTGTAATTTACATTCTGCAACCCAGGGTGATGAACACTTAGTTGTACAGAGGACATCAATAACGACACAATTACTGAAACGGGTTATTTTAGACTGAGTAATCTACAATACATGGAAGCCGATGGGAGTTAATGAGATAAGGCAGTGGTGGGTTTTAGGCAGTTTTATTTCTGCCTCCATTTTCATCGTCTTTGGTTAACCTTGGTACTGGTGTACTGAACTCTACAAATTTTGAGAGAAAAGCCTCAGCAACTAAACTGGTTAAAATAGGCATTTCTAAATGGTGCGACATTTTGTATAAACTAAAGCATTTAGCCCAAAGCATCTAACTATTCTTGGGCTGAAAAACTGATTCCTTTGAGCTTATGTCAACCTACTTTTTCCATTCACTTAACAATAGCATCTTCCTTAAAATCAGAATCTTGGTCAAGGTATTTTATATAACCAATTATTTTCCATGTACGAGAAACAGAACTGTAGTAAAAGGGGTAGGACAGGTTTTGCACAATTATTATATACTTCAAGTTCTGCTGTAGCATTCAGCAGTAGCAGTCAGGCCAGCTATGTTAAGGACAAGAGATTTTTTTTTCAAAAGCACTTCTAAATTTGTGCAAGTGATTTACAGCTGTGCTTTCTGCAGTTTATTATTTGGTAACATTTTTTATATCCTTACAAATAATTGTAACAATTGTGTTCCTCCAGTTGGAGGAACTCGGTGACCCCTAACAAGCAATCTGGGATGTAGGTACAAAAAAAGTTGCCAGTTGTAGGGGACACCAACTGCACTGCACTTGCAGTAGCATGTTTAAATGTTCATTTGTCTGTTAGGGTTAAACTTCAGTACATTCTTCTGATAATCTTTCATGGTAATTATCTGTAATGCATGTAAAACACAAACAGCCTGGGCATGTGAGTGTCATACAGTAGACATAACATTGGCTTGTAAATGAAAGAATGCAAAGTAAATAGCACATTATTTAAAACTGTATTGAGAAATAATTTGAGCAGGTCCTTGCCTCTGCAAATAATACCACTGATCGACCTCAAACCTTTTGTTCAGCCTTTCAAAGGGAACAGCACAGCTGCCACAGGTATTTCATGTGTTACACAAAATGCACTGAAAGATCCACTTTTCTGGAAGAAGCAGTACTATTGTTTCTCCTTTCCCACCACACTCTTTACAACCTGAGCAGGATCTGATGGAGTAAGCAAAATGGAAAGCACTTATCAATGTGAAATTTATGGGATGGTCAAGTTACTGGCAAGCTGTTATCTTGCCATAAAATAGGTCTTTCTTTGTGTTATGTCATTGGGGAGATCATGTCCCTGTATGACAGACTCGCTGGGCACAGTATACAGGTCATGTTTAATCACATCTAAATATTTAAGAATGAAAATCAAGTAAAATTTTAAGAACCTTAATAGCTTTGTGCATTTACAAAGTACGTCTGTATTTTTTCCTGAATTTGTATCTTCATCTGTAGAACAGGGCTCTTACAGTGGGTGTCTCACTAAGACAGATGTTAAAAGTAACATATGATTTGTGACAGGAAAAAAGACATGGCCTTTTTTTTTTTAACTTGCCAAAGGTCATTTTCTTACTCTTGATGTATTACTTTGACCATTCAGTCACTGGTAAGATAACCAGTGACTAAATTGGTGACACATGTGTTCTGCAGACCAAAAGAAGATCCAGTCCTACAGGCTAGGAAAATGCAAAAGCCAAAGAGATGTAAAAAGTCACATGTGGTTGGAGCTACCTCATTTTGCTTATCAATACATCTTGCCCAGGGGAGGTCTGCTGCCCTGTCTTGAGTGTGCCTTCATCAATGTCAGAGAAAAACTGCTGCCATCTCTGACCTTTCTTTTGAACTTTCTTCAGGCAAACTGTAGGGTTAGTTGTTACAGTTGTTAGTTATGCAGCATTTTAAATACCCCCCCTCATTTTGTTGTTTTTCTTTGCTAACTTGTAAGCTTCCATATATTGAAAGAAAACCAGTCTGAATGTTTCAAAAGGTCTGATGCTCTTGTACAGTGTATTTGCAGTCACAGTAAAAAGTCAAAAGTGAAGGAAAAATGGCAATGGCTTTTAAACTTAATGTCATACAAATGTTTGCTCCTTGATGTGTGGATGGCTCCCAGGACTGAAAACTACATAAGCTTTTCCTTTCTCTATGGTAAGAGATGTGAAGGCTGGCCTCTTCCAAAAAGCATTTAGCATGCAAATGATAGCTTTTTAAAATGATTTGGTATCTTTAAAGAATAACAGTATTTTAAAATCTAACATCTATAGTAGAAAAAGAGAGTGGTCTCTACAATATTTAGTAGCTTATTAAATAAAATAATAGGTGGGCATGGCATTGTTTCATCTTCCAAAGAAAACGTAAGCGCTTTCTGCAGAAACTCTGGATCCATCTGTTGTGTCTTTATTTCTAATTAGCAAAGAAGTTGCTCCTCCTTTCTAGTAAGTGATCGTGATGTTAATTTTAGATTTAGCTTCTGGAAATATTTTTTTTTTTTTTAAATGTTGAGGACTATGTCAGATTTAGAGACCTCAAATCAAAGATTTAGGTGGTTTATCATGGATTAGATGGGAGGGCCAAAGCTGGCCCTTTAAAACCTGAAGATAGCAGTATTCTGCAATTGGGTTGATAATGGTTGCTTACAGAGCAGGGAAGAATATTTTTTCTCACTTGAATATTACCATTGAAATGCTCTTGTCTGTGTTACACAGGAGGTCACGCTAGATTATTATAATCTTCCAGCCTGCCCTGACAATATGAAGTCTTCCCAACATACATATATCTGTCTCTTGTGCCATAAGTTACTGTGGTGTGGCTACAATTATCTTTTAATTACCCAATTTATGAAGTGACTTGATGCAGACACAATCATTATCAGTTATCACAGTTAGTTAGCAGTGTGAAGAATCTTGAAGAAAAAAAGATAAAAAACATTAGTGCTAACAGAGTTAATTCTAAGGCTTATGTTTTCTTTCTTTTTCAGTATATATTGTATAGCCAGAGAAATAGTTCCTGGTTTCCTCTGTGGGATTACACTGACATGAAACTTGCTAAAATTTTTATTTTGGAAGCCTTCTAACAACTCTTTTTAGGGAGAAATGTGTGAGCTTTTGGGGATAAAACTTAACAGTGGTCATAAATATTACACTTGTCCTAAGCTGAACCATTGTCTGGGGTCAGGTTAAGGTAAAACTAAAACTGTAAAGCTGAAAACAGAACTGGGATAAAACATAAATTTGTAGTTGAAACTTCACTAACCAAGCTGTGAGGATCCTTTAGCAAAGAGATGATCCTTAAATCTAGCTTTTAAGAATAGTGTTTCTTTCTTCATTAGATCCCTTGATACAACAGATACCCTAAGCTACATCTCTCCAGTAAAATTTCCATTCTCCTCATCAATGTGGTGCATACCCCACAGTGTGGGTTCGTTTCCACATCCTTCAGCATTGCCTGCTGAATGCTGAAGAGCAGTCCCATTTTTCATCCCCCCCGCTTTCTCAAGCCATACTGATACCCCTCAGTGTCATTCACAGCCTGTCTCTCTCTGGAGACGCGTTTTGGACTCCTGTGGCATCTCTCCATCACTTAGTGTTCTTCCCTTCTGCTTTTGACTGTGACGGTCCTTGCTGGTGTTCGGCCTTTTTTTGACATCTTAGATCATCTACTGGCTATGGTTTGAGTTTTATCAGCCCACCAGGGCTAACCTCCCATATAGTCAGGATGCCCATACAGTCATTTAGGGGCTCTAACTGCTTGATTTATTCCAAATATGTAAGAGGAAAGTGGGAAACTAGAGTACTGAAATACATGTTAGAAAGCTGCACGTGCAGTGGTGGGTTTGATGGGAATGATTGCTAGCAAATGAGATTAAGGATAAATGGGTTTGGTGGGTGGTAGGGTTACCAGTCTGTAACTTGGGATAAGTGAGAAAACACAGCTCAGCTTCTCCAAAGCCATGTGCGCTGCAAAGCAAGGAACGCAGTAGCAGTTCTACAATTAAAGGAGAAGATTACAGCATAATCCCTCAGCAGTGATAAGGAGTGCTGTGTGCTGAGGACCTGAATCTGTCTCATTAGGCAGGATGGTCCCAGCTGACAGGCTGGTTGAGCAGACAGACGTACTGGGCTGCGCACATCAAAGCTTGCCTTTCACCTGCCAGTCACACTGCATCTCTGCGTATTTGGGTTCTTCCCAAAGCTTTCCAGCTCCCCAGTATATTTTCACGTCATGCATACATGACAAATTATTTAAAATTTCAGTTTGTTGTAATGAGTCTCTTATAAACTAGTGGAAAATGTAAGCTTTTAGAGTTAAGCCCCCCCCAACATAATTTTATGCAAAATCATGATTACTACACTACACTGATGTTTACCACTTAATAAATGTGGAATATACAAATATTATCATGAAATTACTTGTTTATGCAGTAACCTTTCAGCCTAAACTGAAAAGGTTCTTTTGAAAGTCCATGGGTTCTATTATGGTAGAGACAGTGGAGTCAAAGCTTTCATTACACTGGAAAGTCACCACACGCCCAGTTGGCTAACAGAAGATTTTTGGTTTATTTTCTGTGTGTGTTTATAAAACTTGTAATTTGTTATCTTTTGAAACAGATGTCTCTTTTCTATTGCAAGGTCATTAACTGCTGGTGAATTCTAGGTTTTGTTTAACTCTGTGGGCTATATTGTAAGAGGTTATGAGAGCAATGTTACCTGGAAACATTTTACTGCCTGAACAGGGGAATTGCATCTGCTAGAAAGTAAACAAATAGAATATGAAAGGTCATCTTGCAATCTTTCCATCTTTCCTCTTTTGCAAATCTTTGTTTCTATACTGTGAAGGTGATCATACCTACTGTAAGTAATACATTGAGTCTCTGGGATTTAAAAAAAACCCTGAATAGTTACAAATATTCCTTAAAATATGATGAATAATAAATTTCCTTGAGGAAATCCTGGATAGAGCAATCACCAGAAATAATTTACTTGGCATTACATTTGATCTTATACTCTTTTCTTTTTAAATTATCCTATTGCCTTTTGACAGGATTAAGGCAGCCTTTACATAATCCTCTGCTTGGTATTTTGGTTACATGCATGTTTGCATAGCAAACCGAACTGGAAACCCCTTTCCAGTTTATAGATGAAGGATCATTTTGATCCTGCTGTGTATAAGTTAGGAGCTCGAGAAAAGGATAAAAATAGCTTCCTGGTCCTGTGTTCCCCTTTGGCTCACAGGTCATGAGCAGTCTTAGGGCAGGATGACTGCAGGCAGATGTCATGTGGTGATGCTGCTGGTTTCGCCTCCAGAAGAAGGGTAAAGAGGCTGCCTGGGTGGCTGAAGGGCACCCACAGTGTCATCTCCAAGATGGTAACGCAGAAAATGCTTTGATTGTGCACCTAAGCTCTGCCGGTGCATTGATCTGGCCCCTGTGTTGGAGGCATCCGAGGCTCCCGCTGCTCCTGGATGGGGTGTGTGGTTTTGAGCCTTCAAAGACTTGGTTTTGGCATCAGTTTATGCTCAAACACTGATGGTTCTGGGGCAATGTTTTGCTTTCAGATTTTGACAGATAAAGGAAAACATCCCCAACTAACGCTGTGAGATGGAAAAAGGCCAATTGTTGGATTTTTCTTGTTAGGTGAGCCTATAAAATTGATCCACCCTGCTCAGTCTGCCTCTCTGGGCATGTTCGCAGCTTTAAAAAGTAAGGAATAATCAGTAAATGCCAACTCTTAAAAAAAGTTTTCAGCTACATACATGCTTTTGAAGTGTGGTTTTGTAACTTACTGAAATTGCTGTAGATCCCTGGTTTACTTTGTGACAAGCCAAATGGGCTCCAGGACCCTCCCTTCACACCGGAGATACTTGCCAGAAACCAAACAGATGGTAAACTAGGAAGAAATGACCCTCGGCATTCTCATTAGAACAGTTGGGGAAATTTTAATAGGCCCCCATTTGTCTTGTGCTGTATCTAGTACCCTTTGAACTGCCACTTTTTTTTTTTTTTTTGTTACAAGTCAACTACTGCCATGTATATTTTAATAGGGATTATCAAATACAATTTGCCCAGAAGATGTACCAGCCCTCTGCTGCTAATTAGCAAAGTTTAAATAATCACTGAGTTCTGGAATAATTGGAAAGATACACTGTTTTTCCTGCCAATGCATAATTACCAATTAACAGGAAGATAAAATATCTGTATAGCAGTCATATCTTAGAGAATTTGTTAACAGTCAATTAAATAATGAGTTGGTGCCAAACTGACATTGGTCAAGAAAGTGTACGTTTGAGTTTAGTTTAAAGATACTCCCCCCTGCAAATGGTATGTAACAAAACCATAATGATGATAAAACTTTCTAAGTTTGTGTGATACTTACATTTCTTTATGGCCAGAAATTGCCTTTTCTGTAAGTGGTTGACTAACATATGTGCCTTATGGAAAGGGTTTCAGCTTTATTAATGCAACATATATTCATTATCGTGGCATAGGCAGTAATTGTCCATGCTTACATGGCAAGGAACTGTGTCCCCAAGTATTTTAACCATGGAGGGGGAAAATTCCCCACATGTAACTGGGTAAGGCAGGCAGCAGCGCTGCAGGGTTGGAGGAACAAGACAGCCAGAGAGGGAGCCTACATAGAAAATACTTAAACTGGCCTACTTTGAGCCTAGTTTGACCCAGTCCCATTCCCCCAAACACTTTCACCGATTTCTGCAAGTACCCTTGTGCTTGTCGGGTTTACCCTACCCCCCTGCCATGGCAGCAGCAGCTCTTGGACATCAAAATCCAATTTTGCCTAATCTGCTGAGAAGCCCTGAGTTACTCCGCAATTTAGCATTCATAAAAGTGAGTGATGGCGTCTGTTCCATAATTTATTTCAAATGTCTTTGGAGCATTATAAAGATGACAGTAACATAACTCAAACTTTTAGCCTTTCAAATCTACCTGTAGCTCCTGCTGTCTGTGGTGTCTGTGTACCTGTTTGGTCAAGGTCGAAAAGGAGAATGAACCTCTGCAGAAGTGTGGCACGTGTAATGCTGTTTGCATTTGTTAGCTTTACATTTCTATAACGTGTTCTTGTATTTGTTAGCTTTGAATAGCGGGTGCAGGTGAGTGTTAAGGCTAGAGGCAACACTTAATGCTTTGTAGATGAGATGAGATGTGGTAACTGCATAGGAGACTTAGAGGAATGTTTTGCAGTAGGGTAGTGCTTGTAGAGGGGCCCCTGGAGTTTTTAAATAAGAAAATGCGTTTAGAGACAGTTTTACATAGGCAAAACCAAAGTGATAATTGAAGTGTTGGGGCCAATTTTGGTCCAATTTAGCAAGTATGTTTATTCAGTAGTGATTTTTTTTCAGGTCCTATATACATCTGTTTTTCTCTGCTGGGTGGACAGAAAATGGTATGGGGAAAAGTTAGAGCATCACTGTATTAGAATGCAATTTAAAAAAAAGATCACATTAACATTTTTAATAAAATACATATAGTGAAAAACTGATCTAAAAGTTTGTGAAGTGATCAGATCAGGCTTTTTTGTCACCTCATACCTCTGAAAAGATCCTGATCCCAATCAGGTATAGATTTCATTAAAAATACATTAGGATATTAATTGTGACAGGTTGGTTATTTTTATCTATGCTAATACTTATTGGAAGTAAATAGTAGCACTTTTTGAAGTTTACAAATCATAGGTCCTTTTAATAATGGAAAATAATTTTTATGTGAACAGGTACACACAACCTTATACATATACTTATATGGTTTTGTTCCTCTCTCCTTTTTTCATCGTAATTTCAAATACCATGTTCAACTGGTGCACTTTGAACGCTGCTAACCAGCATATTCCAAAATTTTTATTTTTGTAAAAAAACCGTACGCAGTGGGGCTTGTGGCATTATCTCCATTTTACCAACAGTAAATTAAAAATGATGATGAAGATCAGAAGTATCCTGCAGGTTTGTTATCCACTTGAAGATGGTTATGAGCTGACTTTCAGAGATGCTGAGCACTGCATAGGTGTTTGTATGTTGAAAAGCTCCTATTCCAGTGTGGGCTGAGCATGCTCAGCCCTTCCACATATCAGCCCCTACATGTCCAACCTGGCACCTGGAAAATGAGGTGGACTTCAGTAGTGACCACGTAGGAAAATTTGGTGCAAGTGAACAGTTTTTAGAGCTTCTGAGCATGGGTCAAGGGTACAGCCCAGCTGCCCTGTGCACCTCCTGGTAGCCTGGGGCTTCCTGAGGCATTGCATCAACCTGCCTCCTCCCCATGGTTCCTCCCATCCTTGCACTGTGGCACAGCTCCATGCAGAGTACAGTACCCAGCTCGTTCATTAAGCACCCTGCACAGTTTTCCCAACACCTAAATCGCACCTAAAGCCC
The DNA here is from genome assembly GCF_023634085.1 of Falco cherrug. Classification (NCBI taxonomy): domain Eukaryota; kingdom Metazoa; phylum Chordata; class Aves; order Falconiformes; family Falconidae; genus Falco; species Falco cherrug. The sequence goes on along the minus strand of NC_073701.1, from coordinate 76,117,838 downwards.
AGTGAAGATACACTTAAACCTCTGAATCTTGGAGATCAAATCAGCTTGCCTACTCTCAAGAGTAACACACAGATCTCTGGGCTAGGTTATAAGCTAGTAGGTGACCTGTTGTGGAGATCCTTGACATCTTCTACCTCAATTCTGCTGTGATCAAGAGACAGGTGAGGACCCCAGCATAACTGCTGGATTCACTCAAATTCTCTTCTAAGGCACTGAATTCAGTAAAAATCAAATAAAAGACAGTTGGAAGAGAAGGACTTGCAACCAGATACATGGAGTCGATCTGCCCATTTTCTTGCATCATGGATTAGCAGTTAAATTGCCTGTGGAGTCTGAGGCCTTGAGCTGCCCCCTCTTCTACCCCAGGAGGCCCTGAAGGGAGTAGCCGGGACGTGAGCCATGTACCTCTTCCACTGATTTTCCAGTGTCCTCTGTGCATGGGGAAATGTCTGGAAGTTTGTTGAGCTGCTTGTTCTTGCTGAAATCTTGCCTTAAAATCCATCTTCTCTGGTTTTTATGGGTAGATCACTCCTGTTTGGCATCAATTAGAGAAATGTCAATGGATGACTCAAATCTCTATTATTACTATTTTATTTTCTTAATAATGTTTGCCTTATTTGTTCACCAGTTAAAGCATGATCTCTAAAGCAAGGACTTTCTTCTTTATTATTCTGTACAGACATGCTGGCACAATAAAACCCGATCTCTAATTGTTCATGACTGTTACTATAATACAGATAATAGTGCATAAAAGTCAAGGGAAAATGAATTAAGACTTCATTGATTGTGGCAACAATAACAAAATACTTTCCCCTCTAAAAGACATTGTCATTATGCTTTGAGAGCTACATTCAGCTGGATTGACAGGCTGAAGTTGCATGGTAATTTGTAGTAATAGAGAGGTATCTTGATTAAAGTGGGAAAAAAAGCCATCGTTAGAAATTTAGAGCCATCTTAAAATTGCATTCTGTGTATGTATTCCTCAAGAATATATTAAGCAAATGTTCCCATGGCTGCATGAACTTCACGCTACCAACGTGCCTGCCTACATCACTTGTCCCGAGCCTGTTGTGCTATGACAGTCGGAACCCTTTCTCCCCAACTTTCCCCGTTGTGCCAGGCCTATTATTGTTTCTGCATTTTGTGTTTATCAGGATGTGATCGCATATTCAAGCTGAAATTACTGGGCTCTTGGACTTCATCAATTAAGATGCATTGAAGCCTCTTGCAAATGTGGAATGATATTGGGCAACGGTTATTATTGTAATTTCGAAGACAAGTTTGTAAACTAATTTCTGGCATATTATGACAAACAAATGTTGTGATCAGACTGCTTCCCCCATATCTGCCAATTTGTTATATTTCAAAGTGGAGTTGATTATATGTGGTGAAAAACCAGGCTTACAGAAAAATGCTCAAGAGCCCTCTGTTAAGATCCTGATCATCACCTGTCCTACCAGCTGATTTCACTGTTTGCTTGTCTGTTGTCAGTGTTGTGACTGATAATCATTTGCATGTTTTCAGAGATGGTTTACAAGAAAAATCTGTTCCAGGTCTTCTAAAAGGAATAATTCAATTTCCAAGAATATACCAATGAAAGTGAATTGCTGTTTGTAGGGAATGATTGATGTGGTTACATCTTTATCAGATGCTAAAATACATGAACTAGAGAAGAAGGCTACTAAGCCCATGCTGCTGTGTGGTGTGGTGGCAGCAGGGCTGACTTGCTGCTTTCTTGGTGCACGGTGGGAAGGGCAGAGACCTTCCGCACTGTTCCTGCTCAGCTGTTGCCGGCAGTGTTGGTAGGTGGAGAGAAGGGATTATGCCTTTGCATGGGCGCAGGGTCATGCTCACAGCTTGTGGCATGGCAAAAAGAGGTCTTTACCAATTACGGTACGTTGCTGAGATTAGAAAATTTGAGGTTAGATTGAAGTGAAAATTGTGAAGTTACTAAAAGGCATTTGTTCATTTGTGAGCATCACCTTGTGAGAGCCCAAGTCAGTCTTAAAGTGATTTAAGTCCAGCTGCCCTTGCTACAAAATCCCCAGGAAGAAAAAGTACAGTCCTTCACATGAAGTCCTTACTCCTTGAGGTAGGGTTGTTCCTCAGTAATGCACCATTGGATTTTATTACTGAATGAAATCCATTATTCTGGGATGATTATATCAGTCCAGGCAGAACTTATTTTGTAGAGTTATTGAAAGAGAAGGAGAAAGAATGATGATTTCTAATTTCTTTAACAAAATATGCGTTCATATTTTATCAGTTTATCTACTGCTTGAGTTTAATTATTTTTTGTGACCTACTGTCATATGAACACTGACTTTTGCTTCTAAAAAGAAAGAAGATATGCCTTTTAGTTCAAAACTATAACTTCAAGACATTAAAAACCTTAAACTAGGATTTTTTTTTTACATATATCAAATAAATCAATATACTGTAATTCTTGCCTCATTTTAACCCTTAGGAAAAATAATGCAATTACTAAAATTAGTGCAGCTTGTAACCAAAGCAATTGGCTTTTCATAAGGCTTAACTTGAGCTGGTTGAATGCTTGAAGAAAACAAACCTTCAGGGGAAATCCATGAGATACATGAGTACAATATCCAACCTCATTGCAGGAAAGTAAAGATGCTTTACAGCTGTGTGAGAGAGTTGTGTTTTTTTTTTTAATAACATCAAATTTTGTAGCTGGATATTGAAAGACCTTGTGGTGTTTTGGAAAGATTTGGCATTGGTCAAAGCACCCTCATGGAGTTCTAGTTTATTTAAATACAACTATTTAATTAATTACTTGACAATGCTTATTTTGGCAGTTATTACAGAAAATTATGAAACATTTTACATAGCAGATTATTAATAAAGTCAGTATTTTGCTCCTCTAACACTCTGACATTTGCTATATGTCTGCTTCTGGATAAACAACTGACACAAATATTCTGTGACGCTAGAGTCATGCTCCAGTCATATGGCATCACAGTCACCTTGACGTTCTCTGACATGCCGGAAAGATGATGTAATTATTAGAAGGCTGAATCAATAAATGCTGACAGCATTAGCTGTTAGGATGAAGAATATTAGCATTAATGAAGTCTACATTAAAAAACATATCTTTAAGAGCTGTTTTATCCTGCAAGTCTTAATTTTTAGGAAGATTAAGTTTAAATTTTTAATTTTGATGTGAATTTGTTGAAATATTCCATCTGCTTGCTCAGCACGTGTATATATTGAGCTGATTATTTTTTCCTTGTAAATGAAACTGTGATTTTTAGATTCCATAATAAAGGTCATGGTAGATATTTCTCCTTGTTAACTACCTACTTAAATTTATCACTGAATATGTAATAAGTAATATCTCGGGGACTAGTGACCACCCAGTAGTCATAATTCACCTAAAGAGGCAGCTTTGTGATAAACTTTACTTAAGGAGGGCAGAGATGTAAGAAACTCTTTAAAAAAATCTTCAGTCATAATCTGCCAAGAGTTCAACTAAACAAACCAAATGAATGTGCTTTTTAGCTGCAGTTTTCCCTGAGACTATCAAGGAGGTGTATGTGAGCTTCCAGCTGAAGTTTGGCTAAAGATTTAGCATGAATATGGAATTCAGATTTGCTCTTCAGAATTTATCAAATGTGATAATCTGAAGGACTTTTTGCTTAGCATGGAACAAATAAACGTTTATTTGTTCTTCACTGAAATATGCTGACTGGGATATGTAAAATTCAAAAACATTTTCTATCCTGAGAAATAATCCTGAGGAATTGAGTTACTGAATTTTTAACATTTTTTTTTTTTTTTTTTTTTTAAACCAGGAACATTTAGGGGTGGGTTCTGTGTTTTACTCCTAGATGGATCTCCTCAGTCTATTTCTGAGGATTCTTTCATTAGATACATCATTTTTACTGTGCATGATGTGGGCAACTTAGCTGGCTGGCTGAGGTATTCACACACAGATGGGCCTTCAGGTGCCCCATTTCCCAAGGACCGACACTGAAATGCAAAGTACTTCTGGAGATGTAATTTTCTGACACTAGCTGCTGTTCATCCAGAGGAATTTTAAAAGATGTCTGTCATATTCCGTGATGGCAGGGGGTTGTGGCTAGCAGCTGAGCTGGTGCCCCTGGGCTTCCTTCCTGCTCTGGGGAAAGACACGGGTCATCTTCCCCTGCAGTAGCCATCTGCACTAGTCTGATTACTTGTCTCTAAAACTACCCATTTCTTTATGCTGATTTTAGAAGGACCCAAGGTGAGTAGCTCAGCTCTGGACTCAACAAAAAAAGTTACAGATCACATTTTCTTCTTTATTTAATGGAACAATGTAAGACTGTAAAACATATGGAGCATTGGGAATGCAAATGCTGCAAGGACAACGATACACTATTACAATATGGTATCGGTCATGCCGTTAATTGTTAGACTGGCTGGGAGAGGGGGAATTTTGTGGGGAAAAAGTGAATGTGAAGGGCACTGTAGCTGCACCTTGTAGGGAGATGATGTGCAAGATACATACTGTTCTTCAGGGCAAACAGCGCAGTGTGTTGGTGAGCTGATTAACCACTGAAGCAATAGGATTAAACTGGACTGTTCCGAAGCTTTGTAAGTTTGCGGTTACATAAATATGCCCAAGGAATAAGTTGTATTCACTTCATATGAAAAAAGCTAGATTCAGTGAACTCATAGGGATGGGACAGTTTAGCTTATAGAGACTGAGGGACTTTGTAAAGTAGAACACCTTGTTTCATAGGTTTTGGACTTAATAGCATATGAAGCATTTTGAATTTGATTGGGATGTTCCTTAGAAAACTAGCTTTTAAAATCTTAACCGTTATCGTAAGAAATATATAAAGTTTATTAGAAGTGTGCAATAGTCCACGGAAAAAAAAGCTGTCTACTTCAAGTAGGTTATGAGAATATTAAGTTTAAAACAGAGAAGTCAGTGGCATAGTATCTCTGGCCCATAGCAGAGGACTTCAGTCTGGTAAGTTTAATTGCTATCCAAAGAACAAATTTACAAAGACAATGTAAGGTCAGCTTACAACTGGTTAATTTTCTTTGGCTTTTCTGTGACTGAGCTTTACAACATTGACGTAAGTAAAATATGGAGGTTTAAATTGTGTATTTATAAAGAATTACTCAGGAAGTTTTGGTATAGCTCCAACTTAGATTTGAGTGTAAAGCAATCATTGAAATACAGATTTTTACACTTAAGAAGGAAATAAAACTTTTTCTTCTGAAATAAGCTTTTTTTAAAAGCAAATGTTGGGGCTTGTATGAATTCCTGATCTCTTCCTTTCCATCCTTATCTTTAGGAAGGTGGATACTGCCTAATTACGGTCCCAAGTAAAAATCTCACTGTAAAGAGGTTTTAAAATGTTATCTGGTCCAGGGTGTACATTCATGCATCTCAGAATAGGGATATTCACTACAGCCCCGTTATACTGAGTCTAGGGTCAGATTCAACGATCCATACTCGGGTATCTGCAGAAAGTCGAGGGTTTCTATGCCATCACGCAGCCTCCAGCACCTGCCAGAGGAGAACATGGAACCCCCTCAGGTCTTGTATCTTCTGGATGCCTCAAGCATGTCAGGTGTTGTTAGACATCACTGTGCACTTGATACAGCTGATGACATGTAGGAAATTAGTGTCCTAAGGCGGACACGTGTCCCACACCCTGAGCTGATCAGACCTCACCATCTGTGAGAAGCCAAGACCTCTTGCTCACATGCAGGCACGTCTACATTGTCTCTGTCTGGAGCCAAGTCCCACCCTGGCTTTTCTCCTTCAGAGACTCAGGTTATTGTCTGGTTTTGGTAACAAACCACTTCATACTTCAGCCTTGGGAATAGCTGAAGTGCAGCTATGGCTTCCTTTAAGCATAGCTTAAAAATTACAGGAAGCATTTTTTTTTATTTAATAAGTACGTTTATTTAAGGGAAATTCTATTTCATGCCACCTTGCTGGCACAGGGTAAAAAAAAAAAGGAAAGGTTACTGTTAAAAGAATCTGGTTTTACACTGGCTGTGGAATTTGTGCTATTGCAAACCCTCTGAAGTGCTTTCTCAAAAGCTGGTGTAGAAGAGTCTCGCCAGGACAAGTGGCTTTTCATATGTTGTTTTATTGACTCACATTTGATTGTTTCCCATGTGTATTTAAAGGCTGAATTCCAGTCTGTAGTGAATGACTCAGAAAGTGATTTTGAACTGAATTCATTTGCAGTTTCTAACAGAGGCATCTGCCGACCAGTTCTGAAAAGGTCCAGGTTCTTGAGTCCTACCTGTTGTAATCTTGTGGTATGCTTTAATTTGAGCCTTCTGTGCTTATCCAAGATATTTCCATATAAATGAATGAAATGAAATATAAATAGCTTTAAAAACCAATGCCAGTTATTTAAAAAAACCCACCCTTCTATGGTACCACGTTAAAACCTCACTGAACTAGTGCTTACTTTCGTGGATCATAGTCTAACACAAAGAACAAAAGATCCTGCTTTGTCTTCATTTTTATTGTCTGTCTTAATTGACAAAAATTTTCCTCCTTGTTTTACTAGTAAAAGAAAATATACAGTATTGCCTCTACTTTGTCATAAATCAAGACAGCTTGAAGGCAAGTAGTTGCACCAGTGAAAAAACATGAACTCTGGAACTGATGAAAATGGATACAGTCAAGTGGATATTTTCAGGGGAAATAATCATAGGTATGGTATTATGAGTTCCACAAGCCATATGAATAAAATACCCTGTTTCATGAAAATTTAGTAATAATTCTAAACACAGAGGAACTTGCACTTTAATATTAAATCTTCATCCATTTTATTTGCAGTTTTTTTCCTTGAGAATTTTTTTTTAAATATACTTCTACAGTTTTCAGAATAACAGTGAGAAACTATCAATCCAATTAGAGCAGCCATGGCACTCAAGAAAGTAAAAACTGATAGCATGGTAGGAAGCTATAAGTAGTTTAAAAATTATTCTAATCAAGGGAAAATAGCTTAGAGTCTTCATAAGCAGATTTTGTATTTTTTGTGCCCTGAGGACAAATAATAAATCTGTAGTGTTTCAGGAAGCCAGCATAATGAAATGACCTTTTTTAAAAAACTGGGATTTTGGGGAGGGAAATATATGATCATATTGCAGCTAGATTGCTATTAAAGTAATATACTGCTTCATATGCAACGAGAAAGGTACCTGCAGCAACACTTATTTGAGTCAGACAGCATTGAATCGAACTACTGTTAAATGCTAACCTGTCTTTTTCTGCTTGAGGCAGTGCTTTCTGCTCATGTGATGTAAGAGAGAAACGGTGAATATTCATTTGATATCCAGGTAATTCTTATTTTTGGCAGCTTGATCTAAGTACTGCCTGTTTGTATATGAACCTTGCTTGGTATGAGTCCATTTAACTGTGGCATTTTCAGAGTAATTTGAGCTTTGCTTTGAAAAAAAATAATGAATGATTAGTGCAAGTTTCTAAAAGTGAATTTCTGATATTGAGAGCCTGGAAACTATGCTGCTTCTAAGAAGATGTAATTTTATTTGAGAAAAGATAAGTTAGTAAAATATTAACATCAGGGCTTGATCACAATTTAAACTCGATGCTTATTCCAGCAGCCCCCACAGTTCGGGGGCGATTGGCCCGTTGCGGTGCCGGTGAATTGTTCCCAGGACCAGGCAGGGGTTCAGTCTGGCTCTGATCCCTGTGCTGCAGGAGCCATGGCAATGATGCAGCTTGAATGTCTGTGGATTTAAGCTCTGTCTTAAAGCTGGTTATAGTCGTTTATCTCCCAAATTCCTGTTGCAAAATTGTTTCAATGCTTCATTTGCCTAGTGATTAAAAGAAGGTCTAAATTACAGTAAATTTATTCAAGTCTAGTTTCCACCCTTTGTTCATATACCATGATTGTCCTTTGGCTTAAACAGCTCCTTTAAAACCCCGTGATAGTTAGCGATAGCAGTCAGCCTCTCTCTAAACAAGACAAGCTTTTTCTCTCTCCTTTTATGACATATTTTACATTCTTCTCATCATCCTAGTAGTCCTTCTCTGCAGCTGCTCCAGCCTAAGTTAATCTTTTTTGAACACAAGCGTTCATAATTACGCACAATAATTGAAGTGATGTCTTAGCAATGCTTTACCAGTACTGTACTAATACTCCCCCCATCGTTACTACAAATAATTGAGCTGATGTATTTTAGGGCAGTTTGCCTTTTTTCACATCGGTAGCTCATTGTCAGACTGCGATTAACTGATGTGGATTGAGCTTTCTCCTCCTCAGTCATTTCTAGTTTATAGCTGGAAGTATTCTTGTTATTGTCTAAAGTGTATGACCTTACACTTTCTACAAGAGGCAATGAATCCACTTGTACTTTTTTCCAGTTGTTAATTGTACTCTGTTTAAAAAGGTGCCTAACTTCTAATTTTAATATGCCTTGTTTCAGCTTCCAGGAGCTGGTTCTTGCTATGTCTTTTATGATGTATCAGAGTCCTTTATTAGGGGATATTTTCTTTATGTTAGGATACTTGTCTACTGAAATCAAATTAACTTCTCAGTTTCAAGAAATAAATTATAACCTATTGAACACTAAGTTTTTAGTGTAAGGAATCTTTTTTATATCTAAGCAGAAGGTATAAGGCAGATTGCTACAGTGTGAAGAAAAGCTAATTTTCAGCTTCCTTCCAAAAGTGTGAACCCCAGCATCATGACAGATACTCTTGTCACCTCAATTCATAGAATCGAGGAATGGTTTGGGTTGGAAGGGACCTTAAAGATCATCTAGTTCCAGCCCCCCTGCCATGGGCAGGGACACCTTCCACCAGACCAGGTTGCTCACAGCCCCATCCAGCCTAGCCTTGAGCACTGCCAGGGATGGGGCACCCACAGCTGCTCTGGGCAATTCAGTGCCTCCTGCCCTCACAGTAAAGAATTTTTTCCTAATCTCTAACATAAATTTATCTTCTTTCAGTTTAAAGCCATTCTTCCTTGTCCTATCACCACATGCCCTTGTAAAAAGTCCCTCTCCAGCTTTCTTGTAGGCCCCTTTAGGTACTGAAGGCTGCTCTAAGGTCTCCCAGAGCCTTCTCTTCTCCAGGCTGAACAACCCCAACTCTCTCAGGCTGTCTTCATAGGAGAGGTGCTCCAGCCCTCTGATGATTTTTTGTGGCCCTCCTCTGGACTTGGTCCAACAGGTCCATGTCCTTCTTATGTTGGGGGTCCCAGAGCTGAATGCAGTACTCTAGGAGGGCTCTCACGAGGGTGGAGTAGAGGGGTGGAATCACCTCCCTCGACCTGCTGGCCATGCTTCTTTTGATGCAGCTCAGGACACGGTTGACTTTCTGGGCTGCAAGCACACATTGTCAGTTCATGTTGAGCTTCTCATCAACCAATGCCCCAAGTCCTTCTTCTCAGGGCTGCTCTCAACCCATTTTCTGCCCAGCCTGTATTTGTGCTTGGGATTGCCCCAACCCAGGTGCAGTACTTTGCATTTGGCCTCATTGAACTTCACGAGGTTTGCATGGGCCCACCTCTGGAGCCTGTCAGTGTCCCTCTGGATGGTGTCCCTTCCCTTCAGTGTGTTGACTGCCAGTCAGCTTGGCGTCATCAGCAAACTTGCTGAGGGTGCCCTTGATCCCAGTGTTCATGTCACTGACAAAGGTGTTAAACAGTGCTGATCCCAATACTGACACCTGAGGAACACTGCTTGTCAGTGGTTTCCGCTTGGACATTGAGCTGTTGACCACAACTCTTCAAGTGTGACTATCCAGCCAGTTCCTTATCCACCGAGTGATCCATCTGTCAAATCCATGTCTCTCTAATTTTGAGGCAAGGATGTCATGCAGGACACTGTCAGATGCTTTGCACAAGTCCAGGTAGATAATGTTAGTTGCTCCTCCTTTATCCACCAGTGCTGTAACCCTGTCGTAGAAGGCCATCAAATTTGTCAGGCACAATTTGTGCCTAGTGAAGCCATGTTGGCTGTCACCAATCATCTTGTTTTCCTCCTTTCTTGGACCTCTTCCCTCCAGGGCTTTATCCTGTGGTACTCTACCAAGCAGATCCCTGAAGAGGTCAGAGCCTGCTCTCCTGAAGTCCAGTGTAGCAAGCTTGCTGTGAGCCCTTCTTGGGGTTCTCAGGATCTTGATCTCCCTCATCTCATGGTCACTGCAGCCGAGGCTGCCCTTGAGCTTCATGTTCCCCCCCCAGCCCCTCCTCATTGGTGAGAACAAGGGCCAGCATAGCACCTCTCCTTGTTGGCTCCTCTGTTGCTTGGAGAAGGAGGTTATTGTCAGCACACTCCAGGAACCTCCTGGATTGCTTATGTCCTGCTGTATTGTCCCTTCAACAGGTATCAGGGTGGTTGAAGTCCACCATGAGGACCAGGGCTTGTGTACGTGAGGCTGTTCCTATCTTTCTCTAAAGGGCCTCATCCACTTGGTCTTGCTGGTCGGGTGGCCTGTAGCAGACTCCCATTATAATGTTACCTGTCCCTGTCCTCCCTTTAATGCTGACCCATCAGCTCCTCATCCATCCCAATAGAGGGGGGCACATAAGAGGGTGAAACCCCCTCCTCGTCTGCCCTTCTTACGGAGCCTGTTTATAGAAAAATATCTGTTTCAGTGCTCCAGTCACAGAAGCCATCCCACCATGTCTCTGTGACACCAATAGGTTCATAGCCCTAGAGGCCTGCACACATCTCTTAACTCCTCTCGTTTATTTCCCTGTGCTGTGTATTTGCATAGAGGCATTTAAGCTGAGCCCCTGGTGAAGCTGACATGCTGGCTGGAGCAGCTGAAAGTCCTTTGTACTGCTCTTCAGGTGCTCTCCTGCTGACTCACAATCCCTTTCCAGGCTCTGGGCATCCCTTTCTGACACTGGCACCAAACTGGTAGGAGCGGGATGGATTGAGGTTCCCTTCCCCTGGCAGCTTTAGTCTAAAGCCCGCTTCACTTTGCTCTGTTGTTCACTTTGATGCTCTTCCCCCTCTCTGACAGATGGACTCTGTCAGCCCCCAGTAAACCAGGTTTCTCAAAGTGAGTCCCATGGTCTAAGTAGCTGAACCCTTGGCTGCAGCACCAGTCCTGTAACCGTTTGTTGATTTGCCAGCTTTGGCTGGCCCTTTCAAACCCCTTCCATTTGACTGGGAGGATTGAAGAAAAAACTACCTGTGCTCCTGAGTCCCTTACTGCCGCTCCCAGGGCTCTGTAGTCATCCTTGACACTCCTCAGACTGCTCCTGGCTGTATCACTGGTGCCCGTGTGAGACAAAAGCAGCAGATAACGGCCAGTGGACTGTATGAGGCTTGGTAGTCTCTCAGTGACATGCCTGGTACGAGGCCCCGGTAAGCCTCATACCTTTCTAGAGTGCACATCGTGTCAGAAAGTGGGTACTCCAATTCCTCTCTGGAGAGAGTTGCCTACTACTGTCACCAGTTGCCTTTTCTGAGTTGCAGTGGTGGTTATACAGGGAGCAGGCTGGACTGCCTTACTCAGCTCCAGTGTCTGTCCTGATGTGATGGGTCTTTACTCTTCAGTCTGCAGAGCAGCTCTGCAAGAGCACCCCAGGCTCCGAGGAGAAGTCTCTTCCTCCTGCAGGTCCTTGCAGTTGCAAGCTTCCATGTCCCTACAGGTCTGTGTGGGTTCTGGTTGGTTTTGCTTTGTTCTTAAGGTGGACTCTGTTGACCAAATACTCTCTTTACCATATTCCATCTGTCTAACCTGATTCGGGATTTGTTCCCACTTGGCCAATGTTTTATCATTCAGAAAACGTCGCAGTTGGTGATTTCAGATCTGCTTCCACGATACTGATGAAAATGCTAACTAACAGCAGTACTCACAAAAGTGCCATTTAACGGTGATTTATAAGGGACAGCTGGCCGAAGTGACTCTTGTGCTTAATGCCATAAATGTATGGTTTGATATTGTTTGGGACTATTTTTGAATATAGAGATATTACATTTTTAAGTTAAGTACCTCAGAAAAGGCTAAAAATGGTACTCTCAAACTAAGTGAATTGGAGTTGATAAAAAAATTCAGAATATTCTGGATACAAATATATTATTTCAGTGAAAGCAGATTCTATCATTTTCCTGCTCTGCTAATTAACAATGGAGAAGAGTAGTTATTATGTGAAATTCAAGCCGTTCAACAATTCACTTGATTAAAACATGCAGAATAATACATGTTAGTCAAATACTGTTTTCCTCTGAGATCCCATTAAAAATTTGATCAAAGTTTAATTACAGCATAGGCCAGTTACGTTTAGATGACACTGAAAACATCAAGGCCTTTCAAATAATGGGAATGAAGCAAAGGGAGTCGACAATTGTCATGAACCAAACTGGAAGTCTGCAGATTTCCTTTTCAACCAAATGGCTGCACAATACAGAGAATAGTGCTCTTTCGGTGATGGCACATCACAATGAAAAGATATTTTTCATTCTTTGAGGGTCACTTTAGTTCCAGAAGTCACTTGAGGGCTTGATAGGTATGTACAGGAGCTCTGGGATTTTGTGAGCATACCGTTCTGAGGAGATAGCTGACACAGAAACCAATATACGCTGGTTTCATGAACCCTGGTGGTTTGCTTTGGGATTAGCTGTTTGATATTTTCTTGAGTCCATTTCTTTTTAAGAAGGAAGGTGAAGATAGCTCTGTTTGACAGTTCTCTAGTGAAGATTGTAATTTGGGAGCTACTTGAGGAAACAGGTTGAGGAAATGGGTTGTAGTGCAAATCCAAACAGGGAAATCTGAAGTCTACAAAAAGCATGGAAGCTGGTAGAGTAGGAAGAACGGGATAGCGGAGAGGTTAAGGGGAAAGAGGTTTGCTGAAACAATGAAAGTGAGGGAGGCGTAGGCATGAGAACAGAGGAACTAACAGAGATGAAGCTGTTCAAATCAAAGTGTATCTGCTTCTTCCTTGTGAAAATTAATCCAAGAACTCAGATGTTGGGTTCAAGAGAATTAGGACTAACGGTTTGTACAAGATGCATGGAAGTTTGTAAATCAGCCTTCAATGCAGGGTCAACATTCCTGGGATGTGCTGCGATATGTAGCATAACTGCATTTTTAAATTTAATGTAGCACAGTCCATTGGTGGTCCTTCAGGAAGCAGTGAAGAACAGGATGTTCTTTCTTTGAGCAGTTATAGGGAAGAACCGCATGACCACATCATAGCTCTGTAAAGCTCCATGGGGAAAACACAAGCCTCAAAGCAGAAGTACTGCTATGCCTGCTTAGATCATCCCACCAAAGACAGACTTTCCTTCAGGAAATCTCATCTGGACAGAAGTCTCAGAGACTCTAAAATAAGTTTTCTATGATATGCTGGATTTTAAGACATACTACATGCACAAAAAATGTGTACTGATGTAACAAGAGGAGTTCCTAGGAAGGAAGCTGTGATCAAATGTATATTCTCTAGCAGAGATCCATTTCTAACAGGATAAAGAGATCCTATACTCTCCTAGCTTACTCATTTTCCCTGTAAGAAGACCTATAATGATATGAAGCACTTACATCTCTACACGTATAGTTGTAGATATAGTTATTTAACTATTACTTTCTTGTCCAGATGCTCTGAGGCGTTTCAGACTCAGCTTTAAATATAGCCATGCATTCATTTTTATGAGTAATACATCACATTAAAATTATCCGCTTCAGCAGCAAAGACTTGTTTGTTTCAAAGGTTCTTGAAGACTGTTTTCAACTTTGCTGCACTAGTATAGCATCTGTTCTTACCTTCATGATTTTAAAGCACCCCAGAGAGATCACCAAAACCAACCTGCCTCACCCCCCACTACTCAGAGATTTTAACCTCTCTTCACTTCAGCCTTTTTTTGCTCTCCTTAATGACGTTCTTTAAACAATCTTGAAGTAACTCTTATTTTTTTCCTACTTCAAAAGTAAATTAAATTTACTGAGGTAGCCATCCCTAATGGCATAATTCTCCTAAAACAATCCACCCACATTACGTGTCCCTGAAGACTGCTATTTGCACTGAGTAGAATTAGTTATACAAAGATTTAAAATCTCTGAATGCCACATCTGTAGTGAATACTGGGAACTTGTTTTGGTTCATAGAACATGATAGTCAGTGTAAAAAAAAGTGCCTGCTAGCAAGAAAAAGATTTTTCCTTCATTTTCTTGGAAATAGCTGTATTGTAGGGCTAGCTAAGGGCAATCACAATCTCTTTTTGTTGCATATATTGATTTTTTTGCTCTGTAATCCTTATTATCAAGCAATGCCTGAAACTTTTGTGCAACTGAATGGGACATAAGTTATAGGTAGCCTTCTGCAGAACCCATCACAGGCACCTGTCTCTCCATGTTGTTTATAAATGGAGTGTAATCATTTACTGTGTGAGGAATGGCTCATTAAGCATCTAAATTATAGGTTTAAGTGGTCTGGACTATACCCGTGGAAGTTATCAGAGGCTAACCACTGAAGTGTTTACTCAGTTTTTATAGAAGTTTTAAAACTTTATGTGTTCTTATCAATAACAGACTTAAGCAGCTGAAAGCTAATTTGGAGGTGACCACATGGGTCTAATTATTCAGGGAAGTGATTTCAGCATAGCCAAACTTAATGATAAGATAGTTCAAGTGGTATAAGTTGCTGATATGCATTGGACAGATCTGGGCTTAGGTCACACTGTGAGGGTCTGTGTATTTGCATGCGATAAAATGCTTAATATCCTTGATTTTCTATTTTAAAAATATCTCTTAAATACATAATCTAAGAAGGAACAAGGAAAAAAGAAACATTCAAAAGCTGGAAGAGAATATTGCACATTTTGCATGGTTTTAGTCTTTCCATTATTATTATTTCCCTATGGCTTTCAAAGTAAGCCTATCTATTTTAAGCTTAGATGTAATTTCCAAAGAGCTGTATGTACTCCGTACTACACTGCATAGAGTTGTGTAAGTAATAACAACCTGCATGTATCTCCAGAAAAAAATATTCCCGTATACACCTATATGCAGAGTATCGGCAACCCTTGAGCTTTGACATATTGCAGGGACAACCTGCACTGCTGGATATTTCATAATTTTAAAATGAAAAATAGATGGAAAAAGAATTGTGGAAATTATTTCAAATTGAAATGTGGCAATTCATCGAGATAAACTGCAACATAAAGACTAGGCAGTGTTCTTGAGCACGGAGTGTATAAAATTAATTACAGCCACAATTAGTGATCACAAATGCTCTTATCATGAATATTTTTTTTGTAGAAGTGGGACACGGGCATTCCCCACTGCATCATGTCTTTGCTTGCTTGCAGACATGCAGTAGCTTCCTCAGGAGGCCACAGTGACGCTGTCCTCAGTCTCACTCCAGAATGGCTCTGTCACCTTTTGGATTCACTCGTGTGAAAGTAGGCATCAGCTACCCAAGAAGCATATTTTAACCAATAGTCCCCTTCGTCAGTGATGATTTGGCCATGGCACTCCATAATAACTCCTGTCAGCCAGCTTTAAGCTCCCATGTTTTTCCAGATCAAACTATCTGGCATATTTGGTTCTATTTGTAGATCTACTCAGTTTTGGTAAGCATGTTATTTACCGGAAATATCCTTTTATATACTAGTTCCTCTATCAATGGGGAACAAGATCCAGAAGCACTAAGTCCATTCATAGATTAATAGATGCCTTCCCAGAAAAGCATCAGTATCAGAATAGAGAACACAGACATGTGGAGAAGGGTTGATATTTGTGAGAGCTGATGTTACAGCGTGAGACAGCAAAGTCACAACTGCAAAGTAGCTGAAAGTCCTAGCAGGAAACCATCTCAATTAGCATACGTGGCTGGGCTGAGATTAATGTAAATCAGGAAATCTGCTCATTTTCTGAATTGCTAATCTGTTTTGAACAAGCAGAAATGTAGGTAAGACCTAGAGATGGAAAGTCAAATTTCTCCTTTTCTGACACACACACTTTCCTATTGATTTCATCATATTGCAAAGCAATAATGAAGGGGGGAACTTTGCTGTAGGGCTGCAGCTCTTTGAGATATTTTTCTTGTTAAGTGCACATTAGCAGGTCAAAAGGGAGAGCCATGTTTTAATCTTCGTATTTTTAGCCTTCTCTTCACATGTTAATGGGACTACTGCTCTGTAGTTCAAGTCTCTTGGGCGTTACTTTGACTTATTGTATTTTTTAAAACTTTTTAAAAAAACTGCAGTAGAATCTTGGAACATACATCCCACTACAGTCGCAATGGGGGTTATTTACTCAGAGACAGGTTTTCAGCTAAGTGTTCATTCGTGGAACTGAATCAAGCAAGTTTTAAGATTAAATTCAAGCATCTAGTTGAAAGACCCACAGTAGGAGCACTGGAGGTGCTCTGCTCCCACTCACCCCCAGCATGTCACGGCCTGGAGCCCAAATATTTTTTTCTCACTTCCGTCCCAGATCTTGAAATGCAACTCAGACCACTTCCAGGTGATAGTTTGCTTGGTTTTCTCCTCATATTGCGATAGTTCTAGATGAAGCTTTCTTCCTTCCAGCAATGCCGTGGTTCATAGAGGTCACGTAGTGAAGGTCCCCTGCACCCTATTTCTGTAACATACTTGATTTTCACACACATTGTGGTATTAGCTGCTGTCACATGAACATTGACTAGGCTTCAGATGTGTGTATTGTTTATGTTTTAATTTTTTTCCCCCTATAAGTGGATAGGACACCAACCATAGAGGGGGCTGCATCTCACCCATGTCTGTGGAGCTGTGTGTGCTGGGCAGGGGGATACAGCTCAGCCCTGTCATTGGGCTGACCCAACAGCAACTGCATTACAGCACTCCCAGGGCAGCATTTTAAGATCCCATACTGGACATGAAAAGATGGCAGATGATCAGCCTTTCGTCATAAAGTGCTCTTTTGAGCATAAACACTTCAATAACAGCAGTCTTTTCCCCCAAAATTACTGTTTACATTGACTGATATTTTACAAGAGGGTTACTGGTTGGTTTGTTTTTTTTTCTTTGGGGTAGTTCGCTTTTATTTGCCTTTCTTGTATCTGATCTGGAAGTGCTCTTGCATATTTGGAATTGGTAATGTTTTGTCTAGAACAAGTAAGTTTCAGGCGATGGAATGAAATGCAGAATTACTTTCTCCTCTGATTTCTTGCAACTCTCAACTAAGAATATGTGTTGTCAGATAGAAATAAAAGGGCAGCGTTATGATTTTCTGGCTGTCCTATGTGTCTTAATATATACCATATGGCTGGGGGAAATTGCACCAGATTTTTTCTCATTACTTTTTTTTTTTCTCACTAGAGTTAAAAGTAGTAATATGGAAAGGAATGAGTAAAATAATTTGCTCTCCCTCTGGACTTGTTGGCTGTGATTATTCTGTCTTATTTTAAGTGTAAAGTTTTGTATTTAGGTTTTGTTTCCTGAAAGTTTTGCAGCTGTTCATTTTTGTCAGCTTGTAACGTTTTCTGAGGAGCTTTTTTTTTTCCACGGGTACCATTCTACTTTCGGGGGCAGAAATTCAGACTGCTGGGCATGCTGCTGTGCTCTTTAGTAACTTCTTAGTGAAATACTCTTAACAGTATAGTCCATTGCTGATTAGTGTGGGAGATGCAGCATGAAGTTGCAAAGAGTGGGATCATTGCAGTATTTAAGGTAGAACAAAAGCCAAGTAAACTGTTGCCCATTTCATAAGGGAAAGGGAACAACTGCCAGACTCTGCAGTGATCAAGTTCCAGTTTTCTGTTTTGTCCTGCAATAATCACAAAAAAAGAGGCATAAAGAATTAAAGCAACTGTTTTGAGTGTTTGTAGAAAAGGCATTTTTCTCTTTTGCCAAACATACTATGGAAGTCTGCAAATCATAGTTGATACTTCTACTTTGGTGATGAAAGTGTGAGAAGCATGTAACAGGGAAATACTTTGATTTTCAAACTGCAGCTTTACAGAGTACCTGAATACCAATGCTTCTGCCTCTGTTGCCCCTGCGCACCTCCCTGGTGACAGCAAGGTGACGCTGCATGGCCAGGGTATCACCCTGGTGGGGTCAGTTGGGCGTTGGTGGCTGGCGCTGCTTTCAGCCTGCTGGCACCTCCAAGCTCCCCCCCTCTTGCAGTCAGTACACAGCACCTGTCTGAGCACACACTCACCCACCCGGGGATGATTTAGCTCAGGCTTAAAGCCTTGTCACCACTGCCAGCCAGAGCATCCTCAGTTTGGGTCTTCTGTGCTATAAAAGCTGTAAATGTGATAGCTTTATGGTTACAGAGGAGGTAAATCCAGCAGGTTTTCTCTTGATATGTCAGAACATCTGTGGAGCATACAGGTGGTGTACAGGGCTGTGCTTCCTTCCACCACTTGTGTTCTGGAAAGAGATACTGGTGGGTTTCAGCCAGCGGTGTTGAATCTCAGCATAGTTTCAAAAAACGAACAACTGGAGATTGACAATTTTAATTGAAATGTCTCCATTCAACCCACAAAACCATTTTTCCTTCCCTGTTTCTCCTTTACCTCTCCCACTAACTTGTTTGGTGGTTTCTCAGCTCCTTTCAATCCCTTTTTAGAGGCTGAGAATGACCATGGTGCCCATTAAGCAGCTTTACTTACAGTTCTAGTTTTTATATTTATGAATCCTGAGGAATTTGTAACTCTTTCCTCAACTCCCAAAGAGGCAAACCAGTGCTTCTGTGTCGCTAGTGTCAACTGCTGAAAAAAATGCAAATGTCTTCACTCCTGAACACAGTGTTAACAGACGCTGTAACTAGTGTTCATGAATTGCACGTTGTAGTGCTTGGCCATGTTTAAATGTATGAAGATAAAACCATATTCTGTGATTGCCACAGCCAGCTTTTCCCTCGCAGATGTGTAGCTCCTGCACACAACCTTTCCTGAGCAGATAGGAAAGGCTTTTACAGGATACCCCTGCCCCAAAAATCTCCCAGAGGCTCTGGGACTGGACGTACCCAGGTCACTTCAGTGTTCCAGCAAGGGACTGTGGGGCTGTAGAAGGCCTTACACAGCTCACCTGAATGTGGGCATTGCCGAGATGTGGGGAGGGGGTCAGGAGACCTGGAACATCTCCAGGAGTGCTCCTCTGGATAGAAACTACCTCCTGTCTCCAGTTTTGTGGAGTTGTTGCAGCCGGTGCTGACGAGGGACACACTGTGGCTTCTGTATGCAATACATGGTTTCAAGTTGACTTTCAGATTGTCTGAGATACGGAATTGGGGAATAGGACAGAATAACTTGCATAACAACATCACTCCAAAACAGGAAGAGATGCCTGTAAATGACAAATACTCCGACTGTAAAAAGATTTCCGTGGAAGTCCCTCTGGTTTCATTATATAGTTATCCTTATTGATTGGTTTGACTGATGTAATTTGCTTTGGAGGAAACTATTAATTTTTAAAACATCAGAGTTCACCAATGATGTTGATAACAGAGATGTAATTAGGGAGGGTGCAAGTGCAAAGAAGATACCAGACGCTGAATGTGTCCTTCAGGGACTGAGGCAGTGATGGCAGTGCTGGCAAATGCAAAATATGTCTGTGGGCGAAGGATCAAAATAGAGGAAACGCGTTACAAGCCAGACTGCTGCCAGAAACCATTAAGTTCATTTAAAACAAATTAGAGAGACTTATCCGTTTTGTAGGTAAAGCCTTGAAGCCATTATCCCATAGTCATACCAGACTATAGAGGAGCAAACAGGATATTGGGATGTGTCACTAGCACCAGTATAGCCAGAGAAGGGGTGTGGTGAGCTGCAAATGGCTCAGCCCAGTACAGCTAAAGTCTGGGGTGAAGATTAGTTAATTAATTTTTTTTTTTGGAAGCTAATGCTTAATAAAGGTTGCTTTATAGATCCAGCCAGGATGTATGTGTTACAGATGAGGGCTGGAACTTTTTACTGGGCCGTGTGGTTGTTTTCTAGTTGTGGCACAGCAATGTTTCATTTGATGTTACTTGCACTGGTAAGCAGGGAGGTTTGGTTGGTTCATGGCTCTAAGTGAGCAGGTCAGTATGGCTTTGTCAGTTAAGACTTCTGGTTTGTAGTTTCACCTCTACCAAAGCAAATTCAGGGCAATTCCAGGGGCTCTGGTGCTGCCTTGGTGAATTGTCACTGCTATAAGGAAAAAGATGTAGTTACTGCTGGCCCTGAGAATGAGTCTGGTGGGAGCAGATGCCTGGTGCGTTAACAAGGTGGTCCTTTGTCACATTTGTCACTGGTACAAAACCTATCGAGCAGTATGTCTGTTTGGCTCCTGGGACACATATAGGTTTGTGAAGTGGAAAGATTCAGAACAACCTGATACTTTAGGGAAGTTGTACAAGAGTTGCTCCTATGGATGGGATACTCATCAGCCAAATATGGTCACAATGAAAAAACCAGACACAAAAGGTAAGTGAATGCAAACCAGGGACAGCTGCTTTTCTGCAAGAAAGTAAACTGGAATACGTTGCTAAAATAGACCTATGTAAAGCTGATACCTTCATTCCATATCAGCCTCACAGGTTTCTGTAAAGAAAAATATAGAAGTTGCTACTACAAAACATGCTGGGGATGTTAGGAAAACATTTAAAATAGATTTTGGCTCAAGCCTTTGAAAGGAGTTGTTTTTTCTTCTATATTTCAGCAACACAGTAGCTTATTAGCATTTTCTATTTATATTACTGCCGGTCCCTGTTTACTGTTACTAAATCTACTTGCCTTGGAGCACTTAGTACTGTGTTGCTCTCTATGGAGCACTTAGACTTTAGCTGTAAATTGTCCTCTCTTCTTCCTGACAACAGCTACCCTAAAACCACCAACACGCTGCAGAGCAGGGTCTCACCACCCCCGCCCCCTGACTCACGCTGCCATATTGCAAATTACACAAGGGGCTCATTCAGTGTCTTGGGGAATTATGCAAATTAAAGGAGATATTCTCCTCCCTGTGCACCACAATTTCCATATGTGTAACTCCTGTTAGGTTTAATGAGACCAGCACTCATAAATCCCTGAGATGAAATTATACCCCTAAGTGGGTTCTAACAAAAGGCTGCTCAAAAGTTTTGATTAACAATCCCTTAAAAGTAGAACATTAAAAGAGAGATTAAGCAAAAAAAAAATATTCTCTCTTTCAGAGAAAGTTTTCATAAATCTGTTCATTCTTGCAGACCTGCGTTTCTAGTGAAGTGCTTGCTTCAGTATTCAAAAAACGTGAACATAAAACACTGCTCTTGTTAGCACCTAAATGCCCTTACTGAATCTGCTTCGTACCTAGATCACAAATTGTGAATGTAATTCAAATGTGAACTTCCAATAAATTGTTGTTTTCAGAACTATATAAAAAAACACGTAAATTTTGTATATGTATCAAAAGGTTATAAACCCCATACTTGTCCCAAGTCTGAGTCACTTCAGCACAGCAGTACCCCCCCAGGAATCAGATTGCTATATTCAGGCTCAAGTTGGCTCCTGACCATAAAAGGAGTTATGGATTTTAGTGACAGACTTTAAGTTGTTATAAACGTACCCATTTTTTTCTACTGTTCTTAGCCTGTGGAGGATATTTTGCCCAACATTGCACATGCTGAAAGGATTTGTTATTTAATAATGAAGTGGTGATAATCATAGTGAAACAAACACATGACTTCAAGAAAGATAAAGGTAATATATTGCTGGGTGGAAGAATGTATCTGATGGTTGCTGGTCTTTTGTTTCTTCATACTGTTTAATCATTTATCAAACCATCCTGACCCTTAATTGATCACAAGGGCCACCAAGTGCTTTAGCAGTCTGTTACATTCTATCAAACGAGATGTGTTTTTCCTGTGAAGCAGAATGAAATCATCCCCCAAAAATCAATCAACAAGAGCATATTTTAGCTAGGTGGGTGCAGTCCACTTAAGGCCAGATTCTGCAGCTTTGTTTACTTTGAAAGGAAGTTGCATGGCTAATTCAGTTGCCTTTAGCTGGCTGCTTGCTTGAGTAGAAACTGTATGAGCGCATAATTGTACTGTTCTGTTCACGTTTTAGAAATTATAGTTACCAGCTCCAGATATTTATTTACTCCAGCAGTCCTTTTTAACAGAGACTACTGATATTTTTCTTAAACATATATTTGTTTAGATTTTTTATTAAAAAAAAAACAACCAACCAACCAACAACAACAACAACAAAAAAAACCACAAACAGAAAGAAACTTGTTTTCTTCCTACCACAAGTTCTCCACAGGATTTTAGGACTTACATTTCAGAGTACCTGTAAGGGGTTCATAATAGCTTAAGGATGGTGCTCAAGTATTCTTCCAGTAACTAAAAATAAACCATTATTTCACTATATCATTCAGGGAAATCACGTATTTCATTTTCACATGTATTTACAGGTAAGGATCAAAACAGGCCTTTAAACATCCAAAGTGACCTAGGACAAAGGGAGGTGCTAGCTCTGAAAATGTGGCCTGAGAGCTGCAGCTTCAGCAGCTGTAAAATGCACTTGGTGTCTATATACGTTCAGTGAATAGATTTTAGCCTGAAGATTTCCTTAGGGCCTGCACTTGGATTTCTGTGAATTTGCATCTTGCCAGCTATGTGCCCAACTGTGCCTCAGCCTCTGTGGCTCCTCAAACAATGTAGAGAGGCATGTGGCTTTCCCTTAACTTGCAGAAGAACCCTGGTTCTGTGGTGGTCCTGGAGACCTGTCCCACAGGGACTTTACTAAAAAGCCAGGCTCCTTGTCAGTAGCCACTAAGCTATGTCACTTATCCCAACACTCTTGCATCTGAGTAGTGTGGTCTTATATGCAACAGGAGAATGAGGGGACCTCTGGATACAATTGATCTTCAACTTCATAGAAAGGATGTGCTTCTGGGAAGAAGAGACTATGGGCATAAGCTTTCTGCCAAAGGGGTTGCTTTAAATGATAGTTTATTATAAAAAATATGGCTACAAGCATCTCTCCGTTGCGAAAAAAATGAATTGTCCTGCATCCCTTCTCAGAACAAGTCCCTGGTGCTGCATGGGAGAAGCAAGCTGCAGACTATAGTCTGGCCACTTTAGCGTGGGGTTCAGCATGGGAGGTGTATTCTGGCACATTCCCATTTGCATCACTCCCTGCTTCGTAGCACCAGGCAGAACCATGCTTATCTTGTGGGTTTATGGATTGCCCTTTGAGATGCTAGAGCCTGGGTGGAGAATGTAGGTCCCCAGCTCTATTTTCTAAGGGAAAAGACTGTTCCTAGGACTAGGTAATTCATTTTTACATAACAAAAAATCTAATTTGAAGGTGTTTATTTCTGACTGAAATTTATTATTTACTATCAGGAATTATTACTTTCCCAAAGATCCCAGAGGGATTTGGTTACTTACAGCTTTATTTTCTTGGTATTTCATCAATATTTTATGTTTGGCATTTTGCTGTCACTCATGCATAACTTTGAAAATGGAAGTATGTAGCAGAGAATCAGTTTAGAGGCAGCAAAAAACAAAACAAAACAACACAAGCAGTCATTTGTTTTACACCTGTATTTAACATTTAACATTAACTCTCTCCTTTAATATCATACTCAATTAATATAATAAGTAGGAAACAGTAGACTACTTACCATCTGGTTGAGTGCTGGAAAGTCTGTTGAGACTTAGCCTTGATGAAGGATTTACCAAGGACCTTGATGTGCAGATGAACTCCTTGCATAAAGTTTTGGTTTAGGAAACTGTTTTCTAATGAGGATGCAGAAGAAGGATACATCGTGTTGTAATAAGGAACATTACATAGTTGCCACATGTAAGTCAGGACTATTACAAATCCACATTTCTTAGACCTAGAAAGCAGACAATGATGAAAATCTAGTGCATGTATCTGAACCGCTAGATGCTTCCCAAGCTCTGCCAGTAGAAAAAAAACCCATCTTTTGGCTTCTGGGGGGCCCAGCTGGGAGAACAGTTCCTATCCTCTACCTCTCCTTTTTGGAGAAGCTACACAAGATGAAAGTAATAAGAAGTTCAGGAACTGCATTTGTGCTTGGCTATTTATGGACCACCTAAAACGGCATCTTCACCTCTTGCTCACCTTCCTCTGGCCTTATAAAAGGGGCAAAACATTCCCCTGCTTTAGTTGCTACACTTCTACTAGTCATTCTGATTCTAAATAAAGTAATTTTCCATATATAAAGTTTGAAACTATGCATTTGTCATCTGACTTCACCTAAGATTTTTCCATTCAATAATTTTTCTCTATCCCTGGATGTCTTTTATTTAATCTATCTCTTGAAATCTACTTCTTTACATAGAAGTTGATTCACTGACTATAGATAGCGCATTGAATAGGGCTAACCACGTTTTTAAAAGTTTACACAATAAAAACAGCTGCTGAGTTAAATCTTAGAGGAACTGAACACATCTAGTTCTTCTAGCAGTGCTGTTGCCAGTTACAAAGCATGTCTGGGATTTGTAGTATTATGCTGAGACTTCTAAAGCCTCAGAAATTTTAGAGGCTGGAGAATCTAGAAGGTTCAGTTGTCTGAAACGTGTCAGTATGATGAGTGCACGCTGTAAAAACAAAGGGAGCAGAGAGCAGGAGTTCAAAGTGATGCTAACAGCATCTTTGCATGTAGGTTGTTTTAGAGCTGTGGATGTGTAGCTGTTGCAAACCTTTGAACGTTTCAGCGTCCAGTAAGTCACATGGAAACACTTGGTTATTTGTAAAAGTATTTATAGAGTTGTAAACAGGTGGATCTTAAAATTTTACCTTAAGATTTTTACTTTTTTAAACACTAGACTTGAATGTATATAGTTGTATTGGTCAACAGGACATGAGGGGGGATGCCTGTAAACAATGTTGACCTGAGCCAAATGCCTTAAACAAGTGTCTTTGAAGCCATCTGAGGTACATATGGGATACAGTTTTGTTTCAAGAGCTGATAAATAATCAGGCTTGTCCTATATTAATTTCCTTTTTTTGTAGCAGCAGAATGCTGTTTCACATTTGTCCTCCGATTTGTTATGGGGCAAATGTTGAGTTTGGGAAGCAGCTTGTCAAATTGGAGAGGGGATGGAGGAGAAGGGAGGAGCTGTCTTCCATAGCAGGGGATTGCAAAAGGACTGGAAGCAAGGAGGAGAAATATTATTCTTTATCCTTAACTTAGTAAGTTCTTAGTATCCATTGTGTTACTCCATTCCTGGCATTTTGGTGATTTTTATGTTCACCTTTTCAGTAGGAAACTTTGGGGTTTAAACATGAAAAAGTTTTTTTTGATACCACTCTGTGGCTCACGGAAGTTTCACTATTTAGTTACTGTGAAATATTGTGAAGCCGCTGAACTCCAAAATGGAGTCGATGTACCCAGTAAAGGTTCAGCAGATGAGGTGTAATTTTTATTGTAAAAACTATCACAATAAATTATTAATAAAATATAAAGGTAAAATGGTGACACAATGATAAAATTTGAATATTCCCTGTGCAATTCATTGACTATTTTCCAGAAAAACATGAATGAGTTGTTGTTTTTCATTGGTTAGAATTTATTCTAGTCACTGTAAAGTTGTTCTTTTTTTAAACTGTAAATCAAAGGAAAAAGAAATTCTCCACAGATGTTGTATGTGTTTGATGTATTAGACACATTTTTGCAGTCTACTGTCTGAAACCTAGGGAATTCATTAACTCACAAGTCGCTGCCAAGGAGGGAAGCGGTCACATTCCCCAAGCTGGCCAAGCTGGCGTGCCTGTCCCCTGGCTGGGGAGTGGGGTAAGGGCAGGCTTTGTCCTCCCTTGTATTTGGCTGGCTCTGGAGAAAGGGGGATTCCTTCAAATTGAAGGGCTGTTCCTCTTTCTCCCCTGACAGCATCTGGTTTTCAATTAACCTGATAAAGTCTGTAGTTGTGTTTCCCATTGTGCAGCCAGAAATGATGATAGATGAGAGCTGGTGCACTGTGTCAGTCCCAGAGTGCCATCACTGAAGTCACTGGCTTTAGCACAAACTTCAAAGAGAGAGGGACTAGACTCACGACTTTGGGAAGGAAACAGAGTTACCACCTTTCACCCTCAGCAAAGCAAAGCAGTTGCCTAGATAGCACTCGCTCTGTGAGGGACCTCTCTGGGCATATTTTTTGACACGCCTGTCTCAGCAGGGCACCACTGGATATAGACTTCATTAGTGAGGCTGAAGACAGGACAGTGGGTCCCACCGGTCAAGTGGGTTTCTTTGAGGATGTTAATGCCACCCCTCCCAGTTAGCCAAGGCAGGCAAACAAAGATTTAAAACAGTGAGGCAAGAGATGGCCAAACCTCATCTCTATCTAGTGTCCTGCAATAAGCAACAGTTAGTGAAATAACATCTCCCTGTGTTTCCCTTCTACTGCTCTACAGAAAATAGGTTCATCCAGGGGAGCCTGAGCCTTCCCTGTGGCCATCGTGCCCCAACGGGCTTTAGCATTGCTTGAGGATTTGAGCTGAAAGGTGTAGCTGTGTGAATGATGGAAAACTTCATGTGTATTGCTTCAGTGGGGAACTAACAGAGAGACCCTGAGTGAGAAGACTCTGGTCCTTTGTGAAAGATACAGGCATCACTGCCATCACCCACTGTCTCCTGTCATTCCTGGGACACACTACTTAAACTCACTATGGCTTCATTTCTCCCCCCTCCCCAAGAAATTGAAGCTGGTTTAGAATTTGATAGCCCTTAGGATAAATGACATATGTAAAGCTGAGCTATAGTCTACAGTCCTCACGAGTACCTGAATGGGATTTCAGATGTTATTTTTGATTTATAAAATGCTAAACGGTTTGCTTGTGAGACAGTCGTCCTCCGTGCAACATGCTGCTGGCTGGGCAGTCCCTGCCGAGGCACCAGGTGGAGCAGACTGTTTGCATTAGGAAGGATTCGTCCCCCTCCTTCGTGGCAATTTCTCGCTCTGGAATTCCTTCCACCTCCGGATCTGTGAAGGGTGAAGAGAGATTGCTGGGTTCACATGACAGAAGAATTGTCATCAAGAACAGTTGTAGAGGATTCTCGGGAGCAGAGATGGGTTTTATTTCTCTGTTGTTTGAATTGCAGCAAGTAAATATAAGAAATACCAGCCACCATAAACTTTCTGAGATACAGTCACCCAACAGCTAACAGTGACCTGGTTGAACACAGAGGTACCTGCTATCATTTGCTTTTCCTTTTGATCCTACTAGCCATCTTTCAGCCCATGTCACTATTTTCTGGACTGAAGGTTCAGTATTTAAAGTGACTTGGAACAAGGCATTTCCTTCTGATAAGTGCATTCAAAAGAATAGTTTCAACATTTACTGTTTAATGTACTAGGATTAAAGGCATAGTACTCCACTCAAGTAAGACTGACATACTTTAAGCCAAAGGGTGTTAAACAAACAACCCAGTTTGCACTAACTTGTAGGAAACTACAGAAGGGCTCTGAGGGGGAGAAGGTTGCTGTCTGATACTGTTTTGTTGTTAAAAAATACAGTTCTTTTGTCTAACGATGAACTGCAGCGAATTCCAGAGGGAGTGATTAATAGATGACATTTACATTCATCCATGTATTAGAGGCTGATAAAAAATTTTTCAAAGGAATGTGTACTGGTAAACCTGCTGAAGGTTGCTGCTTTTATTTCAGATCAGAAGAGTTCGTGAATCCAAAGTTCATCTGCTTTTTTCCAAATAGATGTGCCTGTCTACTAAAAGATAACACCTTTCTCTTAACAGCTTCATTTTGATTATTAAAAGATAGCATTTTTTTCCTTCAGGTTTATATTTTCTTGTAGATCTGTAATGGGTGTAAATCAGGTAATAGAATAATACTGATTTACGGTAACTGTGATCCATATTTTCCTTTAAAAATGCAAATAATTCCTCTGGTATTGGTCTCATGAAGAATAACAGTAGTAAATACATGGAGCCTTGCAGTAAATACAGTTAGCCTTGGCTCAAGCAAAGGCCAGCTCCAATGTTTTCATTGGCACGAATTCTAATTACTCAGTGGCATAGTCTTGTTTTTTTCCCTGTGTTGTCATGATGAAACACATGGCAGATGTATTTCTCAGTTTGTTAGCACCTTGCAATGAGCCATTAACATGTGTTACTGTTTATCTCCCCTGTGTCTTTCTTGTAGGAATAATGTCTGACCACCAGTTTGGAAACCAGTTTATGTGCAGCGTGGTTGCATCACACGTGAGCCATCTCCCGACTACAAACCTCAGTTTTGTTTGGATTGCTCCACCTGCGGGGACAGGCTGCGTCAACTTCATGTAGGTATATGAATCACAATGCCTATGAGAAGATAATTACTTGGGAGATAATGAAGAGATCTAACCTGCTTGTACTAGAACCTTAAGTCTGGATCAAGGAGTCGGTCCTGAAAACTGTAGACTTTAGTGAAAAGTAAGAATATTGAGTTCTTCCTGGCTGAAGGGTTTCTGTGCATATTTAGACTTTATATTTCAAAGCTTCTAGGAAGGACATAGTTTTTGTCATGTAGCATGCTGTCAGTGAAATGATGTACAAGTGCATCAAGCCTAGCATTTCAATAGAAATTGATTCCTCTCAGTTATTAATCATATCATCGATCCTTTAAGTATACAGTACATTTGCATTGACCTAATTTTTTGCAGACCTAAATCTCTTGCATTTAATGAGAGCTAGAACTCCACACAGGTGCATTATTCAGATTGTAAGCTTCAACATAAAATACAAGTATTTGAAAGTATTCATACTTAGGTATTTACTGTTCCTAATAACAAAGACTTTTAACTTCTGCTTAGTCCAGCTAGTTTACAACCTGGAGAAAACCAAGAGGTTATTTTTACACGCTTTTTGGTAATTAGTTTTAAAGACCTAAGGTGTCATTTGATGATTTAGTACTATATAAAGTTCCAACAAAACACACAGACATGAATTATTAGAATATCTTTTGCTGTATTTTACATTAAAGTAATTTCTAACTATTTGTCCCAGAATTTTGGTGGATCAGATTTAAGAGAAATCTTATTTAAGAAAATACAACTGAAGTGGATTTGGGAGTAGGAAATATTTCAAGTTTGACCCGTTCATAGAAAAAACTCAGATTGCTTCCTAATTAGATAAGTGAACAGTTGCAACATTTCAGTGTTCCTGTGGCTGTCCTGTTTGTCAAAACAAATCTTCTGACTATTATTCCCTTTCTGCCTATACCAGGAAGCTGCAGGTAAGTGCCCCACATAAGCTGTTTAACATGTTATGAAAAGTAGAAAGTGAGTGAGTGACTTCTCTGAGAACATAAGTTGCTGATGGTGAACATGGTACCTGTTGACTGATTGATCTGTATCTTTGATAGTTCCCTTTTCCCACATAATGCTTTTTTTTTTTTTTTTTTTGCCTATGCTGTTACAGTACATTATTTATGAGCTGCAATGACAATGTCAAGAGAATTTTATTTCTAGTTTTCTTTTTCTTCTGAACTTCTAAACGTAAATTGGGAAAAATATTAGTTTTGATGAGCGGTAACTCACTTCTGAGAATATATTTGTTTCTTAGTAATTTCTACAGTGTACCAGAGAAGCTGTAGCTGTTTACAGTAGTTAAGATTCCCATTCACTATTTGACAAAAGTCAAATTTGATGAAATATGGGAGGAAATACTGTCACTGTTTTACTTAAATTCTGTATTATAAAAGTTAGCCTCCTTGAGGAAATCTGTCAACTATGTTTTTTCTGTGGAAAATCTGTGAATTTTATACTTCCTTTAATTCTTCTCTAAAACTAGTTTCCTTTGTTGATCAAGTTGTAGCAGCTAAATTTTGTTCTTTGAGCTGCCTGAGAAAAGTGAGGTATGAGATGTGCATCTTCTCTGCATATTCTTGCTTACTCCCTTTCTTTCTCAGATTTTTGTTTTTCCTGGTATTCAAGAAATAACTGTTGGTCCTAGCTTGCACAGTGACTGAGAATGTATTTATTTCTGAGAGATGTGACCCTGCATTGCACATTTTGAGGTCAGTTTATAAACAGCTCTTTGTTTTCCTGTGACTGATTCCCCACCCTGCCCACCCCCATAGTTTTGTACTGAGTTTTTTTGTTCATGTTCAGCATTGTTGAAGAAGAGGTGACAAGTAGCTCTCTAGAAATAAAAATACTACTGTGATTGCTCATTCCCATTTAAGTGAAATTAAAGGGCTGTTCTCTAAGGCAATGGGTCCTTACCTTAGAGTCTTTAAATCAATGGAAGGTTCATCACTGGCTTCAGTGGAAACGGTTAGGTCAGCATCAAACAGTTTTGGAAATCCAACCTGTAATTCACAGTGTGTATAAGCCATAATGCACCTCTTCACCATTAGCACCTCTTCAAAAATGGTGGTGTTTGTACTATCTTAGCAAAGCCCTTAGCCATGCCGCAGTGTGCAGAGCATACATAGCAGAAATCTGAATTTATTCTCGACTATGCAATTTACAGCATGGATGTATACCTATGTGTGTCAGCAGCCTGGCGCAGACACCAAAACTGTCTTTCCTTGCTATCCATGAAACCGTCAGGGCTGAGAGGTCTGATCCTGCCCAGCAGCACAGCTGCTCCCAGCGTCCTGACCCAGGTGTCTGTCAGTCTCAGTGGCTTTACAGACTGCCTCACCCCATGGTATAAGGATGCTCCACGGGTGATACTTGTTTGACTTTGAGGATGAGCAAACCAATGCAGTTAGATCAGTTTGATGTCCTGTAGGACAAATTCAGACAAGAGTGGAAAGGCTCAGCTGCTCTGAAGTCAGTGTTTACTCCAGGATCACATTTGGCTGCAGGACTTCTGGGTAAATGTGATCATCAGTTGAAGAAAATGAATAGAGGAGGGATATGTTTTACCTCCAGTCCTCCTCATTTTTTCTTCAGCTGCCCACACTTTCTTGCTTCAGCTGTTGTTTCCCCTGCCTACTAAATCACAAGTTACAGTAAACAAAGCTATTTTTTTGGTGTGGTGTTAGTCTGCCTGCCTTACCCGCTTCTCTGACTTCAGGATTTCCAGAGATTTGGCTCTACCTTGTTCATCTCCATTTGCTCCTCTATAGTAAACAACTAACGTAAACAAGATTTTTTTAACACTTGAGACTAACTACCAGTCTAGTTCAAATTTAATATAAATTAATTTTAATTAATTTAACTTAAGTTTCATTTAATATAAATTTTAAATATTTACAGAAGGTATGTGAATTTATAGACTGACAACAGTGCAACATAGGTAAAAGCTTCCTACACTCTTTGTTGCCAATATGTCTGTGAATTCACATTAACTCATTGGTCTTTGACCTCTTTGGGGATGGATAATAAGATTATTAATTATCACTAGCTTTGCTGTGCCATTTTTGCAGCGTTGATACCTCTCCCTGGACAATTTGCACAAAGGTCACCAGGCAAATCTCTAAACAGGCCAGTGCACGGCTAGCTTTTATTAACTGCACATACTATTGACCTGGTCTGTCTTCCACTGGGAGCATGAACATGACACAGGGAAGTCATGACCCTGCAGATGCCATGGGTAAAATTCCCTTTCGCTTCATCCATGCTTCTTCTAGAGCTCAGTCCTGAAAAAGACTGAATGCCTACGAAACAGGATTTGTGTGGTGATGCTGTCAGTCTGTCTTCCCCTTTAGCTCTTATACCCGTTGATAACAAAACAAATGTGACAAAGGGGTTTCAGATATCAAGGTGCTAAGTTTCATAAAAATCAGCAACCAGGTAGAGCATTATTTATACCAGTAAATTCGGACATTCCTAGCAACAGTCCTGCCTGCTACAACATGATTGTGTATGAGCTGCCAAAATTTTCCTGGCATTAATTTGGCAGTTTCCAGCTACCAGCCCATGCGTTTCCCAGGCATGGCTAAGAAGCATGGCTTCTGACCACATTTAGTTTACTAAAACAGCCAGTGATGGACACCCAAAGTATTGCTGCTGTTGCAGGAAAGAAGGGCTAGCAAAGCTTTCATCCTTTGGGATAAGGGGAACTGGGAATGCTGTGGGGAGAGGTGTGGGGTTCAGTGCCATAGGGAGCTCCTACAAGGAAGATGGGCTTGTTCTTGGGGGTGGGAGACGCAGGGATGCAGCAAGCTGGGATTCACACCTTGTACAGCAACTAGCAAACACAGCACTCTGTTTCTTTCCTTCCCTGCTGAAAGATTCCTCATGTCTACAATTTGATGTAGCCCAGTTATTTCCATTGCACACAGTGCTGAGCCACTGCCAGATGTTGCCTGACCTGATGGAGCCACATATCTTTCTTTGGCTCGCACTTCACTCAGCAAGCCTCCTCCCCGGTTTCACCAGGGCAAGGGACGGTGCAGAACCTTACGCTCTATGGGGCAAGGTGGCAGGAGCCAACCTGCTTCTATGCAAAATCAGGTAATAGCCTTTTTTTTTTTTTTTCCCCCCCACTGATCATGTGCAAATTGTTGCTTATTCTCTATTCCCCCCCCCCCCCCCCCAAGTACATTATTATGGCAAATAAATATTTAGAAGTACATTTTTATAAAGCACACTTCTAAGAGAAACACAGGAAGCTGCTAGTGTCCCTGTAGTCCACCTCAGTGTAACCTTTTAGTATTTTTTCACCATAGATACTTTCAAATGAGCTACTGAACTGAAGGATAAAATGCATCATTTATTACAAAACAAAGTAGATTAGGACCATTTTAAACAGGTGTTGAGCACCAGGGGCTTCTGAGGAAATTGCCAGGATCTGTAAATGCTCTTTACCACCAAAAAATAGTAGATCGTCCTTTACACTACCACGTAATTTCTCTGATGGTGTGCAAATTTGTAAAACATTATCTTCCTAATCCTTCTGCTAGGTTTCACTGTTTGTAATTTCTGCTCTAAGCTCACGCTAACCTAGTTAAAGCTCAGCCTGTCATGGAGGGATAATGGTGGCTGTTAAGCAGGTTACATCTTCGGTTGTTAAGCCTGTTGTTTTATAGATGGCTTAACCTACTAGTTTGTAAAAGTGATAAAGCTGACCTAAATTTCAAAAGCATATTGTGTTTTGACCATCAGCATGGTTTATTTTAGAAGTTCCAGTTACTGTATTAAATAGAATAGGTTGCTATAGAAAGTACTTTGGAAAATAAGTATTTTTCTTACATAGCCATTTTTGCTAGTCATTGAACAAGTGTCTTATGATTGTGTCTATATATATATATATATTCACTATAACCTCTACCAATTGTTGACTGGACTTCTGTAATGCTGTCTGCCTGAGTCTGTAGGCAGTGCCTAATAACCCATGCAAGAAATGTGACCCATCACAAGTGATCTTAAAATTCTGTACATTGAGAAGTCTTTGAAAGTACTGAAAGGCCCAGTTGTACATTATTTGACGCCTAATTCATACAGCTTATGGCACAAATGGCTAAAAGGGAACAGGAATAGTTGTGGTGGTGTCCCCCGATGAAGACAGAGGTAAGAGAGCTGTGGTTGCTGAGGCAGGGCACTGGCACATTGCTTCTAAGGCAGGAGCAACTGGTTCTCAGCCCAGCTCCTGGAAAAAGTTTTAACTGAATGCTGAGGCAGAACTATTAAAAGAAACTTGGAAGGAACTTTCAAGAAAGGAGATGTGTTTTTCACTGAGAGTATGCCATTTCCCATAATCACCTAACGATACAACTCCATTCTGGGAAATCTGGAATGCCCTGTTCTAGAACTGGTCTTCTCATGCCCTTGTATTTAAGCCTGTTTCTAGGAACTGGCAATGGTGTTAATGTATGAACTGGAAATACCATGCTGTACAAACACTACAGAACATAAAGACTGTGATTGAGAGGCTTGGTTACCTATTTAAAGCATTTATAGAAAACCTATGATAATAATTATGCAAGTATTGAATAAACATCCAAGAAGATTACATGGTTTGCTATATTAGTCCTCTAGCCAGGATGGGAAAGGGCTATGTTGTCTGAAAGCACCACATTCCCCTGGTAAACCACTTAGCTAAGCTGTCATTTAAGACAGTGTTTACTGGTTTTTTCATTTGTTTGAAAGAAATACAGAGGATTATCTTCAAGATTAAGTACACAATTATGTTTACTCTATACACAATGATAATACACACAAATATTAAAACTGGAAAGTAAACAGGAAATAGCAAATATCAGAACTAAGGTTCCTTAAGTCCCTTGTATTTATATATAATCATTCAACTCTTAATTATATGGTCATGTAAGTTTTTATCTCTAATGTTCCTATGATGAAACAGAATTGTACAATTAAGTATATTGTTGTGCATAGCATCCTAGCTGTTGCTATGATTTACAATCATTGCAGCCCGTTGAAAAGTGTGTCTTAACGCACATGGAAACCTTAGTGTAGAGACAGCCTTGGCTTTGGGGTTCTGTGGAGCACCAGCACCCTGCTTCAGTTAAGTGCTGCCGTTCTCTTCCTACTCTTTATTGCAAGGTAAGGGTGAAAAAAAATAAATCATCAGTAATTGTTCCTTGTTGGTGTGCCAGCTTGGTGGAACTATGAAGAAAAATTACTCCTTTGCTTGGTTTTCCACTTCCCTGGGTAGAGGCATTGTTGTACTGTCAATCAATGTTATGTGTAACATTCTGAAAATCACAAGCCAATATTTGATTCAGATCTTGGCTCCACTCTCATATCCCGTTTTGATGTGGTGCCCAGAATACCACCTCCATCTTCTGTGTTTGTTAATTTTCCAGTGAAATGCAAACACCGTGCATGGAATCATTGTGGCTTCTCTAAGTATGACCCAAGCAGCACAGACTCAGCTGACTGTGCACAATTAGATTTAGCTTGTCTATTAGTTTTGTCTGAGCTTTGTCTATTTTGTGTGGTGGTAAAGTAAACAGAGATGGCTAATGAGGAATTCTGGGTGTTTTCAGGAATTTTAGTCGTGGAAGGTGGTAACACAAAGTGTACCGTGATGGTAAGTATTCAAAAGCGTTCAGAGCAAAGCAAGAAAACCATAAGGGAGGGTGGAAGCTGGTTGCACCTCATTTTCCACTCCTTAAAGGGATTTTAAAGTTTTTTCAACTGGAGGTAGTATGTGCAGATATCTCCAGGTAGGCAGTTATCTGTGAGCTGTGTGTCTAACTCCGTTGAGAGTTAATGGGAGTGCAGTCTGGTTCCATAAACGTCTAGGGCCTGACATTAAGTTCCACATTTAAAGAGAGGTACCTGTAGGTCTAGAACATCTCTGTAGCTATACTAGTTTCCTTAGGACATTTCAAATTGTTTTAGATGTATTTAGGCAGCTGAATCAAGCCCTAGGTCTCCACTGACCAAAATGGATCACTAGCTACCTAGCTCCAATGTAGACGTTTATATAGGTACCTCTTTTAAGCTTTTTTAAACGTGGATCTGAATCCCACCCAGACTCACTCAGCTGCCTAAACATAAACACTTTGTGCCAAATCATGAAGATGAATTTTTCATCCCCACCACCCTCATCAGTCAGTAGCTTTGTCAGTGTCAAGAATTTCCAATGAGCAGGCTGCTCAACAGTTGAAATCTGCTAAAGGGTATGAATAAAAAAGGCAACTTTGTAAAGTTCATAAAATCTTGCAATTTTTTTCCTTTTTCCTAAAGTCTGTTGTCTAATATTCTCTTCCATGCCTGATACTCCTACTAAACCCCCACTTTTATGAGAGGAATGTTCAGTTTTTAATGTTTTCTCCAAGTTTGCAAACAAATGGTCATTTGCTATTTTAGGCTTCTCATGCTGTGTAGGTGCAAGAAAAGCAGAACCAACAGAGCCTGAAAGAATGGCGATGTGAACCTTTATTAAAAATAAAAGCACATGAAAATTCTATTGATAAGTTAGTAGAATGTAATTCAAAAGATGACCAAAAAGCGTAAAATGCTACTTTCATCAACATTGTGTAATGCCAGAATAGAAACTGCAAGAAGATACAGTATTAGGATGGTTTCTGTTCTTCATATGATACAAATTTAGTATTCCACGTACTTGTAATGTCTGATAGCAGAAGGCAGCTCAATATAGCCTTTGGCTACTCTGTTACGATTTTGGCGTGGTTCCATATAGGATTCTGGCACCTCCTGCATGAAATAAAATGAAATTCAGTAATTTTTTACTGGTATTATTTAAATAATAAAACAATCATGGTGAGAATTGTTGCCTTCTTACAAATGTTCATTTGGCAATTCTAGAAGCAAAGATTAGATTTTACTTTCTTCCCTTTCCGAGCAACGTACCCATTATTTTTGTGCATGAGACCATCAATTCACAATACATAGTTCAATTATCAGTAGTTGTGTTTAAAATTCTCTCCTGAACTTTGCTTTTCTCTCTCTGAAATTTAACCTCAGGGTTATTTTTCAGAGATATTCTAGTTCATCAACAACATAAATCTTTGTTTTGTTCAAAGCAGTGTTTTGTCTTCCCCTTTCTCAAGATGGCTTAATTTTGAAAACATGACTAGACTATAAATGTATTACGCACACTCCGACAGTTCGCTTCCACCTAGAGATTTTCCTGTGTAATAGAGGAGTTGAATGAAATATCTTATGACTGCTAATAACTGATTGGTAACAAACTGTTCAAAATGACATCCTAGAAGAAATATGCTTAATGAAATAAATAGACATGCAACAGTTTTTGCAAATTCTTTTGGAAATGTTGGTTATATAAAGAGTGAGCAATAAAGATCCATGGAACCATGATGTAGCAGTAAACATATAGTGTGTAAAAACACAAGTACAGGCAAAGGCAGAGGACAATTGTAAGAGATGTTTTAAGCTAAATTTCAGTGCTGCGGACAAGCCCAAACAACTGGACACTGTGGCTGCATGGAAGCCCTTTATAGCTCTGGAATGTCCCCCTGGCTGACAGAGAGTCTGATCATTTCAATGACATCTCTCAAGTGGATAATACAACAAGTGTCCAGTGCGTGACTGAGTTTGAGATAAGTGTATTGTCTGTATACTTTGTAAAGTACTTGACTTCTTGCAAGGGATTATTACTAAATAACTTCATGAAGAGCTCTGTACTGCAGGATACTAAGCACTGGCCTTGGTCCAGCAGAGCAATCATACGTGTCTGTGCTGTCATCAAAGGCACAGGCAACACTTTTTGTATTTTTTAAAATTCATGCCTTCAAATTACTTGTTTGAAATTTGTCTCTGTTTGTGTATCCAGCCAAGGACATATAAGGATGCTCTGTCCATATTCTCAGTTCACACAAGTTAACATATTTTTCTGACCTTGGTTGTTTGGATGAACTTTAATAGAGTGATCGAAAAAGTATTTTGTAGGCATGGAGTAACATTCCACGAGACTTCATATATGTGTATAAAATGTGAAAATTTAGATATGATGAATGTGAAAATCCAGTAATACAAAAAACGCCACAACCTCCCTTTTTCTATACTATGATGGTTTCCTCACATCTAGTTCTAGCTAAAGTCTAAAAACCACAAAAGAAACCTTATACTTGAAGCTATAAAAAAATTAGATCAGCTTTTTCTGCCTGCTTTTAGGAAAATTTGGATTTGAGTATTCAGAATGACCGTGACCTCAAACTAGCTGACAGAGTGAACTCTGAAACACCTCTTGTAATAATTGTTTAAACTGCAGTTAACAATTGGGTGTATCCCTCCCTTCTCAGTTTGAGAAACTCAAATCTGTTATTAATATTTAGATAATACTTATTTGTGGTTATAGAATAAAATATGGTTTGATCTGTTTATAAATCATAAAATACTATAATATTGTTGCATATAAAACATTTCAGAATATATAATAAAATATTCTAATCCTTCTATAACCTCAGTATATACATTATACAAATGTCATCAGAATAGAATTGTTAGGAATATATTTGATAGTATCTGTCTCTTTTTACAGTATCTGATTTTTTTTCAGTATTCACAAATGATGTTAATTCTTTTGATGTCATTCAGAATACAAACATTGCTGATATGCACTGGCCTGTATGTGATCATATTGTGGTCTATATATCTTTATGAACTCTGTCTTTCATAGCCAAAGACCCCTGTGGTCAAGATAGCTCCAAAGCTTGCAGAGGTTTCTAACACAGTTGTTATTTGGTAGGTAAAAGAGAAAATACATAGAGGTAAATAGAATCATTAACAATAATTCTTTTGCTTTGTTTTTCTTCTAGTCTGGTCATTAGGCAGGTTTAAACCAGAATCTTTTTTTAGCTCTCTCCTTTCTTCTCCACTGTCTTTCACTGTTTGTTCTCTGGAAAAAAGGAAGTTAATTCCTGAATGACTCCTGAATGGGAGACTCGTTGCTGAATCCAGTGAGGCATGTCTTCTTGTCTCCTTTTCTCTTACTGCCTGGAATACACCCTTTTTGAAAATACCCTTGATAAGCAGCACCGTCATCAGCATCATCCGATGCACACAACTACCCCAGGGTGAGTGCCGTCCCCCCTCTGCCATGGCACTGTGGCCCTTTCAGGCAGTAGCCCACAGCGGGTCCATCTGTGTGACGAGAGAGCCACCAGATTTTAACAGGTACCTAGTGCTAGCTGGTACAGCAGTGTATTGGAAACCTCTGTGGAGTGTGGAAGTAAAAAAAAAGGTAATCTGAAAAAGAGATGTACAGCATTAACTTTCAGAATTAATAAACAGTGTATCCATTTCCCAAGTCATCACATCTGCCTTAACAGCCCTGTTAGAAGGCCAGGGTAGCTGTACCGAAGTGTTACATTACTTGCATCTTGCCAAGTGTGATTACTTAGGCTGTGGCCGTGACATATTGGTGGGTCTGTGAGCTGTGTGGGGCAGAGACAACACATCAGCAGGACATTTTGGTCTAGCCAACTTTTGTGTATTGGCTGCTCAGCAGTTCCTGGTGGGCAGCGGCTCAGTCATGGGAGCAGAAGTCTCAGACAGGTATCAGGATGGCACCTGCTCTGATAATGATGGCATAGTGATGTTTTAACGGTGGTTGCCCTAAAGGCATCATAATGACAAGGTCATCATCGTAGCAGCTGTCAGTGAGAGTTCTGTTCCGTTCTGTGATACAGAAGAGTTACCACCTAAAGGAAGGCTTGGAGATCTTACACTAACTCAAATAATAATAAATTTTATTTTAAGTGCAAATTATTGAAGGATTTTTCCTGCCATTTTCTGGCTCTTGTTGCTGATTAATGGCTATTCTCACAACATATTTCATAGATGCAGTACCACTGTAACATTACAAAATCGGGTTTTCCTTACATGGCATTGTTTTCCTTATTGCTCTCAAGTGGCTTGGATCTTTTAGTTCTTACTAGAAATTTAACAAATATGCCATTTTCTTTTACAGCCTTCTAAATATCCCTCTTAGCTCAACATAAGCTGTTTAGCCCTAGTAGTAATGTACATTTACTTGAGACGTTTGCCATGGAAAATGCATTTTTGAAGTCTTAAAGTGTAAACAGCTCTCCAGCAATCTCTGTGATTTCCCACACAAGTAGGGAAGAGTTTAAAATAGCAACCTTGAAGAAATTGATAATGGAAGAAAGTCAATCTCTTTGCCTTTTTTTCAGTACTTTGCCAGCTTGAGGCCAGATTTTGCCCACATACAACACATCAGCTGCAGTCAGGAACCAAACACATGTTCCGTAAGCTCACCCAGCTCCTGTCAGCATTAGTGTTTATGCAAAGGATTATAACTGATATGAACAAATTACTTTGCAGAACCTATTTACACATTCAAAGAGCAATGTCCTAAAACAAAATATAAAAGCTAAACAGTAGTGCACTTCCAATCAGTATCACCGACTGTTTTGCAAAGCAGTGAAGATGTTAGGGACATAATTTGAACGATGGTTTTAACAAGCAAATAGAGAGAATATATATGGTGAGTTAAGCTGCAATAAAGCCTTTCTTCTAAATCCAGATGTAGGCATTAACTCGCATATTTGAGATGGCATGCTTATTTGCTAAGTGCAAAGATGGTTAGAAAAAGGCTTTCCTGACTGACGATAAAAGCTGGAGTACTCTTTAATTTTGGTTACTGCCAAGCTTATTTCAACAACCACAATAGTTATTTGGCTCCATACCAAAAAGTGGCAATACAGTACTTACATGTCTATGGATCAAAATTAGATGAAAAATTGCTGTTTCTCATCTCCAAAGCCATTTGCTACACATTTTATAGGCCTCAAGATGCCTTTTGTAATATGTGATAACAGAGCCAACTGAAGCATCTGCCTGGGAAGAGATTACTTTAATTATGGACTCAATGTCCTATTTTCTGCAAGTGCTCCCTAGAGAATTTCTTACTGCTGGATGAGAGGTGTTATGATACACATTAAAACCTACAAGTCAAACAAAAGAGGTTGTAAAAGTGAGACAAGGACACCCATAAAGTCTCCAGCCTTGTATTCAGTGGCTAAAAAAATAACCCTGAATTCTGTGGTGATAACTTTTTAATTAATCTGACACCTGTTAAAATAAATCTCCATTAATGTAGAGAAAAAAAAATATGTTGAAAAACTTATCCTATTTTCCTAATCCTATTATGTTTTCTAAAATAGATTGATCTATAAAAGTCTTTAAAATTCTCATGTTTTCCTTTTTAGTTTTTTCAACATAGTAGTTACTAATGATGTAATGTGAAAAATGCGGTAGAGATTTCTTCTTAGCTTCTATTTTTGTAACATGCAAAGTTTCTTGTCGTTAAGAATTCATTTGCCTTCTGCTATAGTATCATTGATCACAATTAACTCACTTGATATTAAAGTGAATGTGCTGTAGCTCCTATAGAAATTCTGTGTAAATCACCATTGATTTCGCAGTTTAATGGCTACTTAAAATATTTGTCATTCTCTCTTTATCAATTAGAAGAAAGCCTAAAGATCTTCATTAGCAGCTGGTGCAGTGATGAACTAAAAGTTTTTCTTTACACAAAATATGATGGAAGAGCTGTAAAGATGGCTTGAAGATGCTGTGACAGCATGTGAGGTACTGGGAAACTTCCCTAGAATTTGTAAAATTGCCCAAATTAAAAGGGAAATATTATCTCCAGAAGATACTGAAGTTAAAAAACAAAACAAAAAACAAAAAACAACACAAAAAACCAAACCAAAACCCCAACAGCTATTTGAAGTGCATTTAAATCAGAGGGCCATATCTGATAACATTTGGGAGTACTGTCTCTTTGATCCTGTACAATTATTAGAAAGGTTTATTCTCTTGAAACAGTAGAGTGA
Source organism: Falco cherrug (assembly GCF_023634085.1). Taxonomy (NCBI): domain Eukaryota; kingdom Metazoa; phylum Chordata; class Aves; order Falconiformes; family Falconidae; genus Falco; species Falco cherrug. Next base: position 76,076,737 of record NC_073701.1, on the reverse strand, counting down.
AAGCAATGCTCATCCTCTGTAAATAACATCAGCTACCATTAGGGTTTTTTCAGTTTCCTAATTTTATAGTAACTGTCTTTACTGAAGCAAAACCAAGTCTGAGAAGGATGTTACATAGTCGGTACTTTCCTGCCTTAATGAAGGTAGTACAGAGATTTCACAGCTTAGCAAAATGGCAGAATTTAGCCAGCCATGCAGCTTCCAGCCCCAGGAGGAGCTTCTCTCCTGGGGAACTGAGAACATCACGTTGGGGTCATATGTGTCTCTTCTTCATGGTCTCCAACACCATTTCAGGTGCCTGGGGAATACCCACCCTCGGCTTGGTCTGCGCTGTCCCATCGCCTAAGCTTGTTAACCTGGTCACAGCACGATGTGCTGGTGGCTGTGGCTCAGAGATACCTGATCGGCATCTGCAGGATCGAATTTGGGTTTGGAGGTGATAGCACCTGTTCTGGCTGGGCTGTGGGTATGCTCCTTAACTCACATCACGTAACCTTTAGGTAGTAGATGAAGAAAGCTGAAATACCGAAGGTGGTTTTTCATGGGGCCATCCTGGGTAGAAGGAGCTGGAGCTCACCTTCTTGCTGCACATGACATGACATGGCATGACATCCTGCAGTCCACAGACACATGTGGACTCCAGCCTCATGGAAGAATTAAGGAGAAAAACTCGGATCCCTTGTCTATCTGTTGGGCTTTTCTTTGCTGATTTTTTTCTGACTCCTTCCTCTGTCTGTAAGAAGCTGTGCAGCGCCAGGGTTTAATGGAAGGTTTTCGTTTATAAGTGAGTCAGAAAAGCCCTGCTCTCCGAAGGCAGATCTTAGGACCAAGGTGGGAACTGAGTCAATATTGACTATTTCCAGGCTTGCTACTTTGCCTTTTTGTCTGTCACTGAAAAGATGGAGGAAACTAACTTCTGTGGTTTACGGAAGTGACTGAGGCCACTTTGCTTGGAGCTGGATTCAGGACGTTGTTGAGAGGTAGATGTGCAGGAGGATGGCTGGTCAGACACCAGTGTCCCTTCTGGGAGTTTGGGAGACCCTCTGCCTTCATCAGGCTGTGGAAATGACACGTGCCTGAGTCCATATGCCTAGAAAACTTTCGGTGAGGCACCCTGGTGCATCTGTAGCTGGGCTCTCTGGGCTGCTCTCCCAGGCTCATGTGCCCTACATACCACCAGATCCCCTTGTGGCACTCAAATCATGCTGAAAGTCATGCAAAATTTCAACAGTGATGTCTGCAAGGGCAAACATTTCAGCTGTGACACTTTACCTCGCCAGCAGCTATGAAATCTGTTCGAGTATTTTCCTGCTTGACAAAGAGAGTTGACCTTTGCTTTGGGTGAAGTGCCCAGCTTTGGAGCTACTGTCCAGAGCTGGCACTGTTTCATGTGTACCAATGTTCTTAGCCAGAGATTTATGTTTTAAATAGTATGGGAAATTAGTTCATTGTTCCAATTATCTATGTACAAATTATTGCCTTTTTTCTTTTAAGGAGTCTATTTTGAAGTGACCTCCATGCAAAAAAGGTTCCAAGAGGCTGGACCTCTGTTGTTACTTAACATGATGAAAACATAATTGCTTCACAGGATGGTGGTGTGTCTCCCACTAGCTTTGAGCAATGGTTTTCTTATTCTGTGGAGCCTTGAACTTGTTAGGGAACTTTTTTTTTTTTTTTTTTCCATTTTTCTGGTAGTTCTTCGCAAACAGGAGTCCCAGAGTCAAGTGAGTAAAGAGATGGAAAAAACAGCTCTGCTTCTGAGATGCTCTTTGCACTATCAGCTAATGTTGGTGGTAGATCACATCCCTCTCCTGCTAGCTTAGCCTGGCTGCGACCGTCACGACTGGGAGGTCTCTGCCCACCTGGACAGGAGGCAACAACTGCGCTGTGGTGGCTCCTGCCTCCTCCACCAGCAGACATCTGCAGCTTGGATTGCCAGGGGAAGGGATCCCGCCCTCCTCCCTCACAAAGCCATGTGAAGTGCTCTTGAGTGAGAACCACTAGTTTAATGCTGTAAGCAGTTGCCCATGCTGACAGATGAGGACCGTCAGCTTTATTTCCTATTTGGGGAGGGCAAATAGATCTGAAGTCAGTAATGACACTATCTGTGTTCTGAAGTACAATGAGGATACGTTTCATTTTTTCTAGCCCATGCAAGGATTTCAGGACCTTTTACTATGGAAACTAAAGTACGGTCTCACAGATATTTCTCTTTGTATGGTATTTTCTTTAACGTATCATTTCCTCTTTTTTTTTTTTTTTTTTTAAAACCACCCACTGCCCCCGCACCATGTTACACAGAACATCCATGTCAGCCTTTTCTCCTTCTTACAAGGCTCATTTGTAGCTCTCCTGTGGCAGCAACGTACCTGGCAGTAGTGAAAAATTTCACAATCCTGGCAGAGTACTGTGGTCCCTGCGAGTAAGTCATGCCTCTGAAAAGTGCTTATTGTTTAATCTTAAATTTGTGAAAAAGAATACATTGCTCATGTATCTATTAGCACATTTATTTCTGCCTTTAAAGAGATGACCGTTGTGATATTGAAGCCAAATTTAAATCTAAATTTGCAGTGCCATATGGCACAACCTGTAGACACTAAGACTCTGGGCGTTCACGTATTAGATTGCCAGACTAATATGGTGGATTAGTACATTGTCATAAAAGTCATTAGTTTCAGCGCGTATAGATTGCACTTGGCCTTTTTTTTTTTTGTTAAGCTTTTAAGGGTTGATCTTTTAATGTGTTGTTGTGATGCAAAACTAAAGCATGTCAGGAGGACACTAAGGTTACAGATTGTTAGTATGTGTTAGCTGAATGAAATAAAAATAAGAACAAAGATCTCGCTCTTGCTAGTATTTAGGTTATGTCAGGAATGTTTACTTATATTTTTCAGTATATTTCCATGGTTGATTTGTAACCCACCAGGGATCTAACTAGTAGCTAGGTTTACTGTTTGTGACTATGTTCAGAGCTCTGGAATACTTTTGGCTACAAGCCCCCGTGGACTAGGAGAAGAAATAAAAAATAATAAAAAGATCAGAAACAAGTATTTCTGAATTGACATATGTTCTGTAGCAGGATATCGATGACTATTGGATGACTGTTACATTTATCAATAAAGGTAGTTTAGTTTGGTAAGGTATAGTTTAGCTTGGTAAATGTAGTGTATTTGCATCAGCAGCTCATAGCTCTTGATCTGTATCTGTCTCATAGTATGGTAGTTAAGCTGGATTTCAGCTCTGGGATTTTGACCTGGTTTTGGCAGCAGGGCTTTTCTGGGGCAGACTGTGACTTGGCATGTGAATTCCTAGCTGGAGCTATCAGGGAGTGCCAAAGCCAGGAAAGAGTAGTTAACCTGTCCCAAGGATGCTCCCTTTTACCTGGGAGCCAGTCCTGGAGCTACGCATGCTCCAGAGCCCCAAGGGTTGTGGCATGTGTCTTGGGGCTCTCTGCTCTATGGAGGTTTTGGGGTGTAGCTGGTAGACTGAGGAGCACTGAACACCCGGTGACATCCAGGGAAAGGGAGGGGTACAGACCGCCACCGAAACATTAACATTAGGCCAAGTAGATGAAGTTTTCGTGAGTTTCAGTACATTTCCAGATAGTAACAAAATCGCAGGGTAAGCTCAGTGTTTGCCAGTGCTGGAGTTTTGCATTGCTCTCTTTAACAGTGCTTTAATAATATATTTAAACTTTCAGATTATATTTTAAAAAATATTAAGTAGAATTTTAATAAACCTTGTTTCTTTTTTCGCTTTAAATTGGCAAAATAATGACAATAATATTATTAGGACTTATTCTTTGCATGAAAGTGTGAGCACAGGATATGTTTCATGGTTGATTTATGAGCCCCTTGAAAATAAGGTTTATAATGAAATCCTGACAGACCCTTAACAAAATTAGCATAACAAATAACAATGTAATAATACTTTTCATGCCTGTGCATTCCTGTAGATTTACTTACTAAGCACTTGCCAAAGGCCCACAGCACTTCCAGCCGGGGCTGGGCAGCACAGCATGGCCCGTGCACCCACAGAAAGCTGACTGCCTGCTGCACGTGGTGCCAAGTTATGCATTCGGAGTCTGTACGGGCAAAGTTAAATCAGCAGTAGTGTTACCAAAATAGCGTCAGACTAAGAATAGCTGTCTTCAGCTACACTGATTGCTGGTCATCTAAGGCAAAACATGAAAAGTGTAACTTACGCTGCTGTCAATACTTAATTTCAGGGTTTTGTTAGAATTAGGAAATACAGCTGAGACGGTAGCTAGAAAACCAGTCATGACTTGGGCTGTCATTGTTCATATAAGAAGTCTATATTTGTCTTTATATTTTAAAGCTCTATTTTGATGAATTTTACAGTTGAGTCTGGTCTCTAAAGGCTGAATTCCAGATGCTTAGCCTGTATCTAACGATTGCAATGTAGGAGTTCAGTTTCTGCTGCTGTGTCTCTTTGGGAACATTTGGGTTCTGTATCAAATAACCTGCGCCAAAGCTGGATAACTGGATCAGACTCAGAATTTTTTATGTGGAAAAGTCTGGGCTGTGGCCATCTCAGATTTAATAGACGTAACACCAGCAGTTTGCCACTAGGAATTTTGAGGGCATTATACTGACCTCAATCTGCTCACGCAACCACTGAAACAAATTAAAGAGCAAAAGTACTATGCAGCTGTTGGCTTGTAAAGGGCTGCTGGAGGTTGTTGAAATAAAAAGCAAGGGGAAGACCTATAGTGAGTAGCATAATCTTTGGTCTCCCAGCAACAGTTATGGATAGATGGAGTTAAATTTTAGCATTGAAGTTCGTATGTGTAGAGTATAATTACATTTTTATTCTAAAAACATAGTTAAAGCAATGTTAGACTGAGTGGTTTATTTTCAAAGGAAAAGTTAAAATGGGAGATATAATTCCAGATGGGATAGTTAGAAAGAACTGTTTACTGTCTTTCCCATTGGCAAATCGTTAGGATTATTCTGGGAAATACAGAAATGGGTGGGAACAGAAAAAAATGTCTGGGAAATAAAAAAAAGAGGAGTGAGCTTGTAGCTTGTGGTGAGACAGCGAAGCTCGTTGGATGTGCAGGTAAAGGGCAGGGCTGGGACAAGTCTGTGCGGAAAGTGAGTACCCTGCTTACAGAAATTTTGGGAAAATTAGAAACCATTGAGTGACGACTTTGTTATTTTTCCAGAGCTGTTTTGTTTAGTTTTGCTGGCGTGTCTATGCCTGTGGCAAGCCTCAAATCTCCACTATCAAAATGTCAGAGTAGGAGGTAACTCAGTACTGGAGATCACTGGTTTACTGGGGAGAGGAGCAGAGGTGGAAGGAACCAAGAGTTTGGGGGAAGGCTAAACCAAGGCTCGACACAGATTGTCTGTTGTAATAATTCAAGCAATTTTATTTCCTTTTTTTAAGCACTTTTTTTTTTTAAGATAAAAAGTGATCATGAAAAGGTTTTATCATAAAGTGTACGAAATGGGGACAGTGTTGTTCTCCTGCACTCAGCCCTCAGCTTTTTCACTGTGATTTTTAAGACCAGAATTTTTCCTTTGTGTTAATAGACTTACGAAGGAATGAAAAAGCCATCCTGAGTGCAACAGCATACAAATTGTCAGACTGCTATTTTTCCCTTTTTTGTTTGACTAGCCAGGCCAAGTACCCTGAAAGAGCGATATTTGGCCTTCAGCCAGCATGGTCGGGTGCATAGTCCATTAGCCAGATTTCTTAGGCTTACAGTCTTGCTCTTTTGAGCACAATTACTTTTCTCTGATCGTGTCCTCTGTAGCCACTAGCAGATCCAGCAAGGAGGGAGAGATGTTTGTGCACAACTTTATGTGAGGGGCTTCCCTGTTGGGATCATATGTCAGGACTGCTGCCGTTTCTGGGGAAGCAAACTTCTTTTACGGTTGTAACATCCATGACATCACTCATGACCTACACAACAGGGTCGTAATCCAGTTTTACGGTTGCTACCTCACAAATTGTACAGCATCTGAAATCTGATCTCTAAAGGGGTCAAAAACTTATAGCCAATAAGTATAATTGGCCATGGTTTTACTATTTCTCAGACAGAGAAAAAGATACATAACTCATGCTGAGTAATTGCAGAAAAACCAACACTTGAAATGAAATTCCCCAAAGTACTAGAAAGCAGGCCATAAGAAACAAATTAGCTGTTTTTCCTGCAAAAGGCTCTCAACCTTAACAACTCCTAACTATTTTTAGTGTCAGATGATTTGTAAATTTATCATTCATTGCTCTCTAATTTTAATTTTCTTAAGGAAAATGTTTCCTAATCTCTGTTGGACCAGATTCTGCTATTTTACATCACATTGCACAGGACAGTATAGTACGAGCAGTGAGCCTTACTAAGCATAGTGTGAGTATTGGTGTACACACACGGCATGAGATCTTCTCATGAGATAAGGTGCTGATAACTCGGAGTGAACTTTCAGGACATGGGTCTTCATATTTAATTGAAGAGCTGCAGCGGCACTGCTAGTTGTTGGGATAGTTGCCTATGTGGTCAAGTCAGTAACTCGTAGCAGCAGATGAATAATTCAGAAATACAGGTACTGGAAATGGTTTGGCACGCTGGGTTGTTGGACTATGTATAATGTTGAGGATGACACAGATGCAATATTTTCTTTGCAATTTGCTTCTTGTTTTAAAGAAAGAAGGTCTAATCCAAACCCAGTTAATCTGAAGTCTGGCATATATAATGTTATTTGATAAAATTTCTTGTTCAGAACTTTCACATTTTTACAAGAAATGGCAGGTATTTATAATTTGCTGCACAAGTAGTTTAAGTATTTTAGCATAATTTAGAGTGAATTAATGGCTTGTTATTTATTGCCTAATGCTCTATAGCAGTGATTTATAAAGCCACGCTCTGCACTGCTTGTTACTTTGTATTCTCTGTGTTAGATATATCATCAATATCATTAAATGAATTCGCAGTGACATTGCTCTGGAACTATGGGTTTTGATACAAGAGTAACAGAACATAAATCAAGAATTATGTTTAATTCATAAGAGGCACCAATCTCTCATTTAGGTGTAGGCTGGGCTACAAGGTGTCAAAAATATGCTTTACAATACCTCTTCTGATTGCATTTCAGACCTTCTCTATATGCCCTTATGTTCTGTATGAGAATAATATATAGCAATACAGTGCAGTTTGTCAAGTGAATAACATTTGTGTTTTTATTTATTTGGGTGCAAATGGTATCGTTATTTTTACCACAAGCCAAGAAGGAATATATTTACATGAATATACCTAAAATGATTCTTAAGGGAATCTATAAATTTAAAGACAAGTCTTACCTATTCTGTGCAATAAATACTATTGTTGATTATTTAAATTACATTTTAAAAACCTAACCCTTTCTACTATTTCTTATGATTATTTTTACTTTTATCCCTGCTGAAATATAAATAAACTTTCATTTTAGTCTTTACTTACATCTTTAAATCCCTCCTGAATTAGTGCATTGAAATCCAGAGCATCAAAAAGCCTATAACAAGATTTATCTTTTATCTATTTACTTTGTCTTAATTTTATGTACATATTTAGTTTATATACAAAAATTATTCTTACAAAGCCTAAATTTAGAATCAGCACTGACTTGAAAGTGTACTTTTACTTCAATATTATTCCAAGTGCATATGAACTCTTCACAGTATCATTCACTTACAATGGTAATTTTGAAGCAAGAAGATTTAACTCTTCATGCTGCTAATGCAATTTATTAGAGGTGTTAGTTATGCAAGATCTGTGGATGACTCCAGGGCTGCCATTTGATAGAAGTTTGTTCATTGCCTTGCTGCAAGAAGTGGAACACGTTCTGTTTGACATTTCTTGGAGTTACTAAAATAGTCATCACGTATTTTAAGTGTATGACTGAAAGGAGTTACATTCATGGGAGAATACTAATGTTTACGCCTAAATCAAAACTAGAAAAAACCGCTATCTTATGAAAAGGATGGAAGAATTTTTGTTCACTATTTTAAACTCTTCTTCTCACTTGAAACAAAGTACTGTAAAACCAATAGCATATCACTGGACAGGGAGAGAAATCAGACTTCAGGCTCCTTGTGTCACAGCTTTCATGCCCTGTCCTGTGTGAATATAAATCTGGAATAAGCACAGATCAATGCGGAAAAGAATTGTATTCCCCTTATTCCTCACTGCAGCTTGCTGCCACAGCTGCCTGTCCCTGGTCTGGAGCAGTGGAGGCAGGACATCCCATGGTCTCTCTGCTTCACTGATGCTGGGGCTGTGTTACCCACACAGTGGGGACCACAGTTCTCTTCCCTGCAGCCCTGTGGCAAATGGCAAGCAGAAGTGTGCTGGCAGGAGGAAGTCTGGGAAGATAGTTACAATTTTCCTTCTTAAATGACTTTTAAAAATGATCACAAAGTATATCCTACATTGTAATTAAATATGTGAAAAATTAAAGAAGATCTTTTTATCTGCTCTAAGTTATGCTTTTATTGTTTCATTTGATGAAAATTTCAGAATGTCTGGATTTCTTTCTGAGATGCTAGGGAAGCACGTTGCACAGTGCCGACATGCCTCCCAAAATGGAATTTCTGTTCTCTTTGCAGGCCTGACTAAAAGGCTAAGGTTACAAAGAATCAAAAGCTAAAAGCTTTATTAACAGACAATATTTTACTTTTCACTAAGATTAGAAGAACCTTTGTATTAGAATGAGGAAAAAATCGATTTAAACATGATAAAATTTTGTACACAAAGCTAGAAGATTTTTTTTTTCTTTCATTTTCACTTAAAAATATGTTGGAAGGGAAGTTTTCGGCTTAATATTGCCTTTTTACCTTTTGCAGTTCAGAGTTCTGTCCTATTTCTAAACAAGACTTAGACGCTCTTCTAGAACAAAAAGCATCTGTATGTGAAAATCAGAATTTGCCATTAGTATTTTATTCGTCCCAATCTTCCAAAAATGCTTTATCCTCAGTGCTTCATTGGCTCCTCTTCCCCCCTGCAATGATGCCTTTCCTCCCGCTGTTGTGCTGGGTGATGTTAAGGGTGTGACCAGTGAGTTTAGGGATGGTGTGTGGACCCTGAGTGATCCCTTGGTCTCGTAGGAGGTTGTGGCCCACAGATTTCCAAGTCTTCCTTACAGGACCCCGGGCATCCCTCCCACCTCAGCAGGCAGCCAGCACCCAAACTGCAGCATACTAGACACCTTCTTCTCAGTTTTGCAAAGAAAATGGATATCTTGTTAGTTTTGGCATCCTTAGGCAGGGCATAAGGGTGCTCAGTAAAGAGCTATCATGTACCTACTTAATGACATTAACGTGCCTAAGACCCCAGAGCTCCTTTAGGATCAGAGGTTAAGACTGCAATAAGTAACTGCAAGCTCATTTCATCTTCTAGTACTTCTGAAACAACAGTGACTAGGGTAATTTTTCTTCGTTATCTCATGTGTCCTTTGATTAGGAAGGTTATGTTTTAAAATGGGTAGCTGCTGTGCATGGTGACATAGTACAGATCCTTTTCCTGGGCAGCTGTCCAGTTTTCAGACAGTCATTAAGTAATGCTAAAATTTTCTGTCACCAGCATTAAGAGGTACCTGTGCCAGTTAAAAACAGGGAGAGAAAATATGCAGGGAAATCCAATTTAATTTAGTGTAAGATATATTTCTGCAATGGTAACGGTGTCTGTCATTCTCCCTAAACTAATTATTTTTGAACTTGTAGGTCCATTCCAATGAAAGCTGGCAGCAGTTTAAGTGTCTTAATATATTATCTTGGGTGTTTGAAGGACTGTGCTGAAGGAAACGCTGGGAGGGATTGTCATATCCAAGAGGATCACAGGGAGAAAACTTTGGGGCAGCTCATGCTTGGCAAGGAGCTCTGGCTGGGCACATGTTTAACCAAATTTCTCCTCAGCCAGGAGGGGTTTGAGGTGACTTGAGAGACTAAGAGAAAGATGATACCAACGTGGCTGCAAGCGATGAGCTTTCTGTGGCTTAGAAATCACTGCTCCTCACTTCAGGTGCTGTGTACACAGAATGACTGTGTACACGCTCCCACTGTGTGGAGGTGCACAGGAAAATACATTAAGTTAAACTGGTACCTAATAAACTCATCTTAAAATCACAAAGCAGCATGGTTCAGCATACCTGGCATCAGGAATGCAGCCATGGGTTTCTGACTTCAGAAATGCAAGGCTTTAAACAGGATCTTTTTTTTTAAAGTGCATTTCCAAAAATTAAAATGGGATATTCTTACTTATTTTGATACAAATTTCAGAACTGTTAATTCATATAAACATTTTTTCAAAGCATTAATAGTTTTTAAAATAGACTATTAAGGAATATAAGTGCAGTTCCTATAAATACAATTCAGCAGGACCAATATTTATACTCTAGGGAATAAACCTTAGCATTTAAAAAACAAATACTTTCTGAAATGTAATGTCTTTTGTTCTGCATAATGAAGCATATGAAGTAGCCTGGGAAAAAAAGAGCAATTTCAATCATACTTTCTCAAACAAACAGATTAAAATTCTTTACAATGTTCTTACTAGTAAACTCTTCAGAAGGCCAAGTAGCAGCGTGGAAAATATTGAAAACACTTTTCCACCATGGCACTAACAGCTGCGAAAAAGTAAGCAAGACAGCTAGAAAATTTTTGTAGCAAGCGTAGTTTAAAGTATTTGTGAATGGAAACTTGGACAAGATTCATGTTCTAGTTGACTAAATGTATCTAAAAATATTTAGGATGTTTTCTATTTCTCTTAGTTTAAGAATTCTGATAATTTTTTATATAATTTTATACAGAATCAATAATAAAGCCACAGCAATGTTTAGGTGCAATATATACTGAGAAATAGAAATAGATAACGTCTTTGAAATTCTGAAGCTAAAAGGTACATGTGAATATGTGTCCACTGAGTATTATAAATATATAAACCCAGGTCTTCAATTTAAATGCAAGGGAGTGGCTTCAGGTCAATAAAATAAAAAAAGGAGATGGGCAGTAATGTCATGCAAGGAATCCAAACTTATGAGCTGTTTGGTTGACGGATTCTCAGAAATCGATGTATCTGGAAGCTAAAAGGCATAGATCACCAACTGTATTTTATTTGTTTGCAATATATTGTTTTTCACAGCCTTCCTAGTAGAATAACATAGCGGGGTTAATCTTTGCCAATGGATGAAGTCTGCCCGTGTCCTTAGCATGTGCCAAACAAGTGATACTGCATAGATAGGGCTGCTACTTTTACAGCATTGTTTTTAGATGCTGTTCTCGGGTATGTCTTGATTTCTTCTAAACTGATAATTGTATCTCTGTCATCCACACGCCTTTACCAGTCCACAGTTCACTGCTATTTCTTCCATCTGTCTGATGGGTCTTACTTCAAGTCCTGTGACTCACAGCCACATCCATCCCACCCAGAGGGACAAGGTACTTTCTAGCCTATGATATGTCGGGGTTTTTTGTTGTAGTTTTTCAAGATTTCAGCCATTCTCTGTGTAGACATGGGATTTTTTTTGCAGAGATCAACAGGTGTTTGGTGACCATTCAAAATAGGAAATCGCCTTTCAAAATAGGAAATATTTGTGGTACCTTTATGTGATCAAATCTAGTATCTGTTGGGAATCCATCTGTAATGGCAATGCTCAGAAGTCTGGTTGGTTTTACTTAGACTACATGGGAAGATTTATCTCAAGAATGTGATGCAACTGCTTCCCATTGCCAAGGGACTCTGGCTGGAACCAATATTTCAGATGTTTTTGCCAAAGGGAGTGCTCAGATTAGCCAGGGTTTTAGAAAACCTGATTGACACACTCCTGAATTTATCCTGAGCAGCTTATGAGAAGTGTCTCTTCCCTAATGGTACAGGGGTTTGTATTAAATGCGGTGGTGGACCTACTACCCAAAATTCCTTAGTTGAAGAGGAGAGATTTGCAAGAACAAACCCACAGTTTTTGCTGTTGTTTATTTAATGCAGTCTTTTAAAAAAATCTTAAAACCTGTGACACTCCGAAAACCCCATTAGAATATCAGTTTTGAGAAGTCCCCTTTTATCATTGTGTTACCTCAAGTTTGCTGCTTTATTAATCAACCATATATTTCATAGCTATACAAATTACAGATGAATTTTACTCATTTCCAGCACCACTCTGCTGTGTACAGCACCAGATGTGCAAGTCTCTGATGAGTGCCTTCATCTGGAATACTTGGTATTTGGGATTCCAGACATGGGAATTTGAGCTCCCAAGCAATATTTCATGTAACAGAGCAGTAATTATTTGTGTGTATTTGAAAAGTTCACCTTCCTAACAACATTACTGAACTGAATTCCCAATGTATTCCTTTTGATTGGAAACTGTCATTAGCAAATAAATGAAGAGTCGAAGTCTGGTTGCATTTCACCCAATATTGCCATTTTTTGTTCCTTTGGGATATAGGGAATCCAGTATTGGGAATGTGCTAAAGAGTCTCAGAACATCAACAGGATATTTTCCTACAAAGATTCATTCTAGTGTTGTGCTTATTCTGCCAAAGCTTTCTGAAAAAAATCTGTGCTCCGAGGAAAAATGAGTCATTAACAAAGAAGCGAGACCAACCATCTATCCTGGCAGTACTTATGTTATTGCTTAGATTCTCTGTTACTTTGATTTCTTTCAAGGCTGTAGTTATAAATCTCTTCATTAATACTTTACTTTAAGAGAAAGGTTTTTAGAGTTTGATGTCTTTTTTAATTATAGGCTTAAAGAATTATTATCAACTAGTATCAAAAAGAGATACTATGGCAATGTAGCTTAGTGGGTAATGTATTTCCAAGTAAGATAAATCACGGTTTGTTTCCTAATGAGAAACATGAATTCAAACTCATTATTGTTGGAACAGTATATTATATGGGAGGCTGCTGTCCAAATGAGTTGTAAATTGAGATTATTTATGCCTGTGTCAAGTGGCTGACCAGTTCAAGCTGAAGTTCACACAGCAGTTTCTGTTTAACATAATCTTGATAAACCTGGCAGTATTTTATTATGCAAAAACATTTGCAAATACCAGAACCACAACCCTGGACGTGCTGTTGGGCAATGTGGCAAAAGGCATAGCAGGGCTGTACGTGTTTGGATAGTGCAGCTGATCCTGCTTGGAGCAGGAGGTTGGTCTGGAGACCTCCTGAGGTCCCTCCCAACCTGGATTTTCTTATGATCCTGTGATCCTCTCTTGGAGGTGAAGATGAGTCTGTGTGGACAGGCCAAGGTCTCCTGGGTGGAGGAAGAAAAAATTCTGCCATGGCTCAGAAGCAGCTGAACTCACCCATTTTGGAGCTGGCAGCAGGTGGGGAAGTTGGGTCCTGACCACAGCTGCCAGCTCACAGGGACAGAGCTCCCATCCACAGCAGAAGTGGAGGCCAGCACCAAGGAATGCTGAGCCATTGCTAACACCCTGCAAGGGGAGCACAAGAGCTTTGCTCAGCTCAAACAGCTGCTGAAAGTTGCTGATTTCTAAAGCAGAGCTGGAGGACAGGACCTATTGTGGAGGGGCACAGAGAACAGATTGTTCTCTTTTACATCTGGGGTTTTTTTGATCTCTCTGGCTGAGGTGGTAGAGATTGGATATGGTTTAGATAGTTTGGGTCTCTGTCTTTTAATCCAAACCTTAAGATATTACTCAAATGGGCATTTCTGAAACAAACATCTTTGTTGAAGAAATGCCTAACTATGCCGTGAGCAGCAGGATCCATGAAGCCCTTTTTCCTACATCTATAGGCAATAAGGCCCTATAGCACCCACACTGGAATACTCCCAGGTGCCCTCAACACCACATCTCAGCCTCACCTGCAATACCCCCAGGGTCCCTGAATAGCCTCCTAACCTTCCCCAGAACCTCCAGCTCCTGATATCGATGGCAGGCCTCCTCACCATAGTCTCTCCAGTTTATGCTGTGTACCTGTTGCTATTCCCCCTGCTTATTTTGGCTGGAGTTCTGTGGTACTTAACAAATTTGACATTTTTTCAGTGGCTGATGGTATTGATTATTCTCCTAAGGTAGTATTTCACCTGCCTATTTCTATTTGTAAGCTGGTATGGTCTTCAGGGATATGTTTTCTTCCAATACATAAATCTGGCTGAAAATTAAAAACCATGCAGGAGAAGTAACTGTCCATTGTATGATTAGTGACCCTGCATTTTTTTCGAGACGCTCACTACATTCCCACCAAGCTGGAGGTGAGTGAGAACAAGGAGACATTAACAGTTTTTCAATAACAACTATAGCAGATTCTTCCTTAGTTTGATTTTTATCAGTCTGTGAAAGGTTAGCGTACTTCATTTGTTTTTCAGTCCTCTGAAAACATTTAGGACAGTGGGAAGAGTGCAAAGAAACGTTAGAGGAGTGTAATATTTCAGCGTTGGGTGAAGCCTTAGGAAGGGCAACCTGCCTGACCCGTGTGCTCTGCAGTGCAGCCTGTGGATAGTTTGATTTTTGATGAACACTTTCTAGCTTTCAACTAAAGAGGCAGGTTTTATCCTTCCCTTGTAAGCTGATTTTGACATTATGGATGCACCAGTTGCATCTCTGTAATTAATATTGAAATGAGTGGGTTTTAAGAAATGAGGTTAATTTGGCTATTTGGAGATTTCTCTGTGTGGGTTGTAAAGCATACAGGGGATGAGGTTTCAGATTCTTCTATGGTCCAGCTCATCCACAGATGCTGGCATCATCCTTCGGGAGAGTGGGCAGCTAAAGCAAGTTATGGCAGTCTGCTAAAACCTTAACTGGGAAATGAATAGCGATCCAGATGGCATGAAAGCAGTGAACTGAAAAGGTGGCCTTAAAATCATCCTTTTCCTGTTATTTAGGAGCTTTTAAAAGCAACATTGTTTTCATCATAGGATCTTATATGCTGTTTTAGATTTTAGTCTTTTAGGTTTTACATGTTTTTAAATTTTCACTGTATTAGCTGAACATGTTATTTCTTATCAGCTTTCATGTGAAAATGTATCACACCAGAAAACCTAGAGCATCACTACCTGCAAACTCTTCATTTTCTGGAATCATACAAAACCCTTGGCACTTCTGGTGGATATTCTGAGATACATAGCCATAAACTCACAGATAGGGAGAATCAATATCACAGGTATTTACACAAAGTGTTGGACATAATGAACTTATTAGTTCTTTTGTGCTATGAAAAGCAGTTCTCAAAATACATGTTGATTAATCTGATTAGATGCAAACCTTGCTTTCATTTCTTTGCTTTTACCTGACATGCACAACTTCAGAATCATGGGTCTGTGGGATAATGCAGACTGGAAGAGACCTCAGGAGGTCCCCAGTCTAAAATTCTGCTCAAAGCAGGGTCAGACCATGTTGCTTAGGGCTTTAATCCAGTTGGGTCTTACAATACAGCAGTGATGGAGGGGAACTGCACAACCTCCCTTGGCTAGCTGCTCTCAGGTCCCACTAGAGTCATCTCTTCTCCAGGCTGAATGAGCCCTGGTCCCTCAGCCCCTCCTTGCAGGGCAGGTGCTCCAGCCCTGACCATCTTGGTGGCCTCTGCTGAACTTATCCCAGTTGATCAACACTGTCAAACTTAATTAGTACATGTTGATAAGAAAAGGATCATACTCATTGTAGAAGCATATAGGAAATAAGTACGTGCTGCAAGTCCATTTACTTAATATCTCTATGTTCCTTTGGAGATGTCAGGTACTTTAAAATCCGCACTAACTGTAACATTTATTCTTGTGATACAGGAAAAGACAAAGACCATTTTGTTCTTGAAAGATAATTTAGGTGTTTGAATGCTATCTTGATTAAATATAGTCTTTAGAAGACTACACAAGCAAAAAATTGGGAAACACAGTATTTATTATACCAGAAAGATGTAACACATTCATTAGCTTAGGGTTAAATATAGATTTCAAATAGTTATAAATACTCAATGTGTTAAAAAGCTGAAATCCATACAATCGATATTTCACTAGATAATAAAGCATGATAGATTGCAAAACCTAAGAGAAGGACAGCATCCTCTCCCAAACACTGAAAGAGGTAGAAAACAGTTGTTGGCACTGTGTCAGTAGAGAGACAGTGGATGCTTGTACTATTATTTATATGAGCTGCCTACTTGGCAGATGCCTCTGCAATAACCCTTTATTTAAAATGTAGAAAAAATAGAATTTGCTTTCTTTTATAATCACACAATGAAAAATACTAATGAAAATGTTGGATTTCCTGTAGCTGAGAAGAAAATGTTGTCCTAATCTGCTTTCAGTCAGCAAGAAACTCTAATCATTCCCATCACATGAAACTAGATAGAAGCAAAACCCCCCATCTTTTTATTCTCTGAGATACAAGGGAAAGGAGAATGAAAATGTTTATATACAGCTTAAAACAGTAATTCTTGCTTTTTTCCTCTTTCATATACAAGGGAAAGGAGAATGAAAATGTTTATATACAGCTTAAAACAGTAATTCTTACTTTTTCCTTCTTTCATAATGCATATATACTGTGTTGTTGTATCCTTCTGTTGTACTTGTACCTTGCAACCAAAAAAAAGTTTCGTGTTTTTTAGGACTATAGAAGAAATTTCTTAGAAATTGTAAAGTGTAGTGGCCAGAGCTGCCTGTACACCCTTCTGCTTCCAGTGCTGTAACTTTAGATCCATTCTCTGTAATACAGGCTATGATTATATGCTCATCTCCTTTATTTTTCTACTTGAGAACATTCGTTTTATTCAAATCTTGGTTAAAGAAAACCCTTAAATTTGTACTTAATTCCTAATTAGACTAGCACAGCCTAAGTGTACACAGGCTAGCACAGGTCTCCACGTCAAACCACAAAAAAAGTAAATCCATTTCATTTTGGTTTGGTGTTACCATTTAACTGCTGTATTCCTGCTCTTATATGTAGTCCAAAACATCATGTTGCCTCTCAAGTATATAACTTTTTCTTTCTTTTTTTTTTTTTAAATACCAGAGAGTAACAACAAAACCCACTTTATAACTGTCTTATAAGTGTGCACTGGACCATGTATACAGTTGGAAATGTACACATCAGGTGAACACACAGGAGTGTGCATGGACCACTGCACGCTTTATAAAGGCTGAAGTGTGATTGAAGATGTAGGTTTTAAAAATGCATGTTTTGCATGGGGTGCACTGAATGAGATAAAAGTTCTGCAAGACCAGCTGAATGCAGGTTGGGTCTAGCAACACTCAAGGAGTTATAATTAGCTTTTTGGAGTGCATAGATAGTGTGTGAGAGGGAGAAATAGCCTGTCTTTGCTCATAGTGTGTTTTATCCCAACTCAGTGATAGCTTCTGCCAGCCATATCAATGTTATGATGCACGTTTTATTAATGACAGTGTGGTATCAGGTAAAGGTAGTTGACACGGGTACACATGCACTTGCTTCTATAGGCAGACATGCATGTATGTGGCTTTAAATGTTGGTTTAATACCAAAAGCATTTGCAAAAGGAGACTGATTCCTTGTTGCTTATTGGTTCTGGCTGAGAAGGCTTTTGACATTCATTCTACATTTTCTGTCTCTTAGATTTTATTATTTTCAAATTTTTTTAAAACAAAATTGTAATTTTAAGAAAGATACTCGGCACACCCTTAGGTTGACTTTTCAGTTGCTTTCCTTACATGTGCAGTCCCCAGAAAGAAATTCAGAGACAAGGGAGAAGGTGAGGTGGCTCTTGTTTCTCTTGCATTTACTCTATGTGAAGGCAAAGGAGTCTTAACTCATCCATGAGGTCAATCACGAGCATAATTTATGAATGTGAATCACAGACTTCAGCTCAGGGCAGCTGCCCCAAATGAAGTGATTGCTCTTTGCCCTCTGACACATACCTTAGTTTTTGCTGGCCGTTTTAATCCTTTCCCTCTGAAGACATTTCGCTTCTGATCAAGGCTTTTAGAGCAAGTGTGCTAATTCCAGTTTCCTGAAGAAATGTCTACACCAGAGTAATTACATCTTACCTGCCAAATTTCTGTGGCAGTTTCAGTTGAATATGGTCAGGAAAGATGACTTTTTAAATAGCATCTCTGGGAAGATGCCACTGGGGACAGGGAAGAAAAGGCAGAGTCAAAAATGTGCCTTCCAGAGCACACAAATCTAATTCCTGCTACTTTAATTAGACTGTGCTTGCATGTGAAATGGAAACTGAAAAAAACAACTTAGAGGCATTTAAGCAGTAGCTGAAAGCTGCCCACCCAAGCATCTCCTGGATTAGCAGCCAGAAGTGCTCTGGGCATTTTACCTGTTGGCTCCAACACCAGCACCATCTTCCCTCTAGGTTTAATATGTTGGTCTTGGCTGCTCTTGAAGAAATGTCGCTGAAGGCTTCAGCCATGGTATAGGAGACATGGGCTAAAACACCTGTCAGCTTGGCCTCACCTCCTGCCGTACACAGTAAATGGTCATTAAATCACCTTTGCAAGGCCCTGCAAAAAAGTGTTTACACTCCCACCAAAAAAGGCTGGACACAACTACCCTATGTACTTAAGATACAGAAGACCTATTCTCTATCTAGTTTTTGTAGTTATTTTATTTTGGAATCTCCTAATAAGGTGACATTTGGGGAGCATTTTTTATTTTAAGAGACAAGAGCTAAAACAAGACAACCCAACAAGCAGAGATGGTCATCCAAATTTAACAATGCATTAAAAATCAACCGGTTTATTTGCATGAAAAGGGCATATATCTACCCTGGCTTCTGGGCAGTGCTTCCGTGCATCTTTTCCACACATGCACTTGGCAGAGCCAGGCAGCGCAAGCAGTGTCCATGCATGGCTCAGTCCCACATACTCTCCTGTTTGTGCTCTCCTGAGCTGAAACACTCTCTTTAAAATGCACCCTTGCTAACAAAAGCATGTTAGCAATGCATGTGAATCCAGTGTGAAATATGAGCTACTTCAATATAAAAATCATGACAGCAATTACTGGGTATGCATTGCTATTTTCCACACCAGCCCAGGCTCATCAGACGCTCAGCACCGACCACAGCAGCAGGGAGGGAGCACAGTCTGTGCTGTAAGCAGATCAGGTCTGACACGGGGGGAACAGCACTGTAAGGTTTGGGAATACCGATCTCAGCTTTGTGTAATCAATCACTGATTTCCCTGGAGCTGGCATTAGGGATGTCACTCTGAGGAAGCAGTCATGAACCACTGTGTACAGATACACAATGCAGCTGATAGCAGTGGGCACAGGGGGTGAAAAAATAATCTCATTCTCCTTGGTCCTGTTGAAAACCTTTTTTGGGGTCTCATGAGATGAGGTATTTTACTGTAGGAAATCTGAGTCTTTTCCCAGCTTCCTCACAAATGAATTTGTCCCATTGCCTTCCCTCGCCAGGGGAAGACATAGATGCCAAGCACCCCGTAAGGGCAGAGTGAGCTACAGGTGTGCAAACCCCAGAGCACGACCAAATGGTGACAGCTTCAGGGGAAGGCCTGGGACAGGTGCTTTGCTCCTGGATGCACAGCTCAGCATGCTGCATCTAGTCAACAGGAAGCTGGAGGGACGTCTCTCTATCTATAGGTTCATGAATGTATGCAAGTGTCTCCAGCTTGCTTTCTCCCAAATCACCTGGAATGATTTGTGTCATTGCACAGGGGCCAAACTGATATTACTTAGGCTATGTTCAGAGGAGCTGGCACTCAAATAAAGTGTTTTTAAGCTTGTTGGCACTAGAGCAGGGTGGTGCTTCAAGTGCTATTTCACAGGTGATGTGGGCTATATATAGTTCAAGTAGACAATCAGCAAGTCATATTTCTTTTTTTGCTTTTCAGTGACAGACAATCTAAAAATTCTTATTGGCACCTGATTTCATCTTGAATAGTTGCAGTTTAGGAAGGAAAATTCTTTACAGAACTGCTGTAATTGAAGCGTAGGGTTAGTGGTGCCTTGAAGTGACAGTGAGCCTTGACACCTGATACAGTCATCTTGTGTTCAGACCTCTTTCTTCCTCTGTCAGCAGTTTAACTCCTCTTGCTACTTTTAAAAACACATTTTCCTCTCCTCCATAGCCCCAGGCAAACAAATACATCTAGGCTAATGGAAGTGTGAAGTTAATATAAAGAGGAACCTTATTACCTCTAAGTTGTTTTTCTTTTGAAGCTCTCACTTACCATGTCATGATGTTCCTGTTCCCTCCCATTTTTCTTTAATTTCTCATCCCTTTGGAAAGATTCGTTCCTAGTGAGGAATTGCCTCTGGGGACATGCAGAGCATGCATCTTGCCTTTTGGCTGATTGACGGGTTAGATTTGATTAGTCACTTGCCCTTTAGCTGGAAGTAAGTAGCATACAATGACAGAGTGGGACTATAGACTGGAGTAGAGTAACACCAATTAATAGTAAGTACCCTTCATCTAAACAATATTTCACTACATTAAAGACAGTATAGAAACTTTTGAAAAACAGCACAAAAATCATTGAGTGGATATGTATGTCAAGGAAACAAACCCCCATAATTAATAGTTGAATAGTTTGCTTTCTCTGGTAGAGTCTTTTTCAGGTGTTGCCAGTATTATTTTTAATTAATAGAAATATTATGTAGGTTTTAGACTTGACTGTGAATATAGGTATGGATATGGTGTTGCAAATGTTACATAATTTTAAAGGTGCAAAATCCAACTTTGTGATCCTGGTCCATTAATCTCACCTGTCAGGTAGGAATATCACCAGCAAAGAAAGTTCAATACCAAAAGGGTATGTTTTGCACTTTTTCCTAGAAATAGCTTAGTTCATGCATAATTGCACTGCATTGTTGTCATTTGCTCCATGAATAAAGCATGAATATAGAGAAAAACAAGCAGATAATACTGGTAAACTGACAGTAACAATAACCTTAATAATTCTCTGAAGTTGCACCGGTGGTGCACAGCTCATGCATATGCCCATCGCAAAACTAATGCTAATGTGAGCATATGTGGTAGGAAGCGGTGCCCTTACTGCACGGCACTGTTGTCCCCAGGGTGCAGATTGCTCCTGCTATGGAGCAGCAATAATTGGCTCCTAGTCTGCATTATCAAACAAGGGATGATAGACACAAAAAGATGCAGATCATTCAACTGGCTGCTGGCGCTCTCCCCAAATCCCTTTTTTCTCACACGCATGCAGAGATCCAGTAAACAGTACAGAGTTTGGTATTATCGGTATTATTTGGTATTTGTTTGCATTCAGACACATACTTGAGCTCCCCTCTGCATGTGGTCCGTGTTTTGAGAGTTTGCTCCTATCTGCCTCATAAAGGAATTTTGTGGTTGCCATCATTGTTGCATACACCCTGAATTGTATCCTGGGCTATTGCATAAACAGCATCTCTGAAGCCCCAGTCCGATGCTAATGTAAGTTTTCTTTCTCACTGTCTGCAAAGAGTGCTCTCTTGTACCCTGCCAGCCCGGCGGAGGGGTAGAAATTGCAAAATAACTGCTGTGTCTTAGGTGTGGCGGTTTCTTGTATGTGCCCAGGAGCAGGGTGAGCCCGGGTTTTTGCTCAAAACATGGAATTCCCACAACAAAATGTATTTGCAAAACAAGCCTGTTGGTGCTGTGTTGGACCCGAAGCTGGCTGTGGGATCCCTGCCATCCCAGCTGCCAGAGGACGTCACCATATCTCATCCTTGTAAAGAAGCCTGGGCAAGTGTTTGATTTTGGAGGTTGGTTGGTCCCATTCTGACTTGTGAGTCTGCATACGCCTGTGAGGAAATTTGCAGAGATGTATGTAGTGATCATGGTTTCTTGCATATTCATCACAACAGAGCTTTAAGAAGTACTTTAGTTCATTCTTTTAAATGAGATAGAATGTCTCAGCTCTCGTACTTTTCTTTTTGCACTGGGGCAATGTATTTGTTCATACTTTACCCTGGTCACTAGTCATGACAGCAGATGAAGAAATGCTAATGAAGATGGCATGGTGTTTTGCTATATGTTACAGAAGTGATGAAAATCCTAAAATAGTTTCCTTGGTGCACATGGTAGGGACTACAACCAAAGCCTCACACGGGTAGCGTGTTCCCAGGACTGTGGCCAAAACACTATTGCCACCAGGTAAGGCAAGGTTCCAGCTTTACCTGTGCCCATGAAAATCCAAGCAAATGGAAAAAGTAACACAGCTTTTCCGCAAGCAGAGAAAGGGAGTACCCTAAACACCCTAGGGTCATCAGGTGACCATAGTTTTGCATTTCTGGACACATGCATTGGCATAAACGGAGCTTTTCTAAATGAGCAGGAAGCAAATTAGATCCCAGCAAAGTTTCTTTTACTCCTGTTTGTACTCTGACAGTTTGTAGATCGGCTTTACCTTGAGGATCCACCATATATGAAAAATTTAATACTACATGTGTTACTTTTGTTGTTCTTCCTTGTCAGTGCAACTGGCCTAGTAGCCAAGAAAAAAAATAAATTATGTTTTGGCTTTCCTCTCAGGCTATTCCTTTATGGTTCTTCCTGACATTTTTATAAGCAAGTAAGGTGCGATTCATTAGAGAGGGCACACAGCTGGCTGATAAAACATAAAGTAGCCTTCAATGTCATACTGTTGAACCGAGAGGCTATCTCAAGGAGTTCATATGGATCTATCTTGAGCTTATTAATGTTAATTATTTTCATTACCGACTTGGAGAAAGGATAAAGAACATGTATGAAGAGTGTGTATGAGTCTAGACATATTGGAAGAAGTTTGGCTGCAAGAAATCAAAGGCAACACTGGCAAATACTGAAAAGTTTTGAAATCTCTGAGATAAAACTGAAGTTGTGAAGTACTTCACTTAGAGAACAGGGATGAAATGAGCAATTGGAAATAAAGAATAACTAGCACTGTCAGCATTACAGCTCTGTAAGAGAAACACAAATAAAATTGCATCGTATTTCTGGCTGATTATGAGAAAATAAAATGACAAATCTTTCTCCATGGTACATTAGCCGGTCTGTTAACTGTGGGTCATTAGTGGGAAGTAATTATTCTTTAGACAAAACTGGTGAGATCTCAAGTATAGGAACTCTACATGCAGCTATAGGCGTATTGCTTTCTCAAAGATGGGGACAGACTGAGACCAGAGGAGACCAAGACAACAGTATGTTGTTCAGAAAGTGAATAGTTAGAGGACAGGCAGTGTGAAGGTACTGGGCTTCTCTCTTTGAGGGGGAAAAAAAAAAGAGAAAGAATGATGATGATTTAAAGAGGGAAAAAAAAAGGGGGGGGGGGGGGGAAGAAAAAAAATATTGCAGGGTCTCCTTTTTTTTTGGAGTTGTTAGGCAGAAGCCTGGGGCCTAGAGCTTACTTGTCTCTCCCTTTGTTTCCAGAGAGGCTTTCTGGACATCCATTCATGCTCTACCTTTCTGTCAGTAGCATTTAACAGTACTGTCATTGCTATTGCCTGTTGGATCATATGACTATTAATTTCACAGGACAGCAGCTCTGCAACCATTTCTTCTGTTCTGCACTGAGACAGGTATGCTTTCTCAGGCATAGTGATGTGTTAGCTTTGCCATATGCTTGCTTTTACTCATGTCCTTCATTGAATTCCTGGGCCAGTGTTTTTTATTATCAACCTAGCCGTTTTGGTTTAGAAACTTTTGTTTTGCAATGCACAGAAACAATCCCTACAAATTATTCTATGAGTATGAAAGAATGCAGAAAGAAGAACACAGGAAGAAAGCAGAATGGGACTTCTGATTTGCTTAGTCATGCATATAGATATACATATGCATATATAAATAAGGATACTACATTATTTATTGTTGTCTTTTTTATGTTCACAGGGCTACAGCTACTCATAGGGGCCAAGTTATATTCAAGGATGCCTTAGCACAACAGTTGTGTGAACAGGGAGGTAAGAGCCATCATATTAAAAATATCTGGCAAATGTGGTTTTCCATTGTACTTGCCTGTCAGTGTTACTTATCGTGAAAGCTATTTTGTAGGAAACTTAGTATCGGGATCTGATTTATGTTCTTAAAACTGATACTTTCTTTGGCTTCATACTTCCCATTAGTTAATTTGGAACCACCTCTGTCCTCTCTCCTAAATGCTGGAGAATATACAAAAGTTAAAGTAACTCCTATTGCGTTATACACTTCCCTGAAATCAGCCTGCAACGACCAACATTTGTTTTTTGTCAAAACCACAAGCTATTTTAACCCTCACTGTATTAACTATAAGCAAAAAATGCAATATGCCTGCAGCAAAAGCTTTGTTTACCATCCAGCTCACACGTATCTTTGGAAGAACCTGCCTTCCCATTTTGTGAAAGTAGGCCATCTAATTTTTGGCCATCACCTACAACATCTGATCATTTTTATAGCTAAACAAAAATGTTTTACTTACATAAACTTTAAAAATCTAATTGTTTGCACAGCTTATCATATACATCCTTTTGATGAGTAACTTAAAAATAAATGTCCTATTGTCAGCTGTTGTCTACAAACAGTACACTGCTTTGAACCTGCTTCATTAAAAGTGGGAAGTAGAGAAGGTATCTGCCATTTTTGGTACAGGAGAGAAAGAAATTTCTGTGCTCATCCAGTTTTCTCCACAAAATTCCAATGATATTTCCATGTGAAAAGACACAGTGAAATACAGGCCATGTT
The DNA here is from genome assembly GCF_023634085.1 of Falco cherrug. Lineage (NCBI taxonomy): Eukaryota > Metazoa > Chordata > Aves > Falconiformes > Falconidae > Falco > Falco cherrug. The sequence goes on along the minus strand of NC_073701.1, from coordinate 76,052,140 downwards.
TCTGAAACCGCTCTGACATAAACGCTTCAAAATTAGAGATGTGTTCTCATATTAACAGACAGAGAAAATCCCCCCAAATACATCTTTTGGGTGCATTAGAGCTATAGGTGTTTGTTTTATTCCTATGAATCTGGGAATATCTATGCAATGGCTTTTGCAATAACAACGTTGTGTTGGGAGCATATACTGAGTTATTCATACAAGGGACGAATAGTACCTCTGTGATACTGAAGGAAAATTATTTCAGTTTTCAATTTCAGTATTTGAGGTTTTAATATTTTAATATTTCAATGTGGAGTAGGAAGGGGGATTCAGAGACATGACTGAAGATGTTAGCTAACAAGCTCGGAAGTTGCTTGTGTTTTGAACGAATTAGAAAAAAACAACACAGGTGCTGGCAATCAGAAGGGGTTTATAATGAGCTGGATGGAAGGTGATTGTGCTAGGCATGTATTGGTATTTTTACTGTGTGGAAGGAAAAAACAGCTGGAGAAATTACCAAAATGGATTTGGTATTCAAAACAGGAGATAAATTGTAACCCCATCATGTGGGTGTGGAAGAGTAGTGTTTCAGTGACTAGTATAAGGGGATTTGGGAACAGAATTGTTGGCAGGACCACCATTTGGGATATGCTAAGGAGGATGGTTAGAATATCTCACACAGACTACTCGCTGGATGGACACAAGTCAAGAGCAGAAAAATTACTATTGCAGAGTCATCAACATAAAATGATGAAAAGCCTTAGAAGCAGATGAATTTCTCCAAAGCAGGGCTGTGAAGTGAGTGCATCACAGCCAGAGGCAGTCTGTGGTAGCCAGAGCAGGTAAGGGAAGGAGAAGGAAGTAAAAGACAGATTGGTGGCAGAGAGCCAGAGAGCTGGCAGTGACCAGCATGATGAAAGCTATGTGCAAGCAAGTTGAAAGGGAATATATGGCTGTCAGTGTCAGAACTGGCAGCATGGTCAAGGAGAATATGTGCAAAGCAACAAGATTTCTCCCTGCTACAGGAAAACACCTTGATAAGCAGAGACTGCTGAGTAGAAATCCATCCATGCAGGCTCTGACAGTCCTTTCTTCAGACATACTGTACCAGGAGATTTTAGTAGGAGAGCTGACAGCAGAAACTGTAATTCTTTCACCCTTCTATGCTTTTTACATTTCTCCAATTTTGGAGCATAACCTAACCTCAAATGAACATTTCAGCAATACTTCTGTTGGTTAGAACAATAAGTTGTGGTACTGTGTGCTGTCCCTGGGTTTGCAGGGACTCTGCAGAACAAAGAGAAAATGGGATTCCTGTATTGGTTGTGTGTGGAGAGTAAAAGATGCTGAGATGTGCCATCCCTGGGCCTTCCCTGGCTGCTCAGCTATGACAGTCCCTTTGCCACCTCCTCCCACCCAGCCACTGATAGCCACGTCCTGCATCGCTTCCCTGAAAGGGCCTTCAGCTTCCCCACTTGGTCGTAGTCTCCCACAGCCTCATGACTTTTGTGTTTCCTGTGATTTTCCCAGCAATTATCTTTGCTTTATACACAGTCGCTTCAGAGACTTTCTGGATTTGTCTTCTCCAAAATATATATCACTGTGGTAACTGTAAACATCAGGTTTGACTTCATCAAGGGTCACCCAGAGGTACTGCTCTATGAGCAGCTGACAGTGTACGACAGCCATGAAATCAGTCTTCAGGTTTCCCTGCAACACTGATGTGCAAGCTTCTCAGAGGTTCTCTTGGTCTTTCTCCTGCATTTTTATCCTCACCAAGGCTTCTGTCCCCTTGGTTTTCTAGCTCGGCCACAGTTTTCTTGACTCAGATAGTCACCACCCTGTTGCCCATTGCCCTTCCTCCCATCCATTCCAGCACCAGGCTCTCCTCTGACCTTTTGTTCTTGTTCCTTTAGCAGACAATGCGCATTGCATTAGTCCCCCTAACTTGTGCATACTGTTACAACTCTTATACTATTAGGATTAATTTTCCTATTCAAATAAAAGAGAGTTTCTTTGAAGCAAACCTCAATACTATTAATGAAAACAAAGGATTATTTCAGAAATAATTAGTGAATTTATTTAGATGCAAATATCGTATTTTTTGCATCTAAAATCTTGCAAAAGAGCGAGGTAGGTTGACATTAATTAGGTTTTATGGTCTGTTTCTGGCCCTAAACATTACTATACTGAAATGCTGTGGTGAATGATGTGACATATTAAGTAAAGAAAATAAAACCACAGGGCAGCTTCATAGATTAAAGGATATCTTTTTAATAAGTGTGTTCACTGGAGATTACACCAGGCTTCATAATAACTAGTACAAAGGCTATGCGTGGTGATGTGAAAGTAGCAAGGAATCTCAGCAATCATGTTCACTCTGGCTGTCCACACATGGATGTGTATTAGAAAATCCTAATAGAGTTAATGGGATTTGTGCAGTGAAAGAAAACTGTAGTTCTTATTTTGAAGAGAGTTAGAGGATGATAAAGGGTAGTGTTAAGGGATGACAATGCCGAACAAGCAGTCCTATGTATAATATAAACAGAATAAGGAATGATGCCATAGGGAAAGACACCAAAGTAAGTAAAATAATTGCTTGAAAAGCTATGTGTTCAGCATATAATAAATATTTTTGGAAGCTAGGGAGATCTTTGAAAAGTGATGTAAGCTTTAAAGTTTAGAAGAATTGTATTGGATATTGAAGAGAAGAGACAAAAATTGTCAGACAAAAGAGTCAATCCAGCAGAAATTGGCCAGAAAACAAAAACTGTATAAACAAAGACAGAAAAGATAGATGTCCTATAAATACTTTTAAGGACAAATAAGATGTTAATGAGTAATGATACTCACACCACTAATATCTTTAATTAACTGTATCTCTAACTTGTTGACCTAATAGCAAAATAAATGGAAAATAAGTTAAACTTATCATTGTACAGATCAATTCATATTTATTCCTGACTTGAGGAGAACAAAAACAATACATTAATAAAAGTAGCATAATTAAAATGGGGTTGGCAAAACAGCAGACCTGTCTGCATTGTGCTGTGGTACTCAAAAGAGTTTAGGTTTGTATGAATACAGCGATGCTGCTGGAAATACCAGCTTGTGGTACAGGGATGGAGGCAGCCGGGACTCGCTTCACACAACCCCACCAGCCTTCACCCCACACCAAGTGGGGTGCTAAAGGGTTAAGGATGCCATTTCCACAGTATGCTAAGTAACTTTGGATCAGTAGTACCATTCTTTGAAATAAGGACCATACTGAGAGATCTGTGAGCGTGTAATTTAGTTCTGACTGACTAGGGGAGACTCTCAAAAAAATAAAACCTAAGAGATGGAAAAGATGAAGGATGTTCCCTCCTAGTGCAAAATCATTCCTTTCAGCATAGTTCCCAGAATTTTACACAATCTCATACTCAATGCCACAAATTATAGGATTGGGATTCCTTTCTTAAGAAACCACTCTACAGTTTGACAGATGTCTCCATATGAAAGTAAATCCTGAGAATTGGCCCAGACTCTCTTTTATTTGATAAATTTTGCCTGAGTGTTTGTAGAAGACCTTCTAGGTGAGTTTTGTACCTTGTAAAGTGGAAGAACACTCTGAAAAAAAACCACAAAATGAATTGCAGGCTCTCAGGCTTGACCAGAGCAGTATGTTACAGAGGAGCAGACTGGAGTTCAGAGCTGACGTATTTTTCCTTGGCTTAAGTGTCAGCGAGAATAATGCAGCCCTCAGGCAACACATTGACTCTGTCTCCGGGGATGTTCAGTCTGTATCATTCAATAGCAACTTTGTTTACCAGTAGAGACAAAGTATTGGCAGAAGTCTAAGTAAAAGCATTAATTTCCTTCAAGGAGGTTAGACTTTTCCATAATCTGCAAAACAGAATATATCTCTCTCCATATCTTGTTTGTGATGAGTTGATGAGCAACAGCTAATGGATGCTGGTTGTTGAACTCTAAGCACGGTGTTTCTCTGAGAGCATTTGTGTTTCCGTAATTCACTTTTCCTTTATATTTAAAATAAATGTTCCGGGTTCTCAGAAAAAAGGGAAAAAAAGTCAATTTTCCAGAGAGTTTTAAGAATATTCTCTTATCCTGTATTCCCCACCTATCCCTGTACACAGGCTTGACCCCACAGATCTATAGAATATGGGTGTCAATAGTACAAACTGACATTGCTGGAACGTGTGTTTAATTTGCATTACGGTAGCTCATTTTATCTGAATGGAGACTAGTTTTGCTTAACTGTTAACCATTGCCACCTTTAATGATTTTGGTACTTATTTTTCCACTGCCATTAGGACCATCACCCAGTCTTTTTTCCCTTCATATATTCCAGCTCCTCTATCTGAAGATGACATTCCTTTCCCACTTCTCTCATATTTCCCTCCCTTCCAGTTTAACCAAAACAGGGCATATTTTTCTATTGGCTTAACCTTTCAGTAGCCTTACTTCATCCACAGAAAATGTTAACCTTTTACTCTAAAAGATGCCTCATTCTCCCTCATCCCATTGACACAGAGCCCCACAATGACCCCATTGACTTTTGAATTCCCTATTGCTTTCCTCAAGATTCTCACGCTTCCAGTTTCACTGTGGCCTTTTTCTCCCTGAATCACTTTGTATTGTACACTTTCTTCTGTGCTTCTCCTTACCAAAGGGATTGCCTTGTCTTACAAGGCAATCATCCTACATTTCCTTACATTTTCTCATATTGTATTTGTTCATGCCTCTTAGATTGTGAACTCCGTTGAGCTCTGTTTCCATTCTTTGCTTAGTACAATTCGTCTCTTGTAAAGCTCTATATATACTCAGGGTGCTAGTTAAAAATCAAATAACAAATTCTTTTACTTTTTTTTAAAAGGTACGACATTCTCATTTAAGCTAAGAGGCATTTTGGAGCCACACAAATACTGATTGTAAATTTACAACCACCCAACCATGTGCCTAAGGAGCATCTAAGAAAGCAAATTGTGGTTTAAAATATAGACTAAGACAGCCTTTCCCCCCCCCTCACTCTGAAGTATTGTAGAATTCTTTTTAAATTGTAAACATTTTATATCTTTGCACTGTATAGCTACTCCGTATATTTAATTTTTTTTAGCTTTGTCAGTTATGTGCGGAAACTCCATTTGACTTCAGCCACATTGTATGGTCTACTGTACAATACTGTCTTAAAATAAGTAGTTCTAGAAGTTGATGAAAAAGGCAGATCTGCAAATATTTTAAAACTACAACAACTGGTTTTGTGTGATATTCTGAATTAATATTATTTTGTGGACCTCAACTATAACACTTTGAGATCAACACAGTGCTGTTATGAAGTATAATATGTAATACAGAAATTATTCATAGGGAGATTAAAGTCTAGGTTTAGCTCTCATTAAACGTACCTTCACAGTCTTTTGTCATATTCAGCTCTGGAATTCGAATTACAAATCGGATGAAGGAATACCTAGGGCAAAAATTCTTGGGCTTCTCAGATCCTGTAAAGAGTTGGGAAAGAACCCCTCCTCAACATAAAGTCTTTGTTTGTAAGAGCAACCTTTTGTCCAGCATTCTTTGCTTAATTCCACCTCTAGTTTTTGAAGTGAATGTACTAGTATGCATCTGCACAGTTTCCTTCATTTCAGTCTATTGAAAAGCAGTTTTGTTTTGCAATATTCTATGCGTATAATCAAAGAGCTATTTTAGGAAAAATTCTCAGGTTTCAATTTATTTCAATTTTGTATTCTTTAATCACATGGACAGCCAGTTATACTTTAAAAAATGCTGAAGTCAAAGGAGTTTGCAATTTTAAAGATTTCAGGTTTGTGCTATATGTGTACCTTTTGGCTAAATGCTGAAATTTCACATAAAATATTCAGAAAGTATAGCTAGTGACTGTGTGTATCCTATACTGGACCATCTTCCACAGAAAGTCTCTTCCAAAGAGCAATGCCAAGCGACCTGAGACGAATGATTATCTAGTCTTTCATTTTTATTTTGAGGTCTGAACCACTGTCATCGGAGAGGAAGGTATCTGTCAATTAAGTTACTCTCAAAGGCCAATGAAATTTGCTTGGGCAACTAATGAGTCTGCCCATGATGTGGCCTGATGTGACCATCCTCCTCATAGATGAGCACTAGCAGAGTGGCCCTCAGCCACACCTGTGTTCACAATGCATCATCTCTTAGTAAAGATCTGGAACTAATGAAAAGCAGCCATACAGAGCATCAGAGACAGGGGTCTTATTTTAAGCTTAATCTCTTACAACGTCAGGAGTATTTAAAATTCCATGCCATAATGTGCTTCTTTTCCTACAGGCAGAATCCAGAATGGTATACATTGCTCAATCTGGGAAGTAATTCAGTTAATCCAGTTTAATCTATTTCTTCTGTGCAAACATTTTTAAATGGTTTTCTAGAGAAATTTTTACATGCCTCCATGGAGAAAAACAGTGCCTGGGACTGCAGGGGACAAATGCAGTCTTTTCCTGTGTAGTATCCACCAGTGCAGCCCAGCGTTAACCTGGAGGCAGTGCCAAGTGTAATGTGCAAATAGAGTTGTAGTGCTCCAGATTTTTTTCTGTCAAGGTATGAGGTCTTGGCCATTGCAAATCCAGACTGCTTGCCATTCTTTTCTGGTCTGCAGATAACTCAGTTGTTTTTTTCTCAGTCTTCATAATCACCAACTTCCCCATGAAACGTTGCAATTTCATTACAGAATGTCACGCCTCCATGCAAACCCAGTGTTTAAGAAGAAAGCAGGAAGAGAAAAACAAAATTCTTGAGATTTGTGTTGGACTTTCTATTCAAATGACTATCTGTGAGGGCTCTACACAGATTGCTGCATTCATCTTTATGCTTATTTTTAATCTATCTTTCATTTGTCAGATGTTATGACAGAAATTGCAGTACTTCAGTAAATTTTGCAAATATGCTAAAGAAATCAGGAGTACTGATACAATTTAGGTCAGTGCCCAACAAGAAATACAGAATCATCAAAAAAATCCTGGTTTCAAAAATTCTTTTTTTTTTTGGTGTTCTATTTACCGAAGTACAAAATACATCTAGAAATACAACTTCATGGGCGAGGTGCTGAGAAGCGAAAGATGTGGCAGTTCCCCAGGAGCTTGCTTATATGTACCCTCTGTGCCTCGGCAAAAGAGGTGTAACTTACTTTGGATTTAAGATTGGACAAGGCTATGCATGTAGTAGCTATCACGGAGTATCTAGCAGGCTGTGTAGCCAGGTCCTAGACTTCCCCATCTTTTTTATGTAGCTATGCCCTTTCAGATACATTCTGTGTTCGGTTGTGTAATGTTACACCCAGTCTCCTGTTGCAAAGTGTTAGGAGAATAAGGAAGTTTTGTCATTTTACACACATGCCAACCATGCAGGGTGTCATCATGATATTCTGCTGTTTCTTGGAAGACAAAGACCTACTGGGGCATTGATTTAGCAATGCATGTGAAAATGTGCTTTAAAATAAGGGTTTGATTCTGTGATTTGCAGAGTTACTGTTACTTGTTACAGTTGTAATCTGTTACTTGTTGCACTAGGAATACCAGGATTTTTTCTCCCAACAATATAACCAGTAAAATGTTGTCCGGTGTAGTATAAATGGTCAGTTGTGGCATTTTTGCCTTGTCTGGGCTATTTCTTTTGTTCAGCCTAATTCCCACTCTCTTCATCAATCACTGAATTACTGAATCTTAATCCAAATTATTTCTAATATAGGTCATAATCCTAGACTGGAAGTGATCTTTCTTACCTTGCTGTACAACTATTTCTGTCTTTCATTTATTACTGATGATTAATTAATTAGAGAATATTTTTTCCTATTATATTTTTATAACTTTTGGTGTGTATCACATTTTTCATAATTAAATTGTCAGGATAGTTGACTTAGGAGAACATGTACAGTACAATTTGTTTTATGTTGAATTGATTTTTAATGCTGCAATTAAGCCCTGATCATAGAAGATATTCATGCATTGTGTGTCTTTGTTCTCTGCAGCCCCGACAGAAGCTCCCTTACATCCTCACCTAGGTAGGTGATTTGTCATTCTTATTACTAAAACTCAGAATCCCTAACTTTATTATAATAAACAATCTGTAAGGTCATATGAAACTAGCTCTGGGGAATTCAAATAAAAATGAGACTCATATAAAATCAGTTGAATTATGTCTAATTCTGATTAGTTGGTTTTTCATTGTGATTTTTATTGCTGTTTATGTATTGCCCTTGAGCCCTTGCAGTGCGAGTATACCATGCTGCAGAGCTTTTCTTCCTAGCTGTGTATTGCAGCATTTGTTTGGCTGAGGACCAGGGCTGCTGAAGCACCTCTGCTATGGAGACAGGCTGAGAGAGTTGGGGTTGTTCAGCCTGGAGGAGAGAAGGCTCTGGGAGACCTTAGAGCAGCCTCCAGTACCTAAAGGGGCCAACAGCAGAGCTGGAGAGGGACTTTTTACAAGGGCATGCGGTGATAGGACAAGGGAAAATGGCTTTAAACTGAAAGAAAGTAAATTTATGTTAGATAGGAGGAAGAAGTTATTTTCCTGTGAGGGTGGTGAGACACTGGCACAGGTTGCCCAGAGAAGCTGTGGCTGCCCCATCCCTGGCAGTGTTCCAGGCCAGGCTGGATGGGGCTTTGAACAACCTGGTCTAGTGGCAGGTGTCCCTGCCCATGGCTGCGGGGTTGGAACTAGATGATCTTTAAGGTCCCTTCCAACCCAAACCATTCCATGATGCTTTGTCCCATAACCCCCAGTGTGAGACAGCACTGTCACACCTGTGCTGAGTCACTGGGAGGATGGTTTTGTCCTAGTGCACGTCCAAGGTGCACCCAGGAGCAGGGCACTGCTTCTCCTGCTCTCCAAGCAGGACATGGAGCACACATCAGACCTGTGTTGCAATTTGATTAGTCCGGGACAGAATCTGGCATTCTTGCTCAGTCTGAATAGCAGATGACAGCTACTTCATTTATTTGAGTATTTGTAGAAAAGTGTCTGTCCAATACAAATACATGTGCCAAAGTTTTGGGATTTTTTTTTATCATCGTATGTAAATGATACAGGAAATCTAGGGGGAAAATCAGGGCCTCAAACTTGCAGACTGATGGTTAGAAACATTTGTGTAACATAGCCCAGTTTATATTCCTTAAATCAGCTGACCTTTACTGCCAGCTCCACTGATAGCAGCAAAGAAATTCCAGTGAGCTCATAGATTTTTGCTTATGAGTTATCAGAATTAACCCCCTGCCCATTAGAAGTGTAGTACACTCACTAGGACATCTCCCTGCTTGTGCCAGTGTTTCAAAAATCTGGATTCAGAATATTTTTTTTCTGACCATTCAGAACAACAAACAATTTGGAACAAAAGTTCTTAAAACATTTGGTATGTACTTGATGTCTGCATCTTTTCATAGTCATTGCACTTTGGTGATAGATTGGGACATGTCTTACTTTTATGTGGTACTATTATGATCCAGAGTAAGCAAAAACCCCTTGTAACTGGGAATACCCTGCTTTTGTAACTAGTGTACTTTAAAAAGCTGATTTTTTTCATTTTACAATGCATTGCTTTAGTCCTAAGTAGAAAACACTGGGTGATTACACTGCATTATTTTCATACAGTGTTTTCATTTCTTTGTAGCTGAAATTCACAGTGACAGCATTATCCTACGAGATGACTTTGACTCTTACCATCAGCAAGAACTGAATCCTGCTATGTGGTAAGTTTCAGACTTCTTTCTTTTGTACACATTTGAGCAAATTAAAACATTTTGGTTATTATAGTGAAGTATTTGTATTATATTAATTACTAGATACCTCAGCTCACATTGGTGTAAGCCTTTGTGTGTCTTTGCTCCATTGGGGTCTAAATATAGTAGTTTATTAATTAATTGACTAATGAGTGACTGAGAAATTGAGTGAAAAATTCTCATTGACTTCAAAATTTGAATTAATCCAAAACCAGAAAGGAGTAGAGCTGAGCTTAGCTAATGTTTTTGTATGAAGATTTTGATTTCTTGAAATCATAGCTTTTCATGAAAAATGTGATGAATTTCAATAATGAAACTTTGTTTTTTCAATATATTTTTTTTCATGTTCATGTCATACATATTTCTGGTGAAGCTAATAGGAAAAACTCCTTCTAAACTGAAATCAAATGTTTCCAAACAATTCAAAAGAAAAAATTAACTGGAATTGAATGTCTCCACCTAATTTTCAGCTGCTAAAAATCCCAGAATCACAGAATGGTTGGGGTTGGAAGGGACCTGTGGAGATCATCTAGTCCCGCCCCTGCTAAAGCAGCTTCTCCTACAGCAGGTTGTGCAGAGTCAGTCCAGGCAGGTTTTGAGTATATTCAGAGAAGAAGACCCACAGCCTCTCTGGGCAGCCTGTGCCAGTGCTCTGTCACCCTCAGGGTAAAGAAGTTTTTCCTTCTATTCAGGTGGAACTCGCTGTGTTGCACTTGGTGCCCATTGCCCCTTGTCCTGCCGCTGGGTACCACTGAAGAACCTGGCCCCGTCCTCTTGACACCCACCCTTAAGATGTTTGTATGCATGGATAAGATCCCCTCCAGGTCTTCTTTTCCCCAGGTGAAACAGTCCCAGCTCCCTCAGCCTTTCCTCATAAGGGAGATGCTCCAGTTCCCTATTCAACTCTGCAGCCCTGCGCTGGCCCCTCCCCAGTAGCTCCTTGTCTCTCTGTAACTGGGGAGCCCAGCACCGGACACAGCACTCCAGGTGCAGCCTCACCAGGGCAGAGCAGAGGGGCAGGATCCCCTCGCTCGCCCTGCTGGCCACGCTCCTCCTGATGCCCCCCAGGACCCATTGGCCTCCTTGGCCACCAGGGCACCCTGCTGGCTCATGGGCAATTTGTAAGGTTGATTTTTTTCTTTTTTAGTGGAAAGCAAACTTTTTCAAAACTTTTGCATTGTGTAGGAAAGCAAAGCCTTCCCTTCCCAGCTCTATACAGCAGCTCCCAATTGCTAGGTTTTTTTCATTCAATAGGATTCCTGAGTAGGGTCATTCATATTATCACAGTGTACATCTGAAACAGCAAGCACAGGTAGTTGTCATTCTTTAACCAGTAGATGATGTTGAAAAACCTCAGGAATCCATGTGCATAATAAGGCAAGTATAATTTAGGACAGGTCAGGCAGAAGCTTTATTAACTATGACCATAGTTGAGAGAGCACTTGGACACCATCTCCCCCTCTGCTCCCATCTTCTGTGATTGCAGAGACCCAACCCAAACACTGTTTCAGAAAACAAGGAAAGATACAAGGAAAAAGCAATCATTTCAGTGTTAATAAAGTCAAGTATCTGTCTTTGGGAGGGATGGACTCCTTAAGTCACTGTCACAGTTCTAAGGACTCCAACAGTAAATAACAGGACAATATGGAGAGATGGCTGTTGGTGGAGCCTATAGGAGTAGCACACCCAGTGTCACCTTGGCTCAGAAGTAGGGAGTTGGAAACAATCACTGGTAGCTTTTAGTCAAAAGCAATGTTCTTTTAGCTAAGATCATGCTTAGCCAAACTTCTCAATCTTAAATATTAATAATTTTACCACCACAAATACCACAGTGATAGGGTACCATTTCATATGATATAGGTACATGCATCATCACCAAAGAAGAAGATACAGGTCTCTTATAGTATAAAACCGATGCTGTTCTGTATAGTGAGTATATCTACTGGTCATACTATACCCAGATAAACACATCAATTGTCCTTAACATGAAGTCTTGAAGGTTGGAGTCTCCTTTTTTATATGAGATTCTTACTGAGTTTCCTACTCCTTCCAATCCTATTTCATAAACATAACTAATTTTATTGATTTAATTCATGTAAGACACAGAAATATTTTCCTGGGTTAGTTAATCTTGTTCAAATAAATTCGTGACGGGCATTTTAGCCGTTACCTGCATTTGTTAGTTAGGAATGCATATGTTCTGTGAAATCTGAATTCATTTTCCTTTTTATTAAGGTCTGTCACAATTTTCCATCTGTGCAGGTCTTTCACAGTTCCATCATTCTATTTTAAAAAATTGTGTTTTATGGAATTTTATGGATATTTTTCTTTTGCACATATTAACTGTAATACTTTTTGATATGTGCCTACTATTTTTCCTCTTTTTGTTCCTTTTGTATCATCCCTTTAAATGTTTTTCTGGATAGATGCATTAAGGACCTGCAATACTATAATATAAAAAAAACCCCACCTCTTTTCTTTATGGGAATGAATAGATCAAGGACTCTTAATGGGTTACAGAATAGCTGCCAAGGTAGATAGCGTTAGCAGCAGTGTGTTAAATGGACTTGAGTGGAAAGAAATGAGAGGAGGCATTATTTCCCTGCAGATGTCTCATAACTCGCAGAGGGCCTGTCTGTTGGGAACCTCCATAATTTATTTATCCATTGCTCTCTCATCTTTAAATTCATCCTTGCTTTATAGAAGTCTCAACAGAGAAATTTTAGACTAAAATTGCCCCCGGTCTCCTGCTTCTTTTGTCTCCAAGATACGGATTTGCTCCCCCTGGAATAACCTTGACCCACCTTGGTTGGTGGGCCAGTGCAGAGGTGTGTGCTGGGCAGGAGAGTCCCAAACCTCGCCACAATCCTGGGACAGTTTTTCCTTTAGTATCACCAGAAAGGCAACATCTTCTGCAATGCTAAATACAAGTGGAGCACAAAAATGAAAGAAAACTATATTGAGGTGTCATGAGCTTTTCTGCATAAAGGATTTCTACAGTAACTCTGCCTACAGTGGAGACCTGCTTAGTGGCAGAAAGCTCATTCTCATCTGATTGTCTAGTGGGAGTTAAATCAGGGATTATTAATAGTTTACACCATCCACCCTAAAATTGCATTTTATTCCCCTGGCACCTGCTAAAATCGCATCTTTAGCACAAACAATTGCAGTAACTGCTGGAGCAGTATTTCCAGCCTTGCTTGGTCCCTGGTCTGCTGTGCTCGGAGTGTGTGGTAGCAGCTGCCTTGTGTGTACCAATACTCCAGCAGTGCCGTGTCACCAGGGGCCAGTTAGACTAAGCCACTCTAATAATTTCTGAAACCATTATTTGTGTAAAGATGAAAAGAGAAGTGTTTGTATTTTCCTATGATCTTTTCTTCCCATATCATACATAACAGTGGCTTGGATACGATTAGTATTGTCCCACTCCTGATCCGCTTTCTGGCATGTGCAGCTCTGGCAGAGATGTACAGTCTAAGTCTCAGTGCACAAGCAAAGCATTTTATAGCTTCTGTGTGTCTAATTTTATGAATGCCAGCAGAGCCTGTGTCACCCCATCACTAGGACAGGCCTCACATCAAAGAACAAGGGCACTGTATGATTTTGAGCGGGACTGCCTGTTTGTTTATGGATTTCTGGTCTTTCAAATGCATTCAAAGACACATTCTGCCCAGCAACCATCTGTTTCTTCAGAGGCTCAGGGGCAGGGGAGGGATGGCTACAAGTGTTTCTTGGAGCTGCAAGGGGAGGAGAAAGGGAAGGATGGGATGGGGCTTTTCGTAGACAGAAAAATCAAAGCATCTGGGAGTGAGCTCCTGACCTAAACCACAGTTTGGTGATTGAAAGAAAGCAGGATGAACTGGTAAGGTGAGAAAGGACAAGGAGAGGAGGAGGCAGCAGGAGAGGGAGGACACATAAGGAGAAGGAAGCAGGGAGAATTTCTGTGTTGGAAATAGAGGAATGGGAGCATGTCTCATCTCATTTTATTGGGACTCAACCACAATGAAGATTTTCTTTTATGGTGTGTCCAACTAATTTTTATATTCTTCCACTGTGCAGTCGTGTAAGAACATAATTATTTCTGAAGTCCTCAACCAATAGGCAGAAGCCTGCTTACTTAAGCAAAGATTTCATCATTTCTTGGGTCTCATTTGCCACTAACTTTACAAAGATCTCTTTGGCTTGTGAGAAAAAGCATGCTTCATACATTCGTCAATGTCGAGTGTATTTTATATCTAACATGTATTAGCTGTGGAAGATAAGGTAAGGCAAGTGACTCCCACTCCACAGTAAACATAGCACGAATAGCCATGCTAAGCGGTTCACAGCTGACTTGCAGAACTAATTAAGACAGTAATGTTGACTGCACTTTACAATGAAAAGTCTAATAGTACAGGTGACTGGTGGTCCATGGGACTTGCTGAAAACTGGCAGGAGTGTGTTCAGAAATCTCGGGAACCATGGCAGTAATTTACTTCCTCTGCAAGGAAAGGGAATCTGCACAATGTACTGCTTGCCAGGAAAGGGCCAGGAGATAGATGGATGAGAAGAGGTCCAAGATGGGTGGTATCTAGAAGACTGTCTAGGTCGTCGAGCACCCATTTCTGTGACCATCTTTCCTCTATGTAACCTCATAAAATTGCAGAGGAAAGTTTTAAAAAGGTACTATGTAAGAACTACAATAGGCCTAACAAGAACAAATCTAGAAAAAATATTCTGTATAATCCTATGATAAATGATTTAATGTTCAGACAGAAAAGGGGGGGGGAGGGAAGGAGCTGCATAAATTAGTAAAGAAGAGATGCTGGCATTATGTATGTTTCTATACAAAACAGTTTTAACAGTAGGTCTGTAGACAACAGGGGATTCAGTACATTTAAAAAAGAAAGACTGTACAGAAGCTTGTTGCCGGCTAAACTCTCCTCCCCAGCTTGATGCCATGTTTCATCTCAAAGCCTATCAGCACTCCAAACAGCAATCACTTACAGAAGACATACTCTTCAGAGATGACATGAAGAAAAGCAGAGCATGCCAAATCAATCAATAAGAAACAGGTTCCATCACTTCTTCATGGCATATGAGAAATGAAGAGGTACAGTAATATTTCCAGTGGCAAAGAGGTAGAGGAAAGCTTTGTGACAGGAGAGAAAAGCCCTAAAGTGGTTTCCAAATTGTACTAAAACTGAGGGATTAAACTTCAGAAAGATTTATGTTCAAAAATCTCTTGGCAGCTTGAGATGTTTATCTTCTTTATAGTCAAGACATCACAAAAGACATCAGTCAATATAATGTTCACAAACTCAGGTATTGTAGAGGGAGATGAGATGACAGATAGGGATGAGGAAACAGCAGATGTTTCCCCTTCAGCAACGTGAAGAACAATAGCAGAGAGAGGTGGGACTTTAAGCCAGAGATGAGAGTGATGGCAGGTCTGCAGAGAAGACATCTAGATGAATATGACACACATCAACAGTGGCAGTGAGTACCAGAGGTGAAGAGAAGGCTGAAAGTGGTTTTAACATGCTAAGATTTTAGACCAGGGAGGTGAGAAAGAGAACGTAAAAAGCTGCACCCAGCCAGGGCAATTAATACTGTCTCCTGTTTGTATAAATGGAAAAGAAATTAACCTTCCTGTCTGCACCAGGACAGGAGCAATTTGGATCGTTTCTAGACATGTAATACTATGATGATGATCTGAAGAACAGCAGATCAATTATCTTGCTCTTCATGCATTTCTGTCAAGCTAGTCAGCGATTTATTGTCAGAGGTAATATGTTTCGAAGAAAGCACAAGGATTTGAATCAGGATTACCAACAGCCATCCAATTTCTTAGGAGAGTCATCCTAGAAAAGGTGAGTGATGATGTATTAGAAAGACAGTATTTCTGGATTTCCAGACAGTGTTTTGTAGACCACATTACAGAAGTAGAATAGATGAACAGCAGAATCATCTTGTATTCATTGAAATATGAATATTACAAAATTAAAATACCCCTTGGATTATGTAGCCTGACCTTTCATGAGGGACTTAGTGTTCGCAGGCAAAGTTTTCCTGCTGTATCTGTCTCTCCCTGCATACATCAGGGGTTCAGGTAGATGCTTGCTAGAAAACTTAAAAATGTAGGAGCAGATGATGAAAATAATGGTCAGAAACAGCCAGAATCCTACAGAATTCCAGGTATTGTAATTCCTGTCTCTCTGTTCTTCAGTTGTCAGAGTTTAGGGATCAAGTGAAGTTTAGATGGCAACAAAACATGTCCTCTGTGAACACTTTTTCTGTACTTTCTCTTAAAGTACCATTTTGTTCAATCACACACTCTCTCCTTGCCTTGTATTGAGAAACAAAATTATGTTCTATAAGTAAATATTAACTCATTGAAGTCAATAAGAACTATATTACTTTATTAGAGGATTTAAATTTGCTGCTTAAATTCAAAATCCCAAATGCTATCAGTGTGAATTGCTGAGTAACTTTATTGACATGCTTATACAGGAAAAAAAAGGAATTTTTACATCTGACTTTGTTTCGGGAAGTGGAACTGAAAGTGACCTTTAATAAAATCTCAGAGTAAGGGAGAGATTTGGAAAGTGGGAGCAAGGCATTCATCTTTGACCTCTATAATGGACTTGGACATAAGAAAGCCAGTCCTGTGCTGAATTCACCCAGGACCCACTGAAGAGACCCAAAATAGCAAGTGCAATCAATTATTCACCACATCCATGCATCTGAAAACCTAACAACTATTGCTCAGCAGAGCTTAGCACTCACAGACCTGCAGGGTGTTGTACACCGCCCAGGGTTAACCCATTCTGCCAAAAGCTCCCCACAGCATGCTGCCCTGGGAAGCCAGGGGAGTGGTGAGGAGCCCCAGTCTACTGCAGGAGCACACCAGGAGGTAGCTCCATGTAGTTCAACACATACTTTAGAAACTGATTTAAACATTCTTTCAAATCACTACCTGGGTTCGCACCAGCCCATTCTCCCTTCCTCAGACCTTTTGGGTGAATGGCCCATGCAGGGAAAAGCTGTGCCAGCCCCATGGGGTAGCTGATAACGTTACCAGCCTCTTCCTTGCAATGCAGCTGGAGATTTCATTTGCCCTGGCCAGGACCTGGTGGGCAGATGATTTTCAGATACTCAGAAACAGAAAGATCCTGCTCCAAGGAGTTTACAGAAAGACTCTGAGAGGTTTAACACCACACTTTGCAATGAAAAGACAAGCAACATACATTAGGAAAAGAAGTAAAAGAAACCCAAGCAACTTTGTATAGGCATCAACTATACGTTGATAGTATGTATGGATTAGCTATGATCAGCTACGATCATTGAAAACCCTATCATATATGTTGACAGCAAGTCCCTGTCTCCTTGGGATTTCTTCCTTTCTGTCTGATTTCCTGTAAGATCTGCCATCCAGAAATTAGCCAGAGAATGAAAAGACAGAAGAAAACCAAACCTTTGCATGCTACTAAACTACCTCTGGGCTGTGTATATGGGAATGTGTATTTTGGTGACATTATATGTCAGAAAGGGTAGCCAAGCCTGAGGCACTCTGTGTGAGAGAAGCCAAAGAAAAAACTGCCTGAACACCCTTTACGTAAGTCCATTGCAGTTGAAACTCTAAAAACACCAGTTACCAAAATGCAGACAAAAATCAGCAAGAAACAAGAAGGTTTGGGGCGAGTTCACCTTTGCTTACAATGGAGTTACTCTGGGAGCAAATATTTGCCTATAGGTTTGATGTTAAAGCTGAAGACAATGTTCATCAGCCCCATGGGAGGCAGTTTGTCAGGGGCTGGGAGCATCTCCAAAATTTTTTGAAAATCTGTTGCTCATGCCAAGAGCTGATAAGCTGATTCTGGAAGGTGAGGGAGAGGGCCCTCTCCCTTTGCTCCACAGTCAGGCTGCCCACATAGTCCTCTATATTAAATTCAGAAATATCAGGAGAGGTGCAATTAGTCGGCTCAGCAGCGCTTACCAGCCTCTCTTGAGATTTTCTTCATACTTTTTCCCCTAAAAGGTGAACAGAGTGGCAGCTCTTTGGTACTAGGAGTATGGGATATGACAAATACAAACACAAAGCAGCAGCAAGACCTGTGTTAGAGCAGCTGGGCTGTAGGAGCCTCTTGGTGCCCAGTTTTGGGTAGGGTCTGCAGCCTGGAGTCTGCTGTTTGGGTAAATAACTCTGCGGGCTGCAGTGGGGCTGATCCCAGCACCTTCTCCTGAGCTGTTCTGTATGGTAAATCTGTGATGGTGGGTTTACATATGGTATATCAGACATGTAGTAAGCATTTTGGAAGAAGAGTAACTTCAGGGTAAATCGCTATGTGTAAGAGTTCAATTTGGTTTCCCATGTTGTGATGTTTTGCAGTCGACAAGCAGGGAAATACCTTTTTGGAGGGAATTTCCAGTTTGCAGAGAGCGAGAACTTATTCACAGGGACCTTTCTTGAGAGGTGACTCCAGTACATCATACATACAGCTCCTCAGCCTTTATGTTCAGCACCATGATAACAAAACAGTCTAATTTTTCTGAGCACCAAGATATAATGGTCTTATTTTACAGTTTACAAGCCTGATGCGAGCTCAAATGTATGGTTTCTGATTTCCATTCTGAACATAGTGTGTTCTTCCTGCAGGTCTGAATGCAGTAACTGCGAGGTTGGAGAGCAGTGCGGTGTGATAATGCACAGTAACGCTGTCACTTTCTGTGAGCCATATGGTCCTCGAGAACTGGTGAGTGAAGGCTGGCTCATCTGCCGGGGCTGGGACTGCGGGCTGTGAATCGAGGCTACGTCAGCTGCGGAAAGTTGGTGTGATTTGAAAGTTTGGTGTTCAGTGGAGAGAGGGTCTTAAGCAAGGCAATAGGGCCCTCAAAGAGCACCCCAGGAACATCACAGTGTTTTAAACTATAGATGCTAACCAAAGGGTATCGCAATAGTTTGCAAGGGAAACTTGATCTGGCATGCATCCAAGTTGAAGTATCTACAAAATACTGGAAAGGCAGGGACATAGAGTTGTGTTGTCAAACTGGCATCATTCTCTTTTTATTTCTGACAATGAAATAGAGACAAGGTTAATTTTACTTATTTTATTAGCTGTGTCCCGTTTTTTCTTGTTGCTCTTGACAAATGTTAACTTGGTTGTAAAACACCGCTTTGTTTTAACTCATTTCTAGTTATACTATTGAACATAGGTAATGCTTCTTGAAAAGCAATCTATTTATGACATTTAGCAAACCCAGGGTCCCAGCTCTGAGGGTTTTGAAATGTCATTAATTAGCTGTCTTCTCCCTGCTGATAAGTAATTCAGGCTATCCTTAGTAATCATAAATTGGCTTCAAAATCCAGTGCTGGACTGTATTTGTTGTATTAGCATGTAGTAAAATAGCACTGCCGTGGCATCAGGAACTTTTAAAAATTTATTGTGATGCCAAAGTGGTGTGATTAAATAATCATCTGAAAAAATCATCACGCTTAGAAACAGCTAGCAGCCTAATAATGGAAGTGTTTATAAATATGATGGCTGTGTTGCAGAGAAGTCAAATCCTTCTGAAGGAACATGCTAACGGCTTAAGATTTTGGATGAGCACAGGATGGTGTTCATGCCAGAGGTCTGACATACTTTAATTTTTTAATATGAACATAGCTTTAAATCCCGCTTTTCTTAGAATCAACTTGTTTCTGATTTGTAGTCATGTTTCAGTGATTTCACAACATATCTCTTCCTGTCACAAATTTTAAAACCTGTTTCTTCTCTCCAATCGTTATGCATTTTTATTCAACCACCTTTACTATTTAAATCCTATTCTGTATCTGCTTGAAATGGCTCTTGAAATCACTGTTTGTGGCTCCTAGTGCCACATTATTGCCTTAAAATACTCAAGAAGAGTTGAATTCCCAAAATGTGTTATATCAACAGCTGTGACAGCTGCTGGTTCGCTTCCTTGACCTCCCTCTCTTCTCCTGACTCCCAGCAGCTGCCTGTTATTGCAGGCAGAGGGATTTTTTAATGCCAACTGTCTATGTCTGCTCATGAGAATTCACCACTGGCAAAATCCTGGAAAGGCGTGCAGCATCAGAGATGTTGCAAGCAAAGGAAAATAGCTACTAAAGTCTCCCTCCTGTCTTCTCTGCAGCATCTGAAATTAGTAGTCCTTTGCAGAACTTTGCAAAAAGATTTTAGTAAGTCTAATGCTTTTTTTCTAAAGCATTACTGAAATGATTCACAAAATAGTGAATGCCTCTTCTGTGATAACTGATACATTTAATTTCTCAGTGATATGAGCTACTGAACATTGATAAAGGGCTTCGTTTTCAAACTAGAACTGCACAACATAATTAATTGAATGTAAACTAACATAATAGGTACTCATAAATCAAGTTGGAAAGCGCTTTATTATTTGGCATGGTAAGTGTGATACCTAATACTGAATCGATCCTGACAGAATGGACTTAAATGGGGATGTGACTGCATTTTTAAAGGAGTTATGTAAATGATGCTTCCCTGTTTTTCTTTAAAGGCCAAAATTTCCTGTTAGGAATATTAAAAAGAGAGGAAAACTGTATTTTAAGTAAACATGATATACAGATAGTGCCACATTTTCAGATAGTTTTGAAAGCTGCTGTTTGAGATTATTGTGAAGCCTTGGGAATCTGTCCCACTGAATCTGTCTTAGTTCACATATTAATAGCTATGATCAATTTCCCAAATTTCCATGCACCTTCCTAAAGAACATGTAGTCCTGTTACCAGCTAATCCTCAGTGCATTTCAGTAAAGATGCCATTCTTTAATACATACAAAAAGTTCCACTCCATATGTAATATGTATGTAGAAAAGAAACAAAACACACCAAAACCTCATGCCAACCCATGCAGGTCTCCATCCATTATTTTCAAAGGCATAATTTATGAATACCTCAACTAGGTGTATGCCAGCACCGGAAGAAGTCCAGCCCCCTTTGCTCTTCTGCATCACTGACTGTCCCCTCCCACCACAGGGAGAGATGGTATTTGCATGAGCGTTAGTGGGCTGCATGGCAAACCACACCAGTAAATTAATCCAGGTTAAAACTGACTTGCAATGGAAAAAGACTATTAGTTTAACAGAAGGCAGCTATTCGAGCTGATTTAACTTGTAGCTACCCAGAAGCTGGTACATGGAAGGGAATGGAAGGGGCTATCACCTAGAATTTGTTGGTCATATAGATTCTGAATATACATTTGCAAAGGTATGGAAGTTCTTTTGAAAATCTCCAAAGACAGAAAAGCCAATACAAGTGACTGAGAGATAACATTTATTCTGTGTCAATGAAGTCCTAAATAACAGTCAAAAAACATCTGCATTTAGAACTAGCTTTTGTTCAGTGTTGTGCAGCAATGCACAGGGTAATAAGGGACTTCAGATGTGAGGGAGATTTCTCTCAGCAGTTTTCATGTTTATCTGCATAGTAGATAATAAAAGAGTGCAGGAATACCTGATAATGGAAGAATTTCTGCTTTCACCATGTGACTCAGGGAAATTATGAAGAAATTGCACTGTTCATCATTATAAAATGCTGATAAAATTGCCATAGTTAATGGGTGCTTGAAAGAATGTAGCATCTTCCAAGTCTTTGAGTCTAATCTTTACTTGGGTGCTGGCTTTTTTTAGAAAATGATAGTTTAGTGTCCATGAGCTCAAATGTTTATCTATATTCTGCAGATTACCAGGTTTTTTCATTCTTATCTACTATTCATTTTCCTCTATATCACTCATACGAGCAAAGCTGGAGGATCATTCAAGTTGTCCTGGTGCTCCGCTTGGAGCTGCCTCCATGCAGATTCCCAGTTGAGCTCTGGTAGTCAAAGCCTGCTAGCCCCAGGACCTTACTTCTGGGGCTGAATTTGCTCAGAAGTTTGAATTCTCTGTGGCATATCCATGATAAGATGCGGTGCATGGATGCAGATCACAAGGAGCATATCTGATGGAAGAGTCTCTCGCTGCTTTCATGGGAAATTACATGAATTATTGGTGTGTAGGTTCTGACATGGTTGGACAGCTCCAAGGTCTTGAAATCTGTTATGCAGGCATCATTAGCAACAACATCAGATGATTTTAAGGTGTTTGCTGTCCCTGTTCTTCCAATTTGATGACTTCTTTTATGATTGTGTAAACTTACAGTCTGACCAGGTCACACCTTTTTTTCCTTTTCTCTTTTGATCTGATGTTGCCATTGTCTTTCAGCTTGTACTTTTTTACTTCTTCAATGTAGCCTCTAAAATCTGCTTATAATAATAAATTATACCTTCATTGTGTCTTTTGCTGAAGTGAATGAACAAAACTTTGAGTATCCTCTTTTTGGGGTGACCCTCCATTTGATCTTTCTGCTTGCTAAATGGTTGCAATGATTTTTCAGCTCTTTGACAAAATAACTGGATCAGGCAGTGGTTCTAGGTAGTGGTCTTAGACAGTGCTTCTGCCTTGCTTGTTATTTAGCCATACCATTAAGTCCAACTTTCAACATGAATTGAAAATAAGAAGGTGTCCTTTGCAACCCTCTAATGCTTTTTATTTTCAGGAAAACAATCCTAATTTGAGCTACTGACATATGGGGGCATTGAAGAGGGGAGGTGGTGTGCTGAATACAGAGTGAGCTGCTCGGTGTTTTCTGCCTGTTTTTAGGGCTTGGTTGGATGTCAGTAGAGTCTAGATGCTACTACAAATTTTCGTTGTATATATTATGCATTATCACCAAGGTTTTGTTTGCTTTTCTGTTGAAGGCTTAGGTTCTGTTATTGCCTCTTAATATTTTATTTTGTTATTTTAGATTTACTTATTTTTTTATTTATTTATGATCATTTTTGGTTGTTCTTCTGTGCTAGGAGAAGTGAAAACCGTTCTGTATATACAGATTTATACTAGGCTGATGATAAACCACAAGGTTCATTTCTTCAGTTTTCTAAACATGGGTCAGGTGCCAGTGTTTTAGATAAATGTGCTTGCTTTGTAAACTTTAATACGATCAAAGACTAAAATTTTCAGCTTTGACATATGATGAGATATCAATAATCAAAATGACATAACAGAAATGTCCATGATCACTCAACCTGAAAGGGTTGGCAATTAGTTTTATGCACTGGAGATCTAGGTATCCAGAGAGTTTCCATGCTTTCAAAGAAAAACAAGTGATGAATGTATTGTTTTGCTGGTTTAACACAACCTCTCTGCTGTTTGCTTTTCTTCCTATAGACCACCATTGGCCTTAACACAACTACTGCATCCGTCCTTCAGTTTTCCCTTGGTAAGTTTAGCTTAATCTTTCACCTGAGAAAGTGTACAAAGCCATTTCTGCAAAGGAAAATGGCCCTCAAGTTCAGGTTTACCTTTCTGGTCGATGTTCTACTTGACAAGAGGAAATAAAAAAATCTTTTAAAAACTGGAAAACATTTATTCATCTCCTAATCCTAACCTAAACTTTGGAAAGGAGGAACTCCAGTGGGTACTCTGATGATGGGAGGCATAGTCAGATTTGAGGTTTGGTGTTTTTTTTATCATTTACTTTATAACCTAACAGTTAACAGTATAGTCTCTTGGTCTTTCTCTGAAGTGTGATTACTGTTTCTAAAAAATCATTTTTTTTTAACATCTAAACCCCTTAATATATTCCAAGTTATGGCTGGTAGTGCTGTTTTTAACACATCTGTATAAACAGAATAGGTAGGTCAGACCAAAACTAAATGCTACTTGGTTCATATTATCAACAGTGTGTTTGTATGATGTATTACTTACAATACCTGCTGTAAGTTATTGCACATTTTCACTGTGTAGTTGTGGCTATAAATTATGGCAGATGTGGCTTGGGCTGAGGGCAAATTGGGAACACAGTTTTTTAATTCATATCTCAGTGTTCAAAATATGAAGGAAAAATGTTCTTATGATATAAATGGTTCAATAAAAAAGCAAGCAGGAAATGTAGCCTGCTTCCTCTGCGGACCCCTGGGTATGTGTTTCCAAATCATACTCCTATTTTTAAAAAAGTAATTCTCCAAAAATATCTCAGCAGATGTGTGATTAAACTCTGGAAATCTTAGCTGGAAATAAGAGCTATCAGGTAGCAAGCAGCTTGGGTTTTTTTTTTTTAATGGATTGGTGATCAAAATCCTAGAAGGCTCAGAAATATGTCACTTAAATATTTTTTTTACATTAAGTTGCTTATTTGACTGTTTGAGGTCATCATTACCTATCACCCTGCAGCTGACTGCAATGTTCTAAGGATTGCTATATATCCTTTTAGTTTGAATTACTGTTTTTAAAAAGACAGAAAAATGTATCCATTCCTAAACTGAATTATTGCATAAATATTGGGCACTTCCAATGAAACCCAGCCTGGAACTACCCTGCAGTTTCATTGAGCTGGTGAAAGGGGAGCAACTCACTTGATCTGCTAGGACATGTTGCTCACCTGCAGCAGGCATCCCACCTTTGGCTGGGCTCAAGGATAAGTGACTTCTATAATGCTGCAAGTTTGCAGTGATGGAGGAATTTTGCTTTTCAGGAAGATCTACAAAAACCTTCTATGGATTTTTCTTACAGTGACCCAGAGGGGTTAACAGCAGTGCAGGCTGCATGGGTTGGTAGGTAAATGTTTGCTGTTACAGCTTGGTGGCTGATGTCTGCTGCAGGTGAACTACAGAAGGGTGCAGTCTTGAAGTTTCATAATTAGACTTAAGATTTCACTAGTAGCCTTTGTTGCTGTCAGCTGGAGAAGGTCAAATAAAAAGAGGATAAGGACAGGCTGAGTAGGAAATACCCTATATGACAGGACTGTCATGTATATATATGGTAAGAATAGCTTAACCTGGACCAGTAGAAACCAGTAACACCCCCGGTATGGTGGAGCAGGAGAGGGGTGGACGCATGTCTGAGGAAATCATATTTCAGCCTGAAGTTCAAAATGTATCACATTTCCCCATGCGCCTGTGTTGAGCTTGAAATACAGTGCAGATTGGTTTTATAACTGATAAAAATCAGCGTGAGCTGGGGGACTGCTGCTGAGCTCAGCAGTGCTTGGCTTTACAATCATAAATCTAAACTAGGCATTTGCCAGTTTCCAGCTTATTCCCAAATGTCCGATTTAATCATAACCCTATTCAGGGATTCATCTAAGGGAATTGCCTTTTTTAAAAAGAATGTTTAACACTTTCTATCGACCACGGAATAACTTAAGCTGTAATCTTTTGGGGGTATCTTTACATTACATTTGTCACATAGCTTTGGCCACATTAAAGTGCATACCCTTTGATTTCTCTCACCACTAATTATCAGATGGAATTTTGTATTTGCAGGTATATAGGCAGATGAGGACTGGGAAATGAAGCAAAAAAATGGTCCTGATTTGACCATAAATCCCAGATCTTTTTAAAGTGTGTGCTCAGGTAGGGTAACACCCTAGTGAATTTTTCATTAGTTGATATTCTGTGTAGTTTCCTTCATGTACCATCTATTTGGTGGTCTTGCCCTTTAAAGGGCAATGGGGTTGAAAAGGTGCACTTAAGATGAAGGTTTATTAAGAAGAAAAGGTAATTAGTAAGGCCTATTCAGCACACAGGACAACATTAATGTGCAGTACCGTTCCCAAAAGGGCAACTTGTCTGCCACACAACATTCACTTGGAGCTGGTGGCATTGCTTTTTGGTGCGGGGCTGGGGTGATGTTTACATTCATGCACTTTCTGCCCAAATGTGCATAAAATTTCCATTTTTTCAGATGTCTTAGTCATCCATGACCATTCTCGCAGACCAAACGCTGCCATGTGAAAGACAAAGTCTAGCAGTTTCCTTAATGTTCAGTGGGACTGTTAATTGAGATATTTAAAGTAATGCCTTTGGGCTCTCAGGCCAGAACATCTAGTTCAACAGCTTGGGATTGCAGGATATTGCACAAAAGCCTCCGGGCTCAGCTGCCACGCAATGTTAGTCTGATTCATTAGCTGAAATACTCTCTTTCTCACTGCAAATCTCAGGCTTTTCCCCTTAGCTACATCCCTGGACCTCTCCTGCGTTCAACATGATCTGTCATTTGTGTAGGCCACTGTGATGGAAGGTGACTCATAGTACTGAGAGATTAGCAAATGAGCTAAACACAAGAAGGAAGAGACCCATGAAATCCCATAAGAAGAGGAAAGGCTTTAAGGGAGCTATGCCAAGGCGTGAGGAGTGCAAACTGTTCTGCTTTTGGTGCGTGTTCTTTGGGTGTCCTCTTCAAGCATATGCTCCCATGGTTGTGGTGTATGTGGGCTGTGCATGCTCTGCGTGGGCAGTTCAGCATTGGCAGGCTCTTCCCATCCCTCCTTCTTCTGCAGTGCATTTGAGTCAAACACCAAGCTGAAGCTGAAGGCACTGTGATGAGTACCAACACAGCCTGGCCTCCTGGGCAGGTGCTCCTCGGAGCAGTGTGTGCCACTATGTGAAAATTGTTCACGGAAAATATTACATTACCTTGAAAAGCTTTGTTCCGTAGCGCTCTCCTTACATCTTTGTATTGCTAGATCATTTCTGCCTGTTAAACAATATTTGGAAAAGGGAATAACTTGATAATGAAAGCTCCCACTCTTCAGCTTTGTTATAAAAACTCAACACTCCTCTGAGAATGGGATGACTTTGACAGTGTCGTGTGCCAGATAAATACATAATGTTTGTAAGGCAGGATCCTACTTTTAAATTGTTTCCTTGTTGCCTTCACGGGCACGCTGTGACCTGGTTCAGGAATGGCACGGCGGCCGAACCCTGGCCGCACGGTCCATTAGCTCACAGACACCAATGTGGTGGATGGCAAATGGCGTTTATTGCTGAACGACGTGACACTGTATAGCCTAGGTTTACAATGTCACTTCCGTCTGCTTACATCATAAACTAAAGCTGCTGGCTACCTGGAGGGGGGCCCTGTGTTTCCATACAGCGCGAGATCTTCCGGCCGCCAGGCCCTACCTAGCAACATTTCCCCCTCAACTTTTGTGCTGTTATCACAAGGAACTTCTGTCATTACTAGAGCAAATTAGCAATTCCTCCCCCTGCCCATTTTCTAAGAAAATCTAACCCCACTACTATTTTATATTAAACCAAAACTGATTCAGGGTGGAAAAACTTTTTTTTATCTTCTGAGAGGGAATACATCTTCAAACATTTCAAACATTTGGCATTATAGCTCCATTTTTTAGAGATCAAGCCATTAGTCTTGCAAACAAAGAACTAGCCAAAGATTCAAAAGGGTGTTTTGCTTTATTTCAAGGAAAAGTTTGGGCTTGGACTCTCCCTTCCAAAAAATCATCATGAAGAAATTTTGTGAAAGTTGGGTTCTCAAATCTAACAGATTTTAGTTTGGGTCAATCATTAATCCTCACTTTCAGCCACCCCCAAACCTACCTTCTGTGGTAAATATTTGACCTGCAATATCTTCAGTTTGTTTCTAATTATAAGCCATATTTCCCTAACTGATTTTGGCTGAGTTATGGTCATTTCATATGTGTAGCATTGGCTTAGGTTTAGTGCAAAAGGGAATTTGACATTAATTGCAAAAGGTGCCACGTAATATGGCGCTAGATCAAAAAAAATAATTTGCATGAATTCCTAAGAATGAAACTTGTCTGCAGCTCACTGTTACCTGTTCTGTGCACTGCTGTCTGATATACAGAAACAGCACATTTTGACAGAGATTATTTGCTTCCTTATACATTGGGATATTGTGGTGGAGTTACTGCTTTTATACAAGCATCATTTAATTATCCTACAAAGGACTGCAGTGAACTTGAGAAAGCTAATGTACAAAGGAAATTGTAAAAGTACATAAATATTATTTAGAAGTCAAGAAATGCGAGGTAAAGCTTGGAATCTATCTATGCCCATACCATATTAAGAAAAGTTAACTGTAATCTTTCATTTTATGCTTCATGCAGTCTTCTGAAACATCTTTCTGTTAGCTTGGTAGTGATCATGCCAGAATTCCTGGCATCCAGAAAAGGACATCCAGAAAATCTGTGACAGCTACACGTTTGCCCATGACTTGCCATAGTTTTTATACTTCAGATTTAAAGTGGTGAGACCACAGCATACTTGAAAAGGTTGGAGTATATGTTCACTGTGACAAATGAAACGTCTTACAAGAAACTCCATATGATGCAGAAGAACTCTTCCTGCAATAAATGAAATAATAAACCCCTGTCCCTAAAGTTCTGGTGAGCACTGAGAGTACTACTGGGCTGGCAAAGAAGTTGCCACTCTCTGAGAGCATTATTCAGTGTTAACATAAGAGACTTGAAGATGCAGGATGCATGAGCAAAGGTGATCTTCAACACCTGGACAACCACAGGCTTGACACTGGAAATTACTTAGGTATCTTTGCTTCATGGATCCTATGCTTATCCCTGCTATTGCTAGAGAAAAGACTTGATGCAAAGAAAAACATGTATCTGGCACATCAGTCTTGATTAAAAATACAGTTGTCAGTGTGGGGTTTTAGTAGTAGGCTTTAATCTGGGAGAGTGCTTTGTGATTTGGCCAGATGGACTCTGTCCTCTCAGGAAAATCCCAGTAGATATTATTCAAAAAATGGGTTAAATGACCTGTGTGTTATGATCTGCACACTGGTCTGGAACCAGGAGCATTTGGACCTTACTCATGGAGTAAGAACGGCCCTTTTCTCCTGCTGCTCCTGGGTGAGGAGGGAAGGGAAGGGAATACTTCAGTTGGAAGGGACCTACAATAATCATCTAGTTCAACTGCCTGACCACTTCAGGGCTGACAAAAAGTTAAAGCGTGTTGTTAGCTTCTTTCTCATTATCTAGTCATTTCTCTGCCATCTGTTGCCATTGTCCCTTCCATTGTTCCAATTTATTTTGTCTAAACATCCATCAGACAACCAAGTTTATTGTTGATTACAATCAGATAAAACTTACAGGATTTAACCTTATGGATAAAACAAATGTATTACAATCACTAGCTATACCTACCTGCAGCTTATCAATCTTTCTAATGGAAACCTATAGCAAGGATGAATGTGTGTATCTATTGTTTTAAATATGGTAAAAATATTATTGAAGGAAGGTTATTATTGGTGTCCAACTATTCAGGACTTTGGTCCCTAATTTCTGTCCTCCCCAAAAGGAAATAAAACGCTAAACTTTCTGCTTTTACATGCATAAATATTTCATTGACAATCTTCTCATATAATCACTAAAACCAGTAACAAACCCAATAATTTCTCCAATCTTGGTGAAGACACTTTACACTCTTGCAACTTTATTTTCTGGTTGAGTGATCACCCCTGTCTTCACTTCCAGTTTCTAGAGTTTTTTAAATCTATCAGACCATTAGCTGCACTTAACTGAAGAGTAACTGTATTACCTGTGATGATGTCATATTTATACTGTCAGGTTTTTAAAGAGGTAAGGTGCATGTGTAATACATATACCAAGAACTTCCATGTGGCTTCATTTATTTAGTTTATTTTTAATGCTGGCTGATTTCATATTCCTCTGTAAGTGGAACGGAGAAAACTATTTAAAATATGTTATTGATTGCTTTTGATGAATACAGGTCATAGATTTGGGTGCAGATCTTTGACATAATGGTTCCAAAAGGGTTTTCATGTCGTGTCCTGCCTTGCCCTAAGACATCATATTAGTGACTCATTAACCAAGCAGCCTCTTCCTTAACCACCAAAGTTGCTAGGATCTATATGAGAGCTGTTTTACTCAGCAAATCTGTGAACTAATGGTCTCAGCAATGTTTGTTGAAGGCAAAGCACAGAGAGTGTTTATCAGATTTAGTTAAAAAAAATGTAATTTTTTTCAGGCTTAGGTATTTTCCTTCAATTTTTGCAGTGGCAATTTGCTTTTGTTACCAGTGTGAGTCTTGCAGAATTACATTCTAAAATGTAATTGATTGCATAGGTAGTGGAAATACTTCTTTTTTGCCCTGATGCATTTCCAAACTACAGACTATTATTATTTAATCATCATCATCAGAATAAGAATAATCAGAATAATCAGAATTGTTGGATGTGCCTTTTCGATTTATCCTTACCTGGCAAGCTTCTATGCTTCAGAAAACATATTTACTTCCCTATTAACCTCAGCAAACAGAAGACCACAATGGACAAAAAATAATCTTACAAAAATTATCTAATTACATAAATAGTGCAGCTGATTCACTGGCCTCTGTGTATTTCTGTGGAGGAAACAGCTGTCTCTCCAGGCTGTCCCCTAGAGGAGTATCTGGAGGACTCTGCAGAGCATCTGCATGGGACGGCAATTCCTTCCCCTTCCTGCCAGAAACATCCCGACTCCACTTTGGCTCAGCCACGTGAACAACAGTGACTGCATTTGGCCCCATGTAACAGTTTGAAGACACTTATTTATATTTTTATCATGTTTTGGTTCAGTTCTGGTTGCAGCCGTTGTATTGACAGTACTGCTTTGATGTCATCTATTTATCCTCTGTTTGGATTTAAACCACTCGGTAGAGATTCACACATCTAAACAAGTTTTGTCAAGTATGCCTTAGCTTTGGCTGAGAGGAACCATTGCTCATCATTTTCTCTTAATCTCTGGTTCTGTTTAGTCAGTTTTACAATTAGCAGAAGCTATCAGATGACTGACAAATGCTGTAATAGCCGTTTTATGAGGTAGCGCTGGGCTTGCCCCCAGCAGAACTGAACAGAGATGAGCAATTTGCTTCAGAATTACTATGAAAATTCACTCACATTTCTCTAGAGAAATACCAAAATGAAAAATAAGCTCCTTCTGAATTCGACATGGAAGAGTGTTTTATTTTTTAAATCTCTCACCATCTTGCTAGCTGAACACATAAAAAAACTCACGGAAGAAACTGTGGTGCCAAAGGTTTGGGGCATGTTGAGCTATCTCCTTTGCTTTAGTCACCTGCATAGACGATTTCCTTCAGTCACCCACATTTGTCCTGCTCCAGTGCCTTCCAGGAAGCACCAGGTTTGCTGGCGGGCATGGTACAGTCCTGCTGATAGCAGTACCAGCAGGGAAGAGGCTGGCCAGTTCTGGTGGCCACAGGACAGATTGCCTAATTCAAGATAGTCTATCTGGAGCACTTTTGGTCTGGCATGAGGTTCTAAGGGATTTCATTGCCAGGAAACTGGCTAATAAAACTGTGTTAGAATTCTGTCTGACCTGAGCTTAAATAATGCATACAACCACTTTTTACATTAGGTCATTTAAAGCACTAATGTCCATAAGAAATGAAGATAATTAAATGAAGCTTGATTGTTGCTATATTCAAATCTAGTCCCTCCTAAGCAACGAGAACAGAGCACTGAATGTATGTGTTTTGTCCTAGTTTCTTCCCTATACATTTGGGAAAAGCTTGAGAATTTGATATAATTCAGTGCCAAAACTGGTGTCATTCACCGTTCTGCAGTTTTTCTGCTTGCTTCATTTCCCATTTTCCTCCCGATCAAACAATATTCAGGTTTTTGACTCACCACCCAAATTGCCATTTGCTATTGTCTGACATTAGACCTCCTAGTTTCACCTTCCTGGCAGAGAAGTCCTTTGTGTAGATGCATAGGTTATAAATTACATCTAATGTGAAAGAATAAGACCAGTAAGTAACATCATCTAGCACACTTCACATGTGGAAATGTTAGGTGGTGGTTATTGATTTTGCTGAGTTATACAAGAGGGGCTGCTTGGATAATACCTAGATTGAAACCAGGGTTTAAAGTTAACGCCGTATTTGAAAGACATTTTAATGGCCTTGGGGTAAAATGATTTGTGTTGTTTTGGCTAGCCCAAGGTTACAGTGAAATACTGGCTTTATAACCTCCGTCCTGGGGTTTCTCTGCCACTGTTGGGAATTAAAATGTGAGTTACAGATTTACTACATGGAGAAAAGCAGAAAAGATAAAGAGAGCCTCAGGATTCAGAGCCAGGGCAGGTGGCCAAGCCACTGCCTCGCAGTCAAACACAGGCCATTATGGAATTGGTTGCTGCAAATAATAAATGCTGGATTACAGACTGACTTTCATCTTAATCCTGCTCATATCATTGTATAGGATAATACTTTTGTATGATTAAAATTGTCCATTTTTGAATTAACTCAAACAACAAAGCATCTGTAGTTCACAGGGGGGCGGAACAGAGAAGTCCCCAGCTCAGCAAAACGTTCCTGGGTCTTTCTCCAGTGGGCGAGGGAGGGGGTTTCCAGGAAAGCAAAAGCAGATAAAAATAGAAAAGCCCACCAGGAATTGAAAAAAAAAAAAGAAGCTTTTGCCAAACTAATTGTTATCTACCCACATATAAAGCTAAAGGCAGGCAATCATTTTTATAGCATTTCAGAAAAGAGAGATACCTCAGCTCAGGACTTGGCTTGAGAAAAAGTGTTTCCCAGATTTTCTTGGTGCCAGGGAATTTTACTGAAGCCGGCAAGGGAACGACCTTCAAATCTTTATGTTCAGGATGCCTCCTTTTACACAGCAGTTCTTGGGTGTTTTCTGCTGCCTTTCTAGAATGGATTGGCTGTAGGTATGTAACTAAAACATCATTTACCATCCTGCAGTATTTTCATACCCTTATCAGCACCTTATTGTGCTCATTTTCTTGATTATTGACCTTTGCAGCTGACCCAGGCTGCTAAACAGAGTTAAAATGTCTCTTTCTACTTACCAATACATATTAGCGTACTACTGAATTACTTTAAGTTTAAGATGGTGTAATTTAAATTTGTCCGCCTTCATTGAAAGGTCACCCTCTCAGCGAATGGCCACAAAATCTGACATTAAAGATTTAATGGCAATAATGCTGAAGCATAGAGTACAGGTACACCAGTAGAAAATGCTTACTCAGCACAGGATTTACAACTTGGTCAGACATTCAAGAACTACTGTAAGAGTATTTCTGGGGTGTTAATGATATTATTTCAGTAGCTGTAATTCCTGGGTGTCCATTACGTCCAGATCTTAACAAGTTAGCTCACTTTGCCTTCAGCAAGGTGCTCTATGCCATGTGAGTGCGCTGAAGTACGTGGTTAAATTTACAAGCATCATGTAATCATTTATTTGGCAACAGACACTTTACCCAAGCACATACCTGCTGGCTGTATCTCAGAAACAGATGCTATAAATAGCTGAGCATCTTTACATC
This sequence comes from Falco cherrug, assembly GCF_023634085.1. Classification (NCBI taxonomy): domain Eukaryota; kingdom Metazoa; phylum Chordata; class Aves; order Falconiformes; family Falconidae; genus Falco; species Falco cherrug. The sequence continues at coordinate 76,019,248 of NC_073701.1, read as the reverse complement.
AGAATAAATTGGGAACTGGCATAAGGGAAATACAGCTTTCAGCCTGGCTTGTTTTTCTCTCCTTAATGTTCTCAGCAAAGAAAGCAATATGAGTTGTGATCTGATCATGTTCATTAGAAGAGAAGAACATACTTGTGTGAGCGCAGGAAGCACATCATATCTCTGAATATAAATAGACTAAGAGGAAGTTGAGTCAGATAAGTATTTCCTCAGACTTTACTTCTCATCTAAAGGAAATTAGCTGCATTAATTCATAAAATATGTTTGCTGTTACGGGTAATCCTGGAAGGAGGTGGGTGGGAAGCGACCATGGGAGGTCACCTGCTCCAGTGCTCCCCCCATGCTCCAGGCAGAACCACCCTCTTGGCAAGGACAGCTCGCTCGGGGTCTGACCTCGGATTAATTTTTAGGACTTTGTTTCTGAAGTCCTTGTGATTAACTTTTATTAAATGTATTTACTAAGTCTTTTTTGCATCTTTTAGTTTTACAGTGGAGGCTTTTAGCATGCTTTTCAACGCTTTTATTTTGATTTAGATGTAAATACCAAGCATTTCCAAAATGGAACAACAGCCTAAAGCTGCCGGTGGAACAAAAGTTAGCTGCTCTCTGAAACCTGCAGAAAATAAATAGTTGCATTTGACTTTGCATTTCAAAATGCATCATTCTCACCAATGCTACGGTAGATCTGATTTTACCAAAGGCAAACACCACGGACATTTTTGTTTACTAGTGTCAGATACTATTCAGATTGTTTATCAAAACACATACAGAGATGAAGATAGTCAAAATCCTCTTCTCACAAGGGAGAAAAAGCAGCCAGCAGTAAAAATATTTCATTCTTTCCATGAAAAAGGTAGACTATGATTAAAAAATAGAATACAGTTCTTACAGTTTTTAATTTGAAGATTTTTTTACACTTAAAGTATTTGTTTATACTGTGAAATTGTTCTATAAACAACATTTCTTTAAAAATAGTCAAAAATCAAAGATGCATCATAATTAAAAATCACACTTGTAGTTAAAGTTGTGGCTTCAAAGAAAAACTAAAATGCTCTTGCAGCCTTCTCTTGAGGAAGTTTTCAGATGCAGAATGGGATGAACAGTGAGTTGCATGCTTTGGTACCAGTGCTTTTGTTACATCCAGCACAAAATATTCCATCTTTTAACATGGTTAAAATCATCTATTTCGTGATCAGAAACCCATATAAACATGCACCTACAAAAAAATGAGGATCCATGGAGAATTCATTGTACCAAACTGTACGGTTCATTAATTTGGAAAAAACTGTTAGCAAGCCAGCCAAATCTGACCACTAGTAATTTATACTAATCAGTTTGTCCTAATTCAAGTGGCATCAGAAAATCATAATTCTTAGCAAACACTAATCATTATTCAACACATCAACAAAATGAGCAAAAGTAATCTTCTAGCATTAGGTAAACATGATTCTATTCAGCTGCCTTTTGTTTTTCAGGCTGCAGACAGGACACAATTCAAACCATTCTACAAATTTTTGTGTGAATTTTTCTTGTCATGTTCCACATTAGACTCATTCTCCTTAAAGCCAGCATTAGATATCTCATCTGCTTATCCACAGAAGCACTCACAGGAGCTATCAAGAGGTTGTCAAGAGGCAGAGGACGTCACAGTCTATAAGAAGCAAAATATTGCTTCCCTTGCAGATGGCACCCAGTTTATCTCAGCAAAACACCAGCTTCTAATCAATGTTGTTAAGAAATCTTAGGGACCAACAGCCATGTGACTCGGGTTTCTGTAAATCTGACACAGTTGGAGGCAAAGCCATACTGAGAATTAAATTTGCCTGCCATTGTGTTAGCCTCGATACAAATAACTGAGTACCTGGATACAAATACCTGTTATGAAGTGCCTTCATAACATCTCTCCTGAAATACTGTGCTCTTAGTATGTCTACCTACATGATACTTTAAAAAATAAGGTACGTAAAATATTCACTAGTACTTTAGACGACACTGAAGGAATCCAAAATCAGCTTAACAAGACTCAGGAAAAAAAAGTCAGAAAACTCATGATGATCTCAACTAGACATACTGCAGGTGGTCAGTGCTAGTCAGGTCCTGGCTATGGGTTACCAATCCTCTGAAACCAGCAGCAAAGCTATTGAGAAGCCTACTTCTGTTTCCCTTTTCTATTCTTTCCTGGTTAGCTTAGGTAGAATCAACGAAGTGACGGTCAGGAGCTGTTTAGCATTTCCATGTTCTCCCAGTCAAAACCTTGCCCTTTTAGCACTGGTGTCTGGATTCAACTTCAAGCAAATTTTATTTTATTGAAATGTGGCTTGGGGCAAAATCCAAGTATGTAAAGCACAAGGCAAATAAATGTTTCAGAATATTCAGTATACGAAAATAGCTGGGGTTTATAACAGAAAGTGCTCACCATTTTTGATAACAGAAAAAATTGTTGTCTGAGCTTCAAATGTATCATTTAAAATTAAATCCATGAAGGTTGTCTCTGCTTTAGCTTTTTTCCAGAAGTTTTAGAAGTCTGTGAATTTCAGCTAGAAGCCTGTCAAAAATAGTAAAGTAACTCCAAAGGAGAAAAATACTTTGTTCCTGAAACCCAAGGACAAGCTTGCCTATACATACATAAAGAAAAACTCCAGCTAATATTGGTTGGGGGGTGGTTTGGTCATGTGCCAGATAATTACACATGCAAGCTCTTAATATTGAAGGTATAATCCTAACTCTTAGATTTTGCTAGCAATTACCTCACCAAGGCATCAGGTTTGCTGTGACATACTCAGCTTAAGAAAGAAACTGCTTTTTTCTCTAACGCAGTAACTTCATAATGTAGCCTTCTTTATGGTAATCATTGTGAGTGTTTTATTACCTGCATTTCACGGCTAATTCAAAACCTGGGCATTCCTGATTTAAAACAAGCCTATTCTAATCTTATTCAAAAGGTTTTATATACAACTTTTTCTTTGGAGGACGGAAGGGTATGAAGATTTACAGTGTGACACCCTGCCCCTGCTTCTCTGCTTGGAGCTGACAAATTGTTTATTGCCATCTCTGGACGCGGTGTGAAGGACACCTCCCTTCCCCGGCTGAATTTGCCCTCAGCTCCTGCTGTGTTACTACTTGAATTTTGATCTTCTATTTGTTCACAAAGTCAGAGTATAGCTCTGCTGGTCTAGGTAGTAGCAAACATCCAAACTGCAGATTTCTTTTTTAAATAATCCTAGTTTAGGATTACTGAAATAATAGTAATATGGAGTAATAGTATTAAGTAATAATGTTGAAAATTATATTGAAAGCCAGTGGCTTGCAAGACTGTCTCAGTAAAACCTGTCCTGGAGTGCAGTTGTATGTTCGTCTTCCACCCTTCTCTTAGGAAGAAATTCTTAGTGTAAACTGGGACGAATATTGGTTATATATATTATATATATTGGCAATATTGGCAATATCTGGCAATATATATATTGGCAAGATATATATATATCAGCAATAACTGGCAAGCACCAGATACATACATTTCTTATATATTTTAAAAAATGGTTCAAATGTCAAAGAATAATGCCTGAACCTTGGTGATGATTTTTTCAAATGTATTAATTTCATTCTTTTTTTTTTTCATTGTCAGCTTGAGTTTTGCAGAATTAGATACTTACATGAAAAACAATCTTGCTATTTTATGATTTTGAGTCAAGAACATAAATTGTTTAAACACTGATAAAAACACATTTGTCACCACAGCCAGTAACTGCTACTTACATTGACCTTGAGGACTTTCCCAAAGTAATTTTAATCTTAATACAACCTGCCCTGCTTATTAAAATAATAAGAATAAGCAACACTTGTCTCCCCTCTTTTCATGGTCTCCATTGCTCTCTTTCCAGTGGCACAAGTGAAATACCACACTTGCCTTGCAAAGCCCTTTTTCAGTGGCCCCATTTCTTTTAAGCAGTAACTTTGATCTTCATTGCATGGTTTGAGAGTGTTCAGATTTAACAGACAACATTTTTCATATGGATTGTACTGACAGGGAACACTCATTTGATATCGTCTTTGCAGTATGGGCAGCAAATATGGCCTTCTCCCCTTTTTTAGCAGCTGATTTGGACTTGGCTTTGTTTAAGAGTGCTGTACCAAAAGTTGACTGTAACACTAACTGAAGCAGCATGTGTTATAAAGTGTATATTGCTGGTTATTTTTACTGTTTATGTTCCTTTAATTTTTGTCTAACAGAAAACTCAGTGTGTTGCTGGTTTGCCTCCCAGCCTCTGGCCAGCCGAAGTGGTTAAACTGGCCGAAGTTCACTGGTTTTTGAATTGAATTCCCCTGAAACAAAATGAACGAGCGTGATTAAGGGTTGGAACTCCTAAATGCCACAGAAGTAGGAGCCGGCAGCAGATGTCACTCAGTAAAGTAGACCATCTCAGCAGATGGGCAAATATGAAACGCAAAGGCTTTTCCTGACATCGTTGGGTTTTAATATGATAGAAATAAAATGCCTTGTCAGTAAAATATGAGACGGTTGCTTTGTAGTCATTCTGGGTACATGGTTGGTAATTCAAAGTCCTGCTGCCTTTGCAATATTAATTATTCTGTGCCTCGTTAAAGCAAGAATACGTTTCAGACCAGCTGAACGTACCACATGCAGCTGTGGTGGGTCTGAAGTGTCTGTTCCTCTGTTTACAATTTAACATTAGTAAAAGGTACAAGAAAGCAACTTTGTGGGTCATTTCCAGGATGCTAGTTGATGTATCAGGCAAAGTTATAGAGATGGGATTTCGTCCCATGTTTTGGGGCAGTTTTCCTCCTGCAGAGGTATGTGATGTGCATCTCGGAGTGGAAAAGCAGTTCTGTAGAGCTGAGAGCTGCAAATGAGAACTGCCTCGGGGGAGCTGGGGCTGCAAGCAGTGTACTTAATGACATATGTTCCCATTAAAATGTGTAAGCTGTTCTCTTGTACAAGTGGTTAACACCTTTTTAATCAGGCCATTTATTTCATTACAAAAATAAGTACCTCGAGTTGGAAAATTATAGTATTTGAGGGTCAGCAGTTTCCACATCTGGGTGTATACATGTACATTTATACATATATAAAAAGGTGTATATGCACAGCTTTCAGTGTGACTGAACATATGTGAAGCACACATAAACATAACATATGACTCGTAGCGCACGTGAGATGTACTCCTACTGCGAGCAAAGCTGATGCCATCAGAGGTGCTGTCTAATTGAGTGCTGCTTCTCTTAAATGTGGGAGATAGCTCGTGTCTGCTGCTTTCAATCTTACATTTCAGCATGCTTATGAAGTAGAAATTTTGACCTTTGGAGCACGGGTTAGGATTTGTCTGTTTCACTGGGTGTTGAATTTTCTGAGATGGATGAATTACCTGCTGTCTGAAGAAAAATAGTATTTTTAGTGTATTTAATTACCACTGAGGTTGTTTATCATGTCTTCTAGGTTGAATTTTTCATCCCTGTTTTTGTTGTTTTGACTGTCCCCTGTATCAATTGTTAAGCTCATCTTTTCTGACAACACCCAGAAGGCGCCCTTTTATAACTCAAAAGTAAATATATTACCCTACCTTGCAGGGGTGCCATAAGGCTTAATTAGTTCATTTTTGTAAAGTGTTCTGAGATTCCCAGATCAGCATCAAATGTTTATTATTAATTATAGGCTCTAGTGAGTATATTGGATGATTTCTTAATTTAATTCTCTTCAGGCATCCTTAAAATAACCGATTCTGTAACTTTAATTCCTAAAGTGCATTTGCTTGTGGCTCAAGTAATTCTGTATACATTTTCATATCACTATATTCATACTTCTGGAATTATTTTTTTTTCTATATAGTAATACAAAAACCAGTTTTTTTACTATGAGTTCTGCTATGTGGATTATTCTCTAATAAGAAGGTTTTGTTTAAACATTATATGGTGTTTTTTTTCCTGCAGTGAGGGGTGTTAAGTAATTTACTTTGCTTCCCCTGGGAAATTTGCGGAGATTACATGGCACTGGTGTGATTTATCATTTCTACTTTATTTCTGACTCATAAAGCATGCATTATTTTGTGTTTACCTTCAGCAACAGATCACAGGAAATTTCGTCATCTATCAAAGTGCTTTAAAATTGGGAAAAGTGATGTGACAAAGGCATGGTCAGCAACTGTATCATTTATTGCTTCGTTGTGCCATAATGCTTCTCGTTTTATTGGGGTTTTTTTCCAGGATCGGGTTCATGTCGCTTTAGTTACTCAGATCCCAGCATCACCGTGTCCTACAGTAAGAACAGTTCTGCAGATTGGACTCAGCTGGAGAAAATTAGGTTTGTTACAGCTTTTTAATCATGTTCATGCATTCTGGCTGAGCAGGTGGTGTCTAAACCTGGCTGGTTTAAAACCTTTTTAATTGTTAACCTTTCAGTTCTTACTTGTTCATACATGTTAAAAGATAAGAGATGAAATTATGGTCACTAAAGCTAACTGCAGAACTGCCACTGGGTTTGGTAAATCACAGTTTCATTCATTGATTATGTGGGGAGGTAAGGAAGAGAATGACTTCAGAGTTAAAATGCAATTCTTAATAACGAGCAGGTTCAGGTACCTGAAAAAGCCAAACTCTTGATGACTTGCACCTAAGCACTGCTTTTAATGTCAGCAAGAGCCATAATTTATAGTGCTACAAGTTTCTACTTTGGAAGGATAAGACTTTCAATAAAAATAGTTTATAGTTTGATATGAACACTTGGCTCCTAACACTCTCATAATAACAAGGTTATGGTGAATTATGCCTTGTTCTTAAACAAACTGGTTTACATGAAAGCACAAAGGATTACAAATGGGGATTTTTGAAGTATTTTTATAGAATCATAGAATCATTAAGTTGGAATTAAGTTTAAGTCCAACCGTTAACCCAGGACTGCCAAGTCCACCACTAAACCACATCCCTAAGCATGGCATCTATGCATTTTTTAAGCACTTCAAGGGATAGTGACACAACCACGTCCCTGGGCAGCCTGTTCCAGTGCTTGACCACCCTTTCAGTGAAGAAATTTTTCCTAATAACAAATATAAGACTGAGGCAAAGAAAGCATTAAGTACCTCAGCCTTTTCCTCATCCTTTGTGGTAGTGTTCTCCCCTGCATCCAATAAAGCCCTCCTTTTGTTTCTAATGTATTTGTAAAAACATTTTCTGTTGTCTTTTACAGCAGCAGCCAGCCTGAGTTCTAGGTGGGCTTTCACCTCTCTAATCTTTGCCCTGCATAAACCTCGTGACATCCTTATAGTCCTTCACAGTTGATACTGCAATATGCAATAAGCACAGTGTCAGAGTTGGATTTTTCTAAGAGAGCAGAACCAATATTTTATGAAAATGCTGTTCTGGTATAAATTCCTTGTAGCGTCTCAGTCCACCTTCCTGCATTACCTTAGTGTCTGTGCCACACAGGCAATTTGATTGAGCCTGTTTTCAGCCCTCCGAGACAATTTCCAGAGCAAAAGGCTACTTAAATTCTAATGAGTAAGCAAAACTATAGCTGCAAGGCTGTGGGTTTCAGTATCTCATCCACCTGGGGATACATCCTTGGGGGAGTGGGATTACAATTTCATCGACAAAAGCACAAATTATGAAAAATGTTAGTAAATCTAATGATGCTAATTCTGATCTCAGAAAAATATAAAGCAAGAGTAACTTTACTGCAGCCCCTGGGGTTGCCCCAGAGTAACCACGCAATACCTTTTCCCACATTGATGCAAAATTATGGACCTCGTCCATAACATCAATTTAGTCACCCTCATAGCTCTGCAAGCCAGGAAACTCAAAAGTTCTGATAGTGCAAACACAAGCCCTTGAAACCCAATTTTTTAAAAATTAATGGGTATGCAGCTTGATCTCTGTTGCTTTAACTTTGACTGCTGGATCTAGCAGTAGAAAATAGGTCAATAGAGCAATGTCGTGCAAAGTGGAGAAGATGAATTATGAAAGGATGCTCGTTTCTCCTGTGGTCCGTATGAATGGCAGCATTTATTTGAATGTGCTTCAGTGGCTTTCACTGTACTACGTGTAGTTCCAAGCTGTAGGGAACAGTAGGAGAACTGGGGAGAAGTGGGGCAGTAGGGCAGCTGTGAAGGGAAGGTGTTGTGTTGTGTTGTGTTGTGTTTTGCTTGTGTTGTGTTGTGTTGTGTTGTGTTGGTGGGATTTTGGCTGTGGACTCCCGGGAGAGAAGGGAATGATGTCTCAGGAAGGCGGGCACTGCGTGGGCTCAGGGAGAAGTGAGGACAGTGTCTCAGAGCAGTGTTGCGGTGGAGGGTGACAGACATAACAATTAGCAAGTGCAGGGTGATTTCTGGGGGCAGATTCTGGGTGTGAATACGGGACAAATACGATTGCTTTTCGATATTTCACTACACTCTAATGTTTTGCTTTACGAAGAGAAGTTCATCTATTCTCTGCTACATAAGCAAGCTATCGGTGCCTTTTTTCACTGAACGCTCTGGATTGTCTCTGACAAAATGTTCACCCACCAAAGCATCGCTACCCAGGCAGAGGCAAGGCTGAGTAACTGACATCTTGCAAACCCCAGTTTTGTAACTCCCTGCAGCCTGAGGTCTGTCTGTAGCTAATTCCTTGCTGGGTAATTAATAAAACAAAAATGATAATTCTCAGCATCCCTTCCTTGCACACCAACTTCAATCCTTTCATTGCCATTAGCAATGTGAAGACATTCACTTGTGGTGAACCTCAGTCCTTTCACAGCTCAGAGGACAGCTCTGCAAAACAGAGCTCAAGGTCCTGACCCTTGCCTTATATTAATACTCCAGGTCTGCCTCTCCTCCCCACATTTCCCATTTTCAGCAGCAAGAGAGAGGACAAAGGGGTTGTTTCCTCTGTATTGCTCTTCAAGCAGAACACGGAAGGAAAGGCAACCTGGCCCTCCCCGTCCACCGAATTATCCTGACAGCAGGGGTGTGGGATTGGAAAGACACACTTGTCAGAGAAAATTCCCAGGTTTTCCCTCCAGGCACTCTGCTCCATCCAAATCTATGAGGGACTGAGGGACCAGAAGTTAGGAGTTTTGTTTGGTGAAAGCTCATGCAAAAATCCCATTTTGGGACACCTGGTTTTGCAAAGTGCTTCCTTAAATTTCTGCAAAATCCCTGATAATGCCCAGTCACCTAGGAACTGGGACCAGCATCGAGTTTGCCCCACTCTTTCCTCCTGCTCTCCAAACATCTGCACCAATCTGTTATTTAGTGCCTTAGCTTGCACTTTCTTCAAAGCAAGGCTGGCTGTTCAGGCTGTACGTGCACCGCCTGGCACGATGGAACTCTGCCTTGGGACAGGTATTTTCTTCCCCATAGAAGATTTATCAGTATACAAGGGACATCAGCACAACTGCGTCACACCTAGTAAATGCGTCAAATGGGGAAAAAGTGTTGCTGGCTATGGGTTAAACTTGCTCTAATTCCATATCATTGTTTTTCAGTGCCCCTTCCAATGTCAGCACAATCATCCACATCTTGTACCTTCCTGAAGATGCTAAGGGGGAGAACATCCATTTTCAGTGGAAACAGGATTATGTTCATGCTGGTGATGTGTATGAAGCCTGTTGGGCATTGGACAACATCCTGATCATTAATGCTGCTCACAGAAAAGTTGTGTTAGAAGATAATCTTGATCCTGTGGATACTGGCAACTGGCTTTTCTTTCCTGGGGCCACAGTTAAGGTTAGTCTGATTTCCTATGGCTTAATGTTTTTATTACTCTTGTATGTAGAAGAAGACAGTAGCATCTAACCAAACTGTGAACACACAAAGGCATTTAGGCCACTCCATCTGCTTCTAGAATTGGTCTCTTTTTTTACTTTGTTTTTACCTTTTCTGTGTCCCATCTGGGCTTTATAGAACAATACAACTTCTCTGCCGTGACCAAAGCCAAATGAAGTTTATACTGTCATGTCAAAGATCATGTAACAGAAATTGGGAAACAGCTTCCTTTTAGCAAAACAGTGCAATATTTTTGAAACAAATTCAAGTCTCTCCGCTGGGTATTTTGAAATCTACATGCTTATTTATTTTGGTGGTGTTTGACTACCACTACGCTTCATCACAAACCATCACAAAAAATATGGTTTCCTACTTTTTCTGACTGTAAATACCACATCTCTGTTGCAGCATGCATTCAAGTAGTGGCTGTTTCTTAAAAGTCTCTTTTTCAGTAAGATCTTGTTTTGATACATGAGATCAAACTGTACAACCTTGTGAAAAACTCTAAGGACCCCTACGAGATTTCTGTGCACAGTTCCTTCAAATGCAGCATTGTTCAACGCCTGGAAATCAGTTGGATTCTTGCTTTCTATGTTTCCAAGCAGCCAAAAGTTGAAGAGCAGATGACTTTCTGTTTTCATCTTATTTTTCATTCACAAAAAAAGGCAGTTTTGATGTCGGGGTTGATTTATGATGCTGGTAGTGGTTTTGGCAGGTGCATAGGAAACAGATGTCGAATGCTGAGGGCAGTAGAGGTTGGCTATGGCCTCATCCTTTTCCCACAGAACCTGATATGAATGGCCTCAGATTAATCTTTTTAGAAATAAATACTTCCACTAAGCTACTGACAGTACCTGCATATTAACTTTTTTTTTTTACTTCAGTAAGACCATTTAAACTACAATGATAACATTTTAAATTGAGATTTTAGAATCAAACAATATCCTGTATACTTAATGAAGTAATTTTCTGTGATCAGTTTGCTTTTGTTTTCTTATCAGTCTTATCTCTAGATTTTAAAATCCAGCCCAGGCATGTGAAGGTGTGAAAGCAACGCAAGGATTAAGGTGCCATAGGCACAGTTACTTCTCAGCCAGCCAAGCCTAAACACTGCTTGCTCCTTCTGAAACATGTATAAACAACATTTAAACTTTAGCAAGTAAACCTCTGTTGTTGTTGATTTCTTGGGGTTTTGTTTAGTTAAACTCAGCCAGTTTGTGTCAGTACACAACTATGGTTACATGAAAGACGAGGGACCTAAACTCAGAGATCACTTAGTGCTTCTAGACAGAAATCCTGTTCAAGATCAAAACTTACATGAGACATAAGTGAGGATTCACCAACCTTCCATTCCTCCAAGGTCATCTTCTGTTTTAGGGACAAACGAAATGTGCAAGTGTCTGTTCCCAGCTACACATTTGACTATGTGTAGCCACTTACACCAGGTTAAGGCAATGTGTAAGACTGTGGTACAGCCACACTGGATTAAGGCTGTGTGTGTGTGATGCAGGGCTTTTATTCTTCATGGGACTCTGTAGTTATTTCAAACATTTTTAGTGTATCTAGATTGCAACCAGAGCACTCCTGTAGTCAAATTTCATTTTTAAGGTTTTTGCTCCAGTTTTCCTCAGATTTTCAGGAACAATCTTGCCAAACATAATTTGAACAGATTTTGCAATGTGAACATGTCATGTTAAAACTATAAATTGGGTCAAGATTTACATCAGATTCAGCATAGACTCCGTTGTAGCATTATAACACCAAGCACATATTTTTTTTTGACAATTTTTCTGCTTTTCAGGTTTGGAATGTTATATAAAACTTTACAAAAACTTTTAATATTTTCTTTAAAACATTTAACATAGCTCTAATCTCGGTTCATCACACACTATTCTGTATAAATAGAAAGGTAAGAGTCTTTGTACAATGTGCTAATGACATTCCATCACATTTTAAATGGAACTACACCAGTCACCTCTGTTTCAAGCAGCATTTCACAGCAGACAGGTAACTTGTCCAGCATAATGGCAGAACGATGGCAGCAACGACTGGTACATATTCACAGGATTCCCAATATTGTTATTGCCAGTATTGTTAATGCTCTCAGGCTGAAAGGGTTCAGAGAGACTGGGGGAAGCTTTTAGGAGATTTCTCTACCATAGCCAAAGGCACCAGCCTACAGAATAGTGTTGGAGAAACCCTGACATTGCTACAGGGATAGCTAATTCTAGTTCTCTTTTTCCTACAAGTCCTTTTGCTTCCCAGACATCTTAAAACTTGCTAAATAGTCCTGATGTTCAGAAAGCCTGCATATCCATTCTAAATTTTATTCTAAATTTTTACTTATATTTTTACTAAAGGATCAGCAAATGTCATTGTTATACTGTGCTATCTTTTGTAACTCTTACCTGTGTGCTTTTAAAGAAGTTCCCATACTCACAGTCTTATCACTATGCGAAACTCCATTTCAAGCTGATGAGACCTTATCTCTGCCATCCAAGCCTGTTTGTGCCATACAAGTTTCAAATCATATCCTCCTGTCCTCTGCCAATTAGTATTTTAGATCAACTGGCCTTAAAAATCTTTCTCAAAGTTTATGTTAACTTCTTCACTGGCTTCCTTCAATGCATTTCCTTATGAATTTCCTTGACCATGCCAACAAACAGTCACATTTCTGGATGTTACTTGATGTCGAACTCAGTTTTGATTAGTATTTACAAAATCGTAGGTCAACTCTTTTCCTAAATTGTGCCATAAAGATAAGTTGGACTGAGGGAATGAAACATTAAGAAAAGTAAAAACAAACAAGAAGAATGATCTTTTGAAATTTCTTCCACTTACTGGGGTTATTTTCTGTATTCATCCTTTGTTGCTCACCACCTTTCACCCCTTAAAATGGTTGATATTGCATATTTCTCAGATGGAAGTTTGGTGCCAGTCTGAGATAGCTCATCCAGCTGGTAGGCAGAACAGAAAGAAGAGGAAAAATACATACTTATTTCTGGTAGAAAAAAAGAGTAGAGACAGTCTTTCTCTAAGTGTTTACTTTTTGTCTAAGTGTTTACTTCTGGACTGCCCCAGCAGGCATTGCTCAGATGGTGGAACCTTCTCCTTGGAGGCTCTGTGAATGAGTAGTGAGTGAAGCAAACCAGGGTGTGAACATGAGCCTGTGGTCTTACCTTAGTTGTTATGACACCCCCCTGATTGGCTTTGGCTCGTGCAATCTCCTAGACATTATCTTCAAGGGATGTACCCTCATGGATGGGCCACGGAGTGTTTCCAGTAGGCAGCAAGGATGACGCCACTCTTCCAGGAGGAGAGAGTTTGCCTAGGTGGATGCAAACTCTGCTGTGTTATTTGCTGTCAAGGCCATAGGATGGTTCCTGGCTTAATCCTAGCATGTTAAAACAGCCCACCCCACCCATCCTTTCAGCCACCCCAAACCTTTTAAGATAATTTTCATTAAAAACAATTTGTTGTCCTAGGAGGTTACTCTGTTAGTAAAGATAGGCATTAAGATATGGTTTGCTGGTAATTCAGAATGAATGTTGCTGTCATTCACATAGATGTGGTTTGGCAAGTTCTTTTCCAGTAGTTGCTCAGGAGGTGGGGTTTAGAATTGCTTGTTATACCTGGTACGTGCTCTTGTTGGATGATTATCAAGTTGCAAAGAAAGTATATTCTTTTCTGTAGAAAGTTTACTTTGGTAGTACGTGAGATCTACTAAAATAAATAGCAAACATTACAAATCCGGGAGTTTTGCTAGTAAAGCTGCTCAGATTAATAGCTACTTAGATTAGTAATTTAAAAAGGCAGCTGAAATTAAGAAAAATCCTACCATGAAAACTACTGCTGCGTCCTGGGTTCGATGCTGTGATGGATTCAGTCACTGGAGTGGACAGTGCAAGCCTTAATGGTAATTACGCACGGATGCATTCATTCCAGTTTGGTGGATTTGGACAGTGTATTCTCAATAAGCACTTGTGCAAACTTGCCTGTGCCCAGCTTGGGAAGCGGTTTCTCCTCCTCTCCCAGTTTGCTTGAGCTTGGACCAGGAATTTCATTGCGTTCAGGAGCGGTTGCTGCTCATTTGAGAGCACATGGCTGGTTGCAGACGCAGCTGGAACTGGCTGCTGAGATAGGAAGCAAGCTGAGAGATAAGCCACTGAATTTGTGTATTTCGGTTCCAAAGACGACAGCAAAAGGCAAGAAAGACGCTGTTAGCAAGGCCAAGCAACCCTTAGGAGATTAATTGGATCCACTGGAACATATTTATCTGTGTTGGACTGTGTGGAAGGGTGTTGAACAGGATAAATTCCTGACTGCATTTCAGCATTTCCAGTGACAGCTCTGAGCATGGGCACGGCCCAGTAACTAACTGGACATGGTTAGGGTATTGCACTGGTGGTTGAGGCTGCTGAAAAGCATGAAGCAGTGTTGTGCTCTGAGAGCTATTAAAGGTCTCTGAACCTCAAGACTTCATACTAATTGGGGGAAAAGTAATGCTTCTGGGATCTCTGCTCCTATAGAACACAAAAGTGATTTCATCTTTCAGGGGACACTTCATGTATCTTGTAGATTTGACCAGGAATTATGGTGGCTTGAGGTACAACATGTGCCAGATTTTTAGTTTTCTCTGATTGCCCCTGTCCAAGATTGGATGTGCAAGCTTAAAACTGAGATTGAGAAGGGAGATGACCTCAGCAGTCTTATAGTTCATGTCTCTGCAGTATTTTGATTATGTAAAAATATCATTGAGGTCAAACCACCTGTCTCTGGAATTTTTCTACATCTGGGAAAAAGCAGTATAGATCGTTAGAGACACTAGAGCGGTGATGTATTTGGTCATGATGTGTTAACCCAGTGACATGTCTCACCTCTGAGAAGAACCAAGTTACAGAACTGCTGTCTCACAGTAGTTGCAGCCACTCTTCCCTTGGTGGCTGAAGGTTGCAGCCCACCTGGTCAGCTTTAGTGTGTTTGGTCTGCAGGGCTTGGCGACTACACCTGGGGTTGTGTGTGATGCTGATCACAAGCATGCAGCCTGGCACCGCATGGAATAGGGCAAGGGGGGAAGGTCTGTGCCATCCTCACTGAGCAAGCTGGGTTTAGGACCAGGGAACAGTACCTGATGCATGTTATTCACTACCATGGACATGACCAATAAATCCTGACAGTGTCCCAGCCCCAATATCCTGGTGCAGTAAGCCCCTTAAGTAACAGGTCATCAGCACTCAGCTCATTTTAATTTCCCAGAAATGCATGCCAGCTTAGCAGAAAGCTACATAAGAGGACAGTGGGAGATCTGAACATTCACACTCAGAAAAATATGCTGAAAATGTGTCTGTAAAACTGGGTGACCTTTCACCACACACTGAGGGAGCAGGGCTACGCACATCCTAGATCTGCGAGTCCTTCCTGAACCTGTGTTGTTGTGTGTCACTGAGCAGAGGAGACATGCACGCAGGCCTAGGAGTTTGGCAAAAAGAAAGGCTGATTAAGCTATTCTGCCACCCCCAGTTCCAGAGCAGATTTCCAAATCTCTGAATACTCTGTTAATTAATAGGAATGGCACTGGGTAGTCTTCTTTCAAAACAAACAGCCTGATATTCCATATATATCTTTGTTGGGTTTAATTGTTTGTGCTGAGATGAACAAATTGTGTGGTTTTTTCCATTTTTTTTGTTTTTGTTTTAAATTCTTGTTCAAAAAGGGGTTGAGGTACCTGTTGTCTGAATCAGGTCAAATATATTTGTTTCCAGGAGGAAAGGTAGTGCTCTATTTACCAGTGTGAAAATGGCAGAAAATTGCTATGACTTTATGTTGGACAAAATTACACAGAGATGCTTTTGACAAGACTCTTTTATTTTTTGAATAAGATTTAGCAAGGCAGTATTTGGTCTGTGGGCCAAACCCAACCTCCTAGCCAGCTGCTTTGCCTCACAGGAGCCCTTATCCACCACATCTTCCTGGGAAGAGGTGAGCAGGCCTCCTGCTGTACCTCATCTGAGAGCCATTCCTGCTTCTCTGTGGGTGGAAAAGGGAGTGTGAGAGGGGAGGAGAGGTGGAGAAAGCAGAGCAGGGTGCACAAAAACCTGTCGACCGGCTCCCTTTTGTGAGTGTGGGCACTCTGAGCTGTGCCCATGAGGAGGCATCTGTATATCCATAGGGCTGGATCTAGCCCGTGTGTGGAATTGTTCTTGGGGGGTGGGGGTGCTGTTAATAATCACACTTTTAATTAAAATAATAACACTTAAATACAATGCCTAGGGGTTCATTGGAACTGATAGGTTGTTGACTGTGGTGTTGTGAGTTGTTCGGGCAGCGGAGAATCGCTGTTGGACAGCAATGCTGAACCTGCACCTTTCTCCATGCCAGTTCCCCATGGCTTGGAAGTGGGGGTGGGGGTGGCAGGGAGCCAGCATTAGCTCTGAGCTGGCATCAAAACACCAGGGGTCTTTCCTGCCTCCTAGAAGGAAAGAATTTGGTCTTTGCAGGTCACTGTGAGATGCACATTAATGAAAACAACATGAATTGACCCATTAGATGCCAAAGAGTAGAAATTACTTCGGTGGACTCTTTCTCACTTTTAATTTCACAGTGGTGTAAATACATATCATTACTTTCAGAAGAACAGATGAGGTTTCATCATGCTTACTGCAGAGTACTAGAAACATCAATAGTTCCCAATAACATAGAGGAATAGTTCAGTTCGTGCCAGTTAAATGACTCATTAAGGAAATTGGTCATTGTCAGAATGACCAGTGTTGTACAAATATCATGAGATGTCCTAGAAGATTAAGAACCATACAAATCTGAATCACTCATAAACAAGCAAAGTGTTTAGAACACTAGCCTTTGAATAACAGTCTGTAGTCGGAAATGATGAGTGAAAACACACTTTATAAACAGTATGTTACTGTGTCATAGAACAAGTTTCATCCCGTTGTTTTGGAAAGGGAAGGTGCACTGTAGCCCTCCGTGCACCTGGCCTGCCTGTGCAGCCAAGGTTTTCATTCTGTAACTTGTATTAAATGATGTAAAAATGTAGCATGTGGGAAAGATTAAAGCCCTGGTTATTCATGGGAAAGTATTCTAATCACATTGTATTTTTTCATTTGGTTAAAGAAGGGACTTCAGGCCAGAAGTGTCAACAACCAAATCCACAGAATTTAGAATCTTCCCTAAATCCTGTTGTTGTATCTTTCCTGGCTAAGACATTGCATATGGAGTATGATTTTGTCAAGACTGAATCTATCCCTGTACCTGCTATCATGTCACAATCTTAAAATCTTTAAAACCTGTGTGACTCGTTCCCAGAAAGACATGATATCTAATTTATGGCTCCATTGACAATGCTGCTTTAATTAATTTTCTTCATCTTTTTTTCTTGTTCCTCTGCTTCCCATATCTCATCTGTTTGCATTGCCTAGATTTTAATTAAAAAAACCTCTCCTCTCTAAGGAGCAATCTGAAGTGGCAAAAATAATCACTTAAAATATTACAGTCATTAAAAAATTGGCTGCGGTCAAAGCCATGCATTTTCAATTTGCCGACAAACGATATTTTTGTTTCCTTTTAAAGTGCATTTTGTATTTGAATAGCATACGCCAGCCAGCCTGGCTATCAGAGATGCTCCTCCAGCTGGGTGGGCTGCATGACAACTTCTTAATGGGGGAAATTGATGGCCCTCTGCTCATGTAGAGGTGAAGGCATACTGGGCAGATTTCTTTCCATCTGCCATCAGCCCTTTGCAAGCTGGCACTGCCCAAATGCCCAACACATTCATTCCAATGCAAGAAATGTCGCCAAAAAATAAATTGTGAGGCCACAGCTGCCTGAAAGAATCATCGGGGCCATTAGGCCCTGGAGAGATAATGTGAAGAGGAGCATCAGTGTTTGTCTCTGATAAAAACCTAGCTAAACGATGGTAAAGATGACTGTGGATACTTTAAAGGCACAGAGATGAACAACATTTTCGTGGGAGTGTGGGGGAGAACCTCGGGAAGATGATATGCAGCACCTCAGCCAAAAATCTGTTACACTGAGGAATTTCACACTAGTGTTTCCTGTTGATGGTTCTCCAAACAGCACAGTTGTATCATTTAGTTGCCCTCTCTTCTGCTCTCCAAGTAAAGAAATCCCATACTGTAAAGCCAAGAGGTATTTATTGATTCACAAGTTTGACTTGAACAACTGGGACAGAAGCTGGTTTGGATGGACTTCAGTGTTTCTGTTTACATTCCCAATCCTTATCTTTTGAGCTTCTAAAAATCTTTCGGGCTGTGTCCTTAATTGCAACTATGGCATAGGCAGATCTCATTGATGCTTGTGCTACTTCATATGGCAGGATGAACGGGAGACCTCCAGAGGTCCCTCCCAGCCAAGAGGTCACACTGAGGGTAGCAGATGTCTCCTTGCATGGTGCTCTCATACAAGTCTTTAAAAATAGGGAGATTGTTCATGCATGCTACATGATGTAGGTTCCAAGACCTTACTTGGGGCCCTTAAGTCATTTAGACATTGTGGAAAGCTGGTCAGCATTTATGAAAACATAAATCAGTAAAGTACCTTCTTTGCCAAATCTGATTTCCCTGCCTTTGTTGACCAATGGTTTTGAGCAGTCCTAACAGAAACCCTTCTACATCTCAGACGATCAAAAGGCTTTCCTAAAAGCATCTACCAAAAAAAGGTGAAAGCTGTAGGTAGATGTAAAATGTAAGGAGTATGGAGTAGGATAAAGAGAGTGACAGACTCTTGACAAAAGTTTGATTTTGAAACCATGCAGTACCCTCTCACATAGTCTGAATCTTCAAATTATTAGCTAATGCCCTCATGTACAACAGAAATCTCACCTAAATTAATAAGACTCGCTGGCTCTCATAGCTAACTTGGCTAACAATGGTACTTATACACTAGAAATATTCATAAATAACAGCAAATTTGGCATGAAGATTTATTTTTTTTAGTAGTGGTACCACTGTAGCATCAAAGAGCCCTGAGCAAGGAATCTGCCACTGCTGCCTCCTCCGGCACAGATCAAAAAAATAGCCTGTGTCCCAGGAAATTGCCCTCTGTTTATAAAACAGGAGATAAGCTGGAGCTGGGGAAACCTGGGAGTAAAAAGAAGTATTGCAAGACGAGAGAGTGCTCGTCCTGCTGAACGGTGCCTTCTTCAGTGTAATTGATGACAAGGTTTGTTGTTGAGGGAAGCACTAAGGAAATGTCTGAAGGACATCATCTTGTGGGGAATTTGCCAAGCATGGTGGGAAGAATGGACAAGGTCATGTAAGTTTGGTCGTCTCGCCAGCAGACATGGTGGCAAGCATTGGCAGTCAAGGAAAAGTGAGCCATGAGGTGATTGCATGTGGGAGATGGTGGAGGCAGGTAAGGATGAGCCATGCAGGGCCTTGAAAGTAGGATAAAAGCAGCGATACCATAACTATCCAGTAGACAAACTTTAGAAACAGAAAACTCAGCGTGAAGATTAGATTGAAAGCAAATCCAAGCATGCTGAGATATGGGAATGCGTCCAGCCAAATTTCATTTTGCCCTATTCATGTAAAGCAATAGCTTAACAATTGCAGCTAGTGAATAATAGTATTAGTAGTGCCAGATTAAATTAAACTGGGGGTTTTTTCCCCCTTGGGATGACCACAGTTCCTGAACAGAACTTGGCTTCTTTCCGTTTGGCAACAGGCAAGGGTTGTTTATTTAGGAGTACAACAGTTTACTTATGGCAGGCTGATAGTCCCACTCCAGTTGCAAACAATGGGAAACAGCTACTGTGGTGAAGTGGCTCCATTCAAGTGCCTGCAAGTGTCTTATGTTTTATTATGTAGGTGACTGGGGAGAAAGCTTTGTTTAATGAAGGTTATCAGATTTGTCAAAGGATTTATTCTCTAAATTAATTTTTCCTCTCAAATTAGTTAACTTTTCAGTGTTGTAATTTGAGTAAGGACACAGTAAATGTTCCACATGCTTTTAATCCCCTTTAAATAAAATTAGACTGTGCTTTAGTTCTGGACCTACAGCTGATGCTTCCATGGTAACAAGGAGAAATAACCTACAAGTTGCTGCCACTGGCCTTTTTAGTTACAAAATTTGCACAGCAAGCTAATTTGTTCTTATCATAGAAATCATTTCATTATAAAGAAAAATAAAACAGAGAACAAATTCAATCTGGACTTTGTAAAAGAAAACTCTACATCTATATAGATATGTCTGCAGTATCTCCAGTTTAGAGAGAACTTATTCCAGTTAAATTCAAAACACAGTATATGTTCATTCCACATTTTTTATCACTTCAGAATGACACAAAAAAACCCCACTGTAAAATTCAATCCTTAAATACTGGAAGTATATAGACTACCACTGCAAGTGTAAAGCCTTTAATTTGGGAAAGAGGCGACAGTATGTAAATTGTACTTCAGTTCTTCATTTCTAAAGGCTTGGATTCAAATTCTGGGTTGAAACCAAGAGAAAAAGAGTCTGATGGTTTCAATTCAGTCTCTAATCTGTTCAAGCCCTATTAGAAACCTGCAAAATAATCCAACACAGTCAGCAGCCTCCTGGATGTTGAACAAGACTGACAGGGAAGTTGGGAGCAATGCCGGTGAGGGACCATCTCCTGTGGAGCTTCTTTTGCTCCTGAAAAATTTGGCTGAGGGCCCTTTGACGTTATTCACCCCTTAGCAGCCCATCGAGTGAAAAAAAAAAAAGTAGTACAAGTAGCAACAGATAGTGACTGCCTGGAAAATCAGAAGAAAAACGTGGAAGCTAAGTGTAAACTGGGAGTGATGCTTATACAAGTGAGGGAAATGTGGCAGGTGGGAGAAGGCAAGAGCATGAGCAGAGGAACCCTGGCCCTTGTGGGGCGGCATGGCTCATGCAGATGGGGCTCATCCTCCTCTGCTTCTCCTACAGGCATGTGTCTGGGGTCCCAAAGGTGCCACTGGGGCAAAAAATGTACCAGAAAATGATGGCCCTCCCTCAGAACTTCTTTAAAAGCTATACCTCTGGTTTGAACATCTTTCTTACTGTCTTTAAATGTAATCAGCTTCTGTGGCTGGTTTTGTAGGTATGTAGAATAACAGGAGTTAAACCCCAGTTTGAACTTCTCTTCTGCGTAGCTGTTTCATGTGAGATTCAAAGATAACGTGAGCAGAGAGTGATTTAAGCCATACGTTGTGTGGTTCATTAACATATAAAATATGCATAAAATACATATTCACAGATAATATGTAGCTGTGTATAAAAGCATAAAGATAGTTTTATAGAACTAGTGAAATAAACGATGCTTTTGAGCTTTCATAAAGGGTTGGTCATATACTACTGTATCAATAATTACTTATTCACCCCTTTGCCAAACTGCCCATTTATTTAACTTGACAACCTAAATGGAAACTCCATCAGGTGTAAATATTCTGTTAAACAGCGGAAGAGCACAGAAATGTTAAGTGATAATAGGTTTGCATCTGGTTTGTGTTTATTTTAATAGGTTGCTTTCATCTGGCAAGAGATTACTAATTACATACTCCACTATCAAGTATATACTTATATGTAACTTAGCACCTGAGAAATAAGTAAGGCTTAGAAAGGATTTTCCAAAGCTTGTGTGCAATTGTAATAACTAGCTCAGTAGGATCTATGTGTCTGTTTGTTTCCTAAGAGATGAAGGGTTACATGGATTTGAATTAAGTTTTAGCCTGAATATTTATTTTTAGTGTATTTACTTGACTGCCTGCAGATAATAGGAGTTTTGTGGCAGATTGATTGACAGATAAAGGATACTTCATTTCTGTTCAGCAAATTAAGAGAATTCAGAAAAGCAAGAAGCAGAAAAACAAATTATTCTTAAAATCCTGATGTTAGCAATACCTGTGAACATGAAGGATAAAATCAGTGAACAAAAGCCATTTCTCAGTCAGTTACAAATAACTGTATGGTACAAGCAGTGTTTTTCAAGGAGAAGTAAAATATAAAACTGTTTCATGAAATTCTGCTAGTTATAAAATATTTTATGTGTAAATTATTCTGCCTTCTCAGTGGCAGCAGCTGCATATATGGTGCGCTGTGTATATGATGCATTAAACAGATTAGGGAGATTTATGACAAAATCTATTGAATTTCTGCAATAAGTTTTATCAACATTTGAGAATCTATTGCTTTGACCTTTCTTTGGAAGAAAAACATTCAATGTGTTTATTTTAGCAGTTGAAACAGTCTGTACATTCTTATAGTGTGTTTATTTCTTTAAGTGATATTTAGTCAGTGTTTAATAAACATAGAGCTGTTGTCATTCAACTATAGACCAGAAAGCGTCTATATAAAAATCCGACTTCAGGTCTTGATTTTTTTCTAACAATGTGTAGACACCTTTAGAAACATAGTCATAAATTATATTCCTAAATATAAATTAATTGCTATGTTATTGTCAATCATACTTGAAAATCATCAACAAAAGAATTTCAGTTATGTCTCTTTTTTGCATTAGTAAATGAAGGAATGTGACAAAATGTATTACTTTGTACTTTGCTTATAGAATCCCATGCAGGTGTACTGGGCAGTTATAATTTCTTGCCACATCGTTGTCTTTGTTAAAAATATAATTATTCACTTATGGGGCACTGCCATGACCTTTTTAAAAACAGAAGAGGTCATTGTCATACTTTCCCTCGGCACGTTATGAAGAGGTCCAGAGACAGGAGGGTACTGCACAGGCGGTACTGAAAAGGTCAATGCAATTTGGCATTATTTTATCTCTTTTTCAGATGTTGAACTCTGTTAAGAATGCAGAATTATTCTAATTAATTATTTATTATGTCAGCTTTCATTTTTAATACAACAAAGATTTTTTTTTAAAGTGTTTTAGCTAATTATTATTTTTATCAGTATTGCTGTAGTGTGAGCAATTTGATAGAATGCCAAGTTCTCAGTTTGCATTAAGGCCAGGTAGATCTTCTTTAGAAGCTTCCAGTATCTTGTTTGCCACACAGATTTGGAAGACTTTTACCATTTTATCAGACACACAAGAAGGCAAAAGTAAGATGGGAGAAAGAAGTAAATCTGAACTGTAACCCCCATGTGCTCCTCACAGGCACCTTCTTCCAGGTCGACACTCCTGGAGAGCTGTGGTAGGCAGGGCACACTTTCGATGCTGTTGAGGAGGTGCAATAGGAAAAGCAGATGTGTTGGGTTTGGAGGCAGCCTTGGGACCTCTGAGACTGCTGTATCACAAGACCTAGTCTCCTATAGAGCTATTAGTTATGCTATTCAAATGAAATAAGGCAAATATTTGCCTTTTCACTCATGCACTTCAGGCCCCAAGTTTACTGTATGGCAACGCATAGCAATTTTACACACAAACACCTCTTCTGGCAAAAATTCAGGCATGGAGACCTGATGTGTTTCACAGCACAAAACTTTTATGCTGACAAGATACCCATAGCAATGTTTGATGCACTACTAAAGTTATTTGTACACACAGTTGTGTATGTGCCAGATATAAAGGCAATACTTCAAAATAGAAATAAACACCTGAAGAGACGGTACATGACTTTTCTATGCAAACACAGTTTTACAATAATCTGTGGTGTGTTTGTAAGGAAGGTATGAGATTAGGGCGCAATCATCATTGGGAGTGGGGCAAGAAAGATAAAATATGACTGTCCATTTTTTATTTTATGTTGTTTCAGGTGTCGGTAAGTCATTAGGTAACATATAGCTCTCTCTGAGTTCTGACAGTGCATGAGCAGGACACTTTACAAACCTGATGTAGCGTCACCTCCCCTGTGCTCCTTTTGTCCACAGCATAGCTGCCAGTCGGATGGGAACTCCATCTACTTCCACGGGACAGAAGGCAGTGAGTTCAATTTTGCCACAACTCGGGACGTGGACCTCTCCACAGAGGATGCCCAGGAGCAGTGGGCAGAAGAATTTGAGAGCCAGCCTAAAGGGTGAGTGCCCCTCACCTGTGCAGGGCCTTAAGCAGATGTGCAGCATCACTCCAGGGGTGTGGAAACTGGATAAACAGAGAATTCCATTTTGTCTTTGCTGTGTAGTCAGGGAAGATCGTGACTAGGATAAATAGCAGTACAGTAGATAACAGGTGATTGTGGATTTTAGGAAGGAACAAGTCCGGAAAGCCCCAAAGGAGCAGTCAGTCTCCAGACCATCCTGTCACCTATGTTTTTAATGAAAAAAGTCATGTTTGTGAATTTTGCAGTCATTCTGAAGAAACACATGATGTTGATCTGTTTTTTCATTCACACCTGAGTGCTGTTAACAAACTCATATCCATACAAAATCCAATTCCTTGAGAAATTCATCCCCCTCTAGACTGCCGCTGTGAGCCACACTTTGCCATGAGAGATCTCCTGCCTGTGCAGAAGCCTGCAGGTGTGGAGCAGGTGGAGGCAAGACAGCTGAAGCAGCAGCCTGCTCTCACCTTCCAGAACCGAGTACATGGCCATGCCTGCCATGCAAGAGCTGAGGATCTGGCTGATAATTTACTGGTTTTTACTTTAAATATATACATTGGGATTCAAAGAGTATCTGTAAAGCCAGATCCAGCAGGGACTGCTGCAAACGCACGGAAAATAAAGAAGCCATCTAGGACAGCAAAATTGCTACTCTTAGCAAAACATGAGTGAGCTTAAAAGAAAAAAAAAAAAGTGTCCTGGTAAAGAAGTATTATTTTATATACCTTAGTGTATAAATTCTGACAAAAAGAAAATGGCCAACAATGTGGTCTTGATTCTTTTTTTTTTTTTTTTTTTTTAAAAAAAGACTTTAACTAGTTACTGTAACCCCAGGGCAATGAGAAACATACACTGCTAATTTATGGGTCTCTACCGAATATTGATTTTAACCTACAAAGTACTTCAGATCATTAGCAGCTGATTCAAATGCTGCCTATGCTGTGCTGAAGGTAAAGAGCACCTTTATAAGAAGTACATGCTAATGTCTCCTGTGGACACATAGTTTATGTGAGGCTTACAGAAAAGTATTCACTGTGAACTCTGTCCCAGTTTGAATAATTAACCCATGGCACAGCAGGTGCTGTTTTAGACAAAGGAAAGAAGATGAGTGTGTGGTGTGTTGTGTGACTGTGTGGGATACGTTTGATATGTTCTCTTAGTCTCTTTTCCATCTTGAAAAAACAGGATGGCAGTGTTACATCTGTGCTGTCTGCAGGTCCTGTCTCTACTGAACCAGGTATTTAGTTAAGCTAAGCTGGGCCAGTTGCAACCCTTGTTAACAAATACACAATTTCTTCCAAATTAGGAAGATTACATTTTTGCTGTCACATAGTGCGTAGCTCAAATCGCAGATGCCACCACTCCCAGCTAGGAGCAAGGCAGGGTGCAGCCAGAAGATGCATTTTGCTCTCTCATCCTGCTTGCAGTCCCAGGAACCAGATCCTGATCTGCCCTCCTGCATGTAAAACCTTTATGGTGTGGCAGCCTGCCCTAGCAGGTGGCAGTTTTGTTTTCTGAGGCACTAAGCAGCCAGCCCAAGGCCTCAAACCTTTTTCCCTTGGGTTTTGGTGTTTGTTTTTTTTTTTAAATTTCAAATTTTATTCTATATTAGAAACTTCCTCCTTACAATTGTTGCTCTAAGAATGGAAGATTAAATTGCATGCAGCCATGAAAACACACTGAACTCAGGTGATGTTACAGATTACATCCCCATCATATAAAATTGTAACTACCACTGTCCCTATCTGCAACATTTCTGTGGGACTTTGCTTTGGGAATTGTATGTGACTGCAAATATATGTGCCTCCTTAATTCCTAGAGAAATATTTTTGAATGCTGTTTGAACTATATTTAAAGTACCGCTTTACTGTATTCAAATAGTCACAGAAACACTTTCTTTATACCTGAGACAGAGCTTGCAGGAAGTTCTCAGGCTCCCCTTTGTAACATCAGCTCTCAAAGGAAAGGCAAAAGCATCCCTCATAAGGGAGAGAGCAAAAGGAAGCTCAATGTAGGGCTCACCACCAGCTTCTTCTGCACCAAGCGCTCTCAGAGGTGAGACCTGTGAAAGAGCTCAACAGTGAGGGCAGAGGAGCTTATCATTGTTTTTAATAAGCAGCTGACTGGTATTTTTTGCATGTCCCACCTAAAGCAGTAAGCTACATGGATAGGGGTTGTGGTTGTTAGTACCACGCATCTTCCCACTGTCATTCGGCTGTTTAACTGTGTAAATTAGGACCTGATCCTAAAAGTGGGCAGATCCTCACACCAGGCTGCCTCTGCCTCTAGCAGACACATTAATGCTTTGGACCTCCGTGTCCTTTTGCTCTAGTTTAGGTCCTAGTGATATTATTTAGAATAGTGATATTATTCTATCACCGGGTTTATAAAGAAGAATTTCAAGAGTCATGCAAGTGATAAATTAATTCAAATGTAATGTCCGCATCTCTGTCATGCCATCACCCAGGTTCCTTCTCCATTTGTCCTTATGGACAGTGTGTTGATATATTTCTATTAAAGTGCCAGGTTTTATCATGCAGTAGAACTTCCTGGGTTTCATTTCTAATGCTGCCTAAAATGAGAGGATCCATGGAAGCATCCATGATCTGCATCATTCATGACCCTGAGTTGTTTTGTGGGTCACTACTGAGAGTGTTTTAATTGAGCTAAATAGAGCATACGAAAGATCAATGGAGCATTGTGAGATTTTCTCATGTAAGTTAAAGAAGGCACAACTGTTTAATTCTGTACTTGCCTTCAGCCCAAGAGACCCATTTTTTAAATTGTATTTTGATTATATTGCACATTACCTTTACAAATTCTGCATGACAGACTTAGGGTTAGGTTAAACTGTGCTTTGGTTAAAATATTTATATAATAAAGCTTTTCAGTGATGTTAAACTCACTAATTCCTGTGTAAATGACTGACAGTTTCAAAGCAGGATTTCCAAACAGACACGCTGCTGGTCTGTCACAGCTTAGGTCAATAAGGAAACTGGCAGCTTTTTAGAAGATCCTAAAAATAAATTTTGAAATAGTTGGAATGGTTAAACTGATAACTAGACTGTTGAGTTCTTGAAATGACAGGTTTTGAAATTGTCTTATGGCATATAGCTGCTCGAGATTATTTCTGCTGGAGGGAGAGAGGAAAAGGCTCTGCCTTCCCACAAAGGTTTCTGAACTGCAATTTTTTCTCATTCATCCTGAATCTTGCTGGCTAGTTAAATGATTGGATTATCAGGATTTAGTGATTCTGAATAATTTCTTTGTTTTATCATCTTTATAATTTTAAAATACTGTATTATGAATTAATTAAGACTTCAACATGAATAATAATGGATCAGACCAAAGTAACGTACAAGTTTTCAACAGTTTCTAATCTTTCAAAATATTGTAATTGAGTTTTGAAGAAACCAGTGCTTTCATGATGAAAACATATTTTCAATTAAAAATATTTAATTGAAAAATTCTGCAACAGCTATTTTAATTATCACTGAATAAAAATAAGATAAAATGCTGTACAGAAAAACTGAGAAAGATCGTATCATCACATATTAGAAACACAGCAGTCTTTTTTCGTACTCTGTTCATGTGTTAGTTAAAAACTGTTACCCTAAATGCTGAAAAAGATGAAAAGAGAGCATTTTCAGCTATTACCTACATATTTAATGACTGTATGGCAGGTATGGTGGGCATGTGCCTTTTCAAACTTCATTGAACTATAAACCTTATATTATGCAGAACAAAACAGAATGCAATTTATTTTAAACATTTTATTGTCAGAAAAATAATGAAGATGATAGAACAATACAACACTAAATATTTGGTAATAGCATTCATTAAAAGCCTCATTTTTTTAGTAATTCATGCTTTTATGGCAATTTATTTAAAATACTTGCATTAACTTTGCTTTAAGTCAACTGGGTTTAAAAGCTAGTATTGAATATGTAAGTAATGTCATAGGAGTCATGTTTCAAAGACTCCATTTTGTTGGCCTCTCTAAGAGTAGAAGCAGATGCCTTTTTTTGTATGTATAAATGAACTCCTAGAACATCTTTTGTATGAGTTTATCAGTAACGTGCCACTGCATGTTCTCTGCCCCTTGTTGATCTCTTCAGGTGGGACATATTTGGAGCCGTCATTGGTACCGAATGTGGGACACTGGAATCTGGCTCAGCTGTGGTATTTCTCAGAGACGGAGAAAGAAAAATATGCACTCCTTACATGGATGCTACAGGTTATGGGAACTTAAGATTTTATTTCAGTATGGGTGAGTATATATTCCTAATGTAATACAACATATGAAGCACGTGAGATTTAAATTGCTCAGTGTGCATAGGAATTTTTAAATACTGCTCACAAGAGGATAGCTCTGATTTGTGACTGTGATGCCCATGAGGATGTAAGACTGACCACTGCTGGTCAGATGAGAGTCCACCCTTCTGGATGCCCACACAGGTGTACAAACACGGTAGGCACGCAAATAGACCTCCCAGAAATATTCTCCCAGATGAGACTGACTTGCAGATGAAAATTTCTGCTTTCTGAACCAAACAGGGCACTCTGGGTTTAGTAGCCCTTGGTGTGCTTTTCTTCCATGGATTTATCCAGCCTTTTTTTTTTTTTTTTTTGGCTGATACAAACATTGAGCATCAGGTTAAAACAGTTCAATATAGAAGTTATATGAAGGTGTGTCCATGTCAGATCAGTGTCTAAACTTCCTTTATAGTTAGAGGAGATATGGTCAGTGTCATTGCTGGAACAAAACGTTCAGCTCATTGTGAGATAGCTGTGCTAGACCAGCCGAGCAGCTCCCTGGACCCCACTGACTGCACGGGTTGGATCCCCACTGATATAAAGGAAGCTTAAGCACCTGGTGCACACATAGATGTGGGTTCACACTTGTTGAGTCCTCAAGCGGGATTTGTTGCACAAGCACAGGACGTTGTTGCCACTTGAGGTGTCCAGGTGTTTCTGAGACATCAGCACAAGGCTGGCAGATATAACCTGGGGCTTGGTGGAAATCACAGCCTGCTGGAGTAGCAGGTAGGTGAGGCAGCCTCTCCACAGTGTCTAAAGTGATCCTTGGTGCTAGTGTTTAATCAACTGAACCTGCCTGTTGTGCCCACAGCTCCATAGGTTAACAATTATTCATGTGAAGTAACATCTTCTGTGTCTCAGATCTTCTAATGTCCCTTAGTCACCAATGTCCCTTATTATGTCATTAGAAGCAATAGTCATACCTTTGTCATCCTTACCACACTGCAAAGGATGATTTATAGGTACCTGTCATATCTGCCTGCAGTCGTATCCATGTAGACCCTGGTGTTCATCCATCAGAGTCAACAGGGTTGCACCCGAGGGTGAGACAGGAGTAGCACAGAGGTAGAGCAGCCTTACCTAGTTGAACCCATAGAATAGTTTCTGCTCTTACTATATTCATAAACATTTTCCTCTGCTAATGTGTTGGCCCAGGGCGAGAGTCACACAGAGTGTGCTATAGTGTGCTATGGTCTTGGAGAAGTTATGGCCTATACGTGGTACCCCTCATGAAAAGCACGATGCGGTGTTAGCATTATCTGTAGACGTTCCCTGCCGGGACAAAGTGCAACCTCAGTCATTTACCAGGGCTAAGAAAGCAGCTAAGAACAAATCCATGCTGTCACTTCCCCTCTCCACTGTTGTCAGCGCAACTGCACTAATTGGCTGTTGCAACACACCAAAATCCCTATGAACATGGTGGTTATCATTCATTCCCTCACAGTGTTTTTCCAGAACTTTTATTTTGCACATAGAGGAAATTGTATGAAGTTATTCTCTCAACACCATGTTTAAAGGAGGTGGGTATTTTTGCTTAAAAGTAGAGAATAATAGAATAATAAAGGAGGAAGCAGAGACTAAACTTGTGACCTCCACAAGCAACCTTCTGAATCAACAAGAATGAACACACTTTATTTAATGAGTGGAAGACCTCGTGTTGTTGTCCCAAGTTACCGCACATCTCGTCTGTGTTACATGAATTACCAATAAAGCACAGGAAAAAGAGGATGCCTTTTCTCAGTTCTTCCAAGCATTACAACACCTGCAACAGAAACAGGAAATAAATTTGCTCAACCTTCTGAACTTGGGGGAGAAGCTGTCAGCACATGCAGGGACAGAGGATAGTGGGATATCACTTGAAAAATGTATTCTGTATGTACTTGTAAATTAAATAAATAGTAGTTTAAACATTCGGGCAGAGGATTTGAAAGGACACAGGGATGCTCCTTATTATGGTATAATACACATCAAAGATGCACATCTTAACTAGTTCTGTGGACTGCTTTGCCTAGTCCATTCCAAGAACTGGCCATCTGTAATGAAATGAGAAAGTCTTTCGTATATGGAACTTTTCTACTTTAGAGACTTTTCAGAGAAGCTTCCTCATCCTGTTTTTTTCTCTTGTGTTTTTTTAAATACCTGTGGTACCCGTGGTGTACAGGGAAATGGTGTTTCCTGTTTCAAATACAGTACTTTGTTTTAAAATCTTTTCTCCAGAACACCAAACTAGTGTGATGATGCCCATCTCATAACTATAATGCAGAACTTAACACTCGTATTTGCCAATACACCTGCTCTTTTGGAGAAGGTAAAGAAGTATTTTAGGTTCTACCAATATGAAGATATTTTAAATGCTGTCCCATTCCAGTGAGGTGACCATGTCACATGTTTTGTGTGATGTAATAGACTCCATCCATCCCTTTGAGGATATGGTGTAGACAGTAGAAGTAGCAGCACAACAAATAAGGTACACAGCAGTATTCCTTGTTTCCTACTAAGAACAAGTTCTCAGCTGTGAAACTATCAGCTGAGAAGTATTTAAGAGATCCTCACAGATGATGTGTGTGGCTGCATGGAGTGTGAGTACTAAACAACAGTTTACTGACAAGGACTCAAAAGCAGAGCAGTTCTATGTAAATACAATTTAAAGCATACAGACAGGGGTATTGCTTTGGGCACAGCATTTACTATTAAAATTGTTTTGATAAGATGATTGAGAGAGGTACTGGAGGTTTTCATAATTGTCAACCCCCTTGATCTCTGGCATGGTGTGTCTGATCAAATAGTTCTTACACACTGTGACCTTAGGGCTGATGATCTTTTGTTTCATATCCTAAGTTAAATAGCATCTGGTTGTAATTATTTTCGTAATTATGGCTGCATGATATGATTCCACTTTCCAATAACAAGGACTTCAATTAATTTTGTTCTCCCTCAATTGTGTGCTGTACAGGGGGAACCTGCGATTCTGGAGAATCCCATGGAAATGATGTCATACTTTATGCCAAGATTGAAGGCAGGAGGGAACACATACCTCTTGATACCCTGACCTATGCTGCTTACAAGGTAAGCCATCTTAAACAAAGTAGGTGGCTGGGGTGGAGAGATCAATCTGTTTTCAAGCCACCACAACAATGTTGTATGTTGAATTCCACAGGGAGGGTCAGACATGACCTTCCCAAGCACATCAATCATGTGCAGGTCTCACAGTGATGGGGTGCCTTTGCAGCACAGCTCTGCAGTCATTGCTGATTGCTCCACCCCCAAGCAGGACTGTGGCGTTGGCCAGTACTAGGGTAACAGGCAAATGGGCAACAGGGTTCAGTGATAACGTCTTCTCACAAATAATTACTTTGTCTGCACTCAAGCTCCTGCTAGCCACAGTTTGATATTCAAGAGCCATGTCCTGAGAAGGTCGGTCACGGTGGGATCAGTGGCTGGGAGGAGAGTGACTCAGAAATGCCTGGATGTCTTTCCCATGCCTACTGCAGGAATTTTCACATTTTACACTTTTTCTTTCCCTTTTAAATACAGTTGTGTGCCCTCTTAGAGGGTCCGCAGTGATGTGGGCATGAACTCGGCCATAGGAGGCGGTTGCTGGCAGCGTGCACAGGCAGTGTCTCCTCTGCTAATAGTGGAGCCTCCTTCCAGCCACCGCCACCACCCTCAGGCAGGACACTAAGGACCTGGAGCTTGCTGCCACGATCCTTCCTGTCTAGGGCAAGGAAGCACTTAGACCACGGGTACTCTGGATAACCCAGCCATGAGGTGTCCTTATTCTGCTGCTGTAAAAAAGGCAGCAAAAATTGATATGTAATACATACAGACATGGATGAGAGAAGAGATTGAAATCCAGTATGCTTATACAGTGTGTGGGAAATTTGGTGGTAAAGATGCAGCTGATTTCAAGCAGAGGTCTGTATGACCATTTATCCTGATATTTTGATGAGGATTAAGTTCCTTTATATTTTTGTATGCAGACAGCAAATGTTTACAGTCGGGCTCGGCCTGAGTTTGGTTGAGTCACTTGCATTGTTTCATTGTGCGTGGCTTCCCTCCTCTCCTGCTTCTGTGTGAAAGACAGGGTAGAACCTTTTTAAAACTAAGGAAGCCGTAATTGTAAAATAATAAAAAATTAATTGGGTAACTCGGGGAGAGATAGGATCTGTAATTACACTGAATTCATTGTGGAGTTTTTTTTAAAACAAGCAGTTTTAAAGCTGACATCCTCTTTTGACATAATAAAGTTCTAATTATGTTGCTTTAGGACAAAGGCTAAGCTTTGTAAAGGCAGTGCTTTATTTCACAACGTAACGTCCTCCCTGCATACGCCTGTGAACTCACGCAGTTACTCCATTCTCACATATTCAGACTAGACATGCCATTACCCTCCATTTGCTTCTGTGAGCTGAAAGGCTCCAGGACAAAGATCATCTTCCATTACTAGCTGAGCACTGGCAAAACAAACTGGTATTTTTCAGAATGCAGGAGGTACAGTCTTTTCTGCAGTGCCTTTACAACCAACCAATCTGATCCCACTAAGATGAAAAGCGACACCGGTATCCAGAGTGTTAATCGGCTGTGCATATAATATAAAATACTTTTATTTGGGATCTTCTGTGGAAAAAAATGGCTAAAATAGTTAACAGAAATGAAGCAAGTAGAGAGAAAAGCATGTTTGGTTCAGCAAATTTGAAGTTGCTTTTCTATTTTAAATAGTACCTTGTGACCCTTTTAAAATAGTATTTGTTTTATTTAAGCCTGGTTTAATTTCTTTTAAAGGTTCCATCTTTGGTTTCTGTTGTCATTAGTCCGGAGCTGCAGACTCCTGCAACCAAATTTTGCCTGAAGCAAAAGAGTCACCAAGGCCACAACAGGAATACCTGGGCTGTGGATTACTTCCATGTCCTTCCAGTGCTCCCTTCCACGGTGACTCACATGATCCAGTTTTCCATCAATTTAGGTTGTGGAACTTACCAGCCTGGTAACAGGTACAACTAGTGAGATCTCTCTTTTGATTATCAGCTTTCTAGTACATTTTGCTTTGTAATATCTATATGAGTATTGGGAATTTTTTTCTCAGAAAGAATGGAGCCAATTAATAATGACAAATATAAGCTGCTCAAAAGTTAATGTTTCTCCTGATCTCCACAGACCCAGATTTATGTATCTCACATGCAATAAGGAGTCTATTAAATAGCTTTACAGGTCAAAACTTGCTTTTCTTAGTCCATTATTCTGAAATATGCTTATGATTTCAGAGCAACTTTTGCTTCGGTTTCTAATGGATATGAGATTTACCTCTTAATACTGTGTAAGGGGGAGAGTATTAAAAGCAGCAGCAGCAACCTGCCCTGCTGACCTCTCAGAGATTACTGATGCCACAAGCATATCTAATTCTTCTAAGACTGGTGATAAGTGGTCCTCATGTTACTGACTGTCAGTGTGAGGACCTCACTGTCTGTAGACTGGCCACAGAATTCTTCTGGCTTCACTTCATCGGGCGATTCAATATGATTTTTTTTCCATGGAGTTATGGGAGAGGGAAAGGGAAATAAGGGAGTCATTTGCTGCTCCATATTTTGTAGAATCGTAGAGTAGAACTGCCAGTACTGAGGAGTTTGGCTCTGCCTCCCTTGCGAGTGCCCTCTGCACCATCCCAGGCTGCTGTAGCTCACCCTTCCTCACCAGGCTGAGCAAGCCGCTCCTCAGCCCCTCCTAGCTTGGTGCTTGAGGCCACAGACGTCTTGGTCATCCTTTGCTCCACCTCTCCAGTTTCCTAACATCCTTCTTCAAACAGGGGACCCACAACCAAACTGTCCGCTGTCCCTCTTCCCTTATGTGCGTGTGAGACCATCTATCCTGATATTTTGATGGGGATTAAGTTCCTTTATGTTTTTCCAGAGTCAAGAGTTTAAAGTAAGATACTCTAAGTGCTTTCACATCCATGTCCTGTGGCACCTGCTTCTGAGTGGAGAAGGCTGCGTTAGCACTGACAGTCCAGGCAGCCAGGCAGGGCAGCAGAATTCAAGGGGCAGCAAAAATCAAGGCATTGCACTTATCTCTGCTAGGAAGGGAAGGCAGCAACGTTTTTCTACAAAAGTGAAAACTTTTCCTGTAAACACTCTTGACCTGTAAACGTGTTACATAAAGTCTCTGTCTCAGTCTGTTATCTTATGGGGGCTGGTATATATTTGGAAAGATTAATATTCTTCCTTTGTGTAAACTATTTCTGAAGCAGAAGTGAGCTTCTTCATAACAAAAGCACTGGATCCCCATTATGCCTATTTGTATTTCCCAAATAACGCAGCATGTCCCATCTCTTGGTGTACAGCATTATTCAGAATGCTTTCATTACTTGCAAATGTGAGACTCGCACTGAATATATGCAGCAAATACAGCCCTCCAAGGTATCAGTACAGTTAAATCTGAAATTAGTCAAAACTTCCATGAACCGTTTTAATACACACCTACAATATCACAGTGATGGTACCTTTAAATGAAGTAATATTCTCAGCAAATTATAATGAAAAGTTATAATCCAATAATTTAGTATTGAGGTGATGAATTATGACTTTTCTAATGTTCCACTGACATTACATAAAATCAAACAGAATATTAGAAGCTAATTATATGGAGGAAATTACAAGAGTATTTCAGTAAAATACTAAATCCATAATAAATCAAGCACTTTTTGTATTACTGTTTCAAGGTCTTCAGAATGTAAGACATCTAAGGATTTCCTTACACTCTTAAATTGTAAACAATGGGCTTTATGAAATATGCAGTGAAATAGGGAAGGAAAATATTTTTTTTCTGAAAATTGAACTAGTCAATTAACTTTTGGGGGAATGGGTTTAATAGCTCGTTGCCATAGACTCAGTGAATGGTCTCATAGTTTCCAGTTCTCTAATGTCACTGCCTGCACATGGATGGTTTGGTTTACTACTAGTCTATGAAACTAGAGAACTGCAGCCTTTTCCCAAGCAAATCTGGAGTTTTCACATGTGCTTATGTCACAAAATTCACCAAAATTCGCCACTGAGCACTCCAGGCTCTGTGAGGTGGAAGAAAGCCTCAAAAGATCACTGTAGCTGAGCAGTGCAGAGGCTCCCATGGCCCCCGGGGGCTGTGTGCCATGGGGGCTCTCTGAAGGATGGGTGCCCTTCCCCCAGTCCCCTCCACCCTCTGTGGTCCTCACCAGGGGCTGCCTGCTTTCACTGTTCCACAGTGCCTTTCTGATCCCTGTTTAGGCACGATGGTTGGAGGAGGCAGGTGACTGGGGAGTCCAATGAAGTCAATACTTGTCAGCAATGAAAGGGAAGAGCCAGCCAGTGCATGGATAACTAATGGTCTTTTACCACCTTCTGAAGACGTAATGGTTAGCCGCTGGCAGTTGTGAGTGTCCTGTGCTCACATGATGCTGTCTAGCTCTGATTAACGCAAGTTTTCTCCTCATTATTTTTGAAACCATTTCTAGCTGAAATATACAAGTAACATCAGCTCATTTAACAGCAGCGGCCTAAAAAAAGTGGCTAGACTGTGGTAAAACAAGGACTAGCTGTTTAGACAGTCCTCAATCTATAAGCTACCCTTTTGGTTTTTAAACACAGATTTGTTTCACATTTGTATTTTCAGGAATTTTTGTATTCAAAGTCTGCTTAAAATTATTTCACATTTCATCGTCAGTTATTAGGAATAGCAGATTTGGTGGTTTCTCAGAGTTGATACTGCTACATTCGTGTCTATGCCAGGTGGGCTCACGGTGTCTTTCTACTTTCTTTCCTTCACTGTGTTATCAGTGTCAGCTTGGAGTTTTCAACCAACCATGGTCGTTCCTGGTCCCTGCTTCACACCGAGTGTTTGCCTGAGATATGTGCTGGGTCTCACCTCCCCCACAGCACCGTCTATGCCTCTGAAAATTACAGCGGGTGAGAGTGTTCTCTGCAAAGCTGAGATGCAAGATTAGAGAAGTGAATTATAGGTGACAGAAGAAAGCAGCAAAGCGCACCACCCTGTGTCATCTTTCATTTTTGACTGGCTGAGGATAGCAAGGAAGGGGTGTTGTGGTCTCCCTGGCTGCCCAGTAATGGAATTTGAAATACATGGGGCTGCTTCTGTGGTATAATATTATTTTTCTGATGCTGAAGATAAATAACAAAAAAACCCCAACTTGTGGACAGCATGCTGGTAATTAGAAGAAAAGTTATACCTTGTCAAAGCCACAGAAGTTTTCTTCTTAGTCAAAGGAACCATCAGTCAAAACCATATTTACATCCTCAGGCACCTTTACTCACTTGGAATCCCAATGCTGGGTTATAATAAAGCACATCTGTACTTCTGCAGATGGAAATGGATATTAGTGTCACTTTGTTATACCAACCCTTCTCTTTATTAAGTCTCTTCGGTTCTGTTCTGACCATAAAATGAACTGTGACACCTTGTTGCGCGGTGCAAATCCCATGTCTGTGTATCCTTCGTATCCCAGCTTCCACAGACACTTCACAGCCGTGGCAATGACTATGGGAAGAAAGTGTATTTGAAGCACTGCTGTGATCTGGTGACCCCACTCCCCATTCCTCTACCATTTTCATAGGAACCATGACCCACAGTGTGTGTAGGAAGTGTAGCCCCCATGGATGATACGAGAATGATGGCCCAGACCGCAGCAGGCTAAATTTTCTCAACCCCAAGGTTTTCCACCAAACAGAGCTCAGTTGTACCAAAAAGTTTAATTCCGTATGCAATTTAGGACATACTCATTGTGACAGAAGCTGCTACAGCAAAGCAGGTTAAGGTCTTTGCTGACTTCATGCATTCATACCGGGGGGGCGGGGGGATGGCTGGGTTTGATAATATAATAATTAACATTCATGTAGTGTATGAAAATATCATGGGTTATATTCTTTTTCATTTGTGTTTTCTAAAGCTGCAGTAACTTCACTCTTTCATTTGAGCAGATTCTAGAACTAAAAATTCTCACAAAACTTCTAGTATAAGTAAACAAATCTGCAAAACATACTGTTGCTTAATGACTATCAGTGTAAAATGCTAGCATTTGTTTTATATGTATTTCAGGTGGAACCGAATAACTATTCCCCTTCCTAATGCTGCATTAACAAGTGACACCAGGATTCGATGGAGGCAAACTGGACCAATCCTTGGAAATATGTGGGCAATTGATAATAGTTAGTATTCTTATCCATAATCATGATACATCAGAAGAGTAAACTTCTGTATGCTGTTCCAAGTAAACATATTGTCTACAATCACAAGTCAAAGGATTTTCAGTTTGTTACATTCCTTTTCTTCTTATCTGCAATTGGTAACAGGTGCATTTTGAAGAGAGAGGGGAATTCTGCCATTTGAAAAGACAATAGCCCAGTAGATTGCCTTTTTTTTTTTTTTTTTTTTTTTTTTTTTTAATAATGGAATGCTTCCCAGGAAAAGATATTGGTGGCAAGAGCTTAATATAACATTTCCTCTGACTGCTTAGTCCTAGTTACTTTGGTATTTATGTACTACACTGCACTATTAAGGACACATACTGCGCCAGCCTAAGCAGCAGTTGCAGCATCTGGGACATATTTTTCCTTCTGGACATAGAAGACCTTCACAAAGCAGTGCTGCTACCAAAAGACTGACAAAACTTTTACATTGTTCACAGTATCTTTAGGGGGGGAAGTACCATCTGTTTCAGGGAACTGTTCTTCCTTTTGGAAATTATTTTTCATTTACCTGTTCTTTAAACAGATGTGAAGAACTGGGAGAAGCCTATACTGACTCATATAATTATAAAACTTAGTGCAGAGGATAACCAGGGCCAGTCTTGAAAGGAAATACTTTAACGCACAGAAAAAGTATTTGGCAACACAGGATAAAATAGATACAATGTATGGAATGCAGAAATAAGCATGATTGAAAAAGCTAACTATGAGAAGATGCAAGTTTTTTTAGCATGCGCATTAGCCCTGAATGATATGGAACTAACTACATCCAAAATTTGTTTCGTTAGATGTGTGAGGTATGCAATTTAAACATTTATGGTGATGTACAATAGCCCGTGAAATTTTGTAATGATTCCTGGTAAGGTTTGATAGGGAGCCTGGGAATGGCACACAGTTACATTTTGCAAAATTCTTAAAATAGATTAATGCCTACTTTTGAAAAGAAAATCCTTGAAGCTGATAAGGCAGTGCCACAAATGAAAGTTTTTCATGGAAAGTAATGAAAATTATTCTCTTAATCATATGACTGGGAATTAGCATCATCTTAACATTCTGGATAGCCTATTAATGCTTGTCTTTAGAGATAATGATATGCATCAAAAAGAAAATAAAATGAAGGGAAAACTGAGGTATGTAAACTAGATGTCTGTGAGTATCTGCAAAAATTAGTTCCAAATTCTTTACAACAGGACAAAACAACAAGATTCTGAAAATCAATTGGCAATTCATCTGTCTGCGCCACCCTTACTTGCAGAACAAAATACAATTCCATCAAAGGATGCTGCATGCTCCAGTGTGTGCCATCCCAAAAGAAGTTTTACCAACTATCTGCCTAAAAAGTGCCCATTCCAAAATGCATTTGAGGTGTAGAACCATGATACGGGAATAAGGTCTTAAAGATGAACATGTTTCTGAGGTTCTGCATGCCTCTTTGTTAGATACTAGTGCAACTGAAGCTTTACACCTTATTGTAGGAAAAGCCTTATAAATATTGTCAAGCCACTCAAATTCTTGAAGAGAGGAAGATTTTCAAGGATTCAGCACTCTGACTTTTAGCTTCACAACTGTTTCTTATGTGAATTAAGTTTTAAATGAAATCTGGAAGCCGGCCATCTTTTAGAAACACTGGAAAACTGCCAATTTCCATAAAGCTTTTTTCATTTTGAACGACAACATTACGTCTTTAACCCTTCTACTTTTACCACCCCCTCAAAAAGACCTCAAAAGACACAAATAAATCAAACAGAACAGAATTTTTGCACCCTGAAAAGTGAGAAAATCTAGAAATCACATGAAATCTGATGGGGAGTTAGTTACAGGGAGTAACTAACAGGGATTTAAAGTGCATCTGCCAGGGGGTACTGACACACTGCTATGATGGGCAGCATCATAAATCTAGGAGAGGGAATAAGTGCAGCTTGTTATAAATGATTTCAAATTGGTGGCTATTTGGCTGACATTCCAAAAGTCACAGTGTGAGTGGATAACTCCAAGTAATAGGCATTCTTCAACAGAAAAGATGACGCTATTCATGGTTAAGGCCTGTTTATCATATTGTATTGAAAAAACATTGCCTGTAAGTTACCACTTTGGGCTACACGCAGCTTAATGCATTTGGTCTATAGCCAGATCAATGCTTTTCTTTATAGTAGTGCAGAGATACAGATTGTACTGAGATTTACTCATCTTTCCATTCTTCATATTTATCACAAAGTATCAACACTGTCGATTCGGAGTCATTGGAGGAAGGTGAAGTAAAAGAATAAAACAAGCCTGGAGTATTTTTGAGCACATATTATATGGAGGTTTATTCCATTTGAAAGAGTCAGTGAAAGTGTATGATATTGCATAGTTACTTAAGATATATCAGGGCAGGTTTTAATTCCAGTAAGTCCTGTGAATAACTATGTGGATTTCAGTGAAACAAGCAGTGGCACATTTTTAAAATCTGCAAGACTGCTATTGGAATGTACTAATATAGGTATTGGATTACATCTCCAAAATAAGATGAAGAAAAGGGAAGGCAAGAAAATGGTCAATGCATAGCAAATCATCTGATCTCATTCACAGTCTTAGAAAAATCAGGTAAATTAATTAAAACATCACTCAGGCCACACATAGACATTACCCATTAAATAATAAATTATCCATGGCTATCCTTGATACAGTCAAACACATTTTATCCTTTTGTAGACCTCTTGCAGCTAGTGGGATTAAGATAAATACAGTAACTGTATGAGCAGGTCTGTATACTTTCTTGTATTCATTATATTCTGTTTATCACATAACACACGTTCGTTTAACTGGTTTCTTTTCTCTGCAGTTTATATTGGTCCATCTTGCCTCAAATTCTGCTCAGGGCGAGGACAGTGTACGAGAAATGGCTGCAAGTAAGAGTTATAATTCAGTACTTGTATTCAATTTCTGTCACATAGTTCACTTGATGATCTGAAAGTTGAAGTGATTTTCATTTCAGCCCTTGCTTTTTTGAGATGACTAAATATAAAACTAGCATAGCCTCCAGAATGCGTAAAGCTCACTGGAGAGCTAAAGATCAATCTTCCTAAACAGCAGCATATTTAACTATTTTTTTATAATTTTCTTTTGGGAGAGAGTCTAACTTTCAGTTCAACTTAAAATGTGCTACAGACCACACCGAAATGTCAGCGATGCATGCTTTATACTGGTTTTAGAGGTGATTTGGGACTGGATCACTTTCATATTAAATTTTGGGAAAGAATCACAATTTTCATAGTTCTAATATCCCATAGCCTAACAGATCTCAAGGACAGAAGGTCAGCACTCCACTTTTTTTCTGAAAACTTGGCTTGTTAAAAGGGTTTCAGCCTAAAAAATAAAGCTATTTACTCAAAACCTGTAAGCCCATTCAAAACGTTGCTGTACTATTTTTAGTTATTAACAGCAGCGTGACCCACAGCGTGTTCTGTTCTGTTACTCAGTTTCTTGTAATCACATCTGACACACTACAGATAAAATCAAATTAATCATGTTATATATGAACAACTGTAAATTATGTCGGCAGTATTTTTGTTCCAAAAATGAATAAAAATATTTCTGTATTGAGTGTTATCTGTAGATTGGTGGAGTGTTCATAACTATGATTTTTCAAAATTGGAAAAGTAAGCACTAGCTAAAAGGACACCACTGGCTATGCAATACCTAAATAGAGTTTAAAGAGGTTCTTGGTCCTTAGATTTCAGAGGGACTTGGTAGGCATCTTCACTTCATGGACAAGTGCAGACACTGTTGGTTTGCCAACCAGCCACAGGAGAAGACAAGTCATTAATTGTGCTGTTCAACCTTCCTCACCTGCAGGTGCGACCCTGGCTTTTCAGGGCCGGCGTGTGAGATGGCATCGCAAACCTTTCCCGTCTTCGTCTCGGAGAGCTTCACCAGCTCCCGCCTTTCCTCCTACCACAGTTTTTACTCCATCCGGGGGGCTGAGGTCAGCTTCGGCTGCGGTGTCCTGGCCAGCGGCAAGGCCCTGGTCTTCAACAAGGATGGGAGGCGCCAGCTCATCACCGCCTTCCTTGACAGCTCCCAGTCCAGGTGAGAGGGAAGGAGCAGTAATATGAGGCAAAGAATTTGGGGTACCCCTCCCCTTCCAGCTACAACCTTGTGTATTATTAAGCCCATTGTTTTAGCAGGAAGAAAAGTTTTTAAAAACCATCTAGTTCCATATTTTCATGGTGATTTCATAGCCTTGCCTTTTTTCCTCCTGCTTTGTAAACAACAG
This sequence comes from Falco cherrug, assembly GCF_023634085.1. Taxonomy (NCBI): domain Eukaryota; kingdom Metazoa; phylum Chordata; class Aves; order Falconiformes; family Falconidae; genus Falco; species Falco cherrug. The sequence goes on along the minus strand of NC_073701.1, from coordinate 75,977,709 downwards.
AGCCCAAAACAGACTGGAGGGAAGTTATTGTACAGCTCGGATGGAAAATATGAAATGTTAATATCAAACCTGAGTGTCAAAGCCAAGTGCTAATTAATTATTTATAAGGTTGTGTTTATTTGACACCTTGTGGCAGCTGATTAGATCCATTCACTATGTCTCCCTCCCCTTCAGTGCCTAATAAATAATTAAATGCTGTAATGATTGGCATTTTTTAACTATATGTGCCACATTGCATTACTTGACAGTAAAAACAAATCATGTGTACAAAACCCCATAACTGATATTTATCAAAATTTGTCTGGATTGAGAAGATCTGAAAACAACCCGGTTAGGAAAAAAAAGCCAAAAACCAAACCACTATGCAAACGGTACCCTATAAATACTTGTGTAATTCTGATTCAGGTTCCTGCAGTTCACACTGCGCCTGGGCAGCAAGTCAGTGCTGAGTACCTGCAAGGCACCCGACCAGCCCGGGGAAGGAGTGCTGCTGCACTACTCCTACGACAATGGGATTACTTGGAAACTATTGGAACACTATTCTTACCTCAACTACCATGAGCCAAGGTATGTACATAAACATTACAAAGAGTGTTATCTACATGCAGGTAATGCTGGTAGTGGCAGTCTATGTCAATGTGGAGAGTAAGTACATCTGCCCATACACCCCAGTGTGGGGGTGAGTGCAGTGAAAAACTTTTACTGCACCCTGAAAGTTACTGCTTTGCCTTAAAATTTTGCAGCTGTTTTGGGCACTTCCCATTTTTGCCTGCTTCTGTAAAAATGAATGTATGGATTTAATGGCATTTAAGTCTTGGGTGATGTGACAGAAGAAGCTGAGGCAGTGCGGGATGAGGGATAGAAATGTACTTGTGGGAAACAGAGGCGTGCCTCTTCCCATGGAAGCAGCCAATTGTAAAGAAAAATTAACATAAATTATTTGTAGCTTTGAAGCCGTAGACACCTTCACTACACCATCCTCTGGGATTAGGAGTTTGCAGTCAGTGCAGGAAAGCTGGGATCTCATTGTGAGGGTCTCTCCAGGTCAGCAGGCAAGTTGTGCCTGCTCCCACTGTGGCTGTGCCCATGCCTGTGGGTCGGACTCGGTGCCCTGAGAGAACCTGCTGGTGACTGTGCCTGGGAATTGTACAAGTCACAAAGAAACTGAACAAAAAGCTCATCTCATCTAGCAGCGCTTATGTTTGGTGACAGATTTGAGAGGAAAGTATCTGATGTATTTGGAAAGATGGTGTTGTTTACAGCTACATTTGTGAGACCATCCGCCAATTTTAATAAAGCATTACAAAATCAGGACTCTTCATGAGCACACCTGTACTGCAAGCCCAGGACAATCTGGGCTGGGTCTCTGCAAACCCACTCAAACCTAGAAGCATCCATCTTCATGGGGTACTGCAGCAGAACCAATAAATCCCAATGAAAGGAAATGCTCTTCAAGGGAGCACACGAGAGGCAGAGCCAGCGATGGCATTGCAGGTCCCATCCCAGCAGGTCCATTCCTGCCACAGGGCAGCTTTGCACTGTGCATTGCCCTGTGTCCTCTTCTCTACCCCTCCACCCAGTTCCAGGATAATGCCTGAGCCAGCCTTAGGGTGGGACTGTAGGTAGGCTGCAAGTCACTTTAACTACGTACAACTTTCATTATTTATATTTATCCAGATCAGATCAATGTACTGAAAAAAATATTAGATTTCCTCACCTTGTTAATAACTCAGTACAAAATTACAATATACAAAATGTGATTAAGAATATTTAAATGGAATAAAAAAATTGTAACGTTAAATATATTTCCTGGGAGCTATAAGAAATACTCAAAAATCTGAAAGGAATGACTGTATTTGGTAGAAGTATATCACAGTAGACTTTAATTTCTGAAGTTTTAAATGTTTCCAAAGGAAAGATCCTATGTACTGGAACACTCATAAGCCTTCTTCAGAATTCCCTTTCCCATCCTTTATTATAGTCACATATATATTTTATATGCCCCTGTTTCTAATTCTTACATTCAAGATGACAGCTCTAGGAATTATATTTCCCTAAAGGTTTTTAATATATAGCACTATGAAATTTTTATAACAAAAAGGAAAATACACATTCTGGTGACTGATTTTAATGAAGTTTAAGATATAAATGTAGTAAATTCTATTGATGTCAGAGACTTCTTTTGCTTTTGAGATTAAGTATGAAACACAATTTCTGTTGTTCTGACAGAGCAAAGAGCTAAGCACAACATACACAAGTTAGAAAGGTTTTGCCGTGGGATATCTGTAGTCCATTCTGGGTAGATGTAAAAATGACAGACATACAAACCTGAAGATAATGCTGGCAATAATTATGATGAAGAACATGAAGAAAGCTTTACCTTTTCATATTATGTTGTCTGAAGATATCAGCATTTTTGGTAACATAGATGGACTGCTGCAAAGTTTGGCAATCAATCTGTATCCAGAAATTTAATTAATCTTCAGTCATACAAAAAATAATTACACATTTAATGTTCTGCTGAAAAGGTGCATTTAATCTGCTAACATTTGACAGCTGCATTTTTCTTCTGAGCAGAACAGCGGTGGCTTTTCAACATTAGGTATGCGCATAGCTTGAAAGAATGAGATCAGAGCAAAGGTCTCCCAGCTGGTTTTTAAGAAATCTAATGGTAGCTGGTAATGTTAGTAGGAACACTTTTCTTCTCTGCAGCAGAAAAGTCATTAGCAAGAATCCCCCTCCCTCTCCATCTATCTCAAACAAATCAAAGCCAGACAGGAGAAGCTGTTATAACTGGAGATGTAGTCAGGTTCTGCATACTAACATATGTGCCATATATGGTGGTTTCTGCCAATGTTTTTAAATTGTGTTTGCTTAATCCCCTGGGATAAGAAATTTATTTTAGCATGTGTTAAATATTTTAACATCGAATAGGTGTACCAGTGGTGTATGTCATGATTTAGGATTTTCTGTAAATTACTGTCAGTAAGAATTAGAGTCCACGTGGGCAAGCTTATGAGAGTTAAGAGTGAAAAGGAATATTCAGGCATTAAAAACAGCCACCAGCAGAGAAATATTCCCAGGATTATAACAGAGCATTAGCTCACACAAGTGCCAAGTGCTTCACAGCGTATGCTGCAGACAACGCTCCTTCTAGCCAGGGTACTGGCTTTCCTCAGGTTCACCCTGCTGAACCGTGGAAGACAAAATTATCAGTTCCTTTAGCATCAGATTTAGAGTCATTTGTGCTTTTAAAAATTATCTCAAGAAGTTGTAGGGTTGCTGCTTATTAGGGAGCCCTTGGAAGAAAGAAAGTCCTTGTTGCTTATTCACATACCAGAGAGTAATGGCGCTTGGTCTTTCTCCTAGAAGGGTATGATGTTTGAGCATGTTTATTTGAGCAGCAAAAGAAATGTATACACCATACATATAGTGTGTGCACTGCTGGTCCCTTGCCATGGGGACGCAGCAGCCATCACCTCTGGCTGTCCCTTGTCCCTGCCTTCTCCAGCCTACAAGTGGCCGAAGGCAGCTCCCAGGAATGCTAGCCAGGACTTTTTGAGTGCTCTCCACCTCTTCAGCTGAGCTGTTTGATTTTTTCTTGCTAATGGGTTAATGTATTCTTCTTTAAAATCAGTGTGACACTAGGCAATGCTATTGTAAATTTACTCTTTGCAAGGACAGTTTAGCAAGTCATTTTTAAGAGTATGCTTTTGCACTGAGTGCCACAGACACAAGACTGTTTCACATGTGCAGAACAAAATATTACAACAGACAGCTTGGAAAGCCTTAAATCTGGAAAAAAACTTGGTGGTAAAGTACAAAATTATGTTTCCAGTTTCTCTGATTTGTCATTTTATCCACATTTCCTCTAAGAGAGAAAGAAAAATAATCAGCTATATGATGAGCTTGCCAAAACCTCTTTTGACAGCAAGTAATTGTACACTGCCGGAGACGAATGTCCCTGTTGCCAGTCTGTTTCCCAGCTCACGTGCGTTGTGTGGGGCACCGTGGTCCTAGTGATTTATGGAGCTTTCAAGAAAGTGTCGTTGCTGTGGCAATTAATGCATGCTCCCTGCTGCTGAGTACCATAATTGCTCCTGGAAATTAGATATTACTCTTAATTTTCTTTGCAGTTTGTCAATTATACTTTTGTTGACATAGCTGCCATGACAAATCAGGTGACCTTGCATACCAGGAGAAGCACCTAGGACTCACCTCCAGTTGTATCTCCATGTAACTACAGAAGAAAAGAGTCTGCCATACAAGACTACACATAATCACATTGTCTGACAAGACGAACCTTTTCCACTTGAACATGGCAATTTACAGGGGTGGGTTCTTCTAGGACAGGAGCAGCACAGGCATGACATCAGTGCTGTGCAGAAACAAGCACAGACATTATTAGGAAGGTGCGTGTCTTCATATCAGAATAAAATCTACTGAGTCTCAGAAAATGGAGCTGGAATTCACAAGTTCTTGTCAACTGATCATCCCTTTGCCAGTCTAAGCAATTGAACTTCAAATGGAGGGCATTCAGTTTTCTTCTGGCAAGGAAGAGCACCTTCACATTTACAGAGCACCCCACACTAGCAGCAAAATTTACAAAATTGGTGGAAACTATTTGTGGCTTTTGCACATGAATGTCTTTCAATTTCATTGACAACCAAGAGAACTAACAATTCCTCTGTCCCTGGTAGAAGCTATACCAGTAGATGCTAAGGTAATTCAGCTGAGGCTGAATTTAACCCACGATTTTTAGGGTCAGTGAGAAAAAATAACTATAAAATACATCCCCATAGAATTCTGACAAACAGCAAGAATTTCAATAATAATTTTCCTGTGTTTTCCAGAATAATTTCAGTGGAGCTGCCTGAAGATGCAAGACAGATTGGCATTCAGTTCAGATGGTGGCAACCGTATCACTCTTCTCAAGGTGAAGATGTGTGGGCGATCGATGAAATTATCATGACCTCTGTGCTTTTCAATAGCATCAGCCTGGACTTCACCAACCTAGTTGAAGTCACACAGTCTCTGGGATTCTACCTGGGAAATGTTCAGCCCTACTGTGGACATGACTGGACTCTTTGGTGAGAAAAATTTGTTCCTTTCTATTCTACTTTTGTATTCTTTGTCTATTCATCCGGCTAAGAATCAAGTGATTCCTGCAGATGAATCCTTCTGTCAGTTATTCAGAAAAATTGTGTCTCATCCTCACATTATGGACAAAAATACAGTTGCTAATCTAATTGCAATTAGCAGTAAGTTTTTATATGCCATTGCACAGAAATTTTTGTTAGATGGGAATGTTGAATGTAGCATTCTTTCCCCACAAAATACTTGAATAATATCCTAATGGAAACAATTTAGAAAATTTTCATAGTCTTCACTTAAAATGCAGTCAGGCTAATATGAGTATACAGGTTATGAAATAATCTGTTATGTACAGACTCTGAATATTTTGTAAGTAATGTTCAGATCTGTGTACATAGCCGTTAGCTTACACTCCAAAAGTAAAGGCAGCAGAATGCTGGTAGAATGACAATAGTTATTTGTAGCAATTTTGTCTGGTATTATCCATTTTGTCATTTATACTGTGATCAGCATTATGACAAATTGCAATTATGCCTAAAATGTGCAGTGTATTTAGAAACGAAAGCAAGAAAATATCACCTGCCCCGCCCCCTCCCCCCCCCAAAAAAGGCAAGAAATTAAAAAGAAGTGAAAACCAAAGTAAAATAAAACTGTTAGGATTGTGTAAAAATAAGTAAATTAGTAAATTAGTAGAATTAGTAAAACGTTAACCTAATTCACAAAAATTAAATTCTGGAGTATGTAAGTGTAACATTTAGAATTAATACAAGGGAAGCTCAATTTAATCTCTATGTTTTGATTAAAACCAAATAACAGTTTCATGCTAGTCTGATCAACATATAAACCCAGTATGGCTTTAATTGGCATAGATATATTTATTTGGAGAAAGTACAATCACAGTAATTATAGAAAGCCTCAAGAAAATACAAATAATTTTAGCATCCCCATGGACACTCAGAGAAACACTGTTGGAATTTTATTAGCAAGTATCCCTGAACAATCTGATTTGACTTTCTGATCATCTGTCAAACTAAAAGGAGTTGGCTTAGCAGTAGGAACAACACTGGATGTGTTCTAGCGGTGATAATGAGGCAGTAGAAGCACCATTAACCACTTTAATAAGGACAAGGAAGATACTCGCTGCTCATTAAAATGAAACAACATGTTAGGGCTCAAACTGTTTGCATCTTCTTCATCAAAGAGCTGGAATGAAAGCCCTTTAATGACATTGTTTTCCCTCTGTTCTTGTAAGACCAGCTTATCATGGGGAAGGGGGTAGGTTATTTAAGATAGCAGAGGTTCCTCTGCTTTCCTCCTATGACTCTAAATCAGAATCAATATAATAAACACTAAGCTAAATTCTCCATCACATATATTGGCTAGGATTTGTAGTGCTCAGTCATAGTGGAAATGCTGAACTTCCCATGCATCAACTAAAGAATCAAATCCTTTGCAGTATTTCCTTACTATTTATGTATAAGTATTTTTCATTATCACTGGAAGACATGAACTCTATCCTTCATTGACCTTGTTTCTCTCAAGGGAAATTTTTAAACTTACACAAAGTCTGTACAAATGGCTGCTACTTAAATTAATTATTGTTGGCTTTTCCCAGCTGTGAGTCCATTTGGTTCTCGTTTTCTAACTCATGTCTTGCTATGAGCAGAATTTGCAGTAGCACTGACACCACCCTCTTGAGAAAAGTCTGACAACTGCTTTTTCATTAGTAGAACTATGGGAAATGTGCTATAAATCATTTTACAGGGTGTCATCCCCAGGCCCATTTTCAGTGAATTGCCTTTAATTGTCTGTTAGGCCTCTGCTTTTGCTTCAGAATCAGTAAATCTGAAATACATATCCTTTAAAATTTGGGAGAACTGAGGGTGTTTTATTTTTGTTGAAGAGGGAAGTTGTTCTTTTCAATAGCTGGCTTCATTTAGAAAGGAAGGGTTTATTGATATACGTATGTTTTGAGCAAACATGATTATTGAGTGTTTTATAATGTTCCATATCTGGAACAGTCACTTTATTCAATTGTAATCATCAACATTTGGTTTCAGATTGGTCTTTAGACTATTACAGCAAAGTATTTATTAAAGAAAGGATTCCAGAACACTTTGGAAATTAAATGTTTGATGATGTCTGTTAATTCATCACTTCTATAAGATGCTCATACACAGGCAAGGTTTTGACCCAAATGCCTATGAAGTGTTGCATTTAAGTATTGGTAAGGATGCTAATAACACTTCTTCTGTGTTTTTTTTTTTTTTTTAATATTCATCTGGACACAAATAAAATAGCTTTATATAAATAAACTGTCTCAGTCAGATGACAACATTATGATTTAACTCAATGTAATGAACAATAGAGTGTCCCACTGTCCCTGGAGCAGCCTGAGGGAAGACCGTAAATCTGGCTCATAACGAACTATCATTATGGAGCAATGTAATATAGCTGCCCTACATCAGCTTGATATTTTACCTGTTTTATAACATGTTTTGTCTTTTAGATTAATTAGTACTCTGTAACATGCAGGAAGTTTATTTCGGGTAATTGACTTAATTAAAATATATGAATATGTTTAGGAATTATTTAGCCAAGTAGATGTGATGTGATGTGAAAAGACATAAACATCTCCTGCTTTTGATGGAAGCAAAGTTGGGGCTGCTGTGAGCATTTGACCATCACGTCAATATTCTCGGTCAATGCAGCTTTACAAAACTAGCTGCATCCAATGTGGCTTTTCAGTATTCCTGAAAGTAGCGGCCTTGAAACATGGTAACTCTGGGGATCCCAGAGCAGTTTGGAACAGCACAGACTGGCTGACATTGGCTGTGATATCATTCCCAGAAGTACCAATTAGTTGGCAGTGCTTGGAGGGAGAGCAATTGTTCTGAGGGCACCTATGGGTATTGTGTTCCTGCGCCTCCACAGGTCTAATTATGTACACACCAGAAACCAACTCACAGCTACATACTTATACAAAAATGTAGCCTCTGCATTCTCATTTCTGAAGATTTTTTAGTTAATTATTGTTACGCCAGGGACGTTACTCTGCTTTTTACAAAATCTGGAAACGTAATGCAGCTGCGTGACTCCCAGAACAAAGGAAATATTTGGTATTCCAGCAGAAGAGCATGCCCCTAACCACAGACACGGGAGAGCTGGAGAGTGAGGAAGTGGCAAGTAAGGTGGAGCCCCCACCTTTAATGTTACCCTTGTTCAGCTGGAGGCAATTTATGGATGATAAAGGACTTTGTGAACCCGTAATGTGATTTCCTCCCCTTAAAAGAGTTTCTTATGGAGTATCACAGATTGTCTTCATCTCATCACTACCTTCCTTTTACACATTTCTTTAATATCCATTTTAAAGAGCTGTTTTGCCTTTAAAACAGTGCTTATTTAATGTATTGTATAATTTCCAGTGGCTAAGTTATTAAATAATATCCAGTGGGTAAGTTATTAAATGAAAATTAATACTAAACTTAAATTGTTTTACTCATCACCTGAATGCCACCTGTAAAAAAGATGACAGTTTAAGGTTTTTTTCCCTAGTTTTACACCTGTGATATTGAATAGAGGGAATTTTTGGGGAGGCAAAGAGAAAAAAGGAAATATTTACTTCTTTGCGCCTATACGGAATATCGGTCCTTCACTTGTCTTCCATCACTTTGGGGAAGACAGCTTCTGGGCAGATAATTCATCAAACTGTTTAGTTTCAATTCCTTTATTCTGTTCAGATGAGCTTTAGGTAACTGTGATGTGTTGTGAGCAGGTTTATGTGTGCAATGCCAGATCATTTTCCAAAGCATTGCTGCCTATAACTTTCAGCTGATTACACTGCACATAGGTGACTGATACCTGGAGAGCCTGGTTGTAATGGCACAGATTTCCCAAGAGAGTTTTGGTAAAACTTTGTTTTCCCACATCAGCCATGAAATTTCAAACTGCATTGTAGAAATTAAAATTTTGTCAGTCCAAGTCAGCTTTAACTTCTAAATTTGCAGGTTTTTGTCATTTTGAAAAGTATAAAATAAATTTTGAAAGAAAAATAAGTTCAGGCATTATCCAAACAAATTCTTCTGAGGTGCATTCAGGTCTACCAATGAAGCCACAAACCATGAGTTGCCAGCTGGACCGCGGATGAATGGACATTATACCCTCTGCTCAACATCAAATTATCCTTCCCATTGAGAACAAAAACACTGACAACATTCACTGAAAGAGCAAACAGTTGTGATACAGTTTTCCAAGGTGACTTACTGCCTTCTGGTCCAATTGTCCATGTCAGTGCCCCAGCAGTGCAGGGAATGTCCATCCACAGTTGGTTTGTGGTGCTGATTGACGTAGACTGGTTAGTTTCATATGATGCCATGAACTGGATCATCGTTTAGGAAATAAAGTTGCAGAGAGCAAGGTTAGCGAGCAAAAAGGAGCCCAGACCTTAACTGCCAAGTAAGAGCACTTTGATAATGGTAAAACTAATGCCAGCTTTCAGTAATTTCTTCTAGAACTTTAAGGTAACATGTTGACATTTATGGCTTAGCTTAACTGCACCCTCTGGAAGGGACACTATAGAAAAGAGTGTGGGTCAGTGAATTAATTTAAAAGAGTGCTAAGTAACGCTGACTTGTATTCCTAGTCTTTATGCTGACTTCGTCATGACCTTGAACTTTACAGGGGTAGAAGCTAATATATTTTATTGTATGGTATTGAAAGATCAGGGTTTCTTATTTAAGATGATAAACTGTAACTTACTCGACCATAAGGGCAACCTTGAACTAGATTATTCCCGTCATCAGTGTACTGAATGTACCTTTTTATTTTTGCATGATAATTTGCAGTTGTTTTCTGTAAAAAGATGCAATCCCTATCCTAAATTGTTCACATTTAAAAACAGTTTTAGAAAATGTTTTAGCTGAAAGGACTACAATACTTCTGAAGACACTAACTAAACATCTCAAACTAAGAAGGAGGCGATTTTTATTCTGTGTGAAATTTCTTAAAAACGTTCTGATTTGAAGGCTAGTGTGCAGGATTCAAAACGTAGTTGTTCTTACTTCCTTCTTATACCTCTCTTGCATTTGTTGGTTTGGGGTTGGTTTTTTTTCCTTTTCAAGAGTGCATAGAAGAAAAAACTGCATTTAAATTGAAATAACCCTATAATTTAAAACTATATGTTGTGTTACCATGTATGTGATAACTGGGTACCTTGTACCGTATGCAAGGCTTGGTTTGTTCCAAACATTACTACTGACAAAATTATCTTCTCCAGTCTACTGGATAATATAACTCTTGTATCAGTGTATCTTGCAGAAAAGAAGCTGAATATAGGCAATATTAATCCCAAAACATAGTCAAGTCAATGAATGCATTGCATATAGAATCACTTGAAAATCAGTGGAATGAAAAGCCAATCAAATACGAATATTTTAAACTAAATGCAGCGTATCTTTACTGTCCAGTGTTTGAATGAAACTACAGCTGTTACTGTGACACGACCTTAGGCAACGGACACTCCTGGGGAATTAACTTTATGTTGTTTTTTCTGTACATTATCCATTGCTTGATCCTAATGTGATCCTTAATACAAAGAGCATATAGTAAGAACTAACAGAATAATTCAGTGTTTCACACTCTGGGATACATCAAGGCCTCTCTGGTAATTTGCAGAAGGTACCAACAGAAAGATGCTTCTGTGCATGGTCTCGTCCCATGTGCCAATCTACAGAACAAAGAAAGAAGCAGCACTGCGTTTAACCCAGAACCATTCTTAATGTTCCCTTCTGAAATATTTTGGAGATGGATCCTGATTCTCTCCTTACATCTCTCAGTTTTACAGGAGATTCAAAGTTAGCTTCTAGCATGCGCTACGTGGAGACCCAGTCTATGCAGATCGGAGCTTCATATATGATACAGTTCAACTTGGTGATGGGCTGCGGTCAGGCATTTACTCCTCATATGGACAACCAGGTGAAACTGGACTACTCCACCAACCATGGCCTCACGTGGCACCTTGTTCAGGAGGTGAGGCTGGCAGCGAGGACCTTTGTCTTCCATAAACTCTGCTTATACAAAGATCATCAGAGATACACGTGTGGCATTGAACAAAGGGAGATGTTTCCCTCATTCCCCTTTCTATAAAGAAATTCTCAGTTGAAGTCAGTCAAAATTACCAATAGAAGTATTTAAACTGTTCTGTTCTTCATGATATTTGGAAGAAAGGTATCTGAGAACCTTAAACACAAAACTGACAGAAATGAACCAAGCCTGAGAAAAGAACTGGGGCACACTTAGACAGAGCTACAGAGTAATGGCTGAGATCTTTCCTGTGCTACTGTTTTGGGTTGGGTTTTTTTTTCAAAGCAAAATGCATCTACTGTTTCCTGGAATTTAAATGGATAGAAATTCTTTCTACCCTTGTGTGCAGCCATTTCATAAATGGAAAGCACATTCCTTCGGGGGATTGTAATATAGAGCCTTTCATCTCCCCTCCCTGGTTCAAACACAGTCCAGGGCCGTAATGACCAGCTCTTTCCCCGTCTCTGCTAGAAGTGCAAATAGCAGTGTTAGCTGCTATTCCCCCGTGTGGCTCAGCTCTGCCTCAGCACAAATGTGAATAGCACATTTGGCCATAACTTGTGCTTTTGTTTTCCCTCTTAGATGTCAAGCTAGACTTTCCGTGGCCTCAGGGTGAACTAACCAAGGTCCTTGGGCTGCCTCCGAGCAGATTCAGAGGGTGTCAGGGAATCTGTCCTAGTGCCTTTTCACTGTATGCTCTGTAGGTTCAGAGAGGGATTTGAATGTCCAGTCCCAAATCTTCTATGAGCAATGAAAGCATTGTCCTGTTACCGTTTGCCACGTTGTGTTTCACCACGTTTACTTTGGTGGGCAGAGCAGGGAACTTTTAAATTTTGCAAATCGAAGTAATGCTTTCTTACCTTAAACAGAATTCAGAGGAAAGCTATAAATACTGTATTTCAAACATTGTTCATGTCCTTTATACCTAGCAGGCATCATCATGGTGTCCAAGAATAGTTCCTAGTGGTGGGTGTTTGGGGTTTGTCCTTGCCATCAATGGAAGATTAGTTGCCTTCAGATTTTAGTGCTCCTTTTCTCTCTCAGTGGAGCTGAGTTCAGAGAGAAGAACTTGCAGCCAAATAATTTTTCTCACACCACCCGTGTCGCTGTGATAAAAGAGTAATGGAGAAGGCTATTTGTAGTATATTTCAAGGACGTAATCTGGCAAATACACAAAACACTAATTAATTAAAATGTTTGAAAGTTTTGTTTGCTTCACAAGCACTGATCAGATCCTGTTTTGTAAGATCTTCTAGGGGAGATGAATCAACAAAAAATGTTTGAAAAATGCTGGAAAGGAAACTAAGCCTTTAGAAAATCTACTGAAAAAAAAACCCCAACAAAACAGAATAAGCTATCAGGTCTTCATAATACTCTAAGATATTTGGGCAATAAATTTCTCTGTTAAATACATTCTGCCCTTCTTCATATGTAATATATAACTATTACTATATATTTTTATATTTATATATATAAATTAGATATAATTTAACTATTAAAATATTCTTAATTGCTCTAACTACTTTAGAGAATTATTGTTTTATTATTAGTTTCAGAGCAGTCAAAGTAGGCTGCTTGCACATGCAGGTGTCTGTCCCAAAGCTCTCCCTCTTGCCTGATGTTGCTGGCATGAGTCCAGCAGTGAACAATGAAAGGTTTTCAGAGAGGTGGGGATGGTCAGGAGGAGCTGTGCTGTGACAGTAGTGGCAGAAGGGACTCTGAAGGGGTAGCTAGAAAAGGAGCACACAGGTTAGTAGTAACATTCAAGCACTTCATTAATACCTCATCAAAATCTCAGCATAAAAATTTTGGTTGCTGTTCTGGAAATACATAAATAAATGAATGGAATATTATGGAAAAATGGAGTAACATGGGAAAGGCAGGTCTAGAAAACAGTAAGAGGCCAGGATAATGGACTTTATTTATATTTTGTATAAAAAGGACATGATAATGATCAGATTTTCTGAAAAGAAGAAAGAAAATTTGGGGAACAGATCTCTCTAGGAATCTAGGAGTTAAATGCAGAAAGAATCATAGAAGCAGTCAAGGGGAATTTACACCACTTGCTGTAGGCATCAAAGGTAAATGCATCTGCAGAGCATGGGCCTCTGGTGGCACCTTCAGTAGACCGTGGTTGGGTGCTCTTGTGTAGCGATGTCTGTTGCTACTGCTGCTTCCCACTGCAGATGGAGGGAGCGAAGGGAACCCAGAGTCCAGAGGCAAGGGCTCACAAGTAGGTCTCTAAAATGACTGTTATAAAAGTTTGGAGGTCAGTTCTATAGACTTACTCCATAGTGGACTTGCAGACTTACTTCATAGTCTGCGCTAGATGTTAGGGCAAGAATTGTGAAAAAAATGAGCTAGATATCTCATGGAGGGAAACAGAGCATTGCTAGTCATTAATGCTAAACTCTTTAAATGAGTCATATGGCTTTCTCCTATCCTCAATTGTACTACTGTTAGCTTTCTGAGAAATTTCTCTGCATCATGCCAGCATTTTTCTGCCTCTGGGTCTTTCACACCAACATCTGGGCCCAGACAAGCTCCTGATTCAGTGAATGTTTAACCCTTTCTTCTGTCCCCAGTTCTTCCTCAATGTTAAATCTGGTTTTCAAATGTTTTACTTCAAGGAATGTCTTCCCAGTATGCCGAGCTGTCAGGAGTTTACATCAGCAAGTATCTACCACTCCAGCGAATTTACTCAGTGGAGGAGAATCACCGTCCTTTTACCACAGAAGACTTGGTGAGCATTTCTTTCTTTTTTTTTTATTTTTTTGAGAGTGCAGATAATTCATCTAGTTTTAAATTGCTGTGACAAAGATCAAGTCCTCTGTAGATCATACTTATGCTTGTGGGTGGAGCGCCAGGGTATCTGAGCTGAACCTGTTGCAGATATTTAACATAAAATGCCTTCCTTACATAACAGAAGAGTGAAATGATGGTGAAGTCACCAGAAGCTATTGTTTAGGATTGTTTTTAATACATACTGTGACTCTTCTAATAAGGTTCAGACCCTTTCAGAAATAGTGGTGCTTGTCTGTAAATGCCCTACTGGAGGAAGGCTTTATTTGGATTGTTAATTTTTATTTTGCACATTCCTTATTGTTTACATCTTCAGACCAAAGCCTTGTATAAACAATAACTAATGATTCATTTCTGGGAATTTTTTACCTCTTGTTTCTTTTTATAGCATTTCTTCAAAAATAACATCCTCTTCTGCAAAAAACAGCAACAAAAATTATCAGAAAGCACTACCCTATTCATATTATTTTAATCAAACTTGTTTTGTGTGCCCTAACATTTTTATTTAACTAGGTCATTTCTTCCATTATTTATTTAAAAGCTTCATTATAACGTACAAATGAAAAGTTGTCATATATCTCAATAATCTTCAGGGCTTCCTTCATTTGAGAATTAAGTAATTCCAATTAGATTTACACTTTGCTTATGTTTGACCTGAATCCATCACAGCAATTGCAATGAGAGCTTGCTCAGATTAAGTTATCATTGTATTTCCCTGTCCTTCATCATTTTTCTGTGCTCTCCACGGCCTCAACACAACCTACTTCTACCAGCCACCCCACGATGATACCTTCATTCAACACACTGGCCATTTTTACTGTACAGCCAATACTCAGAATTTCCTATTTCCAGGCAAAACATCAGGGGCAAGTATTGAATCCTTAAAGTATATCAGGTTAGATAATACCAAATGGCACAAGTAAGCCTATAAATAACTGCTTTGCAGTTAGACTATAATGTACTAAATCTTACATGCTGTTATGTGCCACCAGCTGTAAAATCTATGGTTTATTTAGGCACTTAGGAGTTTAAAAACTGTCTACAATTTTGCAGGTTATACTCTAAGAGTAGGCTGTTATCTTAAAATTTATTTATGAGATATATACTGTACTTAAAATTATTATTATACACTGTATAGTTGATGATAATACCAATGTTGTGGGCCTTTTTTTCTTTAGGATCTAGTAATTTTCCTCAGCATATGAGGTGACAGAAGCAAATAATTCCATTTTAATTTAGGATACTGTGGGGAGAAATTATGATGAAATAATAGCTGGGTTCCTGTTTTATGCTGCACACAAATCATAACTATTTCACACTCTATCTTGTATCTGAAGGGATTCCTGTTTGTTAGCAGGGTTTTGTTTGTAATTAAGGTACGAATTACCACTGAACATTACTTTGCTCTTCATAAAGCACATGTTCAGTATGACTGTGTTGTGCTGTGGTGTAATCAGGGTGAAGAGGAAGGATGGCTGCATGTTCCCCACCAAAAGCAATCTGGCACACCAGACACATCTCAGCCGCTTTCCCACTTTTTTCCCCTCCTTTTCACTGGCAACAAGCAGACCAAGGGCACAGTTGCTCCTTTGGGTTGAGATTGGGAGGGGATTTTTTTTGTATTTGTAAAGCGCCCTTACTAACTGAGGGCAAGTTTCTGCCTTTACAAACCTGGAGGTTACTGGTGAACATTTGACGTGGAGAGCTGCTCTGCCAGTCTGGCGACACAGAGGGCATAATCCCGGGGGCCTGGTAGCAAATATTCACCACAGGGCTCTTCTTCAGGGTGTCCTCCCCCCTTCTCCTCTCCCTTCCCCACCCATGCCCCCCTGCAACAACCATCCATGGGCAAAAATTTGGTGATGGCTGGGAAGAACAGTGCAGAGGGGGAGAGCCAGGTCATCTGCCTTCCCAAAAATGAGGGGAGGGAAAGGGGACTCTGAGGACCTTCCTTCTGGTTCAGCCTCACAAGACAAGGGCTGCCAAATACACAGCCTGCGCTGTGCTTACTGCTCAGGGGAATAAACCACCTAAATAAGGATTCAGGACTGAGGACTGAGGTCTCATTAGCCTTGCTCTGGCCCTTGGTAGCCTCGACATGCCTTCACACCCCTGTGCAGCCCTGCTATGATTGCCAGGGCTTTTATTCCAGCACGCACACGTCTTTGCTGAGGGTCTGCACCCTGGGTGCACAGGTAGTCTCCTTCTGCAGTGCTGTGCTCATGCAGCCAGGATGTTGTTAAAAACAGCACCTATTTCTCCTGTAAAACTTTCTGGGCATGCTGGTATTTCTGCACATCTGTAGATGTTCTGCATCTGGCAAGCATGGGTTTACAAGGTCCCCGTGTTATCTGAGATTTGAGGTGTTAGGAGGTCTGCTGCAACAGTGAGACTTGTACTGGAGAAATGAAATATATGCACCTGCTCACTGAAATTGTATTGTACTTGAACTGAACATTTCTAACACTGATGAAAATTAATTTCAGTTTTATGGGATGCATTTACATATGAACAGGCCTTAATGAGATACAAGCAGCTGTCAGTTGCTGACTTCATAAACAAATCAACACCTAATGACTGAATGAGAGTTTCAGGATAATTGGGTAAATGTAATTACGGTAACTCAGAAGGTAGCAAATACAATTTTATCAGCTACAAATTTGCATTAGATCATTAGGGGTTTTAATATCAGGAGAGAAGACAATGATTTTATTTTAACCCACATATCAGAAAAAGTCTATAACAGAAAGAACATTATTTCACTCACAATACATCTGGGACATGATTTTCTTGTGCTTATGTAAAATGTCACACAACAACAGTGACTTTTATTTGACATCAGCCTAACTTAGATATTTCATCAGAAAGCCAGATTGCCTTCCAGTAGCATAAAAAAAAGAAAAAAAACCCCAACAACCAATAAAAATAAACCCAAACCCCAACGAACAAACCTGGGAAGACATATGAGGAACTAGGGTAGTTTATTTTGGTTGTAATAAAATGCTTTCATAACTCCTCAATACTGTACTTCTCGTTTGAATAGGTGTCCAAATGGTGACTGTCCAAAAACCTGATATTTTATCACTGAGAATGCAGCTGACACTCATCTCCTTATTCTCTTTTCTCAGTTAACATGGCTTTTTTAAAATGCTGATTACCATTTTTAACAGCATAATCCTGTTAAGCCATTGTTACCTCAAGGTGCAAGAGCAGCCTTGGAAAGCTTTCAAAACCAGTGAGCAGGACCAGCCTTTCGGCCACGTTGCTTTTGCAGTTGCGAATTCAGCTTAACACACACTATCCCATGCCCAGAAAGGGATCTGAGTCTGTGAGAGCTGTTGTGGCCCACAGCCGTGTGACAGCGGCCCTGCGTTCCGCGGGTTGCCCATGACCGCCTGGCTGGGTGGGAAGGTGAGGGCAGCCCCTCATCCCGCAGCATCTCGGGGGCCATGGGATTGCCGCAGCCACAAAGCTGTCCTGGAGCAGAGCTTTCTCTGTCTGAAGCTAAAAATAACCCCCATCCGCTAAGATGTTGCTCCCCAGGGACAGTCCCCAGCTGCCCAGCCAATGCACACACCTCCTTTTCAGCTGCATGTTCATCTCCAGGCGGCAACGCAACTCCTCCCTTAAATGAGGGAAACAAGTCTCCTGCCATCACCGCATTCATCTGGGGGAGCCTCTAAGAAACAAGGGGAGCTGAGCTCACCCTTAGCTTGACGTGCAGCCAACATCTGAGACCCGAGGAGGAAGGCAGAACCGCTCCAGCGGCACGTGACCCTGTGCTCTGTGCCTGGTGGGGTGGCCAGCCCGGCAGCGGGAGCGGGACACTGAACCTGCCCAGGGAAACATTTTGCTGAGGCGAAACCCAGGCGAGCCCCAGCACAGGCTGTCAGCTACTATACCTGCCAGCCTCCATGCCTGCTGCCTCCATGCTGCCGGCCTCTGTGCTGCCAGTCTCTGTGCCTGCTGGCCTCTGTGTTGCCAGCCTCCATGCTGCCGGCCTCTGTTGTCCTCTGTGCCTGCCGGCCTCCGTGCTGCCGGCCTCTGTGCTGCCAGCCTTTGCCAGCCTCCATGCCTGCCAGTGCAGGCCCAGCCCAGGGAACAGCCCCGCAGCAGTGCTGCACAGGGGTCTTCTCCGTGGGGTTTCAGCTGTGGTGCTGCCCTGGGCACAGAGGTGTGCATCGTTATTACCTGTGGGTGGGCTCTCCCCGCTGTTTGCGTAGGGTGGGTGTGAGGGGTGCCCCAAACCCCGCCACAATGAACCCCCACAGCCACCCTGCAGGGATGTTTGCGCCTGGCAGAGGCCAGCGAGCGGCTGAGGAAATGCCACCAACGCCACACCAAGCAGCATGGGGAACTGCATCCAGGCAGCACCGCCACTTGTTGGGCACCACAAGACTTCCATGGGATGGCAAAATTACCCCTCTGTCACTGTGAATCCCCCCCTCCCACTCCCCAATTTGTGTAGATACCCCTGGGCTGCAGTCACACACCCCACCTCTACCCACATGCCTTCCCTACCAAAAACTGGAGAAGCCTGGCCGCAAGGCATGCCCTCCTGTCACCTGGGCAGACAACATGACGCGACTTTATTGTGCTGGGAGGTCATGGCTGGGGGCGCGTTGCCTGCTCTAAAACCTTTCTTTGGTTTCAGTATTGTTATTTTGCTCAGCCCACATGAGAGTTAACACCAGGTGTTAGCACTCCCTCCGGAGCACACAGCCTCTCTGGGCTCTCTGCGGTGCTGTTGATGTTCTGTAGCGAACATGAACGCCACCACCAACCTGACAAGCTGACTTCAGAGCACTTCAAAAATAAACAGTAAATAATCGTGGTGAATATGGACTGTCCGTTGTGCCTATGCAAGCTTAGGAAGTCCTTCATGTGCAGATTACTGGCATTGTGCACTTTTAATGGATAATTCATAGCTCTTTTAATGTAACCCATCAATACGTTGTATCCTGAGGGAGTATTTAATCAGCAGATCTGCCCCCACAGATTAGCTCTGCGTGCTGTAAAAATGATTACAGTATTTGCAATATCAAGCAGATATTTAAAACAAACAGGGGTCATTCCAATTAAAAATAAGCCTTTGGACAGCTTCACTTGTTTGCTAAAGAAATTCAAAATTGGTGTTTTAAAAATTTCTCCAAACGTGTACTAAACTAATCTTTGTGTCCTTATAACATGACCTGCTCAGCTGTACTGTTCATTGTGGCTGCACAGCCCTCCTTTATCCACTTCTCTATTTCCATACATGTGAGCAGGTGGCTCAGGCACCTTTATAATATTCACTTTAATAGGTCTTATTCTACATAAATTTTTGGGGGTAGGAGGAAGGGCTCTTTGTCTTGAATTGTAGTAACAGCATTACATCCTGTGCCATCATAACATAGCCGTACAGCTCAGAAACGGGCTAGGAAAGAAACTCCTACTTCTTGTAGGAACCTCCTGCTTCTCATCCACAGCCTGTCTAGTCAGCCCTTGGCCAGGCATAGGCCTGTGCCATTTTAAAGTCTGGTTTTTAATTCTCCACAGTCAAACTTGCCTTCCCTGTCCATCCCCTACATAGCTTTGCAACCCAGCCTCAGCACCCACGTTGCCCCCACCCACCCCTTTTTTCCCAGATGCATCACGCAGCCAGCACAGCCCCTTTTGCTGCATGAAAATGAATGATTTCCCATCTTTGTTTCACTTCACATGCAACATATTTATCTTAATCTCATTCTGGCACAAGCATAGATTGGAGGATCCCTGCGCCTACCAGCTGGGAGCTGCCTCTAGCCAGTGCCTGTAACCTGTTGGATGTGCGCAGGTTGGCAGGGCAGGTTGGAAAGGCTCAGCAGTGACAAAAAATTCGTCTTCTCATAATTCAATCTCTTCTCCAGCCTTGATTTTTGAGGGTGGTGGATGTGAGGCTGGGGTTGGCTAGCAGGAGTCATTCAGCATGGAAAATGACAGTGTTGCACTGGACAATCTCTAGAGGACCAACACCAAGCACTTTTTAATACATATGTTACCTGACCCCACTATAATAAAGAAAATAAAGCTGTTGAAGAGAAAAATTTTAACTAGAAAGGAGAAACTAGAGCAAGGTATTCTGCTTGAAGAATATTAGAAATACCCAGAGCTTAGTTTTATATATATATAAAAATATAAATATATTACATATAATGTATGAATTATTTTTTAATATGAATGTATTCAAAATACGTGTATGAATGTATGAATTAAACATTGGGTATTATAGATTTTGTTCCAGTAGTTGGCCAAGAGTGAGCTATTAACCATGGGGAAAAAAAACAGGTGCTATGAAACAGGATCTTTGTTAAAAACTTGTGATTGCAATGTCACCAGTAGTATGTGAGTAAAATCTAGTTTAGAATCATCCTGACAAAAAAAAATTCTATAGCCAATAAAAAACAGTTAATTAGTGTTGAAGGAAATAGCCAGTATTCAAAGAGGAGAAATGCTTACACTCAAGAACTTTAATTTAATAGTTGTTTTTAATTATAAAGATCAGAAGAAACCTTTTTACACAACTTATATCCTGTTAATTGTGAGCAAAAATGTGATTAAACTAATGCCCTAGATCCACCTTTCTGGTTTTGCAACCTGTGACCCTTGCAGAGTGGCACTCAATAAAAATCTGATAATATTCATTGATAGGTTTATCTTAAAATAATGCACAAAACGCCCTGTAACACATCTGCAGCCTTCCTCAGAAATGTCATTAATGATGGAAAGGCCATTATATAGCCCTGTCCATCATCTAAAAAGGTCAATTCCAAAATCTGCCTTTGGTTGTGCCAGTCTTTGGAGACTGAGCTGTGATTGTGATAACACCTTACTTTATTTTTTTATGGTTGCATCTTTTTTCCTACAGTTCTGTAAAGAATTGCAAATAAAAGTGTTGTTATTGGTTTTAAGGTCCAGCGCCACACGTTTCCGCTGGAGTCAGTGCTACTACACAGCCCAAGATGAATGGGCCTTAGACAACATCTACATCGGACAGCAGTGCCCAAACATGTGCAGCGGACATGGCTGGTGTGACCACGGCGTTTGCAGGTATAAAGCATTTGCCAGTTCCACTTAACAATGGTCTCCTGCTACTTCAGGTATCCTATTATTTTGCTTCCCCACCCCGCACCCTGCTCCGTTGTTCTTATTTTTAGATTAAGCATTAAAAAATAAAAGCCATGGGGGGGGTTAGACTACTCAAGCAACATTAACAACCAGTTGCTCCACACCTCTCTGTCCAAGAACCCATACCCTTGGTAGATCCAGGCATCAGAATAGCTTTCAGTGGCACAGGGCTGTCCTGCCGCAGGTGTCCTTGTGGCCCCTCTAGCCCTTCCCACAAGGACCGCAAAGATCAGCTCAGTGCTGGAGCTGTTTTGCTGGGGATCAGAAGGATGCCAGGGACCAGCTCAGCACTGCCTGACAGCCTTTGTCAGACTGGGTGCAATACCAAGGGTACAGACTATAGATTTAAACTTTCTGGACACCACAGGGTTTTTTTAGAAACTTCTTTAAGCTTTTTAATTTTTTAATTTTTTTATATTTTTATTGTGTATTAATTATTAATTTTATTTTTATTTAATTTTTTAAATATAAATTATTATAAGATGAATAAATATAATACATTGTATTCATTTTATAAAACATAAATTATAAAACTAAATTTATATAAATTACTACGTTAAAGTAATTATATTATTTATTATTTAGCTTTTTAGAGGTTTTTAGCTTTTTTCCGTTATACAGTTACTCAAGTTTGTTGCCAGGATCCAAAATTCCAATCCTAGAATGTTTTTTTATTTCACATCTCATTTTTAAAGGACAGTGCACCACCTTAAGTAATTACCAGTGCCAAATAAAGTCTTTAAAAGCTTGTTACATTTACACTTCCTTGCAGGTGTGACTTGGGGTTTCGGGGTACTGAATGTCAGCCTGAAAATCCCCTTCCTTCGACTGTCATGTCTGATTTCGAGAACACAGACAGCCTGAAGACAGAGTGGCAGGAAATTATTGGGGGAGAGATCGTCAAGCCTGAAGAAGGCTGTGGGGTCATCTCCTCTGGCTCCTCACTGTACTTCAACAAGGTACTAACGAGGGATGGGAGGCTGAGAAAGGCACATACTGTAGGTTTGAATGGAGCGTGATGCGGTTGTGTGGCAAAGGAAGGTGGCAGAAAGCTGCATGCAGTATGAGAAGTGCCTTAAACAGCACAGCTGTGCTCTGCAGGTGAAGAACAAAGCAATCAAAAGAAGTAGGGAAAGACACGCATAATGTATTCAAGAAATATCAGCTGTAGTGGAAGGAAGTAAATTGTCAGTGTGCTGGGAAGTGTATACATTCATACGGTCTTAATTGTGCATTTTCTGCTTTAAGACTTAAGACTGCTTTAAGACTTTCTCAGCTTCCAGCAGCTCCCATTTGTTTTTTCTGTACTGTTGTGGGAAAGGGATGGAGAAAGGTTTGCTTTCCAGGGGACAGGCAGCTTAATCGGAGGTCACAGGACCAACAACTTCTGAAAAAGCAACGCCGCCAGACTTTAAGGAAGTGGTTAGCCTGTAGGAGCATACTCTTTTGTATAACTTGGATGCTTTGCAGACAAAAATAATAGAGCAGGAAAGAGAGATAGGGAATTCTGCTAACTAATAACAATTATAACTAAAATAAAAAGAGATCTTTATGACCAGATGTAAGATTACGGGTTGTAATCACAGAATTATTTTTTATTGTTGCTTCTTGAGTCTAGTACTGGATTTTGTTCTTAATTGAAAGGAAGAGTATAAACGCAGCTATGTGCTTCTCTTCTAAAGGTTTGATCAAACTGCCACCGCTGTCATGAAAGCCAGATTAGTCCCAGAAGGATAACCCAATATGCAATGCTGTATAATTGTGTGTTGTTCACCTCATTACAAAAATCTAACCCATCAAATAATTTTCGGCACTCCTACATAGTCTCACATCCAGCTCCCCTGGAAATGCAGCTCTGTGCTGAAAATTTCATAATAAACCAATCAGTATAACTAGCTAATTGTGATAATTGGATTTTTTATATAATTGTCTTCTCTGTTAGATGTTTTTCCTTCTGGCTCAGTTCCTTATGCCAAGTTTCTCATAAGTAGTTTGCTAAATTAGAATTAACCTGCTATGATCTTTCTTCTGATTTTTGCTAAGGAGGAGTGAAAAACTCATTTAGAAATTCCTAGCTTCTTTCTATTGATCTCTAAGGGTTAGGTTATCATTCATTTCTTGAGTAGTAGCAGTCTGTGTGGCATCAACAGAAGGTGGTTTATTTCACTTCTTTTTAGATCTTTTTCAAGTCGTATAGTGGCCATGCTGGTAGGTAATAAAAAATTATTTTTATAGTTGCCCAACAGTTGTGTATTGTTTTGGGAGCTCATATTCACAGGCTCAATTTCTTTTCATTTGCTCAAATAGCCACTTTTTATTTGAATGTCTAATATTTACTGCCATAATCAATTACTGCTACCGGAATTAATGTTGGCTTTATTCTGCCAACCCTCTATCTTTTGTTTTACAACTCATTTGAATCAATTGTAGGTGTGTTCAGAATACAGAGCTCTTCCAGTTAGCCCCTGCAATTCCTGAGAGGTTTTATGTCACTTGTGCCCTTTCTCAATTAACCTGGTTCTGTGGTTAACCCTTTGGCAGGCAGAGCTGCTGTGGGGTGTAGATACGGAAAACCCACCTGGAATAGTTTTACAGCCAGAGTTTGATCCACGGCAGGTCAATACTTTGGGTACCCACAGCCAGCTGGGATACACCTACCCGTGGGGCAGCAAGGGTGTTTGCATCTTTATTATCAATGGTTTGATTTGATGATGATAATTTCAAATTCTTACGGATCTCCAAATGAAGCTGTGAAAGCAAACTACCAAAAGATTATCAGTGTCACTTTGGCCAGTATTAGCCACATGGGGCTGCACCAGGAAGATTGGGGCTGCACCCAAAACTCAGCCCATCTCACTCTCACAGCACCACCCAGGAAAGCTGTGCTCCTAGGGGTAAACCACCAAATAAACCAAAACAGCAGGCATAATTCAAGATCAAATCAATATGACTGTATCCTAAATGAGTTTTCCAAGGGTCAAAGGATTCTTCATGGGTTTTAGTTTTCATCAGTGGTGCAAGCTAACCAAGTTTCAAAAGCACAAGCATTCAGCTTCCAGAAATTAGTCTAGGAGTGCGACGTGGCCTGTTTGGTGGGGACTGCAAATGAGCTATGAACTCAGCCTGCAACATCAGCAAAGTAAAATGTTCTGAGAAAGCAAGCAAGTAGTATTTATCTGTTTACCCTGAACTAGGTAGAAAGGGGAAAGAGGTGGTGAGTGGAACAGGATTAAAATTCATATATCATCTTATTAAAACCCACAGATGATATTTTAAATCTCAGCCCATAAATCTTGTTACTTATGTCCAGCAAGATCACGTCACTTGCTTATCTCAGATTTGTCTGGAAATTTTTCAGAAGGGTCATGAATGTACAAGTGAGCCAGAGAAAACCATAAATATTACTTAAAACATAGGCATCATTTTATAACTTAGCCATGTTTTCCTTTTAGGTACCTTTTTGTGCTCGGAGATGGACAGGAACCCATGATTTTTAGGGAATTAGGAATACTAGGCGTGTTGCCAGTTCTGATCCATTTTGGGGAGCAGTGCCAGGTTGCAGCTACTTTTAATGAATGCAAAGTATGATCCCTGCAGCCTCCCTCCAGCTGCACATATTTGGCTTTGCCCTACCTATAAAAGCTTGCGGTGGCACAGCGCTGTGTCGCTGCAGGGCTGTGCCAGGCGTGGGGCATGGGGGTCACCTCTGTGGGAACCTCTGTCCTGCCTCAGCATGGGCAGCTTCATATCACATAGGCTGCTGATATGCAAACCCACAAGCTCAGCCTCAAGCACCAGGGCACAGGGGAAGAGGGGAACAGGCTAATTCCAGTTACAATAAAAGGCTTTTAAAACTTAAAGCTTTTTTTTAGCTGAATATACTCTGCCTTCCTTTGCCAACATGCAGAGAGTGACCATGTTGACCACAGCATAGACATCCAAGAGCTGTTTCCTGCTAGAATTCAAAAACGTCCTTGGAAAAGCTGTTCGCTAAAATTTATGAGGCTCTTTTTTCTCTCACTTAATGCTTAGGTAAACCTGAAACCAAATCCAGAGGTTGTAGTTGAAAGACTCCTGATTTACAACACTTGCTAGGAAAAAGCCTTAGTTTTGCATAGGAACAAGTCCTACTCAGGCAAGGCATGAAAAGAAAATGCCACTCCCTTGTTCTGCTGTAGGAGACGGGCTTCAAGCAACAGGTATTATAGGGGCTATAATTTCAGATGACTGGGTAACCCTACACAGTGCAAGTTTCGACTGGGGAAATGAGACTGCAGAAATGTCCTTTTACTGCTTTATGATTAAAAAGCTGAATACTTAAAAATTTACCCCTGGTTGACTCAGGATACCCAGCATCTGCTTTTTGTCCTCTGAAGGTACCTGGGGCCTTGAAAGAATGAGATGAAACAGCTGTGTGGAAATTGTGCTGTGAAGTTGCATTGTGTGTTGAAATATAATAATAAAAATTCTTGTGGCATCACAACGTGGTCATTAAGACATAAAGAATGGCCAAGCAGAATCATTGTGTGAAAGGCAAAAACATTCCATGTTAACACAGAATTCAGTGTCCTCCGTGTTGTGCAGTTTTCTGTGCAATATTCATCTGTTGGACTTTAAATAACGTCTATTCATAGTGAAAGTGATATATATAATATTATTATTGTCTCTCTGTTCTTTATATTGTAGGCTGGAAAAAGACAGTTGGTAAGCTGGGATTTGGATACAACCTGGGTGGATTTTGTCCAGTTTTACATCCAGATAGGAGGAGACAGTTCTTCATGCAATAAACCGGACAGCAGAGAAGAAGGTGTGCTGCTGCAGTACAGCAATAACGGCGGTATCAACTGGCAGCTGCTAGCAGAAATGTATTTCTCTGACTTCAGCAAACCCAGGTATAATTTTGCTCTAAATTAAATCTGTACTGCATCAGCTTTTAAAAAAACACCTATTTCTCAATTTATGAAAACATGAGTAATAATTTCAAGTTATAACGTTTAAAAGCTGTCATTATATGGAAACTTTTCCAGGCTGCCAAAGTAAACTACTGCTGTCACTAGGATGGAAAAATCTAATGAAAGTGGGCCTTAAAAATAATGAAGTAAAATAGAAAGTTTCCAGTCACTCACCTCCCATGTGAAACATGACTGAAATGCTAATATCTGCAAAACATTAGTAAGCAAGTACAGAACTTACCCAAAAGAGGTATAGAAATCTGCTATTTCCTCTGTCTCTTGTCTCAGATCTAATGAACATCTATAAATGTCACATACAACAAAAACTCCTTTAAAGAAGTATTGAAGGAGACTATATTATGTTCAGCATTTCAAATTTGCTGTAAGAGAGCCTGTCAGTGAAAATTTAAATTGAGTTTGTCTACATAAGTATTAACATGATTTCTATTATCTATAGTTCACATCTTTCTAGATGTAAATAATTTTATCTTCCCATCTTGTCATTTTGCATTGCAATGAGCAATGTTTTCAGAAGGACTTCCGTAACTCAGCAAACTGTCCTTTTCTAAAGGTGATGTAGACACTTGGAAATACAAAATCATTTCACTTTGTTTAGGATAGGGTAGAACAGAACAGAATAGAACAGAATATTTCAGTTGGAGGCGACCTACAGCAATCATCTAGTCCAGCTGCCTGACCAGTTCAGGGCTGACCAAAAGATAAAGCATGTTACTATGGACATTGTCCAAATGCCTCTTCAACACTGACAGGCTTGGGGCATCAACCACCTCCCCAGGAACCCTATCCCAGGGTTTGGCCACCCTCTCAGTAAAGAAATGCTTCCTATTGTCCAACCTAAACTTCACCTGATGCAGCTTTGAACCATTCCCGTGGATCCCAGGGAGAAGCACTCAGCACCTCCTGCTCCACTTCCCCTCCTCAGGAAGCTGTAGAGAGCAACGAGGTCACCTCTCAACCTCCTTTTCTCCAAACTAGACAAGCCCAAAGTCCTTAGCTGCTCCTCACTGGACATGCTTTCCAGCCCTTTCACCAGGTTTGTTGCTCTCCTCTAATGTATTCCAGGATCTTCTGAAATTGTGGGGCCCAGAAATGCACACAGTACTCAAGGCGAGGCCGCACCAATGCTGAATGCAGTGGGATAATCACCACTTTTGACCAGCTGGTTATGCTGTGTTTGATGCACCCCAGGATGTGGTTTGTCCTCTTGGCTGCCAGGGCACACTGCACTGCTGAATTGTACTGAGCCTGCTGTTGACCAGCACCCCCACATCCCTTTCTGTAGAGCTGCTCTTCCAACCACTCCTCTCCCAATTTATTCTTGTGCCTGGCATTACTCCATCCTAAGTGCAGAATCCAACATCTGGACTTGTTAAATTCCATCCCATCAATCGCAGGCCAATGTTCCAAACTGTCTAGATCCCTCTGTAAGGACTCTTGTCCCTCAAAAGAGTCAACAGCACCTCCTAGTTTGGTATCGTCAGCAAATTTGCTAACGGTGCATTCAACTGCTGCATCCAGGTCATTGATAAATATATTGAACAGGACTGCCCCTAGAAATGAACCCTGAGGAACATCACTGGTGACCAGTCACCAGCCAGATGTAGCCCCATTCACCACAACACTTTGAGCTTTGCCTTTCAGCCAGTTCTTCACCCAGCACACCATGAACCCACTCATCCCACAGCTGGACAATTTGTCCATAAGGATGTTAAAATCCAGAAAAAACACCTTCCCTTCATCCACAGGGCAGGTGGTTTAACCTCTACTTCGTCAAAATTACAGGACACATGGAACGAAGAAGCTACATACTGAAACCTTCATCACTGGACTATCCAATACATTGTTTTTAGACAAAACATTTGCCCTTCTGAGTAACCAAGAGTGATGGTCCTTACTGAATATTGATTTGCATAGTTATTTTTCTGGTGCTTCAAAAGTGGTCCAGATCTTACTTTCCAAATCCTTATTTTCCAACATGTACATCTAGGAATCCTCTGGAAAAGAAGGTTCCTTGTAGCTCTAAACAATTTCTTCACATCTCTCTGTCTTAACCAGCAAGCGAAGCAGGGTCCGTGGTACAAAATAACGTGATATAGAGAAAGAGTGCTGGAAGGAATAGATGTATAAATGCATAGATGTGAGATGTCTGAAACAGGACTGAACAAGTAACTGATTATTGTACCTTTTAATGTAGGTGTGATTTAGGTATGAAACTTCAGCTTTTACTTAATGTCATTTTCGTAAAGTGTTTCCTAAGCTGAGCATAAAGCAAACTGAGAAGACCTTAAGTTCTTTTATGAAGATCCATATAGGAAGGCTGAAATATTTTTATCCACAACAGAAAACTCTGCTACATAATCTGTTGCACTGTAAGAGAAGGACGTTTTTGTCTACAAATAGGACCACCCAGCAGAAGACAATGAGAAATTATTTTTGCCAGCATATTTCACTGTTACTTGCTGGCACCAGAAGAATGTTAAGACTTGCTGAACATGAATCAGCTGAACAGTTTAATTGAAAGCTGAAGAGTTCAAATCAGTTCCTTATTGTGGTAGTCAATATAGTAATAAAGAGTAAAAAATAGCCATTGTCTTAAAGAGCTTACATTCTCCACAGACAAGAAGGACAAAGAAAGCTTCTTGGTATGCAGTGTTATAAATAGGTATCCAGATACATAGAAGATTTCTGAGGACTTCTACATGTAAGATAGATACGGGCTTTCCAGCCTCTTTACCCTGTTCAGTGGTATTTCTCCCATCTCTCTACAAACTGTGTTCACTGAAGTTCTGCTGAATTTCTGTTTTTCAGGTTTGTCTATCTTGAGCTGCCAGCTGCAGCCAAGACACCTTGCACCAGGTTTCGCTGGTGGCAGCCCGTGTTTTCAGGAGAAGGATATGATCAGTGGGCCATCGATGACATCATCATTTTGTCAGAGAAGCAGAAGCACATCATTCCCGTTGTTAATCCCACTTTACCCCAGGTAATAAGCAAGAGTAGGCTGTGGGCATCCACATGAAACAGGAACCATCCTCTCTGTTAGTAGACTTTTCTTTGATATAACTGTCTTTGAAAACATTTGGTGTATTTAAAGAAACAGCTCTAGTGTTCGCAGCTGTGTCTGTCTGTGTGAGAATAACCTGGGCCTTATCACAGAACCATCAGGCTCCTAATCTTTGTGACAGAGGATGTAATCATGTACCTCCTCAAAAAGTCAAGAAAGACATTTTAGAAATCACAATTTTTTGAAAATGACAGAAAATACAGATTGCAAAATATGAAAGCTGATCATTTTGGGAATTATTCTGGAGTCACACTTCAAGGTGATAGTATTTGTTGCTTTCCTTTTCATTTCTAACAGAACTTTTATGAAAAGCCAGCATTTGATTACCCTATGAACCAGCTGAGCGTATGGTTAATGTTGGCCAATGAAGGGATGACCAAAAATGAAAGTTTCTGCTCTGCCACCCCCTCTGCCATGCTCTTTGGTAAATCAGATGGAGACCGGTTTGCAGTGACTCGAGATTTAACTCTGAAGCCTGGATACGTTCTGCAGTTCAAGGTATTCCTTAAACAAAAATCCCTGCAGAATATCAGTAAAACTGCCTTTAGACAATACTTGCAAGATGTCAGTGGGGCCACAGTTCAAAAAAAGGTGATAAATTATACCACTGTGTAAAAAGATGTGAAGAGCACAAGTATGAATGCGTACAGCATAAAATATCATGCTGCTTTCTAGAAGGACAGCCAAAACCTTGGTGCAGGAGAGCTTTTACCCCTCTGGAGAAGTTTTAAAGCTTGTTCTTCAACACATTTCAGAAGTGGGCTGAAGTGACTGTCACTATATTTGAATCAGTACTAGGAAATGGTACTGCACTGTCAAGGGAAAAAAGGATTTATCCCATCTGGGGCTCTGTGACTACAAAAGCTGCCATGTAGTTTGTGTATATTTTTTTTATTTAAAACTATTTAAGGACTTACAAGCTGCTCTGTGCTCCAGTGTCGATTTTTCATATAATTTACTTTTATTGTGTCAACAAATATGGGCTCCAATTATCATTTTCTTTTTTAAACGGCTTACAAAAATTTCGGTGGTCTGACAGTACATCAGAATATGGGCTCCAAAGAGAGTATATTTGCTTTGACAAGCACTTGTTTCTGAACCCTAATCAAAATTTTATTGAGTTTATAATGAAATCCCATTGGTGAATTCTGGAGGTTGGTTGCAATGCAATTTTAATGAGCTCACCACAAATACATGGTCCTTACATAATTGGTGGATACAGACACTGAATAATTTACAAGTGGAATTATTAAAGAGATCAGATGTTTACAGGCAGCTTTTCAAATATAATTCCCACAGTTCTATAAATAGGAAAGTTAGTTAGAAATAATGGGATTTGTAAAATAATCTCATTTCATCTGAAAGTTATGCTAATGAAATGCTATACAAACTGAGGGATTGCAGTACAGTTTCTGAGTCAGTATTGCTTGTAGTTTAAACTGTCTAAAATCCAAAAATACTTCAATATATAAGTACCATTTAGCCTGGAAAAGATGCTATTTGCCTTTTTACCACTTGCCTCTACTTCAGTGACTAAGTCTCCATTTTGCAGGTTTGATGATCAACAGCATTTCAAAAATTGTTTAATCTAAAAAAGCAATACTTAAAAATATTTCATACACCTTTCATCACTGAAACACTTGGCAATGTAAATATACAAAATATATATTATATTTTAATTTATATTTATGTAACTTTATATATGTTTACAATATATATAAAATAAATATACAAAGCATAAACAACGTATCAGAGAACAGTGAGTTCTTCTTCATAAAGTCTATTATTGAAGGCCTGAATTTATACTCCTCTCTTTTTTGGAAAGCTTTTAAACTGGCCTGCACATAAATGTGTCAGTCCTATTTGCATGCTTTAATTTTAAACATATGGTTAAATGGTTTCCTAAGTTTGTCAAATTTCCATTTTAAATAGCTGCCTGGAATCATTTTGCATTGATAAACTCAAAGGCAGTAATTGCCAAAATTATTTCATTTTACATGAATGATTTTTGGTTTACATTTTACATTCTAAATGTAAATTAGGATTTCTCCAGTAGAATTTCTGCAATAAAATAATGAAAACTAATATTTTTCTGATAGCTTGAAAAATGAAACTGAAAACTTCAGCAGTTGATTTTTGTCTTGGTTACATTCTCATTTCACATTTTAGTATGCTTTTTTCTACTTCATGCAATTTTTTCATATTCTGGGGACCCAAACTGTAGCATCAACTCCCAGTCATCATTCCTGCGAGGCCAGTGACTAGGCTGTGGTCAGGGCTTGCAGCCCAAGGCAGGGGGGACCTGTGAGTCAAGCTGATCCTCTGGGCACATTGGGTGGACTGCAGATGGGACGGGTGTCCAAGGATACAGCTCTTCCCACTCCTGGGCATGTAGGTGCCTGCACAGAGTTTGCTGTTTGTGGCCTGCTATGCGCCAGGACATTTGAAAAGTTCTTTGCACATTTTGGTGTGCTGAACCCAGCAATTTTAATGAAGGGAATAATGGGAATTTTTACTGAGAAATGTCATATATGTGTAGGAAACAGACTCCAGGCATCACTGCCAGCACGGTTCAAAGCAAGTATTCAGAGCACTAAGCCTCCCAAACTGAAAAGTCAAAGGTGGTTTGCAGCCAATAAACCAATAACAGCACAGGTTTCTTCAGTTTTTATCTCATGTTCTGCTTTTTTGCAGCTGAACATTGGGTGCACCAACCAATACAGCAGCTCTGCTCCTGTTCTGCTTCAGTACTCACACGATGCTGGGCTGTTCTGGTCACTGGTGAAGGAAGGCTGCTACCCTGCATCTCCAGGCACAAAAGGATGCGAGGGAAGCTCCCGGGAGCTGAGCGAGCCAACTGTGTATCACACAGGAGACTTTGAGGACTGGACAAGAATTACTATTGTTATCCCCAGGTCACTTGCAGCCAGGTACTGTAAACCAGTGATGCCAGTGGTACCTGTGAATTACCTGCCTCTTTTTTGATGCTATGTTAGGAAAAAGTTGCAAGCTCTGAGTAAAAGTGGTGTTAAAAATCCAAAACAGGGAGAAGCCTTCTATTTTAAAGGTGTCAGAATGGTCTATAAAATTAAATTGCAAAGCAAGGAACCCAGAACATTTTAATTTGACATCAGTCTCTTCATTGTGGCGCTGTCTGTCTTTACACGTATCGGTTAGGTCAGAGGCACCATCAAGAGAGTGGTAAGTCATTTGAATCAAATAAGCCATTTGAACAGGATTAATTTTACAGTTACCACGGGGCAAAGAAACCCTAGAAGTGTATTTGAGCTACTGTGTAATGTGCTGTGTCATTGAAGGTGGCCATGACAGCCAAAGTCAAAGGAGGGAGGAATGACAGGTGTGCTCATCTGCGAGCACCATGTCAGCATCAGGTTAATACAGATGAGAAAACAGCAGACAGTGGGAGACGCAAATAAGCCTTGAAATCAGGAGACTTTTCTCAATCTTATTTGGATTTGGCTGAAGTTCCTCACTCCCCTTGTTTGCTGTCTTACGCCATCAGTAAACCACCCTGGTCTGATTTGCTGCCTGCACAGAGCACTGCCAGGGCAGCTGGCAGCCGGTCCCTGAGCCCCTGGCCATCACCCTGTTGCCTCCTGCCTCTCTCCCCTGGGCAGCTGCTCTAGTGCTGCCCCTGGGCTTCAGCCCCATCCTCCTGCTGCAGGCTTCTCATCCTCAAGCACAAATGTTGAGTATGCGGCACAGAGTGTGTGGCATACTGTGTAGCAGGGGAGCCAGTGCCTTTGCCGCAAGGAGTTGAAATAGCAGCATGTACCGTAACAAGTTTGTCTTTTCTTCAGTAATTAGCCAATAAAAGCAGGTGCCAAATTGCACAGATCTGACACCAGCTGATTTGATTTACCCAAAACAAGCAGTGCAGAATCAATAGCAGCAATCTGTTTGGCATTATGTTCAGTAATGTGATCAGGAATAAGAGGCTTATGCTAATACATTAAAAATGTAAGTATTGCAAGTACGATGAGGGTCTCGGCATGTTGGAAACTAAATTCATTGTGGGTCACTTTGGAAATCATGGTTCCTGGGTTATCCGGAGAGCATCCCATTTCGTCAGTTGGTACAGAGCACTAGCACAATGACCACCTACCTACCAAAACCCAGTGCACAGCAGAAAAAAAGCAAAAGGTTGATTATATTTTAGGCTGAGTAGCAAGGAGGATCGTAGTTAATCCATTGGATTGGCTATGAGATTTTAAATCTGTTCCCCTCTCTGGAGCTCCCATAGAATCATTCAGCTAAAAGTTAAAGACTGACAATTAATAATAAAAAAAATTTTTTTTCAACAAATTTCCTATGCAGCGGGTCACCTGGAGTAACTTAGTGTAGGCTCACCAAAGCCTCTGGAGCAGTTTCAGTTATACAAGTTAAGGATTAGATCACTCTTTTCCAGGAATTTCATGTTGTCATCCAAGAACAAAAACTTAGTATTTCTGTCCACATGTAGGACATCGGGGAAGTTTAGATTGGATATTAGGAAAAATTTCTTCACAGAAAGGGTGGTCAAGCATTGGAACAGTCTGCCCAGGGAGGTGGTGGAATCACCATCCCTGGAGGTATTTAAAAAACACATAGATGCAGTACTTAGGGACATGGTTTAGTGATGGACTTGACAATCCTGGGTTAACGCTTGGACTTGGTGATCTTAAAGGTCTTTTCCAACCTGAATGATGATATGATTCTATGTTATTTGCCATTATTTTCAGAAAGAGGATTATTTTTCTCATATCCAAATTATTTGAAAGTTTTTTACTCAAAATTACACAGTCCCATAACAAACTCTGCATCACTGCCATTACTGAGTTCCTTTCCTAAGTACTGTAAGAAATGGAATTCTGAGATTTTAATATGTAATTAGCAGTTCAAGTTGAACTGAGTAGTGAAAGGCATATTCGGACTCGCATGTAATCTTTCACTGCTGTTGATAAAACCATGTATCCATTCTTTGCATCACAATGGTGGATTGGGCCAGAGAAATAGAGGAAGTTAAAATACATTAAAAAAATCTGGAAAAAATATCATTAAGTAAAACTGCACAAAATGTAGGTTGTCAGAAATCTTTTCCAGGCATCCATTCACATCTTATTTGCAAATGGTTAATTTAGGAAAAGGTCCTTTTAATCTTAAACATGTAGCAGTAGATAGTGAAGCAGGCAATAGTAACACTGTGTCCTTCGCTGTTGTTTCTCTGCAGTAAGACTCGATTCCGCTGGATCCAGGAGAGCAGCTCCCACAAGAGTGTGCCTCCTTTTGGCTTAGACGGCGTTTACATTTCTGAGCCTTGCCCCAACTACTGCAATGGTCACGGGGACTGTGTCTCAGGGGTCTGCTTCTGTGACCTGGGCTACACAGGTAAGACAGCCCTTTTCAGGTGGGATTCCAGTAAGCATTGGCTGAGCTAAAGCTGTAAATTTAGCATCTTGTTTTTCCACTCCAGTATTCCATAAAAATATACAATGACATAAATTTCATGGGCTGCCAGCAAGAATCTTTTCATTTTGTTAAATAAAATTCAGCACAGGCAAAACAGAGCAGCTGAAGGCAGTGGACACTGGTGATATTTCTGGCAACCACAATCTTTGAACATCACCATCTGTATGAATGGGAAGGGACTAGCGATAAAAGAGAAAACAAAATAAAATGCTATAAACTAAAAAGTCTGCTTAAAAGCCTTTGGATCATCTTCAAAAGAATTGCTGCTGTTTTTGAGTCCCCTGGCCATCAGATGGCATGGTACCAGGAGGGAACATATGTTCTGACAGGCCCTTCTGCGGAAAATTCTGCTCACTTGTGGTTTCAGGGGCTTTTATGCTGAAATACAGAAAAAAAAAAACCTCAACAAAACCCAAAAAATACAGTTAAAAAAAACAGTGATTGACGCAACCAGTTGCACACTGTACTCTTTTTCAACCCTCTATACCAACAAAGCAACAAACTAACATCTTTTCTTCAATTTGTTTTAAAATGGAATAAAAGGTATTTTTCTGTTTATATAAAATGCCTTATCAACATAAAGTGTGGCTGCTTTTCACCTAGTGAAGTAAATGATCTTAGAGTTTAGAGGAAGAGGGCTTATTCTGCTTACAAAAATTTGTGAAGTGGGTTTAAAAAGGTACAATCCTATTGTCAGGGCATTTTCTTAGAAAAGCCTGGTACTTTCTCATATCTGGATGCAACAGAACCATCTGCCAACATACTGCATCTGACCTTTACTCTCTTCAGCACAGTTTCACCAAAGCGTCTCCCGTATTTTCTTTTTTTTCTTGAAGCATCGCACGGAACCTGTGTGTCTAACGTGCCTAATCACAGTGAGATGTTCGACAGGTTTGAGAGGAAGCTAAGCCCTCTCTGGTACAAGATAACAGGAGGTCAGGTTGGGACAGGCTGTGGAGTGCTCAGCGATGGAAGAGCTCTGTACTTCAATGGACCTGGCAAAAGGGAGGCAAGAACTGTTCCGCTGGACACCACAAATATCAGGTGAATCCTCAGTGCTGCTCCCAACAATTCTCTGTGTATTCATGTTGTCTCCTCTTCACTATTACAAGTGTAGATGTGAGAAGGTGGGAAATGTTTTTATGGTTTGCAACCTGTACAAGAAATCTTAAAGACAGAGAAATTACTTTTTTGTTCATTCTGGTGTACTATTACCTTTTCTTGAGAGAGAATACTTAGGTTAGAAACAGCTTAGGCTGGAATAGCGGCATAAAAAAAAATGAACTCTTTATCATCTGAGAAGATGGTTTGCATTGTATTCTAGATGGATGGGCAGAAGGCACAGTCTTAAGACTGCATAAGACATATGACTGCCCATAGCTGGACAGAAAAACTCCCTGACTGTGTTGGATTGCAGGCATGGCAATGGCATAGCAGTGAGCTGTTGTTTACTTGCCAGATGTGAATTAGTCCAATTATCAGAAGTAACAAAAAGGAATGTGAATTGTTTCTGTGTAGCCAAGAGGTTAACAAGCCTTCACCTCTCTCCCTGCTACCACAGAATCCCGCTCCACTGGTAGCAATTACCCTTTTTCTCTCAAATTGTCTAATTGATTCATGTAATCAAGATAACCAAAGGGCTGTTAATTATAACCATTATTTAGCCTGCAGTTTGCTACTGCTTTGTCCAGTCTCATGAGGGATCATGCACCTGAAACCTTGCCCACCCTACAATTATATCAGTTAGCTTAATAAAAGATATTTCTCCTGACAGAGGCTGCTCCAAGAGTAATGCCATGATTTGCTGCATTATTTAATTTGTGGGATCACTCAGCAAAGATTGGCCAGAAGTTACTGCTACCCTTCTCCAGCTCTGGCAAGTGGTGCTCCTCAGGGCAGTGTGGGTGCTGTGGGTTTGGGGACATCCTCAGCTGCTCTCCATCACTGAGCGGCACAGCACCAGCTGCCTTTCCTCTGCCCCCTGCATGTCTGATAAATATGTTGATTAATTATATAATCATGTAAACTACTTAATAATTAAATTCATTGTTTGACAAATACACTTTGGACACGTACATGTGTGCACTGGAACTCTGGGAAGATCTGAGCACTTCTGTTCCACCATCTTTTAAAATCTTGTGTTATTAATCCTGTGAGGCATAATATGGGAAGTAACCACATGATCTAGAAGTCTATATTCAAAGAGTATTTTTGACCTATTCCTTCTTTCCTGGAGAAATCTTTTTATAAAAGAAAAGGATTTTCTTTAGCTTTAAGATTACCTTGAAACCACTTTTAATGCCAGATATTCATATTTATAGCTTTCTATTTTTATAGTGTTTGAGCCATTCTAAAAGGCAGGAAAAGTTTTAAAATACTGAGCAATGCTCTTTCTTGACTTTTTAAATCTATCACTGCTGCTGTTTTGCACAAGAACATGGTCATCTGGTGTCTTATAACTGCCCCAAGAATGTAAATGGCCAAAGGGACACCTGGCAAGAGCAACCAAGACCCCTCTCCCAAGCAAGTGCTTACTGTGCGAACTGCTCTCCTGCTGTGACTGATCATTTTGTCAAAACAAATCAGCATTAAAATATTTTTATAAGCAGCACAGTGAGCAGTTTAAATTCCTTGAACAATTCAAGCTTGAAGCCACATCCCTGGGCTGTTTCCTAGAGAGAGCAAACACACTGGTCATCTCCACAAATAGGACTAACATAGATTTTTTGGTTTCTTGAGCCACATGTGTGCTCAAGGTGTAGTACCCACCCCATGCCACTTGACCAGAACCTGGACACCTTAGACTACAGCAATTACCCCAGGCTGTTATTATGTTCAAAAGAGAAAATAACTGCTTCAAAAGGGCAATGCAACTAACTCATCCTAAAATAGGGTCTAGCAAAGGCCAGTGCTTTGTCTTCTGGAAGTATGTATTTTTTTCATTAATTATAAGACAATCTGAGTTGGCCATGTAAAATGTAAATATTCAGCTTTGGCCACCTTGTTTAGAACAGGTGCACCCCACTTCAGTGTTTGAGACCATCTGTAACATTAACTGAGTCTTTTTTTGCTAGAAGCAAAGGCAGACTAAGTTTATGAGAGTACGAGGGGTTAACTGAAAGACCCATACCCTAAATTGAAAATAATTCCTCAGCATAGAAGTATTTTTTTGTTACTGGAGCTAAAATTGATGTCACTTGAAAGAGGAGATTAGACAGAAGCACTTTCCCATTTTGGTATTACTTTTTGCATTCACTAATGCCTTGCATAGAATTTGGTTATCTTATTAGGGGTCATCTTAGCCCCTGCAGAGTTATCTTTTATTTTGGGGGGCGGAACGGTGGGGGATTTTGGTGACTGAGTAAACAGCAGGAAAATATGCCTTAAAAGACATACCATTAGATATGTGGATTGAGGGTTGTGAATAGGGAGGCTGAAACTCCTGCAGTAGATTTTTAAGCTTCTTATTTTTCAGGTTAATAGTGTTTTCCCAGACCATTTTAGATCTTGTTTCATTAAATCAGGCATGAAAGAGCAAAAAATTGAAAAATATTGCAAGACATTACAGTTTTATTTTCATTCTGAATTCTTGCAGATCTACCTATGCATATTCCCTATCACCTTGTTTCAGCTACAGATTTTGAATATAAAGTGTAAATTTTATGTGAGGAATATAAAGAATTTTTGGGGTTTTTTGTAAGAAGTACAAAGACACTTTTCCCCTTCACCCATCTCTTCCCAGGGTCCATGGGGGCTCGGTGCTCCCAGTTCACTATGCTCCAAAGAGGTTGAGATTTGCCAGCCTGAGGTGCGTGGTGCCGCTCAGGGAAGCAGCCCAACAGGGCACCGGCAAACTCGGGTGTCATGCCAAGAGCATTTAAGACTAAAGCTTGCTGTCTGAAGCCAATGTTCGTAAACAAGGACTTGATGATTAGTGTATACATTAAGTGCTACCATAATCTTAGATTTGTTTGTCCTATGGTGTCCTTACTCATTTATATGGTTGACTACGTTTTTTTCACAGACATTAGGAGCATGTCCCATAGCACTAAGAGAACTGTAAGTGTCAAAATTCACTTCACCCAGACCATTTTTTGCCCTGCACTTCAGAGCCCCCCTGGAGTCTCTCCATCCCTTCCCTTTTGCATGGCCCGATGTGCCAAAGGCACCATTTCACCAGCAGTATTTCCATTCTTCTGACTGACAATAAGATACCTGGATGCATTTTGGTTACTGATGAGCTACTGCCTCCCGTTTTGATGGCCTGTCCCTTATGACACTCTTTACTATCTGTTCAGTGAGACCATTTGCACACAGTGCCTACCTGGCAGCTAGATAAAAACCAGGGAATATATGTATTTTTTTCCAAGTAATGACATCTGGCTTGTTAGCTGACTTGGCTCCCATCTGTGTTACAGACTCCCTTGCTAATGACTGTGCAACCATCCCAGAGAGGTGTTCTGGGTCAAACACAGATCAGATGGGCTGATTCACCCTTCTGCAGAAAGGGGATTTTTTTGTCTTTTGGTTTTGTTTTTTACTGGTCTTTACATTTGGCAAACATAAAACAGAATTTCATTGTAGGACTGTAAATCTTTCCACCTCTGAGACCGCTGTCTGGTGGTTTATTGCCTGAACTCAGAGCTGCAGCAGTCCTATTGTTATAGGACCTACCTGGCTAAATAGTGTGATACTGTGAGCCTGTCTGCTCTTGAGCTATCCATGGGGTTATATTATAAATGAGACTCATGAGTATATTCTGGCTTGTCCTAATCCCTACAGATATACGAAACATCTCAGACAGGAGATACCAATTTTGGTAACAGAACTGAAGTGTGACTGGATTTAGAATCCGAAGAGGATCATGACATTATGTATGTAGCAGTGGGTGAAGGAAACTGGAGTCCTGTCTGCATCATACTGGCTCTGACTGTAGTTCTGTGGCTAGTCTGTGATTTTATTGTCACTACAAATTAGGGCCAAATCCCTTAAAAGGAAAAGAGTTATCCTTGTGGGGAGTTATTGGAGTGACAAATCAAGCTTTGATTCTTCACACAGACACAAATTCACCTCAAAATCAGTATTTAAAATAAAGAGGTTATCTACAAGAAATAGAATGAATGAAGCCTAGTTTCCTGTAGTTTTGTGTTCTTTTTTTTGCCCACAACACCTGTTTGGCAATAACCCCACCTCACCCTGTGTGGTCCCTGAGGACACTGCCAGCACAAGGGACAAGCAAGTTGCTTCCCAAAAACATCACATCAGCAAGTACTCCAATAGTCGTAAGACAACAGGCAGGCATCATCCTAAGTCAAAAACTGGCTAGGAAACAAGAATGGCCTCACCAGCTTCCAGCATGTAAAAGCCCATCGTGGGGAGGAGTCCAGGTTCCCTGTCTGTTCAGGCACTGGTTTTGGTGTGCAATGCCAACAACCTGTGAAGAAGGCGTAGATCAGGGCACAATGGCATTCTCCACCATCTCAATGCTCGTTACATTAGTTATGACCTGATAAGACTCAGATGAATGTCGGAGACGTGCAATGAAATTTGGTGAGTGAGCAGCAGGACATGAATTGAAATTAGTTGCTGTTTCACATAACGCAGTAGTGCGCATCTAAGAGGAAGTGTAAGCTATTCTTAGTTTGACACCGCAGACACAGAGTCACAATTAAAAATATCTGTTCAGCAAGGATACCAGGGCATCGCTGCAGATTGGGGGAAAAATGTTTTGGAGCACAAGGATGAGTTAATTACTAATTCAAATATAGCTAAATAGGGATTTTCCAGGGTAATCCAAAGTCAATAAAATCAGCAACACTGTCTCAAAGGGATGTTGTGGCTTTAGAAGGGTTGCAAAAAATGGTTTTGGGAAAAATTGAGGACATGGGAAAACTTTCATGCAGAGAGACAGATGGAAATGTTGCTATGGCATACAGTAGAAAAGAAGAGAAAGTAGGAAAGTGGTAAAAGCGCTGGCTACAGGGAATGTTGCAAGAAAGGCACATAAGGAATATTTTTTCCCCTGTCTTGTGACACAAGAACAAGAGGATATTCAAAGAGATCAAAATATATAAGTTAAAAATCAAAGGCTTTACTTCACAAAGTGTCCCATGAATGCTTTTCACCGAAAATTGTTTGCATCAAGAATTTAAGGACCAAAAAGGGATTGGTCGTTTATTGAGGATATAATAATTTTGTTAAAACTCCAATACAGTATTTTAAAGCTTAAACAAATTTCTAGTTACAAGAGGCCAAGGTAAGATCTGATGTAAGGAACAGAG
Source organism: Falco cherrug (assembly GCF_023634085.1). Classification (NCBI taxonomy): domain Eukaryota; kingdom Metazoa; phylum Chordata; class Aves; order Falconiformes; family Falconidae; genus Falco; species Falco cherrug. Next base: position 75,936,802 of record NC_073701.1, on the reverse strand, counting down.
TTGCCTGCTTTGGAGATTTTGCACCATTGTGTGAAAGAAGGAACTGTGAAATTCTGCTGCTTGGTCCAACAATACATTTATTAGGCAAAGGATCAATAAACCACATCATCTTCTTCTGTCTTGGGTCCTCCACAGTTTACTATGGCCATGCTTGATTTCACTGGGAACATTACCTGGTCAATAAGCCTGGAATAATGACCTAACTGAAAATGCCACATTAGTTAAGAGAGGAGAGTTATCCTGACTGATCTTGTGCTATCAGAAGATAATTACACTTCTCTTCTGTCCTGATTTTTTTAACAGGCTAGTTCAATTTTATGTACAAATTGGAAGCAAGGCTGTTGGTAATTCCTGCAACAGACCAAGAGCCAGGAATGAAGGTAAAGCCCCTTTTCTTTATAATAAGTTTTTTGTATTTTGGGTCTTCTACAGTGTTTTTACCTTTTACTGCCTTTACAAAATCCAAAAAAAATCTTCTATTTTTAATGTAAATCAATTACATCTTCACTTTTCACAAGTGGTGCAGGAAACTATTTACTTTTGTTCCCCATTTTCATTTATACTTATTTCCACCAAATGTAATGGTGGTCTATCAGTAAGAGTAACTGCTGGAGATGTGAGGGTTTAAGAAAGACAACATTTACAAGATGAGGTGCAGTAGCTTTTATTATACTACTTGATAGTATTGGAAAGCAGCTAAATTTACAAGTACACAGGACTTTCTTCAGGTTTGAAATAAGAGGAATAAAATTCAAGTTCAGAATAAATTGGGCAACCTCCGTATCTGACCTGAAGAAGGGGTTTGTGCCTGAAAACTTGTTCAGCTTCTCAACTACACCAGTGGGTCTAATAAAAGATTGCCTTCCAACCCAAGTTCATGCATGGTTTACCTGAAATGCAAAATTATAAAGCTGCAGCTGCAAATGTATTTAGTCTAAAGACATTAATCTCTTGCAGCTGTCTCCTTTCTTATTTTACACACATGCTTCGAGTTATTGGGGGGCAAGGCGGGGGGGGGGGCTTATATTTGTGTTTGGGAAGGTTCAGCAGAGTTTTGGGAGCAGATTCCCCATGTAAAGTGATCTAGTTGCATGAAGACAGACCATTGGCATCTGGTAGATGAGAAGACGACGTTTTCCTCTCACTATGAATCATTTAACATCACTGGACTGTTTCCTGATGTATAGCATTTACATTGATAGTGACTCACAACTGTCATCTTTCAGCACAGATTATACTGAAGGTTTGATTCTCCTTTCATTTGCACCAGTATAAAGATACAAGAAAATCCATTATCTTTTAATATAGTCCAGTGTAAATGAGTTTTTAAGAGAAGAAATATATATAAGTAATTCTTTCTTATATTATCCCCTTTGATGAGCTCATAAGAGGCTACACAAATCTGCTGTGTCCTAGTATTTGCCATACTGTGTGTTAGATACAAAGTCTATCTCAAGTTATCTAAAATTTTTAAGGATGCTGTGAGCTTGCATAGGTAGCATGAGCATTGTGAACTACCTATACTGTGAGCCCAGCTATCAGAATTACAACTTAGTGTCCCACACAAACTGCAAGGATACCCGACAATACTGACTACATGAAGAAAGTCACATTATTCCTGTTGTTTCTGTGGTACAATCATTAGTTTTACGGAAGTTGTAAAAGATATGATCCTTTGAGTTTGCTGAAGACAGGCAAGATAACATGTGGCAGCTGGTGAGCCCACGTCACCTTTGCAGTAGGACTTTGTCCACAAAATGCTCCCGTACCATGAGATACCAAAAGGGCAGGGGAGATGCCAAAAGTGCCACATGCACTGGATGGGGGCTGGCAGCTCCTGAGTACAGGCTAAAGAGTTGCCCCCTTTTGCTCTGTACAGTCTGACTAACTGTTTTTCTTAATTTTAAATGTAGGTCTTGTTGTTCAATACACAAATGACAACGGGATCACCTGGCATTTGCTGCGAGAGCTGGACTTCATGTCATACCTGGAACCCCAGGTTGTTTCGATAGACTTACCTCGGGAGGCCAAAACCCCCGCCACCCGCTTTCCGCTGGTGGCAGCCACAGCACGGTAAGCAACTCCATCCTAAAAAATTCACCAAGCAGCTTTACACAGCCCACATTCCAATGCTTCTCAGTATGGACATGCTCTGCAGAAACCTCAGCTTACCAAAAGTACAGTACGGTGAACAGCTGGGTGCTGTAAGAGCGTATTTAGGCTCTCCTCAGTCACTGCAGATGTGATTTGCTTTTATAGCACCGAGTGGAATAGTGGGCTTAAGAGTAGAATTGTTTAAGAGCCAAGTTTAAACCAAAGATGCTGAGAGGGGAGGAGAAAAGAATATTACACAGTAAAGCCTAAATAAGATTAGAGGATTTACCTGAGTATAGAGTGACCTGGGATGTCAAATGGCTTACACATTCTATCTCATTTTTTCTCTGTTTTGGAAGAGGAGGCATAACTTGGCCTTGAATCTGCCTACCTGGTGGCTTCCATCTCACTATTTTGATATCTCCACACTCCAAAACAGGACCCCCATCCCCTGCCATTTCTGATGTCCCAGTGTCCTGCTCCCCTGCCTTCTGCTGCACCTGCAAAGCCCCTTCAGCCACTTCCCACTTCCTCAGCTGAAAGTAAAACCCTGACGCTGACTGATACCTAAAGCCGCTGTGAGAGCTCCCACCTTGCATGGGGGCACGTTACCACTATTAAAAATGTCCTGATTAAGTGTCTTGCCTTTGTGCAAGGCAGCAGCTCCTGGATTCCTGCATGAAATATAAGGTGATATAGCAAATATAGCAAAGTACATTTTAACAGCAATTCCCTGGGTAGAAAAGCACACAGCTTACATTCAGGTAATTACGGTATGCAGCATCTTTGATACCATTTATCATTTTGATGGCTGTTTCTTATTCGTACACTTTCTTACAATGTATATGCTGGAGTTAATTGTCCTCACTAAGCAAAAGAGTAGACAAAGCAAGAAGGATGTGATTTAGCTAAGATGCCAGCTCATTTGGGAAAACTGATGAGCAGCAGCTGCTGCACCACAGACCATCATTCTGCCACAATCATCTGCACTGGTGACTGGTGCAATACCAGACTGGTTGCTCCCTACCTGTGTCCTGCCCCATGGCCGCTTGCTCTTGGGGCACCTGGATGACCTCTGTCCCTGCTGAGAGTGTTCACTCTAAGGCTACCCAATGGCAGTCCTGTGGCTCCCGGTAAGAGGGAGAGTTTATAACTGGAGGTTGAAATACCACTTTCCATACCAGCACCCGTAGGTGACAGCCACTCCTCATTACGGATATTAGCTCCTTCATAGATTGTTTTCATCTACCATAACTCAATGCAGAGCGGCCCTATCAGCCATGACCCACATTCCTCATAGTAGCAAGACAAAAGCCCTGGCACATCACTATGAGCTCACAATTTATTGTCAAGACTTTACCTCTCCTGTGAGGGCAGTGACTACAGTATGATGGCATTTTCAACATGCCAGTAGAAAGCTGAATTGAAATGAAGGAGAAATGTCTGAAGATGATATTGAACTGAGATGCCTGTAGGCTGCAAAGCAATACAAGAGAGTTTTACAGGAAGGAGAAGGTGAAGAGCACTTCTGTGATTATCATTATATCAACAGCCTTCAGCATTTCCCTTTGTCTACTATCCTCTTCCATACAAAAGGTACTTTGGGAACTAGAGAGATGTTTTTCTGATTTAGCTATGGGAAATGGCAGGAAGGTTGTAACCCATGAAATGAAAATCCCCAAAGAGGGACTCGGGGAGTATCTCATTCAAATACAGGGAGAGCATACTATGATGAAGGCACTGAAGCTTGAGAAACGAAAAAAATACCTGTGTTTATCTAAAGCAGAAACACACTTTAGAGTCCAGGTTCATCCTTGAGCAATGTTTTAGTCTTGTTCAACAGTGCTCATCTACATGACCGAGCACTGCTCACTGGGTGAACGCAGCGTACGGACATAAAAAATAACGTACAAGGATTCCACTAAACTGTCCGTTCTGCTTTTTATAGGGAAGCATTCGGCTCAGTGGGCTTTGGACGATGTCCTAATAGGTATGAATGACAGCTCTCAGACTGGTTTCCAGGATAAATTTGATGGAACTGTGGATTTACAAGCAAGCTGGTACAGAATACAAGGAGGTCAAGTAGACATCGACTGCCTGTCTATGGATACAGCTCTGATGTTCAATGAAAACATTGGTATGTGTCACCAAACATTACTACATTTGTATGAGTCTATTTTATAAATCAGTTATGGGTCAAGTTTTTACAAGATGGGAGGTATAGATAAATTCAGGTATATAGTAATATGCAGGGAAAAGAAGAAGGAAAATAGTTAAAATACAGATAATTAATTTGAATGACAGTACTGAAAGCATAAGTGTAAGTTATACCTTTTTTAATTGATTTTCTCTCTTTCCTTAGGAAAACCTCGTTATGCTGAGACTTGGGACTTCCATGTATCAGCCTCTTCTTTCTTGCAGTTTGAGCTGAGCATGGGTTGCAGCAAGCCATACAGCAATTCCCATAGCATTCACTTGCAGTATTCTTTAAACAATGGGAGAGACTGGCACCTGGTGACAGAGGAGTGTGTCCCTCCAACCATCGGCTGTCAGCACTACACTGAGAGCTCCATCTACACTTCAGAAAGATTCCAAAACTGGAAGAGAATTACGGTCTATCTCCCACCCCCAACCAAGTGAGCACTGCTTTTCTGGCTGTTTAGCATGATAAAGATTTTGCTGATCTAATTTGAGCAAACATCTCTCAGCTTGGGAATTTTCTGCATGTCTTTTAAATTATTAAATGTGTGTTGTCACGCCATCAGAATTTTAAATTTCACTTCAAAACACTTCATCAGATATAATGTGAACTGCAGGAACTTAAGGAAGTAACAACTTTGAATGAGTGAATTCTTAAGCCTTGCCTATAATCTATGATGGCAAGAACAGGAACGCTAAACCAAGCTTTTCTAACATTTACCCAGTAAGAAGCAAAAATTAATGCCCTGACCCATCCTTTCATATAAAATTATTTTCTATGATTGCATCTAACTTGTCACCCAACATTTAGGCATGTTAGTCATGGCATTCAGCAAGTCAAAACACATGTTACTAGATGTGTCACCTCCACCCTTTTGACCAGGAGGAGAGTTCTGCCTGCCTCATAGTGTTATCACATGGTTGTAAATGGATGTGGCAGATGTGCTGGCATCTGTTTCTGAATAAAACCATGCTCTAGTTTAGAAATAACAGAAGATTATGATATTGCTTACCATTATTCTGGATAGTTCTGTAATTCTTCAAAGCGCCCTACACATTACCTCTGTAAATTTCACCAGTCAGAAAATATGGTGGTAAAAATGGACACACAGTAGATGAACTGGGACAGGGGTTCACATCTTGGTTTCTAATTCCGTAGTATCCTCCAAAGGACCATACATCTTCTTCCAAAGAATCTTCCTCACAAATACAATGATATCCTGATCCTATCAAAGTCTGAGGGCAATCCTCTGTGTGCTGTCCACAACACATTTCCTGCCTGAACAAATGGAAGATGATCTAACCCACAGCATTGTGATAGATTATTTTTTTCCAGAATACTTTCCTCATCTGAGGATTACAAGGCAGTCAGCAAACACAGCAGTGTGTATGCATGTGCATGTTTGTACATATATATTCATACATTGTTATGTGTGTATATGTGTAATCATTGTTTTTTCTTTACACAACACTTAGTATAAATTAACTTTCCTTCTTACTTTATTGAAGCAATTATATTCTTTTAGCTCTTAGCAACACATGGAGCTGTCAAATGCTAATGTAGCCAATAGTTTCTGCTCAACCACTTTGTTGACTGGCAAGAGTTGCAGCAATGTTCATTCTTGGTTTTCACGTACGGCACCTTCCTTTAGAGTCTGCTGGAATTTTGCCTAAAAACTAACCTGAGAAATTGAAACTTCCAGTTTCAACTGGAATCTTTTCCAAATACTGGGAGTCATGCTTATTAATATGCTTTTCCTCTCCTGAAGTCTATGAGATTTTCTTTACTATTTAGCACTTTGTGGAGCAGACATTCTGGATCCTGAAATACATGCGCTCTTTTTTTTCTAGCTCCCCCAGAACACGGTTCAGATGGATTCAGTACAACTATGCTTCTGGTGTTGATTCTTGGGCTATTGATAATGTGGTCCTGGCTACAGGGTGCCCTTGGATGTGCTCAGGCCATGGCATCTGTGATGCAGGTCACTGTGTGTAAGTAGCAACCTGCTTAACCTGCTTCATAGAAAGTATGTTATGTTTTATTTAGGCCAGATGGATAACACCTTTTCCTTCCAATTTGTTGCTAGGTGTGACAGAGGCTTTGGTGGTCCGTACTGTGTCCCTGTCATTCCTCTGCCGTCTGTACTGAAGGATGATTTCAATGGTAACTTGCATCCAGACCTTTGGCCTGAGGTCTATGGTGCTGAGAGGGGAAACCTGAATGGTGACACCATCAAGTCTGGAACAGCTCTCATTTTTAAAGGGGTCAGACATTATTTACATTGACAAAATGAATAAAACCCAGTAGAGTTAAGAACAGAAAGTAATTTTTTTGTTGTTTCCCCACATATGTTCATATCAGTCTTTAGGCTAGAATTTGAAATTTTAATTTTTCTTGTCTTTTCCTGCCCTGCTTATGCACCATGTTTGTCACAGTTGTTTTCTTATGAAAACATGGGTTTCATCTGTTTGTTGGCTATTGCTTTCATTTGTGGTATAAATTCCTCCTTAACCACCAAAGGAAAAGAAAGAAATTTTGTTGCTGAAATTCTTGAGGCCAGGTGAGTGATTTGGAAATATGATACACATTACAATCAGTTGGGTTTACATCTTGAAATCCCCTATCTTTTGAGTATTTTGAATAATGCAAATTAGTCAGCACTGTCGTCTATGTAATCAATGTTTATGTAGTTAGCCTGTGTTTTACTTAAATCTATCATTTTTGAAGTTTTCTAGCTCTTTAAGGATTTTTTTTGTTAATTACAGGTTTTAAAAGGCCAGGAAATATCCTATTTTCTGAACTTCTCAGTTCTTCAACAAAACACATAATAGAAATACTATTGTTCACATAAGCACACAAATTTTAAGCTCACACAGGAGTCTTCACTTGACACTGTGAATGCAGGTACCCCAAAAAAGCAAAGTTTAATAACGTTTGGTGTAGAAATTAATTCTTTGAATTCTTTAGAAATATTTCCTTGCAAAACCTTGACTCCAGTTCAACCTCTTTAAATCATTTAAATCACAAATTACAGGATGTGAATTGTCTGAAACTTGGATTGGTTGTTCCTGCATGTTGTTCCCCTAGGGGGAATGGGTCTGAGAAAGAGGGAAGCTCTGAGAGATGGTTTGCCAGATCTCTGTAGAATGGGTACTGGCTCTGGCCCCCGGATCCACACAGCATTGATGTCCGAAGATGGACAGGACCTTAGGGGTCACTATGGAGTTTGCTCTCTGCTCCCTTTCCTTACTGCTTTAAGTCAAGAGGTTGCCCCAGAAGACTATTTTTGTATGAAATATTTTTTGAGGCACAGAAAAAAGCTCCTAGAGAGGAATCTTCCTGCCTGGAAATTAGGGTGCTTGGCTACTATACATTTTGCTAAAAAAATTAGTATACTAGCTTGGACTCAATGTCTGAGTAAGTCAGTGCTTGCAGATCAGATCGTATCTCTATGGTTCACAGCATGAACTGAATGAGCTGTATCTGTGGCTGTAACTGATCATGCAGCTGTGCCTGTGGCAGTGACACAAACCCATATCTAGCCCTTTCTATTGTCATGGCTCACTTTGCCAAGGCTATTGCTGTCCCCATTTTCTACATGGAAGAAGCTGTGGGACAGAGAACTACCTCTCTCACTGCCGCTAGCAGTCAGTAACAGACAACATCCAGACAATACAAGCTGCAGAGCATCTTCAGTGGTGGGAACTGAGACTCACACTATCTATTCTGTATTTGCAGGAAGGACTGAGAATGCTTGTTTCGAGAGATCTAGATTGCACTAATACTGTGTACATCCAGTTTTCATTTAAATTCATTGCAAAAGGTAAGATCACTGTTGATTTCCTATTACTTCTCTAGCTTTATTCATACATAGTAGCATCATGGAGAAGAATATGGGTTTACATTTTCAGCTTCAGCGTACATGATCACTGGTTTATGGTAGATAATCCAGGAACTTGTTTGAGATTGTACATCATCCCTACCTTGCTACCAGCCTACGTGGCCGTCTGTGCCGTTCCTGAGAAAAACATAAACCGGTAATATAAAAACCAGCACAGCTAGTAAAGTCTTTGAGCAGAAAAGAAACAAAATAACTCAACATTTTTTGAGAGATTTTGCAGTATGTTGGGGGAAAATTGATTTATCAGTTTTTTAAGTCATAAAATTTTGTCTATAGTAGACCACTTAGGGAACTGATAAGAAACTACCAGGTTTTTCATTTTCAAGCTTCAGTCCACTGCATTAAAAGGTCTTACCATCTGACTTCCTTGTAGGTATCTTAGAGATGACTAAAACTTCGTAATTCTGTTCAATTGTATATGAAGAATAGTCAGACCTGCCAAGCCAAGTTTATACATTGGTGTAATAAGCTTGAGACAGTTTTTCTAATACAAGTATTAGAAATGCCAATGATTCGGTCCTACCCTACTCCAAGCCCCTGCCATCCCTGGCTTTGCAAAATAATTTTATCCAAGTCAGGAGTAACATGGTGGAGAACAACTACCCTGGCTGAGGGCTTTCAGTTGTTTTTCCCAGTATTGCCTGTAGAACTGGCACTTCCAAGCTGAACTCTCAACATGCAAAAACTCCTCTCCCTTTGATGGAAGATGGAAGATGTTCATAGCTTCTGGGACTGGACCCTAACTGACTCACCATTTGCCAAAGGACAGCATGAAAAGAGTTTTGAACTGCCTCTTTCTTTCTAAGTAAATTTCTTAGCCAAATCACTGTATGGGCAAGTAAAAATGTAGCTCTTTCTGAATTAAGTTTGATTCACTTGAATAGACATTTAATCATATATATTTGGCTATTTATTACTATTAAGTACTTTATCGAAAAGAGATAAACCAGTAACAGCCAAAACCATAACATAACATGCCCCAAAATAACGATGTGCCAAATACTTCAGTTTTAAAAGCAAAATCTTTCTGAAAACTTCTTTTACAAGACTCTGACTTGGAAATATTTCTACATATGATCCTTGCCAAAATATTTAAAAATACAATGAGTAAAAATATCATCCTGAAAGGGAGGAATAGCCGAAGGCTCAAGGCTGGATTTTGACACTTGACCCACAAGAGGTAAAGCAATGAAACTCCATGAGAAATCTTTTCTCATTAAATCCATATGGCTTGCTAGGCTTAGGCCTGGATCCAGGACTTAGTCCCAACAAACTCCCTAATGTTGAATGCAAATTAATATAGCTGGGCATATCTCTCAACTGTAAGAGTTAACAGCATGTGTTGTTTAGTGTTGATCACCACAGGTAAGGCAAAATCAGCTCCTGTCTCCTTCCTGCTCTGTTCTACACATGGCCATTGAAGAGAGACTTTGCACTGAAGCAGAGTAGAGCAGGAGTGTGCACATCAGTCATTTTGGCTTCAGCAAATTTGGTTAATTTAAGAACAGAACATGGGAGAAACTTGCACAGTAATGCAGTGAGGCAGGGATGAAAAACCTGTTCCTTAGTCCTTTTCTGCTGCTAGTTCCTGTCCTTGGACTGAGTTTTTGGGGATGTGCCATCACTATGCCACACTATGAAGGGAGTGGATAGTGTAAATTTGTCCAAGTGAGAACTCAGCTTGGAGATACTGTCGCTCAGATGTTGATGTTCTTGGTCAGCAAGTCAGGCATGGGCCAAATAGACACTGAGGACTGAGCTTGTGCAGGATAACCACACCAAGTGCTGGGCTTTAATCAGCATATGTTAATAGCAAGGGCTGTAAAGAGTCTTTATTGACTCTAGAAAGCTTTAAGTAAAAAAGGAAGAACTGGTAGTCAGAAAATGCAAATTTTACTCTCACTTCCACCACTGATTTTTAGGCCCGCTTAAAGCACAGAATATTGCTGCTGTTGTTGTTAAAACATGCTAATAAAGATCCTCAGTGCTTTCCATCAATTATATGATTTCTGGGCATGAATATGCCCATATCAGTGCCTGCAGTCAGAGCCGTGGACTATAAATTGTGAGGATAAGGGCTGTGTCTTTATCTGTCGGTGCTACAGATGGTGATAATGTCTGGTACCTGGGAAAAACAAGCAAATAAATATTGAACTACTGAAAAATGTCTGTGGTAGAAGGAGCTGGTTTGTTCTAATCTAGAATATTATAATAGTGAGATAGTTTCTAATCTAAGTAATTAACTGTGACCATACATATAATGAACAGCAATGTAAATTTAGCCCCTAATTCATTAGCATTTTGCAGACAGGCAAGCAAGGGAAAGTGCAGGAAGACGTATGTGTACAATCCACCTATAACATCTCAATAGCTTAAGTTGTTGATAAAGGAAGCCCATGATCTGTAATAGATGTCACAGTAACCTAACTGCATTTACACTTGAAGAAGTATTTTTGAGCTAGTGCTTTTAAAAACTGGATTATAATGAACATAAATGCATGTCCTCTGCTTCAGGCACGCCCGAGAGGTCTCATTCCATCCTGCTGCAATATTCTGTCAACAGTGGCATCACTTGGCACCTGATAGATGAGTTTTACTTCACACAGACTACAGACGTCCTCTTTATTAACGTTCCTCTGCCCTATGCAGCCCAAAGCAATGCAACACGGTTCAGGCTTTGGCAACCTTACAACAACGGTAAGGAAGAGACACCCACGGGACTCCAGGTCCACACTTGCACAGCTCAGCATCTGTAGGAGGGTAGATTTTTAAACTCAACAATAATAGAGACTCTTAAATCACGTTTTCTTATAATTTAACTCCTTCAATTAAAATTATCACAGAATCATGTTTACTGTTCTTATAAAGCTGCTGTATGCTTTAAAGTGAAAGTACCTTAACCTGATACTCCTTGACTGTGTGCAGAAGACTATTTGGTCCTGGGGGGATGGGGAGGTCAAGCAACACAGATAAAGTTAACTTCACTCAGGTTCTTATTATTTTTAATGGACCTGATTCTCATTTACACTGAGGGCCCATTAGAATGTTCCAATTATACAAAAACATCCCAAGTGCAAATGGGAGCTGGGCCTACCTTGCTCGGAATTAACTAGGCATTAAAAACCCATTTAGACAGAGTATGTAGTGAGCAGTTAATCTTTTGATTAAATTGTAAAGGACTGTAGAAAACCACAAGAGGAATGCAGCTCATTCTTCCTGATTGTAGGAGATGTGCCAGCTGAAGAAAGCTCTCCTCTGCTATCAGTTACTCTGAGCACATCTCTTAGCAGAAGCTGACATTAAGGGCTCTAAAGAATTCCAGCAATCGTTTAGACACAGTAATACAGCAACAATTTATTCCATGCAGGCAAATGCCTAGCACATCTCTAACAAAAAAAGCAAACTTAAATCTGGTCCTAAGAATCCAGTCCCACTTCATTCTTCTGGTGGGTTCTGCCTAAAACTAAGCTTTTCTTGCACACATTATCCTTAAGTACAAATCTTATTTAAAAGAAGCCTTTTAACTTTCTCTGATCAACACAAAGGCTTTTAGATAGATTTAAAAAAAAAAACAAACAACAAAACAAAACAAAAAAAAAACCAGTTGCACAAAAGATCTGGCAATCTAATCCTTCCTGTCCAGTTTGAAAGCACTAATTTTACAACATATTTGAATTTATAATCCATTGGAGAGAAGTCAATCAGAATTTCCTTCTCTGTCAAAGAGCCCTTGCCAGGCAAACACAAGCTGCTGAGTCCAAGGAAAAAGGTGCAGAATGAAATCAGCCTTTCAGGCTGCTTGGGCTCTACAGCAACCACTCACTCATTTAGATGATTCTTAATCAAAACGAAGATACTGACGCTAGTGTAGTATAATAGTGGTATTAGGTCTTAACAGGAATGTTCCCCTTTTCTTTGTAGGCAAAAAAGAAGAAATCTGGATTATTGATGACTTAATTATAGATGGAAATAACTTAAAGAATCCCATGATCCTTTTGGATACATTTGACTTCGGTCCCAAAGAGGACAACTGGTTTTTCTACCCTGGTGGAAACATAGGGCTTTATTGCCCATATTCATCTAAAGGAGCTCCGTAAGCACCTCTCAGCAATAAATTAGAAAGAACTGTGGAATAAACTGAGTCTAAAGTGTTCCTTTCCTTTTTTTACAGGGAAGAAGATTCAGCTATGGTATTTGTTTCAAATGAAGTTGGAGAGCACTCCATTACAACAAGGGACCTGAGTGTAAATGAAAACACTATAATCCAGTTTGAGGTACTTGTCCTCAGAAAGTTATTTTGCCTTTTGCTTAGAGAGTTCTCTTCTTCCAGGTTCTGCTCTTTGGTGTATTTGCCCAGCTGTTATGATTGCCAAGTGCAGAAGCCTGTCTAATTTCTCCTGTAATTGCTTTGATATTACTTTCCCTCATGTGTGTATATCATGACACTTTTAACACAGATAAGGGAAATTTCTGCCTCAAACTCTTCTAATTTTATGCCGAAGTTACTACTTTGTCCATGCCTGTATACTTGCACTGATAGCATTAAAGTCCATGACCTGGGAGTTGGAGAGTCATCACTGGCAGAGAAGATGATGAGCAAAATATAATGAGGGTCCAGATTGCCACTTCACAGCCTGCTCAGGATAAGTGTGCAGCACTTCCATAAGGTGACCCGGTGGAGAGCTACGACTTCATCCGTGACACTAGAAATTAATTTTTCCTACCTGCTGGCTTAACTGCACTGCTGTACTTTCTCAGAGAGCCAAGGCTCTGCTTTCCTTTTGCTTCTGCCCATGCTTTCATAGACACTCTAGAAGAAGCTGTTTTTTGGCCATGATGGCCTGAATTCATCCCATCTTAGTGAGTTATCCAAAGCTCATGAATAAAGAGCATGCTTTTTTGGTTTTCATATAGTCAATGGAAATGGGTACCGCAATGACAACACGTAGTCTAAACTAAACTGTGTTTCTGGTTTATCCTAAAATCTAAATAGTGCACTGGCTAGGGCAGATACTGATGGGAGTAACCATTTAACCTAGTATGTATTAGTTTAGAGGGGTTATTATATTGTCATTAAGAAATCATAAAATAATCTTTCATGTAAATTGCCATGTTACATTTACCAGGCTACTTTTAAGAAAGATGTAGTGTTAAACAGCAAATTATACTAGTTTATAAACAGTTAATAAAATGATACTAAAGGTTTTCCAAGAAAAGTAGGTTTAGCTGTGTACTCATGCATGCTTCAGTTTGTCATGCAACTAATTCATAAATTATTGAATGCAAACCATTTCCTGTTTTAAAATATAGATTATAGCCTGTAGAACAAAAATGTTTGAGGTCACTTTAAGGTATTCATAAGTCTTCAGAGCGTTAACCTCATAAAATCTACATGCTTACTTCCATATGTGGTAAGAACATTGTTTTCAGCTCACGTTTTTGAGGATATTAGTATAAATGAAGAAGTTATGCATAATGCAGTAGAGTTTCTCCCAAGAGTTATAACCGATATTGGGTCAAGCACCTCTCTAAGATTCCAGATGAGTAGATAACCCTTCTAGTCGTATGTAGGTTGATGGGACTCATGTGCACTGAAGAGTGATGAAGGAAATTCAATGTCAGATACATTTTCAACATTCCTGCACAGTTCTAAGTATTATTGGGTTTTAGAAATAAAGAGATTTTCATTACAGAGCAGCATGTTATAAAGAAACTTACTTTCTGCTACAAAGATATGTAAAAACCTCAAAATGTTCCATAGTTTTAGTACAGGCTTTGTATTTCATTGGCAATGGGTTTTTATTTTTTATATGGTAAGTATAATACATCTTATTTTATATGACAGAGTCATCCTGTAAGGGAACTAATTCTTCTTTTATTTATATTATTTCTTTTATTATGAGCAATTTGAAACTAAAAGAACATCTTAATATCAGTGTGAAAGAAAAGCAGACTACTTTGCACTAGGGGCATGCAGAAGATATGTCTTAAGATGTCTTATATTCTGTACAAAGCATCATTTTATATTTTTTTTCCAATAGTAGAACTGTGTTCGTGTAAGTTTTCTGCCTTTTCTACTGTTCTCTAAATCAAGAATCTTGTAAGAATACCCAGAGAAGTTTGATGCTACCAAAATATATTTTGGTGTGATATTGAATCTAAATCCAGTCCAGCTATGATACTTTTAACACTGTCTCCTAGGGCTTTGCTCCTATATATAAACAAAAGGGTAGTGAGTATGAAAGCTGAAGAACACATGGAGTGATATAGCATACCCCCTGTGGCACAAGCTTTTTCATTTTTTTGGAAGTGTAACACAAGAAGGACCATAGTGCAGCTCAGCAATTTAACAAAAGGTTTATATTTGCACATTTTGTTTTAATATTTCTGGGTTTGAAAATGCACATTTTTTTGGTGCTGTCATTACTTAAGTACCTGCCAGAGGACTGCAAAAGCTGATGCATTTGCTCCAGCAACGTTAGCAGCTCTCCTTTGGGATTTTGTCTAATTATCTTTACAGTTTTCTCTTAATAGAAGTAGTTGGGGATTTCATATTACATTAATTTTATGATAAGCTAGAGTGCAATATGCCTATGGATAGGTAGGGCAATGTGCAAGAGTTCATGTTCACATGCATGTCTTGAGTGCATCATCCCAGTTGTTAAATGAGTTCCCAGATCCCTGTTTTCCTGGGCTAAATATATACCTTACCAAAGGGAGAGGCAAAGAGACAAAAGAGTGATCAGGAGTTCCACAACTTGCCCTATGTTATCTTCTGTATTTCCTGTCTTGGCCTCCAGATCAATATCGGCTGCACCACTGATAGTTCCTCTGCTGACCCAGTAAAGCTGGAGTTCTCACGAGATCTGGGGGCGACCTGGCACCTGCTGCTCCCCTTGTGCTACAGCAGCAGCAGCCACCTCAGCTCCCTCTGCTCCACCGAGCATCACCCAAGCAGCACTTACTACGCAGGCACCACCCAGGGCTGGAGAAGGGAGGTCATTCACTTTGGAAAACTGCACCTCTGTGGGTAAGTGTCCAGCTCCTATTCCTGCCAAGCTGCTTGTTGTTTGTTTTCATTTGTATTTTCCATCCAAAACGTTCTCCCAGAGGTGTGTAAGAATTGTGGCACTAGAGCAGATCAGATGATCAGTTTTTCTCCAGTTTTTGTCCTGAATGTTAGTTAGTGTTCAGAAAATTCCCAAAAATACATTATGCCTAATGCTAATGTAGAATAACAACAGATGATTTCCTATTTATCCAGATATCTAATTGGTGACATCTTTATGGAAGCGGGTTGCGTGGTAAAATTAATGCAAAACTGACTGTCCTTATAGTGTTTTGAATGTTCTTTACTGCAGTGAATTAGCCATGTGAATTTATCAAAGATATTATTGCATAAAATTTGAAATTCATTAGAAAATGCAGTAAAATGTGAGCTAGCATAAACTTGATTTTACTTCATTGTAAGGAAATGGACTGATGTAAATACTTGAGATCTCTTGTAGCTATAAAATTCTGTCATTCTATGAAATTAACTGCTGCAGTCACTCAGAAACTTAAAGTTTGTGGAACAAGCCAGGTTGGGTGATAACAGATACATAGCATAGAAAAACAACATATGCTAGCAGGCATAACATTACGTAACTTTTCAAAGTATAAAACAGTGCTGGTTACTGTTTTCAGAGAAATCTGTCTTCTAGCATCAACTCAGTTTATGTAAAAGATCACATCATTAAGGATTAAACTGTAGCATGTATGAATGAAAACGAGCTATGCAACTGTGAGACTTTATGAGTCTATGCAACCATGAGACTAAGTATTTATGAAACTACTGAATGCAGTGGGTCTTCCACTAAATAAATGGCCCTGTATGTGCCTTTGAAAGTATGAATAAACCTATGTAAGAGATGAGAACCAAATTTGGAAAACATGGATGTTTAATTTAAGAAAACATTTAAATTTTAAATTTGCATTTTGTGGTTTATGACAGTTACCTTTTCAAGTGTGGAATAGGTAACTACCTCTTGCAGCAGCTCATTTGTCCTTCTGCTTTTGCCCAAAAGAATTATTTGACTCTTTACCCAACTACCAATGCATTCCTCCAAATGAAAATTTTGACTGTGCAGACTCCTAACTCATTTAAACCTTCCAGGTATTTTGATTTAGTTCTCTGTTCCTGAGTGTTTCTAGCACATTTGCCTGCCTGCCTTCCTGTTCCTTCCCCATCGCAAAGGCCAGAAGCCAGTTGCTGACAGCCAGCCAAACCCAACAGCACAGAGCAGCTTCCATGGAGCGTTCGGTGCCACGAAATTCTAGGGCCAGAGGGCTGAAGGGCGATTTTCTTCACTAGAACCCCCTGGAATAACAAGAAAGAAACTCCAAACCTGACTCCTTGTGTAATTCATACACAAAGTGTCAAGTGATTATATTTAAATGAAGATAAAGACATTTTCAGTTATTTCCACTGTGTATGTTAGTTTGGAAATTAATATACGTTCTCAGCAGACAGCTGTAACTAAGAATTAGTATTCTAATTGTGTCCTGAAGGAAAAGTCTGTGGCCTGTTGAGCCAGTGAAGAAACCCAACCCCCTTCAGGAAGATCGGTATTTCGCTACGAGTCATGGTTCACCCCCACCAGGAGGGAGTCTGAGAGAAGGAGCTGACATGCCTCAGGGGTGGCACAATTCCAGCTTGTGGGGCAGAGTTCTCTGAAGAGGAGCTTACGACACCTCCAGCCTCACACTTGTGTCCTTTACCTCAGGGTGCATTAAAATCAATGTTTTTGACTTCCAGCAGGACTCTGGCTCTCGGGTATCTTTCTGGAAACTCTCAGTAGTGTCCCCACCCATCAGCTATCCTTTGTCACCTGAATCCCCTCATAAAAACTCTTTTTTAGCAAATCAAGACAAAAAAACTCATCAGCTACCCGTGCTATTGATTCTCCTGCTGCATTTAGTTATCTCTAACAAGACACATTAAACATGCAAGGCAATTAAGTGCTTTTCCCTTCTCACTCTTCTGATTTCCTTCCTCCTTTAAAACATTTTCTCAATTGGGAATAAAATTAGTCTCTCAAGTGTTTTTCCCTCTCTCAATTTGTTTTCTCTTCTTCCCCAGTCAGTTGCTCTTTATATGCAGCATTGATGCAAGTAGCACTTAGGAGGTGAATTAAAAATGACAGGACGGCACCCAAAGGAGAATATAGTTTAAATTAACAACTTGCAATATCAGTCTGGTTTAAGATTAAGCCACCGAAAGCAAGCCAGTGACATGGCAGGTCATGTTTTCTTTCCATGTAACCGAGGATGAGATCCTAGCACCCCAGCTTCACAGGTGGACTCCCTGGGGGAAGAGTGGCAGCATGAAGTAGGGTTTCACTCTCCGGGAAGGGGTGAAAGTGGCCTGGTCTGACCCAGACACTGTAAGCCAAAGCAGAAGGAAATCCATCAGACCACAGCCATTCATCCTCCCCATGACGATGGAGAGAAGAGCGGTTAGCTTTCAAATCCCATTTTCAAGTCCGTCATTCAGTTTTGGTATTATAAGTAATGAATAATGTTATTTTTATTTCTGTCAGTACTTGGGTTGAATGTCAACATAAAGATGCATGAGAGACTGAAGGAATTAGATATAGCAGTCGGTTTCTAGAATTATGCTATTTATCAAGCCAGTTCCAACAGAAAGAATACTGTATATATTGCATAGTATTTTGTATATCTACAGAATACAAAAAAGATGGAATTATTATTTCAATTAAATACATTTTATGCCTTTTTCAGGTTGGCAAGGTTTAGATGGTACCAAGGATTTTACCCTGCTGGATCCCAGCCAGTGACTTGGGCCATTGACAATGTGTACATTGGCCCACAGTGCGAGGAGATGTGCAACGGGCACGGCAGCTGTATCAACGGCACAAAGTGCATCTGTGACCCTGGGTACTCTGGGCCAACCTGCAAAATAAGTACCAAGAACTCTGACTTCCTTAAGGATGATTTTGAAGGTATCTCTTTTTTTTTTGCAGGGGTCCGAGTTCTGCCTGTCTGTCTTAGTGAAACCCTGGGCTCAAGGGATAAAACAGCAAAGTCTTCCTTACCTCTGCATGCTTCTGAATGTAATTTATGCTGGAGGGGGATTCCCGTGAACCAAGTAATTTAGATGTCATTCTCAGGCATGGTTTGTGAATGTTCAATGGCTATCAGTTGTCTAGTTTGGAGTGTCTGATTATTTGTGAAGATGTTAATGCTGGAATACAAAATCTTCACCGAAATAGAATTTCCTGAAACTTTATATGTAGAAAATAATTTTAGAAGAAAATGATGGTTTGATGGCGGTTTGACTTTAACACAGACAGAATGCGTGCAAGTGAGGCAAACAACAGCGGGCTTTAATGTTGTGCCGTTTCTCACTACAAGGGAAGCCTAAGTGGCCTTAATACAGCAAACATGGTTTCAGGGCAGACCCTGTGTCTCAGCGGTGAGGGCCACCACTCGGCAGGCACAGCTTGGGGTCTCCAAGCAAGCAACGGCAGGAGGGAACTCAAAGCCTCATGCAGGCCCGGGCACACACAGCAGTCACCTACACAACTCTAAAACCACCTTGAGGTTTCCCCCAGTAGCAAGCATGGCAAGAAGAGCCCGTTTTGAGTAAAGCAGCACCTGTGAACCAAACTCATTCCTTCATACGTGCTGCTGTTCACTTTGAATTTTGCAAGCCTTTGCTTGCCCGCTACCACATGATACCCAAAGATTCTTTATAGCCCTGAGTACTTTCTCATTATTTTAAGAAAAATGTAGAAAAGTGGCAAATCTTGTGAATAACTAGAGAGTAAGATCGCAGATTTCATACTTCTGAGGGTTTTTTGTTTATTTTGTCTTGATTCACGGCAGTTTTCTAGAATGCATTGCATTGGAAACATCAAATATTTCTTCACTCTGCATGTGATGTTTAATTTAGCTCTCTTCCCCTGGAAACAGTACTCTTGCAGTAGGAGCACTTTGGACTAAATCATAAATATGTGTTCACTGTGTATTCAGGTCAGCTGGAGTCAGACAGATTCCTGCTTGTGAGTGGTGGAAAGCCATCAAGGAAATGTGGCATCATGTCTGGAGGAAACAACCTTTTCTTTAATGAAGAAGGCTTACGTATGTTGATGACTCGAGACCTAGATTTGTCACAAGCCAGGTAACACAATTTCAAAGTTCTTTCAGGATTTCACTATAGAAATAACATACTGAAAAATAATATATATGCAACACTTCTGTGGTAAAGGCAAGCTGATATATTCTGTGGTCCTTACGGTAGTGAATATTCCATTTTAACCATTGTTACCATTTTAAATTAAATTTAATTTGAACTTTAATGGATCATTTAAATTTTTGTGGGTTTTTTTTACCTTGAATAAGAACTCCAGGATCTGGTGCCACACCTTCAGTAGTTTATGCAAGTTTTTATTTTTTAAATGCATAACATGAGAAATCGATTGCGTGTCACACGCTCTGCTTGTCTTACAGTTTGGTGTATTATGAGCCATTGCTGAAACAGGAGTATCTGCTGCCAAGGAGTAACTTTTACATTCATCATCTCATAATTCTTTCATTTTTGAAGCTTACTTTCTTCGTATTGTGCACATAATTCACTGAGAATTTCCCATCAAGCTGTCACCAGCTACAGTGAGCACAGCAACTGAAAAACAAATATTTTTAAGTGTATTTAGAGATTATGTTGTGTCATTACAGCCCACAGAGGAGGTATTTGATAAGTGAGACATGCTAAGCAAGCCACATTAAAAAAACGTACACTAAAATTTAAACCACATCCTAATAGTGTGCATGCTAACAAATAGGCATTGTTTTCTAATTATTTCCGTATTTTAGCTTATATCCTTACCTTACTACTTCGGAAAGGTGGCATTTTGTCTGAGACTTTTTTCTACTGATCTCTTGTAACCACCCTACTTCTCTCTAATGTTCTTTGGGGAACACTCTAACAGGCGCTTTATTTCTTTTTGACTTGTCTTCATTAGCATTGAAGCTTTAAATAATCATTTAATTGCAGAACCTCATGGTCAATAAAGATGCCTAATTTCTAACCATTATATTTTTTAGATCAGCAGTTAGCTAACCCTCAGTGAGGTGCAATATTAAAGATCCCTGTATTGAATCTGTAAGATTCCTTACAGCAAACTTTTTTCAGAACTTGGTAAATACAAACATAAATACTCTGCACTGATTTTATTTCCTAGACCATTCTGAAATTAAAAGATTGTTTAACAAAAGAAACAAAAGATCTTGTAAGTTGCTCCATTACACTAAATGACATGTTTTCCTTATTACTCGTGTTCAAAGAGCCGTCATTTATCTCCTCTTCGTGACAGTCTGTAGCTGGATTTGCATATATTGACCTCAAGGTGTTACATGGAGATAAATG
Organism: Falco cherrug; assembly: GCF_023634085.1. Classification (NCBI taxonomy): domain Eukaryota; kingdom Metazoa; phylum Chordata; class Aves; order Falconiformes; family Falconidae; genus Falco; species Falco cherrug. Next base: position 75,916,177 of record NC_073701.1, on the reverse strand, counting down.
ACTTCTGTCTTAGTAAAAGGAAAACAAAACAGCACGTTTAATTTCTTGTATATGCTGATGAAAAATAACAGTTATCAACAAATAACTGTATGTTGTCTTCTGAACAGCAAGGCAGACTGCAGCGGCATTGCTGGGGGCTGCTCTTTAGCAACCTGAAGTAATTGCAGTGGGGTTTTCTTAATTTTCAGGCTGACTCTATCAGCCACCTGCAAAGCACAACAGATCTGGCTGTGACACAGATGTGCCAAATTCTGCACAGGACGTGGGAAGAGGTTTCAGTTTATGCCAGGAATGAGGAGAAGCAGCACTTCTAATAAATATCTTTAAGGGTACTTAGACTCAGTAGTCACATCAAAACTTCCCCTTTTCTTACGAGGAGATGCCTTGAAGTACGCAGGTGAGCAGTGGTGTCTATCAGTGCTGCAGGCCACGCTCAGCACCTGGGGATTGAAATGAAGCGGACTTTGCAATCCATTATCCATTGCCATCACATTTATATTTTAAAGAATGTAACACAGGGGACAGTATGTCACCATCATGGTGATACCTATAGCTGAAACTGTACAGCATGAAATATCAGTGGGGACAGAATATTTGAGGTGTCATAGCTAACCAAATCCCTTTCAATTCTGAATTACTAGAATATCCACACATTTTAGTGTTACTAGACCTACAAGAAAACTTTGCTTTTCCATTTCAAAATAGGCAGAGCCTTTGCAAAATATCTGTGAGATGAGAAGAGAGATATTTAAAATTACTTTTTTATCTGCTAGACATTGTTACCTATTTTTGAGTGGGTTATTATGATATTAGTAAAAATTCAGATAAAAGAATAGCAATCCACAGAGACCAGATTCAACAGAGACAAGGTCACCTGGGTTTATTTCCTTTGAATTATGTGGTGAATGTCAGAGTAAATCTGAGGAGGCACAAAGACTTGCCAGTAGTGAATCCAATCCATTACAGTTGATACGTTGATCCATGAGGGTCCCCAGTGCTCCTTTACAGCACAAGCAATAAGTTATGTCTGGGACATGGAGGTGGATATAATCTATAGCGAAAGAAGTTATATATATAGTAGCAAGAGAAACCGTGAGTCACAGAGAGGACTAGAATTAATTGACTTGCAGGTCTGGTGTTTTATTGAAGCTTTGTCTGCCCAGCACCTCTGCAGCCTCCGCTCCCAGTGGATCTACCTGCATATCAAACCAGAGCAAGACTTTTGAATCAGAACTTCTTCTGCACCATTTCATTTAACCGTGATCCAGGCAGCACTAATGCAATAATAATTAGAACAGATACAACACTCTAAAGCTGTGTGAAAGCTGTGCAAACATGAATTAATACTTGTAATATCGCAGCAAGTCTGATAGGTAAATAACATTACAGCAGCGGTTCCCTCTACTCCAAGCGCATAGTAGAGCTATTTATGAGCATCGGCTAACCAGAAGAATTTCACAGTTTGATACAAGTCTATTGTGCTGCTTTGGAGAAGCCAATTAAATAGGGGATGAAAGTGCTGGTTTCCCTGGGTGGCTTGGGCTGGCTTCAGGGAAACCAGCACATTTAAGCGGTGTGATTTAGACAAATTTCCCAGGCTGACTAAATGGACCAAATGATCCCTGAAAGTGAAACGTGCTTTGTTCTCCTGTCCGGATTTTCTCTAGTTTATGCCAACGGGAAACCAAGATGCTTATTTTGAATTCAAGGATTTCAGCAAATTCATAGCAAATTATGATCTACTTAGGGTACCATTGCTTTTCTGTCACTAATATCTGTACTCATGGGCTACAGGGATAAAAAATTTCACCCAGGATTATGTTTCTGATATTAGCAACACCATCTGCTATGCAGACAAAAGCTCAAAACATAAATGACTGGCTTTGTTCAGCCTCTTCTGCCTGGCAAACGACCACACAGGCAAAATGAATTTTTGTCACCCCACCTGTCTGTCTACTTATATTATGGAGGCTTTGAAAAGGAAATCATAAGACCTCCCTAAAGCTGACTCTTACAGCAAGAAACCACAGGGCTAGTCAATAGACAAACTTGAAGTCTTTCTAGTTGGTTGTGTAGGATTTTGCAGAAAAGAAATCTTCCCAGTAATTGCTCCCCCTGTTAGATTTGTGCAGTTCTTCATGAGACTGGGATGCGGCAAGGGGGTGCCAGACCCCAGGAGCCAGCCTGTGCTGCTGCAGTACTCGCTCAATGGGGGCCTCACATGGAACCTTCTCCAGGAGTTCCTCTTCAGTAACTCCAGCAATGTGGGACGATACATTGCCCTGGAAATTCCCTTGAAGGCTCGCTCCAGCTCCACTCAGCTTCGCTGGTGGCAACCATCCGAGAATGGACATTTCTACAGTCCCTGGGTAATCGACCAGGTAAGGAATCCTGTGCACTGTTTGTTGATAATACAGCTGTAGACTGTTTTCAGTCTTAATGTTTCCCTTTTGTTGGCATACGTCATTTCAGCAGGTCAAGCAAAAATGCTTTGTATAAAGATATTCCAGAATTATAATAATTAGCAAAATAATAGATTTTATCTTAAAAATATTTTAAATTTAAAAATTAAAATAAAAATAAACAATTACTCTTTGCTAAGCTTGTGTTTTTAACACACAGTTTCCATGCAGGGTACTGAACGCCCATTTTGGAGCTAGGAAAGTCCTTCGTACATGAGTAGAGCCTCAGGTTCACACTGCAGAAGCCCTTACCATGCAACATGCAAGTCTGAGTTTTAAACTTTAAAATCCTTCATTTAAACTCTGTCCAAATATGTAACTGGCTTGGTAGAATGTAATAGAAAAAAAATGCTGAAAAATGTCAGTCTATATCAGTCTTCTAATTTTGAAAACAAAGTTGTTTCCTATTTGAGAATTGCTTCTATAAAGATTATTATGTTTCTTTTTATTACTTGGTATAAACCTCAAGAAACCCCACTAAAGTGATTGCTCTCTAAGTAGTGTTATTGGGCTGTCCAAGTTAAACTTGCTTAAACATATGAATGATTTTTTAAAGGAGTTAGTTCAGGTCCTTAGGAGGAATCCAGAAACTGAACTCCTAGCCACATTTAATGATGTGGTTACAAAATTTTACTTCCCATCCCTCCATTTAAAAATGAAAAAGTCCTCATTCTTTCATTCCTATAACTTCATTGAATATGGTTAATTTTAGTTCAGAACAATCAAAACCCGAATTCAGATAGCAAATGAAAATTAATTCTACCTTGCTTGCTGTTGAGTGGTAAAATGCTGACATCTTACAGTCAATGGCAAAAGAGACTTTTTGCCCAATTCTATCAGCCCATGCAATCTCGTAGGAGTGCACCAGATTACAGCAGAGCTGAGCAGTCAGTAGGAAAAACAACAGTGTAATAACTTTGCTCATACCAACATTTATTTTTGTGAGCAGTTTTAATTCACCCAGGATGGAGTTCACTTCCCTGAACTTCAGCTTTGTATAGCTGAACGGATCTCTTTAGGACTCCTTTGTAGGAAAAAGATATTCCCCTTCCTCATAACCTAAACTCTTTACAAAGTAAATTTGTGTATTTTGGGCCAGCAGACTATATATGCGTCAATCAGTAAATCTCTTCCTCCTCCAGGATGCTATGTCACATGTATGTTTGTGAAGACTTCTAGACATTTTTTCTTTTCAATAAAAATTTCCTTTCCTAATGTTTCAGATTCTTATTGGAGGAAACATCTCTGGCAATACAGTATTAGAAGATGATTTCACCACACTGGATAGCAGAAAGTGGCTGCTCCATCCTGGTGGAACAAAGATGCCAGTCTGTGGCTCTACTGGGGATGCTCTAGTGTTCATTGAGAAAGCCAGCACCCGCTACGTTGTCACCACTGACATCGTTGTCAATGAAGACTCTTTCTTGCAAATAGATTTTGCGGCATCCTGCTCTGTCACAGACTCCTGTTATGGTAATGACCTCTTAGTAATTCCTGCCCTTCCTCTTCCTCTCCTGTACAGCACACTACACTTGTTTTCTGGTTCTATTTTTCATCGTAACGAGAACTGAGAAACAAAAGATAGTTGCATGTTTCTGTTAGGAATTGTAGTATCAGCTTTTTTATTCTAGGTGTCTGAAGCATAAGGTAAACTAAAGTATATTATTCCCTCCGAGCACTTAAGTTAACTGTTCAATTCATTTGAGAAAAAACCTAACAGCTTCTTACTCAAATCCATTTAGCAGTTTATGGTATCCACAGCTTGGGGTTATCTTATGCTTCTAATAATAAGCAGCTGGGTGTTCCCAGCATATATTTCTTGCTTTGTGGTCTTGCATTTTCAGTGAAGTCTCAGTTCAGATCTCACTTGCACGGGTATAATTAAGAGATGATTTATATCAGCATACATCTGACACCAGCTAAGTCAGCATCAACTGCAAAAATGTGTATTGTCCACATGAAATAATAAACATGTGTATATATATGTGTGTATGTAGGAATGTATGCATAGATACATGCATATATATGTGTATATATACACAATGATGCAATTTTTAATTACCTAACTTCTTTTTTTCCATATGATGTGTATTCAGTGCAGAGCATGCTTTTGTATGTGTGTATGTATACGTACACACATACACATATAAATAAAAACATGCTCTACACTCAATACACATCACATGGAAATTAAGAATTGGTGCATTATGTGAATTCTAAGATGTACAAGAAACAAGTCTTCCTAGCTTTTGAATGCTTGATTGTACATCTTAAATTACATTATTTTAGCATAGGGTTTTGGGGTATAGATTTTTTTTATGAGTAGAATATAATATGTTGCAGCATGTAGCATGAGTTAATTCACCGGGTTGTGACTATTCCTCTAGAATTCTGCACAAAAACTGGAAAAAGACTTTACATGAAGTCCCAGGGGTGGCTTCTCTGATTTTGCTGTTCTAAAGTCAATGGAAGTAACATATTTTACTCAAATGCTTAACAAATTTTAAATTTTTTATTTTATTTTATTAAAAAGACTGTGGCATCCTAAGATCACCTCTGCTAAGTTTAAAAGTGTTTTGGCAGTTTATACTGGCAAAGAAGCAGTTCCTTCTTTTTTTGTTTCTTTGTCCACTACACGTACCATTATCTTAACTTAGTATTAAATTAGGCAGGACACTACCTAATCATGCTTCCAGTCATGATGAGCAAAGCATTTCATTTTGGTGATGGAGATTTAACACTAAAAACTCACTTACCCTTGTTTGTATCCACTTGCCCTTGTATTTCTATGGCACTGTCTTCTGTGCTTAGACATCGAGTAGGACTGGTTGGGTGATTAAGGGTCATTCTCTGTGCATGAGGATAGAAGAAATGGGTCTGTAGTAATTAAAAAAGATCACAGATTATCACTCCTGTCACTGCAAACATGTTCCATGTTTTACACAGCCAGAATGCCTGGCAGCTGGAACATATACTTCGAGTTACAATTCTGTGCCTGTTATTATTTACTTTTTAATGGCTGCATAAAAGTTTAACTTGAAGTATTTAGTAAGCTTGACTAACCTTTACTTTTCATAATAAAAGTTTATAAGCCATAAGCATCAAAACAATGAAATTGCTGATTTTTTGCCTAGAAATGAATACATTACTTCAATGTGGCTAGACTGTGTTTGAATGAAAACAAGCTCAATGACTAACAAACTCAATTTAAAATTGTTTATGATGGATAAATACATGTGCTGGCCTGGAGGGGTTGGAAGGGTGACTTAATCATCCTGTGACAGAGCCAAAAGTTTGAATGTAAGTGTTGCTCTGGCTAACACAGTGATCTGAATCTCATCCTTCAGCCTGAAAAACAAAAACAGGTGCTGGTCATGATGCTGCCACATCACTTTCTTGCACACTGCAACCACAGGCCTGACTTAATCCTGGAGACTTAAAGACTTTATCTTTGCAATTGTGGTCCCTTGAGTAAGGTGATGGATGCAGAGGTGTATTGCAATCTTCTCCTGAGCTATATGTGCCCAGCAACATGTAAAGGTTGGGTAGCTTTGTGCTTCTGTCACAAGAGTTTGAAAAGTTTTGAGTGGTTATTTTGTCAGCATAAACTTGTGACTAACGCTCTCTGGGGTTACCAGTTTATTGCAGGCCTATGGATGTAAGGCTCTAAATTAAGTAACTAACCATCTTTCCACCATTAGCTATTGAACTGGAATATTCAGTGGACCTTGGTCTGACCTGGCACCCCATTTTGAGAGACTGTCTTCCCACTAACGTGGAATGCAACAAGTACCATCTCCAGAGGATTCTCATTTCGGACACTTTCAACAAGTGGACCCGGGTTACTCTGCCTCTGCCTCCGTATACTAGGTATCTCCCTCTGGTTTTCTGTAGAATAAATCTAAATGTGTAACTGTGTCTTAAGGCATCATACATTATAGCGTTAAAATAATTGTACCTTGCCATTTTTGTTTGGTCCATGTATATAGCAACAAATAAATATCAGTAAATGAAGCCCCATTCTGCTTTGCATAAAAAATTCCAAAGCTCCTATGTGCATTTACTTTTCTTAGCTATTTAAAGATAGGAAATTCTTGTTCTGTCTTGTCCTGGGGAGGGACAGAGGGAACTTTTTCAAGAATCTCATGTTATCCTCAGTCTCACTGAATTCTGGTTGTTTCAGTGTCTAATTGGACTGGCTGAATCCCTGCTGCACCCTGTGCTTGCTGTTGTTATGAGCTGTCGATTTAAATGTAGCACTTTTCAGGCTTCTTGTTTTTCTGTGCATTCTTTGTGTCTTTTGTGTCTCTCTCACCTTTGATGTTCTCATCATTGTTTTTACTCATGCCCCATTTTCACCTCTTCTTCCTTTTCCTATGTTCTTTTGTCTTTGAGGGAAGAAAAATTGTGGGATTGGTTGGGAGGGTGCAGTGAAAGGAGCTGTTGGGACTGACAGGGCTATTGGGAGTGCTGCCATACTGTTCCCTACGATGCTCTGAAAACTCCTGGATTTTTATTTTGTTTGTCAAAAAGATCCATCTAGGGACAACTGGGTAGTTCAGCCTTCCAGTTTGCATCCTTCTTGATGTGCTTGTTTTGCAGGAATAGCTGTGACTGTTCCCCGCGCAGTCATACCTGATGAAGCTGGCGTAGAGCTAGCCCAAAGTAAAGCCCTGCAAACACAGGTAGCATGGACATCAGGCTCTCTGCACAACCTGGCTCCACAGCTTTGCTCCTGTTGCTGAACCCAACCTCCTCACATACGCATAGGCTGAACTAACTGCGGGCACAGAAGTACCACAGCACCAGCAGAGCCTATGCCTGTTTAAGAAAGGTTGTTGTGAAAGATGCCAGCTAATGCCCATACGAGTTTGGAAACCGAGACCTTTATCTTTTAGCAATTGTACTGAGAGCGCTTATACACTTGCCACACATTTGGAAACTAGTAGTGGAAAAGTCCATGTTCTGTTACCGATCATGTAAGGCACCTAGATTCTTCCCTATCTTCAGTGCAGTGCTTCACATCAAGTAACAGTATTTTTTTAGGACTTGTTCCCAGCATCGTTCTCCTCTTCTTCCTCTTTTGTACTGCTTCACTACACACTGTCTGCAAATTCCATTACCCCAACAGTTCTTGTATAAAGTCTGTGAACCTGTGTTCAGGGGGGGCTTTCTGAGGCTAAATAGGATAAATCAGGACTGGAGCTGATGTTTCAGACCAATTGAATTTGGACCTGAAAGGAACCTACCACCCAAAATAAATTTAGGTTTATAAATAACTTTGATTTTAAGACTGAAAAGTTTTTTGAGCAGTATACGACAAAAGAAGTCTGATGTCCTACAGAGGCAAAGTTCGCTTTTGTGTCCAATCCAATAACTATATTTGTTGGCTCAGGTAATAAGATTTCCCAAAGCTATTAAGATAGGAATTGCATGAGAGAGGTGCAGCTAATAGGCCTTTTAGTCTAGATGCAATATAATTTTTATGCTGCTTTATTTTCAAGCTGTGTAACAGCAGGTGTGTGTCTCTAATTGTTTGTGCCTGTGTGTTTTGGGGATATGCAGGCTACATAGTCAATAGCTTGGCCTATTGCACAGCACCCATCCTTACGTAGCCTTTTAGGGCTTGTGTAGCCCAGGGTGCTATCTAACCTCTGGCCTGTGGAAGGCAACGAACACTCAGTTTTGATCAGACTCAGAGCTGATTTTAAAATGCAAATGCAAATGCAAAGCTTCTCTGGGGAGCATCAGCTCCATAAATTGTTAGTGAAGCACTAAACCTAAAGCAAGCAGTGTAAGATATAGGGCTTGTCTTTATTCCTAAAGGACCTCCTCACAATTTATGCATTTCTTTTAAAAATGCTATTTGGTGAGCAGCTAGACAGCACAGTAGTAGATTTCTCTTTGGATAAACTTGTTATTCATTCACCTCACACAACATGTTTATAAAGAAATAATTCATAGGATAACACTGACCTTACCGTAAAAGGTCTATATTTACACTGAATAAATTTGGGGGATTTTGCTGTTTATTTGTTTTGGTGTTTACAATAATTGTAATTTCGCTTTGAGTTTCAAAAGAAAACAGACTGCACAAAGTTCAATGCTGCCATCTAGTGCTGTACAGCAAAACATGGAGTAGCTTGAATTTAAAATGGTATTTTTGATAAGTTACAGAAATTCATCTACTCACAGCTATTGGAATATAGGTGTCCACTGCTGCGTGACCTGAATAGCTATTAGGTATCCCCTGACTGTTTCATCTAGGTTTTTGTCCTCTATCTTGGGAGCTGAGACACTTAATTCACATATAACTACATCAAAGCAAGGTGTTAGAACAGGGAGCTAAGCCCTCTTTAATGAAAAAAACGAAAATGATTTACTGGAAGGAGCCAGGATCATGCCAAAGACTATTTTTTAACATTTCCAGCCTAGCCCTGGATGGAGGGGAGGGAGGAAACTGCAAAACCAGGGTCATGCTGCACATACACATGCTCTCATCTGTCCCCTGTAGGTTTATAAATGGCAGCAGCCAACTCACTCCTTAGAGTTGCTCTTACTTAAGTGTAGTTGGGAGAATTCATAGAGAAAAGGTTGGGTTAGTTTGTTGACTTGGACAGAAGCAATAGCACTCAGGCTCAGGGTGAAACTTGGAGGATTTGGGTGATTCTGGTTTGATCCAGCTCCCAGCTGTCCCTCAAGTTCGGATTTGTGCTTGTACGTGGTTATGACTGGTCTGAGCTTCCCTTTGGGCATATCACCTTCTTCCTACCCTCTTCTCCACTGCACCAACCACAGCCCACTGCCTTTGCTCTCACTGGTGAGCGCTTTCCCACCTCCCACGCTCTCAGCATGCTACCAAGCACCCATGCTTTGTCCTGCTCTCCAAATGTGGGCACCCTGCTCTTGGCTTTTCAGAGACCTTGTCGTTATGAAGAATCAGCCCTGGGTTGTGCTGGTATCAAATGAATCTTCCAGGAGCAGTCTAGCCTTAAGACTGGCATTTCTTTTCAGTCAAAATAAAGATTAGCTTAGCTAGAATTATTACCTTTCTGTTTTTCTTTCTCTCCCAAAGGTCTCAAGCCACTCGTTTCCGCTGGCACCAGCCTGCTCCTTTCGATAAGCAGCAAACATGGGCAATCGATAACGTCTACATTGGGGATGGCTGCATAGACATGTGCAGCGGCCATGGGAAGTGCACACAAGACAACTGTGTGTAAGTGCCATTTGTGCCCTGTCCTGCCCGATGCTGTAGCGTTTTGCTCCTCCTCTGTCATTTCAATGAACTTGCAGGAAAGGCTTTGATACAATTTTTAAAAGGAAGGTGGATCTTGCTGTTAAAGCAGGGCACTGGGACTACTTGGGAACAGAAATAACAAGAGGAAGGGGTAAGTGTGGGGGTTAGCTCTGCCAGACCTCTGCCTGTTTGTACGTCAAATGTGTGGGCCGTGCTGCCAGTCCTTTCCTCAGCGGCAGCGTATCACCTCTGCTGCTGCCTATGCTGTATCTTGGCTCCCCTCCCACTAGGTAGTGAGCAAGGACCCCTTGAGTTTGCATACCCTTTTAGGAACGCACAGCCCTGGAGCTTCCCAGAAGATGTCACCCTTATTCCCAAGGGGTTTCACGCCATGTCTCCCTGCCCTAATCCTGGCCCTGGGTGCAGAAGACCTGGGCTGGAGGTAAGACACGTCCACTAAGCAGAATACACACCAGTTCTTCACAAGGCCAGATTTTGCCTTGGGGCTGGTGTTGGCTTGATGGCCTAACGCAGTGCCTCTGCTCCATGGTAGGGTTTGCCAGTGGAGCAAACCGGCTTGATCCTCAGACTGTTTAACAGCCCACACAGAGCCCTGCAAAGCTAACAAACAACAACCAGATCCCCCCAGATTTATCTGTCTGGCAACAGAGAAATACCTTCCAGATGGATGTATTGCTTTTTTCCAGCCACAAATGGCAACAGAAATGGGAGAATTGTTGTACAATTGTGCTGTGACTGTGTTTGCTAGAAATACATTCCGCTGCAGAATAGACATATTATTGTGTTGTCCTCTCTCCTGACAGCACTGAAGTACCAAGGCTTAATCTCCCTGGTGAAATCTGCATAGTAGCAGAACACATTTCCATGCTGTTATCCAATCTTTGACACATTATAAGAAGGTTTTTCAGAGAAAAAAAAGGGGGACTATATAATGAAATAACAGGAAAGTACCCATCCACTAACAGTTTAAAGAAACTTAAAATCTAACATGAGCAGGACATTCTCAGGCTTTGCACATTCTCTTAGGTTTATCTCTCCAAGTACAATGTATTTGACTGATTTTCCTCTGTGCCGGAGTGTAGTCTGTATTAGCAGCTAGAATGAGACATAATACTAGCCTTCCTAAAGGCATTTTTTTCATGTTAACTACAAAAAGTGGCAGATGTTTGAAACCCCCATACACCAGTTGTGTGCTAGCAAATGATGCAGACAGCCTCTACGCGGAGTAAGATGGCACCTTAATGTGGAATAACACGGCACTGATTAAACCTCTGTGCAGAGCTTTTGCCAGCTGAATTTTGCATTTGCTTTCCTCTGCAGCTGCGATGAGCACTGGGGTGGGCTGTACTGTGACGAGCCAGAGACCCCCCTTCCGACACAACTGAAAGATAACTTCAACCGCTCGCCATCTAACCAGAACTGGCTGACAGTGAATGGGGGCAAACTGAGCACGGTCTGCGGCGCTGTAGCCTCTGGGATGGCTCTTCACTTCAGCGGGGTGTGTGTTCAGCACAGGGGCCAGCTGGCTCCATTCGACAGTATAAATGGGACTGATTTAAAAAGTTAAATAAATAGGAAGGTGTTAAAAAATATCAGCATAACATATTAAACACATAACATACAAAAAACCCCTTATATTCTTTTCCCAGCTTAAGGTCAAAGTCAGACAGGTCCTACAGACTAGGGCCAGCCAGAAACACTCCAGGAAAGCAGATACCATGTTCCTGCTGCAGCCAGGAAAATGAGATATAGCATGTGTGCCGCCTCAAAAGAGCTGTGGAGGGGCCTTTGGAGGTGGAGCTGATAGACTAAAGCACAGTCCAAATATGTAGACACTCAATTCCACTCACTCATAATAGGCTCCTGATAGCATTTAGAACTTCCAGAGACAAGACTTTGGTGCAGCTTCTAATCAGACCACAGAGGTAAATTAATAACTAAGTATTTGCATGTGTATAACTTGCATTGGTCATTGAAAATACATCCCTGTGTAGCCTCATTCTTCAGATACTTCATTGTTGGGGTTTTTTTCCCAGAAAAGTAAGCTGAGTAAGCTCAGAGTAAAATTTCCTGGTTTAGCTGCATACATAGGTATTTAACCCAGACTGCTGCTGAACTACAGTTTGCTTACAGATAACCTTGTGATTATAAAAATGACAGAATAGTATTTTATAAACATGCAAAACATATCCTTGTAGATCAGCTCCATGCAAATATATTACTAGGTTCAAACTGATGCAAGTTTTCAAAATAAACTGACAGAAGTATTACATTTCCACTTCCTTCCAGTAGGACTAAGTAGGTACCACTAACTAATAGACTAAGCAACATGAAATATGTAAGGGATTATGGAAAAACAAATTATTAAAACTGCTGTGCCATTTGATGCTTTGCATAAATTGAGTCATTAGCACATAATCAGTGATTCATTAATTCTGCCTGGAAAACCTTATATTTTACACCAGGGGCATGGATTTTTATAACTCTTGTATTCAGAAGAAAGGTGAATACCATTCTTGATACTGAATGTTGTAAAGCTGTAGGTACAAGTAGCAACATGTATGAATACACAACAGGAATTTTTAAATTGCAACGCAACTGAAATTATGTCCTCAGGGAAGAACATTTATTGTTCTGTTGTAGCTTTACCTTTTTTATAATTAGTATAATTTTGTACAATTTTGAAAGTTCTACAATGTGAAGTTAAATTAACAGTGACTGCATAGTCTAATACTTTGTTGTGTTTGTAAGTTTTGCCAGCCAACGTATTTTTTCATCACTTTTAAGGGCTGCAGCCGTATGTTAGTTACAGTGGATTTGAACCTCACCAGTGCAGAATTCATCCAGTTTTATTTCATGTATGGATGTCTGATAACTCCTAATAACCGCAACCAAGGAGTGCTGCTGGAGTATTCTGTGAATGGTGGAATCACCTGGAGCCTCTTAATGGAAATTTTCTATGATCAATTCAGCAAGCCTGGGTTTGTAGATACCTTCTTCTGGCTATAACATTTCCTGTACTAAAGTAAGGTGGTCTTAAATGTTTCTTAAGAACCTGTGGGACATATTACTGCTGTCGTTTGGATGTCATATCTTTTAAGAGTTTAGCCTGCCCAGTCCTGCAAGCGTTTATGAATGGCCTTAGCACATGTGCTTGAGCATCATCAGCATTTGTGCAGCTGCTAGGCCAGAAATACAAGGGTAGTAAGGAGTCTGTAGCAGTCTAGTAGATTCGTAAAGGGTTGCAGGAAGACAAATTAATAGCTACTGTAATAATACCCATGCTGTTCTTTAAGATACTTTCATTTACAATCTAGTTTCTTACTGACAAGAGCAGAAATTCATTGCTTGAACTAGTTAGAAAATGGTGTGGAGAGGAGAAAATTAATTCCTGCAGATATCCATCAAAAGGACGGATACACTGAAGATCTATTTTCAGATATTCATGAGATTCAGATCATGCATACGTATGGTGGACCTTTTCCTCACTGTCTAATCTAATAGACTCATAGAAAATGGGGCTGGGAGGGACCCCTTATTTGTTATTTCATTTGGACACACCAATAAATCACTAGCACTTTAACTGGACAAGAGATTTAAGTGTGCTATCATCTACCGTTGGAATGGAAATAAGAAAACGGTACTCAAACAGCAGATAGCTGAATGGCTCCAGGTTGAAAATAGCAATCTTAATTTTACTTCAGCATTCTCCTTCTTAACATTTCCCTTAAGACCTTATGGTCATACCCCACTTGCTAATCTAGACCATTGCATTTGGTCCCATAAGCAGAGTTGGAGCACACAACGTTGCTCAAACCATGTCACAGTGGCTGCTGACCCTTCCCACCTCACTCTGAGACCCTGTCCCAGGGATGACATTGGGAGTAATAGGGAAGGTTTTTGTTTCAGCCGTCTCCTGTAGGGGAACATAGGCTAGATCACCCAGTCTTTTCCTTCTTTCCCAGCTTCCACATAGTCTAGGAAACAATGGGAGTGGACCTGGTCAAAGCACCCAGCACAGAGCACTGGGAAGTGTCTTCCTCCTGTGGCTTTCTTACAACTAAATTCCACTTTTTATTTCAGCTTTGTGAACATCCTCCTTCCCTACGATGCCAAAACCATTGGGACACGCTTCCGCTGGTGGCAGCCTAAACACGATGGCCTGGACCAGAACGACTGGGCTATTGACAATGTGTTGATCTCCGGCTCAGCTGACCAGAGGACGGTGATGCTTGACACCTTCAGCAGTGCTCCCCTGCCACAGCATGAGCGCTCCCCTGCCGATGCAGGGCCCACTGGGAGGATCGCCTTCGACATCTTCATGGAAGACAAAACCACAGGTAAAGATTTTACATGGATCTGAATTAAAAAGCAAGAAGTCAGTCCAGCGATTTCCAAATCTTGCTGAGCCTCTGAATCTTTGTCTTACTGACACAGATACCACAGACAATTCCAACGCTTATAGGCATCTCGTAATTTGTTTCTAGTTCACAAAATGCAAAATTAAAAGATGTAATTAACTCTTCTTTTTTTACTGCATGGATTTATTTAGAAATTAATTTATTTTCAAAAAAAGAAAAAAGGATTTTAAGGTGCCAGGTTATGCTAAGCAAGTTCCTTAACCTGAATATCTGTTTTCTGTTTCCTAACTTTTTAAACATTCTTTGGGGAAGTTACATTTTAAAACTAAATTTTGTAGAGCATGTATTTCTGGATGTTTACAAGGCTTAACAGCTAACAGTGGTGGGGTACCATTTGTGCAGACATATAGGCAACACCCATTAAGAAGTTCTCCCATGATGTCCAATGTAACAGAAGTTTATGTTTTGAGTAAGTCTTAGATCCTTGCTTCTTGAACTTTAAAAAATAATGCTATAATTCTTATGTAAGAGAGTAGTAAGAGGTGCTTTGAGTAATAAATGTGATAAATGTAATAAATATGCACATGGGAAAGATGGAGTACCGACATTCTCAGGAGTAATATTAAATAATTTTCATGTAGGCTGAAAAATAAAGCTATGAATCACCGTTAGTGGTTAACACTACTTTCTGTTCTCTTTAATTTATATCGTCATTGTATATTACTGACACTGCCATTTATTTTCAAGTGAATGAACACTGGTTATTCCATGATGATTGCTCAATTGAGAGATTTTGCGATTCTCCTGATGGTGTCATGATCTGTGGGAGCCACGATGGCAGAGAGGTCTATGCAGTCACCCATGACCTGACACCTACAGAAGGCTGGATTATGCAGTTCAAGGTAAAAGCTCTGTCTGCAATATCATTGTTCAAAAATACTTTTTGCTCCAGGTCTAAGAAGATTTTGCAGGCTGTAGGATGATGCATAAGCCTATGCACGAGCCATTCTCTGCAGGGAAATTGTTAGGCCATCCTCATTTTTCTCACCTGCTCTGCGTTGGTCAGCTTTAATACCACAGGCTGTCCTCAGAGGTGACGCACACAGCAGTTGTGTGGAAATCATGTAATAAGAATATTACATGTATACAAGGTGCCTGTTTTGTAACAGCTGCTTGGTAAAGGAAAAGCAGCTCCAATGTAGCCCACACCGCTCCTATGCTGTCATGCATTCACATCAAACCTGCACCCAAACTGCCCTTCATACACTGCTTTACCTACATTAAAGTAATGACCCAGCAATATATGGAAGATCCCTTTCCACATCTCTCCCATAAAGACAATCCCCCTAACATAACCAAGCTGACTGGCCTCCTGTGGAATACTCAAATCTTACGTTGCGTGGGAAGGGAGATTAACTTTATTAGTTAAGGGTACTGGGGTATAAGCCACAAGTGTCAAAACCTGGAAATCCAGAAATGTGAGCTAACTAGGAGAAAATGAAACTCAGAATATGGTGCCTATTCTCAGTCTTGGGAATATTGATGAGATCTGCAGATGACTGGTACCATATCAGCACTGCTACTGCCATCACTTCAGGCAAAATTCTGCACTCAGTTTTCAGGTCCAGATATCTTTCTAAACTCTAGCCACCACCACAATTAATTCTATTTTGCTTACACTGTCTTTTTTATTAGGTTTCTGTTGGATGTAAAACCTCAGAAAAACTTGCACAAAATCAGGTCCATGTGCAGTATTCCACTGACTTTGGTGTTAGCTGGAGTTACTTGGTACCTCAGTGTTTACCAGCTGACCCAAAATGTTCTGGGAGCGTTTCACAGCCATCTGTCTTCTTTCCCACAAAAGGATGGAAAAGAGTAACGTACGCACTGCCTGAAAACCTTGTCGGGAAGTAAGTATGAATTCGCTACCCATTTTGTCTTAGTTTCAGTACCTTCTGAAAAACACAACGGGATACATCTGCCTATTCATTCTCTTGCAAGGAAGGTGCAGACTAGTGGCATTCACGCTCATTATGTATGCTGCATAATTTTATTTCCTATCAATCAGGATTGACCACGACTCTTGGTCTGAGCAACCGGCAAAGTTATCCTTGCTTCTCTGTAGCTTGCTCTGGTACAGCCTGTTATGTTTCGTTCAGGCAGCTGCAGTCAATTAGAGAGCAGATCTATGACCTTACTGAGTAGAAAAGTTAGTAGTAGCTAGTAGTTAGTAGTTAGCAGTTAGCAGTAGCCCACACACATGCAAACCATTTGTCTTTTTCTGCAAAATTAAAATCTCTTATATTCTTTAAATAATCTGTTCAGGAAGTGTAACCAAAATTGAAATTCTCTGGCAAGAAACCAGAATAGCTTTTTCCAGCTTCAGCAGTGTCTGGAATCCATCCATGTAGCATAGGTAGTACATGTGTGAAGAAAAATATATGGATGTATAAAATCAGTTTCAACAGACACTGCCAGATATTACTTGTGGAACTTTGGAGGATAGTACAGTCATAAGTATATTGTGTTTCATCCACCTTTTTTTCAATTGAGCCGAGTTGTTTTATACACATGTCTGTTCTTCTTCATTCCTTTATATCCAGTCCTGTGAGGTTTCGGTTCTACCAGAAATACTCAGATATGCAGTGGGCCATCGATAATTTCTATCTGGGCCCTGGTTGTCTGGAAAACTGCAGAGGTCATGGGGACTGCCTGAATGAGCAATGCATCTGCGACCCTGGGTATTCAGGTCCAAACTGCTATCTGACCCAAACATTGAAGGTAATTTTACCGCGTATTTTAAAGAGTGAATTTTGCCGTGTGTTTGGCTGAGAGAGAGAAGAGAGATGTCAAACCCACTGGAAACTGAGCTTTGATTCCTGTCAGCCTGAAAATACTGAAATCCATTTTCAATGCTTTTATTGTTTTTTAACAAAACTTATCACTGCAGTATCTAATAATGGGTTTGTTCCTTTGCAAATAACACTGCCCAAAAAAAGCTGTGATTAAGTTCACTGTTCATCCTTAGATCATCATTATACGATCTAAATCACCCTTGCATATATGATTATATTTGATCAAGACCTGTAGAAGGATTTTCTTTATCATGAAAGAGCTTACTGAAGTAGAGGATACGAGAAAATAGCATGAAATTACATAAAATTAATTCACCTACCTGTTAGTGTTACCCTGAAACAAGTGAGTGAAATTTAGTTAGATGTTGCTAATTTAAAAGTTAACATATTTTTAAAATTTAACATATTTAGAAAACAATATGAAGGAACCGCAAGTAAGTTTAAAATGCAATGTTTACCATCTCATTTTTTCTACATCAGGTAAGAACAGCACAGGTACGTGCTCCACAGAAACAACAGGTTAAGCAGCATTCTGTCTAAAGAGAATATAACTGTTTAACTTTTCAGTTATGTCATTTGAATTGTTGTGACCTTCTGTTTTTCATTTGAGATACTAATCACATGAACAAATATCATCATCTGTTCGCAACTTTTAATTAGTAATGTATTCTTCGCATTAAGGACATTTGGGATAAAATCCTAGCAAATTTAGGGGCGTTTTACTACTGTCTCCTTAAGGCCAGGATTTCACTCATGGCATTGCTTTTACTGCACACCTGGAGGTAAGTGGAAATCACAGATATATCCTACATAGCTTTCACTGCAAATATTTGTGCAGACAGTTGCGTAAATGCATATTCGCTACAATAACCCTAAAATTTCATTGTGGTACTGGTTTTGCTGGGGAAAAATATAGAACAGCAATTTCTCCCATACATACTAGATATATACTGGAGTGGTGTTACTTAGTCTGAAATAACTATGGTTACGAATTAGACCCATTGTGGTGGGTTGGACCTGTCTGGGTGCCCAGTGCCCACCACAGCTGCTGTCACTGCCCTCCCTAGCCGGGCTACCAAAACCTTGCCGTGCAAACCCAATACGCCCATTCATTTGCACATGCAAATTTTAGTGTGCTGGATTACCTCCCAAGTATGTTAAAATCTTGCCCTAACATATTCTCACATTCAGCCAATTCAGTTCAAGTGGCTAAATGTTCAGCCAAAAGGGATTATGTTCAGTCACCTGTAAAAAAATTTTTACAGCGTTAAAACACGCTGAAGTTCAAACATGTTTAAGTCAGTTCCAGTTGTGGTCGCCACAAAGGGTTAAGATCATAATTTCCTGTGCTTTACTTACAGACTTTCCTGAAAGAGCGCTTTGACAATGAAGAAATCAAGCCAGATTTATGGATGTCCTTAGAGGGAGGAAATACCTGTACCGAGTGTGGGATTCTCGCAGAAGACACAACCCTGTATTTTGGAGGTGCAACTGTGAGGCAGGCTGTCACTCAAGATCTAGACCTGCGGGGGGCAAAGTAGGTCTCATTTCCCTGTCATTTTGATGTAGAACTCTGTTAAACGCTGACAAAGCAGCAGATGACATAGCTTGTGGCTCAGGGAATTCCTAGGCCACCACGAGCATAGCACTACCTCAGACAGGCGCTAATGAGATTGTGATTCTCGAGGCACTAACACTTTCAGCTGAGTCACGGAGAGCGCAGATCACCCTCGCACAGTGGAAAGAGTCTGTCATGTCCAGGTGAAGCAGCAGGTCCCCTTCCCCAGGAATATCCTTGAGTCAGCAACGCCTGTCTTGCAAAGAGGCGAGATAGCACAGTTCCCTGAGCATTACTGCCTCTACCCCGGGAGGCACCAGCCGTGTCTCCCGTTTTGTTCAAAACATAACCTCTGCTGGTTTTCTTCTCTTGGGTGCCCGTACAAGACCCA
Organism: Falco cherrug; assembly: GCF_023634085.1. NCBI lineage: Eukaryota > Metazoa > Chordata > Aves > Falconiformes > Falconidae > Falco > Falco cherrug. The sequence goes on along the minus strand of NC_073701.1, from coordinate 75,897,292 downwards.
CTCCATTCACCTGCTGTGGAAAAGGATGGCTTAACTGAAGAGCAATGGAATTATGTCAGTTTAGATAAGCTAAGGACGTGGCATAGAAGACAAATTCAGCATCATTTCCCTTGACTGTATGGCTTCAATGAGGACACATACTCTCACTTCCATGATTCAGCAAGAATTCAGAGTCACACAACCTTTCAGGAAGGAAGGGGCCTCAGGGAGTCCCTAGACCAGCCTCATGTTCAAAGCCAGGTCAACACTGAATTTGGAACAGGTTGCTCAGGGCTTTGTCCTGTTTGGCCTTGAGAAACCTCCAAGGACAGAGATCCCACAGTCTCTCTGGACAGCTTGTTCCAGTGTTGAGTTACCTCACAGTGATTTATTTATTTTTCCCCCTGTTATATCCAGTCAAAACCTCCCCTTTTTTGATATATGACCACTGCCTCCCAGTCCCCGCCATCTTCTCCAGGCTGAACCAGCCATGGTCCCTCAGCCTCTTCTAACAGGGCACTTGCTCCAGCCCCAACTATTTCAGTGGCCTCCACTGACCTTGCCTTAATTTATCAGCTTCTTTTCTGTCCTTCACTGATACAAGGGCACCTTGTTAACTCATGCTGAGCTCCCTTTCCACTTGGAGTCCCAGGGAACTGTTAGCCAGGTGGCTCCCAGCCAGTCAGTCCCCAGCCTGCTGCAAGGGGTTAGTCCCTCCCAGGGGCAGGACTTTGCTGAATTTCATGAGGTTCCCATGAGAATTACTAGGCAATTCTTTTGAAAACCTCTGTTCTCTTTGTACGTCGATGTTACTTGCTTAAAAATGCTGGCGTTTTGATCGTTTTCAGCACATCTGCTAAAAGAAAGCAAACTTCTCAATTTGTGCAGATCTCACAAATGTAAATTTACACATTTACTCTTAGGTTTCTACAGTACTGGGGGAGAATTGGGAGTGAAAACAACATGACAACATGTCACAGACCAACTTGCAGAAAGGAGGGAGTGCTGCTAGACTATTCCATTGATGGAGGCAAGTACATCCTGCAGTTTCAGCTAAGCTACAGCCTTGTTCTTTTCAGCTAACCTGCAGCACCATGAGTATCTGAGAAGTTGTCCGAGAGATCCAAAATACTAAGATAATTTTTCATTGTCAAGTTATTTTGTCCTTGTAAAGTTTTTTCCCCCATCTACAATTTCCATCTATTGTTCAGGAGTTTTCCATGAAAACCTATTGCCTGATTTCAGTCATTAGTGGCTCCAGCCAGTTTGATTCCTTTATACGATTACAAGATTTCTCTTGCAATGGATAACAGTGGCCAAATACCCTTGGAAGTTAAGACTTGTCTATTAGAAGACTATCGCTATCACTTTTTACTTCCTATTATCTTCCTTTAATCTTATAGAAGAGTCTACCCCGCACTTGTTTTTATTACTAAACCTGCATCTTTCATTCTAGGAATATCCTGGACTTTGCTTCACGAGATGGATTACCAAAAATACATCTCAGTCAGGCATGACTACATCCTCCTCCCTGAACATGCCTTGACCAATACAACTCGCTTGCGCTGGTGGCAGCCTTTTACCATCAGCAATGGGATCGTGGTTTCAGGCCCTGACCGGGCACAGTGGGCGCTGGATAACATCCTGATCGGAGGAGCAGAGATCAACCCTAGCCAGCTGGTAGATACATTTGATGACGGTAAGACAGGCTGTGACAGCTAATCTGTTGTCTGGCATGATCTTATCTGAAATTAGCCCTGTGAGCTTGCAAGCAGACTTTTTAACTCTGCAAATTTTTTATTTTGTAGACTAATGCTGTTTATATGCTATTCTTCATGCTAGTAATACAGGTGTATAAATACATATATACATGTATACTCAGATATGTACGTGTGTAAATATATATATATGTATATACCTATAAGAAAGGCAAAATTTTTTATTCCAACCCATTTCATTTAAATTCCTAACAGTAAACTTTTATTTAATCTTATTTTTTTAAAGTGCCATTATTTAAACATTTTAATTACCTTACTGTGTGTCACGACAGATAGCATACATTTAGTGTTTATATCACTGAAGTACTCTTTCTAGTGATTTTTTTGGTTCATTACTAAGCCTTGGTGTTTACCGAGACAATGCAGTAATTGTATTTAATTCATCTTAACAGAAGGCAGCTCGCATGAAGAAAACTGGAGTTTTTACCCTAACGCAGTCAGGACTGCAGGGTTCTGTGGAAATCCATCATTTCATCTCTACTGGCCAAATAAGAAAAAGGACAAAACGCACAACATCCTGTCCTCCAGGGAGCTCATTATACAGCCAGGATACATGATGCAGTTTAAAGTAAGAAATGTTCTCTCTCTCTCCAAAGTGAAGTAGGCAATGAAAAATCATCTAATGTGTCTCCAGAAATCATTCTTCTTCCAATAGGATGCCAAATTGGATGAATAATTAATAATGACTTTTTACTAGAATTTAAAGGAACTTCTGAAGTGTAGGTAATGGGAACCAGAAAGGTTGCATGTATGTTAAATGTCAAACTATTCTGAATGTCTGTATGCTTTGGGGGTTACTGAAAGCAATTGGAAGTCTAATCCCTTTTTCCTGGAATTACTGTATCATCAGATACAGTAGGAACTATTTTCTAAGGTGAGAACACACAGCATGCAGAATACGCCATTTTCCCCTCACCCGTGAATAACCAGAAAAGGTGAGGTAGACACAGGCTGGAGAAGAGCGGTATATGGAAAATGAAAAAGTGCTGGAGTAGAAGCACCCCTTCTACTTATTTGTGTCATGGCAAATGACCTAAATAATCAGAGAAAAATTTCTGAATATTTTGTTTTAAGGTAAAAATCTGCACAGGGCCAAAGGCAACACATGGTTGTTGTCCAGAAATGTTCTAGGCCCTTCCCCAAACACCATGTTTTAAATAAATGAGCAACTAATATGAAAAAAGGGTTATCAAAATAGTCATCCATTTTCTTGTTACGGTTTTTTTTTTCTTCTTGCTTTTCTGTTTGACAAGACAGTTCCAGAATTTTCCGTCTTCCACTAATCAATATTTTCACCTTTTCTCAACATCATTGCCTGTTTTATATTGACTGTCCAGTCCCACTAAGGCACTGCTTCCCCCACTCACACAGCATGCCTGCTTCAAAGAAATTATATAAAAGAGGAGCCTGACATGCTTTCTACTACTAAATGCCAAGACCCCCTGAGGGTGCTTGTTTTACCCAGCCTATCATCTTTTTCCTGTTTTAAGACCAAAATTATGTTAACCCATCAGCACTTAATAGTTCATACTACTAAACCCTTGTTGCAAAGTTTTCATCTCCTTACTCTCTCCTCTTTTTCCTCACCAGTCACAGCAAAGATTTTCTTTCTAAACTAAGAACTCAGCTCTAGTGCATGGCTGACATTTGGTTTTGAAGCTCTAAAAATTTAGCTTTTTGTTATCCATTCAGTACTATACATTGGGTATTGGAATCTTTCCACCCTAATATGACACAAATATGTTTATTGTTTTAAATATTCAGAGTAATTCTGTTCTTAAACTGGATTGACTTGAAGTTTATATCCACATGTTTAGCATAAGGAATTATAAATCTCTCAGGTAATTCATGTTTATCATAGTGAATTATAAATCTCACAGGTAATTAATACATAGTTAGATATTTCACTTTCTGAAATGCCAAGGAGCTACCATATCTTTGTGGTTCCGACACAATGTTTGTTTAGATATTTAATTTGAACTTTAGGAACATAGTGTTAGGATTCTGCAGCGATGAAGCAAAATTAAATCAGTAAAAGCAGTATCTGAAGTACTGTGTCTTTTGTTTTCCATCCACTTTTGATGGATTGTGTCTAAGATCTAAGTTGGCAATCTTTTTTCTACACCCCATAAAGAAAAAAAGGAGAACAAGACTTCATTATATATCACATGAAATGTCTACCAGACTTGTTATAGCAGCCAATTTCATTTGTGCTATAGATCGTGGTTGGCTGTGAGGCAACTTCTTGTGGGGACCTCCACTCTGTGATGCTGGAGTATACGAAGGATGCCAGGTAAATGACAGCAGAACACATAGATGTAAAAAAAAATAATAAAAAAATCGTATGATATTAAAACCCTAGAGAGCTTTTCCTTATTAAAGCAATTACTTTGCTGTTCATCTGGTAACAGGATCTGGAAAAAGCTTGTGTGTAAGCACTGGGATTTGTCTACATAACTCCCATAAATTCTCTTTATTATTTATCCCACATGTTGACAGATTCATGACATCAAGCTTGCAGTTACAGTTGTGAGCGTGCTCCAATTAAAAATGTGCTTGCAGAAAACCACATTCACAGGAAACTGTTGTTTTAGTATGATACAGGACTATGTATTTAGGACCAAGCTGTAATGAAGGGGGAGTTACTTAACTCCAAATCAGTCTTTAACTAGCAAACAATTAATAACACTGTCTCCTATGCTGTAGTATATTAGTGCATTATAATTTGTAAAAGCAACAGTATATTCTGTGCTCAAGTGACTGTGGGTGAACATGGAGCAAAATCTGTCAGGACTCTTCTGAACACTTAAGAGACAGACTAAGGAGCAAACTCCTAAATAAATTATTCTGTCATGCCTGCCCAGAGGAGCTCTGGGTTAGACTCTGCTGTATGTACCACCCCCAAGGGTTTCACAGCACCCAAACGTGGTCCTGGAAGGTCCACCCTGGCTGCACCAGTGCTTCAGCCTCTCACCTCTTGTCTATTTGTGGCTACATAGCATGGAAACTATTGGCGACAATCTCTTGGGCTAGTTTAGTAACACAGGCAGTGTAACAGATCCTCGGAAATCACCTGTTTCCCTTTCATTTTCCTTTCAGTTGTTCTAAAACATTTTTTTCTGTTTCTTACAGGACAGACTCATGGCAGCTTGTCCAGACACACTGTCTTCCTTCCTCATCTAACAGCATTGGCTGCTCCCCATTTCAATTCCATGAAGCTACCATCTATAACTCTGTCAACAGCTCCGCGTGGAGAAGAATAACGATCCAGCTGCCTGATCATGTCTCATCCAGGTAGGTTTCTGAAAGGTCAGTTCACTGTGGACCTATAAAATGTCAGCTTTCTTGCTGGCACTGTTCACTTCGAACAACTGGTGAATTAAAAATGCTCCTTTATTGCTGGTTTTAGAGCTGATACATAATGAATGTTTTTCAGGAGTCTTCTTATTAATACAAATGGCTACTGCCAGTGATGAATCAGCCATTCAGAGTGGGTCTTTGCAGTTACTGAAAACATAGCCCCTTCATACGACATTTTTCATTACATCTGCTGCTGGCGTATTTGAACATCACTGTACAGATGTGTTTAATTGCTAGGTATCATAATACGACGTTCGGATTTTTATATTTGCAGTGCAACACAGTTCAGGTGGATTCAGAAGGGAGAAGAACTAGAGAAACAAAGCTGGGCAATTGACCATGTGTACATTGGAGAAGCGTGCCCTAAGCTCTGCAGTGGCCACGGATATTGCACAACTGGAGCCATTTGCATTTGTGATGAAGGATACCAAGGTTTAATTTCTTCGATTTATTTCTTATACATCTGCTACAGTCTAATCTAGCTCAAAATTAAAGAGAGAGTGATGTATCATGTCTAAATTCATCACTGGGATGCTTGAGTAACAAATTCTAAATTAATAATTTGACAGAGCTGCAAATAAATGGCTTCCACCCTTCCAAGGGTGGAAATGGCACTCCTTCCAAGGGTGCACCCGCTCTCAGGGGATGTGTACATGGGATCCAGGTGCTGGTGACTGCCACCTGTAAGGGACCCTGTTGTGTGCCCACCAGGACAGAGTGTTCTGCTGTAATCCTTCAACGCAGCTAAGCACATGCCTAATGGTACCTGAGTGCCCTTGATAAATTGTAAGTGCTAAGTGGGAGTGAAGCCAGTGTTTAATGTCTTCCAGGGGAGAGTCTCACAACTTTGTAAGATTGGATCCCTGCCCTGTTTTAGATGCATTTCCCTTCAACTGGCAGTTTGAGGTTTCTCATATTACCATCAGTGTAAAACCAGAGAAAGTGTATTGCAGTTCTTGAAGTTATACAGCTGTAAAAAATAAGACTCACAGCCTCCATTTTCTAAAATGAAGCTGCGCAGCAATGTGCACAATATTAATGGATCTGCTAAAATATATTCAGCCTGTAGTCACACTGTATATTGGGACACAAACTTGAATGGAATTACAATGAACTGTAACTCAATTTTCTCAATTCTTTCAATTTTTGTGTGTTTTATAACATCCCTGTGTCGTTTCTAGGTGACGACTGCTCTGTTTTTAGCCATGATCTCCCCAGTTACATTAAAGATAATTTTGAATCTGAAAGAGTCACTGAAATAAACTGGGAAACCATTCAGGGGGGAGTGATAGGGAATGGATGTGGACAGCTGGCACCCTATGCCCACGGAGATTCGCTCTATTTTAATGGATGTCAAATACGACAAGCTGTGACGAAGCCTCTGGATCTCACCCGAGCAAGGTAATACTTTGAGCCTAAAATGCTCTTTTAGCAGCTCATGAGAAAGGAAACTGTTCATATGTATGCGCAGCCATGTGGACCAGTACTGGTGAGGATGGACTGACCTGGCTGTACCATGCAGTCAGATGTGGCTGGCAGATAGACGTTAGGGTTGGCAAAACACTTTGTGACTTCCATTTGGGAGATGGAGAGTGAGGAGGATGCCCAACAGAACACCGTCTAGTAAGCCAGCACTGACAATGAAGCCGCTGGCAAAGACTGGACACCGAACTGTCTGGAACGGTGCCTCATCTGATGAGACAAATCCCATGTTTGTACGTGCCTCCGCGACCGTTATGACTAAAGATGCTATTAGCAATTACGGATTCATTTTCCTGTTTCAGTCGTCAAACAGAATTATATTCACCTGGCAATGAACAGGAGTATCTTTTTCATCTGTTGAGGCTCTTTGTCCATGGATAAACAAATGCAGCTAGGCTGTGCTGGCTCTTAACAGAGTAACAGCTTTCTGGACTGGTTTGTATTTTAGTTGTCTAAAGCGAGATTAGAAACAGGAGGAACTGGCAAATGGGTGAGATATAAATTAGGCTCTTCCTTTCTTATTTGAACACCTAGGTAGAGTATGATAAATCTTTTAAGCACTTTATAACATTCAACCTTTATTTGCCCTTTTTTAGCTTTTCATACACTCATTTGCATGTTTATATTGTTTATGTATCTCATTTCTGTGCAGATACATAGTAAAATTGAATCTATTGCCTCCAACTATACAGCAATATGTTATACATAGTAAACTATTACTTTGAAAGGGGAGTTGTGTTTTAGAGATGTGAGAACAGTTTATTTTGCATTTTAAAAGTAATGATTCTTGAGGATGCTCGAAGTTTTAATAAGGTAACTGCAATAAAGCTGGAAATGCTGTTGTTCCTCTTTGAATATTTTTTGCATATTGAAAATACCTTTTCTCTCTGTTTTACAGCAAAATCATGTTTGTTTTGCAAATTGGAAGTATTTCACAAACAGACAGTTGCAATACCAATCTGAGTGATCCTAACACTGTAGACAAGGCAGTGCTCCTCCAGTACAGTGTAAATAATGGAATTACATGGCAAGTAATTGCACAGCATCAGCCAAAGGACTTTATACAAGCCCAAAGAGTGTCTTATAATGTTCCCCTGTGAGTACTCAGTCACATTTCATTACCTCTAAGTGCATGAGATATATTTCTGCTAAGAAAGACTCTATCTTTGCATCCCTGTGCAAGAAAAAAGGTTGATGAGAGGATAAACAAAGAAGAAAACTTAAGGGAAGGCCTATTAAGAAATTCCAGTCTAGTGTTTATTAATATACTTGAAAGAAAAACCAAATACTTCTTCTAAAGATAAGGGGGGTGGGGGGTGGAATTCTTCCTTACCTTGTGCTTTTTTCACCATTAAATGTTTTGCACTTAGGATGTCTTGATGTTCAGGGATGTAGAAATAACATTTTGACTTTGCTCTCCGTTCCCGTTGGGAGGGTAGATAAGGGATGTGCAAAACACCAGTAGTCTGGAGCTCTCACAGGGTGTTCCTTTTCTGATGACAGGGAGGCACGCATGAAAGGAGTCTTACTGCGCTGGTGGCAGCCCCGTCACAATGGAACAGGTCATGATCAGTGGGCTTTGGACCACGTAGAAGTCGTCCTGTGAGTATCAGCTTCACCTCATCCCACCCCATCTCAGAAAGCACTGAAATTCCTCCAGCATGGCACGAATGTTAAGCTCAGTAAGAACCATTGTGGCACAGGAAAGCCTTTGAGAACCAGTCTTTGCTAATGTTCTGCGCTGACTACAACTGTCAGCGGTTAAGACTGCCACGAAATAAATGGCACAGCAGGGGTATGTGTTGTGCATCGTGGAAAAACACAGGAGGGAGAGAGTGGGGCTTTATTACCACCAAGTATTGGTGTAGTCCTGTAATGCAGCAATGGCCATGAAAAAAATATTGTGCTGGGACACAAAATAGGACATTCTTGTTCAGTGCTGTGCTGCCATGTAAGGCTGATTTATATCCTTTCAAAGATACAAAAAAGTCTGCTGTATTGCTCTTTGCACAAAGTGATGTTGTTGTGCCTCTGAAAAATTTGTGTTAGCAACTAATGCCTTATTCATTTCCTTTTTTTAGTAAGAAGGATACTGTTCAGAAACAGGGTTCACTATATCAGGTTCCTATGGTCCGAGCTCTATATTCATCCCCTTGTCAAGATCTTATCAAGTACAGTGTCTGCACCCTCCTGATTCTCCCATTCTTGAGATGGGTTTCACTGACAGCTAACCCGTTTTTCCTGTGTTACATCATGAAGAGATGACCTGCTTTTTCTCTAACAATTTAGTTCCAGTAGAAGTGAAATGCTAGTGGCTTCCCGGGCGGGAACTCATCGCTGGCAGTGGTTGGCAGAGAGAGGCGTGCCTGCTCCATAGATAGGTTCAAACATTCCTTTTATTGAACAATTTAAAAAACCAGCAATAAAGAAATTAGGCTTGGATAACCTCCAGATTGTGTAATTGTAACCATGAGGTTTTTGAATTAGCAGAGACACTGCAAGTAATGTTTTGTAACAGTAGCAAAGTGAATTATCTGATTGCTAGTTAGCCCTGTTCTTCTTTCCACCGAGAAGCACCAGCTTGCATGGCACTCATACCAACCTCAAACCAAACTGGTCCCAACACTGAGTAACTGTACACGCTCTGCTGCTTTTACACACCTTGCTGAGCTCTGCTTCCATAACATTCAGCTTAAAACTTGAAGGAACAAAGGGACGGATGCGATTCCTGGCTCAGTTAATCAACAGCTGTACAATGCTGCATCAGGAAAGATATGGAAGAGTATGAACCTGCAGGAGGTCCACAGTGTTTAGGAAACCATGGAAAAGGGAACTGGTAGCTCTGAAACATTCCCAGGTCTTTCTACCTTGCAATTAATAAAAACAAACCAACAAACAAACCAAAAAAAAAGGAAAACAAAAAAAAAAAGAGAAAAAAATCTGGTCAGAAAAAAAAGTTGAGCATAGTATTACCCATCAATCCAAGCACTGAATTAGGGAGTATAAGTAGGAACTGGACTGATCTTCAAAAAGTGATTCTTAGGCGGGAATATGGAGAATTTCCTTGACAGTGAGATTTGCCAGGTTGTAGACTAGACATACAAGCTGAGTGGTGACAAGTCAGTCGTATGAGATATGTTATACTAGTATGGAGACAGCAATAGAAATGCCGTAGCAAGTAACCACACCTTGCCTAGAGAAGGAACCAAATGGGCAGACGGTGCCTCCTCCCTTCTCTTCGTTTTTCTCCTGTTAAAGAGCATTTCTGAATATTGGCCAAAATATCAGGCTAGAGGGAGTTTCCACCCTGTTCAAGGGACACCTGATACAACCACAGAAGAAGCCAGATCAAACCAGACAGAGTTCTCCCTTACAAGTACTGTGAAATGCAGTGCCATGACAGCGTATTTCCCAAAGACCAGATATGGAGTCCCAGTCCCGGCAAACTACAACACGTGAGATGTGTTGCTCTCGGGAAGGGCAGGACTACATGCTGTGGTGCATCTGGTTTACATACTGATACGTGCTCAGACCTGACAGGCGGCTTCGACCCCTCTCTTGTGCTTAAGTTCTATCTGCACCTTCGAATTCACCAAAATACTCTGTAGGCCTCTTAAATTTTATTTGCAAGTAACCCGCCAAGGGTTTTCTAAAGTCTTTGGAAGGCTTTCTGAAAGGAGGTGCACTGTTCTTGTCAGTACTCTCACCTGTGTTTACCTTTAGCTCTGCTGTTTCATTCCACCACCTCACGCTGGTCACTTTACCCCCAGCGCTTCAGTTTTTTCTATGATTCTATAATTCTTCACCTGTAAAATGATGAGGACACTCGGTCACCTCCATGGAGCACTACCAGGCATACAGAAGGGAGCCTGGATCGATGTCCGTCAGCACTAACCCTAGATGTTCTTGCACACACTAGGGCTATCGGCATTCACAGCGTGAATACTAAGGATAGGACTTAGCTTTAATTCTTAATATTCCTTCAGTTTCCAGTGAAGGGCACAGTAATCCTGCCTGCCCCTGGGGAGGGCAAGCCCCCTACCCTCTCCAGCGAGAGGCAAGGGGGCAGTGTCCGAGTGCTCTGCCCTCCCACTGAGATTGCCAGAGGAGAGCTCTGCGGGCGATGGCCACCCCAGGGCTCTCTGACACGGAAGCATGGCCTGAACTCAAACCATTCACCAGGGTGCAGTAATTACCTCTTCCCATTAATTCTATAGTGAGCCATTGGAAAGTCAGTAGGCTTCTGCCTGGCTTGTTCATCCCAAAGCTGGGATACCTTAGGAAACATCCGTGCCTCCGAAATCGGGAGTAATTCCTGTTGGCACTCTGACCTTGTCTCAGAAAGCTGTGAACGTCCCTGGCTACAGGACCTGTTGATGGTCTGCGTCTAACACAGTCTGTGCTCGGTCCTCTTATAACACTGCACTCCATCACCCACCTGAACGAGACTCCACGCACCTCTCTGGGCACCATCAGAGTTAGTCTCATGGCCCTGGTTCAAGTCCTAGATTTTCATGTTTGTTTGTGATCTGTGTAGCCATGTTGATGGCAGCAGGCAGATCTCTAGCCTGTGAGGTGTTACAGCGAGAAGCCGACCTGTACTAGGAGGTGTGGTCTGGGACATACAGAACTTCCTGGCTTTCCACACATCTCGTCTCGTGTGTCCTCCACTCCCCTGTGGGCTGACAAAGAGGTCTGATTTTCCCAAGCGCGCTAGGGTGCTGGCTTGGCCGCCTGCACCCCCAGATGCACACCTAGGTGCTGTGCCAGCTTTTCCTCAGCCCACTGGCAAGTGAGCTGTGCTCTCCTTGGGCGGGCTAAGGGCTGGAGTAAGAGGGCAAGCAGGGAAAGCACCTGCCAGCAGGGAGAGCTGGTCTGTAGGGATGTACCATTACCAAGGATTTTCTTGAACCTTATTTCCCATCCAACATGGGCGATGTCCCTGCTCCCTCTCACAGTGCTCACCCCAGGAACAAATCTATGAATACCTGCTTTCATGGCTCAACTCTTCTCAGCAATCCAGAGATTTGAAATTAATTCTGCCACAGGCCCAGCTGCCAAGTCATAGTGCAGATACTACTTAGGGCTGATGCACAGCCAGGGTCATGGCACTCTGTTCAGTCCAACTGAGTCAAGGGCCATTATCCTCTCACCAGCAAACACGTTTTCAGGGTACGACTTCTTTGTTTCCTTTTTTGCTCCGAAGTTAGTTTGGTGGTGGGAAAAAAATTAATGCAGATTATACATGCATGCAAAATACCTAGCAGTGATAAGAAAGGCCAAAGCTGGATGCTTTTGTATGTTGCTTAAAATCACTCCACTTTTGGATGTATTATTTGAATCACTCATTAAAAGGCGGTGTCATTAAGATGGTGATGCAGCTGCAAATTGTGCTCAAACTGACCACCTCTTTCAAACAGGTGAAACACAATACCTGTTATATATTAAATTGATCTTGCCATCTGACCGCTCACCAACTTACTTTAACAACAGTTGACGTCCATCCTGTGGTGGGGAGAGGATACTAGTTGTCAAGTTGTCCAGTCCCTTTTAAAGCTAGTGCTGATTATTCATTGTTAGTGCAGCATTTTTTCTCTCCATTTGTAAAGAAAATTTTGGGCACAACTCTCACATGTTCCATGTGGCTCTTCTTAGGATAAAAAGGTATTTTACTGTAGACTTAAGAAGGAGTGTTTTTCTGTGCCCCTGTACTTCTGCCCTAAGAAGAGCCCAATATTCAACACTGCATTTCATTTGCATATTGTTTTTCTCTGGAAGCACAGCTCTCAGCCTGTCTGCTGCACAGACACCACACACTTTTTTGCATGTGCATTTGGAACTGCCATTTCTTTGTGTACAGGGCAGGCCCTTACCAACATCTCACAAACTCAATGCTGGTCAAAGGTATTGAGAACTAAAGGGTAATGATAAGCTGAATGCTAAGGGTCTGATGTTGCTTTCTTTGCACCCCAAAACTCGTTATATGATCCAAAGGAATTTGACTTGTGCAAGGAATGCAAGAAATATTATTCCCACCTACTATTTTATGGTTACCTGTTGGATAACAGAATGAATCCCTCCATAGCCATCACTCCATGCTCTTCATTGTCAAGATGTTCTCACATTTTTGGCACAAATGATTTAGCGAGAACTTCCATTGCATTTGGTGCAAAGAATGTTTATCTTTATTTTACAACATTAAAATACAAATGATATATCCTAGCTCTAACAACGAGTGCTCATGTGGAAAAGCATTTTCATCTGCTTAATTTTTTTAGTAAAAAGCAATTATTTGAAAAATGCATTTAAATTAAAGTATCAACATATTTATTATAGAACTGAATTATTATTGAACTGAAATAGTTCAAACATTAGGTAATTATCTGAATATTCACAACATTTATGCCAAATTTAATATGATGTGGTTTGTGCTTTTATGACATTTTTACTATGTTTCTAAAAAGTGCATGCTGATTTTTATAGAAAATAGAAGTATAAACATTGATTTGAAATATCAGGAAATAATTTGTTCAATTTTTATTTTCAAAAGAGATGAAAAGTCCTATATTGCCTCTAAACCTCATCAGGGTTTTATGACTAATCACAGTGCTGCATGCATTGAAAGGCATTTTCTAACTTGTGTTGTATTTCATTGTTTGCTGTCATTGGTTTTACACTAGAATAAGGTAAGTACCTTCCCTGAATCAGTATCAAATGTACGTTTCCGTTATAGCTACAGCTCTTTCACAAAGTTTTGTCAGTGATGGGTTGGTGGAAAATCATTTGTACTCTGAGATGTGCCACATAGCTCTTGAGGGTCCTGATCATCCAGCTCTTCCCCAGGGAGCATTGGGGGAAGTTAAACCTAGCAGAAAGTGTTCAGCAGCTCACCCTGTACACAGCAGGAATTTCAGAGGCTGCGGTGAGAAGCCTCACTGCAGTGCAATGAGACCCACCAACAGCAGTCACCCAGTGTGTTGCATGGGCAACCTCTCAGCTCCAAGGGGGAATTCCCACTTTTCTCCATAATTAATGACCACAGAACTGAAGCTACAGCCAGGTAGTGTGCGTCAGTGAATCTGCATGGTGGCATAGCCACGCATGCCCTTAGACACACAGCAGGTGCCTCCTAGGTTGTGCTTTTGTTTTGTGTCTCTCTGCTGCTTGTTTCTTCTACCAGCTGTGTCACTGCAGTTAATAGATACCACAAACCAACATGGTTACTTAGCTCTGGGTTCAAATCTTTACCTCACTGGAGCCAAAAAACATTTGTCATTGATATGAGCCATCGGGACTTCAGTCTAAGCACATCACTTTTCTCATGATAGTACAAAGCATTTGTAATTCAGCCTCAAAATTTACCCCAAGCCTAGTCCTGAGAGGCATGTGTTTGCTGTTTTTGGAGGTTTTGTTTATGTTTCGTTTTGTTATCCAAATTTTTTTGTTTCTATTTGGTTCCTATTGTGCCCTGTCAACTAAAAATAAAACCACAGAAATAATGAATGATGTTAGTATATACTGGCTTTTTCACCACATATTTTTCATTCCATTTGACAATGTTCTATTTTCAAAAATTTTAAATTGCAGACTTGTAGTTCAATCTGTGCTTTAGGAAACATGCAATAGCCAGAATGCTCTATTAGTGACTAAAGACCCATCGTGACTTCTCGCAAATTGCTTTACTGTAGGTAGTTATTGAATATGCCCTAGACAGAATTTTGTTCTATGTTGGCTGCATATTGTTTTCACCTAACCAGTATAATTCCAGTGATTTCACTGGAATGTTATTTAGGGTTTCCTACATACATTGGAGCAGTATTATCTTCTATTTATTTTTTAATAATGCACTCAAAACTGTCAAACAGATTATGCAGTAGTTGCTCCTATTAATTGCTCTTCCGCTGTTTGCTCCATCAGCAATGCACAGATAACTGTTTTGGATCTGTACTTCTCCAATTCCCTGGTGGTTCGGTGAATGCACAGAAAAGGCAGAAGGCTCAGCAGATGCTGACCTGTCCGTTACACACTCGCAAAGCAGCCTTCAGGTTGCCACTGGTATTCAACAAAAAGCTCCCTCCACACCCTCCATTATGGCAGGCGGGATCTATTCCTAATACAGCTTTATGCTGCCTGGCACATACTGGGTGCTCCGAACAAGAAAACAACAGGAAAAGTATGGTAAAGCCTTTTATCAGTCTGTGAAAATACTAATTACATTTGTTATTAATAGTACTGAAAACATTCTTAAATCCACCAAATGCAAGAAATGCGTAAGTACTCCTGCAATCTATATTATATAATTCTTACCATGATCTTATAAAGCACTATCAATCTCTCTTATACAGTGCTTGCCTCCTACCAATATATAAAATGAATTCAGAAAAATAAATATAGACCTACTCTCATTTTGTGGATACCAGACTATACACACTATACAACATAACATGATACTAGAATACATAGGGTATATATATTTACCTATAGCAAGAGTGAAAATCGTGCCATTTTCTATAGCAGGCATGAAGTCTTTATGTGGCATCCAACCAGTAGTTGGAAAACCTGTCTCAGATCTTAGTGAGGACAAGTCTGAGCCATGTCAGTGTAAGGAAAAAAAGTATTTCATTCTTGAGAATTTAGATTTCTTTTATTTTTCACACACTGCACTGCTCTGGTGTTCAGTGTAAGACATAAATGTCTGCTTCTTTGTAACTTCTTGATCATCTTATAACAAGACAGAACGATACACATAAAAGATAAGTAAATATCTTTTAAGTTATTATGTAACCCTTTCTTTGCTCCTTTTTTCAATTCTTTCTTTTCCTTTCTTGTTGCTTTTTTTTGTTTTGTTTTTTGTTTGTTCATTGTTTTAAACACCTTCATCACAACTTTAAGGCCAGATACAAAATGGTATCATTTGAAGTGAAATAGAGACTAGGTGCACCTAGCAGTGTCCAGAATGAGTCCTGAAAATCTCTGCTGAGCTGATGCTGAATGTGAGCAGACCAAAGGCAGGAGGGAGATGGGGGAACGCAAAGGCCCCTGGGCCAAGGACTATATGTTCCCTGGCTGTCCAAGTCTTGCCCAAGCTGAGGCTCTCACAGCCAAGCTTAATCCTAAATTTAACCAGGTCCAGAAATGGCAATTTTGTCAGCAAAACACATTGACAGGCTCTGTTTGGTCCCATGTACCTGAAGTAAGGCCACTCATAGTTGGGCTGTGCTTTCTCCCAGGCTCCTGTATTTTGGCTGCAGAGCAGCCTTCTCCCAACAGATAGGTGCTCCATCCTCACTTCACGGTTCTAATGCTCTCCTCAGAGGTGAGATGTCACCTTGAGGGCCCAGTGTCTAAGGAACCACCCACTTCCCAGGCAATGGGAATGAAAGGGAAGGCAAGATTAAGACCTCCTCCAAGCCACTTTCCAGAGTGGGTTCAGGGTTATGATTTCCCTCCTGCCTTCCTCAGTGAGGCATTTGGCATTGCAGTGAGGGTAATGTTCTGCTGAGATGACTACAGGATCAGAATAAAGACTGATCTTCAAGGCTTCTTCGCACTTGAGCTACCAAGTGGCATTAAAACTATACAAAGTCACTGCAGTCACTCTCTTACACAAAACTCTTGCAATTCAGCACAGACCTTTCCATTTCAGATGAAGAAGTCAGGTGAAAGTCAGGACTAGTCAACCTCAAACATTAACCCCTCTCTTAACTGCCAGTTGCTCTAGAGCTCTGCCTTACTGTGAGGGTGCCAAAAGTTGTGCCGAGTGTAGATCTGTTTGCTTTCATTGTCACCAGGAGCTGGACTGAATTTCATTCTTGTATGTACATTCTAGTGGGGAAAAAAATATAACAATTTGCAAAGCCTTGGAAAACTAGTTCATAAGTGACTTGGACTTGCTTAGGGGTTTATAACCTAGATTTTGACACAACTGCTTTTATTCAGTTTAGTCAATCGTGTTCTAGATTAGCTGTTGAAAAGGGTGTAATTTTATTATACAGCGCTTTTTTTGATGAAATTAGCATACTACAGCAAAAGCTATCTTTGCCTCTGAAGGATGATAAGTATTTTGTAAAGTAGGTAATTATTCCTTTTTCCTAAGGGCCATATTCACTAAAGTAAGCTTATGCACTACAGAGGAGCGTATGTCTGATTACAGTATAAGTATTTACTTCTTACAAAGAAAGCTCGCAAGTGAAAACCTGCCTTGCACCCACAAATGGGAGACTTGTTGACTGTAATGTCTACTGCAGGCCTTTACTTCACAGATCACCTTTAAAATCTGATGGGCTTCTTGGTTTGAAGGGTCCTAGTAACACCCAGTCCCTTGCAGCAGAGATGCTTAGGCCAGGCATCCTTCTCCCACTGCAAGACAAAGCTAGAAAGCACAAGGTCCTAAGCAGGCAGGGAGGATTAGGAGGGGGAGTCAGAAGTTATCCTGAGACTGCACAGATTCACTACACCTTCGTAGCTCCTTTCCTCTGGAAACCGAAAGAAAACTGGGCCATGCAGTCATCAGCAGTTCTCCTTGGTGAAGCTCCTTCCACCTGTTGGAGTTGTCCTTGGGGCCTGCATGGTTAACACAGTGCTCCAATCTCTTAAGGAAACTGCCTCCTCTGACTGCATCTATGGGAGCATCTTGCATGCCATTTTTCCATGTGGAGAAAGGGGGTCAGGTAGCTCTAAAACCTAGAGTCTGGCAGCAGTATGTGACACTTTTAGTTTTTTTAAAGTAGTCCTCTGATCGAAAGGTCTTTCCCATACCCTGGCACTCTACAGTGCAGAGCTCAAGTCACAGTCTCTCTTACAGCAATGTCTCACCTGCTTTGTATGTCAAGTGCATTGCAAGTGGTAGGTCTGAGAGGAGACGTCCTTTATCAGAACTTAAGAATACACAAACCTTTTCATTCTCATGTAATTCTGAATGCAGTTTGGCTGTAGATCTATGTAGGCCCGTATTTGTGTGCATGCACTGGGGGTTTGGGCATGTATGTAAACACACCAAGAAAAGGCACAGCCAGACGAAACTCTGTGGCTGTTCTGCCGTCCCCTGCCACAGCACAGGCAGTAGGGTCTGTGGTGCTGTATGTGCAGTTCTGTCCAAGGTGTAGGCAAGCCTGTATAGGCCATAAGTAGGCTCATACGGATGCACCATAGATTTTAAGGGCTCCATTTACAAAGCTGCTAAAATTTGGAAACTGAAGCTAGGTTCCAGCCCTTAGGAGTCAGATGGGTTTCAGGTGCCAGAGTCCCAGACAGCTGTCTTGTCCACTGCTGCCTTCTCATGGTTCTTTCTGCCCTCAGTGGAAGAGGTAGAAACCTACATTAAGTTGGGGTGGGTCTTGTCCTCAAGGTACCTCTTCCAAACAAGTGAAGTGCCGCTTCTTCAAGTACGCTGCAGTCAGGCTGCCTCTTGCCTGGTCTCCTGCCAGACGTGATGATGCTTATTTCTCAGATCTTCCTTTAATTTTGGATGGAGGTGTACAGGGGAGGGAAAATTTAAGTCTGGATAGAAGTGTTGTGCTCTACTTCCTTTATGGTAAAAGTGGAACATAATGAAGTTGAGTAAAGCTTTTCTTCTGTTCTCAAGATAAAGCGGTTAATTGTAAAAGACAGAAGGACACCTGGAGTATAAAACGACTGTAAAGAGATGCCCTGTATTGAAAGGATATGAAGTGCATACAGCTTTAGTGAATCTGGCCCTAGGCAGCACAAGTTTTCATTAGCTGAAAGCTCTTAACATTTCCCTAAGATAATGAGTTAAAAATAAAAGCGAAGTGGGACAGATTCTCAATTGCCTTGTACCTTGCTGTTGTACAAAGGGCGCACTTCACACCACTTTACACAGGCTTGAAAGGTCATGCAAGGACAAAGAAGAATCTGTCCCACTAGCTCACTGCTTCGAAAGAATTTAAAGTACATATAAAAGAAACTGACACTCTTCTCTTCCTCCGTCCTTTGATTTTAACAGCACTCGCAAACAAAATTACATGATGAATTTTTCACGGCAACATGGGCTCAGGCATTTCTACAACAGAAGACGAAGGTCACTTAGACGATATCCATGAAGAAATGAGAAATTTATTTTTTTCCTCCCAACATGTGATGTGTTGCTTTCCATTCTTTAAATCTAGCACTGCGTCTGGTATCAGGACTTTTTTGCAACTGGCTTGATGAATAACTGAAAGCCTTTCTCAAGACAGAGTGTACACCACTTTTTCGCACTGTGAACTAATGAGAAGTGACTTATTTTCTCATAGGTAAATGTTTTAATGTTGATGTGTCTGTGAAAATTGTGATCTGTTGTAATATCAGTTACAGTGGCAGTATTGGAAGTAAGCAATTAATTCTGTTTAACAGGAAAAAAAATTTAAGCACAAAGACTTTTCAGATTTTATGTTTAAAAAAACCTACATACTAAGTACAGAATTTAACATTCTTTGTCACGTAGGTATTTAAGTGCACTGTATTTCAGCTCTGTGTCATTTTATATGATTAAGTTATCATTGTTTGTCTTCTTTGTATTCTCTACTACAACATGACACACTGGCACTGTATTTACTTGTTTTGTTGTTGTAATATTTTTGCTGCTGATTTTTCAGCTATTTACCTTTTGACAAAATGTATTAAAAAAAAAAAAAGAAAGTACCTAATCAAGAAGATAATTGCAAAAGTAGTTGTAAAGGCGTTGATATCCTTCAGTCTTATTCTTTGATATGTCTGTTGGTTAGCATTGTTTTGTGGATAAAAAAAGAATGCTTGACATTAAACTTTTTCTACTAAGGAGTTGTGGGTGAAGCCCCAGACAGAAGTTCCCAATTCCCTGTCTAAATGTAGTCAGTTCTTTGCAACTGATTTACTTACAGTAACTGCCATTTGGTGTCTGTAGTAATGACGTGATTTGTAAACAGTGAACATTTCATCGTGTTCTCTTTGGTGTTTGTTTCTATTGCGGGTCATGTTTGTATCTTCTGATGAAGTTGTATCTACACCAGCAACGTTATAATGCCCCTATAGCCCTAAACTGTCTATTATCATAAATAAAATGCTTCACTTTATGGTGAAACAAGCTAAAGATCCATGCTTCAATAAAAATAATGTCAACAAAGAATTCTGACGTTAGACTTTTCAAACCATGCAGCTTTACATGAAATCACAAACCAACTTCTTTTACTAAAAACCTAGATTCTAATGCAGACATCAATGGCATGTTTTAATATTTAGTACATCGCACTTAACAGCACTTTGCAAATAACACAAACCAAGAATTTTTCCCAGTCCCACCTGTGGGCATAACATGTTCGTTGGAGCAGGTCCTGGCGCAAGGAATAAAACGGGACCACAGACCAGTACACACTCTCTCTTGTCTTTATCTGCGAACCCAATATGTGATGTGCAAAATGGTGTTTCCAGGCTCTGAGAACTACAGTGCAGCACATAAGCAACCTGGTTCAAAACAGGCAAAGCTGCTAATTTTTAGAATTACTTAGGCTGGAAAAGACCTTTAAGATCATCAAGTCAATCATAAACCTACCGCTAAGTCCACCTCTAAGCCATGTCCCTAAACACCACATCTACAACTCTTTTAAGCACCTCCAGGGATGGTGACTGCACCACATCCCTGGGCAGCCTCTTCCAAGGCCTCACCACTCTTTCAGAGAAGAATTTTTCTTAATATCCAATCTAAACCTCCCCTGGCACAACCTGAGGCCATTTCTTCTTGTCCTATCACTTGTTATCTGGGAGAAGAGACCAACACACACACACACACACCCCCTGCCGCCTACAGCCTCCTGTCAGGGAGCTGCAGAGAGCAGTAAGGTCCCTCCTGAGCCTCCTCCTCTCCAGGCTCAACAGCCCCAGTTCCCTCAGCCGCTCCTCATTAGAGAGGAGGACCATATACACCTGCTGTGCTCTTACGTCACGTGCACCTGCTTTGGGGACCATATGGGTCTGAACCAGAATGATGTTTGTTACACACCCATGCTCAGCCACTTAAAATGTGTTTAATTCTAAGAGGTTTTTGATCAAAGGTATGTTAGTAGTGCAGGAAACAAGGAGGTCATTCAGTGACCAACTAGTCAATACCTTGGCTTGGTCAAAATTATGCAACAGACCTTTGACAGACCTGGAAATGTACTGCAACAGCCCAGCCGCCCGCAGCTGCAAACCCGCTGTACTGTACTGAAGAACCATCTGGGTGCTTTCAATCCTTGAAACAAGATAAAGGATCTATTCAGAGAAAGAGCAGGAATGAAAGAAAAAAAAAGAGGTTATTAATATAATAGCTTAATGTTTGGGCAAGAGATTTTAAAATATTGTAATAAAGGTTTCGCCCATTGAACAAACAAAAATGCAGGACATATGCTCCTATTTTTTAAGATAATTTTATTTGCCCTTATATGTCAATAGAAGGGTGATATTTCAATCTAAAATGCATGTGCAGCTAGGGTGTTGCTAGGGAATTAATTTATTTTAAAGACTTTAGATACAATGAGGCACTTAATCTGATTTCTTTTTCCAGGTAAGAGAGCAGCATAATCAGAGAAGCTGCTTTTCACAGTTGTATTTATTTCTTTTGAATAATATATGTAATCATGACTACTGAGAGAGACATTTCACTAGAACTCACTACAAACTGCGCACAGGCTTTTCTCAAGAAAATCATCCCTGATGGTCAGCTCCCAAGTGATACTGTCATTTGCCCTTTCCAGATTCCAGGAAATTCTTCCTTACATTTTTTTTCCATTCCTAGAGCACACGAGGTCCCACGCACATATGGCATGCTCAGTGTATGTGCTGGTTTATTTTTCCTCCCATCTGACTGAAAGCCATGAGTCACCTGATATTAAATAGTTGTTAAAATAACTAGAGTGACATAGCACATCAACAATGGCAATAAAAGCGATACTGCTGTAAAATGCGCTAACAAATAAGCTTATCTACTGGTATAAAACCTGCAGGCGTAACTATGAAAATTGATATTTTTAGTATGCCTTATAGTCTTCCTCCTTTCTCCCATCAGCTTCCTAACCCATGTTCAAGTACAGTAGGGAGAACCTACGAGAAATGAAATAAAAATACAGGAAGGTGAAGTGCTGACCTGCTGAACTTCCTGGGACAACCAAAACCTAAAGTCATATTTTTGCCTAAATGTTCTTCTCTTGAGCTTGCTTCATCCAAAGGTGGTAGTATTACCTTAATGGGAGGAAATACGTGGAGCACAAGTACTTTGAAGGATCAAATTAGGCTTTGTATGAACTTGACAATTTAGAGAAACGGGTAGAAATGAAATAGCACAGCAAATGCACTCAAGGACAAGACACTATCAAAGAGCAAGGCACCAGCATGCAAAATGGGAAGATATCTAGCTAGGCAGCAGAACTACAGGAAGAGAATCAACAGCATAGAGCAGTTTAAAAACAAGTCATTTTGCATTGTATCAATAGAAGTGTTTATGGTAAAACACATTAAATATATATAGACAGCAGTTGTCAGCTGTTGAGCCCTTCACTTAAATACAGATGTAAACAAGTGGAGAGATTGCAGAGTACAGCAACAGAAACAAGAGCCTTGAAACCACGAGCTTCCAATTAGAAAGAGTTGGTTTGTTTAGTCTAGAAAGGAAAACGCTTGGAAAGAGACATGACAACAGCCATAAACATGGATCTATGTTTTATTTACTTCCTAATCCTTCCGGGCAAATATCACTGGGTGGAAATGCTGTCACAGCATCACCTCATCATTTATCCATCAGTGGGGAATGGGGTTTGGTTACTATCCAAGCAGGAAGCCGCAAGGCTCTGTAAGCCCCGTGGAGGGATGCAGAAAGGTCCATGCGCAAGCAGCAAAGCACAGCAGATGAACCCCGCTCAGCTCAGCTCTGTAGCGAGGCTTAACTAAACGCGGCCCAACACTGGCATAGCAGGAACAAGCTACCTGCAGAGGGGAGCTACCTTAATCCTGAGCTGGTAAGGGAGCCTCACGCCAACTGCAGAACACCAAAAGGGCTTGCCTACCTTAAGCAGGGCCCTGAAGAGCTCTTCAAGGGTTACTAGCAACCTGGAGCAGCTGAGACCACACACCCGCTTGCAGCACATCTCCTGTGAAGGAGCAGACAAAGCCCCCACAGATGCTGGATCTGCTGCCAAAAGAAACCACCATAAGGTATGAGGCTGCACAAGTCATAGGGGTCGCATGTGGACGAGCTGCCTAGTGTTCTCCTGCGTTACTGATATTTTATGACTGTTGCTTTTTTTTCCCCCCCGTGCTCTTCTTGGCTCAGCTGAAGGGACCAACCTGGCAGCAAGCCTAAGGACTTAGGCCTGGGCACGGCTAATTACCACAGAGCCTGATGGGGAGAGTCTGAGCCAGCACCCAGCAAGGAGGGGCCCAGTAACAATGGTATTGCAGGGATGGAGGAATACTGTACTGACAAATGCCGAGTTTGTAGTTTGAATCTGTATTTCTTTTGAATGAAAACAAGATTGTTCAGCTGCTTTGGGAGGGGACAGGGTGGAAGAGGATGTGGTTGTGCTTTTGAGCTGTGTCACTACAGATCTGTGAAAAAGTCGGTGGCAAAGAAGCTATTTCAGAGGGCTCGGCTGCTTCCCTGATGGCCTCTGGGCCAAAGGCGGGACTCTGGGAGGTTCTGGGCAGTCACAGGTTTCAGGGCCACGGCCGCACTGGGATGCTTTTGCTGATACCACAGGAGCTCCTTCCCTGCACACTGACTGTCCATACGCTCGCCAGCCTTCTGCTGAGACCATATTGCTCCAAGTGGCTTAGAAAGGGCACACACAAAGCCATTCAGCTGGTTTATATTCATGACTGGACACCCAGCATAGCTCATTTAAAAACACGCCCTTCTCAAGGGACATTTAAAAGCATTTGAGTTCAGCCACTTTCAAGGAACTTCAGGTGGTAAAAAGCAAAATGTCCTAATGTTTGGACCTCTGCTAGAATAATTGTCTTATTATGGACAATATCAAAGCTTGACATGACTAATCTGTATAGGATGTAGGTAGTAACTAATTAACAGGAGCATTTCGAGAACCAAGCCACTGATATCAGTGGGAAAATCCCTGTAAATCTAAATGTGTTCCACTTCAATCTGGAAATGTCCACCTCAACTTCACCAATTCAGCTGGTTTGACCTGTCCTAGGACTTACGACAGACTCCATGGTCAAATATTACTGGGGGGCTTTCACCTTAGAAAGCTGTCAAGTTATTAGAAGAACTCTGAGTGTAGTTAGGGACTGGCTGGGAGTGACCCCATCAATGGATCCCGTCTAATACCATTTGCTAACCTCAGATGTCCACGCCAATGAGACACGCAGAAGTGTCAGAAGTCTCCACACTCCCCAGCCCCTCAGCTAGCCCCTGTGCCCATGCTCACTATCCGTGGTTGTTTGAGGAAACTGAGAACTAAACAGCCCAACAACTGAAGCTCTAAGCAGCTGTAAGCACCGGATCTGGCCTTTGCCAGTGCCTCGCAGCTTTCCTTAGGCTGCTGGAGAGCAGCGGCTCGCGCTGCTCCATCCCCTGTGAGCCAGATGAGCCCTCAAAGCTCACACTGCGTGCTCTGTCATCACACAGCTTCAGTGGCGTGTGTCCCATTAACTAATTTCCCCCAATTATGCTCCACAGGGGATTTTTTAGTCTCTTCAACTGTCCCTATTGTTTATTCTACACTGACTTCCCCTCCCTTTTCTTGTTTTGACCAAAAATACTCTTTTCATCTCGTCCCTACTGAGTTTAGCACTATATTAATCCCTGCCCTTCTCTCAGAGCTGAAGAACGGAAGCATCTTTTACCATTTTAGACAATGCTGGAAAGAAGCAATAAAAAGAACCATTAACCTTCCCAGTGCTTCATGCCAAAATGTGCACAAGAAATTAAAACCAGCCTGTATTTAAAGGCAACCATTGACACAATTAGTGTAACATAATCCACAGTGTGGACTACTGTAACTGTCAAAATGATTTATACTTTTGTGGGTTTTTCTAGCAGGACATCTGCTACTCCCATGTTTGTTTCAGGCTTTCTCCCCTCCCTCCTCTTTGTGTGGGGTGTGTAAGTACAGGTCTGTCTGTGGTATGTTACTGCAATATATGATTTACCGGTAATAAAGCATTTCACAATTGCAGTACATTAGTGGTGACGCCACACCTTTATAAGGTAATTACACCTGCATTCTAACCTGCCCAAGTTCAGGAAAAAGTAGCTTTCTGGATAAATAAATATGAATCAAACAGATGTCTTTCCCAAAGTATCTCCATTTACCCAGCTCTGTATAACCATGGCATCCAGCACCATTCCACATAATGTCCGATGTATGTGGTGTATCGTATATATCACTCTGTTCATCAAAATGCCTTTTTGTTACAGCCTATTTTTGGATAAAACTGGTTTAACAAACTTCTTATTTAAAATGCAACTTCTGAAATGTTTTGACCTTGAAATTTCTGTTTGACAATACTGAAATTTAAAGTACCGTATTTCAGCTTGAATTACTTTAAATTTTATTGATGTTACTCTTAAACTCTTAACAAGGGCTAACACATCAAGGAATAGTTTTAAGGTTTTCAAAATTATACATTCCTGTAGACACCAGTTTTACAATTTTTGCCATGGTCTCAGTGCGTAAAAAAATTTAAAATGTTTTTTTCCTACCAGTTCTATAAACAAAACCAAATCTCTAGGAAACTGAGCAGCAGGTAAACATTTTCACCTGGGTGGGACAGCAAGCAAGCCATCATTACATTGGAAAACATTTATAAATTGGAGACTGAAAGATGAGATCTGTAAAGATATTTCACAACTAATTCCTGTGTATTCACAAAGAAATTGATAACTATATATCCTTTGTACCCCTAAAGAAATAAAAAGCCACACCAGTCACTTAGGAGGCTGGCCACCCCGAGGCCCAGGCTGAGTGTGTTTTTCACCCAGCGGAGCTAGCAAAAAGTAGCTCCTCATTAAAAAAGAAGAGAAATAATCATCAAGTCTCCTGAAGCGTTCAGTCAACATGAAGTCCTTTAGCACGTTCTACTTTGACGATCATTTACACGACTAGCATGTGTCCCTGTTGGATGCCTGGGGCATACCCTACATTTCTTATTAGTCAGAGCATTGCTGTCTACATTTCCAAATCAGACAATGAATCCCGAGGCAGCTTCTCTGGACTTTGGGGACAACCCAACAGGTGTATTCCAGGACCACCACAGCGCGCCTCAGCACCACCCACCACAACCCTCCTCCGCGCAACAGCAGCCCCCAGGCCGCACCTGGGCGGGGTGTCACCGCTACCAGCGCCCACCCCGCGCTCCCCGGTCACGGTTTGGTATTTCAATCTGAAATATACTTTACTATATTTAGCAAATGTAGCAGGGAAGAAGGGCCGTCGGCCGCAGCCGGGCACCGCGGCGCGAAGGGCGCTGCCGGGCGGGCGCGCGCAGCCCCCTCAGACGCGCGGCGCGCGGGCGGCCCCAAGGCATCCTGGGACTTGTAGGCGGCGGCGGGCGCGCGCCCGGCGGGGGCTGAGGGGGGACTACGAGTCCCAGCCGCGCCCGCGCTGCTGGCGGCCGGCAAGGGGAGGAGGCGGGGGCTGGCGGCCCGGCGCCGCCCGCCCCGCACCCCCGGCGCTCACCTTGGGCGCGGAGGGGAGCGGGTGAGCGGCCGCCGTCGCGGGTGACTCACCGGCGGGCTGGACGGAGGCAGCGCCTGGAGGTGAGCGGAGCGCGGCCGCGCCGTGCGTGGGCCGGCGGTGGAGGGGCTCCCTCCCGAGGGGCGCGCCTCGCCCTGAGGAGCGCCCGGGTCGGGGTCGCGCTCCCCCTGTACCCGCGGCTCCGGCTTAGTCATCCCGGGCGGGGGGCTGGCCTGGGAGGCGGAGGGGTCTCGCACGGTGCTGCCGCCTACTCGCCGTGCCGTCCCCCGCTGCCTTGGCCCGCGCCCCGCGCCCGCCGGCGGGGCTGCCGAGGCTACGTGGGCGCCGGGAGCGGTGCGAAAGGCACTTACCGGGAGCGCGGCCGGGCCGGGCGGGCCGCCTGCCCAGCGCCGGCACCAACGCGCGGCGCGGCGAGCGGCGCCCACGCTGCGCCTAACGGCGTGGGACACGCGAAACACCCGGGCTAGCTCGCAAAAAGAAGAAAGAAAGAAGAGGGGGAAACTACAGAGATCAGTCATTTCCTCTTCTGGTAACTGCAGCCCGTTGACTTTAAGCTGCGGGTTGTCGGTTTAGGTCAGAGTGGCAGTCTGCTGTCCACGAGGACTTGTAATAACAAGAAATAACGTGCTTTGCTACTAGCTTCCACCCAAAAATCTTCAAAACCCTGATTGAGCTGTCCCTCCACCCTCACCTCCCCCAGTTCTCTGGCAAAGAGTAAGGTTGTGAGTTTCCCTGTGTCGGTGTTTTTCAACTTCTGGTCTGCAAGCTGTGGGAACGTTTTGAACCCCTTAGAAGGGACAGGTGAAAGCGACCAGGAAAAGCCAGCTAGAAAAGTAAGTCAGCTTAAATTTGCTGTGCTGTTATTGCAAAACTTTTAATTGTCTGAACATTGAAATATGATTGAAAGCTGTTTCCAGGATGCTTCAACATTTCAGATAACCCAGATGGCTGTTGCAGCAGGCATTTAGAGATAGCCCAGTAGTAAGAAAAATAACTTTAAAATTTCTGCCATTATTTCTGCTGATGATTCAGCAGAATATACATGCATAATTTTTTTGCCCAAAGATTTCACAGAGATTAAAATTTTCACGTAGACTTTTAAAATGTCTTCTACTAGATGTGCAGTAGAATGTATTCTGTGTTAACAGGTGTCTTGATTTATATTACAGAATTTTCATAAGTAACAAGCTACTTTACTAGCTGCTGTAGAAATGGAAAAACTAAGGTAATTAACTGTGCAGTTTCGGAAGCAAGCACGTGTAGATGACTTGCACTGAATTAACTCTGTGGGGATCAACTCTCACACTGGCCTTTCTCACGTGGTAGTAATTAAATTCTGAAATACTTGATTTATGGCAATTCTAAGCCTTCTCACAAAACACGATAGGTGTTCCGGTTCTGCATTTAGCAGTATTCCTGAAGTGTTTTACACTGTCCTGCAACGTACTGTGAAATGTCTCTGAAATGGGATGGGGAAAGAGTATAGGTAGAGAATGGAGTGTCACCTATGCAAAGCTCCTGTTGGTAGATGATAAAGCATATTTATTTGCAATACCATTTACCCCCTTGTGTAGATTTGAGGGCCTTAAACTCAGCAGCACTGAGCTAAAAGCTTAAAATGCTTAAAGGTATATTGGGTTATAACCAGAATCAAGTTTCAGTAAAGGAAAACTCTTAAGTCCAGTAAGAAAAAAAACCCAACCTGCTGCTAATTCCAAGCTTAGGTTCTGATTACTGAACCGTATTTCCTCTGCCAAAGTGATCTGTCCAGAGCTGATGTGGTTTTTTGACGGTACTGTATGAACTCTCTGTAGGGCAACAGTTTGCTTAAAAGCTGTCACACAATTAAAAAAAGTTAAGATGGCTAAGCATGATCCTGGGGGAAAGGGCCTAGGAAGTGGCAAAGTCTTTAGCCTCTGCCACAAACTGAGCCCAGTTTTCTGAGCTCTTACTGAAGTGCTCTTTGGGTTCAGCCATCAGATCTTAAGACTTGGGGCACTAAACAGCCATAATGTTTGGAGTCTCTGATCCATTACTGTGGTTCAAATCATATGTTTAGCACACAGTTCTTCATAGGTATTGTAGTCTGTGCCCAAGGATGCAATGTTTTTAGAACTTAAATACTCCAAAACCACATGGGAAGTTGGCTATTATTTACCACAACACTAAAATCATGCAATACTGAGGCACAGATCTAGCACATGGCTGCCACACTGTTGTTCTTTTGCTAATAACTCAAGAAAGAGTAACTGAATATGGATTCATCTGCTTTGACTATTATTATAGTATAGACAGACCACTGTTGTCTTAAACTGTTATTTGGACTGTAGCTGTAGCCTCTGTGAATGTGACCAAGACCTCTGTGGAGCACATGAGTTGCCTAGGGAAGCACAGAGACCTTCAAGCTCTTCTGCCTCTCTTGATTTGGCGGATTGTCTGCTAAAGTCAACCCTGCTGGAGAGCTACAAAGGAATCTGTAACTCTGGAGCCTGCTGCTTTTTTTGTGTTTTGAGGAAGTTTTCCCCTGGAGAAGACAAGCCTCTGCTCTATGATTTGGTGGTGGTGATGGGGGGTGTTCCATGTTTTCTTGGCATAAGACCCGCCCTGTGCAGACTGTCCTATCCATGCTGGCTTGCTCAGCTTTAACTGGTTATGCCAGTTGTTACCAAGCTAGAGGTCAGTGTGGTAGCAGGTACAAGTAATGTAAGCTTGACAGGATTGGGCTGGAACCAGAAATAATTAGGCCCAAACCATGTCTGACTTAATAGGCAGCGAGCAAGTCTTAATATATCATTGTCCTCTAGTTCCCAGTTTGAATGCACAGTGACTGAAGCATTTACATTATGGTCACTTTCCTAGCAACTTCCTAAAGGTATCCAGACCGTTTCTCAAGTCATTGTCCTACGTGGTAGCATCAGGCCTTTAACTGATTAATGGAAGGACAGTGGATCCCAAAGAATAATGGAATTACAATGGTACTGTATCTGTGCATGTACATTAGATTTCAATTTGATGATTAAATCAGAATATGCAAAAATTCTTAAGAAGGGATTTTGTTACTTCAGCCGTCCATTCTTCCCATGCTAACATTGGCACATGGGGAGAAAGCCAGAAAGCCTTTTATTCTTGTCTATTAATTATGCCAGCTTCTCTCCAACATTAAAAAGGTTGCTTTAATTCACAACTCAAGATTCAATAGCTTTCATGGGTTCCCTCATTTCTTCATACCAGTCACTTTTCTTCTGAATGGCTTTACATGAGAGTCTTCTGGCATCTCTCATGCATTTCCCCATGATCCAGCATTTACTTCCTTCTGAATCTGAAGAAGATGAACTACTGACTGCTGTTTTTTCTTTTATTTCATTGCTGGTATAATTTTTCTGTAAGAACTGGTTTTCTAAAGCTTGTGTTTTTCTGTCGGATCATTTGTTAGATCTGTAACTTTCAGCACAAGAAGATCATGCTGAAGCTAAAATTCTCAAGCTCAAATTAGCCTATTCCCCGTTAAGTTTAAGGAATTAAATACCTTCCTTATCCTGATGTGTTTCCCTCCCTAAATCTGTTAGCCAGCACACTGTTGTCCCGCTAGATAGTATTTCTTGATAGTGTTTGTTAATATGGCTACAAGACCTGCCATTGCTATTATTTTGTAGCTTGTTATCTATAGCTTTTTGCTCTTCAAAATTATAAGCAGCAGTGGAATCCAGGTCTTGTACTTATTTTCTACATGCCTAGGTAATGAGGAAGCTATAGACAAACAGTGTCAAGTATTTCCATGTGTATGAAGATACGGCTGTAAGTTTGTGCAGGCAGTTGAATGGGTTTGCAAGTCAGTTGCGTTGATAAGATGTAGATTTTATTAATGATCAAAGTGTGGGGAATTTGGACTATTTTTCTCCAAGACTAGCGTTAACTGTGTGTCTTTTGTTTTGTGCACTAGCAAGCTGGGAAGACCTATGTAACAAGCACTGGTGTGATTGCCTTCTTGGGAGCTTTTTGACAATGAAGCTGTATTTTGCTGCCTGGGTGGTGCCTCTCTTTCTCCAGGCTTCACTGAAGAATTCTTACCACTCTTGCACAGGCAGTGGATCAAGTTTTACTGCTGTGCGTTCACTGTTGCCTACTACCATTTTATACATTCCATTTTATTTGCATTCTTGTATTGCTGTGGGTTGTTTGGGGTTGTGGGTTTTTTTTTTTAGCTAATTAATATCTTTTAATCTATTAGTTGAAACCCTGATACTCTGGCATCTACACTGGGCTAGAGCTAAGGTCAATTTGTTCATTTTCATTTATTTTATGGAAATTGCGTTCTGGGGAAGGGCTAGGACTTTTGAAAACTCCTCAGAAAACCTCTCATAATTAAAGCATGGACAGAATTTTCCAACCTAAATTGATGATTGCAGTGTCTGTCATTTGAAACATCCTTGTTAAGAGTTCTGTGTCGTAGGGCCAGATCAAATTAAGGATTGAGCTAATGAGGTGTTGCAAAATTTCAATTTTGGGCACCTGGTTTTCATGGAGCAGAATTCAAAACTCTGTATACCATCCAGGAGACACCTTGGATTGTTACTCAGAGGTATCCACAGGAAACTGCCTGTTCCTGTTCTTGGGGAGCCTTGCTAAGCTCAAGTATGTCTGAAGAGTCATGTAAGGAACAAAAGTACAGATCTGTTGTAGATACAGACATCTGTAATATCCTTTCTAAATACTGAAGTTTTGCTTCT
Source organism: Falco cherrug (assembly GCF_023634085.1). Lineage (NCBI taxonomy): Eukaryota > Metazoa > Chordata > Aves > Falconiformes > Falconidae > Falco > Falco cherrug. Next base: position 75,866,302 of record NC_073701.1, on the reverse strand, counting down.
GCTATCATAAGTTCATGGCATAACATGGTTAAAGTCCTTTCCCAGAGGAAGCTAGACCTGAGTTCAGTTACCACTTCAGCGTATTGGGATTTAACCCTGCATCTCGTGTTTTACTAGGATAGTGCCATAGCTATGCAGCTTTGACATAATACTGGTTTTGAAGCTGTCCCAGTTTCTTTATCTTCTGTCTCTGGACCATTTCATTATTCAGTTTGGAATTTTGCCCTATACTTCATGTTTCCTTGTTTTCAGTTCTGTATCATGTGTTTCTGGTTTTATTTCTTTGCCAGTTTCATGTTTAAAAGTCAATGCTTATGATATTTTTTTTCATTATGGCATTGCAATGCTATAGATGGTGCTGTATTTGCATCCATATAGTTGAACAGATGACCTGAGTCTTAAACTTACTACAGATGTAGTGAGTCTGGTTTTCTTTTCCCTACTTTCTGGTGACATTTTTCTTTTGCATATGTGTTTCTGAGGAAGGAAGGTTCTTGCAAGAAATCACCAGAAAATTACTCAATGAAGCTTTCTTCATTCCATTTGATGATCCTCATCCAGACACCCTTGTTGCTCTTCCGGTTCCTTCATTCTGGCACCCTGTTTTAGTGTTAGCTGTTGCAGGAATTCATTCGTAGTGGGTTGTTCTGCCAAACATGCTTGAAAATCAGTTGGAGAACTCTTGGCCCCTAGAGACCTGTTTGAACTAAACTCTGGGACTGACATCTTAACAAAACTGATACAGAGGGTGTTTTGGTAGGTAGATTCTTAGCTTTACTGCATGCTTGGATAATGAACACCGCTACTGTCTTAGAGCTCTTCACAGGATACAGTATCTTCAGTTCTACCTAATAAATGCCACTGATTCATGAAGACCTCACAGACATATCTGAAAGTCCTGTGCTTCAATAGCCTAGTAAAAGTAAAGTATAACTGAACAGATAGGAGTGTGGTAGGTTGTTTTATCATTCCTATACTCTGTAGCATAGAACCTTTGACGTATGAACATGTTCAGCGCCAACTAGTAACTAGCATTGGTCCAAAGCAATTTCTGTATATTGTCCATCTTATTTGATTGCTCTGTTTGAGATTGTGGAGTCATTTCTTTAGCTGTATGAAGGTTAGTCTTTTTACTTGTGTAGTTAAGAACAGACACAAGGCTGTCTGACATTTAAAATGTGGGATCTGTCATCAGCCAGAGGAGAAATGCAAAGGTGAGTCTGCAAATAAATAAAGCAGGGGGTTGCTGTGAAATACTTATCAGAGCAACTTATCTATATGTTCATTTTGCTTACTATGAACTTTAAATATTTCAGGGGAAAGCAGTATTGGCCTGTGTTTGCTGTGCATTCATGGCCTTAATGTGTAAGCTCAGCATCAAGATGTTGAGGAAGGTCATTCCCACTGACTGGTAATTGCCTTTAGAACATGAAGCAACACCCTTAAGTACATAGGAGATAGGAAAACAGTTGGATAATACAATCTTAAACAAACAGCAGTTGTATATTTGGGGACAGGATCTGTCACAAGTCATGTCCTACTCACTGCTCCTGTAGGATTTGGTTTGATACCTAGTGCACAAAAGATACGTGCAGAAAATGTGTATTGTAAAGTAGCTGCCAAGAATGAAATGTTTCTTCCAAATGCAGATCCTGATATGGATAGGCAAGTTGAACTTCTCTTGTAGCTTCGATAAATAGTTACTGCTACTACTTTCCCAGATAGTGTCTGCGCTATGCTGAAGTTCTTTTTGACTTTGTCAGAAGCAACAGTTCTTCAGGTTTTTCTTCAGGTACTGTTCTACAGGGGGGCAAATCCTTTCAGAAACTGTTAGGAAGATAGCCTTGTAGTGGATCCTTGGAGACATTTCAGACCATCGTATTAGTTAAGTAAGGTAGGTACTTCATGCCTTGTTTTCAGCAGTGAAACTGGAATGTAAATTTATAGTCCCATCCTAAATGCCCTCTTCTCCCCTCCCCCACCTCAGTCATTTCTTCCTGTGATGACACTGTGTTTTACTATCCTTCAGCTTCCCCTGTGACTTGAGAGGTTTGCACTGTAAACATGATGACTGAAATGATTCTGGTCATAAATAACAACCTTCTGTCTCTTTTGTGTGTGTTTTTTTTTGTTTGTTTATTTTTAGCTTGATGGAGTACTTGACAGGCTAGTGATGTATGTAAACAGGGTTGATGAAGCAGATACAGAGGGGGAGTATTCTTTTGGTGGTTTCTCTGCTGAAGGAACTGTATCATGTAACTTCTTCCTTCTGCACAGACATTTGTTTGATGTCTGCTACTTGTTCCACTTTGCCAGAAAAGATCAGCCAGCTGCTGGAGGTCATTGGTGCACTGAGGTCACACGAGCTATAGAAATTATTCTGGGTTAGCTTGCTGTATATGCATGATCTTGATTTTATGCTCTCTCCTGTGATTATCAGCTGGAGCTTTACAATGAAGACTGCTCCAGCAAAGTTTTTGGCAGTGGATTGCCTCTGGAAAAATGAAGATAGCTAATGATTACCTGTCTCTGAGGGGGTGTATGTCCTTATCAGTTGGCTTAAGCATGACAAGGGGGTCATCAGCCGTGGTGCCGTTCTGATTCACTTACCTGATTCCACTATCACTGGCTACTGCTTTTGGATTTCAGAAGGGGAGGATGCCAGATTCAGACCCAAGGTCACTGAAGCTACAAAAAGCAGGAATAGGTATGATCATATTTGCAGGGTTCTCATGGTTGTCAACATGTTTGCACTGGAAACAGAAGCTATCTCTTATCTATATCTGAGAGGGAAGGAGACCAGTATTCTGCTGCTCAAAGTGCTCCATGTGTTTGTCTTATGTGGAATTAATTAAACAGTTCAATCATCATAATAGGTTCCCAAAACATCCTCTTGTTGAAAACAAACATGAGATTGCTGGTTGATAAGAGATACCAATAAGATACTAATAAATTCATTCATCCATGAAGCAAATCTTTGCAGGCTAAAGTATTTTTTGGCATGGAACATGAGATATAAAATACTCTTATCAGTTACATAATCTTTTTTTATATATACATAGGTGTAATTTGTACACATAGGTGTAATTTGTTACTGTTTTCTGAGACAAGGATCTCTGTGTCTCACATGCTGTTTTCTGCTCTTTTCAGTGGACAGGATCAGTTTATTAGAGGAAAATATGTCATACTGAGTCCAACAGCCTGAGGAAGGTGAGGCTGCTGCTGTTCCATACCCCCGGGTCCAACCACTATCAAGGCTGAAGATGCATTCCCGGCAGGCACAAGCACACAGAACACATATACACAACATATTTACGTATATATATGGCAAGTTGCACAGATTAGACGGGCAACACCAACAGCTTCATCCTCCTTCCCTCTCTGGCTAAGCAGGATGGAGGTCCAGTAGTGAGAATATGTACACATATATAGAGATACATGCACACACATGTATGTACAAGGTGGGTCCCTCCAGCAACTGCACTCAGACACTCAGTCTGCCCAGTAGCTACCTCTTGCACCCCAGTCTCCCCAGTTGCTGGTAGCTGGGCATATGAGCCCTCAAGTTCATAGCCCCAGTCCATTTGCTGGTACAGATCATCACATGCACGCATGTGTGGCTGGACTTCACTTCCCAGGTCCCAGTAGCGGCCTCCCCACCCCTTGTGCTCTTACTGTGGGATACACAGACGCTTTCACACCCAGACTGGCAGGGACCCCCATGGTCCTATAGCTGACCCTCCTGTGCTGCTCTGGACCAGTGGAGGTGAGCCTTTGGTGGTCTGGTGGACCTGGGAGTAGCCCAGCAGGGTATTACCCAGGCTGTTTGTCCTGCCATTGTCCCTCTGAGTAACTCTGTGGACATGTAGAGGAGCTTTTTATCACACAACCCAGCACAGGTTATGTAGCCATCTCACCTTTCTATGTGCAACAGAGTGGAAATTTTGCCTGTCTAAAAGCTATATAGGAATTCAAGGTCCTGATTTTTTATTATCATTCCCCCCACGCCAAAGGTTCACTCCTAGAGTGCATTTATTATCTTAGGACTTACACAAGGAAAATTTTATTTGCTTCACAAGTTATTTCTGAATTTGTGAAACTTTACATGAAGGCTACAGGTCTAAAGAATCTTTTCATTGGTGGATTTAGTGAGAGTGGTGGAGGAGGAATGAGGATGATAAGCACAGGCCAAGGAAACTAGGAGAGCACATTCCTTGTGACCCCACCCAGTCATTTTACACCTTTGTGCTTGTTTTAAAAAAAATACTTCTATTTCAGCTTGGTCTAATTTTACACACATCACTGAAGGTGATAGGATAAGTGGAAGGGCATAGGGCACTGGGGAATGAGGCCAGAGAGGAAAGAAATAAATGAGAAAACATGTGGTTCCTGAAATTGTCTCAGGTTTTTGGGCTAGCCTCTTAAGACAGTGGAACAGACCTTGCAGTAATGCTGCTTTTCAGTGTACGTTTTGGAGAACATGTTTTGCATAGAGTGGTAGCATTTCCACTAGCCCTTTGGCTGATGATGATCACCTGTACTTTTAAGCTTAAAGAAAAAATACTTCATAGACTTTGCAGTTTGTGAGCAAACTTGGAATTCCCCAACAGATGCATTTTTCTACTATAACCCTGTACTAGTGCTTTTCCACTATTTAAAGCAGCTCTGTGCTTAGCTACCAGAAGAAAGGTTTTCTGCACTTTTAAAACAGGCAAGTCAATGGATCTGCTGCTGACTCCCCCCTGTTGCATTAGGTAGTTCATATACATTTAAGTTAGATACACAAGGTTAGGAGCCCCATTTTGTAATTATAAGCCTATTAAAGCTGCAGTAGTCACACAGTACACTATTCTTAATGTCTCTTCTTTTTTTTTTTTCCCTCCTCTCCATAGTCATATTTTGAATCTAAGGAACAGCAGCCATATCATGGTCCTTATCAATTTTCTGGCTGCAGTCTAATTCATGTGGACTGGATCAAAAATTATTGTCCTCTGTAAGAATCAGTGTAGGTGGCTTGACAGCCCTGCTTTATTGTCCAAGATTGGGAAAAGAAAGTACTTTGTTATTAGTAATAGTGTTATAAATTAATGTTTGCTTCACTTTTTTAACACCTTCAATTTGATAACAGCAGTAAAGACATAGGACAGGCCTTTATCAAGTCAGATAAAGAATCACCAACTCTTAAGTCTTTTGCATACAGCTTTTAACTACTTCAGCTCAACTCTTATCTGGCTGATAAGATTAATGGCAGTGTTTCTTATAGCTCTTTAGTTTTATTCTTGCCACGAAGTTCAAAGGTTGTCTGAGAGCAGTATTCCACTACTAATTAAGACTCAAATGCCCAGACATAGCCTTTCTCTTCCTTTCGATAAAGCTCTGGGAGTTTTCAAAAATCATAGCAGTAAACTTTGTTTTAATGAAAATGGCAGTACCTGCTTTTGCTGTTCCTCGAGCATGCTAGGAGTGAAGAGCAAGGCTGAACTTCCAAGCCTTGGATATCTCTGCTGGCAGATTGTCATACTGCTATTCAGCAAACACGTGGAGAGACGCTTCAACCAGTCACAAAATGCTGCGATTTTGCTTCTCTATGGACAACGCATATCATCTGTTGTAAAGACAAGCATCTCAATCCTTGCTCTGTGTGGGCTTTTGCAAAAGAGATGGGTGGTATTAAAGACTTTCATCTTCTACAGCTTAGTATTCAAAATGATCATCAGAGAACATGGTTATATAGGGCTGTTAGGATGAAGTTGGTGACATGACATGGAATACCGAAAATTATGCATCCAGCTATAGTTCTGGGGTAGTTTAGGACCTGTTTTAATGGCATGTGATTTCTTCTCTATGTTCTGGTATCCACTGTGAACCATAGCTAAACACAAGATCCTATCATATCCTCCCTCACGTTTCCTTTGTGTTAGATGGGTCTCATGATTCAGTACAGTATAACTTCCTTGTTCAAACAATCAGAAATGCTCAATCTGCGGTTTAAAAACCTTCAGACCGAGTGATGGTGAAACTTGGGTTGTGACCTCTGGTAGTATTTCAGACAAACACTCGCCATCATCTGGATAACTGATTTGGAGTTGAACCCTGTTCAGTTAGTCAAATACATCTGTATCATTTATTTTACCATGACAAACACAGGCAGGACTGAACTTCTGTTGTTCTGTATATCCTTGTAGTACCTGGAAGAGTCTGGGCACATGTACAGAAACGAGAAAGGAACTGGAGATGGAGATCTTAACACCTCTCCAGATCTAGATTTACATTACAAACTTGCATGGCTCTTCCAAATATTAACCAATCTATCTGAAGCTTAACAAACTTGAATGTGGAAAGTACATATCCCAATCAGAACCTGAATTGTTTTGGGGTTAGAAGGGGGCTGTTTTGTTGCTACATCTTTCCCATACTTCAGCAGCTTGTCTTTGAGAATGCACTGGGAGACACAGCCTTACAAAGCCTTGAAAAATACAAGATGAAGAATATCACTGATGTTCCCTTTTCTACCAAACCAGTCATCTTAGCATAAAAGGCTATCAAGTCAATGAGTCAGGTTCCATGGACTTGTGTATGTCCAACTTGTTTAAATATTCCCTTACCTGATCCTTTTCCATTTATTTAAGTTTTCCTAGCTCCAGGCTTTCCCACTGGTCTCAGGGGCTGCTGAAAGCTGATCTTACCAGTAGACTGAGGCAAAGCTCGTCTTTCACCATGTCCTTTATCACCTTTTCAGTAGAAGGCCCGCATTTTTTGTAGTCTTCCTCTTGCTGATACACCTTCTTGTTGCCTTTCATGTCCTTCTCCAGATTGAGCTCCTGGTAGACTTTGGCGTTCCTAACCCTGTCCCTGCATGCTCAAAGTGTAGCTCTGTATTCCTCCTGTGTCATCTGTCCTTGCTGCCACCCCTCACATGCTTTTTTTTCATGTATGAGTTTTGTCAGGAACTCCTTGTTAATCTATGTGAACCTCCTACCACTCTTGCTTGAATTCCTGTTACTCAGGATGGACCATTCTTGAGTCTGGAGAAGGTAATCCTGGAAAATCAGCCAGCTCTCCTGGACACTTCTCTTCAGACCACATTCCATGGGATTCTTCTGAGCAGGTCCCTGAACAGGCCAAAGCCTGCTCTCCTGAAGTCTGGGGTTGTAAGCCTACTATATGTCTTGTTTCTCTCAGGATGCTGAGCTCCACTATCTCATGGTCCCTGCAGCCAAGGCTGCCCCCAGGCTTCATATTCCTGACCAGTTCTTCCTTGTTTATAAGTATCAGGTCTGGCAGAGCGTGTCCCCTTGTCAGCTCCTCCATCACCTGTGCCATCACTGCACCTCAAAAGGCTCCTGGATTGCTTGTGCCCTGCTGCGTTGCCCTTCCAGCAGATACTAGGGTGATTAAAGTTTCAGTTTCACTGGGCAGAAGTTCATACGCTAGGATTCCTGGGTAGCTCACTGTTTGTGATGGGGCAAGGTGTGAAGTAGAAAGTGGCATTTGTGGATAGGTCGATACTGACATGGAAAAAAAAAGCACTACAGATGTCGGTGGCCAAACATACATCTTAGTATGGATGGCATTGCTGTAAATATGAAGTAAGATACATGTGATAATATGGAGGTGAGAAAAAAGCCAGAGGGCTGCTCAGATGGGAATTGCTGGTAGAACAATCCTATTCTAATGTCGACTGGATCAAAATCTGGAGGTAGGGGGGAAAAATTATTCATCTGTGGAGAGTTACAATTTTCTAAACAATAACACAAGGAAACACTTCACAAAATGTCATTCAGGCTCCCCAGTGAATGGAAACTATAGGAAGATGTAAAAGAAACTTCAGATGTGTTTCAGGGGTGCAAAGGTAACAAGTTCTGACAGTACCTTTGATATGACACTGATCTTACCAACAAGGTTTAAGTATCTTATTTCACATGATAAAGATGAAGTAAATTTTGAATATGGTTTAAATTAAAAAAAATATAATTTTGGTAAAAATATCCTTTTGTGACTATGTAGGGAAAATATTGCTTATGAAATAATGAGAACTGAAGACATGCTAGGCTATGTCTGCTCTGTGGGATAGAGAACAGCAAACCCCACATGGAAAATTCCAGCACCTTTATCAAACTGAAGGCTTAGGTAGCGATATTGGTATTTTGCTGCCAGGCAGACTGTATTTGCTGAATCAGAATGTTGGACCAATCATGATTATCTTTGAGTGTTTAGGTAGCAATTTGTTTAATTTCTGCGTGGCAACCCTTTTCTAGGAAAGTATTGATGTACAGCTAAAAATTAAACACCTCTGGGTTAGCTGCCTTGGTTGAAGGCAAACACATGCTTAAGTGACTTGCTGGACTCGAGCCCAAGGGCCTTGTTCGCAATTATGGCTCTGTTTCCCATTGCACTCACGTTCTGTCATCAAATGTAGCATTAGCCAGCATCTCTGCTTAACGATATAGCAGTCCTGTCATTTTGCTCATAATTTGGAGTTGTTTCTTGCTCCAGATTTCTAGAAGCAGGCAACACGGGGCAAAGGAATTAACAGTATCTCCTAAACATGTTAAGATGTTTATGACGCTGAATCAGACAGATGAATAGATGTTTACAAACCTTCTGGCTAGTTTTAAAATTGTGTGCATCTCCTGACTCCTGTTTTAGTGGGTGCAGGACTGAGAATAACAGAAATGACACAACCATTGAAAGAATAACTTTTTGAAAGTAGTCAGTTGTGCATCCTTGAGATGCTGTCTGGAAGAAGAAGCCTCTGAAAAGTAGGAGAAGGCAGGCAGATAAACGGACTGGCTATCTGGAAGAAAGAAGTGGCTTTCTCAGTGTTAAAACTGGAGTTCTGTCTTTTGGAGGTGGACGTGACAGTTTGTGAGTAAGCAGGAAGTAACTCAGCAATAAAGTAATCTCCCTTCGACACTGACTTTTTCTTTAAAAACTTGGAGGGGGGAAGTCCAGATAAGCATGAATATAACCTTTCAATTTTGTTTGTGCAATTATTTACAAAGTAATTAATGAAAAAGCTTTCTTTGCCTAAGAGAAGCATAAATTAATGGCTTCCATTATAGTAAAGACATGAGTGTGGTTTTTTTACTTACTGCTGTTAGAGACAGTCTAATTAGTGCTTTTAAACTGCATTCACAGTTCTTGTCTCTAGCTTGTCAAAATACATTCTTTGAAAGGAAATTCCCAATCTGAGGTTAAAAATGTAACCAAAATTCTTTTTGGTGCAACAGGTTTTTCAGTGTAGGCTGTGGAACTGTTCTTCCTTGGCTCCTGCTCCATGACATCAACTATGGAACATGCTCAAGAAAAGGAAGCATGTCTTGAGCAAACCCAGAGGTATTGTGTGGAGAGACCAATATATAACCAAAAGCTCTTGCAAGGACAGCTACACAGACGAGAAAGAACACCTCAGACTTTAAGGCAGAAGATTGCACATTCTTGTCGGTAGGGTTTTTGTCTTATCTTTATTTTATTGGTTAGAAGTATTCTAATTCTTAATTGATTCATGCACACAGCTGGTAATCTCTTCAAAGAAACCTAAAAGATAAAAGCACTAGTTCTACTTTGATTATTCAGAAAGACTGTGATGAAATTGTATATGTGGTTTTATATGTTAATATATAACTGTATTACAAAATGTTGGATAAATTAGTTTAACTGCCTTCATCAAAATGCAAAGGAAAAATATTCAGTGTAGGAATGTGAAGTATTAGTCAAATCATGTGATGTGAATTCATAAGACCCAGAAAAATATCTGTCCTTTTTACATGGAAATACTTACAGCCAGTTTGTGATTCACATGATCCTTTAATGGAAGAAAAGTGGAGACGTATGACAGCTGCGTAGAAATCTAAATTATTAGTCTAATAAGGACTTAATAGAGGCATTCTGTGGATTTTAACTAACTGCCTTGGAATCCAAGTATCATCTGGTTAGACAGGAATTGTTTTTAACTGTGCAACTCTTGCTCTGTGGTACCAGAGGATAACGAGGAGAAACTTATTCTAGTTAAGTTCTCATTAGCTTTACATTTATCCATGCTTCATTTGCAGAGCTGATTCTGTTTCTTGCTAGAACCTTGTTCTGCAAGACAACAAATGATTTCTGCCCAATTGCTTGTCTGTAAAATATTCCTGTTCACATGATTTGACATTTGGAAATCCGTTTTGGTTAATGGAATAACTGTTCTAATGGTGATGGCACCTAATTCCACCTCAAAAAACTTACCTGTCCTGAGTAAAAGATGTGGATCTATATCCTCCTGAGCTATGACTACTTGTGATTTAATCTGCTTAAACATGGAGAAATGTGGATAACTAGTTCTGCTCTCACTTGTAGCAGTAAGCTTCTCACCATGCACTTTAGTCCCGTAAGAATTCAGAAATGTTAACGAATCTCTGCAGTTCTCTTGCAGTTCTCCACAGAAAAGCATATCTATGATCTCAGTGTTATATTTTTACCCAAGGTTAAACTTTCTTACCACTGTACAATCCAAGGATGATGCGTGGCAGTACTGGATAGAGATATTTATTTCCTGGCTCTATTCATTTGTCATGAGTCAGGGTTTCAAAAGGTTAATAACTCTGCTAAGAGGCACAAGGATCAGTATTGTTGACTTTGGTGCCTTTCCTTTCAGGGTAAAGAAAGGTTATGTTCTCAAATAGCCTTAACGTTAGCCTATCAGTACAAGTGATAGTAACAAGCATTAGTGAAATAATAGTTTAGAAAGAAAAAGAAAGCGTAAGTATGTAATATGTTATAATAAAAAAGTATGAAGCATGCAAATAGGAAATAAAAATAGGAAAAATCACTGCAAAGTACTTTGATGAGTGAAAACCACTGTCAGAAAGCAAGTTATCCTCAGGGGATTGTTACTAGGAATGATTTCAGCAAAAGGTGTTGTGTGACTGCTCAGTCGTGCATGGACTTGAACAGTTTCGCTTCCCACTGACCACCAGCCTCACAAGACTGTGATTCTCTCCTCCAGTTATGTAAGATTTGTGAACAGCAACCAACACATGATAAAGGGCTAGTTGTAGCTGCTTGTGTTTAAGCTTTGTCCAGAAATTAGTCTTCAGGGGCCTGAGTCTGCCTTTAATAAAGTGGTTTTCCTGCATAGGGATGAAAGACAATTTTTTTTGACCCTTGACCACTGCTAGTGTCTAACTTTTTCTTTCTGCTTTGTATTTTCAGTTGTTCTTCTAAGAAAGCCAAGTCTCATCTTTACAGTTTCTTACCAATTTTAAAATGGCTTCCCTGTTACCCAGTGAAGGAATACTTATTAGGAGACATTATCTCAGGTATAAGCACTGGGGTTATGCAGCTTCCTCAAGGTGAGTATCTCTCTAGATTTATTTATCCCTTCTTTGCTTTTTCTGTGTGTGCTTTTATGGTAGTGCTTGGCTTCCTGAACAGGTGCTCATGAGAAAAGGATGTGTATTTCAGGGGGTGTGTGGAGATCAGTACAGCATTCTGCTGACCAGCCCATCACGATGATGTCCTTGAAACTGCAAGTCAGTGATATGCAGCAGACTCTGAGAGAAGCATACCTCTTGGATCAATACCAAAAGCTCTCAATAACAGAACCAGCTTCTTATAGTCTAAACCTTTGCTGAATGCACTCTCTTATTTTCTGATCCCATCATCCTGAAAGTTGTAGCAAATTTCCTACAGAGGGTAGCAATATCTAATAAACATATAGACATGTTTCAGGTTGACAGCTGTTGCAAAGTAACCAAACTAAATTCAACCAGAGAAGAACATGCAAGAAACCAGAGACTGATCCCTCTTTCTGTTAAGGCTAGAAGTCACAGGTTTAAGCTGGAATGATAGTAGTGGGAAGTGATTTACATAGTGGAAATAAATCAAAAGTATATTCTATAACAAGACTGAAAATCTGTGGAATGTCTATTAAATTACTTGGAAGTTTCACCCCAAGCGGAGCCTGGCCCTGAAGTAGGAGCAGGCTCTGTGGAAGATGAAGAGAAAGCTGGTGTTCACTTTTCTGGTCAGCTCTTGGTGACTGAACCAGTGGAATCTTTTGTTCAGCCTGACACCTTACTATCAGCAGTTTCAGAACTGCAGTGGAGTTAGTGACAGGGTTTTTATAGCAGTATCATGATGGGGTGTCACCATTGCTCTGGGAATGGCAGCTTCATGACAGCTGCCACAGTCCCAGTAGATTTCCTCAGGAGGTCTCGGAGTGGAGAGAATTTTTGAATTTGTGCAGAGCCCAGTCCAGAGGAGTCCTCATGCTAAGGGTAATGTAATTAAGCATTTCATATTTCATATCTCTACCTCACTTGTTCCACTTAAGGCTGAGGCAGGTATGAAGAATTAATCTGTAAATCCGAGAAGCCTAGATTTTAATAGGTGGTAATCCATTAAAGCAGTGGAATATCCTAATTTAGTCTGTGCAGTTGACTTGTTTATTTCTGTAGCTTCCTGGGTCTGTGCATTTTTTTTATAATTAAGGATATTTTTTCTTAGACAAATATAAACGTCAGCTTATGTTAAATTGCTAAGTATGTGGTTAACTGTCAGCAAATCTGCCATACAGTAGACGCAAACATTACCAGTTGTATACTGAAACACAGTTTATGTGATGATCAGATAAGGACACTAAAATTTAAGTGGTCAGCTATGAACTTTATAATTAAGTTGTGACTTCGTTTTAAACTAAATATTATTCTTTTCTTCGGTGACTGCAGACATGCCCTTAAGCTGCTCCTAATCTTTCTAAAAAGGCAAAAGTTGAACTTTTATTTTTCTGGAATGCATGTAATTCTATCAAGCATGAGTTCAAAGAAGCCTGGGGATCATTCCAGGCAGAACTGAAATGACCAGGGTGTTTAAGCTGTGAACTCCTGTCATGTCAATATCTCTTTATTTCCTTGGCACCGACAGCCTCTAAAAATGCCAGTACAAATGAAAAGGAAAAGGAATAAAAGGGTATTCAGATAGGAACTTCACATAGACCCACCCTTCTGGTTTTGAAACCACTAGTTTTCAGTTCTGGTCACTTGTACTGTTAAGTTCATCACCATATTAAAAGCCAGGCTGTTATAGTACAGGGTGTTCTGCTGATTCTCTTGGCATGAGAGGTAGCCCCTGGGGCAGAGAATATATGTGGGATGTGTTTCAGCAGTACTTAATGAAGAGCTCACTGCTGCAAGAGAATAAACAATACTTAATGAAGAGCTCATTGCTGCAAGAGGATAAACGATATCATCATTCCAGTTCAGATAGGAACTTGAACTCTTGGTTAGGACTTGGCCATTGCTTAGGGCATGAGCAAGACTGTGAGCTATTATACTGTGCAAGAGTGCTTGGATGACACAGAAGATCCTTTCCTGTTCTTATTCTTTCGTTGTAACCTGATGCTTTGTCTCTCAGTTTGAAAATACATTAATAGGAAGAGGTGTTTTCAAGTATCACTAGCTCTCCATGGTGGGTGAACCATTGCTTCCTTTCATAATTTGCACTGGACTGTTGAGCTTTTTGGTCCTAACTTGGACCAGTCTGCCCAAGTGCGGCAAGAACACACAGCTTCCTCAGGTGTCGTGCGTCTGCTCTTGTGAAGGTGAAATGGAGAACAAAGCCAAGCCAGGATACAGCGTTTTCTTCTCAAGGCCCATTTGTTCAGTTCTGGTGTCTAATTTGCATTAATGCAAGCCGTGTAGAACTATGTATTTTGCTGGAACTTGGGACCATAATGTGCCATATCACGTGGTGCACACAATTTGCTTGTGAGCCTGGTCCTATGATAAGCACATGCTCGGTCACGCAGAGGGGGAGCACTGTGGGAGGTGTCCCTCCCTGGTGGCCCTTAGAGCAGTTTCCCCACAGCTCCATTGCCATGCTTGCCAGCCCCCCTTACAAACAGAAATGGTGTGGGTTGCACTTCCACTGCCTGGAACTTGGACAGGGCTTGATAACAAAAAGGACTTATTTTTTTGGGAAGAATATCAGGCTATAAGCTCTCTATGACCTTACAGATTGTAAGCAATGATTCTCTGCTCATTTTATATTTTGGAGCATGTTTTGCAGAAACATAGACTGTTATGTCATCCCACTTGTTCTGCGGTGAAGATGGAGGGAGGTGTTTAAACAGTCATAGATTACCATGAAGGTCATGTCTGATGAGAAAAGCAGAAGAAAAATTAAATGTGTCCCACTGTTTATGGGGTTTGGGGTGTTTCAAATTACATTCTTTGACAGACAAAAGGCAACAAAAAGTGCTTGTTGGCTATTAAAAAGTACTTCCAGCCCCAAAGTTGAAACAGTGAGAGCGCAGGTGCACAGATGTATGCACAAACATGCATGCACACACCTGCAGTGCCCATAATTAGATACTTCTGGTTTCCTGACTCAAACCATTAGGTTTCTAGGCACTGCCCTACAGTATTATACATGTTAAAGAGTATTTGCTGCAAGACTTCTTGTTTTTTAAACCTGTGATATGTCACAAGATTTCCTATTAAGTGAGTTCAGTTTTAGTAAGCTTAAATCCTTTTGCTTCAGATGGTTTCTTTCTGTCGTTTGCTTAACATATGTATTTGTGTCTTGTTTTCTAGGTTTAGCCTATGCTTTGCTGGCAGCTGTTCCCCCAGTATTTGGCCTATATTCTTCATTTTATCCTGTCTTTCTGTATACTTTTTTTGGAACCTCCAAGCATATATCAATAGGTATATCTGTATGGATAACTGAAAGTCTGTGTGTGCATGTGTTTAATAAAGTTGTAAAAAATAAAATTGGGGAAGTAGGAAGTGTAGTTGTTTTCCATCAATTTGAATTTAAATGAATAGGAGAAACACAGATGTGTCAAACAGTAGTAGTATTTTTTATTGTTAATTTATCCATCCCACTTAGAAAGGAATAGAAGAGCATTTTTTGTCATATTAGATCTAGAAGTGTGTGCTGTGAACTCCTGAACTGTAATTTCATCGCTGCAGTCATCCTGTGTGGCCAGGACGAATCTCTAATTTGCATAATAGAAACTGAGATAGAAAAAAATTATGGTGTTTACTTACTGTAGATGTATATGTTCACCATCTAACTAGCTTTAATGGTGCTGAGTACTAGAGCAGATTTGGGGACTGAAAAAATAAAATATTTAGGTAGAAAATTATATTATATTTTAATTGCACACATCTCAATAAGAACCACTCTTAAAAAAACCCACAAACCTCCAGGATTTTAACAAATTATTTTCCTTTCCCTCTTACTTCAGGCACCTTTGCTGTGATTAGTATGATGGTTGGTGGCGTTGCTGTGAGAGAAGTGCCTGATGAAATGATATCTATAGGCTATAATTCTACTAATGATACAGATTTCCTTGAATATTACAATGCCAGGGATACCAAGAGGGTACAGGTGGCTGTGACTCTCGCTTTTCTTTCAGGAATTATCCAGGTATGTGCTTGCAGTTAACTGTAAGGGCAAGTTCAGATGCTGCTGCTAGACTTGCAGGGTGTGCTGGGTCACGGTGGATCCCCTGTCAATAGACTTGTGCTTCAGCACTGCACTGTGTAGACTCCAGACTGCTTTGTGGCAGCCCATAACAGAAGTGGGGAGGGGTGGGAAAAATGGGACCTTCCCCCTTTCACTTTTTCCTATTGCATCAGAAAAACTCAACCTGATGTTCTCTAATCTGTCTATGAATGCATACAAACGCATATGTTTATCCATATTGCACACTGCACCGGCCAGTGACATGGAAGATTTGGTGCATTGATGGCTGCTTACTGAACTGTGGCTTTAGAAAGGCCAAATTCAGGTTTGCCTTATCCGGCTGGGGCATTGAAGTAAAGAGAGGTGGCCTGTGGCCTGTGTGCTACACAGTGCTGATGTTCAGGCTACAGTGGGAGTCACGTGGTTAATAATTCTCTTCTTTGTTAGTTGTGTTTAGGTTTCCTTCGATTTGGATTTGTAGCCATCTATCTAACAGAGCCTCTGGTGCGAGGATTTACTACTGCTGCAGCAGTTCATGTCTTTACTTCTCAATTGAAGTATCTCCTTGGCGTTAAGACTAACCGGTACAGTGGACCCCTCTCAGTTGTATATGTGAGTAACTACATTTACTAAACATGCAAATTCTACATTATCTGGATCTAGTACTTAGGATTTTTCCTTTTGTTTGTTTGGTTTTTTAATTATTATTTTGGCATTAAGTGGAATGACGCTTTAGTATTCAAAACTGGGTATGAGGTCTCTAAGTGCCATAGCAATATATGGACATCTTAAAGTGCAGCATAGGCGCAGCTTGGTAGTTCAACACAGTCTGAGATGGGCAGGTTTTAGGATTCTGCTAAGTGTAGTTTTGTAATATGAACACCATAATGTTCATTGAAGCAAGGAAAACATGCTGCTAAAATGCTTCATGTCTTGCAAAGCTAGGAAATTTTATTCTCAGAACCTTGCCCAGTCTGTATTTCTTTAATTTCACACACAATTCCTGATGGAAATATTCTTCATTTCCTGTTTGTAAAGCTGTTTTATAGCATGGTTGGACACAAAGTGCTGTGTGATCATAAATGTACCTGTTCATTAGAGCAGTGGGAAAAACTCATGTCAAATAAGAACACTCAGTGTAAAAAACTGCCATTTATCAAAGACCCTGAGCATTAAAACTGATTGTTCAGAGCATGTAGGTATCAGGTATTTGATGTAGCTCATAGTCTGATCTTCCACTCACCTTCTGTCTAACACATTGTGATGCAAGTGGACAGAAGAAAAACCATGCAGTGTAAAGTTATGATTTGGCT
The DNA here is from genome assembly GCF_023634085.1 of Falco cherrug. Lineage (NCBI taxonomy): Eukaryota > Metazoa > Chordata > Aves > Falconiformes > Falconidae > Falco > Falco cherrug. The sequence goes on along the minus strand of NC_073701.1, from coordinate 75,849,533 downwards.
ACTATGACTTAAGTAAAACCAAAACCTCTTCTTCACTCAAATTTAAAATTTACAATTGTGCTCTGAAAAAAATGTAATGGATCCTATGCAGCAAATTATTTGTTTAAAGGGACATTTCTAATCAAAATTACATCCAAAGCTTTTAGGTTTACATGAGCGTTACTTTTCTTACTGTTATGAACAAGCAGAGTTGAAATGCATCTGAACCTGATTTGCCTGCCAGTCTAGGAAGCCCCAAGTTGTTATCACAAAATCAATGCTCTGATTTTACAGACAAGAACTCCTGAGTGGAAGAATAGGGAAGATCTCAGGTATCTGTGAAAACCCAAGCTTTTGAGCAGATTGATGGCTCAGCTGTAACGAAGCTTCAGGATTTCGACTACGTGAAGGCTATAGAAAATACTTTGTGGGAGTCTTTCTTGTGTATTTATGCAAATATAACAAAACTTTTGGAAACAAGGCTATACTAATGATTAATTCCTAAATTTGCTGTTTGGTTCACTAATCCAGAAACCAGATGGACTAACTGCCAAACAAATAGGAGGGAAGGTATATATTCAAGTTGTACTACCAGGACATCTTGAATGTATAATATCCTGATAGTTGCTGTAATTTTCCTTCTGTCTACAGAAGGGTATGTACATTTTCTTTCAAAGATCTCTCCAGAGGTCATTTGTTTATTTTTATTTTCTTAAATGCAGTGGAAGGAGAAGTAATTGTTAGGGGAATCATTTACCCTCTAGCACTTCTGTGTCCCAGCAAGCTTTCTTTCCTAACACCCTTTTGATAGTGTTTTCAACTAAAAGATATTTGGAATAATGGCCAGTGCAGCAGTGTTGCAAGATCATGGTTATTTAATCATATTGCTATGGTAACCTCAATGGTTGTATCAGCAGCCTTATCGTTTTACAATAGTTTGTGCAGTTTTAAGTAGATGTGACTTGCCAAAGAATATTTGAAGGTATTAGAAGGGGTTTGCATTTATTACTTTCAGGTAGCTGCCAGTATGAAATATGTGTGAAAATGTTGAAGATAACAGAAGTGGTTTAGTTTAGACTTTTTCCCCCATGATAGTTTTTCTCCAAATTTTTGCCCCATTTGAGAAAGACTGATATCGTAAATGATTGCAAATGCATCTCCCTCACAGACATACTCTGAATTTCTGTGTTTTGTGGGAACAATGGGAATTTTGGTGAGGCACTGATTCACTGTGGTTATAAATGCAGAATAAAAACACAGCTGAACAGCAGTGTATAATTTGTTCTTTTGTGGCAAATCTCCATAATTATATTTTCTCAGGAATAATTATGATACTTTTATTGCGTTACAGAGCATAGCTGCGGTGCTTTCAAAAATAATGACAACCAATATTGCTGCATTGGTCGTTGGATTAACGTGCATTGTTCTATTGCTGATTGGCAAGGAAATCAATCTCCGGTTTAAGAAGAAGCTCCCAGTTCCTATTCCTATGGAGATCATTGTGGTAAGCCAGTTGTGAAATTCTATGGCTCAATTATATAAGTATTCTAAAGCAGTAGAAACTATCTCATTTTCTATCAAGTCTTATTGAGCTTTAGAGTAACTTCTGTTGAACATAATTCATTTGACACTTCATCCTTTTGAAGTTTTGAATACTCATAAGGTTAGGCACTGATGTGCCCAAGTTTTAGGCATAAAGTCCCAAAGAAGAATTAAAAACCCATAGTCCCCTATGGTAACGAGTAGGTAGAGATTTGTTGTAAAACGCACTTTATCCTGGAGTTTCAGCACCTGAATGATTCTCTGTGAGACATGCACCTGAGCAGCATTTCCCACATGGAGTCCAGGAGCTCAGAACCCCCTCCTGAAGGAAGGTGTTTACGGGTGCCTGTTTCAGAGGTTCTGCAGGGCTTGCGTGCTTTTTAGAATGCGGTGGTAGAAAGAAGCGCAGGAACCAGCAGGACTTACTAATTGGCCTTCCTTTCTCTGTTTCTGAGACTGATAACTGACTGCAGCATTGATTCTGTTTTGAATGATTACTCTAAACTGCATGGATAAAGCAGACTATCTTAACGTACACAAAGCCCACATCTTAGATAAACTTTCACCTTTAAAAGCGGCTGGATTTAAAAATGAGTTCTTGGATAACTAGAGCTCTCAAACAGCCTAGTTTGAGATCAGAGCCAAGAAAGGGAATAACAGGGTATGAGTACAATCTAGACAGAAGGAACAAAGAAAGGGACGGTATTGAGAGATGATGGAAGTGGTGTAATAGGTATTTGACAGTAAGGCAACAGCAAAGTGATCTTACACCTGTTCCTTTCACTGCTGCTGCACCAATTCTGGTTACAGATAGCATGCAGGTTGTGCACGTGAAAATATGGCAGTGCAGACGTCTTTGGCTTGTCCTTGCATTTAATTTCCTGATACACTATTCTGCCTGAGCTTGGCTGAGGTAAAGGGCATTCAAGTGATTCAGATCGTACCATGGCATGTTCCACTTCACTGTTCCCAAGAAAATTTTATAAAATCTGGGGGGGTGAACATGATGGAGGGAAAATCGTGATACTTCCTCCTTTTTATCTGCTTCTTTATTCTCTAACTCTTAGAAAACTGATTGACAAATAAATGTAATCGTAATCAGCTAACTGTTATTAGTTCTTCGAGTGGCTTTATCTCTTTCTAGCTGACGTTTACAAATGTGTTTGTGGATTTTTAGGTAATTATTGGCACAGGAGTTTCAGCTGGAATGAATCTGAGTGAGTCATACAGAGTGGATGTTGTTGGGAATATTCCTCAAGGGTAGGGATGATATATTCTTATTAAAACTATACCTTTTCCATATGGCATGTAGCTTTTATTACAGTAATTTGTAAATATTTGTTTCACCTTCAAGGTTACGTGCACCGGCGGTTCCTGAGATTCAGCTCATCCCAGCAATATTTGTGGATGCAGTAGCAATAGCAATAGTTGGATTTTCAATGGCTGTTTCAATGGCCAAGATCTTTGCCCTTAAACATGGTTACACCATTGATGGGAATCAGGTAAAAGCACTGGGGTTGCTTTGTTGAAAATTCTCAGTAGCACCTTTATTACATCATTAAAGTAGAATGGGATATTGGACAAAAATGAGTTTTTCTTTCGTAGTGGAGTCAGGTCAGGTTTTTGATAGCCTACACATGTAAATGCCAGGAGTTATTTTAAGTTCTTCTGTTTCCAGTTTCCCTTTTAGCTTCATTTTGGGAAGCTTGCTTCTGTTAGACTTGGACATATGCGTGAATATTAATTGTTGGGCCAGACTGTCCTGATGGGCAGCTACTTTCTCACTGCTTTCTGTAACAGAGCAAAGCATAATAGGGTTGTCATGCGGTAAATACAATGCCTTATGTGTCAAAAGAACTATTATCTGAAGTTTAGACATTCCAGTTATGTGTTACAGTTTCTTTTTATTCCAACCTATTGCAAATACGCAGCTTGTTATTTTCTGGGACAGCAATTGGTCCTGCCTATAGTTAACATTCTGATCATGATATGAGTGATCAAGGCTGTGGTAAGGACTCTCGAAAACTAAAACAGTGTGTCATCCTCACCTACTCTTGTCTTCCCTGTGCATTTTAGAATCAGTATTGCAGTTGGATTATTGGCAGATGTCATTGTGGTGTTAAGGGAGACAGAGTTCACATGCAATAAGGCATTTCTTAGAGCAAGCATCTGACAGCACCAGTCAGCAGTTCCCCCTTCTGGAAATGGCTGTCTTCCTCTGAGAGTAAATGGAGTTTGAATGACTTTTACCTACGGATTTTTATACCTGGTCAGATGAATCTCAGCCTTGATGTCATTGTTCTGTTACCCAAAGAGAGAAAAGAACAAATCTGTAGCTGCACAAATGGAATCAGCTCTATTTCCATTAGTTAAAGTGATCATCACTTCATTGACCCGAGTTACGCATCTAGATCTTTTCCTCAGGTGGTGTCAGCTGCTACTTTACCTGGATGTTAAACTACCGAACTCCTTATCACAGGATTCAGTATATGCGAAGTGTTTAAATGAATCAGAAAAAGGATTGTAGAAACGCAAAGAGAAAAAAATCCATCCAGAACTTCTGTACAGCCTGCTATAGGAGAGCCTGCTTTAGCAGGGGTTGGACTAGACGATCTCCAGAGGTCCCTTCCAACCCCAACCATTCTGTGACAACGTATAACTTAAAGCACCTCATTTACAACTAGCAGGATGCAGAGTAATCTGTGGAGGCCTCATAACAAGCAAATTCTTAAGCATCAGAAACACAGTACTGAGGTAGATGGAGCTCTGATCTCACTCATGGTAACAGTTTTCCGGTAGGATCTTTCTGATGTAGCAGTGAGCACACATTGTTTTTTTCATGTACAGCAATGGATTACCAGCCATGGAAACACAGCCAAGGCTGCTCTTGGTTCTAATAAGTACTAAACAGATAGTTAGGGTGAGAAGCAAAGAACAGTGTTTGTATGAGAAACTATTTTCCACATATATTCAAAGTTATAATTCAAGTTATACCCAAGTTGAAATCCTTAAAACAAACAATGCTGTCATTCATTTTAGTTTTCAGTCTGACTGATTACTGTAACATTTAAGGATGGGAAATATATCCAGCACTTCTTCACATACTTTAACAGATGATTTAACATGCATCAACTTGCACATTTATGAGAACCACAAGTATAACCTACAATAAGGTTTCTTATTCTCTACAATAAGATTGCTAGTAATTACTGTAAATAAGATGTGGTTATTAATATGTGTGGATAGCTCCAGTTTTGTATAGTTGCTAGATGTAACTGCCTTCTGTTTTGATCTATTGTTTAACATAGGAACTTATCGCCTTGGGAATATGCAACTCTGTGGGGTCATTTTTCCAAAGCTTTTCAGTCACTTGCTCCATGTCTCGGAGTCTTGTTCAGGAAAGCACTGGTGGGAAAACTCAGGTATGTAAACCCAAACTTTGAGCTAAACAAAGTTTGCTTTTTTGGGCTCCAAAGCTAAAGTCCAAAGCTTCACAAGATTGCCAGATTTCTATGTCTAGACCAGAAGGAATAACTAGTTTCCCCTGTTTCAAATCCGCATTGGGCCAGAATAGAAAGCTGCACAAGCCAAAATGGGTGAACTGAGTGGGAAGGATCAAAATCACTTGAACAACCAGCCCTGTAGGAAGCACAAGAGGGGTTAGCTAAGCAATAATATTGCTCTTTGGGAGCATTTATAAATGATTTCTGCCTTCTTTTGCTCAGATTGCAGGTGCTCTCTCTTCAGTTATGGTTCTGTTGGTAATTGTGGCTATTGGATACCTCTTTGAACTGCTTCCACAGGTAAGGGAGTTTTGCGTGTGAGGCAGTGCATTGTCAGTGAGCAGAGGCAGTGAGTATTGCTTAAAATAGTGATTGTGGGATGACTAGTAAACAACACAGTTAGGCCTTGATCCAGAAACCTTTATATTTTGTATGCATTTTTGCTGTTAGACCAGCAATTAACTATATTTTGAAGGATCCAGCATGCTTTTTGTTGTTGTTGTTTTTTAATATTGGATGTTCTGGACTCTGTCTTTAGAACATAAAAATGATACCTTCAAACAATTCCCCTTTGGAGTCATGTAGGTTGGAAAAGACCTTTAAGATCATTGAGCCGACCTGTAAACCTAAAACTGCCAAGTGTCTTGGTTTGACCCTAGCCAGGAACTAAGCACCACACAGCTGCTCACTCACTCTCCGCCCACCTCACACCCCGCACAGGGATGAGAAGGAGAACCAGCAAGGAATGTAAAACCCAAGGATTGAGATAAGAGCAATTTAATAATTTAAATAAAATAAAATAGGAGTGAAAAAAAACATAATAGTAATAATAATATTAATAGAAGAAAAAACAAAACAACAATAATTAATATAATAATAGTAACAACAACAAAACAATAATAATAACAATAATAATGAAAAGGCAGGAGAAGGGGAGAGGAATAAAATCCGAAGGGAAGGGCAAAGAAACCCAAGCAATGTGCAATACAATTGCTCATAAATAATATTCTGACTTTAAAAAAAAAGTTTGTTTCTGGTGACACGCATAGGATGATATGCAATTCCTGTTTCTTTTCATAGGAGTTGTACCTTGGATTACACCTATATGATTTACAGGAATTGTTGCAGTATGTTGTAGAGACATTTGAATTTGAGATTATAGTCTGGTTGCTTCAGGCGCTATAATTGAAGAAACACGTTGGTCAGGAATACGTGATTTCTTTTGCCAGGAAAGAGTAAATCAAACCGTACTGACTCTGGCTTGCCATTTCTGCAGCCACAGTAAAGGTATAGCTCCACTGCTTGAAAAGTTGCTGGTTTTAAGTAGAACATCTGTTCAGCAGACTTGTATCAGTTGTACAAAGCACGGAAACACAGTTATTTGTGATGCATTGAAGTTCTTATTTGGGATGGGTTTATTTTGCTTCTGAAAATTGCATTTGTGTAATATTCTTAGACAGTACTGGCTGCAATTGTCATGGTTAACCTGAAAGGAATGTTTAAACAGTTTGGAGATGTTGCGCACTTCTGGAGAACCAGTAAGATTGAGCTGGTGAGTAATGCACAGTTCGGTGCGTGTAAGTTACTGTATTAAATTTGTTGCTCCTCTTCTTCCTAACCTCCAAAACAGAGTAGAATCTTATCAAGGAGTTACAAATTGATGTTGGGATACAGATGAACATAAGACATGGAGCCATAAGTAGACCTAGAAGAGTGATCTGTTGCACACATAAGAATGTTTTTGTCATTGTTCAACAAGATTTAACTCAGGTTCGAAGTAGTTCAGTTGCAGTAAAAGCAAAGCTCTTGCAGTGTTGCTATAGGAACTGCACTGAAGGCTGTGGGAATGTCCGAAGAGAATTTGAAAAACAGAGTAACAAACAAAACTACTTGAAGGTCTTTGCCATCTTTTAAGACAAACCAAAAACCGGGCTGGAGTGGGCCAGAACTAAGAGTATACTGGAGGGAACATTTTGGTGTCATTTTTCTCCTGGATTAACTGGCTGATAGAAGTAAGTGAGAGCTATTTGCAGGCCTTGGAAATTTTTTTTTTTAATCCTAAGGTATTTGGAGTCTGATGGTAACATAGAATTCCTTGGAGAACAGGACTTAAGGCATTAATTAATATGTGACAGTTTGTCAGATGTTATGTTAGTGTGCCTTGAGCTTTTATGCCCTTCTGAAAGGTTAAAGCAATTACAGTCTGCTATCATGATGGATTACATTATATATAGCCTGTTCCTGAACAGAAGTGATACATAGGTTTTGAGGTTGAATTACGCTATTGTTTTTGCTGTTAACAGGAAAGAACGCATAATAATTCAGACGTTTTCTTTGTTTTAGGCCATCTGGGTGGTAGCTTTTCTGGCTTCTCTGTTCCTGGGACTAGACTATGGTTTGCTTACTGCAGTAGCATTTGCAATGATAACCGTTATTTACAGAACACAAAGGTCAGATTTCTTCTTTATCAAAATTAGTGTTTGCTGATATTCTGTGTGGTTTTGTTTGTTTAAGGGGTGCAGATAAGCAAGAGACTTTTCCACCTTCTTCAGCTGCATACAGTAGAGAATCTGCCTCATAACAGAGAACACAGAACCCTGTGGCTCTGATCCAGGGTTTGCGTTTTATTTTTCTGAGAACAAAATTCCCAGAGGGCATGAACTTGCAATTTCAAGTTTACAAAAACCCAGGAGATTTTCACATTCTTACATTGGTTAATCTTCGTGTTTACTTTTTTTAATGCCTAGAGTTTAGAACTTCAAATCTGCTTGATGTCAATTTTGGTAAATTATTACATTTTATGGGCGCTGTCACAGTCAGTCAGAAGTTGTGTCAAGTTATCACTGGATAAATGTTTAGGGATTTTATAAGTTCTAATTCATGAAATATTGTGCTTGCCCTTAAATTTTCTCACTTCTCCTCTATTCCCATTCAAAGTGACAAAGCTTTTACTGTAAAGCTTTCCAGGTCTAGAGCAAAAAGATTTCTTGCAAGTGTGGATAGGACTGTCTTGTGAGGCTTCTAGGCTGAAGGTCTGGGACGTTTAGGTCTATAAAAGTCTTGGTTTCTGTCTGCATTGGAATGAAACCAAATTTCTGAGATTTCCGCTCTACGTAAATGAGAGTAGTTTTCTGCCATGTCCATATGGTTCTGTTCTTGCAAACAGAACAGTAATGTACTTTGTTGTTACACTGCTTGTGAGTTGGGAATATTCATCTGCTCAGGCGTTGTCCTGGGAGCAGAGTGGCTCTTTGAAATTACAGCTTGTTTTCTGCCAGTACGAGTTTCCATACTTGCAGGACAGTCAACAGAGTTACACCAGTTCATGCCAAAAGAATTTGCCCTGTACCTTTGTATGCTGTGGCCCATGCTTTTCAGAAAATGACATTACTGTGCTAAGTTTATAAATTGTTTTTGCACTGACAGAAGCAAACTTGTCTAGTCACCAGATGGCCCCTTTATTGTGTTCCTGCCCTAAACTGCCCACTGCATTTGACCATGTTTAGATAAGATTGTACCAGACAGGCACTGCGGAATGACCATTTAAAATAAGTTTCAATCTGTATTGAACACTCACTTTATAAGTGATAATACTAAAACATTTGTTTCTGTTTCTCTCTAGGCCTCAATACAGAATCCTTGGTCAGATTCCTGACACTGACATCTACTGTGATGTGGAAGAGTATGAAGAGGTAGGAGTCTATTCTTCTGTATTGAAGAGTTTTATGTAGCGGGGCAAAGACGACTGGCAATTTGCTGCTTAGCCCTATCATTCTGCACATACAGTGCTGCCTACCTAGCATTCACTAGTGTTGAAGGGAAAGAAAACAAATTTGATGTTAGTATTAAAAGGTATTTTATTCAAAATGCTAGCTTTTTGTACTGCATGTATGTTTGACCAGGAGGTGACCAAAAGTGACCTTTATACTAGCTCCATTTTACTAGCTTGTACAAAATAGTAAGTTTTATAGGAATACCACTGCTAAAGACTGCTATGTACATTAGTGCATAGCGGGCCACCTTCTTTACTTGTGTGGCGGTATGGCATGAAATCCGTGGAACCCAGGATCCAGATATGTTCTTCCAAATTGCACAAACTCTTTCAAACAGCATCTCCCTGCCTCCACCCATCCCTTACCCGTTAAATATACACAACTAATGGCACAGTTGCTTGCCGTGCACTTAGCTTCTTATAAATGCCGTTTTGTTCAACCAAAAGAAAGCAGTACATTTTGTCAATATAATGGACATAAGCACGCTATATTTATTCAAAAAGAGCAGCTACAATTTTCTGCACTCTCTGTCATGTTCTCAGAGGTGCTGCTGTGAAGGCTACATCCCCCTTTACTGAAGAACCATTCTGTAAAAAACTATGTGAAAAGATGATGGTGTAATCTGAAAACTTTCTCTCACCAGTTCTGGTTTGAATATGACACAAAGCAGAAGTGTATGGGTGTGTTTCTAGCTGTATGCAAAGAAGAGGAGACTCCGTTTTTGTTATACTGAATGTAGTTAGCATTTCCTCCTCCTGCATAAAGAAGGGGTTGACAGCGTATGGCAGGCTGGATCTCTGCTGCCAGCCAGGTTATTAGCATGTAAAATGTCAGAGTGCGACCCATTTAGAGATTACTTCATTTAAAATAGAGGAAAGAAACAGTACTGTGACCTATCTGAGGGCCTGTTTAAAACCAAAGATTTGAAAGGCTCTTTTTTTTGTGCCTGAGGAGACAAGAAAGAAAAAAGAGAAAGAGAGAAATGAGTCATTAATGCTGTAGAAAGGGAGGCGAAAAGGGAGGCTAGATCTGCTTGATTTCCTCGTGGTAATACCAACTGCAGATAACAGCATCAGAGAACTACAAATATTTAATTCCTTTTTATGGCTGTACATTTTGTTGTTACAAAGAAGGAAAAATGTTACATGGCATTGATTGTGTGCAGTATTACAGTGGGAAAGGGGGAGGTTCTGATCTTCTGATTGCCTTTGCTCACGACAGTGCCAGCCTCCCTTTATTTGACACATGCCGGCAGCCATGCAGGGCTGGCTGTTGGGCTGCTGCACGTTCATGTGTCTTGTAATCACAGAGGTGCTTTTCTTCTAGTGCAGGCAATACTTAACTGTGCACATCCAATATTCTTTTTCTTAGGTTAAAGAACATCCTGGAATAAAAATATTTCAAGCTAATGCATCACTTTATTTTGCCAATAGTGAGTCATATACAAGTGCGCTGAAGAAAAAGGTAAGTAAAGCAAATTCTTTGATGTCTGTGTCTTGAAAATTCAAGCTGGCTTCTGAAACATGCTCATCTTTCAGCTCCTTTAGTGCCGCCCCTAGCACAATGTTTCTCGGCCTGTGGCCCCTGGAGAACAGTAAAACGTGAGGTATCTCCAGCAAACTGCAGATCATCTTAGGAAGCAACAATGTGGTGGGAGGGAATACGCTTTGTTGATTTATCTTAATAGTAACTCCTTGTGAATGGAAGGTCTGGTGGTTGCAGAGCGCAAACTGGTGAAACGCTTTTTTTTTTTGTTTTGTTTTAAATCAAAAGGAAATTAGTTGCCGAACTGAAAACAAAATGTCTGGGAGTAAAAGCACCCTTCTTGGGTGACAAACTTTAGTGGAGTGTAGGACCGTGAAATACTGTGGCCATTTATGCCTCTCAGGAGCAACAAATGACCCGCATACAAGAGTATGCGTCACCTCCTGTCTAACCAGTGGGTGACTGGGTGGGAATGGCAATAACAGAACCAGCTAACAGCAGAACTGCCTGACCCGGTAGCAGTTGCACCCTTACTAACTTCTGGAAAATTTTTCTGTAGCTCCCATGATGAGCCTTGTACAAAACAGGTGGGTGGTACCGATCTTCACAGAGCAAGAGGTATTAGCGATTTATGTCCCAGTGCACTTCTCTCCCCCTTGCTCTTTGCACTCGAATCAGCGTTCGGTTGGAACATGGCACACTCTGATCTCGAGAAAACAATGTGGTGCATCTCTTCCTCATCTTGTCAACACAGTGCTTGCCAAGATTATTCCTTCTTACTTTATACTGTTCTCTCCCCCACCGAGGGAAACTGAACAGTGCAGGCTTGCGTTTTAAATTTATGACAGTGATTAATGCAGTGCTAATTGATACTGCAATGTCATCCTAACAAGCTGAATCTCCTCTGATCGTGCTTTCTTTTGATGACAGACTGGAGTGGACCCTTGTGCCATATTAGCAGCAAGGAGAAAAGCCCAGAAGAGGCATGCCAGGGAAATAAAGGCGGCAAATGAACTCAGAAAGCAAGCTGTATTGAAACTAGTGAATTCTTCGGTAAATATTTACCTCTGCTTTATCAGCTAACATGCTGCTTTCTGGTGTTACCGTTCTTGTTTATACAAGGTGCAGGGTGCCACTCAGGTAGGAAGGCTTAGGGAGCAAGCGCTGTGCAGTGTGGACAGGCTACTGAGGGAACAGCAAAAGGATCAGGGGCTCAAGGCTGGGTTGGATAATTGTGTTGAACCTTGATTACATTCAGGTAGCAAAAAGCAGAGCAGAGCCTTTCCACAGTGTCATAGTGACTCAGCAGTGGTGTTGGCAGAAACTGGAGGGACCCTTCCTCTGCCCCTCCCCACACACTTGAAATAATCATGCAGAAATAGAATAGAATAAAATTAATGCAGAGCAGCAGTGCCTGTAATAAAAGGGTCCCATCCGCACTGCTGACCCTGGCGTGGCTGAGGCAGAAGGGCTGTCTGAAACATGCTTGCGCCTTTGTGCGTGTTTAAATTTGGCCCCGTGGTGGGGGGCTGGTGTGTGCTTTTTACCATGGGAAACCACACAACTGCCTAACTTAAGAGCCCAGTTGCTGTTGCTTCTTTTGAGTATACGGGCCTTGACAGGATCAGCAGGGACAAGGGAAGGAAGGAACAGGTGTCAGTGTTTGAAGGAATGGGTAAATCGCTCCTAAGGTAACAGCTTTACGCTGCTTGCCTGTAGCCATAGAAAGGCTGGGCATAAGAGAATAAACCTTGATATACGTAAGATATGGAAGTATGCATGCATGTAAAGCCAGCTTCTGTAATGGTTAGGAGCTGTACGCCTTTTAAGGTTGAAAGAACAGATGAGTACGGGGAGAAGGGGGGTCAACACTGAAAAAGCATTGGCTGTCATTTATCTTCTGTCCCAGACCAACGACATGGAAGCAAGTATAAAACATGAGATAGCAAATGATGAGTTACCTGTAAATGGAAAATTTGCATCTCCAGATGCTAGCATACAAGACACGTCTCCTGATGAGCATGAACATTTTGTGGCGCCCAAAACAAATATCCACTCTTTAATCCTGGATTTCACACCAGTGAACTTTGTGGATTCAGTTGGAGCAAAAACATTGAAGTCGGTAAGTAGGGTTTTTTTCCCCCAGAAAAGCCCGTAGAATACTTGTGAGATACCTAGTAGGCAACCTGTCGGCATGAGACATACATGCCCCCTAATCACGGTTTCAGTTTTGTAGCTCTGTAAGTTTTAGCTGAGTACTGGGGAATGCGGACGGTGCAGCTTTCCCAGTAATTGGCTTACATCTTCCAGAACTGCGGTGTGTACAACAGTGTACCTGCGTTTCACTTCAGTTTAACTCTCTTGCAGGTTATAAAAGAATACAAAGAAGTTGGTGTCTGTGTCTGTATTGCCAGCTGTAGTGGTGAGTTAGTTTGTTGGGTTTTTTTGGTGAGCTTTATGGGAGAGACTGTTTTATCTCTTTCCCTCTGGCCCCATATTTTCTGCTGCTGGGTGCGTCGGTAGTATCAGCACTTCACATAAAATTGGATTTGAGAAAAAACAAGCCCATATGCATTAGAGCCTTCGCTTCGGTGAAAGCAGAGCACTGACGTAATGATGTCTGTGAGGACTAGGTCCAGCTCCCATTTATTCCAGCTGGCCAGTTGTCAATGCCACCCTAAACGTTGCATTTTGAAATTGCTGTAATGTAATAAGGAGAAAAGCCTGCAATGATTCAAGTTTGTAATATTTGGAATGTAGCATCTTCTGCCAAGAACAGGCCTCTGTGTGCGTCTGGATAAGACAATTACCTGTTTGGAATAGAGGTAGTGTGTGATCCACCTGGCTATTTTAAATGCAAGTTGTTGTCATCTTCTTGAAATACTGTTGTCTTCCATCATTGTACTTTAGTTTATGTGCTTGTTTGGTTTTTATTTTGTAGGCCCTGTAATGAATGAGCTGACAAGACTGACTTTTTTTGATAACACTGTAACCAGAGAGTTGTTGTTTCACAGTATTCATGATGCTGTCCTTGCCTGCCAAGTGAAAGACAGGTCGGCCTCACAGACCGACTCTGACCTCTGAAGACTGGCATCGAGCAGAACGGAAGGCAGATTTGTGCTGATGGAGACTCTTTCTGAATATTTAATTTGCACAGTGTAAAGAGAGCCTAAGGCTATTTGTATCTACGGGTAACAGGGTGGTGCTTATTTTCTGTAGGAAGAGTGGATAAGAAGTTGGAAGCCTTCATGCTCTTGAATGTTTTCTTTCAATCGGGGTGTAGCCTTCCAACAACATAAATGCACAAAATCAGGCAAGACAAGAAAATTCAGTGTATTCTGCTACAATCACAATCTGGTAAGACAAGGTGACATTCCTATTCCTGTTCAGAAAATGGGCACTTTAACTCACTATGAGGTGAGATATTGCAGGAAATAACTGTTCTGCAATTGCAATGCACTGTACCAGTGTCTTTAAAGAACTTTCTTAAATGAATTTTAAAGCATGATGTCAACATCTGCATATGATGAATTCATACAAATTGTAATTATCTGCCAGCTGGATTACTGAATTCACACTGGTAGCATTTAGCTGATACTCTTTTTAAACCTGGACGGTACAGTTATTTTTTTTTTTAATATCTAACCTGTCTCAGCTATACTCAACTCTTCGTTGCTTGAACATTTTCAGTCTGAGTGAACTTCAAATTAGAGGCTCATTGTCTAATTATTATATTACCAATACGGTACTTTAACTGCCAAAACCTAGTTATGCTTTCTAGAAAAGAATACAGTTGATTTTAAGCTAAAATTAATTTAGCTTCAAAGTTTGAAGACAAAACTGGTTTAAGGCAAGAGTGAAGCCCATTAAAGTTGAGAACTGATGCCCTATATGTAGTCCCTTAAGCTGGAATGAAAATGTAGACAAATGCTGAAGTCTCAGTGGTCCAAATCAAAAAAAGAAGTACTACTATTCTGTTGCCTGAGATTCCTTCCTACCAGCAGTGCTGCTTCTGACTCAGCTTTTAAGTTCTTTGAGAAAATCAGTTCATAGAACTCAAAAAGGTTACATGATTGGGGTTTTTAAAAGAAAGAGTAGCATGGGGGGGGGGGGGGGGGGGGAGTCCCTATAGTCTTCACAACCTGGTTCCTGTGGTACTGCTCACAACTCCAGGTCTGAGATGAAAAACATGGAAATGTAATTCAAGCAAACAAAAGAAATCTTCAGTCCCTGTATTTCCCTAAGAGTCACTATGAACCTGAGCAGAGGCAGGAATTTCGGAATGTTTCTTCTGCAGGTTATTTTGACAGCACAGAGGAACAGAACATCAGAGACATTTCATTTTGCACCCTCAAATCAAAGGCCCTGCGCATAAAGGACTTCCTCTCTTCTGAATGCAGAACTTAATACTTTCATTTTGCTCCAGGCTCTGTTGTGAGTAGGGCTTGCTTCAGGTAAACCAAGTTTCCCAAGAACCGGGGGCAGTCAGCAAAGATTTTTATTCTTCAGACTCCCCTGCCAGTAGGGATAGGAAGCTTTCTGCATCAGAAATTACTGCTTAGCTGGAGTTCAAAGGATGAACTGAATGCACGTTAACACATTGTGCGTGTTAATTTGAACAACTATTGGTACACTTGCAATGTTAACCAGCTTAACAAGCCTTTGTATCTACATACAGTGTATTTTTCTACTTTTAGCTTGTTGCAGCTTCAGTTTTTAACTATGTAGGGCAAAACCCTGTCGACTTCTAAAATAAAGTGATGATCATGACTCGTCAAAATTTTCCACTTTGCCTTGGTGAGACTCTATGTGGGACAAGCCGAGGTCCCTGGCCCCAAGGTGCCTGTTGCTAAAGGGTAGGCGGGGAAGGGTCACTGCCTCCACACAGGCCTTGCTGCTGCTCAGGTTCCTGCTCCTCATCCTACGCAGCCCTCTCCACACAGGCCTCACAGCGATATGCTTAAACGCTGCGTTTCCCACCGTGGTAGCAACAGCCGTGCTTTCTGGGGAGCTGTGGAAATGCTGGTGGGCTGAAAAACCTTCGCCCAAGAAAGGCTGAGATTGCAGCCTGCGTGGCACTAGGAGCACTTGGCACCACACTCCTGGGTACTACCGGCAGCGCTGGTAACTCATCCAGTAAAATAAAATCGGGCAGCTTCTGGCTCGTCTCTTCCTGTGCTCTGCTGCCACCAGCTGAAGCACTGCTTCCTGCTCACCAGCCTACCTCAGCCACGAACAGTAATCCGACTTCCTCTCTCCTATACAGATTAACAGACTGCTGTCTACAAATTTAAATCCTTAGGCTTGTCAGCGCTACATTAAACAAAGCCACAGCCTTTAAACTCTTTCCCCTCTCCAGTTTGTCTGCACTGACAGGGCAGCGCCCCACCGCGCCACACGTCGCTGGATAGCCGAGTCCGGTTCCAGACCTCAATAGTCAGAACAATATTCCTCTCCCCCTCCTTTCTCGCAGGAGCACTGACAGTACAGCAGGATACCTGGGAAGAGCCAAACTCCTGTCACACACTGAAGTAAAAAGTACGCTGATTTCCAAGTGCTGCTCTTGGTATATCAAGACACTCTCAATGGTGCTTTTGGAACCACTTCCCCTTCAGGCTCAAAATGAAAAAAATTCTGTCCCACCAATAAACTTGCATCCCTCCCCAACATCTCTTACCAAAATAACAGATAACAGTTTTCCACAACTGCTCGTTTGCTTATCAACATACTGACACCAGCCAAAATGCTAACAAAGTCTATGTGCTGCACACACTCTTTCCCTGTTGTACACACCTCCTCTTCAAAAAAAAAAAAAGAAAAAAAAAAAAAAAGTGGCTTCACAATCTAAGCTTGGATAAATTGACATCAGTTGTATCAAAATAAAACCTGATAAAACTCTCACTTCCAAGACAAAGCAGTTCCCAAAAGCATTTTTCCCCCCAGGTAGTTCTTCAAGCTCTCCTGGTCTTTTCTTACTCCCCACAAAACTTCCCACACTTGAAAAAAAAGAGAATTAAAGGCTTGCTTTTCATTTACCAAACCAGCCAGCTCTACAGAATCATGCCAGATGAATGAAGATCAACCTCTTAACACTGCCTGCTGCCAGCAACTATGAGCTACTGCCCAGCTACCGGAGCAGCAGGACCCTGTCGGGGTCGTGCTCCGTGTGTAGCAGCATCTTAGACAAGTAACAATGTGATGTGACAAAGTGCGCAGTAGTGGATGTCAAACTTTTAATCTTTTTCAGAGCAGGAACAGGAAAAAGAAATCTTCCTTCCCTTAGCGCTAAGAAATCCTCATTCTTGACCTACTTACTATTTGGTAAGAAACAAAGAATCTCAGCAAAAAGGATGAAGAAAACCACTGAAGGAAAAAAAAAAAAATCAAGTTACGATGATACCAGAGCGCTCACACAAGGGAAGGAAAAAAACCCCTTCGCATCGTCCCTGAGGTGGGCAATGACTCACAGCACCAAGCACCTGAGCAGAGCTACATACACCTTCTCCTCAGCCCTTTTCCCACAGCAGCTCCCCAGAGCTTTCTCAGGACACACCTACACCTTGGTGCCGAGTGTCATATGCAAGCGTTTCAGAGCACACCTGGAAACACTGCAGTCCCTTGGGGATCTTTCAGCACCTCTGCAACTGAGATGGTAGGTTTGGGGTGCAAATGGTGACCAGGGATCTAAACTTTGGATTTCTAACATGGCCCAGGTATCCGATTTAAAAATATCTCACTGGTTTAGGCTGCATTATTAGAATCTCACTGAGTTTATTCTTCCACAGCAGCAATACTCCACTAGTGTAGAACACACTCACAATGAACTCGCACCTACTGTTTGGAATATTCTGTTTATTTCTAGCTTCCAGGAGCAAGACATTAATTACTACACTTCGATTTTTGTTTCACAGAAAGTTTTAACAATAGGAACAGGGAAAACTTTCCAAGAGATCAGTTGTAGGTCATGTAGCGCGGGGTAGCACTGAATTTCGCATACGATTTAATGACTTTGTTCACTGCTTCTAAGAAGTCTTTCTCTGTTGCAATTTTTCTACGTGCTCGGATAGCAAACATGCCTGCCTCCGTGCAGACACTGCGAATCTCAGCGCCTTTGAAACAAAGGGATAAACAAATTCAGCTCTAACCACCAGCGGAGGTGAAGCATACACCAAATTGTTAAAAAAAACCACAACAACGCAGCTTACCTGTACTATTAGGACACAGCCGAGCCAACAGCTCAAATCTTATGTCTCTTTCAACACTCATCGAACGAGCGTGTATCTTGAATATGTGAGTTCGCCCCTGAAAAAAAGAGCGGAGGACAGAAGCGTTCACGGTATGAAAGAGGCGATGACTCTAGCGTGCAGCTGTCCACATCCACAGCAAGGGCTAATGGAAAATCTTTTACTTGCTGCCCAGCTACAGCTTCCCATGTCTGGACTAGCATGTTTAAGTGTTCACGATACCAAATTAAGAAAATAACTTTTAATAGAGCTCTAACGGTACAAGTACCTCAAGAAATCCCTCTCAAAAGGGCCAAACAAAACACATGCCAACGTAAAAACTACATCATGGATCTGGTTAAAGGATTCTTTATCTGTTGGGACAGGAATATGCAGTGATTACAGCTATCTACCATGGCTTCTTGCCCAGGGATGGAATCTGTTCGGTGTGGGAAAACCTTTTTGGCACATCTTTAATCCCTCCAATCTCCATGTAGTTTCATGTAAGTTAAGAATGCTGCTGTTGTCAATATTCGTCAGCTGCTTCCAGACAGTAACGCCCTAACTGAAGAAACACACTGCTCTCAAAATATACTTGGCTGTGAAAGAAAGCATGCTCACCTCAAGATCAGGCAAGCTAAACTCTATCTTCCTATCCAGCCTGCCAGGCCTCATCAGTGCTGGATCCAGAGTATCAGGTCTGTTTGTGGCCATCAGCACTTTGATGTTGCCTCGTGGGTCAAAACCATCCAACTGATTGATCAGCTCCAGCATAGTACGTTGCACTTCATTGTCACCCCCAGCCCCGTCATCAAAACGAGCACCTGGAGAGAGGAGACACATGTTTCACAAAATAAGAGAGGGACCTTCAGAACACGGAGATGTCACAGCTTCTACACAGAAGACTGCCGGAAAAATAATTCTAAATTACACACAAATATTTGTGAAGAGTTTAAAAAAGGTGTGAAGGGGTTATTTGAAAGCGACACACTTCAAAGAAAGAGCAATGTTGCCTGTCAGTTACAATAAGCACTGTATCTTCATCCTTAGTATGAAAGGGCCCATCTCCCTGCCTAATAACTGGCCAAACTGCTGAAATTTCTAGGTGTAGTTTGTTTTGCCTTCCCTCCACCAAAATCCTCCTCCCTTGCCTGCATAAAACCTGTTCTACTTTCAAAGGACCCAAGTACATACTTTGAGGAAAAAAAAAATACATTCATTTTCAGACAGTAATAAAGATTTTATATGTAGCCCCCTTCAGCTTGTGGACTAAAGTCAGCAGTACTTTTTGCAAACACAACACATGAGATCCTTCACTAAAGTTTAAATAATCTGGGTGTTCCAAGTGTGCAAAAATTACTTCTCATCTGGGCTGTATAAACCACTTCTTGACAGCCTCACAAACATGGGACATGCTGGTAGTAGTTCTGCTAGGTAGGTATTTAGAAGCACCTTTCTTGAAATACAGCAATCCAGGTAAAGAACTATACCAGGAAAAGAACGCCTGAAAGTTCCCCTATGAGATTAGAGCTGCAGATACTGCAAACATACCTCCAATGGCATCAATTTCATCAAAGAATATAAGACAAGCTTTTTTAGTTCTGGCCATTTCAAAGAGTTCACGAACCATTCGAGCTCCCTGAAAGCAATATCCAACATTTTGTTAAAGATTCATGGCACATTAAAGGAAAATTATCAAAATTAAACTTTTCATACCTCCAAACACTTCTAAGTTTCCAATGACAAAACTCTTCTTATTTGTACACACATGTATAACAGAACATTCATAAATCTTAAGGCAACTTATAAGGGAGGGACAAATTACTACTCTTAAATTCAGAAGCACAAAAGAAGTCATTTACCTGAGGGCCAGGTGAAAAATAAGCGGCAGAGCTGGGAACAGAATCCTAATCCTAGAGTCCTCCTGAACTGCAGACTAAACTCTGCACTGCAAAATCCAGTTCCTCAAGGACGACATACTTAGGTCTTACAACTGTCTGCCTGATCAGTAGCCATTAGTTTGACAGCTCCTCCCCACCAGTACCTCCAGCACGCCAGTACATTCATCTGTCAAACCCACTAGGGTACCGGGTCCCCACAACTGGAAATCCGCAAATCACTCCACACTCCGTCAAGCATTTGCTCTCACCTCTCCCACGTATTTCTGCACCAATTCAGATCCAATTACTCTGATGAAGCAGGCATCGGTCCTGTTAGCAACAGCACGGGCACAAAGTGTTTTGCCCGTACCAGGTGGCCCGAACAAAAGTACTCCTTTGGGAGGCTCAATTCCAAGGTTAACAAATCGTTCAGGCTGTAATGGTGGGAAAACAGAAGGCAAGGTTATGTGCAAATTAAAGATTATGTGCATCAAAGAGTATATGCAAATTAAGAAAATCATCAATCAGGGGCAATATAAACAGACTAGGCTGGATTTCACTTGTTAAAACCAGCCTTCCTTTCACTTAGGTGTTTCTATTCAGCTGTATTATCTCTTCTTGTTTTTTCAAATGCTAACAGATGACCAGAATACTTTCAAAATAATAAAAGTTTCAATCTGGAGGTTACTTACGTGAAGCAGAGGGGTTTCAACCACCTCTCTCAGCTTTTCAATCTGCTCTTTACAACCACCAACATCACTGTAAGTGACATCTGGTTTTTCTTCTACCTGCACAACAAAAGGGTGAGCGAGCAGTTAGCAGCCTGAGGCTGCATATGTCCCTGGGCCTTCAACAGCCCACAACAAAATCCAGTCAAAGTAATCAACGTTACAAGACAAAGCAATGTCACAGTAAGTACTGGCAGTTCTCACTTGCATCATGGTGACTGTGGGATCAATCTTTGGAGGCAAGGGGATATGGATTTGATACTTGTTTCTGTCCACCCTGGTGAGAAAGCATAAAGACTATTATTTTACCGCCAGTTAATTAAGCTGCCATGTAGAAACAACTCGGTAAATTAGCAGCTGAATTCTTAAACTGTTCTTTTCTCTGGCATCAAGACAGCCCAGCCCTGAAAGCTAAGAGCCAGATGGGCTAGAGAATGGAACTCCTCCTGCAGAAAAGTTTAAGGTTTCCAAAAATACTAATTCCGAAGTATTTTGAAAACTGAAATTCAAAATATCCCACAGACCAAATTCTACAACAGGCTTCACCTCCTCATCGAACACTTCCCGTAGCCACCCTGGGTGTAACTGTGCAGGCTGCCAAAGAGGCAGCAGGTTACACAGGCTCCCTGAAAGCTAGCACTGTTGGGGCCCAAACTGAAAGGTGTGAGTCCACGATGCACAATTTTCACCAGAATGGTATCAAAATCAAGATTCCAGCACAGCGTGCAGGTGAGTTACTGGCTTCCAACAGAAAGACATTGGCATTATAATTTCAACCACTGCAAAAACATGAAATGACAGCTGCTGACATGTCAAACTAATCGATCAGATAAAAAAGCTTCATTCCCCAGGAAAACTCATAAGAACACAAGGATTTTGCTTACCCAACTCTCATCCCTTCTTCTATGTCAGTAGGTGCCACCTGGTCACTGAGATCCACCACAAATTTGGCAAACTGCTTGACATTAATAATGTACTTGGGATCCTCGGAGTCTGCATTAATTATCTTTGTACACCTAACAGAGAACATACAATTAACACCACCAAGCAGACAAACTAACTGGCTTGCTATTTGTATCGGCATCAAGGTGACAGAGTCGTATTTTCCAAATACACCAAAATAGCTATTGTACTTGTGACTCTATTATTACAGCATCATACAATAATGACAGGAATAAGTACAAGTATGAAGTAGGTAACGCGTCACCAAGCATAACACAGCCCAGTTTTGATGCAATGGTAAAAACCACTGTTAATATGCACAACAGGTGAACCTTGTTTTTACAAAAAGTCCACACATCAGTTGTAAATCACTACAGCTCCACTGCAAGGAGGAAGAGTGCACCCACCTTGCAACTTGTAATGGTTGCTCGCTTTGGAGAGTTTGCTTGTCTGCAGCCAGATCCCAAAGGGCAGGAGGAGCCAAGCCCGTGTCGGATTCCTTGATTCCTACGTACAACACAGACGAGCTGAGGAAGCAGCTAACTGGCATGTCAGCAATCCTTCCCATACCAAGAACCTCAGATATAAGCCTGTAGGAAGCTTTCTGAGAGATCTCCAAAACACACACACACATATCTTTGAAGGACTTCCTAAAAAACAAGTTTCCTAAAGAAATGAGGCCTACGTGACTGTGCCAGCTAAGCATGCAAATAGCAGTCTAGCCATCCTCTAACACAACTCTACAGCCCGCAGACAATTACAACCAAGCCTGACTGAGATAGCAGAGATAAGCGCGGTTCTCAAAGTTTCAGAAAAGGAGTGAAACTCTGCAAGTGCTTTCACTGATGGAAGGCTTTAGTGCAAGATATCAGAAGCTAACGGATTCACACAAATGAATTTTTTTTTCATATATATATATTTATATACACACACACACACACACAAAGATTACAAATCTTCCAAAATATGGATATGTTTTGAACAAATAAAGGATTTTACTGGAAAAGAGACACTGCAGCCTTCCCGGCTAGAGGCATAGCAACAGGGCCACAAACATACATCAGTGAATCAAAGGTAAATAAGGGAACAAAATAATTTTTATTGTCACTGCCACAACTGACCAGCTGATTTTAAACCAGCTGATACTAAATGCTAACTGCCTTGATACACATTTCTTCCTTATATAAGGACTGGTACCCCTACTTAATAATACACTGGGGTTTTGCAGTCTATGGAAGTTCACTCGCTATTCAAATACAGCTTGACACAAATCCCAACAAATCATCTAGCGGCAGAAAGGGGCATTTGTTTCATGCCAGTGTAATATATAAAAATTACAGTTTTGAATAAAAATGTGTTAAAGCACAAAATTACACAACCATATGTACAGATTAGCTCTGCTCAATCAAAAAGACCATCACCTACACAGCAAGTGTCTCATGTGACCAAAAAAATAAATGTATTCTTTCAAGAAAAATAACAATAATAAAGCAATGCAGAAGTTGTTTAAAATCTGCTTCTTAGAACACTTGTTTTGGTGTAGGCAGCTCTTCTATTGAAAGTTATCTTAAGAAAGAAAGATACCAGTGAGCTCATTGATTTTCTTAAGTAGTTGTTGAATATCATCTTCTACTTGCTTGATCTGCCTTGAATATGTGCTCTGGCCCTGGAAAAGAAAGAAATACCACGTAGATTTCAAATTATTTTATGTTTAGGAAAAAATACCAAGAGCTGTTGAGCATCAAGATGTGTCTTGGTGTAACAGCCAACGATTGATTACAGCCAAAAAAGACAGTATTAAGTTTCAGTAACAATGTTTCTGTTCACAAAAAGAGAATGCAGCTACACACAATTGGCCAACCGCGCGAATGGAAATTTTTCACATTTGTAAACTTCAAGGATCCTTTTTTCTTTTAACACGGTTCAGTCATATTTTTTTAAACTAAGGCTTAGTAAAAATTATATACAGACAGAAATCTGTACATATTATCTGAAAATCATGTGTAGGTGTGCTGTAACTACCTTAGCCAACCCTTCTATCACCCACAGAAGAGAACAGAACATGGGGCAAATCAGAAGCTGGATTCTTGCTTGTGATGCCCCTGCATAATGCAGGCAGATCTGGATCTGCATTTCCTCTACAAGATCTCCTTCATATCAACTTGCCAACAAAAGAGAAGCCGCAGTGGGCACAAGACATATTTCAAAGCTTCATAAATGAGTCTCAGTGTCAAAATTCAGGCTTCTAGCAAACATATGCAAATCCAGACATACACTAAGCTGCAAGTTTCATTTTTCAAGAGTTTTTTCACAGATCCACCATACTTTCCAGTAGAGACATGGAGATTTACATTTTAAGCCTTACTGTCTGCAGAAAACACCCCCCAAGACTATTCTTTTTCACAAGGCCTGTGTACCCCTTGCTAACAGTATTATAACATGATGGCTAAAAGCAAGTAAATCTGATGGGAGAAGGAGTCTTGAAGTTAACTGTTCGTTATAAAGCAAGAAAATTGGTTAGTGAAAAAGCCCTAGCTGTTAGACCCCTATGACAATCAGCTACAAGATACAAAACAAAAATAGAAAAAAAAAAAAAACATTGTTACTTTCAAGCTAACAGACCTAATGGACTATTTTTAGGGTTGTGGGTTGGGTATGGGGCTTTCTGGTTGGAAGGTGGAAAGGGAGAAAAGATTTTGGCAGGAGAGAAAAGCATTAGGAGAAGCAGATCTACTAACTACTACTGAGTACACATCCCTCCACTCCTGCATTCAGTTCCTAAGAGGACTTACTTTTTTTTCTTTAACACCCTTGTATACATATGCTACTTACGTATGTTTTCAGCAAGGCAATATCTCCTTCATCCAGAGCTGAAACAAGACAGGAAAGACTTAGCTTCCAATTTTAATAACAAAACCTTATTGTTAAAAAAAAAAAAAATTGATACAGCAGTATCAATTCCGCTTCTAAAAGATGGAATCATGTATTTTAAAGGGATTCTTTTCAATTTCTACTTTTCACTAAACCAAAGTGGAACAAAAAAGTATCAGACATTCAAGAAAATCAAAACAGGGTCCCCAGCTACTCTCTTCAGTCCAAAACTGTTCCACACAGAGCTGCAGCAAGCAAGCTACTTAAACTTTGCCTCGCTTGGAGTAGTTTACTGACCTATGACTGTACAGAGATGGAATTGAAGATATCAGAACTTCATCTTATTAACTTTTTGTTTCTTAATGTTTAAAAAAACTACAATGAAAACCTGTCACCACTTTCCACCAGTGATGTCTCTCTTCCAAAATGCCCAGTGAGAGCAGGGAACAGCAACCGAATCTAAGCTGGTCTCCGTAACAAAAAACTACCGCAAGCTACCAGAGCAGCCTGGAATCAATAACTAATACAATGCTGAGTTTGAATATTGCAAAACAAAAAACATGGGAATAGTTGTACTAGACAAGATGAACCGTCTGGCCCAGTATCCCTTCTCCAACAGGAAGGTCTACAAACGCGGCAGACGCATAGTGAGCTCGCACTCCTGGGTCACACGTTGTTATTAACAGCCCTTAAAAAATTTTCCTTCCATGAATATTTCTATCAGTTTTTTGAATACCTGTAAACTTTCAGCAACGTGCAGCAGAACACATGGGAAGGAATCCCCCCATTTAAATCAGCATTATGCTTCCTTTTACTTGACTTAAACTTGAAATCTAAAAATTGTACTTAAGCCTCAGAATTCCCACATCAGAACAAGCAGCGTCAGCTGTTAATCGCTTCAGTTTTTGCAGAGTGCTGCAGGATTCCTCCAGTGAACTCTCTCCATTAACTAAGAAAAATGTAACTCTCTACTACTGTCACCCTCTATTTACTTTCATATCGCTTGCCATTTAACAGACCTTTTACATTCCCTCTCCCTTCTCCTAAAAGCTCTCTCTTTTCCTGACCAAATGATAGCCTTCACGTCAAACATTCCTGGCCCACAGTTCTCCCTCTTTTCCAATTCAACTGTATCTTTTCTTATGATAAAGGGAGCACCAGCCACACAGTATTGAAGATCTGGGTGCAGTGTGTATCACACAGCATTTTGAGAGGATTTTTTTTTTCAATCCTTATTTCTTTCCTGATTCTTTGTATTACCCCATTAATTATTTTTTTTTTTATATCTACTGAACACTATGTTGCTATAATTTAAAAACCTTCCTTGAGTGGCAACAGTTCAAAGTCCATCACTGGTTACATGCAGTATCGCCTTGGCTTCCAGATGCATTACTTAATATTTACTAACATGAAACATAAAGGCAAATGAAATTCAAACATGAGGAGCAACTGGCAATTTCACCACCAGAAAAATCAGCCACGTGGTGCTCTCCTGCCTCCATGGCATTGCCGGTGACGGGGCCACCGGCGGGGTGACAGCCAGCTCTGGGCGCTCTGCCGACCAACAACAAGAAATTACCAGGTTTTATCAGGCCGACCCTTCAGCTGACCCTCAGGCCGCACAAGGCCTTTCGCCGTACGGAAACCAGGCCGGGCCCGAGACGAGAGGCCGAGAGGCCGGGCTGTGACCTGGGGACCCCCGGTGATACCCCGCCGCCCCCCCGACTCCTCCCGACGGGCCGCCGGCCCCCAGCCCCGCCGCTCCTCCCTCAGAAACTCCAAACCCAGGCGGACGGTCACCTTTAACCGCCCCTTGGGGCCGCAGACACAGCGCCAGCCCAGCCGGGCCCCACGCCGGGGCGGCCCCGAGGGGACGGCGACCGCCGCGCCACGTAGCGCATCTGGGGGGTTTAAAATCTTTTTTTTTTTTTTTCTCTTTTTCCCTCCCCACCCGCGCTCCCTCAGCCCCGCCGCCCCCGGCACCAATATGGTCGCGGGCAGCGCCGCCCCCGCCCCGCTGCCCCGCCGAAGCGTCGCTCGGGGAGCTTCCCCGCCGCGCACACAGGGCACCCGGCCGGTCCCGCCGCCTCTCACCGCGGATGGGCTTATCCTCCTTCTCCTCCTCCTTCGTCTTCCTCTGGTCGGCGCCCAGGTAGTCCGGCATCGCGACGGCACCGGCCCGCCCTGCCCTGCCCCGGATGCGTTACGCAGCACGGCCGGAGCTTCCGGTCGGGCCGGGCCGGGCCGCGCCGGGGGGACACCAAAGGAGGGTGCACCGGCCCGGGCGCGCCGCGGGCCCCGCGCACCGGCATTCCCTTCCCCCCGGCACCGCTGCCGCCGCCGAAGAGTTCCGTCCGCCACAGCCGCCGGCGGGGTGGCGCGCGCCGATCCGCGGGCCCGGGCCCGGGCCGCCGCCGAGCCCGGCTGGGCCTCGCCGCAGATGCCGGCCCCGTTGCGGAGAGGCGGCGCGCAGGAGGCGGGGGGGCGAGGGGGTCGGCGGGGGAGCCGGGCCCCGCCGGGCCACTTATCTCGCCGCACGCCGCCGCCGCCCCGGAAGCGCTCGGCGGGCGCCTGCATGCGCCGGCTCCTGGCAACCGGCGAGGCGAGGCGAGTGGGGCCCGGCGCCCAGGCCCGAGGCTCGCTGCGGGCCGCCGGCCGCCGCCACCACCATGCTGCGGGGCGCGCAGGAGGGGCAGGTTACGGCTGTCACCAGGGCGCTGTCGGCCGGTAGGTGCCGCCGGGGCGGGGGGCGGGAGCGGCCCGGCCGCAGCTGGTGCGGGGCCACGGCCGGCGGGCCGGGGGGCGGCCCGGGCCGGGGGGGTGCAGGGTAGCCCTCAGCCGCCGGCGGGCCCGGGGCTTCCCCCGCTCCCAGCCACCGCGTGTGCGGCGGCAGTAGCCGCTCCGCTGCGGCGCTGGGGCTGAGCAGCCTTGCGCTGCTGCGGAACTTTCCCGTGCGTTGTGCGTTAACTCCGCGCCCCCCGCCTGTGGCGCCCGCCCCGCCGCTCGTTTGCGGCCGCTGTGCGGGCGGGGGGACCGAGGGGCGGCGGGGGGACCGGCCCGCACCCAGCGTTTGTGCCGCAGTTACCGCCTCTGCCGCCGCAGCGAGGAGGGTGTCGGGTGGCGTTTGGCGTGTGCGTTCCCCGCACTTGGAAGCGCCTTCCCGGACTGGAGAGCACGGCGAAGCTTGGGAGCTACCGCCCGACAGGCGCCTGTTCCGCTTCTTGCAGCCTTTAAAGCAGCCCGGTGTCTTTAGGGCGAGCTGGAAGGCTCGGCAGGCTGCAGCCTTGTGTGATGCGGGGCTTCTCTGGGCTTTTGATGGGGTTTAATTTAAGAAAGAAAAACCGAAACTGCAGAAGGTGAAGTTGCTTTTATGTTTTTGCTTATAGCGTCAGTACTCTGTCAAGTGGAACCTGTGGGAAGATGGTTTGAAGCATTTATTAAGAGGAGAAACGTAAATGTTTCTGCCTCTTTCCAGGAGCTGGAAGATGAGAAGGAACTTTCTGAAGAATCAGGGGACGAAGAATTACAACTTGAAGAATTTCCTATGCTAAAAACCCTTGATCCAAAGGACTGGAAGGTATTGAGTTGATACAGGCTTGCACTAATTTTTATTTTTATTTTCTGGAAATCGCCCATCAAAGTTACCTGCCATTCCCAGCCGCTAAAGACCCCCTGCCTCCTCTCCTCCCACCCCCGTCTGAACTGGTTTGTGTCCCTTAGCATTATAATTGGGTTTCTATTTTCCACGCATAATCGGTTGATGAGGGCAAACTCACATGTACGTTGGGATAAGCTCTTGGTCTTGAATTGTTGCTTTTCATTTTACTGCTTGTAAGCTGTAAACGCGTCTCTTCTCCCTGTTACTACCTCCCTTATTCTGGAGTTATATTAGCACTCTTTAATACTAAAAGAGAGCAAATCAGTTTTCCAATAATTGAACTTTCTAGAATTCAGTGCTTTAATCCAATTTAGATTAAGCTACTTCAGTTGCTGTAAGAGTGGCTTAATTCATTGATATTTGGTTATTCAATAATTATGGCATTTACGACAATTGTTCCTGTAACCTTTTCCTAATATTTATGGAGAAGGAAGAATTCTGCCTCTTGCTTTTAAAAGATGGGGAGGAGAACTGGTTTCCTGCACGTGTTGTGGCTTTTTAGGTCATATTTATCAGTGTTTATTAGGGTGGTTTTTTCCTTCCTCAGAATCAAGACCATTATGCAGTCCTCGGGCTAGGAAATATACGATACAGGGCTACTCAAAAACAAATCAAAGCAGCTCGTAAGTACCTTCATTTCATAAGCATACTTGTTGTTTTTTTCCCCAGATGTACACAACTGTTTTCCGCGTGAAAATATATACATGTCATGGACAAGCTTTTTACTGTTTCACAGGTCTAAAAATGTCTGGTCTTTGATTTGTGTTGCTTACCAGCCTTCTAAATTCACATCACAGCTCTGAAATCCTCAGGCCTAAATCTAGGGAGTTGAAAAATCTCGCTGAGCTCACGTCTTTCTTGCCTGTGTGTTTTGTCAGTAGTCTTGAGACTATAACTGTACATTTCTGCGCTGCTGTTACCGTACTGATTAGATCAAGTGTTGCATGGGAATGGAGCAGTAGCTCTTGATTTTCAGGGTATTCGAGTAACTAAAAGTTACTTGGGCTACTGAGAAGCTTAGTTTTGCTCTTCTTGTTCATTTCACCACATGAAAAATGTGGAGTTCCTGTGGCTGGATCTCTGGGGTGTTACCAAGCTGTTAAACGCGTAGTCTTGTGAGGTTGTTTCCTTGACACTTTGGGTAAGTAAACGATAGAACTTGGAAGTGCTGGTGTGCTGCTTAGTGATATCATGGGCCTGTGTCTTAACCATGACATGATTCAGAACGGCTGCAGGTGATTGGGGCTATTCTGTGGTACTTGCGTGTGAAGGAACAACATGTTGGGCTTTGGAACTTATTTTTCTAGAAAGCGCTGTGACCAAGAGTTGCCTTTGCCAGAAGAATGCAAGTATTTAGTGGAGGAAGATTTTAAAGTACTCTGAAGATTGTTCAATAGCCTTTATGAAATAAGCTGAGGGTTTTGTGAGTTGATTTTGCAAAGGATTGCCTGTATAACTGTACTGGTGTGAGCAGAATCACTGTCCCCAGTGAACGCACTGATACTCCCAAATGAAAATAGGTGGAAATTACCAAATTATGAGCTTGCTCAGGAAATTGTTGCCTCAGGTATGTGTTGCTTAGCAGCATCACTGTGGAGCATATGCTCACACAGCATAGAGTAGCACCTATGCTGATGATGAGTAGTAGTCTCACTAATCTTGTTGAGCAAGAACGAGGGTATGTCTCTTTTTAGGATCCCAACAGCACTCAATTGTTACATGGTGGTATAGAGATGTGAGTCTTTCTCACCAGTATATACTGTGCTTTCTTATTTTTAAGAAGGGTTCTGATTTGTTTCTCAAAAGGCAGGTTGCCACAACTATTTGCGTGATGTCATCTCTCTGGTATTTATAGCAAGCCAAGAAGGTACGTTTTATATTGTATGACAAGATGGCTAGACTTTTTGGCAAAGAAGTCAGTTTAAAATCTGGTTTTGCTGTTTAAATACCAAGACAACCTGGTAGCAACTTTAGTAGATACTCTGTATGTGCTAGTTCTATCTTTGCATTTATGGCCTAAGTAGAGAGAACTTGACCACAAACCCTTGTGTGTGTGCTTGATGTTATCCACAGGTAAGTACAGCAGTCTTCACAAGCTCATGGCTGTAGGTTCCTTGCTAAATTTCTTCTCAGGTTGTGTTCAGAACTTGACAAGGCATAGAATACAATTTTTATTTGATCTGAACTACTTTGCTTTTCATTAGAAACAATAGCTCAAATGACGTTAATTATTTTTCTTTATTTTTCCAGTATGATTGCACAGGGAATTGTATAATCTTGCACAATTAAGGTCCTGAAACTGCATTATACTTTTTGAAGCTAACTGTGCTTACAGTTACTGAAGCACTTTGCTATGCATAATGTTAGAATAAGTCCCAGAGAATCAGTACTACTTCAGCTGATGAAGGTGGAATAGAGTTTCTGAGTTGTGGTTATTTTATGTTCCAGCAAAGATGAGATAATTTTAATTCTGACAATGGTGTTAAGTTGTAGGAGTGTTGGGGCCCAGGCAGCTAAGCCCAGCAACATCCTGGCTTGTATCCAAAACAGTGTGGCCAGCAGGACCAGGGCAGATTGGCCCCCTGTACTGGGCACTGGTGAGGCCGCACCTCGAACACGGGGTTCAGCTTTGGGCCCCTCACTTCAGGAGGGACGTTGAGGGGCTGGAGCGTGTCCAGAGAGGGGCAACGCAGCTGGTGAAGGGTCCGGGGCACAAGTCTGGTGAGGAGCAGCTGGGGGACCTGGGGCTGTTCAGCCTGGAGAGGAGGAGGCTCAGGGGGGGACCTTACTGCTCTCTGCAGCTCCCTGACAGGTAGAGGTTGGTCTCTTCTCCCAGATAACAAGTGACAGGACAAGAGGAAGTGGCCTCAATCTGCACCAGGAGAGATTTAGATTGGATGTTAGGAAACATTTCTTCCCTGAAACTGGGGTGAGGTATTGGAACAGGCTGCCCAGGGAGGTGGTGGAATCACCATCCCTGGACGTGTTCAAAAAACCCGTGGCTATGGTGCTTAGGGACATGGTTTAGTGGTGGACTTGGCAGTGCTGGGGTGGTGGTTGGACTTGATGATCTTAAAGGTCTTTTCCAATCTAAATGGTTCTATGAAATCAAAGAAAATTCATTAAATCCTATCTGTTTTCTTCCTGATGTTTTTTTAAACTGTTGATGGTGAAGTGTTTCTAAATGTGATGCATCTATTTGCTAGATAAATCCATGGTTTTGAAACATCATCCAGACAAGCGAAAAGCTGCAGGGGAACAGATTGGAGAAGGTGATAATGATTATTTTACATGCATAACTAAAGGTAAGCAACTGATTTCTTTTGTTAGATACATTTCAGATTATCAAGTAGATTGAGAACGTATTTGCAGCACTTCATTAGCCTTTTAAAGAATTATCAATTACTAAAAAGCCAGAGAAGTTCTTTTTCCATTTCAATGCCTCAATTAATAGAAATCACATTGATGTAACTTTCCTCTGGGTAGAAGCAGCATGGAGATGCAGGTGATAGATGGTGGTCTGCCGGGCCACTTGGAGACAAAACACAAACACTTAGAGCAATGCATGCAAAGCTGAACCACTAGAGGTAGCCATATACCCGGGATAAACTGGTGTGCCATAAAGTAGTTCCTCTAAGAGATGAACAGCGATTGGAAGATCTGAATTCTAATGCACTTATTCTGCCAGCAGAGCATCTGTTGATTTGATGTAGGATATCAGTTTCTTCAGTTGCTCTTTTTTGCCCACAGATGACAGAGTGAACTCAATTGAATAATATTCCCCTTCTTGCCTGTAGTGAAGTAGAACACCACTGCTGGCCAATTTCAAAACCATAGGGAGTGTTCTAGGTGTATGATTTACATCTCTAGAAATGCTTTGACTTTGGCTTTTTTGGTTTACTTAAATTAATTTTTTTGACTCAGTAAGGTTGAGGCAGGAGGAAACCTCTGAATTTGTGTGTTCTTGTGTTCTAAAATTTCTTCTTCTGAGTGTCTTCTTACAATACTAGTTAAAATGTTAGAAGTTGACATGTTAGATGAGCTGATGATGTTTTCAGCCTTCTTTAGAGTTGTCAAAAGGAAAAAAGTTGCCAAAGGAAATTTTTTTTTCCATAGTTACCATCCTGCCAGAAACTGGCAGGTATTTATGATAAGAATAACCTGCAGCTGAATTCAGGAATATGCTCTTTGTTCTACATTCAAGGAGCCAAATATGTTTCTGCTTAACTGCTTAAGAATAAACAGGAAAGAAGGCACAAAGTGGCATGGAAGAGGAGTAATGCTTCCAGGCTGCACCTTGCAGGAAGGAAATGCAGTAGTAGGGAAGGGGGAGCCGGAGTAGGAGCAAGTGGTAACGGAACAGAGACAAGAAACTGCCAAAAGCAGGAGTAGGTAGGTGGGATTCAGAGCTGGGTCTGACAAAGGAATGAGTGGGAGATACAGTGCCAGGGGAATCGAGTATCTGGGAGTAGAACTGGGGATCTGTATGGACATGACCTCTCTGAAGTGGAAGAGGAACCAACAGATGTGCACAGAATTTCTTGCATCAGGAAACCGGTGTGAGGGTTATTGAAGCTCCTAGCTTGCAGTGTAGGGGAGAACAGGGGTCGTTAAGAGTATTGGCCGAGGGGAAGGGAAGACTGGCAGGCAGCAGCTTCCTTCCTCTCTCCATTAACATGTGCAGTGAGATAGACTTGCAGAACCACAGAGCACCAAGGTCTCCTCCAGCTTATCACCTTCTAGGTGACACCTTCAGGGTCAGTGTCCTCTGTCCGGGGGTGCAGTCAGAGAAGCCCATGAATGATCACAGTGCAAAGTTGCTTTGACTTTCCACTCTTGCTGAAAAATAGTGGGCATTGTAGAGCTAACAGCCAAATTAACTCTACACTTCCTTGAGGAAAAAAGAAGAGTTTGCTGAAGCTACAGTGTGTGTGATTTCCAGGATATAAGATTCAGTAATGTGATGCTCCCCAACTGCAAGAACAGGGAAACTGAGAGCGCATGCATGTCTTGGCTAGTACCTTTGTGGTACTTTATACTCTTTCTAAGTCTCAGTACAATTTCACTGTGAGCTGCAAAAATTCTAATGAATGGCTCCTGTTCTTGCCAATTCTGACATGGTATTAACTTGGGGACTGCTTCCACTCTGTGCCTCTCTTAGTAGACCGTTACGTAATCTGTCTGCAAGGATCTGGTGTAGGATAAAAGCCTGGAGATGTCACACCCAAACTCCCAGTGCCTGAACCAAATTTACTGCTTTAATATTACTTTAAATATAATATAGTTTATTACATCTTCATAGTTAAATGTGTTATTTTTCATTGTCGTGGTTTAACCCCAGTCGGCAGCTAAGTACCGTGCAGCCACTCACTCAGTCCCCACAGCCCCGCGGTGGGATGGGAAGGAGAATTGTGAGGAAAAAAGGTAAAACTTGAGGGTTGAGATAAGAACAATTTAATAATTGAAATAAAATAAAATTTATGATGATGATAATAATGAAAAGGAGAGGGAAGGAAAGAGGAATAAAATCCAAAGGGAAGGGCAGAAAACTTAAGTGATGCCTAATACAGCTGCTCACCACCTGCTGACGGACGCCCAGCCAGATCCTGAGCAGTGACTCCCAGGGCCCGGCCAACACACACACATGCTGCCCACCCCCAGTTTATATACTGAGCATGACAAATATCCCTTTGACTAGTTTGGGTCAGCTGTCCTGCCTGTGTCCCCTCCCAATTTCTTGTGCCCCTCCAGCCTTCTCGCTGGCAGGGCCTGAGAAACTGAAAAGTCCTTGACTTAATATAATAATTACCCAGCAACAACTAAAAACATCCCTGTGTTATCAACATTGTTTTCACACCACATCCAAAACACAGCCCTGCACTGGATACTGAGAAAGAAAATTAACTCTATCCCAGCCAAAACCAGGAGGACATTCATAAAAATTTTTCCTCCTACTTAGTCTAACAGGAATTGAAAGCAGTGCTATTTGGTGTCATTAAAATAATGAAGTATCAAGCTGTACAGAATGGTAGGTCAAATGCAGATCTGAAAGCATCTTTTGAATCAGTTGGAACCTTTTTTGAAACATTCCCAACATGTGGGGAAGACTCTCTTCAGTCTCACGTTGTATTTCTGGTAACTTTTTTTCAGCTTATGAAATATTGTCTGATCCTGTGAAACGGCGAGCATTTAACAGCATAGATCCTACTTTTGATAACTCCGTACCTTCCAAAAGTGAAGCAAAGGAAAACTTCTTTGAAGTTTTTTCCCCAGTTTTTGAAAGAAATGCCAGGTAAGCTACGTCAGACTGTCTCTGCTGTTGCTGGAGGATCAGCATTTGCAAATTCTTCTGGCATTGTCTTTGTAAACAGGTGTGGTTTCAAGGGATGCTGGGAGATGCATTGATTTGCTAGAAATGTAATACAAATAAAATAGTGCATTCTCTATGATTTCATTTTAAAATAATCTGAACTGTCACACTGGTCGCATAGAGTTTGACCCATGAGGTTAAAAAAAAAAAAAAGTCTGTTCTCAGTTCCATATTACTTACTGTCCTTTTTGTACAACACGTTGTTTCATCTTAAAATTATTCGCTATACCAAGTGTGTGTATGCTACTGACTAAAAATTCCTTTCTTTATGATTTTCTTATGAGGGTGAGACATTAACAGAAGACAATAGTTATGTTCACAATTTAGCTGGTTAAAAGAGAAGATAAATGTAACTATCAGTATTTGGTGGTTCTCTCTTAAGGTGTGTGACTTTTTTTCTGCATTTGATTCATGCTTGCCAATTAACTTTGTATTAAGGCTGTCACAATAGAAGTCTATTTCACCTTTTTACCTGTATGAGACGAGGTGTTTTATTGTGCGAGGCACTTTACAACACATTCTGAACAATCTGTTATTTAAAGTAGGTCCATTGAATATTTTATCAAATATTCCAGAGATTCAGACCTGGATCTGTGGTTGTCAGATGGGTTCCTTTCTCTGTTTGGAAATGGATGCTATGTCATGAAATAACAAATGCCTATGGAAGATTTCACCCTTTGTAGGGGAAAAAAACAGGATGGAGGCAGAGCATGCTTGATTTCCTCATACTGCATTAGAATGTGTGGGAAACTTCCTGTAGCCTGCCACAGAGCCGAGTTATTCACAGAGCACCTTTTGTCCACTTTCTGTAAGCTTCTCTACCGGGAAAATGTGCGTGGAGAATTGAATACCTACAAAGACAGTTTGTGCTCCATCAGATCTGCTTGTAGGCACACCGAGCTTGGGCAAGAGGAGTTTGTTTTTCTGGGGGAGCTCCTCAAAAAAGGCAGTCTGGAGGAGGATGTTCAGAAGAAACTCTCCTGTTCTCTTTCCTGATGCCCCTGTCTTGGGGGGGGTGGGGGGTGCCCTCTAATTTGGTATTTTGAATCTGTACTTAACACATACCATGTTATGAAATAAGATTATATATAAATTTCTTGAATATATCCATTTATTTTCAGGTGGTCAAATAAGAAAAATGTTCCTAAACTTGGGGACATGAACTCCTCGTTTGAAGAGGTAGATGCATTCTATTCGTTTTGGTAAGTTAGCCGATACCTCAGTTTCTAGTCACCGTATTCAAGCCGTGCACTATAAAGGACCTGCAGACTGTTTTGTATGTAGCTTTTTGGCTGTGGTCTGTTCTGACCTAGTAATGTCATGAAATTACCCCAAAGCTGTCTGGTGCCTTCCATAAAGCTGAGCTGGCTTTCTCCTAGCTAACACCTCTGCATCATAAACTCAGTTACAGTGGGAGCTTCTGGCAGTTCCTGACCACAGTGGCTGTGAACCAAGTTGACCCACAGACTAGAAGCGGGGTTCATCTCGCCTAACTTGTGATTTTTGTGGGTGTCTACTAGATATTTAAGCTCCCCTAGTTAAGTGAAGTCTGTCTAGTTCAATAAAGTCAGTAGGTTATGGCTTGACTTACCTGCTAAATACAGATACTTATATAAAGATCACATTAATTTCTCTCTGGACTCTACAGGCTGCACTGTATCTCCAGTGCCTATAACGGGAGCTTAGACAGCTGCACTGTAGGCATTTAGAGTTGGTGAGACTGATCCCATCCTAAAACTTATTCTGTCCTACAGTACAGAGAGATGTAAATCATTACTTTCAATAGCGTCTTATGTTTTGACCTAACAGACTGGAATTACTATAGGTACAGTAAAATTGTAAATTATGTATTATAAATTGTAAATACCAGTATAATTGCCTACAAAAACCTAACAGTAGAAAAGATAGATTATTTGTAATTCTCTTGCTGTTTGGGGTTTTTTATTCACGCTTTTTTTATTATTTATTTAATTTAGGTATAATTTTGATTCCTGGAGAGAGTTTTCTTATTTAGATGAAGAGGAAAAAGAAAAAGCAGAATGGTATGTAAGTAAAAAGAAATGTAACAGGGGACTGGGAGATTGATATAGCAAGATTTTCCAACTTTCTATTAGACTGTAATTCACATGAAGAAAGGTAGCCAAACTAAGACTGAATTCCACGCTCCCAGCTTAGCAGTCAGTCGTGGACGTGACCTGGACTGCCTGTGGGCTTCTCTTGTCTTATTTGTGTAGTTGAAGTAGCTCTGGCTTGCATCACAGAGGCATTTCTGAGGTGCTTTCAAATGTGTGTTCATTTAAGTCCAGACTTGCAGTTCCAGCAAGTCCCAAACACAGGTTGAACCTGGAGCCAGAACAGAGCAGATAAGTAAGCAGGTATTTCTCCCTCTGATTCTTTATTAAACTGCACTGAGACAAGTGATACTTCCTAGAATTTATAAAGATTAGTTCTGATGGCTTGCTGTTAATAAAAATTGTGTATTTATTGATGTAGTGATAGTTGAGTAACTCAGACCATGTTGCCATTGGAAAATACATACTGTTTTTATCCTTCCTACAGTTATAAACACAGAATGTTCAAGCTGGAGCACTAAATCATTTAGTCTAACACGTATTTCACAGGATGCAACCTTTCCTTTAGTTGGCCTTGTATAAACATAACTTGCATTGTATTAACCTCTTCTTCCAAGTCTGAATAGAAATCAGTTTTGTAGTTAGATTCAGTAGTTACTTTGCTTTGTGGCTACAAACTGCCATATTCAGGCTGTAGCTAGGCATTCGTTCCTCTTCTCTTACGCCTTTTCCTGCTATTAAATTTTTTGAGCCTCTCTGGACCCAGCGTTCTCTCCTGTGAAGATTCTGTGAAGGCACTGCAATCAGTTCCATATCACTTGTATTTTTTATAAATTGTACAGATTAATCTCTAGGCTTTTCATTGGATGGCCCTTGAATTATTTGCATAGCTATTTTTTTATGCTTATTCCTGTCATTGGTGTCTTTTAAAGAAATGTTTAGACAAATGGTACATAGTATGCTCTACTTGAGAGAGAAATATGTTTCATCTTCTGTTCAGATGGTTGTGATTCTTGTTATCCCTTCTTGCCAAAGGTGATGTTGCTCATGTCTTAAACCTTCAACCTACTCTAGCAGTCTCCTTACTGTGTTATGGGGATTGCCCTTTGTTCTGAGGTATATTGTCATGCATTTGGTTGTGTGGGTGAGGATACAGACCCCCACTAAAAATCTGCCTCTTTGACAGCACTGACAAATACTTCCAGATTATTTAGTCAGCCAATGTGTAATCAGTTTAACCCTGAGCTGTATTTTACGGGAGTGAACCCAACGTGATTTTACCAGACTGTCACAGTACTTCATAGAAAGTGTTTTTTCTGTGCAGATGGTTTACTTGACGTGACCTGTAATCTGTAAAATTGAGATAATGGGCATTGATTATATTGCTGCTCTTTAATTAAACTGTATACCAGCATTTCAGTTGTTTTGCTTGGGTTTAATGTTAGGTCAACAAGTAGATTGCGTTTTGGAAATAAAGTCCATGATCTCATTCCCTGCAATGAGAGATAAGCAGCTTGTTGTGTCAGGTTTATGTAGTTGTGTAAACACCTAGCATTTTTGACATGAGCTTGGGGCCTGGAACTTCATTTTTTGAAGTCTGTTTTTGAAGGATTCAGAGAAGAGCATCTGTGTGGGGAAACTTTTTTTTTAAAAAAAGTTTGTTGATGGATTTCTAACAGAGTGACACTGTAGGGTATTCGCACTGAACTATGCTTTCCCTTTTTTAGTCGAGATGAAAGGAGGTGGATTGAAAAGCAGAACAGAGCTGCCAGAGCCTTGAGAAAAAAAGAAGAAATGAACAGAATTAGGACACTTGTTGGTGAGCATAAAAATTGCTGGTGTTTCTAAGAGATATTTACCAACTAACAGTGGAAATCTGGTTTTCTTTTGTACACGATGCATCCTTTCTTCTGCCAGACAATGCATACAGCTGTGATCCCAGGATAAAGAAATTTAAGGAGGAAGAAAAGGCAAAGAAAGAAGCAGAGAAGAAAGCAAAGGTAGAAGCAAAACGAAAAGAGCAGGAGGCAAAAGAAAAAGTAAGTTAACTACTTTATTTGGGTTGAAACCCCCTGGTTCATTCACACCTGATCCACTGCTTCAGCTTCTACATGTGTCAGAAAGCTACTGTTAGAATTATATTGGGGTTTATAGATGTGTTGTCTTTGATCCCTGTACAACAGGCAGTGCAAGAGTGACAGCCTTTTGAGAGTGAGATGAAAACAAGACGCACAGCTCTGAAACAAAAAATCCTTCTAACATTGAGTTCAGCTGTTGCATACGCTTCCTCTGGTTTCGAGGCAGTCATTAAGTTCTGTGGCCTACTTTCCTTTTTCATAAAATGGATACAGCTGCTTGCCTTGTGTGTATGGTCTGTGAAAGGTTAATTGGTATGAAATACTTTAAGGTGACATAACATATTTGATTAATATTAACAGTTTGGAAAAGATGGCTCTGAAAACAGCACCAGGAATGAAAGGGAACTGCAAGGTGCTAAAAAGTGACTTAAAAGACAATACTGGAGCACTGCAAGATAGTATGCTAATAATGATGCAGAGCATTCTTCCAAGCTTATACTCTTGGGGCAGGCATAAGAAATTTCGTACAGTTTTAAGTCTTCATTGTAAAGGAAATCAAGATTTATCAACTAGGAGTCCTCACAGTGAGTATGTCAATTAGTGTCAGCTAGTACATGTTTGATCACCTCCCTCAAAATTCTTGGAAAACCAATCATTAAAGTATTGATGCATTTAAAAAAAAATAACACAAACCAAGCAAAAAAAAAGCCCTAGAAGCAGGAACAGCACATTTTAATATTGAATTTCCCAATAACAGTGTGACTTCAAGGGTTTTTGTGGTGTTTTTTTTCCCTTTTGATTGCAGCAAAGACAAGCAGAATTAGAAGCAGCACGGTTAGCAAAAGAAAAGGAGGAAGAAGAAGTTAGGCAACAAGCATTAGTAGCCAAAAAGGAAAAAGAGATACAGAAAAAAGCAATCAAGAAGGAAAGGCAAAAACTGAGAACGACGTGCAAGGTATTTAAATATTATTATAGTGAAATACAGGTTACATCAGTGAAATTACTCTATTTGCTTAGATCAGACCCTTTCACATGCTTGCTTGTTCTTACGGCTGGAGGTGGGTACGGAAAGTGGGTTTATTAAAGAGCAAAATACTAAAACACTTCTCTACAGTTCTGAGTTATGAGTAAAGCTGACCAAATGGGTCCAAACCACAGCAGTGGCTGAAGAATGCTGTGTGTTAAGCCTTTGTCTGAAGGAACAGGACAATAAAGTTCAAGAACTTTGTAGAACATGTATTTCTGCTTCCAGAACTGGAATTACTTTTCTGATAATGAGGCAGATTGTGTAAAAATGATGGAGGAGGTGGAAAAGCTTTGTGATCGTCTTGAGCTAACAAGGTAAGTCTTCCTTCTGCTGACTTCTGCTCGTTTTGATACCCATCTTTCTACTAGCTATCTGTTGTAACTTAATAATTTATTTTTAGTCTGCAATGCTTGAATGAAGCACTTACATCCACAACAAGGGAAGGAGGAAAGGCGGCTGTAGTAAAACAGGTAATTATGCTGAGTGTCAAATCAAAGTAACAAAATAATTTGATTTGTGAAATCTACGTGAAAGTAAGATGCTTCTTACTTATAGCTGCTGTGGAATCCTGCCCATTGAACACAAAGACCTGAATTTCAGATTCCCCAGGCAGACTTGATCTCTGCTCCATTTTACATAGTGCAGTTTACAGCTGATGAAATAACCAGGGCCAGCTGAGGAAAAAAAATAAGCATTTTTAATTAGTAAAGGACACAAAGCCTACCATTTGTGCCGTATACAGAAATAGTAGAGGACTTTAATTTTGCCCAACAATGGGTAGCAGTTACCTAGAGGGGAAGGAGGGCAGTCTTAACCTATTCTGTTACACAAGAAAAATCCTAGTCTGGTGTTTGTGATCTGGGGCTGGATCCACAA
The DNA here is from genome assembly GCF_023634085.1 of Falco cherrug. Lineage (NCBI taxonomy): Eukaryota > Metazoa > Chordata > Aves > Falconiformes > Falconidae > Falco > Falco cherrug. Next base: position 75,809,526 of record NC_073701.1, on the reverse strand, counting down.
AAGGGCTTAAGTGCTGCAGGCTGTGGGCACTGGAAGGGCCAGTGGGTTGGATACCAAAGTATGGGAAAAGCAAGACACATGCAATCAAGATTTACAAAACTCAGCAAGGATCTGCCTAAATTTGCCAGTAGGAAAAAGCTATTTGGACTAATAAGACTGAACCTACGTGGTGCAGAAAGGATGAGGTACTTCCTCTCATCTGCTTTGGATTCACAGCTGTGAACTTTCTTTCCTGGCGGGAAAGATGATCTGTCCCCATCCCAGGGTCAGGTTTACTCATCAGACTAAGACTCAAATCCCTCTTGTTCTACAGGGGACCGAATCCAATCTCCCAGCCTCCAGGAGGGTGTTCTGAACATGGGACAGTCACCTTTCTGTCTCTGTTAAAACTATTCCACTTTTGCATTAATAAAAATTCTCTACCAGATAACTTCCCTTTTGCCAGCGAGATTTTATTATGAGAGAGACAGTCAGAAACCTGTTATGAGCATCCTGCTAACAGGTGCAAGTGCATAGCTTTTTTAATATTACCAAGACTGGGCTGGGCATACCCAGAAGCAGACACGTTAAACATGTGTCACACCACAGTCTCAAGACGTGATTACAGTTCACAAAGATGTGTGATGGATAACACAAGTTCTGCTGAACTGCTTGCTAACAAACTAAACATAACCATCTAGCCCGGAGTAAGCACTTAGAAACTAAAATCTGGGCTGCTGCAGTTAATGCTAACTTAGTACAACCATAGTAATTGAGAATTTCTGGTGTAAGCAGGCTTAAGTAGCAGTTAGGTTGGAAGATTTGGCAATCAAGTGCGTTCAAGGTGGATGTTTAACTGCCCTCGCTGGTCACTTTAGGTTCTTAATACTTTTGTGGATCTGTCCCTGTAAGTCAGGGGTTAGCCTGGATGTTCACCCTAAATTCAGAAGTTTTACCTTAATCCTGGGAGTGTTCATTTAATTTCCTAGGGAACTTGTGATGGATCCCTGCTGTAGCTTCTAACCTGGGATGGCCAAATTTGCACATGGGATGGAGGGAAATAATACTGGAGCAGACAAGCACCTCCATTTCCTTATGTGTAACGTACAGAACAGAAACTAAACAAAATTCAAGGCTGAAAGCAATTCCAGAGAGAGGGGGTTGTGTCATTGTAAAATTTTTAAATAAATAATACTTATTTACAATCCTCCAGATAGAAGAAATAAATGAACAGATAAGGCGAGAGAAAGAAGAGGCAGAAGCTCGTATGCGCCAAGCAACGAAGAGTTCAGAAAAGTCAACCACTGGTGGTGGAGGGGGAAGCAAAAATTGGCCAGAAGATGATTTACAGTTGTTAATTAAAGCTGTGAACCTCTTCCCAGCAGGGACTAACTCCAGGTACTTCTCTGGTTTGGTGTTAAAATCCCTACTAACAATTTTTAATTAAATAACAAGCATAATACGACTTACTTTCAGACTGTCCTAAGTATGATGTCAGTGTAAGGACTCCCTAAACTTCTTCCTTTTCCCTGACTGTTGAGCAGTCTGTGGTTTCTTTTCCCTTAGACACCAGCTCTTCATGTCACTGGAGTTAGCTCTGGCCCTGTATCTTGTTTTCCCCCAAACCTGGGCCTCAGTCCATCAGCGAGATCATGCTGAGGTGTATGCTTCCACGGGGCTTACTACAGGACAGGCTCCAGTCATTAAAGCGGAGAACAAAACTGGAGCAGTGACTGTGATGCAGCTGGGTAGGAATACAAGTGTGTAAGCTACTTCCAATAGCTCCACAGGGAACGTGAGGCTGGTTTCTCCTTTACACAGAAGGAAGAAAATATTCAGAGATGCCCCCCTGTACCGGGCACTGGTGAGGCTGCACCTGGAACACGGGGTTCAGCTTTGGGCCTCTCACTACAAGACAGGCACAGAGATGCTGGAGCGTGTCCAAGGAAGGGCAGCGAAGCTGATGACTGGTCTGGAGCACAAGTCTTGTGAGGAGCAGCTGAGGGAACCAGGGCTGTTTAGCCTGGAGAGGAGGAGGCTGTAGGCAGGTGGGGGTCGGTCTCTTCTACCAGACGTCAAGTGACAGGGTAAGAGGAAGTGGTCTCAAGCTGCACCAGGGGAGGTTTAGATTGGATGTTAGGAAAAACTTCTGCATGGAAAGGGTGCTGAAGCATTGGAACAGGCTGCTCAGAGAGGTGGTGGAATCACCATCCCTGGAGGAGTTTAAAAAGCTGGAGATGCAGTGCTTAGGGACATGGTTTAGTGGTGGACTTGGCAGTGCTGGGTTAATGGCTGGACTTGATCTCAAAGGTCTTTTCCAACCTAAATGATCCTGATACGGGCTCAGTGTGCCAGTTCTCTTCAGAGGAGAGCCAGGGGAAAAGCGAAAGGCTTGGGATTCAGAGAAAGTGGCACTGGCAGTCAGTTTCCTAATAAGCATGAAGAATAGGCACATGCCTTAAATCCTGTTCTTTCCCAGGAATGTAAATGCCTTCTTCCACTTAGGATTCACAGATTTGAAGCCTCCATTGCAAGATCTGGATGCTTTTGAAAAACAAAAGCTGTCATACTCTGTTATGATGATACCAGTATCTGTTTCTGCACTGCAGGTCAGCAGTCAAGTACTTACTGAGAACACAGGCCTAGATACGATCCTCCTGTCTGATCAGGTGCAAATATTCTCTTCCATTTTTCTAGGAATAATTCTGGGGCTAGGGCTGTTCCAGCTCTCTCCTGTTGAAGCCCCTTTATCTGATGTTTAGGTGTTCTGGGGGGCAGTGGACACGGGGCTGGCAACATATCAGCCCTTTCAGTGCAGCCTGCAGTGTTTAATGTCAGAGGTGTTCAGGGAATTCAGGAAAGCAACAGCCAAGCAGTTTTGAGGATTAGAGATTTGCACTTACCTACATTCTACCCCATCCTTTTTCTGGAGCAGAAGCCAAGTTCATCCAAGCTGACTGAATTCTTAAGGGAAACTTCCATTATATGTATTTAAGTATGATTAAACTTACTAAGGAGTTGATATAAATGTGTAGAGAAGCTTGACCATAGCTTGTGTGAAGATAAACTATTGTGTTATGTGCTGGTTTACCCTTTCTGTTCTTGCTGTAGGTGGGAAGTTATTGCCAATTACATGAACTTGCACTCTACTACTGGAATAAAACGAACAGCAAAAGATGTCATCAATAAAGCAAAGAGCCTCCAAAAGCTTGGTATCTATATCACATTATTGTTGTAATAAGATGGTCTGCATGCTTCTGTACAGCTTGATATTTCTTTGAACAGCATTGTGTTGCTATTATGAGAAAATACTTTATATATCCCCAAAAGGTATGTAGACCAGATGGAAGATTTAGAGGACTTATGTTATTCAGTATTTTCGGCCTTATGGCTATTGTGTAAGTCACTCATGAGTGACACTCGGGAATTCTCTTAATCTAGCTTGATGCACAGATGTCTAGGCCACGTGCATTGCCTAAGCTCCTCTACACTGAGCGAGAGACAAATGGGCCTCCAAGAGGGATCTCTGCAGATGCAGGCATCTAGAATAAATGGAACTGATGAAGCTACAGCTACTTAAAAGATGCTGGGATTCAGCACCGAAGACACCTAAATTAATGTGGCCCATCTCCGCTTGTGGTAAATGGAGCCTAGAGAGCTCTGGAATAAGTTCTCAGGGGAAATAAAAACATTCCACTAAATAAGGAAAAAACCCAAAGTTCCCAAGAAGTTTTTCCATTCCAAACCACATACTTGACAGGGAGGACTCAGACTTTCCCAGTGTTCCTGCTCCTCTGCCATGCTTGTACCCTGGGTAATTTGTGAGTTTTGTGCCACAGCCCAGTAATCCCTTTTGATATCAATGAATTTGCAGATTCAGGTTTAAACCTATACAGAGAAAGTATTCACCGAAGGAATACAAGGAGGATAGGGGTTGGAGAGCCTGACACTTGACACAAAGTTTACTGGATCCTGAAAGATTGTTTGGTTTTTGTTTTTTTTTTTTTTTTATTTACCAACCTCTTTAAAATGATGGTAAAGGAAGTCAGAATTAGGGGGTTTTTATTATGTGATTATTGTAAGCTAATAATCTGCAACACAATGTTTTTATTACTACATCTGGCTTTAATTTTGTTGCAATAATTATTCTATTCAATGTCTGTTGCTTATAGACCCTCATCAAAAAGATGATATAAACAAGAAAGCGTTTGACAAATTTAAAAAAGAACATGGTGTGGTGCCTCAGATGGACAGTGCTGCTCCCTCAGAACGATTTGAAGGTAAAGGTGAAAAGGGAGCCCTTCTTGCAGAGTTGTCTGCTTTGCCTCTTAAAAAGAAAGTAACCCAGAACTTAAGACATGCTTACAAACAAACTTACAAATTTATGCAGCAAGGAAGTGATCCAGGCCCTGTTACTGGATTTGAGGGTTTCTGGTACACACAGTACAAGCCCTAGTTAACTAAATAGCAACAGTTTGAAAAGCTTCCTGGTGAGGTAATAGGTTAAGTCTGATGCTGAAATCATCTGTTCCTCAGAGGGTGCTACATTTTCAAGTAAGAGCAGGGTATGCACTTGAGATACAGGAGCATCCTACAGCTAAGATTTGGTCTCCTGTTAATCCCCAAATGCCTCTCATCAAATTTTCCGGACACTTGCAGAAAGCTGTGCTTCCTTACCAAGTGATCCTTACCGAAACAGAAAAGGCAAAGCTGCATTGCTACCCTAATGCTGTGGCCGTCTAATACCCAGCTGACAGTGAAAGATGTTACCTTCTAATTTACTCCTCTGTGCTTTATTTAAACATCCCAAAGGCCACTTGTCCAGTCAGTTTCAGAGTTGCTTTTTTTTTTTTTACCTCTGCTGGGTAGCTCTTACGTCAGACTAGTTGTATCACAAAACTGCAAGGGTTTTAAATCAATTGTAGTAGATTTCACAGTATTTTCTTAGGCATATCTCATAGATTCTTTATTAATATTTTTTTCTTACTGTCACTTTTGCATTTAAAAACAGGATCACCCTTAGATTCATCCCCTTGGACTACAGAAGAACAAAAGCTTCTAGAACAAGCATTGAAGACTTATCCAGTAAATACTCCTGAGAGATGGGAGAAAATAGCAGCAGCTGTTCCAGGCCGGTCAAAAAAAGACTGCATGAAGCGATATAAGGTATGGTACCTTAACTCCTTCTATGATTGTGATTAGCCCAGGTCTTGTAGAATCCTTTGCTTTTACTGTTGTTCTCCCCACCTGACAACTAACTAACTAAACTAACACAAGGTGGAGTGGGAAGGGAATTCTGTCTCATGAAATCTGTCTTAACATTTGACAGCAAGCTCGTGCAGATGGTGAAGTCCTATCCCTAGCCTCTTGTAGGTGAAGTTCCTGATACAAGGGAAGTAGATGAACATTGACCTTCCATTAATTTATTTGTTTCTAAGAGAAATTGGTTTAAGATACTAAACTGCCTAGATGCCTCAGAGTGTTTCAGGCTGAATGTACGTAGCGTTCAAAACTACAGCATTGCTAGAAGTTCTGCATTTAGGTAAGTATCTTATTTCTTTTTTTTTCCAACTGTCCAGGAACTTGTTGAAATGGTCAAGGCGAAGAAAGCTGCTCAAGAACAAGTGATGAATGCTACTAAAGTCAAGAAATGACTCTTACTGACAATCTTTGTTTTATAATAAAAATGCAAATACTGTACGTGTTTTCATTCCTTCCTTAATTATACAGACATACAGGCCTGGCTGGTTCTTGAGTTCTAATCTTCTCAAATGTATTTTTCTCCAACCGAAAAGCTTTAAACAGGAGTGTAAGGCTTGCTTGTTTGTTTTTAAAGCTCAAACACTGTGGAAGTTCTTGTTACTCACTACTCACGAAGCTAATACATGCCACTGCAGATTTTGTTATACTCTGGAAGTTGTTCAATTGGACCTGGAAGTTAAAGAAAGTTGGCCGTGACACATGCTAAACTGATTTCTGTGGAGGGGTTACAGGAGGGTAGGGAAACTTGGACAACATACCCACGCCAGCAATTGCAGGGTGCTTATCACAGATGTACTTTGTACAAACTTCTCTAATAGTCTGGGCATCGATAGCCTGAAAGGAGTAAAGAGACATCTTCGTTACCCCTCTCATCTAAAAGAGTTTGTGATCCTAATTTTTTCTAATCCAGGAGAACAGGCACCAAAACAGTTGGAAACAGTCTAACTTCTGGATTGTTACTTCCTGTAGCAATTAAATTTCTCAGTGGCCTAATTTAAAAGTTGCAACATGAGTGCTACTTACTTCAATTCTTGCCTCAAGTTCTGGAATTGGGATTCGCCGCTTGTAACACAGCATTTGTCTTCCAATGTCTTCACAGATTGGTGTGGAGCCTAAAATAGGGGAAAATATGCTTCAGTTATCAGCGTACAACTCCACTAAGAATAAAAAGCTCTCATAAGTCTCACCATCAAGTTGTAACAGCATATTTGTCTTCAGAAGATTTTTTGCTCGAGCTACTTCATTTTCTGTAACACTTGTGCAAAGTCTTATCCTGAAAAATCATTTAAATCCAAAGGCATTAAGTAATGGTAAGCTGTAAGCACTCAAGATTGCCTGTGATAAAAAGGTACATATACATTAGTACACCTACCAGGCACTTCTTTTCTATAGACAGAGCTGGTAAGGGAGTTTGGTAAGGAAACCAGCCATAGGATGCAAAGTAGCAGCATAAGAGTAGGGTTTTTTGGAAGCATACCAGTATACCCAAGAGCGAGTTTTTCCCCTTAAAAGAGCTGTATTTCATTTTATTATTTTGAGCCAGGTGTGGTCCATGCATGCTATCTTTAGAACAGTTATTGCTAAGATAGTAGGAACCAAACAATTAGAGGTAATTAGCCTAGAAGGCAATCCACTACTTCCTGACTCTTGGTGAGGTGATTCACTGCACTGCCTAAGGAACGTTCCACCAGGACAGAGGGATACATTAGATACCTTAACAAATTCTTCTTCTGCTCTGGTTCAGATTTTCTCTGATGCTAAGCTGCAGCAAACTGACAGCTAAAACAATACTATTTTTCTCCATGAGTTGTTACAAAGATCTAGTATAATGGCATATGAGATCTATGCAATTCAAGAAACCCCTCATTTACAAGTTTTCTTTTTGCTTTTGTTTCAACTTCACCCACTTCAGATTAGAACCCTTAAATAATGAGCCTGTTTCTAATCACATCTGCAATTGAAGCATTACAGTTGCACCTATGGACATCTTTACAGATTTAAACCTTGGATTAATTAACATCATCTAGAATCCTAGGTTTCAAAATTCTATACATAACAGCTCACCTACCTTACATGACTTCATTTCACCAGGTACTCACTAGAGCTCTATGTAACACCACCACCTGGTAGGTCATGTGAGATAGCAACTGCAGAATGGGTAACTACTAATGGTAGTTGTAGGTAATTGCACATTCACTATTCTCATTCATGACCATTACTCTTTCAGATGTCAAACATGTAGTTCACAGGCAGTGTATAATGACTTAGTATTCTAAAAGATTTGACAGTTTTATAAGTCCTGTCACTTGCAATTAAAAAAAAAAAACAAACCCACTGGTCTATTTTCTTGTACAAGGAACACTATTACATTAACTACAGTTAAGATTTATTCTTCCAAGGCAGAAAAAGAAAATCAAACCTAAACCTTAAGCTATTCACTCCAAGTAAGGATGCCAGAAACTGGCTGTTGGGACTCAGAATTTGGTGCATTTGTTTTTCTAGGCAAGCCTACGCAGAGGAACAAAAATACTCTCTTTAAATGATTGCTATTCTCTAAATTGTATTCCTCCACTGAAAACAATCTTTTTAGAGAAACAGTTGTTAGCTTACCATTCTCTGGTAACAAAGTGCACCATGTCCTCTATAGTGGATGGTTCACAGACCATATAGAGTCCCCACAGCCCTGTATCAGTATAGCAGGTGTTGAAAGACTGGAAACTGTGACACAGGTTACCATGGCAGGCAATCTGACCAAGTTTACTGGATAAATTCTGCTGAGACAAAAGAAAAATATATTATTTTATGCAGTTTTCTGAAAGCCTACCAGGCACCTCCACGGCCTCCTGTTTTCATTTCAATGATGACAGAGCATGCAGTAGTAACACAGGCTCCAGCAGATGCTATGAGGTTATCAGCTCTTCATCTCAACAGTTTCCTTCCCTGCACATAATCTCACATTTCCAAGTAACAGCCCGGATTGAAGCCACAATCACAAAGCTACTTGGGTTCAAGAAAAGGACAGTTACTGATAGAGGTATGTCTGATGACATACAGGTATGAAACATCCTACTTTCCACGAGGGCTGGCAGACCTCGAGTGACCTCTATTTTGGCGGTTTAGAACCACTTCCTAATATTTTCCTAAATCTTGGGCAACAAATTCTCTCAGACTCAGAACTGGATCCCCTTCTCCCACTCCAGAAAAGGACATTCAGAAACAGCCATAAAGTACTAGTAATGCCATCAGACAGGCTTGAACGGTTCTGTACTGGCAGTACCCATCAGAGAGATCTCACCAGCCTCATTAAGAGCAGGAAGGTGCTTGCATGTTCACTCACCACGCCTCCTCCAAAGGAGCGATCCCAATTACCTATCAGAGTATTTGCTACCATAAGTGGGATTGTATCTGGATGCGACCAGCCAGCAGCTTCAACAGCTATCGCGATGTGTGCCAAGGGCATCTTATCATCTCTTATGCGGATCTGTGGGAACATATGAAAGTAGCTGTAGTACAATCTGTGCAGGGGAATGTATACAGGAAGTTAAAAATCACGAGACAGACATTTCCATTACATCTGGATTATAAAGCGCACACACACAGAACCAAAAATTAAAGCATATGAAGCTTTATTTAACATCGGCCTTAACTAGTCTTCCCTGTGGCAATTTCAGAGCACTTCGCCACCAGCAAGCCTAACGCCACGTACATAGGGAGGGCATTACAAGTAATTTTGTGACTCACAGCAGCAAGGAAAGCTGATTACTTTTCAAAACCTGAACAGAGCCAGGAATAGAACACAGATGCCTCAGTTCTCTGCCATATCCTTCAAATCAGTGAATCTCAACAAGTGGAAATGGTCCAACACCGTAGGCAAGGGGATAAAAGGGAAGTAGCAGCAGGGATGAGGAAGGTATTCCTCCAGAAACTGATGAAGCAGAAGAAGTGGTGGCAGTGAGGCTTGTCCTAGAAAAGTTGGTAAGTACTGCTTTGGAAAGCAGCTACTCCATTGCCATCACTGGGAGCAAGAAACCTTTGAATCTGCTGAACCTTTTAATTTGTGGCTGAACAGCTTGCTCTCGACAGCAAAGACCACGTCAGTTGTCCTGATAGGGATACAAGGGCCAGCTCAAAAAGCCATCTAACACCTTACCTCACTACCTGTGAAGCTACAAGGTGGCAAGGGTGGCAGTCCTCCTTCTGGAGCAGATGGCAAGTTACCAAAATGGCATTTTGCTAGGTCAAGTAGCTCATCATGACAGACCCCTGAACAAAGATATTTCACATACTTTGTAATGTTACTTTGTAAACAGTTAATTTAAATTGTTGTGCAGTTTAAAGACTCAACCAGTTATTTATTGTTCCCCTGCTTTAATGCCCTACTTTCAGAATCCTTACACCTGTTACACACAGTAAGGTCATCATGATCAACCTCCTTAATTCTCCTCAATAGCCTTCTATTAGTATTACACCAAAATAAGCAGCTTCCTTTTAGCCTCGATGTTATTCCTCTTTCTCTCTGCTTTCCTTGTCCTGCCCTTTTCACACTGAACCCCTTCTAGGCCACTCTTTTCCTGCCCACATGAAAGAATGACCTTGGCCTCCAATCCACTTCCAGTCACTGGTTTAAGAAAGTTTCTGGAATATTACTGAGAGGAAAAGGAACAAAAGTTCAAAGAGTAAGGGACAAAACACACAGGGTTAACAATGAACTTCCAGGGCCTACTGAACAACGGGTAATTCATCATGTTGTTCCCAGAAACTTAAAAACCATTATTTTAAGTATAGTTTCACATGACTCAGGGCAAATCTCTCATACTAACCTCCAGCAGCAGCCAGGACCATTCTGGGTCCTTTGTAATGTGTTGTTATGTACTCCACCAAGTCATTACGGTTTATGGATCTAGAAACAGTCAAGGAAACATCACTACTGCGTTAGTAAAGTTTATTACAGTAAAAAGAGACAAGTGTACAGAAAAATAGAATATCTTTGCACAGAGCTGCACAGAGGCAGAAAGCTAAAATAAGGGTAACTTCCTAAAAAGGAAATGGAAACTTGACACATTTTGCCTTTCAAAGATCTTCTAACTTCCTGAGAAGGAGTGAGAATCACAACTCGGGTGGAAACTGGATCCACTAATGATCTCACGCCAATTTGAAAACAGCACATTTAGCAGTCTCCTGGTCTGTACTGGTATAAACAAATGCTGAAAGAGGAGTGCAAACGCAGTTGTATTTATGATAAACCAACAGGAAAAAAGAGCATTTCTAATTTTGTTTCAGATGCATCTTTAACAAACAGGAAAAATATGGCAAATGATGAAGACATGCAGTAGACATCTGAAGTTTACACACCCTTTGATGCCTGCATACAGGGGAATTAAGGCAACAGGGGAATCCTTACAGTTACAACCAGTGCAACTTCAGCTACCTTCCAGGTAAAACTGAAAAGTAACGCTGCTCCCTACATTTTCAGATGTGTCTTTTCAACATATAAAAGTTCAATTAAATAAAATTAAACATAACTAAAGACAGCCACAAATTTGGACATACTTGATGTTTTCAGTGGGTCCTAAAATTGTCCGTCCTAGGGCTGTCTTCTGATAGGCCGTAGCATGAAGGTAATCAAAGACAACTTCTTGTAAATTGGTTTCAACCTCTTGCATCTCTCGAAGTATAACTCCTCGCTCACGCTCAATCTCTGCTTCTCCCAGAGTACTGTTCTGAATTATGTCAGCAAGAATTTCCACAGCTAATTGAAAATAGAGATGGGAAAGGAAAGCATATTTTCAGACTACCAGAAAAATCTGGTTCCAAAAGTAAAACCCAGGCCAAAGACCAAGCAGCCTGAGATTTGCTAATAATATTTGTAAGGGGACAAAAGACTTGCTCTGCAGGAAGGGAGAAGTCCAAAAGGTATTTTCTTTCAGGAATCTAAAGACAAAAATGTTTCAAGTATCAACTTCCCTGCTGGCATTCTCCTTTCCAAACCTGCATTCTCACATTCCTGTGATGTTCAAGAAAGGACTTTTAACCTGGGACGGAAGGGACTGTTACACTGCAAAAGCATCATTCTGTGTTGTCTCATCACAAGCTGGATAAGCATCTCATTCTTTGCTGCTTTTTTGATGAATGAAAGCAGTTACCTCTTGGTAAGTCTTTTGAAAAAGCCTTTGCATAATACACAGTTTGTTCCCTGGATGTATACGCATTCAGATGAGCTCCCATATTCTCAATCTCTAGTTCAAGGTCTAACTGAGATCTCTTTTTTGTTCCCTGAAATAGAACAATAAGAAAATCAAACTAGACTCCTTAATTTACTTACTCCTTATTACTACTTCTTGTCTGGAAAAGTTAAGATCAAGTGAAACAAAAAGTATTCTGGAAAGAAAACTGGCATACTAATCTCCCCAAGCTTGGAAGTCAGATATAAATCCTACTATGCTCCCAAATGAAAATTAAAAGCTGGCAAAAGGGGGATGTGTATCTTCTAAGATTATGACAACAAGTTAGAAATTAGTTAAAATTAGATCTGTGTTACTAACCTATAGCTGTGTATCAGCTACACAGAACTAGGACTTTAGCTTCATTTTCTAATGGAAACCAAAGTCTAAGTTGTCTGCTTATTTTTTCCTCTCCTCAATTTGGAAAATGTAATTATACAATTCTGACAAAGTTCTTATCACTGATCTTTAAAGATAAATAACTTAGAAATCCACTGGAAACTTCTACGTCAATACTCATACTCACCTTGAAAGCCATATGCTCAAGGAAGTGAGCAGTTCCATTGTTCTTCTCATTTTCATACCTGCTTCCAGCATCAATCCAAAGTCCGACCTCATTGGGGAAAAAAAAACAGAAGTCATTTTACCAGCTAACAATGCAGCTTTGCTTGTTTTGTGTATGAGCTACACTTACATTTTCAAGACCTATTTTTAAATGGCTTTTTCATTAAATGAAACAGGTTTTCAAGAAAAAGATGTTGACCTTCACAATAAAACCTAATCACAAAATATTTACAAAAGCCTTAAGACTTCTATTTCCTAGCTTAAGTTTTAAGAACCATTGTTAATAAACATTGAAAGAATGCAATTTAGTTCCACAAGGAAATGAACACACATGAACGGTTATGAAAAAATCTGCCCTTTACAAGTTACATACCGTGCATGTTGAGAGTCCAGAGTCTTCAGAGGCTACTTGTAAGCCATTTTCCAGAGGACTCACCCTAGTTTCAGGAACATTTAAGACTACTTCTGTTGCTGCTTTGGAAGCTCTGAGCCTGCATGTTCCAACATGCACACACTGTAAGGAAAAATCACCAGTCACGCTCAGATTGTTAAGTTATATCCTAGGATGCTCTTCTGAAATATGTATTCTTGAGCTTAAACACTAAGTTTGTGGATCTTTTTTTAAGTATGCACTTAAAAAGAAAAAAATTCAGCACCGATTTATTTGCCAGTACTTCACATCATACTAACCAGACTCAGAAGCAAAACATGAAGATAATTAAAATTAAGCGGACTGCATCTGCCTCTCTCCAATCAAATGATCTGACAGAAAAGCATGGTGCTATCATCAGCCAGCCACCCTAAGAGCCACACTTGTTTCCCCATTCTGCCAGCAAGAGTCGGCAGGGCTTGGATATATCCTTTAGCATCTGGAATTCTTTTGGGTACCCACTTCCTAAAGCGAAGTGAGAATACTTCAAGGGCCTATGCCCAGGACTGCAAATCACAGCCACCTGCTGTTCAGAACAGGGAGATACTGAAATTGCCACCTTTTACACAATCATCTAGAAGTTAAAGCACATAAAATCAGAAGGGGGTAGAAAAGAAGGGAAGGTGGAAGTTAAAAATGTTTATTACACTTTTTCCAACATCAAGAAATTTAGATATGTATCCCAAATGTGCACTTCAAGCAATAAGCTATTTCAAAAATTATTATTTTAAATTTATCAAATAAACAAAGATTTCTCTCAACACGTGACTGCCCTAAACATGAAAGTACAAAATCTAGCTCCCACCCACTCTCCTCCTCATGTATTTTAGGATCATAGCACAATTCATTCTTGAACAGACCTCAGGAGGTCTCTAGTCCAACCTCCTCCTCCAAGTAGGATCAGCTACAGAGTCAGACCAGTTTGCTTGGGGCTTCTTGCAGCTGGGTATTGAAAATCTCCCAGGGTGGTGAGAAACCGCACAGTCTCCTGGGCAGCCTGCTCCACTGCTTGACTGCCAGTGGATTTGACTGCCATATATCCAGTTTTCACTCTCATTTCAACTTACACCCATTGCCTCTCATACTGCCACCATGCCCCACTGTGAAAAGCCCAGGTTTGTCCTCCTGACAACCTTCTCACAGGTACTGGCAGGCTACTGTTAGATCCAACCAAACCTGTGTCTTCTCTAGGCTGAACAAGCCCCAGCTCCCCAGCCTCTCCTCACAAGGCACACGCTCCAGCCCACAACTTTCTCTGCTGAACACACTCCAGTTCACTAATTGTCCTCCTTACAGTGAGGAGCCCCAAACCAGCTGCCATACACTAACCTCCTGAGAAGAGCAAACTAATCACTTTCTTTGATCTGCTGGCTGCGTTCCTGTTTGTTCAGCCCAGGCTGCTGCCAGCCTGCTCTTCTGCCAGACACATGGCTCGCCTGGGCTGCTGCAAGTGATTATTTTCACTACTAGTCTGCGTTACAGAAGGAGAAACCTGTGCTTGAAAACAAAATCCCCCTCTCCTGTTTTCAGAAGGAAAAGCTTAGGTCTCAAACTGAGAGAATGAGGAAAATGGCAGAAGGGGAGAGCTCTGGGATCAGGGCCCCCGGGCAGCCTCCACCTAAACATGGGAGAGAACTGAAACCTCCTCTGGGCTCCCCCTGGGGTGAGCACGGCAGACCCTGCGCCGGGTGGCGGCTGCTGCCGCCCCTTTCCAAGGCATCTCACCGACGCCCCAGCACGGCACCGCTCCGACTCCCAGTGCCGAGCGAGCCCCGACACCTCGGCACCGCGGGGTTCGATATGGGGTAGCAACGGCTCCAGGGAGCAGGCAGCACACCGGGCTCGTCCACCGGAGAACCGTGTCCCGCCAAAGGGCGGGCGGCCGCCACCTTCACCACAGCCGGGCGGAGACTACAGTTCCCGCCATGCACCGCGGCAGGGCGCCCACACAGCGCCACTGCCTTCCCGCCGCCGCGACTACAAGTCCCAGTGTGCACCGCGCCTCCCGGCCGCCAGTCCCCCCGCCCCCATCGCGGCAGCCCGAGCACCACCGTAAGGAGCCACTGGGGCGCTTGGGCTCTCCGCAGCTCCCTCCCGTTCCCCGCTCCGCCGCCTACCCGCTCCCTCGAGCCGGACGCTCGCACAAGGCGAGTAGACCAAGGCAAGAAAAGCCGCCGAGCCGCTAAGCGCGCAGTAGACGCAGCCATCTTGGTGGGCGGGGCGGGGCGCACTTCCTGCGGGTGCTGCGCAGGCGCAAGGGCGGCTCCGCCCCCCCGCCGCCGCCAGCCCTCCCGCGGGCAGGGCCTTCGTCTCGGCTCCGTCGTGGCTCGGCAGGTCCCGGTGGCTTCGGGGCCCGTCCCAGCCTTCGCGTCACCACCCGCCCGCGGCTAGCACTGGCTCCTCGCCTTCAGCCGCCCTTTCCCTAGCCCCCCCTCCCCCCCGCTCGGCAGAGCCCAGAGCCCCTTCTGGCGCTGCCTGAGACCCCGGGAGGGGGCCGGCACCTTCATGAGGGAGGATCAGTGCCAGGGCCTCCCCAGAGCCCCCGCAGTGCAGGCCCGGCCACGGGAGCGAGGCCCAGTGCTCGATCCGACCTATGGGGAGTTTGCATTCCTCACAAAGGTGCCACTTCCCCCTGTAATTCATTTTTTCAGTGGGATGCTCCCAAACTACTCCCGAGCTGGCTAATTATAAACTGTGTGTAATGGGCCAAGATTTTAATCACCCTCCTCTCTCCTAACTTGGCTCCACAGAACACTGCAATTCAGGAAAGCCAGTTTTCCTCTCAAAAAACGTTATTGCTAGTTTCAGTGACCGCAAAGGCCTGCGTTCCTTCAGCTAGCGTGCGAGCTGTCACGGGTGGAGCTGATGGCCTGCCGAGGCTCCTTCGGCTGCGGAACGTAGGCCATTCCAGCACAGCTGGTTGAGGGTGCTGCATTTCCTGTGGGACAGACCCACCCTAACCCGGGAAATCCCCGGTGAAACAAGATAACTACACTTCTTAAAACAAGAGTTTAGATTAACGTATCTATAAGACTGGTCTGTTTGGGATAGGAAGGCTTCATCTACACCAGTAAATCCAGGGCTGTGCTAAGGCCAGCTGGATGGGAACTGCCTGTGCCAAGACTGGTGCCAGGAACAGCCCCTCCCAGCTGCCAGGGCTGGCCAAGCTCAGGGGAATGGTGCTTGACAAGAACCAAATTTGGGCTGGGAAAAGTTCTGGTCAGGTACCAGTAAAGGCAGCTTCATTTCAGTGCCAAAGGTCACTTCTGAGCATGTTTGGGGTGTATGGCTGTAGATAAATAGCTATAGACAGCCAGAAAGCAGTGCGCTCAGTTTTTATTTCCTGTTTAAATTTTTTACATTTTTCCTGGTGTTAGGAGCTTTTCATTTGGTTCATCAAGCATTATCTCAAAAATGAAGGAAAAACAGAGGTGAAATTCTATTTGTCCAAGTCCCACAGTGTGTTAAGTGTGACACAATACAAAGAAACAAAATACTACTTAAAAAAAATAATAAACTGTATTACCTATGCTGGGGGGGAAGGCACTGTCTTTTGGTAATGTTTTCCTAACTCAGGAACACCCCTCTGCTGCAGACTGTAGCACAGGACTTCTGATACCCTCTGCCTCAGTACAGATGCTACAAGACCTTCCCTACTGCTGCCTTGCTCTGCTCCAGTAAGAGAGGGAAAGCTGGGCCCTCAGCAGATGATTGGAAGAAAAGGTGATCTTGGGCCCCAGATGTAGTATCAGCTTTTCCCCAGGTCCTTCAGCACCTGCCTTCTGTGCCCTTGTGCTTTCCTTTTTAATAGATAAAGCCAGTTTCTGAAGAAGGAGCTCAGTGCTGAGTTGATGAGTGCCCTTGGTCGCTCCATCTCTTGCCCAGGGCTCTACTTCCATGCTGGATCTCAAAAATGGTGGGAACCCAGGACCCTTCTGCTCAGTGTGAGCTGTCTCCTACAACTGCTAAGGTCCTGTTACACAGAGCTGACTCACAAGAGCAGTTAGAAGTGGTACTCCCTTCTCCCCCAAATGTTATCAGTCACATGCAGATTTTAGGTGACAAAACTACTGTGACTCACAAAGGATGGTTAGAAGCTCCTGAACTATCTCAGATGCTAAAGCTTAGGAAGGCTATTCACCCTGATTTACCTTCTCAGACTCCAAAACATGGAGCAATCTCAGAAAAAGCCAACGTATTTTAAATACATAGCTTTTCTGCAATATTTTGTGTGTGCAGGCAAGTTCTTACTCCCTTGGCAGTTCAGAATGGAATTGTACTGACTGCCCTAAAAAGTTTGCACTGCCACTTCATATGCTGTGTGCTTAAACAGCAGCTTTAATGCTGCAGCTGGTCTTGTCCAGTTTCTGTCACAAGGACTGTAATTGCATGAAAATAGTAAAACACAAAAGCACGATGTACTACATACGTTTAAAAATAAAAGATGAAACTCTTGTTAACACATTAGTTAAAATACAACCCTAAATGCCAAAAAGCCAGATGCTACCTAATTTGACAATGACCCCTTGATCGCTTATATAACTGTAGATCTCTGTGACTGAAATTATTATTGTTACTGCTATTTTGCTGCCTGTACTATTCTAGTACCCCCATAACCTATGTAAGAGGATCTTATAGCTGCAAAGTAGTCACATCCTTTCATCAGAGAATTTACATGGGAGGCAAATTAGTTTCTGTGGAATAGAAAATCTAACCTCACATGAAACTAGCTACTTCTCCTTTTCTTTTTTTAAAGTTTAGTTTCTCACTTTTAGTTTATGCATATTCAGAAGATCCATCCAGTTCTGGCATTTTTTTAATTTCAGATATATCTCTGTCAAGTTGTAAAATAAAAAGCAAAGCACCAAACTGTGCATTTGAAAATTAAAATTAAGCTTCTCTTCCATTTTACAGTTAGATCTAACTGATCTCATTATGCTGGGATTTATCTCAAAGATGTTTTACCAGACTTCACTAAGCCATTAGCCATCCTCCATCCTAGAAATTTGAATCCTTGCTAGACATAGAATTACAGCTTAAGATAAACTGATTATCCGTATAATATGTCTCCTACTTAACAAAATAGCAGTGTCTCATATGTAAATGCAATCTAAAATTTAGCATCCAGAAATGGTCATTAGAGAGATGAAACTTTAAATCAAGAAATATTATTATCCAGCTAAAAAAGCAATAAAACAAAACAAATACTGGTGTTCTAGCAGTAGGAGCTGAATATATAAACATTCACCACTAAATTCCTACAAAACATTACTTTTAAAATGGTTTTAACAACTTCTTTTTACAATGAGATTATTTAGAAATGGACTATTATAACAATGAATGCTCACAATATCCCTCGGGTTTAGGTAAACAGTATTACCTGCAGCTTCTAGATGGAGAAAATGAGACATTTCTTCATAGTTCTTACGTGTCCAGTCTCAAGCAACAACAAAGTGGAAGGGCCACTCCCAGAAGGGAGTTCTATCTAAATGATGTCTTTGTCATTTATCCTGCAGTCATCAGTATTGTAAATAAATAGCTGCCTGCCAAGTTCAGGATGCCACAAAGTCTTATGAAATGGGTAGATGATATAGGTGAGGTTCTTAGGATGATAATCTGGTTCCTTCAAATCCAGGCTCCAGATTTCACCCTAAGTATGAAGACCTTTATATTTTACACTAAGAAGCTATTTTACATTAGCATCCCTCATAAACAGGTTTCTGCAAAAGGACCAAATGGCACTTTTGGTTTTTAAGCAAGCTTTACCTTTCAAACTCACTGGGAACTCCACCAAAACCAATAGTAATACACACTCTGAATGACACAGTTCCAACTGGTTTTCTGAGGAAATGCGGTTTCCGTGCTTATTACTGTATAATATCAACTGAATGACAGAGATCTCGAAGATAAGGCCATTCCTACATCTCATGAAAATGAGCAGCCAGGAGCTGCCAGTTGAGGAGAAGGCTGCTGTATCAGCTCACACACACAGAGGGAGAGACTCTGCAATACCCAATATGAAAAAAGATTCAGCTGGTTCCAGCACTCATGATCTAGCTGGCTGCTTCTAGAGAAATACTTTATACTTTACAAATACTTTCTAAAACAATTCCATGTAGTAGCAGTGAAAGTAATACATATCAGAAATCTGCATATACATACCTGATGCATATGTAACCATGTGTCCTCACAAGAGACAAACACAATACTTAGAAATCAGCACTGCTGTAGCTCTAAGCTAGGATGACAATTTTGTTATGAGCAAAGAAAGCATGATCACATTGAAAGGTTTTTCTTTCAATTGTATAGAGAAAATGTTCCCTCTGACATAAAGTTCCTATCAGCAAGACACAGTATCACAATCAGGTTACTATAGAAGTAGTTGGGAAGAGCTATCCTGAATTACAGGTTGATTCAACCCCAGAGAAGAGGCCATCAGAACAGCACCACTCTTTAGAAAAAAGACCTTCAAAACTGCTGAAGCCAGCACACAGTAAAAGCATTAACAACTGAAATTGCCTTCAGCTAAACTGCTGTTTAGTGCTGTGTTGGCTTTTTGTAGTCATCGTGTTCACTGTTTATTTACAATCCACTATGTTTTTAAAGCAATGATACAGTATTGCACTTAATGAATATGCTGAAATCCTGCTGCCAGGAATTGGCTTTAGCTTAGCCAAGCAAGCAGAATTCAAATGAAACTAAAAACATGGGCTCAAGAAATGACACTTTTTTTGCAGAGGAGTGGGTTTTTTGTGAATAAAGCTGTTTTGAGAATACAAATCAAACTTCACGGACACTATGTTGTCCAATTTTCATGCCAGCTGCTCACTGGCACCTAGATGATTATTTTTATCAGTATAACTATAGGTTATCCTCCAGCTAATTAAATTGCAAATACCTTTTTTTCCCTCATGGTTAATCACTGGGCAGCGACTGCAAAGGCCTACAGGCCACTGACACTGGTCTTTTGTCCTCCTAAGCTGTAAGGAAGACAGTCTAAATTAAACATAAAGGCTGTTGGCTGAATTTATAACATTTCAGTTGCTCATTAACAGAGCACTCTTTTGAAGCTTCTGATAAAAAATTTTTTTCAGGGAATATCATAGTATTCCATCTGCATGCAGTTCTTTTTCTCGTAGATATTTATGCTCTGAAATAAGAAAGAAGGACCTGTTGCTAAGTACCAAACAATTTACCACCTGACTTCTGAAGGCTTTTATCAGAAAGATAAATGGAAGGAGTTTGGATAGTTCATAACAATACTTTTTCAAGAAGAAGATGCCAAATAAAAGATTCAGCCTGATGCAGTAACTCAATAGGAAATTCCTGTGGGTAAGTTCATTTGATTTAGCAAAACAGATAGGTTTCTCCTTGCCTTTTAACAGGCTCACTACAGAACAAGGATCTTACAAATTAGTCCTTTTTTATTGCTTTTGTTGTCATTCTATACAACTGTAATTTCTGTTGATTTGACTATAATCACATACAGGTGCATTCTTTTATATCATTATTCTGATTTAATGGTGGGTGAGTTCCCAAAACTCCAACATTTATTTCAACCTTTTGCTGATTTTAAGAAAAGGTCACTTCAGCAAATATTTTCTCTAGAAAATACTTAAAAGGTGACCCATGTCTCTAGTACAATTAGATAAAAATTAACACAGTTAATGAAAACTGAAATTAATGCAATTACTGATCAGGCAGCCCTAAGACAGCCACCATTCTGTGATTCATTCTTCCTCTGTTCAGACATCATTCAGGTTACAATGCTGTGAGCAGCTTTTCTTGGCAATCTATGGAATAAGATTAGCTTTTCTGCCACATAAAAATGCTGTTAATGGTACTCGTCACAGCTTATAATATAGTAAATGTACAGTTACATGCTATTCTAATATCCAGATAACTGAGTTTTCTCTCTTATCTCCTCTCTTAAACCCGATTTTCTCAATCTCTAATCCCTATAATCTCAGTAATGCTTAAGTAAGCATTAGCAAATACAAACTACAGACCATGTAGTTTTATACAGATATTAATAAAGTGTGGGTATAGACTTACCCAAAATAGTAATTGATCCAGGGCAGTTTTTGTTTAGCTACCATGGCTTCCTGTTGCACTTTAACTGTGGAAGCAACATGCGATAAGCATTTGGCTTTATCCAAAGCTCTGTCCAGTTTCTTAGCTGCTTTTATAGCCTGGACTGACTGCCGTGATGTTTATAGACTCTTCAAGGTCCATGATGCTATTGCAGGCTGGCCAATTTCAAGTCCTGACTCATCTCTGTGTGCTGTAGGCCTGCCTTGTGCTCAAGTACTAAGGTGGTATCACTCATCACACCTAACTTCAGCTGTATAAAACCAGTTCTCTATGCCTTCTCAATAGCCAGTGGAAGGAAACAGGCATCTCCAAAATGTGGGTTATCCGTTGTACTCTGGACACCCCTCTTAGGATGATTACTAAGAAATGTCTCATGGTACTTCTTTCAGCCAATGTAGAGGAATGAATGACTAGTTCCACATACTAAAGATATCCAACTTCTAGGCAGCTACCTTCAGGCAAAACAAATCTTATCCTGAGCTTCAGGCTAGTAGCTCATCCCAGGCTTCTCTTATCTAAAGATCAGATCCATATATTTTATTAAATTATTGGAAGATATTATACAGATTATAAATGCATTTACTCAAGGGCATAACAAGTTGAATTTATATTCTGCAAGGGCCTCCAGCATTTTAATGCAACGGGCTGGAAATTCTGCAACATCTTTACTTAAACCTGAATACCGAGTTCCTGTCATCAATTAAATACAAATAAAGCAATTACTTGAGTATTCCTTGTGTTATTTATCTTTATATTACAATAAGTTTATTTTTTGATGCTTGCACATATTCAGGGCTCAAGACATAGCAACTGTATTTTGTGCTGATTTTTGTGCAACGAATAACCGCATTGTAGAAGTTATCAAGGAAAAAGCTAGGAGTGTTGACAGATGGCTGGCAAAGAGAAAGTTGGGGATCTTAGAACCTGAGAAGCCAGCAGAAGGCATCTGGGAATGTGGATAACACTGGTTGAGTATTTCTGCTCACATAAGCAGCTAACTTGCTGAAGTTGTTATTTAACCTTTTAAATTTCAATTTAACAATCCGCACTGAGTTTAGTGGTTCATGCACTAAAGATCTTTTTCAGACTGATTTCAGACTCACTGGTCTTTTTTTATTGTCCTCTGAAGGAAACAGTTTCTGGAGCTTCTCAAACCCACTGTGTGCTATGTCCCAGACTGATGCCTTGCTCAAATCCTGTTATACCCCATAGTGCCAGACCTACCATTTTTTTGTGGGAGACAGCTGCTTTTGTTGGTCATTTTCTTCCCTACCAATTTTCTACATTTTTCTACTAACTTCCAGATGTTTGGCAGCTAGTGTAGAACAGTAACTCCAAGCAGGCTGCCAAACATCTACTAATCCCAGACATTGTGCAGGCACAGGTTTTCTTTGTACTTGATGTGCACTGTGATGCTTCTCCTTCACAAAAGCCATGCAACCCAAGCCACATATACTCAGAAAATAAACAGGTTTACAATGCATAGGAATTTCAGTGCATGCATGCTAATGAGTTGGCCTGTAGACAAGCAGTAGGTTTGAAATGTCCAGAAGACATTCAAATTGTCATACATGCATGAAGAACCAGTATGCCTTAAACACAATTGCTTCTACATTTGCCTTTGGAACTTCAGATACTGACTGGGGACATGAAAGTACCTGTGTACATCTGGAATATATATTTTTTTAATTTGAAAATCCCATTTAACTAAGTATATAAGGAAGAACTGCGTTAATATGAGAGGCTTAAGAGATCTGCCTAAGAGGCATTTCAAACACGACATGGTCTTTACAGCAGATGATCTGCAGTATATCAAATGTAAGAAGGTTTGGAATAGGAATCCAAGTCACTACTACTAAGTGGAATCAACAGAGTTAGGGGATGGGCAGTTACTCTGTAGCTGGTTGCAGTTATTGCATTGATGGTATTGCATAGGGGTTGAACTACATTAAGCGTTAGCCATAATCTCATGTGTTTCTGACTATGGCTATCAGTCATCCTGCTAGTCTATTAATGCTGGCAGATCTACTTTTTGTATTATGTAATGTATTTATTTTACTCTGAAACAGTTTTCCCAAATCAGGTATAAAAAATAAAACCAGAATGCTTTAGAACTTACTGCCAGCTGCACAGTACACAAATCTCACAGCTTTTCTTTTAACTTTCCCACTTTTCTTCTTTTTTTTTTTTCTTTCTTTTTTTTTTTTTTTTCTGTGATAACCTCTATTTTCTTGGCTTTCTACCAGTGAAATTACTTCTGTCTCAATCTTTTCTTTTTGAATTACAGGTTAAGCACTAGAAGTAATTTTTAGTATAATTATACATATAAGTTTATCACAAGGGATTCATTGAGAAACTCTAAACTCCCCAGAGGTTTTTGAAACTACTATTTTTTATTATTTTCAAAATTTTCAGCAGCCTCTAGATAAATAAAAGAAAGAATATTGGCATTTACATGCACTTTATTTCACTTATGTAAGGTCCTTGTACATTTCTCAGAAATGTATGCATTGACTTTTTCTGCCTATTTAAAATCTACCCCAAATCACATACATTTGAATAAAGAAGACCCATCCACACAGTTTGCAATAAAGCATCAGGAACTATGTGCATAGTTAAGATTTGCTATTCAGTCTTTACAGGCAAAGACTCTAAAGGCCTGAATCAAAGTTCATCACAGTCAATGAGATGCTCCAATTTAATTCAAAGTACCTGCCTTTAAACAGATAACTAGACTTTCATGAAATGGTGGCTGACACTCACAAGCAGAACATGGAATGGAATGGAATACTTCAGTTGAAAGGGACTTACAGCGATCATCTACTCCAACTGCCTGGCCAGTTTAGGGCTGACCAAAAGTTAAAAGCATGTTATTAAGGGCATTGTCCAAATGCCTCTTAAACACTGACAGGCTTGGGGCATCAACTGCCTCTCTAGGAAGCCTGTTCCAGTATTTGACCACCCTCTCAGTAAAGAAATGCTTCCTAATGTTTCTCTTTCTGCCTCCTTGCTTTGACTTCTGCAAATCCGTGTGTATGATGCCTTGCTAAGTTAGAGAAGGGAATAAGACTTCCAGACAGAAAAGGGAAAGAGCAGATAAAGACAACTCAGATAAACTAAATGTACTGAATTGTGTTAGCCTGATGTAATTCCCGTTACCATTCTCTAATAGTTGTGAGAAGTAACTGCTTCATAACCTCTCTAAATAAGTAATGTATAAGTTAAATAAGAAAGAAAATAGTCAAGTGTACAAATGGGAAAAGGGGAGAATCCAAAACTCAGGAATTCAGGAAAGGCAGTTATTTGCCTTTTAGTTCCTTTTGTCAAATAATAGAAAAAAACCCCCGTATTTCTAAACATTTATACAACAGCAAAGAGGAGATTATCAAGAAGATGCAGCCAGGCTCTTCGAAGTGCTATATGGTGGAAGGATGACAGACAATGGGCATAAGTTGAAATAAGAGAGGTTCAAACTGAATTTAAGGGAAAACATTTTCACCATGAGGCAATCAAGCTGTGGAACTGGTTGCCCAGAGAGCTTGGGAAGTCTACACTCGCATGTTTTCAAAATCAGACAGGATAAAGTCTGATCTGAACTCATAGCTGACCCTGCTTTGAGCAGGGAGTTGGACTAGACACCTCCTGAAGTAGTCCCTTTCAATCTAAATTATGCTGTAATCCTATGGTGGTAAGTAACAGGTAATGTGGTTTTACCAGAAAACCTGTTAAAGTCAGCATTCCAGAATGGGGACATAGGCCTTGTATATTAAGAAGAAGCAATAGATGCTTCATATCTTGACTATAACAGGCTCTTAATCTGGTCTTGCAGGAAGCACTCACAGTTAGCTAATGAAATATTCTGGACGTATCTAGGGGCTAGATTCAATTTTCCTTGAAAATTCTCCCATCTCATGCCCTTTTGTCTCCCTCTGAAGGCCACATGGAATTGGGCAGGGAGCGGTCATGGAATGCATGAATTGTGGTAGTTCTGCCCCATGACACCTTCCTTCGTGAGGGTTGCATGGCCTTTCCTCCGGAGACAGGAAAGTGAATCTGTCAGGCAGTCTTAATGCAGTGAACTAAGTGGTATATGTGCATATCTACATCATGTCACAGGGTAAACATCAGAGTAAAAAATGGTAACAAACCAGAGAAATGGCCTGAAAAAAAACAGGATGCCTTTGAGGATGGAAGGATGTAAGGTATTATTTTTAAGACTAATCAGCTGCACACAGGAAGATGATGGAGAGTTACTGGTAAGCAGCACATCCCTCAGAAAAGCATCTAGGGGTAGTATCGCATCATAAACTGAACAAGCCAGTGCTGTCATGTTGTAAAATAAGCAGGCTTCACACTGGGGTGTATCAACAGCACTATAAAAGACACATGAAACAAGGTTCTGTTCAAATCAGCACTGATAAGACCTCAGCTGGAGTACAAACATCAATTTTTGGGTACCTTACTTAAAGAAAGACCATTGAAGAAGCCACAGTAGAGCCATGTAATTTTCAGAGGTATAGAAAACGTGACCCATGAGGTAAGATTGAAAGAATTCATTGGTTTAGTCTAGCAATGAGAAGATTGAGGGAAGATATATCTGTTCTCAAACACATAAAAAGTATTGCAGAGATACAAACTGTTCTTCATGTCTACTGGTATGGCAAGAAGTAATAGCCTTAGATTACAGGTTGAAGACTTAAGTCATATTTTACAAAAAACTTTTGAATTGTAAGGAATTTTATGCAATAGCTCACTGTGGAGAAATCTGAAGAATCAGCATGACTGCAAATTTTCAAGGTCAGGTTGAACAAATATCTGTCAGGAGCTGATTAGATGGAGTGGATTCTGCTCTGAAGCAAGAGGATGAACTGGAAAACCCTTTCACATCTCTTTGTTTAATCATGTCTAGAGAAGCAACTCCGTTGTCCTCATTACTAAATTGGCATAAAACAGGAGGAAAAAATGTACCACTGTCACCTCTCCAAATTTTCTTAAATTATGCCAAGTATTTTTTTTTCCTTACTTGTTAAAACTCAGTCTTGTTTTATCTAGAATTAAGTAGAACAGTACAGCATACAGAAAACTGGAAAATTATTTTTATTAAAGTTGTTATATTTTGTGTTTTGTTAATACTTTTTTCAACTTAAATCATGTGAGCAGCTGGGATAAAAGAACCCTTTGATGTGTAACTGCTCGTTTTGTTTAAAAGACAGGAATAGCAGGGATAAGAGAAGACTCCTTTGTTTAGCTTTATCTGTGCTGGAGAACATCTCTTGCAATTGCTCTGTAAACCACGGCTTTGTCTAGGTCTTTTTATACTGACTTTTCTAAACTCCCTAAAGTTGTCCTTGTGTCCTAGTTTAGCCCCAGCCAGCAACTACACTCCACGCAGCTGCTCGCTCATTCCCCGCCCGAGGAATGATGGAGATAATTGGAAGAGTAGAAGAAGTGAGAAAACTCATGGGCTGAGATAGAGACAGCTTAAAAAGTAAAGCAAAAGCTGCGCTTGCAAGCAAAGCAAAGCAAGGAATTCATTCACCACTTCCCATGGGCAGGCAGGTTCAGCCATCTCCAGGGAAGCAGGGCTCCGTCATACCTAACAGTTACTTGGGAAGACAAACACCACCATTCCAAACATCCCCGCTTCCTTTTTCTTCCCCCAGCTTTCATATACTGAGCATCACATCACATAGTATGGAATATCCCTTTAGTCAGTTGGGGTCAGCTGTCCCTGCTCTGTCCCTTCCCCACCTCTTATCCACCCCCAGCCCACTCGCTGGTGGGGTGGTATGAGGAACACAAAAGGCCTTGACTGTGCAAACACTGCTGGGCAGTAACTAAAAACATCCCTGTATTATCAACACTGTTTCCAGCACAAATCCAAAACACAGCCTTATACTAGCTACTATGAAGAAAATTAACTTTATCCCAGCTGAAACCAGTACACCTACTGACACAGGTACAGAGACACCAAGACATGGTGTCCTTCAGCTAGGCTTGAAATCATGCTCGTGACCCAACATCTTCATTTTAACTCTAAAGAAACTTACTCTTACCTTTGTAGAGGTCCTGGTGAAATTAGGGGAAATCCCACTTGAAATTTCCAGCACTTCTATGATTAAACATAAATAGTGAGTTAAACATCAGTAAGAGAATCAGTCCCTCACTTAATTTACTACAAAGCAGCCAGTCACTTGTTCTTTATCTACCCAGAAATCCTTAAAAGTTGTGATTTCTAAAAGCTTCCATCCCAGGAAGCAGGATGCATAAAAATAATTTTTTTTTTCTTCTCCATTTTAGAGGTGGTTTTATCCTCTGTGTATGCTGTTTAAATACTCTTAATAGCAGTTATCTTTTATTAATTAACACCATTATTTTGTTACCTGACTCCAAAAGCATTTTCTATGGAAGAAGCTTACCACTGTGCAGCATTGTGCTGTATGCTTGAGTCATTTATCATTATTTTTTTGAAGAAAGATCTACACCAGATACTTAAAGAAGCAACAGTCATTTCCCATGTTACAAATAACATACGTAATAATCACACTACCTTTAAAAAAGACAATGTCACTTTTGTAGCTTTGTTACCTTCACAGTTTACATTGTCAATAAACCACCATCAACAATTATTTATGCCTTTTAAGTCAGAGTTGTGCAGTTCTGTTCTAGTTTCACCAAAACTAAAAGACTCCGTTCAGATGCATCTGTTTTCCAGTGATATCTATGCTTGCTTTCTTCCATTTATGCAGTGAACCAGCTGTGTTGACTGATGTCTGAGAAATCAAGTTCACTCCCAGAATAACTCCATTGTAATCAATTTAGTTGCAGCGAGGACCAATTTGACCCATGGAGCTCAGTATATTGTAGAAGGTCATGCAGCCTGTCAGTAGCTCAGACAGGATTTAAATAGAGGATCCTCCTGAATCCCAATTCAAATGAGCCTCTTTTGACATCATCATCATGTCTACACATTCAGAGTGACATTTTGTCAAATGCCACTCGGAGCACTGCTCATCTACTGGCATACTAAAAAGTGACCTTTATGGCTTTAGTCACATGCCCTCATTCTTTATTTCCATTTATTTATAACTCTCTCCTCTATTCAGTGCCAGCTGCTAAAACCAAAGCGGATTTCCTTTCCCTCTCCCTCCCAGGAGCTGTGGATGAAGATCAGGTTTCAGGCTCATTTCAGGAGGGCAGTAGCAGGGTACTGAGGTCAGCCTCAGAGCCCAGCAGTTTTCATTAATGCCAGAGCAGCAGTTCAGCAGCTGAAAGCAGCTTCATGTAGCACATAGCATGCCTGCATGGGGTGCTGACAGTTACAATAATACTCCAATTAAGAAAGATCCTCACTGAATGTAGTGGTTTGGACCATGGGATTTCTTGAAGCCCCTTCTAGCCCTGTATTTCTATGATGCTTGCATAATAAAGCTACAAAAAAAGTTTGTGCAGGCAAGGAAAAGGGTGGTCAGTGATCCTGAGTATCTACAAGCAACCACAAGGAAGCTCTGAAGCCCTGACTTAACTGTTATACACCTTCTTTCTAATTCACTACTATTTCCCTATAGTAACTTTACATTTTTTTGAAAGTCATTATTTTTTCTTCTTTTCCATTTCACAATGTATTTTTCATTGTAATCTAAAAACTAACTTATTTAAAATTATGCAGAAATTCTTGGTTACAATACCACCGGTATTCAATTTTAACCAGGTTTCCTGTGAAACAACGTTCTTTGCCTTTCTGTCTGACTAATCAGCCAATTTCAACGATATTTGAAAGAAGGAAAGAAATTTCAAGGGCTTTCTGTGGATTAGAAAATCTTAGAGCACTCCCTGGTTTCTTAGTAAATGCGGACAACTCAGCTACATCCCAGTTCACCCTGTGAAGAAACCTGGGTATGCATCTCTGTACTTCTCCCTGCAGGCTGGTTTTCATAGGAAGCAAATATTAAAAATAAAAAAAATTGAAAATTTGTGTTTGATGGGTTCTAAATGGTGGTCCAGTCAAGGGATCAAGGCCTTGGTCAGTCAAGGGATCAAGGCCTCAGATCATGTAACGATATATTCCCAAAGCAAGCCTAATACAGCCCAAAGTAATCAAGTTCCCATAATTTTCTTTAACACCAGTATCTGGATGTAGGAAGGAGACTCAAATTAGTTCCCCGAGTATGGGAAAGTAGGTAGAACACAGCAGCACGTATTATCTTAGCATGAGCCAGATGGCAGTGGACACTTGCTGTCCAGTCTGCCTGCACATACAACTAACTGGATTAACCACAGCACACACTGTCCGTTCCCTAAACAGGTGTCATGGAGGCCATGAGGGCAGGTGGGTTCAGATTATTGCGCAGGGAGGGCGAAACTACAGATCAGTGAACAAAAATGAACAGGACACCAAGTTTGCTTAGTTTCATTCTTTCTGAAAAAGCCTGTTTATATATGATTTTATATTTCTATGTGGCTTTGTCTCCCTACGTGCTCTGTGAGTAAACAGTGGGCCCAGTTCTTCCATGGTCATCACTGGTTTTATTCTGCATTGTTGTCAAAGGTATTACACCAACACTAAACTCAAAAATGAGACAGACAGTGAATTCAAACAGGTTCTTCTGATCATAATATCTCTGAAAGGGTATGTCACTGTTTAGCAGGAAATAAACATGTACGAACCTCCAACATTGTCTGTCTGTAAGAATTCAAAGATGTTATCTTCAAACATGAGAAGGATGAGAGTTTTAACACTCTGCAGCTTTATAGACAGCTCCTGTAAAACATGTAAAATGAATGATTCAACTGGCCTGTCACACTCTCATGACCCATCACTGTATTGCTGCACCCCCAAAATCAAAAACATCCTGAGAGCAACCTCTTTCAGACACTGCTGGTGAAAATTCAGGCCTATCGGAATCCTCTTCAGGCAGTCCAGATACTCCTTCTGCAGATGTATGCACCCCCAGACAGCCTATTTCCACCACGAGGTCTGTAAGAGTATGTTCCTCCATATTCTTATACCATGCCTCCTTCCCTTCCTACATGCTTGCTGCTTGTCCCTCTCTGAGCACTTTGTAGTGCTGCCAGTGCATTAGCCCTCTCATTTTGCAGGCTGACCGTATGCCAAACAAGGAAGTGGTGTCTCAGTAGGGTGAATTTTCCTCCCACATTCCAGAGGACTCACAACAGGCACTCCCGGCCAAAGGGCTACATTCAGAGCCACGAACACAGCCAGACCATCTTAAAGACCCAGTGAGACCCAGCATCGGGGTTGTCAGATAAGGCCTATTTGCCTCACAGTAACCCACTTGCTCTGTGGTGAATAAAAGCACACAGCTAGAGCCAAATACTTAAAGCCACAAAAAATGAAACCACAAAGAAACAAACAGCATCCACAGACAGCAATCTGGTCATATCAGAAATCAAACTAGAAGGTATAGTTAAGATCTTAGCAATTGCCAACTTTTACATTCAAGCCATGGCACTATGCATAAGAAATGCTG
Source organism: Falco cherrug (assembly GCF_023634085.1). Lineage (NCBI taxonomy): Eukaryota > Metazoa > Chordata > Aves > Falconiformes > Falconidae > Falco > Falco cherrug. The sequence continues at coordinate 75,779,485 of NC_073701.1, read as the reverse complement.
CCTTAAATAGAGTCACAAACTCAATCCATTTTAGTATCCGTCTAAAATGATTGTTAGAGGACACTTTTCAGCAATGCATTTAGACACCAAGAAACAGTTTGTGATCATCTTGCCTGCAACAGAAGCAGCACAATGTTCTACGATTTCTAATTCACATTTAAAAGTCAAGACACCCCTAAGAACCTAACCGTGCTAAGAGCTACCCTACATATTCTTATTTTTTTATCCTTTTTACATTTAGAAGGTCTTTTTTGCTGTTTATTAAACCTGTTACTCTACCTTCTGCCCAATTACGAATTCGATTGCAAAAGGGCAAGGATTTCTCTTTCTGCACAGTGCCACTCACAAGGGAATCTGGATCTGATCAGGCCTTTTAGACACTGTAATTGAATTTCCTAAATAAATTTTAATGACAGTAATTTTGCAAAATGTTACGGAATATTACGATACATTATCAGGTACTGATGATAACAGCATCATCTCATGGTAGTGCTTGTTCACAATGACACTGCCAAGCTTCACCGATTTTGGAAACAAATGTAACAACTTTAATTTCCCCCGAGATACACAGTTAAATCTCAAAATCAGGTGGTGTCTAAGGCTAGATGAGTTCCAGTAAACTACAGCTTGGGTCTGGATGTTGCCACGCTTTAATAACCATTAAATTGCTAGCAAAGATGCTACCTGAGTTTTGGCACATGCCAGCTAGCATTCTCCCAGACAGTGCCCAAGCATGCTTCAGGGATTAATGTGGCCCAGGGAAGACTTCCAACAGCAATTTTCACCCAGGCACCTACTTTTCAGGGCTAGGAAGGTTTATCTGTGTGAAAATACATGCATTATTGAACTTGGTGTCAGAGCTGAGAATGCTCCTGGCCCGTTACTAGCATGGCCTGACACAGCCTAAATGTCTCTGTTATAATTCCAGTTTATTGTCTCCCCCGGCTCTGGCCCCTAAGTAGAAGTTAAAGAGGTATCAGCTAGGCATCAGAGAGTATTTCACACAATATTTAGAAGCGCATTTTGGTTTAACTGTAGTTCATAACTTCCTTCTCTATAGTCCCAAAGATTGTCAAATCTTTGTAAGAGGTTTGGATTTGTAATGGTAAACAACATTTTCAGTCATTTCATTAGTATTGTATATTGATTACATATACGTTTTGTAACTAAGGCAATTTAATATCTTGATTAAACATTACTGCGAAGAATTTTGTGCCTATATGTGTCTATATCTATATCTCTCTATATATAAATCTATTAGCTGATTGTGTAACCCTCTTTAACAGGGTAACTTAAAATCCAACATGATTTGAAACTCTGCTGGCCTCTGCCTGCAACAGGTGTCAAATAACTTTTCTCCCTTACCTTCTCTCCAGAACAACGTGGATACGGTAAGGGTGGTTTCCTGTCCATACTCCAAGTAGAAGGGCTAGGTTAGGCTTTTTGAGTATGTCCCTATATGGGCCAGTTTTGCCAGAAAGGCTTTTACCAGCTTAGTATAATTTCTTTTGGTGCAAAATGTCTATGCTAATAAAAACGTCAGTATATTAGAGTGGTAAAAAATTTCTTTGCTAGAATAGTTCACTTGGAGATCCAGCACAAACTGTTCCAGCAAGTGTGCTTTTTTGCTGTGATAAACTGCATCTGCACTATAACAGTAAATATTGCCTAGTATATAGCAAGGCTAAGCCTAAAGGGATTTAGGACAATAAGCTGATATTCTAAGATGGAGCGAGAGATGGTGTAACATTTTTTATTTTGTTATCTAGGAGGACTTTCAATCAAGTTTAAACAGTTCACTTATAAAGCTATAAAAATTTTAACCAGAAGAATTTCTGCTTTTTCCTACTTTAGACTGTGCTTCACTTACTGCCCAAGATGAGTATCTTACTCTGACACAGCTTATGTCAACTGACTAAATTGAACTTTGTGAGAGATTAATTCTACACTTTAGAGATCTAAACAAAATACTGACAAACTTCAGTTGCATAGAAAGTTAAACCCTTCATCAAGAGACGTTTTACAGTCTAGTTAGTTGAGCTGTCCTGCCCATGATTAATGCATACACTATCTCCAAGGAAAAGACACCACTGCGGATACAATTAATGAAATACTAACTGTGCAATTCTGTTTTAGATATAGGTTGTTGCATTAAGCAGATTAACCTATGTTAAGGAACCTGTCCTTCCAAGTGGTTAATAAAATGGTACACCCCAAAAACTTTTTCAATAAAAAATATTCTGTTAAATTTTACTGTGAGAAAAAAAAATGCACCCCAAAATAACCCCACTTCGCTATCCCTCAGTATCTGTGCCCCTCTGCAGTACAAAGAAGCTCCCAAATATTTTTTATTTCCATATATACTGGACAATATATAAGGCCGGTCCAAGTAGTAAAAATGCCAGGAGAAGAAGATAATAAAGAAGAAAATAAAATCATTAAAACTCTGTTTCTTAAGACTAGGTGCCAAGCAAGAAAACCTCTTACCTCATGCATTGGTGTTCCAAGGCTGGAACCTTCCCATCTGTTAGTAACTTCGGGCCTCCAACTCCTGCAGGATCCTAAAGTCACTCCTCTAAGCATATTAGCATGTATAAAGTCAGAGAGATCTCTGTTCTGGGTTTACATGACTGTTTGAGCACAGATGTCCCACTGGGACTTTTCCTCAGTTTAAACACATTTATGTGCATAAGACATTGACAGATGAAAACCTACCAAAGCAGCAGGCCTACACTAAGCTCTTAGCTGGCTCCTGGGAATACTGAAACAAGAAACAAGTTTAAAATTCTGGTTCTGTTGAAGAGAACCTCTGAAGGTGAATTTTCTCATGTAATGCACGCTGGCACGGCAGAGTAGGCAACAGGTACTGATATACCCTTCTAGCCATGTCAGAAATTACTTGAACAGCCATATAATTCTTCACCAGTTGTTATACCAGAAAAGAGATGTTTCCCTTTCAAATTGAAAACTGCATGGTGCGCAGACACCAGTTGTCTTTACTTACAGCCTCCAAATGTAGTACAGACAAAAATGCATCTACCAAAGCAGAGCCTCCTGAACTGTGGCTTTTGCATCACTGATGGCATAAAAACTATTTCCAAATGACATGTGGAGGTAGGACTGCCTACCAGGAGATACTCAGCAGAAGTGTAGCATGAGCATCCCAAATCTGCTATTGTAGGCAATCAGTTTACTACCAGCCTGTAGGTACTCACCTGGAGGCTTACAGAAGTTTCTGTACATAGGTGCTATCACCAACAGTTAATGGACATTGATCAGAGCTATGAAGAGCAGCTTTATCATCTAACTCATTTAGTAGGTCTCAGATTCCATAAAGTAAGAGTAGAAATAACTTCAATAAATGTAGTTTTGTGTTTAATAAAGTATGAGCAAAAGTCATTGCTACTACAAGGCCAGCTTAGCATCAGATATACTGACAGGAGAGGAAATGATCAGGAAATGTCAGGTGAGAAGAGGCAGAAGAGGTAAAGTAGAATTTTCCACTGGCAAAGGTCAGCAAATCTGCCTGGCCATAAGCAACCAATACATACCTGTGTTCCTTGTACAGAACAAGACAACTTGATAGTATTCTTCTGCCTTACAGAGACTGGAAGAATGATAGATTACCGATAAGAAGAGTAAGGGTCATGTTTCTAGCCTCCCAAGACTACCTTGAGAACTCGGCCTCTAAACATAGGTAGGATTTCTTCACTAATAAACTGGACATCAGTTTGTGAGATCCAAGATAAAACGTACATAAACCTGTTAGCAGAGCTCCAGAGAGTCTTAGATTTCATATTGCTGCAACATATTACTTTTTATATATATATCTCACAGCTGCATAGCTTTGTCCTTTACCTTCCATTGCATTACGTGCTTAAGGAGATAAGGAAAGATCTAAAAAAAAGCATACTTATTTCTGAGAACCAAATTTATCTGGATTGGGTGCCTCAAAATCCCTTACTTCCCAGCCCAGGGGCTGGAGTCGCATATGAACTGCTCACGGGTGTAAACAGGGCGTGAGGTGATGGCTGAAGAAAGTTGGCCCTGAGACTGAGCTTCCTGAGGTAGGGGAACGGCCAGGGGAGGGATGGCGGGCCCCGCCAGCCGGGCTGCTCGGCAGGAGGCCGGCTCGGCCCCCGCACCTCCCGGGAGCCCGTGCCCCGCGGTGATGGCGGCACCGCCTCAGGCTCTTGAGAGCTGAGCCCTGGAAACTTTTCGCTGCAACACCAGGTGGTCCGAGCACGCTCGTACTCCCAGATGGGACCGCAGGCAGCCTTTACCAGCTATCGGAGCCGGCCAGGAGCAGGACCCTTTTCCCGGTGCCCGACGAGCAGCCCGGACTGCAGCGGCAGGGACATGCCGGCAGCCCCGCCGCGGCTCCGGGCCCCTGGGCGTCCGGCCGCCACGGCTCTCTCAGTGCCAGCCCCTCCCGCCGCCATCTTGGTAACGCGCCGCCAGGCGGCCCGCCGCTGCCGTGAGCCCGCACACCCCCGCGGGCGGCGGGGCCCCGCTGAGCGCGGGAACGCCGCCGCGCCATGGTGAGGAGCAGGGCGCTGTGGAGCTGCTGCCTGCAGCTCGCCGCGCTGCCCTCGGCGGCGGGCTGGTCAGGTGGGAAGCCGCAGCCGTTCTACGGCTCCTGCTGGAGAGCCGCGGAGCCGCCGCGGAGGGGGTGGAGCGGCACCATGGAGGAGGAGGAGGAGGAGGAGGACGAGACTCCTCACGGGCAGCGGCAGCCCGGGAGGTGAGCGGCTTTCCGGCGGCAGGCAGCGCTCCGGGGGCGGGGGTCGCTGCCCCCGCGCCTTCCTGTGGGCAGGGAGGAACTGAGCCGAGCGGTGCGGCGGCTCCCGCCCCGTGCCCGCCCGGAGGAGCGGCACCTGCCCGACCTGCCGCCCTCGAAGCCCGGCTGGCGGCCGGGGGAAGGGGAATCGGAGCGACGCGGCGCTGCGCACCTGCTCCGAGCGCGACAGCGGGGCTCGCTGGGCGTACGGTACCGGGGTCCCGCCGGGGGAGCGGGCTGAGGCGCGGCGGGGGGCGGTGGGGAGCCCCGCCGGCGGCAGCGGGCAGAGCGAGGGCGGCCGTCCGTCCGCTCGGAAAAGTTGGGTGGCGGGCGGCGAGCCCTGGCTGCCGCCCGGAGAGGAGCCGTGTAACCCCGCGGCCTCCCGCGGCGTGCCGGCCCCTGAGGCGGGGGCGGGCGGTGTGCGCCGCCGGTGCTGGCGCGGCGCGGGAGCCGGGCCATACCCCTGCCCGGCAGCCGGCGGGTGGCGGCCCCCGGACGGTGCCGCGGGGGCCGGTGACAGATACCGAGCAGCGCCAGCAGCAGCTGGGACGGGGAGACCCTGACACACCGATGAGGGAAAGCCTGGAGGAAAAGGTGCTACCTGCCCTCCCGGCGGCACTGCGTGCCTTTCCTGTAAACTGACGGTAAAGTACGCTGCGGTATCGCTGCGAGAGAAACAAGTTATATAATCGCCTATAAAAAAACCACCCCAAAACCAGACAAAACCCGCGCTTCGGAGTATTGACGGCTTAGCCAGTGTTTTCCTTTGAAGAGAAGACGCGAACAGATGTCGGTCGTTGGCATTTTCCTTTCGTTGTATAGAGTGAAGTGGAACGTATTAATAAAGTCATTTAATGTAATTAGTTCCTTCCATCTCAATGATCGGCAATTATCTCTAGCAAGGATTTAGGGAAAGTATTTGTTGGATGGCTTGACGGCATGCAGTTAAGTTTATACCAAACTTCTGCAGAAACGGTTTTTCTAGCGGTGATGATTTCTTACTCTTCTATTTGCTAAACGGCCATTACAAAGCAAGTTTTCAATTTTAAAGGAGAGGACTGTTTGTACTTAGTTTTTTATTTTTCAAACTACATCGACCTTTTTAAAGTGACATAAAAAATTAAAGACAGTGACAGGAATGTCACTTTTGTTTTCTGGCAAAAGACCCTTGAAAATACTCATGCATTTTTTAATTCATAGTACTGGCTTTATCGGTTAATAAAGTAGGAAGCCTGATTCATTTTATAGGTAAGAATTCCAGGAAGACGAGAAGAAATAAGACTTCTTTGTGATATTAATGTGAGAAATATTGCAACAATTGCTTTAGAAATGCCCAAAATTATCTGAAATTGAAATACCTATTTTAAAAAGGTAATGGGAGTTTTCAATACCTGGAGACTGGAAAACCCTTTCTGATTGACTCACTGTGATGGAGGCGACGTTCAGGAGAGGAGGAATTAAGGGATGACAGTGAAACTGTTCAAATATAAATAACAGTTAATTTGGCTTCAGCTTGGTCCAAATCACAAGAGATCTGCAGCCTTTTTAAAAGGAAGCAACTCATTATTATTTTCTTTACTTGTATTAACTAAGCAGAAATCTGCTATTTCCTCAGCCTTTTCAAGCTCAAGATTGAACCAAAAGTGCTAATTCTTCATTCAGAAATAGCTTTAAAGTTCTTTTCTGCAAATGGGAAGGCAGTTGTTTTGTCTAGGTTGAGAAAAATGGAAATGCTGACGTTAATTAGTGCCTTTATATGTAACACCTGCTGCAAAATTATTTTTTCCTTTCATCTATGAATCCTTTTGTGATCTCACGTCAATATTTTTTTTCGGTCAGTTGCTGTAAGTATGTAGTCTGCAGTATGCTGGCTAGCACTGTGATCAGAATCCTACTTCTAATACACCCAGAGCCAGAATCATGGTAAATGACTTAGTCATCTTGTGTCTAAATCCAGCTTTGAGTAAAAACAATTTTTTTCCAAACAGATGTTGCACTTGGTTTCAATATTCTTAGAAAATCTAGGAAAGAAGTTGTTACATACTGTTTGCATGTAATATCTTAGTATTTAGCAGCTGTATAAAGGGATGATTTGGGTTTGAATAGCATACAACTGTGCCCAAGGAGATAAACCTTACAAAGCTGTTGAGCAAAGAGAATTGGGCATTACCAAGTGACACTGTGAAAACACTTAGCTGCTGTTGTGTCCCTACTGTGAAAAACAAGGTTTGATCAGTTGTTGTATGAGTGAAAAGTCAAGTGGTCAGGAATGTATATCAAGATGTATATCAAAGAGATTTTTCTTGTGTAAGACCTGTTACCATGGTTAGAGCTGGTAGTGCTACTGTCTGCTGAGTAAGGCTTATGATAAGATTTCAGTTTTTGTTGCTTATATTGGGAAATAATTTCAGTTGTTTAGGCAGAAATCTCCCATGCTGTGGACTGGTTTTTGAGGGAGGGTTTCAGTGAGCTTCAGCTGTTTCTGATAATGAGATTGTGGCAATAGCAAGTTGTTTATGTGTGTCTATTTAGGTGAGTTATAAAACATTTTGTCTCCTTAAAACACTCACATATATAGGATGGTGCCTTGAAAATTAGTAGATGGCTCACATTTGGGTTGGAAATGTGCCTTGACTCTTCCATAAGAAAAAAACCCTCCAAAACCAACAAACCAAACAGCTTTTAACACTTTTGTTGTTCACTAACAACCAAAGCACTTTGCATTTCATTTTGAGTACACGAAGAGACATCATAATCTGGAGTCACGGGGATAGAGTAGAAGCCTGGTTATATATAGGAAAAGAGGTTGTCATGAAAAATGTTAACGTGTTGTGATGTTTCTAGTTTCCTTGGGTATTTGTGTTTTGCTGTCTGGTGTTCTACCACTTGGAATTTCTTTTAGTGGCTGTGTTTCAGCTAAAGAACCATAAGGGTCCTGTATCGCTTTCTAGCTTTCCAACGTGAAGTTTTGGAGATTCAGAACTTTTCTATTTGGAAAGGCTGATGACCTTCTGGCTTAACTCATGTGAAAGATGTTTTTGAACAGTTGCATTCAAGAAAAGCATATTTTTCAACAAAGAAAACCTTCTAACTTCCTTATCTTAACTGACTTTGAAATGATTTGTTTGGATTTCAGTACATTTTAAGTTATAAATATGTTACAGAACGATGTTATAAATACTTCTGTAAAATCCATATATCTGGGGGTGTATGTGTGTGTACTTACATATACAGACAGAGGAAGAGAGAGAATGTTGTTGGGACAAGCAAAAATTTAGCTTATATTGAAATTTTAGTAGATTTAGAATAAATTCAGGGGAATGATTTTATATTGTAGAGAGATGGCATTGGGACCTGCATGCTTGGACTTTGAAGAGAGGGAATCAAATAGACAAGCATTTAAATATATGTATAAACAAAATTGTATGACTGTATTAACTTAATAAAAACTAGTTCAGTGCTTGGGCGTTGCTGCACTTCCTGGACAACTGAGGTTTTACAGGGTTTTAAAGGATTATTCTTAGTGTAGTCTAGAGAAAGTTTGCATAGGAGTTTGTTCCTTTCTGGCAGGGAGAGAAAAGGAAAAAGAAAATTAAAAGGCTTAGTAAATGAGGTGGAGATAGCAATTGCATAGTTGCAGACATGAAAATGCTGGAGTTGGTTATAAATGAACTGCTTCAGATCCTGCTTTGCCACGTGTATCCTATGGATCAAGGTTTTAGACATGATTTCTATGCACTTTTGTGGAAACAGTTCTTACCTTGTCTCTATGGCCATGCTTTACAAAGGAAATCAGATTTCTACCCTAGTGTGTTCAAGTGGAGCCTTAGTTTCATTATGTGTAGTAGTATTTATTTTAGTCATGTCTAATTCACATTGAGATGTTAGATGGGAAACCTTTACCTTCAGATGGATTGTGAGCTTGTAATATTTTAAAACTTCATTTTATTTAAGAAAAACCTGTGCTGACAGCTTCAACATTACATAGTGACTTAAAATGTTAAACCCAAGATGTATAGGCTATTAACACATGGGTGTGGCTAAAGTACGTTTATAAATGCTGAACTTTAAAGTTTGGTTGCTTTTTCTAATAGTAAACCCCATTTTGGAAAGGTTTGCCTCTGTTACTAGCTAAAGTCATAGCAGCAGACCAACTGAAACTCATGAACTACTTGCACAAATACTTACAGGAGTGGACCCGAGGCTGGAACGCTGAAGTTGGGGTCCAGATCCTGTAGCTGGATTGGTACGAGTTTCATGTTTGCTTTTTTGGAAAAGCTGTGTTGAAATTCTGTGCAAGTGGCAGGGCCATCCATGGAGATTATTGTTGCTGTTGGAATCCAGGGTTTATCTGCCCAGCTGTGCGCATGTGCTATCTTCTCTTATCTTTTTGTGGATTTAAAAAATTGTCTGCATTTGATTTGTGATCCAGTTACTATCTTGCGTACCCTAACACAGCTGTAAAGCACAAACCTTGCTTCTGTATGTTGTTAGCCTGAGTCCTGCAGAGCAGGTAAGAAAACTTTCATTCCAAGTCTTGTGTTTTCAACATTCTTCTCTATACATTTAGTTACATGAAATCAGTTGTTTAGGGAAAGCAAAGGAAAGCACTTTCTGGTGTAGGGAAATTTGACTGCTGCTTTCCTTTGGTGACTGCTTCAGCAATAGCACAGAATTATACTGCTCTTGTGTTTAATCATAATAGTAGTCTATGCTGCTTTTTTGGCATGTGTGATGGCCACATGCCAGCTTCTGGATACATTTATTCAAGACTGCAGTAAAAGATGATAGTAGAGAGGGAAATAACTTATTTTAATAGGCCTGTATAGCTAAAGAAATTGGCTACTGGGTCTGTCATCTCTGTTAATATGCATGGCCCCTATGGGCAACTACTGTCATGTCAGGGATCATAACCTAAACAAAATATGCATGTAACAGCAAACTTCTGTAATATTAAATACAGCTCATAAACATGTTTGGGGACTACAAAGTGCTCGTATTAGACAGGAACAGTCAGCTGGGACACCTGGAAACAAGAGTAAAATAGTTATGTATTGTCTTGGTTCCAGGAAGAGGCATCTTTATGCAGCTGAGACAATGCCCATAGCTGATCAAATTTAACCCAGGGCTGAGAAATAGCTGGCTGCAGGTACTACTGATGGACCTGACTCCAGAGCTTGTTTGCATTTATATCCAGAGGCATGTAAGGGTGTAGCTGATAGGCACTCCTAATGACTATGAATAACTTTCTGTTGGTTTAGTTCCCCTAATGAATGCAAGGAAAATAGAGGTTGGAATGTGTAGTAACGGAGTGGGCTGCCTTTTGGGTGGTAGGTAGCTGCTGAATGTGCTTGGTTATAATAAGAAACATCGCTCTGGGAGGAGGCAGCCAGAGAGTTTAAGCAGTATCAGGACTAAATGCGAATGAAACCTTGGGTAGGGTTTGATTGAAAATGAAATATATTAAGGGTAGGGGGAATCATTGAACCTAACTTGGCGGTGTATATAACTGAGCTACGCTGAGTGAATTCTAAATGGAGGGTATGTAATGAATTACTTCTTTTGTTTGGTTTTGTTTTTTTTTTTTTTTTTAATAGCAGCACTGGCATAAGTAGTTTTTGTTTATAACAGCATATTCCTGTTCTCACCCTTCCCTGTCATAGCTGGTTTGTTGGTATAAACACTTGCATGGTTACACAGTGATGCAGGTGAAAATTAAGTGCTTCTCTATGAGATGGGAAGGTAGGAAGTGACTATCAGCTACATCAGTTTCTTGATCTAATTCACCATGTGGATGCAAATGTTTGTTTTGGCAAGCCTGGAGGAATAATGAGGGCAGAAATGGGTTGGTTCAGGATGGTGGCTGCTTAAGTAATACAGCTGTTGTAAGAATGTGCCTAACAACAGACAACCATGGGTAGATGCTTCACATTTGCTTTATTTGTAAGTATTTTTTCTCTCTGTTATGTCTAAATAAAACTTTGTTTTACTGTTGATCCTCAAAATTAGATAAGAATGATAAAGGTTTCATCCTAATTCTATGAGATTGGCTATGGAGACAGCCATTTCTCTTCCTTCTGTCAACTCAGTTACTAATTTTGAACAGTACACAAGATCACTGTAGAGTCAGGATACTTACAGATCTGTTGAGAACAGAGAACTGGGCTGGCAGCTTATAGCTGTGCTATGAAATGGGTACATTGAAGAATGGAAGAAGGCTGTACTAGCATGAATTTTTTGCTTTGTGGATGTTTGGAAAATAGGGAAATAGGACATCACATGGAATCCCAAGCTGGCTGTTAAAATGTCAGATAATTTGAATGAAAATTTCTGCAGTTCTTGTTGTTGCTTGCAGCTTTTAATGGGAAATCTCAAATAATAAAAGTATTTATAGATCAGCTAGTTGCAAGCTTGAGAGATCTCCTTTGTGCAAAATCATAAGACCAAGAGCATCTCGAATAATTGCTGTTCCAATTGCTGTTGCAGTCAAAAAAATGTGTAGTGAAAGAAAACTTCAAAGTTGCATAGAAGTATAAGGTTTGCAGACAGCTCAGGTTCTTGCTTTGATAAGTCTACAGTGGTATGATGAACAGCCTGAAGTACTGCACAATAGAAGTTTAAATGCATTCAGAATTTTCCAGTCTCAAACTGTTCATTAATTAAAGCAGACAATTTCAGACCTGAAGGAAAAATAAAAGCACAGCCAAAACTTAGCTGGCAGTCATTTTATAGTTGAGTGTGTGGGAGCCTTTTTTCAACAAATGACTTACATGCGCCTAAGTGTTTGCAAATACTTTAATTTGTAGCTGAAATATTTTTTTCCTTTTTATTTCTCTTTTTTGTTTGTTTGTTTCAAGCCAAAAAGTGTTCTTTTTGCAGTCATGAAAAATATGTACGTTGAAAGAAAACTTCCAGGTTGTGTAGCAGTATATGGCTTGCAGAAAGCTCAGATTCATGCTTTGGTAAGGCTACAGTGGTATGAGTTTGCTAGGAATTGTGTGCTGTCCCTTTTAGGTGATGCGTAGTGCGGCCCAGTTCTGGATGTAGTCCATACAGAGGGACAGTGATTAGAAATGAACCAAACTGGTTGTTTCAAAAATAAAGAAAATCTAGGATATTTGGAAAGCTGCGGAATGTTTGCAAGGCAAGTGTAGAGTTGTGTAGGTGTTGTTGAGTTTCAGTAAGCCATAGATTCAAAGTAACTCTTATACTTTCTGGCTTAAGGATTTGTTAAATGAGGACCACGTTTCTGTGTAGGAAAGAAAGATAAATCTGTTCTGGCAGACTTCATGGTTAGTAGTGGTGTCTGTGCATGGCTGTATACTTAGTAGGGGGAACTACATCCATTTCAGTTATGGGGTAGTGGATGTTAGAGGCGATTGGGTGGAAAAGGTGGAAACTCGCACAGTAGATTTTATGCCAATGCATTTCTTCTTCAAATAAGGTTAAAATAATTATGCTTGAAGCTCTGCTGTGTTTAAAAGACTATTTTAAAGGAAAAAAATTAATGTCAGAGTTCTTCTTGTAATGTTAATGTATCCTGCTTCCAACCTTCTTTTGGAACAGAAAATATTAAAATAATCAAAAGTTTAACTATGCATTTTCCTAAATAAACAAAAGACTCAAAGCCGAAGTATTTGTATCCAATTTTCGGTTATATAAGCAATGCTAAAATAAATAATTGACCCCAAACCTGTTCTCTTAAGAGCTATATCCTGTTTACAGGTGTAAGCCTGTTTGCTGGGACATAAGACATGGGTTTTCCATGCCATATCCTGCCTGATCTACAACTTCTCTCTCTTGCTTTGTGGATTACTAGGGCCCCCTTAGTATTTGGTGCTGGAAAACCAGTTATGTGAGCTCTGCATTTTGATTCATGTTAGGCTTCATCCTATTCATCAGACGTGGTTTTCTTCCCCTCTGTCTGGAGTACCTTCTGGCCTCATGGATTTGGCATGACTAATGGTCTCCTTCAGTAGTTTGTATGTCTTGGTCCATTTCCTTTTCTGAATTCATTTGGAACAGTAAAGAATCTCTGAGTGCAGAGAGGGTGGCTGCCTTGTGTCTTGCCTGAGCCTCTCTTACAAATGGTGGCAACCTACTTGCCTTTGTCTGGGGGTAAGTCCCCTCATCCTGAAGGATGGGTTCCATTTATTAAGAGAGCAGTTTAATGCTTTTAAGTAGAATAGTGGTTTTTATCTTTGTTTGAAAGTGTGGAATATATGAGATACCTTCTGGAACTTTACAATAACAAATGTTCACCAAGGACATCACTCTTTCCCCATCCTCCCAAGTGAACACAGTTCCGCTCCAGTTTGATTTTGGTGTCTTTTATCGCTCATAATTTAGTTGGCAATCCAGTGCTTGCATTTATTTCTCAAGTGCCAAGCTATTATTTTTGGGGGGGAAGAATTCAAGAAAGTTGGATGAAAAATCATCTCATTTCTGATAGGGTATTTTCTATTATTTAAAATATACCTGCCAAATCTTGTTTGAGAGACTTTCATTTTAAACTAATGATTGCTGGCTTTCAAGAAACTATCATCTACTTTTTCTTTTAATATGAAAAATTAGATTGCTTTTACTGTATTCCATTATTATTCTAGGATATATTGTACCAGTTTAAATGAAACAGAAAGGAACTGGCAAGATTGATACTTCAAAGGAATGTACAGTTCATCAGGAATACTTTTGTCAGTTAATTGTTTGTAAATGTGTCCCTTTCTTAGGCATGTAAAAGGGCTTAAAGTATTCTGTGAGCACTGAGGTCTTTTATCCCTTCAGTTGCTTATGGAATACTAATGAAAGTAATGTATGTGCATCATGTGGAAAATATGTTGGCAGACAGATACCTGCAGTGCCTTAAATGCTTTGGCATTGTCTTTGTTTAATCAGCATAGTTGATCCCTACTTCCCCTAGAGGTTTATACTTTCAGAATAGATCAAAGGTTTATATGAAAATTTAAGCAAAAGTAGAATTCGCCTATTTTAGAGATGAATGAATAGATAAACAGAAGCTTAAAAATAAAACCTTAGGCACTCCGGTCTCTAATTTAAAATGTCTTGTAGGAACAATAATTATGGTAGTTATATATATTGAAAAATCAGACATCTGAGATGTAACAGACGAATTTCCTGGAATTAAGTACCTATCTGATTAAACTTTCGTGATTTGTTTTCATGATGCTTTCTAGAAGAGTGGATGTTTTATGCTGTGTCTGCGTGCTTTGCTAAATTAATAAGCTGACTTGGCATTGAAAATGCTCTTTGAGGAGTGCCAAAAAACAAAAACAAACCCTCTTAAGTTAAAGTAACAGTTAAAATATCCATTGCTATTTTTGGGGTAGTCTGCCTTTTTGTGGCACTGATTCTTTTTGTTACCATTTCTGTCTGCTTAAAAGGGTATAGAGCAAGTTGCGTGGCTGTTCTATTGAAGGCTGATTCCAGTTAATAGTGGAATAGAGAAAAAAGCCTAGGAGTATCAACAGTTAAATTAAAATTATGATGCAGATGTGATATCTTATTGCTAAATAGAAAATAGGTAAACAGGGTGGCTTCAGTAAAACTATGGGGAAACTATAGACTAGAAAGCAATTACATTAAAATATGATTATGACCAAGGGTGATATTTATAAAAAAATTCTATGAGCAATGTTTTCTGAACATTGTTCATGCCTTATCAGAAGTGAATTGTGATATGTCAGTATTTTATCTCTACTGTATGGCATAATAATGATTATTTTGTTACGAAAATTTCACAACATCTCTTTGCAACAGACACTGTACTTTCTGTGTAGTAGTTGCAGGGATGGGCTCTGTATTTGAAGTTGGAGCATCACTAGTAAATGCATTTGGGTTCAACTTGATAACACTTCTTATATGTGTGTAAAATCTTAGCGGTAATGTTGCAGTGACACTATATTTCTTTTCCCCTGTAATTATGAACTTACGAGGGGCACAGTGCGTTACACAATTTCTAAGAAAACTGTGGGCTTTAATTCTGTTCTCTGAAACTGTTGAGTGGCCTGGCGCTGGTTCATCAGCCCAGTGCTGCTCATATGATCACACAACTGAAGTTTGAGTGTGAGTTAATGAACTAGTAGACAGGCTAAAACATGTGGTGGAGGGTTTTCCACAGACAAACTTCAGTTTCTTATCCAGAATTATTCCTGCACCTAAGCAGTAGATCATGTTATCTGTTCGTTACTGGTCACCTAGTTTTATCTAGGTAGTTTCTAAGTACCAGAAAGTTGTATGCTCTTTACAATAGCAATCTATTAAAAAAAAAAAACAAAAACAAAACTGTCAGAACAACTGAAATGTTGAAAGTAAGTATGGAGGCTGAAGTATTTAGCTTCAACTGAATTGCTTTAGCAACTTTTAAAATAAAATAGAGATATTTGTTTTTTCTACCTTGGATATAATGAGGACTCTATATTCTTAAACTCTGCAACACTTAATGTGCAGTTAGGAATAAGAGACTGACTACTGAGTTCACGGTTTTCTAAGAAATGTGCCAGAATTATGACTTTATAGAAATAAGCTTTTCTCAGTTATTTTCTCACTTTTTTTAGTATTTTACAATGGAATTAAGACCAGACATTGCAGCCATGATTTATTTGATATTTTCCAATTTTCTGTGGCCTTTCACTAGTCAGTTCAGTTAAATGTGTGTGACAATCGTATTTGAAACAGTTACTTTTACTGTTTATTACAATAAGCTTTTCCTTGATTTTGGGCAAAATAGGAAATAGGACCAAATATTTGTCTTTTGTGTTCTGACTTTTCTGTATGTACATGAATCTTGTCAGTAGAAGTAATGTGTTATTAATGCTACAAGAGGCTGCTGCTCTTACTACAAAACAAAAGTCGGTATATAGGCAAATCCTAAAGTACTGTATAGTTGCAGTGTCTCTTGGACAGTTTTGCAGGATCGTATTACATCAGGTACAAAATGTCATTAGCTTCAGGAGGAATTTACTATTCTTCCAAAATGTAAATTAAGGAACCCTTCCCCCTCACTCTTGCAGTTGGTAGATAATAGTGTTAGTATCTGAAGCTGTGCATACTGGGAAGTAAAATTCTGCCTGAACTGCAAAGAGATCTCATGGTTACTTGCCGCAGCATGTTTTTGCAGTCTTTTGTGTAACAGCAACTGTTTTAAAAGCGTATTTTGTTGAGGAAAAAATACAGTAGATCATAAAATGAGAAAGGCAGGCTTGTTTCTGATGTGTGTGAGGGCATTCAATCTTATGAATATTGATGTTAGTCCAAGAAAAGATTGATTAATTTAAAATTTATTTTAGTTCTCCTCAAAAAGATATGGATAAGAAAACGGATGAAGAGCAGCCTTTGACTGCGTGTAGCCAGTATCCTAAAGAAGCGGTGAGGAAACGTCAGAATTCGAGTCGAGGTTCCAGGGGTAGTGATTCTTCCAGGACTTCCAGGAAAAGCTTCAGGCTGGACTACAGATTGGAAGAGGATGTAACTAAATCAAAGAGAGGCAAAGATGGGAAGTTTGTCAACCCATGGCCAACATGGAAATCACCAACCTTGCCAAATATTTTGAAATGGTCCCTCATGGAAAAAAATAACAGCAATGTGCCATGCTCAAAGCAGGTAAATACTTGTATGTTTTCTGTTCCTTATTTAGACTGCTTTTAGCTCTGCTCTAATCAATAAAATAGGACTGTTTCTAACTAATACTTATTAGGCACCTTTTGGAGACTTCTTCTAAATATTGTTATTCTGAATTTATTATCACTTTATTCTTTTCAAAAGGTGGGTTAATACTTTTTCCCTCCTTCCCAATTTATCCGGCTCAGTTTGTTTCCAAAAACAATCCCCCAAAATGGGCCCCCGAACTCAGTCATAAATTACAGTTACAGTTTCCTTTTTAATAGGTGCTACTTTATGAAGCATACCATTAAAATCATTCATATTGCATGAAATAGCTGTGGTATATCTCATTTGAAAAATTTTGCCTTTTTTTTTGCTCAGACTGCCATTTACTACATACATTACGTCTTTCATAAAAATGTAATAAAAACTTGCTGTCATTTACTTAGGAAAGTGTTTGCAAATCTGTTTCTCTGTTTCCATACACGGGAGAAAAAAATTGCATATGCTAAAACTAACCTGAGCAAGTATTTGTACTGAAATACTAGAAGTTCACTGCCAGTTTACTGGGAAACACCATTACTTGGTTTTGGTGTATTGCTTCTGGCAGATACTGTATATAAAGGAGGTAGGGGAAGCAACCTCTGATAGAAGCTTCTTTTTCATGAAGAGTAATAGATACTGGGAAGTCACAGGCTATCTTTGTGGCCACAAGAAGTGTTACGATGGCTACAGTTTTGACAGTTAGGATTACTACTTGGTGTATTTTCTGATGTGTTGACTGTACTTTGGAAAAGCTGTGCTGAAGGGTGCATGACCAGCAAAAGTAGTTTTGAACAAATAAGTGTTACTAATGATTTTAAGCATCCAAGAAGGTATGCTTAAGTTATAAATCTCACAGTCAGTATTTAGCAAAGACCTTACACTTTCCATTTTTATCTTACGTGATTTACTGTGAAGGAAGGAATTTGATCAGCTTTACAGACAGGAAAGCCATGTTGCTTATTAGCACATGATGGTCAGAGGTTTGGGGATTTCTTTAAAGGTATGTGGCATGGAACATGTTTAAGGGAGAAATTATCTTTGTTGTAATAGTTCTGTAATAATTTTACTTCAGAAAGAAGCATGTCAAGCCTATATTGGTCTTCGGATCCCTTCTGACAATTTACTGTTTTAAATTTGGTGTCCTGCTTCTAGACATTACCTGCACCTTGTAGTAGTAACAGCAGTTGTACCTCAGTGTGTATAGTTCTCTAGGAAGTGTGCTGCATTATGCTACTTTGGCCACGTTTGTGTAAAATTCACGCCTCGGCTTTTTCAATTGCCTTTGACTGCTGCCCTATTCTGTATGTGTTCAATAGGCTTTGTATCTTGCCAGCACCAGTCAGAAACCTGGTTAGTGACTAAAGTACCTGGAAGGCAGTGCTGAGGTGTACTACCGAGCGCAGAGTATACTGTGCTCTGATGGCAGTGGGGAACTGCAGCACTCCCCTTTAATTTGCAAATTAACCCTTCAATAAAGGATGGCTACAAAGAAATGCACACTGTACCAGTTGCAAAGCTGTCTCTGACCCAGTTGGGATTCATTCTGGACTGATTTTATTGCTTTGCATATAAAATTTTTTTAATTAAATGCTTGCAGTTATTCAGGAGCTCAGTAAAGTAAATTATAAACAGAAAAACTTAGATAGGGAGATAGGGATCAATGAAATGCACTTCTTGAGTCCTCAGCCATTTCAGTGCTTGTTCCAGCTATGTTTGTTCCACACCTAAATCAACCTTTAAAGCATTTCTGAACTTGTTAAAAATCCAAAGGGCTCCATACTGTATTTAGTGCTGCTGGATAGCATGTCCTTTGAGCCGGCTCCTACTTCAGTTACCACATTGAGAGCGCCTAGTGATATACCCTGCTGTGCTGGGCAGGTTCAGTTTATCTGTAGCAAGTACTTTGCATATGTTATAAAAAAGAAGTATATTATCCAGGATATGTACTTCACTGTGTAAAAGCTCTATGTATTATAATCATGCCTTCATAACAAGCCTATATCATTATCCTGAATGCATAGACTTCTTGTATTTTCATTACAGGCTTTATTAATAATTTTCTTTCAGTGCTGTTGGAGTATCTTTGATTTTTAGTTGTTGGATCAACAACTTAGATTGTTCTTATTTCTGTAAAATCCAGTGGTATTCCAGTATGCACTAAGCGCCAAAAATCCTAAGCTAATTAGCTAGTCTTACCAAAGCGTGTCATGTGTTTCTTCTTGCTTTGCATTAGAAGGAAAGAAGAACATGGGGGGGTGGGGGGTGGGCAGGGGCACAGCAGGAAGAATTCTTGTACCACTCCAGTGATGAAGATAAGACAGTATTAGGCACATTTTGCTTCTGTTGGTAGCTGATTTGACATTAATGCCATATTTCAAAGATCTGTTGCAATTCTTATAGTATTAATGTTTCTGGTTAGTCTGACAGAGAACAAAATGTACTCTAGCAGGATAAAAGTTCCATAAGATTATGTATTTTGTTCATTATGTTGTTTTATCCTGTGGTATGAATTTAAAGAATTTTGTATGAAGTATACTGCCAATAGAACTTGTGTCTGAAATCTTATGAGTAATGAGTCCTTATTATTTTAAAAGGTAATTCTAGGGATTTTAGCATGCTTTTGTAAAATACTTCCACAAACCCAAACAACACCAAATGCAAACCCCATGCACTGAGAAGTAATTTCTTTAGCTATTTCCCTGTGTGATTTACTATAATGGCTCAACAAAATGCCTTATTTCTAATTTCATCCTATGAGGAATCACTGATTTGAATCAAAGAGGCCTGTGTATCACAAACCTGTAGATCTCATACAGAGTCTGCACTTTCCAAATTACACTGCCTTTGTGCTCTTGGTTTGCCTTGAATTTTTGTTCACAGAATTTCATTTAAATAGGTCAGGATACCAGTTGTTCGACCTGTGCTACTCTTTATTTATCAGTCTTCCTGTCTGTGTGTCCTTTACAAATGCCTTTTGTAGGGATTAGGTCTACCTTTAAATCAACTCTTCAAAATATTTCATAATGTTGACCCTAGTGACATCCCTGTAAAACCTTTAATAGTGCAGATGTGTTGTGGTTTTACCGTGGTAGGCAGCTAAGCCCCACATAGCCCCTCGCTACCCCCCCGGTGGAACTGGAAGGGCAAAAGTGCGAAAACTTCTGGGTTGAGATGAAGATAGTTCAATGAGTAAAAGCAAAAGCTGCATGCACAAGCAAAGCAAAGTAAGAAATTCATTCACTCCTTCCCATGGGCAGGCAGGTGCTCAGCCATCTCCAGGGAAGCAGGGCTCCGTTACACGTAACAGTTACTTGGGAAGACAAACACCATAATGCCAAATGTCCCCGCTTCCTCCTCCTTCCCTCAGCTTTTATTGCGGAGCATTATGTCATATGGTCTGGAATATCCCCCTGGTGAGTTGGGGTCAGCTGTTCCAGCTGGGTCCCCTTCCCAGCTTCTCACGCATCCCCAACCTACTGGCTTTGATGCTGTGTAAGCTAAAACATCCTCTGTTATCAACACTGTTTTCAGCACAAATCCAAAACATAGCACCATAGGAGCTACTAGGAAGAAAATTAACTCTATCCCAGCCAAAACTAGTACGATATGTTTGAGTCCCCATTAAGAACTCATTCTTCACATCTGCCAGTTAGCCAGTTCTTTATCTGTTTAGTATTGTTTATAAATATTGCAGAATGCTAATTTTAACAACTAGTTTTTCTCAAATGTCAGCAAAAATAAAGTGGCTTCATTTAGAGTTCTCAGAATAATTTCTAGTCTACCTCTAAACTAGCTACTTAAAAAGAACACTTTCCATTTAAAAAAGTACTTACTAGTGACCTAAATTGCATTATGACGATTAATTATTAACTTCTGTATGATTTTAATTTCTTCGATATAATCTGATTTGTTGACTTAACCACATGTAATTTGGTGGGTTTTCCTAATTTCTTTTTTTGAGTATTATGTTAGTTTTCTGGATCTTCCACTTCTTTTTTTTTTAATTGAAATGTCACAATATAATACTGTCTGTGGTTCAGATTTCTGCTGCCAGTGTCATTCCTGTGTACTTAGAAGAAAATAGAGGTAAGGAAGTGATGCTTCTTGCTTGAAGAAGCAGCAGTTTGTCTCAACCTAATACTCATACTTCGTTTATTCTTGTATGAATTAAGTGATTGTATTGTACTAACCTTATATTCAGCTTTATAGAAGGTTATCTCTTTCTCATTCCTGGAGATGGTAATGAAACTTTCTCAGTAGACATGTCTTGTCCTTAGCTCTCAGAAAAAGCAATTCCGTGAATATTTTATTACTTACAGTAGAATTGCAGGGGGTGGAGGTATGTGTGTTTTGACATATGCCCTCCAAATCAATAAAATATTGTGGAGGAAGTAACTCCCCTGAAGCTGTCAGGACTGTTTTAGCAAGGTAGACTCCTAAAGTCACAGCATCAGCTGGACTTCCAAGGGAGCAGGAGCTCAGCTCTGTATAAGCTTGCTGATTGTGCTAATTACTATCCTAGACCTAGAGAATGAAAGCAGCAGCCATTGCAGGGAGAACTTGACTAGGAATCAGAAGTGCTGGGACAGCTGTGATTTACCAGGGAGAGAGAAGAGTGTCAGGACTCTGCAGAAGCTGCCTAACACAGGAAAATTCTTCTAAAGTGACATGAGGAGTTCAGACCAGAATTGTCTGGGAGGAGAGCCTTAGCCATGCTGTGGCAGAGCTGGAAATGATCAGGCACTCAGAGAAGACCTTTTGTTTGGTTGGGTTTTTAATAGGAAAACACTTAGTTATTACAAATTAAACTTCTGCATAAGCTTCTCAACCAAACTGCAGTGAAGAATGTAACTCGAGTTCAAAATGAGAGAATGAGTGGTGGTTGTACGACGAGTTTCGGTAGATAATGTACAGCCATGGCCTCCTTTGTGCCAACTTGGGGCTACACATAGAGTCAAATTTGGAAGCCGACTAAGCTGAAAGCTGTGTTTTCTGCCTCTGGATTAATTTTGAGCTGAATCAGTTCTGTGATCCGTTAGACTTCAGTGGGTACTCTGTAAGTATTCATGTTGGAACGAGAGGGGAGATGGAGGAAGGTTTCCGTAACTTTGTTACGCAGGAGTATGGATTTAGGTTGATTTGAAGTCATTCACGGGACTACATCTTAAACATACAGGGAGAGTAATAATTAAATTTTAATTGCCTTAAGGCTTCAATAAAACATCACAAGAAGCATAGCTAAGGGCCTGAAGGTCCATGTTAAAAATGAGTTTGTGTTTCACAAACGTTCATTGAATTATTGGCAGGATGGGAAGAGAGAATTGTAAAAGCTAACATTAGCCAAGTGAGGTTAACCTCCCTAGGCTGCTTCTACACACAATGGGAAGAGAGAGAAGGTCTGCTAAAGGCTGATAGAACAGAGCTTTTGTGGAGTGCTGATGGGAACGTGGCATTCTCTTTCATGGGTGGGTTTGTGACTTATTTGTGCTAGGATTTAGGGATGCATCGTTTAGTTGCACGAGTTTAAACTCAAGCATTTGTTACAGTAACACTGTGTATAGATATTTTGCAGGTCGCGGAAGGCCGACTGATTACAAAGCCCTTCTCAGGATGCTGTTAGTGCTTTCACTGCAGTGCTTTCAGACTATTAGTAGGTCTCCTGGCCTGATGGCATACTCCCCAGCTCTCCTATCTCTCTCTTGACAGAGAAGTGAAAATGTTACAGAAACTGAAGATGAAATTAGGAGGAAGTACCTAGGAAAATGGTCATCAAAAAGGCATCTGTTTTGTGTTGCAGTGCTCTGATTGCCTGAAAATATAAACAAAGCATAAGTCTTGACTGTAATGATTTATGCCTTGTATGCAGTTTTTGTTCTGCGGCCAAGTACATTCTGAAGTCTCTCATGCATATTGTGTTCTTTTTCGCTAGGAACTCGATAAAGAGCTTCCAGTGTTAAAACCTTACTTTGTCCAAAAGCCGGAACTTGCTGGGAAGACGGGAACTGGTATGCGAGTCACGTGGTTGGGACATGCCTCGGTTATGGTGGAAATGGATGAACTTATATTTCTTACTGACCCAATCTTCAGCCAGCGAGCTTCCCCTACTCAGCTGGTGGGCCCCAAGCGTTTCCGAGGACCTCCGTGCACAGTAGACCAGCTCCCTAAAATAGATGCAGTCATGATCAGCCATACCCATTATGATCACTTGGACTACAACACTGTAACGAGTCTAAATGAACGCTTCGGGAGTGAGCTACGCTGGTTTGTGCCTCTGGGGCTCTTGGACTGGATGCAGAGATGTGGTTGTGAGAACGTGATTGAACTGGACTGGTGGGAAGAGAACTGCGTCCCTGGCCACGATGCAGTAACTTTTGTTTTCACTCCTTCTCAACATTGGTGCAAAAGGACTGCGACAGATGACAACAAGGTTCTTTGGGGCAGCTGGTCTGTCTTGGGACCTTGGAATAGGTTTTTCTTTTCAGGAGATACTGGATATTGTGTTGCTTTTGAACAGATAGGTAAAAGGTTTGGACCTTTTGATCTCGCAGCCATCCCGATTGGAGCTTATGAGCCAAGGTATGAAAATAAAAGTTTGATCAAAATACATAAATGAAATCATACACATATATCAAAAATACACCCAGAAGTGAAAACTGTAGGTGTTAAAAATATACAATAGAATATAGAGGCAAAAGATGGAAATTGCTGAATGACAA
The DNA here is from genome assembly GCF_023634085.1 of Falco cherrug. NCBI lineage: Eukaryota > Metazoa > Chordata > Aves > Falconiformes > Falconidae > Falco > Falco cherrug. Next base: position 75,756,325 of record NC_073701.1, on the reverse strand, counting down.
AAAAAAGCAAAAAAAAAAAAAAAAAAAAAGCAGGCAGTAGGCAGTCAGAAGATGGAGTTGAAATGTTTAGGATGCTTGCCTGTGTATGTGTGGTGTTCTTGGAGAGTTTTTTCTTCACTCTTCAGCACAGCAAGGATGTATCAGCTGACTTTCTTCCACAAAAAATGTTGAGTAAAAATCTGGGATTACTTTGTGGCTTTTTTCCTGAAATAGCATCACTTAATCCAGGGCATTCAGATGCCTGCAATTTGCTGTGTTTTTCTCATGCTTCAGTCTTTATATTGGTTTTGCAACTTATCTGGAGATAAAGATGACTTCTTTATAGGGGGACATCTGTTTAAGCATCTGTATCCTACTTACAATGAGGTATCTAAACTTTTAGATGATAACATTCATAATGCTGGAAGGAAAACATGTATAGGCTGTGAAAGAAAGATAGGAATCTCAATAGCGTGGCAAAATCTGGTATCTTTCAAGAATTGCCAGGTACTCTCTTCCGCTTTACCACCATTTCCTTAGACTATCTTCTCAAGCACACACTTTGGCATGCACTGCTAGCATGAAATTTTTTCAGGTGTGGATTTAAATCCGTGGCCTTAATGCCTGAAGGCACCAGTAATATGTCTTATACTAATAAAAATACCGGTAAGAAAAAAATGAATCTGAAAAGGAGAGTGAAATATATGATCTGCTGTTCTGTGGGTGTGTTGGTATATTCCAGCTTGTTGATTTTGAGTTTTCTGTATGTTGTTCAGACATAACATGCTCCATAATTTTTTGGTTAGGTGAGTGGGGTTTTTTGGGGTGGGTTTTTTTGTATTAAGATTCTTTGCAACTTACCCAATGAAAGCAAAGAAATCTTGCACTGAATTAGGTGACACAAAAGATTTACTTTTGTGTTTTGGTAGGTGGTTTATGAAATACCAGCATGTGGATCCTGAAGAAGCAGTAAGAATCCATATCGATGTTCAAGCAAAGAAGTCTGTGGCAATTCATTGGGGGACCTTTGCTTTAGCAAATGAGGTAAATTTCAACACTCTACATGAGTTCACGTTTTTTGAGTGCACAGTCATTAATGAGGCTTTGCTCATGCAGTTTAACCTATGTGTCTCTAGATGTATACTTAAAATGTAAACTTCGTATGAATGAAAAGTTGTTACTATTTGTACTGCTGTCCAAAACAATGCTTAGCTTTTCATAGCCGTGGAAATATTTTATGTAATTAAGATTAATTTGAAAGTACAGAGTTATTGAAAGAAAGTAGAGAATTTCTGATATCTGAAAGCTGAGGAACGTGAAAGGTGGCGACATTTATGCAATAATAAAAGTAAACTCAGCAGTGCATCACTTGGAGACAATAATTGCATGCCCGTAGGTCAATAATCTTTTAATCATGGCTAGTCTAGTAAATAAATAGAATAATGTTTTTAATTGTTGATTCATAGTTAAGTACCAGCAAGAATATGAAAAACTGAATTATTCTGAGTTGTTTTTATTTGTTTATTTTGTTCTCCCCCCTCCCCAGCTCTAAAAGAAGGTTACCTAGGTACCTTCAAAGTGACTAAAAATGCAGTGAAAGGGAAGTAACTACGTCTACTTTGGCACACTTTGTCTAGTAGCTGTTGTTCAGCTTTGTCTTTCCATCAGTTGCACGACTTCATCACGTAATTCAGTCGTGATGCTACCTAGGTTTACCTGATAAATCACGTTTTCTTTAACTTGGATATAACTTTCTATCCATGATGCTTCCAATAAGCTGTGTCACTAGTGCCCACGGTACAAATGCTACTATGTATTTAGAAGCACCAAAAAAAAAAAAAGGGTAATTTCTCCCTGCCGATGCCTTTTTCTGAAACGTTAACAAAATACTGAGGCAGCTGCGGGGGGGCTCCCCCGAAACCAGGCGCGGTTTCCACACGGCGAGGCGGGCAGCGCTGTGTTACTGAACGAGGGACAGCGCCCCCTGCTGGCCGGGAGCGCCACTCCAACCGCCTCGCTGCTCCGCGGGCATCTAGCCCAATAGGCGGCAGATGCCCGAATTTTGGATGGCAGGTTGTGCCTTGCTGGTTACTCTAAAACTGTAAATTGCCATTCTTATCGTTTAAAAACGAAACCAAACATTACATTTGACAAATATCCTCCTCGCCACGCCCCGACCCCCCGTTTTAGATCATGTTTAAAATTTAAACCATTTCTTGTTTAGAGCAGTGATACGCTTTTTTTCCCTCAAATGCTGCAATGGTATCTTTTCCCTCATGTTATTCTTATTTTTCCAGTATTACTTGGATCCTCCAGTTAAACTGAACGAAGCTCTTGAAAGATACGGCTTGAAAAAAGATGACTTCTTTGTCTTAAACCACGGAGAATCACGGGACTTGAGTACAAACGATGGGTTTGAGTAATGAAACGGTAGCATTTCCTTATAAGCCCCGTTTGATTTGAACTAGCAATTAATGTTACAAATATTAATATGATCAACTTACAAAGTAGTTTTTTTGGAGTGAATTAGCTTTTTAGATGCCAGGTTTGTCAGTTTCAGAACTAAAACTTGCATACCAATTTCACGATAAATTTTGCTAGTTATATTGTTTATAAATTTTGAGGTGATCTAAAAACTGGTTAATATATAAGGTATTGTCTGGGAATAACTTGCAGTTTCAGCTCTATGTACACTGATAAATTACTGGGGGTTTTAAAAACTTTTCATCTTACCTGCAGCAGCAATAATAACCTCAGCACAGGACATATTCTTAGAATTAATGGCTGACTTGAATTAGTCATTGTTAGAATGTCATCTCCCAGTTGTTAGTCGTTAGTCTTCAGGTTCTGCCCTGCACTTCGATAGCTTCACTGTGTGTTTTCTGGGGTGGAGTCTTCCAGTACAGCTGCGTTGTTAAAGCACAAGCACGGTAAATTAATTACTTTACTGAGTGCTTCTACATTTTCATATATTGATGAACCACAAAAGCTGAATTTTACAATGATCTAAAGAACTGTGCCTTTTAAAGAGAGATAATTTAATATTGCATCATTGATGTGTAAAACTTACTGCTGGCCAGAGTATCTGCACACTTTCGTTGGTTTGCCAATGTTTTTAAGTTAGGCCTGAATGTGTCTAAAATAACTTTGTCAAATGCAGTCCATGACATGGAAGAATCCCTTAATGGCACTTCTCTTTGCATTGACTTAGCCTATTACTAAGTAATTTTTTTTTTTTTTTATTGTTTAGTGAAAAGTCTTAAGCAAGGGCTGTTGTATTTTTTCTTGTAGCTTCCCTCCAATTTTAAAGTTGAATGAGAGATTAAACCTTGTTAAGTATTGTAAAACTTGGCTAAATGTATCTGTATCAAATTGCCATGCTAATTTACAGAATTAAAGCCTATTGTTGCCAATAAAAAGGGTTGTTATTCTCCTTCATAGTTAATTGAAAATATTTTTTGGTTAATTATTTGTTTTGATCTATGGGGTATGTGTATTTTTTTCGCTCTTGCTGTGCATTACGTTTTATGATCATACTCCATGAAGATAAATAAAAAGACACATTATTTGCCTGCAGTTTAAAGACATGAATTTCTGGCAGCTCATTAAAACCAGTTAATGAGATTTCATGCTAGGAGCAAACTGAAGTAATCTTTTAGCTGTTGACATCTCTTAAAAATGTATATTGGGAAGTCCTAGAAGTCTTGTAGATCTCAGTGCCAACAAAGCCAAGATCAGTTAGTCCAACTTTGTGCTGAGGAAGGGTTCTGGAACAGAGGATTACACTTAAATATAAGAAAAAGTAGCTTATATTACTTTGGTGGGATTCATGTAGAATTATTTAGGCTGGAAAAGACCTTTGAGATCATCAAGTTCCAGCCATTAATCCAGCACTGTCATGTCCACCACTAAACCATGCCCCTAACCACTGTATCTACACGCTTTTTAAATGCCTCCAGGAATGGCGATTCCACCACCTCCCTGGGCAGCCTGTTCCAATGCTTCACCACCCTTTCAGGGAAGAAATTTTTCCTAATATCCAACCTCAACCTACTCTGGCGCAACTTGAGGCCATTTCCTCTTGTCCTGTCTCTTGTCACCTGGGAGAAGAGACCGACCCCCAGCTGCCTACAGCCTCCTGTCAGGGAGCTGCAGAGAGCAGTAAGGTCCCCCCTGAGCCCCCTCCTCTCCAGGCTGAACAGCCCCAGGTCCCCCAGCTGCTCCTCACCAGACTTGTGCCCCAGACCCTTCACCAGCTGCGTTGCCCCTCTCGGGACACGCTCCAGCCCCTCAACGTCCCTCCTGAAGTGAGGGGCCCAAAGCTGAACCCCGTGTTCGAGGTGCGGCCTCACCAGTGCCCAGTGCAGGGGGACGGTCACTGCCCTGGCCCTGCTGGCCACACTGTTTCAGATACCAGCCAGGACGCTGCTGGCCTTCTGGCCCCCCGGGCACACGGCTGGCTCCTGCCCAGGGCTGTCACCCAGCCCCCCCAGGCCCTTCCCCCCAGGCAGTTCCCAGCCCCCTGCCCCAGCCCGTCGCGCTGCGTGGGGCTGGTGTGACCCAGGGGCAGGACCCGGCACTGAGCCCTGTTGAACCTCCTACAAGTGGCCTCGGCCCATCGGCCCGGCCTGCCCAGCCCCCTCTGCAGAGCCCCCTGCCCTCCCGCAGGTCAGCACTGCCCCCAGCTCGGTGTCACCTGCAAACCGACCGAGGGTGCACTCGGTCCCCTTGTCCAGATCGTTGATGAAGACATTAAACAGGGCTGGCCCCAGCACGGAGCCCTGAGCAGCACCTGTGACCGGCCGCCAGCAGGATGTAACCCCGTTCCCCACCACTTGTTGGGTATTTGACAAACATCAAGATTTCTTTATTTGAAAAGGTAATTCTAGTATGGTCTAAGTGTGTTCACCATAATTTGTACAAAAATGGTTTAAAACTACTCTCAGTTGTTCAATGTTGATTTTTGGGAGGGCCTTTCAGGTGAAGCCTCTATTGGGCCTTGTATTTACAGAACAGCTTCAATAACAATTGGGATAAAACAATGCATATACATGTTCATAATATTTTGGAGGACACCAAGCTGCAGGATGTTTTGAGTACTTTACTTTGAAGGATGTGATTAAAACTGAATATTTTTTTGGGTTTTTTTAGTTTTCAAAATCATCAATAGACTATTCAGTAAAATTCTGTACTTTAGAAAGAAAGAATGGAACTAAAATACAGAATACCTAGATAAGCAGCCATGCAGCAGAGAAATATTGAAGAGGATCAGAGACTAAACGTCAGTAATGGCATAAGTTTTGTTGTGGATCTATTAATTCACACCATTTGTATGCAGAATGGTGACTGTTACACTTTGCTTGGTGCTGGAAAGATTCAGTCTAGGGTGGGGTGGGGTAAAATAATTCGACACATTTGCATGAAGACTCTTTGGAGAGTTTTGCATCATTTGAAAATATCTCAACAGCAGTGTTCTATGAAGAAAGCATTTAAATATAGGTCTTTCTAGACCAGTAAAAGACGACTGAGACAACAATGTAAAAAGCTTTCATGTGCTTTTAGAAAAGGGGAGAACGGTCACTTGTTTCTGTCAGATATCAAAGGATAAGGGATCAACTTTAATTATCAAAAAGATATCTGAATAACTTATTTTTAGGTTGGAGAACATGGAGAAGGACATCTAGAATCTCTGTTGCTGAGCTTAAGAAAACACCTATCTATCAGATACACCTGGAACAGACCAGATGAAGTTCTTGTCACAAGAGAATAAAGGCAGAAAAAAATTAAACTAAAGAAGTGGCAAAACATTAAGTGATTGTAATCTAACTTGCTTATTACAAAATTAACTTGGTTTTGGAGCAGTGGGAAGGAGAAAGGGAAGTTACTGTCGATGCAGCAATTGTCAGGGGTCTGACTGGGAATCATGCCAGCTTCTGCCTTAATTGTATTCCTGATGAGTTAAAACTACCTATGCAGATAAACTAGATACATGTAGCCTTGCCCCTGTATTGATCAGGACATAGATATGTGTATTTTCAAGGTCACATTTTTCTTGCACTTCTAGCTAATTGCAAAGGCACCTGCTGAGAATAAATATCTATTGAATTACAGAAAGAGAAGACAGTACTATTCAGAGCAGAGTGAGTATATTAACTTAGAAAGATGAAGCATCTGGTAACAGTTCAAGTAATACAGCTCTCTTAAAAATGGTACAAAGTGAAAAACTTATTTTCTAGCCTTTACAGCTGACACTTTTTCACTCTCTCCGATGCGGTGTTCAGGAAGTTTCAGTAGTCTCATTTTAAATATGAAGTGTTTGCTAGTACGTTTCATGTTCATCAGTGAAACATCCTTCAGGTTCTTTCACAATGACATTTATATGTGCTCCACTTCATTTCTGAATTAACACTGGATTGATGACACAAGCTCTACGGGGACTAACTCAACAGGAGCACTTGTTTTGGTGATGTTCCAGTTGCAGAGAAAAGAGTAGCGCTCTCCAAGGAAAGCAGCCTCAAGGACTACCCAGAGAACAGGAAGCTTTTGTAAAAACATGTATGATACTGCTCTTGTAGACTTTTTAACAAAGATGAGAATGTTGAATTGCAGTTGCAGATAATCTTTGACTTAAAATACTTAGAAAAATATGCATGCTTTCCTTAAAGTGACAATGTTAAAAAAAGATAAAATTCTTGCAATTATTTTTCAAGTGTAGAAACCTTGCACAGTTGTGGTTAACTGCACTGCAGTTTGGCTAAATGCAATGGATATACTAAGCACATGAGAATGTCATTTCAGAATATATTTCATGCAGGTAAGGTGAACAAAACAGGGTGGGTAACCTTAATATGCAGTTTTCCTTGAAAATACTAATTTTGTAGGAATCCAATGATAGTTTGGTATTATTTTTATTTAATATTTTCTAGGATTTGCCAGCACCCATTTAGTAGTTATCAGATTAAAAAAAGTAAATGCCTAATCTCTAATTGCTAAATCTTTAATGCTCCATTCTGTAGAGATATTTATTCAACAGCTGTAAATATTTAAGGCAACAAAAATTCTTTGACATCGAGAAGAATATTTTGATTCACTTCACTCACCCATTTGAAATGGTCAGTGCATGTATGAAAGTCTTCATGTTTTAAACTATTCCTCCCCCTCTGGTACAGGTACCAGCTGTACAGTGGTATTTCAGTACTGATTAAGCTACTGCTTTTGTCTTGCTCATAAAAAAATGTTACGCTTTCTATATTAAATACATTGCATTCTCTTTTGTAGTAACTGGTTTGTGCCTAATAATATGGTGCTATCCAGTATTTTTTTGGTTGTTTTATTGTTTGCTTGTTGGGTTTTTTTTTTTTAATCACAGCATTCTTAAGATCAGGTATTTTCATTAGGTCAGTCTCTTTTTAAAAAAAAACACTACTGTGTTAATAATCTCACAACTTGCTCTTTCACTTCTGTATCAGGGTGATGCAACAAAGATGCCAGTTTCTGAGTGAATGGGGCAGAGTCCCTGCAGAGTATGAAGAAAATTGAATCTTCACTGTACTGGTCCTGAATCATGGTGCCATCTTCATTGTTCACGTTCTTTTTCAAGTTTGCTGCAAATGCCAGGGCTCTAAGCAGAATATCTCTGTGTGTACAATTGCCAAAAAGTAACAGCAATGATGGCACCTAGGGCATTCAAGAAATAATCCACACTTAAGCACCAGCAGTAAGTACACATAACTAAATCTAACTAAAAAGTAATATATTAAAATCCACACCTACACCATATAAAAGAGAAACCCTATAAAATACCAGAACTCCATATGCTGTGAAAGCATGCCAGAAACTTGCACAGCATGCATGTTTCCTCTGTAGAAAAGACTGGCGTGTGCCTTACAGGATAATAAATGCTTTGTACTTTCAATCTCCAAAATGTGGTTGTCTGGAAAATTCCTATTTGGAAGAGAGGGTCTGCTTTCTTTCTCAGTAACATTGCTTTTGCCCTTTGCAGTGATCTGAATGTTTTTATGTTAGCACATCTCATTTAACAGAGAAGTGAGTATTTAGCTACACTAATTTTGTTTCAATAATGAAAAGTCAGCAGTGGCAAACAGCTCAAAAATAAAAGCCACTGCATGTTTTAAGAAACTTACTCTGGGGAGGAGGATGTAGCACTATTCCAGTCCCTGACTCTGTTTTGGCGTGAGGAAAGGACACAACTGAAATAAACCTGTGTGCCAAGGCCAGCAATAACAAATGTCAGATAAAGTTCTCCACAAAGACACAAGTAAATGCACCGGGAAAGTTCACTTACAGTGCTTAGAGACAACAGTTTTATAGCTGCATTTGAGTAAAGGGGTGGGGATTTCAGTGGAATTTGGTTGTCCTGGGTACAATATGTCAGCTATAGAAACAGCTGTTGAGAAGGATCTTTTACAATACTGGCTGTATTTGATGTCTGTACCTGGTCTTCGATCGATCTGTATACTGACTGCATGTCTGGAAATGAGGTTTTGGGTACCTTAGATACAAAACTTCATGGTACTACCCCTTTGGTAGAAAGGAAAGGTGAGAACAGGCTTCTGCAAGCTGTCACTGATTATCTGGAATGGTACACAGGAAGTACGACCGACTGTCTTCAAGTGCATAGTCTCTGTGACGCTCCCTCTGCAAATTAGAGTACCTGTATCACACCACACTCCGCAAGAAAGCTAGCCTTTCAAAGAAACACACTTCTGGCTACTGATTTTAACCAGGTACTGCCAAAACTTTTACTCTGGAGTTGCATATGTGCTTCTAATACATTACAATTCTTCTAATGCATGCACAGATCTACACACATACACACGTATAAATGCTAAAAATACAATGAAACAGTAAGAATCTTACTTGAGCTCTGAGAAGATGTCTTGTCATGGCTGGGTTTGCAGATAAGTTCACAAGTACTTTCAAAACTTGAATCTGAAATAAGGAACATACAAATTCATTGCAAGCTCCAAAACCAGTAAATACAGCAGTAATGGGCATAAATAATGTTGGTGTTGACTTGGAGAGGGAAAGGTAGAATGGGTCAACTAACATCTTGAGTTGTGCTCTTCAGTCTTTGGTACAGATATAGGAAAAACCAGAGCTGACGGAGTCACTAGCATGTATGTGCTAAGTATAGGCATTTTAGAAGTGAATTCAGTTTGACTTAAGCATCAAAACAAGGCAAGATCTATCAACAACTAACAGCAGGCAAAACACTGAATATTTTTAAAATATACAAAGGCTGGTTAAGTACTGTATTTAAAATGCAATCAGAAGCGTACGCAAATACACCTTTGTACTTTCCTGGACCTTGTGACACTAATCTTTTAGCTAAACACTGGGAAAAGGCCAACGGCTACTGACTGTGCTTAAGTAGGCCTGCTAAGTTTTGTGGAAATTCGTGTTTTGGAAAACTGCTTTTGATCTGATAGAGCAACTGAGTACATTGATTGTGATGGTACTGTGACACCTTGAATAAACACTGAATTTGGTCCCTATCTGAAGCTTTTATCTTCTTTCGATATTACAATAATTCACAAATAAGCACAATTTCCCACTGCAGTCACTAAGGTTCCAAGAGATGTAATGAGGGTACATACAAGCATAAGGGTACAGAAATCCCTAGCTTAGGTTATCACTGCTTGGCATGTTTCCCTAGAAATCATGCATCAGTGAAGCCTTTCACATGCAGATTCTTCTTGCCCTGTGATGCAGTAGCAATGTTTAGTGGGCAGAAGAGAATTCTGGAGTTGCTATAGCAAAGGCATAGGACAATAGCAGTGCATACAGCACTGCTCTGGTAGAGCTCTAGCCCAATAGTTCTGCTATCAGCATTCCCTTCCTCCCCTTCTTCCGAATTTACATTGAGAAAATAATATAGAACTGTATTTTTGGATATTATGTGCTATCTGCTATGATTAATGAATATTTGGTTTTCTAAGCACAATCTAAATGGTTTTACAAAAACAGTAAAAGGGAGGCAAGTAAAGCAGCTCATAAATGGCTCATTAACAATATACTCCCCAGTACCTGTGTCCTTTCAGTTCCTTCTGAAAGCAAATGAAGAAAGCATGGAATTGAGTTTATCATCTTATGATGGTAGTCACTGGTAACAGACATATTTGTCAACAATCTGAGTCCAGCTAGCTGCAGTTCAGAGTTCAGGGGAGCTGACTCAATGCTCCTACAAACTTGTGTTATGTATACCTGGGGAAAAAGGAAGGGGATAAAAAGAGAAGACATCTTTTGATACAAGCATATTTTCTATTCACAAATAGTATCAGTTGCCTAGCTACAGTAGCATAAATACCTCTTGCTGGCCAAATACATAACCTGGAAACAAGTCCTTTTTTGTTTTGTTCTAAATATATCCAAACATTCTATCAGCATGATAGAAGCAGACGTTACAGTTACGCTCACTAAACTTCCTGAATAATAAATTGCTCTGAAAACCCAAACTGCTTGGACCCCATCTTGGAAGTGCCACAGTTGCTTTAAGGAGTTATTTAAACAATCACTTACAGCAACTAATATCTTCTCAAATGCTGATAACAAGCTAAGGACAAGTCTTCTTCCAACCATGTGGTCCATTCACTGGAGTGCTCCTCAGCAACAGTGATGACAATTTACATTAACAACTATTATTTACCTAATTTTCTTCTGGATGATAGTATACAACAAGTCTTGGAGTTCTAACTAAAAAAAAAATTACTTTGCCTTCACTACAGGAGTTTTCTACCTTCTTGCTGTTGGCAAGCACTACTTTAAAAAAAGTTGCTCAGTACTAAAGATGCTGCAAACCACCATGTACAGTCAAACTGTGTTTTTATCAAGCTAAGGAAAAACTACTGAAAAACTAGTAAAAAACTTCAAATCTTTATCAGCTTGCTGCTTGGACACTTCTTCATCTATTGATTAATCTGACAACGTCAGAAGTGGATGCTTTTTTGATGGTTGGTCATTTCACATCCATAGTATCTACTGAACAGCAGGACTTGTTACTATTTTTACACACTATTCTTTTAAGATGGAACTATCACCCTGCAAACTTGGTCTCATACAAATCCAGGGGATCAGCTACTGTTTTCTTCTCTCTTGCCTAAGGAGTCATGCTAAGTTCAGTCTGCAATCCATCCTATTAAACAACCACTGCTGATGTTCTAGATACATTTGGAAATCATCTTGCCTCACCTAATTTTACTATAAACTTAGCAGCACAATCTCTGTTTAATAGCATGTGGTGAAAGCTAAACACAAACTGCCTAGTTTCCCAGTAGTCTTAAAAAAAAAAGCCAGTGCCAGTGATGCAATGCATTGTTAAGTTACCCTTTTGGCCTTGGGACACACAGATAATCCAGATCTGCTGACTTGTATGTCTAACTTCAAAACATCTTGGCATCCTGGCTTGTATTTAACAAATATGCTGAAAACCCTGTACTGTCCTCTGTGTCTCAATTACTTTGATTTTTCCCTTTAAGAAACTTACCTGTATCTCTTCCTGATTTTTAATATTCATACTCAAATTATTAAGTGCATTTAATGCTTTTTCTTTAACTTTGGGAACACAATCTGAAAGCATCCTTCCAATAATAGAAAGGCCATCCAAATTTCGGATTATATCCTGAAATACAGAACAGATACTAGTAAGACTTTTAAAAATTTAAATGCTAAAGGCTTTCCTCAAAGTTTCCATCTTAGTGCAAACCAAATGTGCAAATGAAGACTTCCCTAATGGACTACTCTGTTTAAAGACAGAGCGTTAGCAGACATTGCTTTATTGCTCCCACTGAAATTAAGAATAATCCTGCTTAGGGCCAAAGAATTATTTGACAATAGCACAACACCTTTGCTTTTCAAATCTGGCCTGCAAAGCATGCTTAAAACATTTTAGATTATAAAGAATCAAAGGTAATTATTGCATAAAGATTTTACAGAACAGCTGAGCCAGGTCAGAGTACTTAAAGGTCCTGACTGAACAGAACAGAATTTCAAGATGCATCTTTATATTATTACGTTAGAAGTTCTAAAACTTTATCTTTCTGTTCCATTACACCTGATTTTATTTTTTTTAAATCTTTCCCACAGATTCTAACCATCACTGAAAAAGCACATGTACTGTTTTCTAGAAAATGAAAAATGGGCCAACAGGCCTTGGGATTCAGTTATATTCTGCTCTGATTTATACTAAGAAAACAGTTTTGAGAGGCCAGAATACACAACTGTCATAAGTACCATACAAAAGAAAAAAAAAAAAAGAAAAAAAAAGGTGGAACCCTGGATGCTGAACATTTACAAAGGCATGAAAATCTGCATCCAGGTCAAAGTTTTTCTGCATCATATTTCCAACTGATTTGAAAAGACCTGGATAGTTGGAAAGTTGCTAAGACGTACACAGCATATAACTTTGTAAAGATAACATATTTTAAATTATCTCGGTAAATTTCTGATCCTGAAAGTTTTGACCCTTCCCCAATTCAACCCTTTCATTAGCATACAAAACTGTAAGCAACAAAAGATAGGCTTACAGCACTTTTAAAATATAGAACTCTGTACAGACTTTTAAGTTGTACAAACATTAAGCTTAGATAAATTATATGAAGCTGGTAAATTATACAATTTGGGCTAGCAGAAATTAAGGCATAGACATAAAGAAGATTTTAGAGCACAAGCTATCCTAGCTCTCAGTCCTGCGTCACTCTTCGGCAAAACAGCAACTCTCATCTTCCATACTGACCAGTATCTAAACACTGTTGTTTTCTACAGAACAATACTTACTTGATTTACAGAGAAGGCAGCACTGTTGCTGAGAGTAATTAAAGCTTGCTCTTGAATTAATGGATCATCTGTGGCCTGGAGCAAATGAATAAGTTTCTGTAAAGCATCCGCATCCATGGTATGGGTTGATGCTAGAGGACTGTTGTCTGTCAGTGTTTGAGAATGAAATACTTGATACAAGTTTGAGACATTTCACTTAGTTATCACTTAACATTTTTTACAAAGCTGAGGTTTAGCTCTCAGTTGTAGGATGCATTGTTCCAAGTTTGATTGTATCCAACCATTGTATCAGAAGACTGTGTTTTACAACAGCAAGCCTTCCATCCTTTTCCCTGAGTCCTCTGACTACCTCTTTTCAAAATAGAAAATAAAAGGAATACATAACAGCTTGAGGTACATTACTCTTTGGCTAACCAACAGCAAATCGCCCCTTCAAAGTCATTAGGAATATTCACCAAATACGTTAACATCTTTCATTGCGTTCCCTGAAATGAAATGTGGAAATCTGATTGGACACTGTAGGAAAACAAGACTTCTGACTTGCAGACTACCACTTCAGAAATTACGATAATGACATTTTGCTAGTACCCTGAGGTCCTTTGACAAAATAACAGCCACAGTGTTAAGAACACTGCCAATCATGGCATGACTCAAGTAACTGAAGCAGGCTGTTTGAGTCAGGATGATGTTATGGAGTACCTGGCTTTTATAACGGGGTGACACAAATACCATCAAAGACCATTTTCCACCAGGTTAGAGGCAGAACTATTTAACTAGCTGCAAAGCCTGAAAACCCAACCTATGACTATTGAACTAGTCATAGATGATGAGAGATTACTTTTGAGAAGCTAACCAGTCCTTTATAATTCCACATATTTGCTGCCACCATCTCACCAGGCAAACACCATAGTATTCTTGGGGAAAGGGGAAGAAAAAGAAAGAAGAGGTCAACATTATTTATGATATTGAAAGAGCCAGCTAGAAAAACAAAATCTTATTTTTTATCCTTATCTTCATCTAAACACTTTTTGTAGCTGTAAATTATAGGGGGGGGGGGGGGCACAAACAACTTTAATAACAGAAAATCGGCCCATTAAGGAAATATACTGAATGGACGTATGCTTTTGGGAGTTGAAAACAATAAACCAGGCCTCTCTAAATACCAAACGTGCTCTGGAGTCCTCTGGGAAGGCCGCACGGCCACCCGAGGGCCGCCAAGCCGTGCTGTTGCTCCCCCTCCCGCCGGGCGCAGGCCTGCCCCGAGCCGCGCTCCAGAGCCGGGCCTGGGGACGGCCGGAGCCGGGGCCGCCTCCCGCCTCCCCGGCGCATCGGAGAGGCCGAGCCCCGAAACACCGTCCCCGCCCGGCCGTCCCCTCACCTGACGGCGGGCCCCGGGCGGCCCCGGCCGCAGCCCGCTGTCCCCGCCGGCCGCCCGCCGCCAGCCGCCAGAGGCAGTAGCAGGCGCCCGCCCCCAGCACGGCGGCCGCCACCCTCAGGGCCGCCCGCTCGCCCATTTCCCGCCGCCGCCGCCGCCCGCCCGCGGAAGCTGCCGCCCCATCCGGCCCGGCCGCGTCGGCCCCCTCCCCTGCCGCACCGGGCCGAGGCCCTGCGGCTCTGCGCTGAGTCCGAGTCTGGGAGGCCCCCAGCCTGCGACCCGCAAACGACGCCATGCGGGTTTTCTTCTAGGGGGAAAAGCAGCAAAGCGCGGCCTCAGGGCAGCCTGGCCACCTGCACCGCGTACCGACACAGGCTGCACCTTTGGGAAGGCTGCTGCAGCCGGGTACCACAGAGGAAAATAAAACCGCACTTTAGAGCTACTAAGCTGTTTATAAAGACGTTAATTAGACCCCACACAACCCACCACACCCCCCCCCCCCCAAATCTATTTAAAGTTTAAAAATAATACAGCAATATATTAAGAATACATATGCTGAAAACATTTGCCCCAAGTGGTATACATACCTGCTGGCCAGATCTGCTAGTGCTATCGGTGCTCGGTGGCTTTAAATACTAACTCAAGGCCATGGTTTCTCAGCTGCCACCTTAGAATCACAGGGGCCCTCCAAGAGGCGGCTGGTCGTCAGCCTGGACCCCAGTAGAACCACAGACTCCCACGGTAGCACCTGTGGGGGGGAAGGCACCCGCCACCCCGCGAAGGGTCCCCCTTACCCCTCAGTAGTGCTCTGGTAACTCCTCTGGGGCATGTTTTTGTTCCGCTCCTTTTGTTGATAGCTTGTTTCAGACAGTTTATGAAAACTTATAAAAACCGAAATAAGGTGGAATGAGGCAATTCTGCTTCTTAATCCATATTTAAACTCAAATGATGACTGAAATGAAGGCAAATGCAGGGAACTACGTTGGCACCTTGGCTAGATCTGCTTAAGTTCCTCAGTTTTAATTACAGAAGTACCTGTAGATTTCAGCTGGGTACATCCCTCCTTTTTGAGTGCTGCAGTTGCAATCTGTAGTATTTAATGGCCCATCGAAGGTAAAGGTAGCGGTTGTAATAAGTAACTAAGGGTAATTTGCTGATCAATCAAGTTAAGCAAGAGGAACGAACCCATTGTGGTGGTCTTGAGAACTTCCTGTTTAACAAGAAGAGACATGTCCACAACGTTATGTTGCTACACCAAACATGGGAACGTCCTGTTTGACAAGAAACCACGATAACAGAAGAAGCAGAGGGGCGTACTGAAGATGTCAGAAACGACCTCGGTGAAGATAAAAAGAGCTGCTCAGCTTGCTTGAATTTGCGAGCCTTAGGTGGAGCTGCGATGCCCTGGCCACCCAGCGCGCTGTTTTTGCTTTCCTGCCTTAATAAATATTTAGTGAATTTATTTGGACTCAAATTTATTTCAATTTAACCATAGCAAATTTGGTGCCGTGACTCGGATCCAGGCAGCCGACTTCGAATTCAACTCTGGGAGGGCGCCCCACCTTCGGATGGTCCCGGAGGAGATTCCGACTTAGCTCACCTGGATTTTCCGAACTGAGATAGGAAAGCAAAGAGAAAGGAGATACTGCAGTTCCCTGTAATTTTTGTGCACGAAGAACCGGACGAAGACTCGGGAGGGAGGGAGTATATTGTGGTTCCGTTCGGTCGGGGGTTGGGTACCCGGAGTGCGAGTGACTGAGATGTCCACTGGACTTAGTAGTCCACCGGGCGAAGTGAGTGTGGACCTCCTTGTAGTGCGGTTCCCATTGTCCGCGAGGGCGTGGGCCACGAACGCAGGGAAGTGAGTGAATTTTGAGTGAAAGAAGGCACTCTCGGAAGATGGGACAGAAGAAGAGTAAGGCTTCTGGTTCCATGCAGGAGATAACGGGGGGGGGGTGGGGGGGGTGGGGGGTGGGCTCCCCGATATACCCCAAGATAGCCTGTTAGGCCCAATGATTCGATATTGGGATAGTTCCCCTTCTCGGATAGGGAAGTCCAAGGAGAAATGGGTCTATTATTGTATGGAAGTATGGGGAGGAAAACAGATAAGAAAAGGTTTATACTGGCCAATTCATGGATCCTTAGAGGACTGGATTTGTCAACAATTAAATATATATGTTAACCACAAGCGACCATTCAATAAGGAGGAGAGTGAATATGCCTTTTTATGGATCCTGGGCACGGTTCAGACTGCTAATTTGTTTCCATCAAAAGAAAAGAAGAATGATAAAAAGAAAAAGTGGGATGTAGACAAGCCACCTATGTCTCCTCCACCCTGTTTTACCTCCTCCACCACCACAAAACCCTGAGCAAGATACTTCCCCCACAGCTCCCTCAGAACCTGAGGAGGAAGTTCCTCCTATTAATCGGAGAATGACTAGAAGTCAGACTAGAGAAAGAAGGGAGGAAAATTTATTGTATCCACTGAGGGAGACTGCTATGGGAGGACCACAACCCGGGGTTGGATTTGTATCTGTACCCCTCAACTCTGGGGATGTGCGGGAATTTAAGAAAGAAATGGGACACTTGTTAAAGGACCCATTAGGGGTGGCAGAACGTTTTGATCAGTTTCTCGGGTCTAACATTTATACTTGGGATGAAATGGGATCTATTTTAAAGATCTTGTTCACAAGTGAAGAATGAGGAATGATCAGAATGGCAGGCATGAGACATTGGGATCAGAGACATCAGCATGGTCCTGCCAGAAATGTAAAATGGCCCTTACAGCAGCCCAATTGGGACAGTCAAGACCCCGCACATAGAAAGAACATGGTTGATCTCTGGGATATGATAATTCAGGGAATCAGGGATTCTGTACCCAGAGGGCAAAATATTAATAAGGCCTTTAATGAACAACAGAAAAAGAATGAAACCCCTACCAAATGGCTGGAAAGGTTGAGAAGGAGTTTTCAGCTATATTCTGGATTAGACCTCGACAGTCAAGTGGTTCAAGCCCCGCTGCAAACTCAATTTGTGGCTAAATCTTGGATAGATACAAGGAAAAAGTTAGAGAAAGTAGAAGATTGGCAGGAAAAAGGGTTAGATGAATTACTACGAGAAGCCCAAAAAGTGTATGTGAGAAGGGAAGAAGAGAGTCAGAAGAAACAGGCCAGAATCTTGGTGGCAGCTGTAAGGGAAGGACAAAGTCAGGGCAGGAGAGGAGAAAAACCCTAAAGGAAAGAGACCCTAAAGGAAAGAGATTTGGCTCACAGGACGTAGAGCGTTTTTATTGTCGCAAGAGGGGACACCTGCAGAGAAATTGTCGGAAAAGGATGATGGATGAAAAAATATTTAAGGAGGATTAGGGGGGTCAGGGGTTCTATTTGCTGGGAACCCCTAAGGTTACCGAGCCCTTGATAAAATTGAAGTTGGGTCCTCAGCATGAAGTGTTCGAGTTCCTCATGGATTCAGGCGCTGAAAGATCAACAGTCCAAAAGTTACCAGCTAGATGTGTTGAATCAAAAGATAAACTTCAAGTAATTGCTGCTAAGGGAGAACCTTTCAAAGTGCCCCTGATAAGGAATGTAACAATAGACGCTCCAAATAAATATGGAGTGGGAACATTCTTATTGGTCCCAGAAGCTGAGTATAACCTACTGGGGTGAGACCTGATGGTAGAATTAGGAATTAATTTGGAAGTAGATCAAGCAAAATTAAAAGTAAGATTATGCTTATTAACCACGGAAGATGAAGCCAGGACTAATCCAGAAACTTGGTATAGCCCAGGGTCGACGGGAAAATTAAATATCAAACCGATCACGGTCTCCATAAAAGACCCAGACCAGCCAATTAGGATAAAACAGTATCCCATCTCTAGAGAGGGGAGAGAAGGGGTGCAGCCAGTAATTGAGAGACTTTTAGCCCAAGGGCTTTTGGAACCCTGTATGTCTCCCCACAATACTCCCATATTGCCTGTAAAGAAGCCGGATGGGTCTTATCGCTTAGTAAAAGATCTGAGAGCTGTAAATAAACGAACCGTTACTCGGTTCCCTGTGGTGGCTAACCCTCACACTATACTTAATCAGTTAAGTCCAGATTATAAATGGTATAGTATTATAGATTTAAAAGATGCTTTTTGGGCTTGTACCTTAGAAGAAAAATGTAGGGACTATTTTGCTTTCGAGTGGGAGAACCCCAAGACCCATAGAAAACAACAATTATGGTGGACCATTTTGCCCCAGGGATTCACAGAGTCTCCAAACTTGCTTGGACAAGCTCTGGAACAGTTACTGGAATCTTATGAATTAAGTCAGGGACTAATTCTAATACAATACGTGGATGATTTATTGATCGCTGGAAAAACCCAAGAAGGGGTCAGAAATGAGAGCATCAAATTATTAAACTTTTCAGGCCTCAAGGGATTAAACGTTTCTAAATCCAAATTACAGTTTACTGAGGAAGAGGTAAAATACTTGGGACACTGGCTTACAAAGGGACACAAGAAATTAGATCCCGAGAGAGTAAAAGGAATTTTGTCTCTAACAACGCCCACTAATAAAAGATAAGACAGTTATTGGGATTATTAGGGTATTGTCGACAGTGGATAGAAAATTACAGCAGTAAAGTAAAATTCTTGTATGAAAAATTAACTAAAAACGGGTTGCTAAAATGGTCCCCTGAAGATGAGAATCGTTGGGAACATATAAAGAGAGATCTGGTAGAAGCACCTGTCCTCAGTTTACCCGATATCCGTAAACCCTTTCAACTTTTTATCAATGTGGATAATAGCACAGCTTATGGGGTTCAGACCCAAGGATGGGCAGGACAGAGAAAGCCTGTAGGATATTATTCTCAAATACTGGATCCTGTAAGCTGTGGGTGGCCCGCTTGTTTACAAGCAATAGTGGCCACTGCATTATTGGTAGAAGAAGTGGGAAAAGTCACCCTGGGAGGTGAACTAAAAGTATACACCCTTCATAACATTCGAGGAGTGTTACAACAACAAGCTGATAAGTGGCTTACAGACAGTCGATTACTCAAATATGAGGGAATTTTGATTAAGTCCCCTAGGTTGGAAATGGAGACCACCTCTATTCAGAATCCTGCCCAATTTTTATACGGAGAACCTAAAGAAGATTTGACACATGACTGCCTCCAACTAATAAATTTGCAGACTAAAATAAGGGAGGACTTAGAAGAAGATGAATTAGATGAAGGAGAAAAATTATTTGTGGATGGCTCCTCATGAATGGGTGAAGGAAAACGAAAATCAGGATATGCTATTGTGGATGCATATACTTTTAAGGTAAAAGAATCAGGACCATTAAATAAAGCTTGGTCCACACAAGCGTGTGAGTTATATGCTATGTTAAGAGCATTAAAACTCTTAGGAAATAAAATTGGAACTATTTATACAGATTCAAAGTGTGCCATTGGAGTGGTACATACTTTTGAAAAAATTTGGGAGGAGAGAGGCTTAATTAACACCCAAGGAAAAGGATTAGTACATGAAAAACTAATCCTAGAAGTTTTAAAGGCATTAAGAGACCCACTAAAGATAGCCATAGTCCATGTAAAAGGACATCAGAAGGGACTAACCCATACTGTAAGAGGAAACAATCTAGCTGATGCAGAGGCAAAATGGGCTGCATTATTAATGGTTCAGACCTTGAGAGAGGAACCTGAAAGGCTAAGGTTAGATAAGACTTTCACTCTCCAAGAATTAGATAAGCTGAAACAAACTGGAGCGAAAAGAGATGGTGATAAATGGCTGTTACCAGACTGCAGGGAAATTCTTTCAAAGGGACTAGCTAGGGGAATACTAAATAAATTACATCACAAAACCCATTGGGAAACTCAGGCTTTAGTGGATCAGTTTGAAATAAATTATGCCTGTGTCGGAATATACGGTCTAGCTAAAAGGATTTTAGAGCGATGCTTAACCTGTCACAAAGTTAATAAACAACAACTTAGGGAAAAGGTTCAAGGAGGTCGTGAATTGGCTAAAAGGCCCTTTGAGAAAATACAAGTGGATTTTACTGAATTGCCGAAGGTGGGGAGATATCAGTATTTATTAGTCTTGGTTGATCACCTTACACACTTTGTAGAAGCCTTTGCAGTGGTAAGGGCTACTGCAAAGACAGTTATTGAAATTCTCTTAGAAGAAATTATTCCAAGGTATGGAACTATTACGGCAATTGATTCGGACCGAGGCCCACATTTTACATCAAAAATAATTAAAGAAACAACTGAATTGCTCAGTACAAAATGGGAATACCATACTCCCTGGCACCCACAAAGTTCCGGGAAGGTAGAAAGAATGAATGGGGAAATAAAGAAACACCTGACCAAACTTATGGTGGAAACAAAAATGAACTGGGTTAAATGTCTACCGCTGACCTTGCTCTACATTAGGACTCAACCTAGGACAGATACTGATATATCCCCCTTTGAAATGTTGTATGGAATGCCTTATGACTTTGGATTATTAATAGAACACCCGAAGGTTGAGGATAAAATTTTAACAGAATATACTTTGGAACTTACAAAAAGGAGACAGGAATTAAGAAAGAAAGGTTTGGTAGTATAAAGACCTCCCTTGGACATTTCCATACACCGAATTCAGCCTGGAGACCAGGTACTAATCAAAACCTGGCAAGAAACCTCCCTAACACCTGTTGGGAAGGACCCTTTGTTGTTTTACTTACCACAGATACAGCTGTACGGACAGCGGAAAAAGGGTGGACTCACGCCGGTAGAATTAACGGACCTATCTTCCCAGAGATGTGGACTGTGACGTCGGAACCAGGGGACCTCCGAATGAAGATAAGGAAAAACGAGGCCGGTAAATGAACCACTCCAGGAGGGAAGGAGAGAAACAGTTTATATCAATGGTTCCAAATACCACCTGGAATTACCCTACGAAAGGTATATTTTGCACCTTGGAGTGAAGAACGAATACCTGACCAAATGGGGGGGTGCTGGATTTTATAAACTGACAGGAACTCCTCAGGTTTTTCCCTTTTGCTGTGAGACAGAGACAGATATACCCGAATCACCCGGTATAGGAGACATCCGTGGAATACCTTGTTTAAAACACCCTACTTCCGGACGCTTACGCTGGGTTGTTTGTCAATGTTTAAATTGTGATAGAAAGTGGTCTTGTGTTTCAACTAAGAGACAACCTTATTGTATGAAATGTCACAATAATTTGACACCTACCAGGGAACAACGGGCTCGAGCAGAAATTTGTAAATTATTTTGTAGATGGGAACTGTCAGTACCTGAACTTTGGGAAGTATATGAAAGAGACCGGTATAAAGTTTTAGGACAGTGTACTATAAGATTTGCCTGGAAACAGGCACAACAACCAAACAGGTGGAAATATAATTAAGAGACAACTAGCTCCTTAGATCTTGGAAATTATTGACAGGATAACAGCAAAATTCCCCTGAAGACTTCCTGCTGCTGCCGAGAAGATACTGATATCCCGTTGCTCTCTGCAAAAGAGTAGACGAGGAAGGCAGAGAGGTATTGATCAAGTGGGGAAAAATGAAAGCTGATATCCTATTAATGATCTTGATTTTCGTGACCTCAGGAAATAAACATCAACCTTTTAATTGGACACTTTCCCGCTGGGAAGGTCCAGTTGTACTTAAATTCAATATTATAGTAGGACCTCCGAGATTTCTGACATCCCTCTGTGAGCTAGTTCCTATACAACCTTGCCTAAATCAAAAAGGCTATTACCTATGTCCAAATTCTAACCCAGGAAAAACTTATTGCAATTATCCAAATCATTATTATTGTGCGTATTGGGATTGTGAGACGATCACTTCATCATGGACCCCAACTAATCAAGACACATTTTTGAGCTCAAACTGGGGCCCCGAGGGGTGTGGGGAACCACGCAGACACGATTCCTCAGGGGGATCCTTAGGCCACAGTAACTGTCACAATATATATTTAACTGTCCACCAATCCAATGACCCTGGATAGTTATTAGGACGAACCTAATGGGGATTAAGATATTGGGAATCTGGAGTTGATAGAGGAGGACTAATACTCATTCAAAAATGTGAAGTTAAAATGCCACAAACAGTAGGGCCCAATCGAGTCATCACAAAGCAAAAAAGGGAAAAAGAAAAAGCCAAAGGCAGAAAACTCCATAGCCTCAGTCACCCCAGGGACATACCTAACCTCTACAAATAAAGTAGAGGAAACACCTAGAGATGATGAACCCTTATGGGCTGTGATGCAGGCAGCCTATCAAGCTTTAAATGCAACAAATCCGAATTTTACCATTTCCTGTTGGTTATGTTATGACATAAAGCCTCCTTTTTATGAGGGGATAGCTGTACCATCCATCTCCTTTTACTACCTCTTCTGAGGATAGTCCCTCCAGATGTAATTGGAAAGAACGGAAAGCAGGGATTACCCTCCAACAAGTCAGAGGGAGCGGTTGGTGTATAGGAAAGGTGACAAATAGAAGAAAATCTCTATGTACCAACCAGACTCGAAACTTTGCATCTGATGTTAAATGGGTTCTGCCTAGTCCTGGGACATGGTGGATTTGCTCTATAACTGGATTAACACCGTGTTTGCCTACTGCTGTTTTCAAAAGAAATGCTTCAGAACTTTGTGTACAGGTTACTGTGGTACCTAGAATCCTCTTACATAAGGAAGAGACTATGTATTTACATTGGAGCAATTTAGGACATAAAATCAACAAAAGAGAGCCAATATCTGCAATTACTATAACTACTTTACTTGGTTTAGGGGTCGCTGGGACCGCCACTGGCATAACCTCCTTGGTGCAACGGCAGCAGAGTCTAACATCTCTAAGAGCTGCCGTAGACGAAGATTTGGCCCGAGTAGAAAAACCTATTTCTTATTTAGAGAAATCATTGACCTCATTATCGGAAGTAGTTTTACAGAATCGGAGAGGATTGGATCTTTTATTCTTGCAACAAGGAGGATTATGTGCTGCTCTCGGTGAGGAATGTTGCTTCTATGCTGACCATACTGGGGTGGTAAGAGATTTGTTAGCGAAGCTGAGAGAGGGATTAGAGAAAAGAAAAAGAGAACGGGAGGCTCAATCCTCCTGGTATGAATCTTGGTTTAATCAGTCACGCTGGCTGACTACTTTAATTTCTACCTTGGTGGGACCCCTCAGAATGTTGTTATTAGCTCTGACTTTTGGACCCTGTATCATTAATAAATTTGTAACTTTTGTGAAAAGCAGGTTGGAAAAAGTACAGCTAACGGTGATGAAGCAATCGGAACTAGAGATGAAAATCATACCAAATGAAAATCCTGAATTAGATGCAGCTTGTGAGGTATTGTCTGGGTTTGATCAGCAAATTATTTATAAATAAAAGAAGGGGGGAATTGTAATAAGTAACTAAGGGTAATTTGCTGATCAATCAAGTTAAGCAAGAGGAACGAACCCATTGTGGTGGTCTTGAGAACTTCCTGTTTAACAAGAAGAGACATGTCCACAACGTTATGTTGCTACACCAAACATGGGAACGTCCTGTTTGACAAGAAACCACGATAACAGAAGAAGCAGAGGGGCGTACTGAAGATGTCAGAAACGACCTCGGTGAAGATAAAAAGAGCTGCTCAGCTTGCTTGAATTTGCGAGCCTTAGGTGGAGCTGCGACGCCCTGGCCACCCAGCGCGCTGTTTTTGCTTTCCTGCCTTAATAAATATTTAGTGGATTTATTTGGACTGAATTTATTTCAATTTAACCGTAACAGCAGTGAACCACGTTTCAGATGTTTGTGGATTAGATATTTATTGTCCCAGGAGTAAATAAACTTCCGTAAAATGTTAGAGAGTAAAACTGTCACAACATGAGGGACTGTGGGGGAAACAAAGTTGGTGGGTTTGCCTTCAGGATTCTTACGTGATTTTCTGTATTTCTTTAGTTTCCTCCCTGTTTCGTCACATTCACTTCTGCCTGTTTCAAAATATGCAGCAGCTGTTTCTCAGTTTCCTTAAAACAAAGAAAGGCACAATGCACAAATACAAGTTTAAGAGACATCCTGATGCTTTTAAGCTACCAAAAATGGGCATCATTTGCAAGCAGCTATTACAGCCAGGATTTCCATGGAAACATTAATAAAGAAACCTTGAGCCAATTAGAATAATTACAGAGCAGTGCTGCCATGCAGACTGAGCGCCTCTCCTGCAAGAGTTTGTCTCTTGATCATTCTTTGTGTTTTTAAGCACAGGAAAACAAAAGAGATGTATCTGCATGAGCTGTAGTTCTTGATTCCGCACTTCAAAAATAGTTCATATTTGCATTTCCAAGCAAAAGTTATAAATACATTTATAGCAACAGTGGCATTAATTTAAT
Organism: Falco cherrug; assembly: GCF_023634085.1. NCBI lineage: Eukaryota > Metazoa > Chordata > Aves > Falconiformes > Falconidae > Falco > Falco cherrug. The sequence goes on along the minus strand of NC_073701.1, from coordinate 75,731,813 downwards.
AAACTAAAAATGAAAGAATTAAGGTTAAAGGGAGTTTCTTAAAAGAAAGAATCAGTTAAAAATTAGCCTATGTAAGATTTTTTTTTTAAATAATTTTTTCTTGTTTCATAGAGGGTTGCTGATGTCTAGGCAAGTTTCTTATGTGATTTTATTACCTTTTGGTTTCTCTTTCCATTTTCCATTAATCAAAAATAAGGATATAGAGTTCCAAAATGGCCATTTGGTTACGTCTTTTTATGATTAGATTGTGGTTTGGACACAGTTCAAATGCAGTTGGACTCCAAATAATCATGTCCAAATAATTTGAGATTCCCTGCTGCATCTGAATGTTTCATTCCTGTCAGACTTCTCTTATCCAGATTTACTTTTAAACAGTACCCATAAAAAGGCAGGCAAACTATAATCCTGCAAACACTATGCGTATGACAACTTTCACTGTTGTTAGTAGCTGTATTCTTACAATGTTAAAATCAAATTTGGATGCAGAGCTGGCTTACAATTTTTCTGACCCAAATGAATTTTGTCATGAAGGGTAAATGACTAAAGTGGTAGGAAGAGGAATGGGGTCATGGCTAGAAGAGAGAAGCCTTTGAGAGAACCCAGTCTTTCTACACTGGGTTAATGGAAGGCTGAAGCTTGTGGCCAGTTCAGGCCTCGTTGTGTTTCACACACCCTCCTCTTTTGCTCCTCTTCCTCATGGGAATAACAGCAGCAGCAGCAGACCAGACTTTCTGGGTCTCTGGAAGAGGCAAAGTTGACAACGGTTTTGTCAGTTTTGCATCAGTTCCATTATCCCTGTTAATTTGCTGCTTTGAGCTGCTGCCCACCTTGCTAGAACTTCTCCTGGGGCTGGCAGGCCTTTATTGTCTTTGCAAAATGCATCTGGTTTTAGGGTGTAGTCTCTTATTGAAGGTATACCTGAAATAATAACATTTAATATTTATAACACTGCAGTGACATTTAAGCAAGGTGTTATGGAATAGCTAAAATGTATACATGGTAATGCAGTTTGAATATACAGTGAACAGCACATCTTCAGCACCGGAGGTGTGAGGCTGGGAAATAACATTTGTAGCAACAAATCAAAATAACAAAATTCATATCTTTGTTGGTAAGTTTTTTTTGGTATATGGGTCTTGCATACTACTTCTTGTAGTAGTCATCCTCATCATGCTTTGAAACCTAGGTAAATTACTCAGGATATTATGTTGTGCTAGCTGCTGTACATTTATCAGAAGATGTTCCCTGCCCAGGTGCCTTATGAGCTGATGGTGAACCAGCAAATGGACATGAAAGGAGCATAAACAGGCATGAAAATCACAAAGACACAGGAAGATCATTATTGGTGGTCAGGAAAGGGCAGTAGTCACAAGATGTCAAAACCAACCATGGTCAAGGGTTTTTATCCAAGCTTCACAGAAAAGAGAGTTTTTGTGGAACCTGTTTAGTTAATTTTTTGATATTCAACAGGAAAATGCAGTCTAGTAGTAGATGCTTCTGGAAAAGCAGTGCACTTTATGAGGGTTTGCAAGAAAACAGCAGTTGTTAACAAAACTACATTTGGCATCTACTGGTTCTGGATAGCTTATGGGGTTTGGGAGTATCATTAAGTTTAAAGCTGGATACATCTCTAACAGGTAGATGCTGTGTTGATTTACCCAGTACTAGGAATAATAAAAAATGATGAAAATATACCACTGTTAAGATTTTTTTGTTGGTAAAAATGGGTATGTTGTATTTAGATTACCTGATTTTTGAGGCATAGAATTTAGATCTTGAAACTTTTTGCTTTGGAAAACTTTATAGACAAGACATGGATGTTTCTTCATCCTCATAGGGAATATTTTCTAAAGGCACAGCTAATAGTCATCATCTATGCCACCCAGTCATGTTCTCTTTTTGGTGATGGAAATAAATGGAATTTACTGTTTAGCAAATGTCTGTTAACATCAACAAAACTATTGGTCTATGTACTGAGGTCATTGCAAGGATGCAAGAATGGTACAGCTGAAGAGTTTGTAAAACTTGTTGGATATCAGTATCTAACACTTTATTTTATTCAGATGATGAATATGCTGATTCTTAATAGCTCTCTTTCACATACGAATAAGGAGTAAGAAAATATGTAGGCTAAATGTACAGAGGAAGGGATGCTAAAAATGGTTCTTCCATTAGTGAGCTTTAAACTGAATGCTGCAGAATTTTGGGACTTTTCCTTTGTGAACTTTTAAAGAACAGATGATCTTTTCCGGATTGATAAATAGAAGCAGTTAATATAAAAACCTGACTAAGATACTGAATTCTAGCTTATTAATTTAGGTGCACTGTAGATGTTTTGGGAGTTGGTTTTTTTTTTCTTAGTTGTTTGGGAGTTGGTTAGCTGGGGGTTGTGATGATATGCAACTAGTGATCATTTGAAGTATGAGTATAGTTTTAATGTTTAGTATTATGGCTAAATAAAATTTATAGATTGAGAAAATTTGTTGATTGACTCTTTCAGATTGTTGAGAGTCTTGTAGAAGTCTCATAGAAATAGCCAGACTTGTAGAGATTCAGCATAAGTGTTTTCAGTTTTACACCTGGCCCAAGCATCACTGGAGAGAACCTTGCAAGACCAGGTTGTTACAATTCTTTCCTTATTTAAGTTTTATAAAGGAATGTTAAACAGAGGCCTTGCGCTCCAGTATATAATTGGATAGTTTGGCTTTACTGTGTTGGAAACCTTTCAGAACATCCAAAGGAAAAAAATAATTGTGTTTGTTTGTAAAAGGGAAAAAAGAAAAAGGTAAACAAAACTTGAAGTAACAAAAAATGGCATTCATGTGGCACAGGCATACTGGCTTAATCCAGCAGAGGGAGTAGCCGACCAGTGTTGGGATTGGCTTTGGGAAATCTGTCCATAGGAAAATTTGTGATCAAAGCCATTTAACTGCCTGTATATTGCTTAAAATTATATTATATATCACGAATTACAATGAGAAGTGATGGATTTATAATGTTTTCTTAATGTAGTCAATCATCGAGATTGAAAATTACAACTTTGCAAAATACATTTTTGTTAAGATTGAAGAGATGCTAAGGTTGGAAGCTCTGTGTTGATTAGTGTTTGTAAATATTCAGGGTGGCTAAACTGAGGACAGTTGCCTTTCATTGTGTCTGTGCATAAAGAAGTATTTTTCTTTGCCTTTTCCTATTGGTCTTAACTCAGAATCATAGAGTGGCATGGGTTGGAAGGAACCTTCAAAGATCATCTAGTCCAACCCCCCTGCTGGGGGCAGGGACAGCTTTCAGGTTTCTCAAAGTACCATCCAGCCTGACTTTGAACACTTCCAGTGATGGGGCATTCACAACTTCTGTTCAACAGCCTTCAGATAACCTTTCCAATTTATGTTATTGCCTGATTCTGTTTCTACATAGTGTTCTGATTAGCATGCAAAAGGCCTCTCTAGCATGCAAGAGTTCCCGGGCTGCTCCCTCTACCTGCCTGCTCTGCCCACTTCTACCTTTTGTTAACTCTATGTTATGCTTGGCTTTTGCTGTATATCCATATCATGGTTTTGATTTAGAGCTTTCCTCTTTTCCCTTGTACTCCCACCGTGCTTCCTGAAAAGAATTCAAGCACATGCTCCACGTTAATAATAGCAAGAGGCCATGTCTTGAAAGGAAAGTAGTATTGCATTGAGTTTGTGTATTATTGTGTTGTCTTGTCATCAACATGTAGCAGTTGCTTCAGATATTTCCTGGGTTTAAAAAGTATTTTATGTTGATATAGACTACATTTATATAGTATTACAGTAATAAGCTGGAATCAATATGAATGTTAGAAAATGAGGAAAGCATTTCTACCCACTGAGTGCATAGGTGCCATGGTTTGGGAAAACTAAACACAAGTGGATAGTGACATTGCATAGTCAGAATTTTGGTCATGATCTTCTAGAGGCCACAGCAGACTCTGAATGGCAATATTTAGATGGGTACCATCCAACTGCACCATGGAGAGTGCTGGTAGTGAAAAGTGGGAAGAGGCAAAGAAAACCAGCTCTCTTAAGTGTCAGGGCTGGAAGAAAATCTAAAAACACAGGTGTTGTTTTTGTGATAACTAATGAAAGCAAGTTTCTTTATAACAGACAGAGGGAAATATAAGCAAGAGTGTGTCCCAGGACAGCATCTTTTGCATTAACATAGATTAATGACTAGTTAAAGATACGTAGTCATGTTTTGAAATTTTTACCAGGCACAAAACCATCTAGTTTATAGTTTTCATTAAATATTCACTTAAATAACTGCAATTTGCCTATATACTTTTAAAAATCAATATACTTTGTATGTTTTTGCTGTATGTGAGCTGATGAGTCAAAAATCATATGCAAATTCACAAATGAGAAAAGTGGTTCATCAGTTGTGCATTATTACTAAAAGATAATGCAAACTATGTGATAACACAATCCTGAAAAGCAAATCTTTTTTCAAACTGCATTTTGTTTTCAGTACTGGTTACAAGATAAATTTCTGTTCATGCTTCCCATTCAACATACTCTATACTACACAGGATTAATCTTGGTTTACATTCTGGTTTTCATTAAGTAAATAAAATTATCCAATCATCTGTATATTCTTTCTTTAATGCACACTAAAAGCAATGAAATTCTTAGTAGTAATTGTTGAAGAAATACCATGTATTTTATCACTAGCCTAAAGCCAGTGCTTTGAGGTCTAGCAATTGAAATATGCTGATATGTGCAATATTACCTTTAAAAACTGAATGAAAAAGGAAGGTAAATGATAAAAATAAATGCCTCTATTTTACAGTATTTTAAAAGACGCTGGTAAGCTTGTGTTTATTTTAATAGTTTCATATCTAGATGCTACTTTGCTGTTAACACAAAGGCATTAATTTGCAGTTTCTTTTTGCAGGTGCTGCTTTGTGGTGTAATTGTTATGCGTCCAGAAGATCCACTTACATTTTTAGAAGAAAAGCTCAAAGAAATAATGGAAAAGGGATTAGATGTTCTCTTATGGTACATACTAAATGATTGTGTCTGTGCTCTGTGGTTTGTAATATTGAACTTTAACTTTTAAAACATGCTAATGGCACAGCATTTACTGTGTAGACTGTAAATTAAATGTTAATATTGCTTTTTTTTTGCAAATATTAATGGCATATGATATTGCAAATACAGTAGGACAATATCTTCTAAAACCACAGAAAATATTTTTCTTCTGATATCTATGGGTGGGGTTTTTTTGTCTACAGAATAAAGAGTATAACCTCTACTTAATGCTCCTCTTCAGTCAATATATTAAACCCTTTTGTGGTAATCAAAACTGAGGTAGTGTTATTTGTTATGACTTCATTGCTGTCCATAGTATATTTACCTATATGAACCAGGATGCGACTTTCAAGCACCTAATCATTAATTGTAGTATTTCTCATTTGTTCTCTGCTCTGTGTGTTCTTTCATCCTTTTAAGTGAAGTAATCACAGCATGAGCTAAAAAAGACTGAGGATTTAGTTCTGTTTACACTGGAATCTCAGAAAATACTGTTTGACTTCAGTGGAAGGAAGCTTTGGTTTCTAAAATACGTACAACTTCTGTAGACTAAATATGCCATATGAATTTTAAAAAATATGTTTCACAACAAATGCTTTTTCTGACCTGTTAGTGCTTTTTGTCCATTGTTAGGAAAAACGTCATTAATTTATAATTAGTCTGTACCTGACAAAAGAGAAAAAAGGTGTATGTATATTCTTAACTTACTATGCAGAAAACAAGACACAAAGTTTTGCATTAGTTTTGAATATTGTGAGATCATATGTTCTTAACTTTTTTGGAAGCATGTTCATTGCTGTTGATGCAGCTCCTGTGAAAGTTACTTCCCCTCCTGGTTTAACTTGCACACATAATTAATTTCATGGTTCAGCTGGGTTTCAAGAAAAGTTGTGTTTTGTAAATATGACATCTTCGAGGTTTATAGATTCTGGTCCATTGAAAGTTTGGAATATTACGAAAAAAGTTTCAGGTGGTGCAGAGGGAAGAGCAACAGTCTATAATGGTATTTGCATTGACATGAATCATAACAAGATAGAATATCCTCTTTTTTTACTTGCTGGACTTGATCCAAGAATGCAGTTTCATTTGTAGGTGTCACAGCTGTACAATAATCAAGCCTGATGTTTTGGGATATCATCAGGATTAAGCTGCAAGAAAACTTTAAATACTGAGAACTTCTACAAAGGTTGTAGTGTAAACAAAAAAGATAAGAAAAAAGATGAACAAAATTTCATAACAATAAGGATGCCTGGAGACAAAAACTCCGCTGCGGAGTGAAAGAGCTTTGTACAGGAAGGAGATGGAAAGTCATAATTCAGTATGAGTTAAATTCAGTGTTCATGTAAAGTCTATAAAATATCATTTTTTAGAGTTTGGTTGTGTAGGCATGCTGCCACTGATACTTTTTAGTAAGGGACTAACATGTTTTGTTGAGATACTGAGTTCTGTAAAAAGCCTTATTGCTGTCAGAAAATAGCAGGGGATTAAAACTGACCCCAAAAGGCACTGCTGATCTATTTAGATGGGAGCTAGAAAAACTTAGAGAATGAGAAGTGGAAAAGAGAGGGAAGGCAATATAGTGGACAAAGTGATGGTTAATGCTAGGAAAATAGGTATCTTTTGCTATGTGAAGAAGCTGTAATTTCAAAGGGCTAGCCAGGGGGTACTTACCTCGCTTTTATGTTCTGTGCAGTTGTCACTTCTGGTTGAAGTTTTCAGTAGGAGGTGGATAATAAAGGTTAATCTTTGGGCCCACTCCAGCAGAGATCTCCGGAGTTGCCTGACCCCCAGCCTCTCCGCATACACTGATAGACTGACTTAAATACGTTGTGGCAGCAGGTAAAATCGTTACAGTGGGTGATGCAGATATGTGCCCTTTTTGTGTCCTTTTCTGGGATTCTCCATGGGATAACACCAGTTCCTCTTATCATAAGGCGCATCAACAACCTGAACCATAATGATGAGGTTTTATTGTTTACTTTACATTATTTATGATGTCTTTCCTAGAAGTTGAAAACTGACTTGGTTTCTCTTTTAATTTTAGATCTCTGGTAAATACTTTTTGTTTCCATATTTTTCATGGAAGTATAATGCAGCATAATCTTTTTTTATTTATTCGACTTTGCAGTGTGTTGTCTTTTTTTTTATTAAATGAAAACAAAAGTTTACCTACCTAGACATGGCATGGCCTATCTTCAACATCAGGAAACATTGCTTCAACTACTGAAAATTTGAAATGGCTCTTCAGTCAATATTAAGATGAAAAACAAAATAGTATCATCTGATAGGAAAGGTCTGAGAGATTACATGGAAGCTCTAATGTACACAGTATTTCAACATAGCTCTTAGAGTAGCAATAAAACATGATAATTTGTTTTCATATTTTGTAAACACGTTAAAAATATGGCTGCTAGGGGTATTTGTAATGAAAGCGATATAGGTCTTAATCTTTAAATGATACTATCATAATGCTGTAACATATAACTAATCTATTAGGTACAGAGAAAAAATGCATTTTCTTTTGGGGATACTAATAGGGTTAATGTAATTTATTTCTCTTTTAAAGGTATATGTGTGCTGATCTGTCTTTCCATCCAAAATTCAAGAGGATTTCAGAAACTTACTTGAACATTGTTTTTGGACTAGATCATGAACAACTGGTAAAATTAACTGAATATTTGCATTAACTCTATGCTGTGAACAAATCTAATAAAATACTTATATTCTGTTTTTAACTTTTCTCATGTTACTCTTCTGTAGCCAGTGCAAGGAATATGATACTTTGCAGTTTTTTCTATCGATACTGATTTGTATCCAAAACCTAATGTCATCAGAGGTAAGCATAGCATCTGTGCGTATGGTAGGGAACAAGTAGTTCTTGTTTCATATTTGGTTATAATTTAAAAGAGTTCCACATAAATATGAATCTAGTTTCAACAGCATGTTTTTTCTGTGCATTATTTAGTTTTGCTTAGGGTGATTCCTTAAAATTACATTTGAACCAATAAATCTTGGAAAGTGCTGTCAATGCTAACAATTAATAGTTACAGTGAAATGCAGTATTATTGCACATAAAACAAGAAGGTAAACATCTTGGTTTTACCAATCAAAAAAAGTCACACTTATTTTAAAACATTCAGAGAAGGAGCAAGTTGCTACATAACCATGCTTGGAAGCAGTCTAAGCAATTTAGGCAGTAAGCTGGCATGCAGTGTGACCAGATTTTTCTCTTCATTACCTCTGTATAACTGTACTCAATTTTGTCTTCTCTTAGTACATCTGTACTGTGAGTTTACTGCAGTTTCACTTCAGCTGTTTCCTCTTTGACCAGCCTCTCAAATATTATATTAATCAGTCTAAAAGTGGAATGGTTGGGGTTTACAGTATATACATAAATATACAAATGTGTCACAGTCAAATCCTCTCATAGATTTTCTTAGGAGTAAGAGCAATAAATGAGATAAAAACAATTTTGAAGCCCGATTCCTATTTGCACATTCAAAGGACCATATTCTCTTTTACAGGGAGTAGTCTTACACAGTTTTGGGTTTGTAGAAGCTCAAACAGGTTTATTAAAATACCAGTGAGTTAGAATCATGTGGTAAGTGGTTTACATTGCAATGGATCACAAAAAGATTTTTGCAAAGAGTAGCTTAAGTATTTGTTTAATAGGCTAAATTGCTAGATGCAGCTGATCAGTAAAAGAGTGGATATGAGGGGTGAAAGCCTGAGTTTCGGTTACTGAGCTTTCCCTCAAGCACACATATTAGTTCTGTTTTGTATGCTAATTTATCTTTTCCTTTAACTCTGCGTGTAAACACAAAAGTGTAATTTAGTAGCAAAGTACTTCCAAGTATACACAGAAAATGATCTTTAAAATAGATATTTTAATTTGTACCAATGAACAGGGAAAATACAAGATTTCATATTTTTGTCCGATTTTTAAATATTCGTACTGCAGCACTGTTTTGTGTACTGATGTCATAAATGGTTTGTTTAGATGACTGAAAAATTATGTGCCAAAGCGTGGGACTTTTACAGAAGAAATGTAATGAAGCGGTGTTTTAGGTAAGTATATGCATTTTACATATGCCTCAGGAACATACTAGGAAAAATCTTTTACCAAAGCATGTAGTTCCTTTGGGGGAGGAGAAAGTTTTCATCATTCAGATTAGAAACTTAGAGTTGGCTTTCTTTTTCTTCAGCAATGTTGTTCTATGTTAAAACTAGTCAGTTCTGAGTTTCTGCATGTTCCAGACCTGAATAAAGTCCTTTGACATTTCTGCACTTTCATCAGCTGTATTTGCCAGGAATATATGTATACCCAGGATTAAAAGGATAATTTGCATCTGTGTCTGAAAGTAAAAGATCTACATTCTCTTGTGCTCTCTTTCGTTTCCTTTATACTTGGGATTAGATAACTCGTATTTTAAATAATCCAGCTTGTCCTTTTAAAAATGGGGATAATACATAGATATGTTTTTAAATATGATAATCCCAATAAACAAACATGTTCACTGGTTCCTTTTTTATAAGCATGTGTATCAAAATGTAATGATCCTCCATTTAGAACAGGTAAGTTCGGGCTATTTTATTTTGAAAAGCATAGAATGCTAATTATATAGGAGGTACAACTCTTAGGAATACTGGTGTAAATCCTTACTCAGTATCACAAAATTGGTAGGGAGGTTAAGATTTTCAAGCTGTATTGTGGTTAGCCTTGGTAAATATTTGTCTTGGCTGTTTATAGTCATCTTAAAAATCACAGGTGTTGGAGACCCGGCAATCGCTCTACACAGTTTATTCCAGTACTTCATAGTCCTTTATAACAGAAATATTTTCCTAATACCTGAGCCTTCCTTGCTATAAGAGAAATCTTTTTTTTTCTTTTTTGTCTCGTATCCCAGTGAAATGAAAGATTATTCCTTTTTCCTTTACAGCAGCATTTTGAAGATTGTTTGAGCTGACAGTTTTGTTTAATTATCACAGAAGTTGGACTGGAACAGTAGAATGTTCCATTTATAATTGCTCCCAACTACATGATTTTTTTTTATTTTAATTTGAAATGAGAGAGATTTTGGCAAATGAAAGTGGTCATGTAAAGTCTAATTTATTCAGTAGTCTTTCCAGCAAATCAGATATGGAGAAATAGTGTATTTTAATATATCAGTGACATATGATCATTTGAAATACATTTGTTCTGAATCTCATTCTTATTACTTAGGTTAGAAGAGAAATGGGATTTTTACCAAAGGTTAAAATTGTTAAGATATAAATTGAGTTTGTGATCTATTACATTATTATTTGTATTGCCAAGAAAATGTAAATAGCACTTAAGTAAATGCATATATCTAGCACTTCTGAGTTATTTTCTATAAACACTCAAATGTCCTCCCATAAGTACAGATCTCTACATGAAAATATAGCTGACAGCAACTGCAGTACATGATGGTGGAAGCAAGCAAGTTTTTATGGCTTGATACTGTAGAATATTACGAACAAGTAGAAATTTTATTAAAATGAGTGAATGAATTATCACTGAAAAATATTATCAATGCATATTTTAATTACGTTATAAATATCAAACATCAGTTCTGTTCAGAAGTTTGTATTGTTGAGCTTGACTGCTTTGTATTTTACGGCAAATTGCAGTTTTATAGATTTTACTTCATTCAGGTCAGGAGCCATATTAAATTACTCATTCTGTTTTACAATTCAGAGGATGGATAAAATATATTCTGCTGAAAAAGAACAAAAGAAAAAAGGCAGCGCAGAAGATGGGTCTAGCAGTATACTGTTCATTATAATGTCCAAATATTAAGAGTTATTAGATGGGTCTAGCAGTATACTGTTCATTATAATGTCCAAATATTAAGAGTTATTATACAGAAGTAGAGTGTGTGGGTGCAGATTCACAAGGAAAAAATGACATCTAAGTCTATATAGCTGCTTTGCTTAAGACAAAAAATGCATGTTATATAAAAGAAAATGATGCTGAGTAATTTAAATATGCTTGGTCCAACAATTTATCTAGCTATCTTTTTGCAGGATGCCCTTCATTAGTTGACCTGTGGCAACCTGATGCCATTAGTACCATGAGAGGCAGTTCTCTGTATTCTGTGCTAGGACAGATGGTGCTGGTACTCTTCTGTGAAGACTGAGCAGTGATACTTATGCAAAGCAGGCTTGAGAGGTGCTAGGGAAATGGAGTGTATGTCAAAAGTAGAGTGGAGTGAGTCAGGATGCTTTTGTGGGAGGTGAGAAGTACAGCAATGGGGATAAAACAGGAGGGATCACAGAGTTTGACTCGGCTTCAGTTAGATGGAATTCATGATGAGAGGTGGGGAAGGCATGAAGATCAAAATAAAATAAGAAAGTCAGAAGAAAGAAAAAATAAATACTTCATTCTGCTTGAGACTTTGTGTTCCACAGATCCTGCAGCTATGAGGTTTTTAAAATGTCTCCACACAGCAGCAGCTGTGAACATAGACTCTGTTAACCTGAGTCCACCCAGACAGAAGTTTCATAAAATTAAAAAATGGGCCAAAAGCACTATCTGTAGCTTTGAGTTTGAGCTCAGGCAGTTATGTATGACTCAAACATTGCTCTTAAAGAGCCAGAGGCCCAAGCTATTTTCTCGCTCCGCTAGGCAGTTGTGAGAGACTTCATATTCTTTTTTATTACTTTATTTTATATTATCTTCTAAATATTACTTTCAGCCAAGACACCTTTTGTTAATGTTAAATTCACAGAAGCAGAGGAGGAGACATATGATGGGGCATAGTTACACAGTGTATTTCCTTTTATGACAAAGCTGACATATGGAGAAAACACCATTCAGTTATTGCTGTGTGTGTCTATTCATTGACTCTTGACTAGTATCGGTATAACTGTGGGATTGCAGTGTAAATGAGGTTGCTGGAATGATAGAGAATTAAAAAAAAAAAAAGGTTGGTCTTTTTTTCTTAAATAAAATTTGAACACATTGAGGATCTGCTCATAGTAGAACTCTAATATATATATATATATGTGTGTGTGTGTGTAGTCTATACGGTATTCATATAATATATGAAGACAACCCATGAAGGAGTGATCTGTGGAAAAATGTCAAGAGTGAACAGTGCGTTGTGAGAAAGAATTAAAGGGGCACGTTAGTAGGCTGTTAGATCCTGATTGATGAAAATCAAAGCAAATTGATTTAGGTGCAGTCTGGACTTCCCTTGCAATCCTGAGAGTTTTTGCCTTCCTCCCTTGAGCAATAAAAATTTTAATATATATTTTTTATATATATATAAATACATATATATAAATAAAAATAGGCATTTGCTTTGCAAATACTTCCAGTCTCTGTATCTTACTGGTTGTATAGCCTAAAAAGTTATTACAGTTTGTAATTAAATTGCAGAGCATACACTTATTAAAGTAATATCATACAGTATGTTCATTTTGTGTTTGAGTGTGACTCAGGTAACAGAAAACAGCTTTATAATGTCAACGTTTCATCTCTTGCCAGATTCAAGACACACTGATTTTTAATTTTTATTTTTTTTCACTATCAAGAATGGATCTTAAATATACCTTTATAATAATTTATTTCAGTTGAATTTCAGGACACCTTTTTGTTAAAAAGATAGTAGATAAGTGATTCTATATTGTGTATTTACTATATCAAAATTTACATTTTCATCCTTTTGATAGTGAAGACTGCATGCCACACTAATCATGTCCATGAGATAGCATTATAAAGGGCTAAGCTACTTAAACTGTTGTATGTTCTTGAAAGTATCAAGTAAGAAGAGTCAGCTCCCTTTGTAGCTTGTGTAAGTTTGTTTGCCAACTTAAATGACAAAAAATCATTTTTAATATCTTAAGGTTTTGCAGAAGGTTGTACTTATTTCCTCTTGTTTTTATTTCAGTGGCTGTGAAAAGCATTTTATTTTGATTGCGTTCATAACACCCTTTACATATAGGAGGACAGTTATAATATTCCCCATGGTTTGTTTTTCTTTTGTGCTGGACTACAGAAAATTCAATTGCTTCCAAACTTTTCTTAAAAGTGTTTTTTTTAATATTTACATTCATTCATAACAAACACGCGATCTTTCATAAGCTGTTTTACTGTTCTTTGTATGTTTAACACTGGTGTAACGCTTAGCACTTCGCTGAATTTATTCATAGAATTGTAAAATTATTTATGTTGGAAAAGACCTTTAAGATCATCTTGTCCAACTGTTAACCCAGCACTGCCAAGTCCACTGCTAAACCATGTCCCTGAACGCCACATCTACACATATTTAAATACCTCCAGAAATGGTGACTCAACTGCTTCCCTGGGCAGCCGGTTCCAATGCTTGACAACCCTTTTGGTGAAGAAATTTTTCCTAATATCCAGTCTAAACCTCCTGTGGAGCAACTTGAGGCCATTTCCTCTTGTCATGACTTTTGACTTCTATGCTGTCTGAAACATTATTAAAGTTTTGTTATTGTATTTCATTTCACTGAGGTCTGTATGCATCTTGTACATCCAAGCTCTGTGAAATTATTGGGTAATTTAGTAGATCAAACTGTAGGTCAGTAATGTCTTACACAAAATTCTGATAAATTCAAAATAATGTCATGTTTATGGATTGCCTGCTGACTTGAAATGCTGTTGCAAAGGTCTTAATTATATCTATTGTAAAAAGTTGTTATTTATTTTCTTACAGAAGCTGAATTGAATAGCTATTTTATTGAAATGTAATTTGACAGACATTCATCTATAGCAATTAAATGACATACTTGTTCTTACTTGTGGTCCCCAAATTGGTTATAGTTATGTATATTTTCAGTGGCAGTGGAGAAACTGCAACAGATCTTTAACAAATTATGTTTAAATGCTGTTGTAAAAGCTTGGCATAAAGAGGCCCACAGTTCTTTGAAAATGAAAGCATATTTTGAGGTATGTGGATAGTATTTTGAATGCAGTAAGCTCAATGATTAAATATTAACTCTATTCTAACTCTTATGGAAAAACAGATCTATCAATATGAAAAGAAGCATTTTAGTGTACTACTACTACTACTATTTAGTGTTGATGATGTTATGGGAAGCAGATCATTACCTCTATATTCTGCAAGTAGAAGTTTGGTCATATCTTAAGCAGCAGAAGGGATTGAGTGTTGTTGTATATGATCAGTGATCTCAGTGGCTTGGATCAGGTGGCTGATTTCTTATGGGCAGTATTACCAGTTGGGATGATAATCAGTAAAGGTGATGCCTCTGGATCCCTGCCACCAGAATCCAAGAGGTGTAGATTCCTGCAGTGAGGAGGAGCCTCAGTAACCTCATCTCCTCCCCAAAGGTGTGGGGTAGCCAAAATTGTGATCACCTGAGAGTAGGCAGCACATGGACAGCTCCACGCCCAGCAGCTCTTACTGGTCTCACTGTGAAAAACAGGATCTTTTAATTTCTGGGAAGATTTCTCCTGCCAAGGAAAAGAATGCTGTAGCTTGGTGGGATGCTCAGCAGATACCATGTGGGGAAGGGGAGAGATGGGAGCTGTAAGACCCAGCTGCTACTAATTGCACGTGGGTTCCAAAACTCACACTCATACAGAAAGGGCTCTCCCACTGTTTGGCTCCTTTTCCTTTCCCTGCTGGAGGATGGTCAGAATGGAAACCAGCTGTGGACAATTTATCAGTTGCTGGCTGCCAGACATCAGTTGTCAAATCCTTCCTGGGGTAAACCTGTCATGAGTCCTGCTTCTTCCCCGTTCTCTCAAATTAGTTGGTGGACTCTCACTTCATTTTTGTTTCTTCTCCCTCCTATATATTTTCTTTCTCCTCTTTTCTTGTTGGTCTTAGAGTACTTAAAATGTTAGTCTGACTAGACAAAAGATGTCCTGTTTCTGGAGCATGTCAGGGCATTCTTAGGGAATAGTATTCTTAAATTCTTTCCACACTTAGTAGCAGTTTTAAGGATTGGTTTGACTTTCATAATTAGATTAGAATGCATATAACAGAAAGCATATAACTGAATCACTTTTTAATTGTGTACTTCTGTATTGTGCACAATTCTGTAGGCAATTTGTGTGCAACTAAGTAACCTAAAAATAGGAAGTTACAAAGCTCATTATTTCCATTTACTCTGCTCTTTCTGGCTTTCCCATCTCACTGTTTTCTTCCTTCCCGTTTTCTTTATTCCTAATTTCTCCTTTCCTGCATATTTCCTTTCCTTTTCTGTTCACCCTTCTTCCCTGTAGCAATATTCAAATGAAAACCAGTTTTACAACCTCTGAATCTCCTATTTCTAGAGCTAGAATAAAAGGAGATTCAATGTTACCCCCAATTTGAAATGATATAAAAAAACTACTTTGGTATCTCTCATATAGTATACATTAGATACAATGTAACATCAGAGGGATTTTAGTAGTGATACCTTTAGAAGACTTGTCTGAAAAATTGACACGTGCTAGTAGTATGTTTATGTCATATGGTGTGTACAGTATGTTTTAGTTTGGAAATGCAGGTGGTCTCCTATGCTTCTCTATTGTAATGCTGTGATGCAAAATGATGAGATCCACCCTAAAACTATGATTATTCTCAGTAACAGCAGTTATAGATGTTCATAGATGTGTAACTGTATGTGGATTTGAAAATACCTAGTTAAGTTTAGCAAATTTATTTTCATTTTTTAGAATATTTAAATGTATTTGAAAGTTTGAACCTGCAATTAAGGTAAAATTGTACCTTTTTATTCAGGGTTTGGTAACAAAGAAAAGTCAGAAAGGCAGTTTTGAATCAAGTGATTGTACTGTCAGGCATAAACCATCCCATTTACCAGAAAAGCCTTGTTACAGGTTTGTGATAGTTGGTGTTCTTTTTTATATGTATACTTCATAAATGGTAGATATCATGTTTTGTTGAAAAGGATGTGTTTGTGCGATGGAAAGGAAGGTTGCTGCTTACATTTTTCACTTTGAGTCAGGTGGAGTCCTTTAAAGTATGATAATGCTATTCTTTCTTTCTGTGGCACCTGATTGTATTCTGTATGCTCTAACTTGACATCCAGAAGCTTATCTGAGCTGAAACTGAAAGAGAAAAAGGGAGAACAAGAAATCAGGAAATCTGTAGGATTGGTAGAGAGTGAAACTCCTGAGGGAAGGGGTTTGTTTGCAGTGAATAGAAGGTCATAAACCAAGCCCCAAATATGATAGAAAGCAGTTTAATTTTCTTAAAAATACAGAGATGACTATGGATATTGTGCAGCTCCCTAAGACAGAAAAAACTGCTAGAGCCAGAAAGCAAGAGTAGAGGGTAGAAAATCTACTGCAAGGGTACTGTGGGTAGGGAGAGATTTCTTTCCAAACATTTTTACTGAATTTATTTAAATGTGTTTGTTTAAAAGGTTGCTTTTCTCAGTATTTTTGTATCCTTGCAAAATCTAACTTTAGAGAGTGAAATCTTGTTAATATGCTAACTTCTACAAGAGAAGGTAGTTCAACACAGAAACCTAAGACGATTGATTTGTGACAGTATTTTAGAAAAAGAACAGAATTATTAACTACTGGTTGTGGGACCTTCAGTTGTACAGGCCAGTTTAGCTAAATTATAGGTTGGTTACTGAAAATAATTGCCTTTGAGGGATACATTGGAACTACCGCTAAAATGTTTTAATTTTATCTTCTCATTTTTCAGCTTTAATTTGTCCTATCATGTTTTTCCAGTAATTTAACATTGCAAACCCATTAAATTGGTATTTCAGAAAAAAGATGGTATGTTTTCCTTTTAAATATTAAGGACTATAGTGAACTCAAAGTTCAATTTTTATCCAATGAAGTCTAAAACCCAATTGCAGATACTTAATTTTAAGCATGTGCATAATGCCACTGACATCACAGGAAACGTAAATCTGTAAGCTAATTTGTGTACATAGTTTACAGAACTTACCCACCAAAAGTACAGCATGCTTTGATTCTTCTTGATGTTATCTGTATGGATTCCACTGGTGGTGTTTGTGGTCTTCATGGATGTGAGACTGGTTTATTTTGACTTTGGTTCATCAGTGGGGTTTAGTCTGTGCTATTTACTTAGTACTGGCTTGTTCAGTAACCAGAGAACTTCTGCTATCAAATGATTCAAATATGGGCCTCTTGCAGCAGTGGTAGTATCTCTCCTGAAGAATTTGGGAGTCATGTACTCATATCTCTGATTACTAAGACATTGGTACAAGTTAAGAAGGAATCTCTAGTATCAACCTCTTCTTCAAAAGCAGTGTACTCAAAAAGGAATGTTCTTCCACTACAAATGTAAACACCACTAAAACAGAGAGATTAATTTACTATATGAGTAGCAGAATGACTAAAATTTGATCTGCAGTGCCACCTCCTAATGTTCTCTTTCCTAGTAAGGTAGTATTATACACTGCAATGGTATTATATATAAAAGATAGTATTATATAAGAGTATGTGTATATATTTATATATATATATATAAAAGGTAGTATTACAGCTTGCCTGTGTCCATACCTATCCAACTTGTTATACCTTTAAATAAACAGTTATTCGTATTTTCAGGAATTCAGATGGCGGTAGTAGCATCCTTTCTTCATTAAAAACCCAGTAATAGTGTAATCTTTCTGTTAGTTTAACAAACAGTATTGACGGTGTCATTCGGGGTTTTTTTGTAGCTTGGGAGAAATTTGTTTGTTTTATCTTAATCTATGAGCCTTGTTTCTTTTGACATCCAAACTATGACCTCAAAATATAGTGACATTTTAAGCTATCCTCATAGGTTGCCCTTTTTTGAGGTCATATCATGTTCATGGTTACATGTGCCACTGTCACAAAGAATCAAATCTCATGTACATAAAGACTATGCACATGAAAACCAGCATCTGGATACTAACATATCAAAAGGAATGACAGCTGTTCTGAGGTATGTAGCCATGCTCTTTGATTAAGGCTACAGAGCAGCTGTAAAAACAATATAAAATTTTCTCTTCTGTTTATATATAAACTTAATTTTATAGCCTATATAAATCAAATACACTGTCAAGTGCTATTTTAGTGGCTTAGCAGAAAACATTGATGTCTTCCATTTCTAGAAGCAATTCCAACTCTGAGGTCTGGAACTGAAAAGCAAGGTAGTTTGCCAGTTTAGACTTTGGTCCCATCATAGTGTGCATTTTAATGTGTGTTTACAAGGAGAATGAAGTAGTAGGTGAGAATTCTACTGATTTGAATAGGAAATAGTAACCTAAAAAATAATAAAAAAGAAAATTCCATAATCCACACACATTTCAAGCCATATTTATGCATATATAAATATGTCATTGTAGGAAGGGGAATTATTCTTGTTTGTCTGTATTTAAATATAATTTGCATATCTACAATCCAAATGTAAAAGGTGGAGCTCAAGGAAATTGTCATAAAAGAAATCACAACTAATTATGTCACTGCAGTGAAAAAACTCAAGAGGTTATAAAATGAAAACAATAGGGTAAGGTGAATATGTTGGGGAATGTTAGTCAAAACTCTGTTGTGATGACTTTGTTGGGTTTTTCACTACAGAGTGATAAATATCTGTTGGATTTTCAGTAAACAATAAAGAACAAGAAGATTTTCTGAGTATTTTCAAATCTGCTGATTAATTAAAAAGATCTGTAGCTGGCAGTATGCCCATTCAGGAATATGTCTTTTTTGCCACAGTTCTTTTCTTGTGACTGAACACACAGGTAGAGAGAAAGACATGTAAAAATCCTGTATCTTAAGCAGGATTTATGTCCTAAAGATAAGATGTCAAACCAGTTTCTGTACACCTTTTCATATATTCCTATATGCAATATCTGCCTGTTCACTGAACTGAACAAAATGTAGTTTTCTATTTTTATTTGTGTGTAGTAAATAATTTTAAAATGTAATTTTTTTTCAGTCCTGTTTTCTTATGGTTGTGTCCTGATATTTCACCCCCTTTAAAGCACAGGAAAATAAAAACCTTTTAATATGTAACATAATATTATTTCTGGGAGGAACCTATGCTCCAGTTCACTAAAGGATTTAAAAAAGTAAAATGAGCTTAGGTAGGAGTGTGTCACCTGGATCTTAAATAGAGATCCTTAAAATTATTGTTCAGTATCATTTAACTGTGCAAAAAAGCTCAAGATTTGGATTTTCAAGTTCCTCAGAACCTGAAGTTTTGTGGAGGATCTTGGACCCACAGTTATAGAGGGAAGCTGTCCCAACCTTCCTGTTATTCCCATTTACCATTTCTTGCCCCAGCACTATTCTTCTCTTTGTGTTCATTACAAAGATGGGTATGAACCACGTCAGAGAACAGATCTGTCTGAAAAACTCCCTTCCAATTTTTTTCTTTTACTTAATCAGTTGACGGTTGGATCAGTTCCTTAATCCAGCTCATTGTGTGGCTGCACGAACAGTTCTTTGGGTACAGAGGAGGAGATGGGGAAGAAGTGGTGGGGAAATGGGTGAAGCAGGAGTGGATCTGTCTGATTTTGCCAGGTGTAGGGTGTTCGCTGAACTGCCGTGGCTCAAGGCTAAGACTGCTGGGATCTGTAATGAAACAGGTCTCTGCCTTTCTAGCCTGAGAGTCCATAGGCAGCTGTTGTTTTTCTTCAAAGTGCAATCAGAGGAGGAAATATTGGTGCCTTCCTTTTAGGCATAATTAAAAAATTGGTCCCTTCGCCATTTGTGGTGAGATGTGAGTTAAAATCTTGCCTTTACCAAAGAGGTTCATACCCCTGTTGCTGCGGTGAGGGCTGCACTGACCTCAGAGCTATAAGCTGTCAAGTTTTCACACAGAGAGTAAAGGGGAGATAGGAGCAGCTCTTCCTTTCATACACTCTGTGAGGAGAAAGAAGCCTCCCAAAATTTTGCCCAGCCTGTCTTCTCCCTTCTTTTCTTGTGTTTCCCCCTTGCCCTCCCCGCTCCCCCCCCCCAAAAAAAAAAGAAATAACCCAACCCCCACCAACTTCTGTCTTTAACAGAATGAACAGAATAACATTACTTTGAGATGGTGAGGTTTGGGATATAGGTTAAGACAGGAGCCAAGCCAGGAACAGGGTTTTTTTTGTGTTAACTGGCTGGTGTGCTAGACAGGGTTTGCCACCTCCCTCCTCCTGTTTTTGTGTGCAGTGGTGAGGCAAACTGAGCTGTCGTGGGGTATATGCAGTGGTTGCTGCAATGCATGGGGGTGTAGCAGTTCCTCATTTTTTTTAGGGAGCTATTGCAAGAGAAGTTGGGCTACAGGGAATGGGAGCTCTTGGGTTATGCTGGAGTAGGGAGGGTTAAGGACTGGGATCAAAAAAAAGACAACAGCAGCAGTGCAGGGTTTGGGGAGGGGTGCATCGAAGCACCTAGGGCTGGGAGCACCTTCTGGAAGGTCTCCTTCAGGGTGCATGAGAGAGAACAGGCTAAGCCAGCTGTGCTGAAAGTATTTTTGCAAGTATTTTTTGTGTATGTGGGCTAAGTTGTGCAATCTATTACATATGTGGGCTGGAAGCTAGATCTGTGAATCTTTGGGGAAAGCCAGAAAATAATGGCTTTATTTATGTGTAAAGTGCAAAGGGAACAAAAATTATTACAGAAAAGCAGGAAGCCTACTGAAATGCCTTTATTTTGTGTTTAAAAAGAACGCAGCTCCCTTGATCCAGAGAGAAGTGCCAATCTGTGTGGCTGTCACCTGGTTTCTTTTTTTTGAGCTGTCACTACTTTATTCAGTACGGGAAGTGCAGAAAGAGGTCTTCTGTTTACTGGCACAGAGCAGAGCTTTGCTCTAGCTGAGTGCCTAATCGTTTGCTGCAGAAAAGCAGAGCATGCTTCCTTCCTCCCTTCCCTTCCCTGCCTTCCTTTCTTCTGTCCTCTCTCTCTTTCTTCCTTTCTCTCTTCCTTTCTTCCCTTTTTCCCTCTCTGAATCCTCATGCTCTCTTTTTGGTGGGTCCAGTATGTAGATATGATCTCTTTCAACAGGAGATTGTTACTGGGAGCAGTCTCCTCCAAATCTGTGTTCGCTCTGAGCATTCACAGACTGGAAAACAAAGCATGCCTGGACTCCTCAAAGTTTTGGAACTTATGATAAGAAGGCTTTATTGTCTCTGGCACTGTAGATGATACTTGGTGGTGGATCATTTCAAAATCCCAAAGTATTTAGTAAATATTATTATTAGTATGCTATCATTTATTGCAGCTTTCTGTTCTGCTCCTGTGCAAAAAAATATCTGTCAGCTTTTATTTACTGCTGGGACAAGATGTGTCCTCTGAACCAGCTGGAAACCATTTGCTGTGTAAATTACAGTTTCCTAAAAAAGTCAGTGGTACCACAGTACCCTAATGTTGTGTTACTGCCAGAAAATGATTGCTGTGTTTTAAAGCTGGCTAGTGTTCTTGACCTAACATGAAATAAATGTTTTAGCAGACCTTTTCAGAACCGAAAATTCAAAAGGTTACTAGCAAGACAGTGACAAATTAAAAACCTTACTTTTGTTCTTCTAATATGAAACTGAACACTATTAATGAATGATAATGCAATCAATCTTTTCTTTCTCATTCTAAAGTCATATAGTTTCATGTATTCAAATACATTTTGTGAACTGTGTATTAGAATTCCTTGGAGTTTTAAATTAGATTGAGTTTTGAAGCTAAGGAAATAATCCACATACCCAAATTAAACAGATTCTTGGTTAAAGAAGCCTGTGATGGATCCAACTATAGTTCTTGAATGCAAGTCTTTGAAGGGATGGGGTGTACAGAAGGAACTTGCTACTGAAAAGGGCCTACACATTTCTGTACTTCAAAAAATCTGTGTAAGTCCCCTACTGCATTCTGAATCACCTAACTATCTTTAAAATGAGTATGGCTATAGCAAGCTCCAAAGATTGAAGTATAAAAACATAAAGCCAGGAAACCTGATTTTAAAAATTGTTTTAAGTAGTTTATATGAAGTGAATACAGACAGCTTGTGGGACAGCGGCATATTTTGAGGAGCAGGCAAATTGCTCGAATATATTGCCTGTGTAGTTAAGTGCTAATTGTAAAGACACATCATCAGTGATTTTCCTACCTGATTTGTCCTTTTCTAGCTAAAGATATTATAGCCTTTGGATAGTTTCTATAGAAAATCTTTTTAAATCTTGGTAGAATACTCCTGATATTTCTGCTTGTTTCTTTTAATTGAACTTAATCTCTGTGGTAAAAATGGGTTCTAGCAGGTATGTTTTTCAGTCCTGTTCATTTCAGTAGAATTGCACAGAATGTAAGTCAGAATAAGAGTTTCTGTTAAGGAAGGAATATTTCTTTTAGTGAAACATTTTTTATTAGAACATTCCTTTTTGATTCTAACATTTTTTTAATTACTCATTTATTATAAAGCATATTTCAGTATAAGCAAGATAACCTGCACTTTGGTAATCCACGCACTCTATACTTACACAGGTAGTCACTTTTTCTTCACTAATCTATGTTGATTCACACCAGAAGTGAAAAAAAAATTGCAATTATTTCCTTACTTTTACAAAGGTTTGTGTGTATTGCTTCTGACTACAACACTCATTTGAGTCTCAAAGCCTCTATTTGATTCAATATTTCTCTTGTGCCTGTACAGTTGTGAACTCTGTACAGAGTATGGATTCTTTTTTCTGGAGCATATTTCAAATCATACTTCATATGCTGCTATAATGAAAACCAGGTTTTATTGTATGCAGTATTGTATGGGAAGTTGTGTAACTAATACAGAAATACTCTTCTATAAAACACACTGGCATTTTTGCTACGTTTTCACTCTGACATCTTACTATTCAGGTGCATATCTTAAGTGGTAAGCTCTTTGAGAATGTATACCAATAAGAAAAATTTCTCTTCAGTGACAGATTATGGGATAAAAATAGAAAGTTCTTTTTGTATTTTTGCTATCGGCCAATTACCATACCAGCTTTAAACTGGTTACCATCGATGTATTCTTGTACAGTTATGAAAGTAATTACATTGCAAGCATAAAGTTTTCCTTATATAAAAGTTACTTTACGAAAAGTGATGTAGGATTTTATTAGCTATGTTCCTTTCAGCTGATTTCTTTTTCATACTTATAACTGCACATTTTGAGTGTCGTGTTTCATATCAGATATTTATATTTCAGCATATGATGTAGTAATTCAGTTTTGCAAATGATTACAGATATGGGAGTTTTTAGTATGTAAATAATCCAGCTGTTTTATATAAAATTCTGCATATGCTCTTTGTCCTTGAGTCTTAAATGCATCTTGTATTTTCAGATGGTTATAATATAACATGTATTGGCTTCTGCAGCAAAACCATTAAATTTTACCGTATTTTCCCTCATTTCATTTTACCAAGTTTCTTCTAAGATGAAACATTAACATTCTGTTGGCAGAAATACAGTTTGAGACTTGGTCTGAAAAAGGGCAGGTGAGAGAAGCTTGCCAAATGTTATCTTCATTCAGTCTCTTACTCCTATGGCCTGAGATTACTGTATCTAAGATTATTTACCAGGGCAAGACCTTTTCGGAATGCTGTAATTTAATTTTTCAAAACGTTGCTTAGTGGTAGCAGTATATTTTAGAATTTTAACTGTATAAAATGAACTGTCAGTATAGCTTTTATATGGTTCTACCATAATACAAGACATTGACTTTAATATTCTGGGATTAAAGATGTATAGATATATTTACCAAATTATACTTATATAGACCTCTGAGGCAAAAACTACAAAACCTCTTCATAGGTCATATAAAGTTGAATTTACAGGTACTATATTTAATCTACAAAGCATTAGTCCAAACTATATTGTCTCAAATAGATTTAGGAGAGGTGTTTTAACAAGTGTTGTTTTGTATAAGTAAAATGAAACTGCTGATAGTCCATGAAAAAATCTTCAGCTTTGAAACATCCCTGTCATTCTCCATCATAGCTTGAATTTATGAGCTTTTAAGCAAAGCCATTCTTTCGTACTTTTTAAGGCTGTTAATGAGAGTAATTATGGACATAAATTAATTGACAAAAAATATTGACTGCTATAAAAGGTATGTTTAAACTCCTCAGAAAGAAGTATTTAATTTGAAAATAGCCCTTGTTGTTTAGGGTAGGTGAATATGTATCATTTAATATAGAAGTGCTTCTTATTTAATAGCTTTTAATATTATGTATGTCTGTTTTTCTGATGTAGATTTTCCGTTATGTAAATTTAGTTGATCGGGCAAGATGTGCTCAGGTTAGCCAAACATGGATGCTACTAACTCAGAACAGTTCATTATGGAGTGATGCAAGTAAGATAATAACTTTCAACATTTTATTTCAAATTTATTTATTTTTAAAAAGTTAGACAAGGAGGTAGTTTACTTTAAGACTATCTAGGATAAAAGTTTTATCCCAGAATAGGACTTGCTCTATTCAGCTACATGAGTAAAAAAATATGAGCAACTCAAATGAATTCAGCTGTGGTATATCATTATAAAATCAGTGGCACTGAAAGAGAATTGTCCGCTAAGGCTTTGCTATAGTCTACTAGATTTAGACAGTGGTGAGGTGTCTTAGGCTCCCTAGGTAATCTAAACAGGCAGTATATGACTACTGTGGAAGGAGAACGTAAACTCAGTTACAGGCTTGTATTTGCTCTAGAGAGACTCTTGTCATCCCTGGAACAAGTGGTGCAGACCAGTTCACTTCCATACTCATGAACTCTTAGAGTTGTTGAGGTGGTCACCGTGTCCCTAGAGCACATGTCAGTGTCGAAGGTACTGCGTTGTTTCTTCTCCCTTAGCAGCCCAATTCCCTAGCACACACATTTCAGTCAATTTACCTTCTAAAATGGACATTGTGCGACCATGCTAGTATGGTGTGTTTGGGGCCATACCTGAAACAGCTACTCTGCACTTAAAAATACAATCACACTGCTCATTGCTATTGCCTTCAATACTGCTCATGTGACTTCAGGTGTGAAGGACTACCTCATGGCTCCCCAGTCCTTAGGCAGTGGCTTAAGACTAGCCGTGGCACCTCAGTCAGGATCACTGTTGCCTCTGTATCTTTGCTTTACATGTAACCGTTTATCAGCAGTACAAAGAAAGATTTTTAAAAGTATATGGGCACTTAAAACATGATTTAGTCAGATTTTAGGCCCTCATGTCTGAAATTGCAATACAAAATACCCTGTGCGCCTTCTGTATAATCCTGGAGATGTCTAATCTGATAGGCATCTCCTTTTTAGACCTAAAATGATGATTCATGATCATTCATGATGATGATGATGGTGATCAAGGACATAGTTTTTCTTTTTTGTCCAAGAACTGCATGACCTGCGGAGCTGGGTGTGAGGAAGCAGAAGGGCTGCTCTGCAAGGGAAGGCAAGGTGGCAGCCAAGGGTGCTAGAAGGGCAGGCAGGGGTAGTGCCCCCCCACTGACAAGGGACACAATCCCACAGAACCTAAGCAAGAAGAGCAGAGTGAGTCTAGTGAGAGTAACCAGGATGAGCCCCCCACCGAGGACTGCCAGCCAGCCCTGTAGTGAAGAGACATCTCCAAGATCAAATCTGGAAGTGATCTGTGAGTGAGAGTCAGTGTCAGCCAGACACATAGTTGGACACAGACATGCCTAAAGTGTGGTTCAAGCAAAGACCAAGGGCAAGGGCATAAGCTTAAGGGCAGCTCCTGAGCCGAGTGGGGAAACCCCTAAGGAGGCTTCTCCAGCTCTGTCGCACAATGAACTGTTTTTGCAACAGCCTTATCCAGGGTTAAACTGCTATACCATATATGAGCTGGTCTCGGACTCCGCTAGATAAACCTCTGAGGAAGGAAAACATTGCAGAGCCTGCTGGTGACCCCAGGGCCCTGACAGACACTAAGCACCGGCCTCCCACTTAAAGATATCTGTTTGGGATCCAGAAGGTGAGCAGTTGTGCCTTGTGAGGCTGAGTAGAGATCTGAACTTGGGTCTCCCAAATACACTGTTCTGTCCCCTGAGTGAGACGCAGGCTGTAGTTCCCAGGTAGCTGGAGGCCTGTATCTGCCTTCCTGACTGAGGCAAAGAAGTTCTGGAGAGCTCAGCAGAGCTGGTTCTAGGCAGCTGCCTGTTAGGTGTGTGAGTTGCTTTAAATTGACCTTCTGATGTGCTTATGTGTCATGTATATTTTATAGTCTCTGCTCAGATCTTGGTTGTTGAATCTACCCTGGGTACCAACACCTAAAACATGCTGCAGTGCCCAGCTTGCAGGTGCCTGGAGCCTTTATTAGGTCTAGTCTTAAATTACTGTGATGAATTAATGATCTTAATGAAACTAGTATTAAAACTTCTGATAATTTAATGTAAGAAGAACAAAATCCTAATAAGAAAGTGAAAAACTGGAGAAAGTTCTGAACTCCTGAATTCCTGGTACTGTAACCACTTCCAAGCATCTGCATAGAAATAATGGTGATTGATTTTTCAAAGTGTTTGGGTAATAAACATGTATTATGAAATGTACAACAAATAGCTGCAGTGTAGCTGTAGCAAATTATTCAAAGGGGAAAAAAAAGCTTTTCCTGGCTTTTTTATCAACAAATTTAAAGAAGGCATGAAAAAGTCTTCTCCAAAAATGGAAATCTTTCTTATTAAAGATTTGCATGTTGGCTTTCCAGCTTTTTTTGGACACACTTGGTAGATAGACTGTTAAAACTATTTTCTAGTAATTTTTGTTAAAACTTCTTAAACTTGAACTTTAGACAGAAACTAAGAAAAATAATGGTTTTAGTCAAAGATCTAGAGATTCCCCAGCCTGTAGTTTAGATCACTTAAGGATTCTTATACTAAAACTAACATGGTAGATTGCATATTGTTTATACCTTGATGTATCAGTAGACAATTAATTAGAAAAAGAACTATCTTTGGCAACTTTAGGATTTCATAGATCTTAAATGGAAAAAAATACTCAAGTCTGACAATTTTCTGTATGCATAACGTTCATGTCATATATTTCAGCAGTTCAAGACTTACCTCAGCTTCATAAATACCGTAGACACGTCTCCTCTATATTTAAGTATTTTTAGTCAGCTGTCTAGAATTTTAATATATTTAATACACAGATATTTCTGTATTTTCAGATCATTGATTCAGTGTTTACATAGAACTTCATACATTTACTAGAGATTTGCATAATGATATGTGTTTTTACATACTGCCTATTTTTAGTACTGAATTAAATATGAACTGTTTAATTTTTTAGATCGATTTTTCATCAGTGAAGCATAAAGTTCAGGACCAAATAGTAGTAAATATTTTGCAGAAGTGGTGTGTATTTGTATTACATTTGAATCTTCAAGGTTGCTATTCTCTTCACTGGCCTAGCTTTAGAAGTATCAGTATTACATGTATTTGTTACATTTTAGTTCTGATTTAGTTCACATTTTAGAACTGTGCCTTCACTCTATGCTTTGCTATTGTCCCAATTTAATGCCAATGTTCTTCTCTATATGTCCAGTCATAATGAAGCAATGTGAGTATGAGATCTGTAAAACTACTTCTGAGTGCGGCCCCTCTTCATTAAATTTTCCAGGTGCAGCGATATCCGTATGACTGAACACTGCTAGAATGCCACGGAATGGTTTATATTATGTGTGACAAATAAGATTGGAATGCAAACATGTGCTTAAATATATCAGAATGCCAGAATCCAACTTTACTGACATAATTATCACAGACTCACAGAATGGTTGAGATTGGCAGGGACCTCTGGAGGTCACCTGATTCAACTCTTCTGCTCAAGCAGAGCCACCTAGGGCAAGTTGCACAGGACCATGTCCAGATGGCTTTTGAGTATGTCCCAAGGTTGGAGACTCCACAACCTCCCTGGGCAACCTGTACTCGGTCACCCTGATAGCAAAAGAGTGTTCCCTGACATTTAGGTGGCACCTCCTGTGTTTCAGCTTGTGCCTGTTGCCCTTATCTCCTCTATACTGGGCTCTACTGAAAGAGCCTGGCTCCACCTTCTTTGCACCTGCCCTTTGTGTATTGATATACCTTGGTAAGAGCTCCCTGAGCCTTCTCCACCTGAATGGTTGCAGCTTTCTCTGCCTTTCCTAATGGGAAATATGCTGCAGTCCCTTAATTCTCTTTTTGCCCTCTGTTGGACTCTTACCCAGTATGTCCATGTCTCTCTTGTACTGGGGAGCCCAGAACTGGACATGGTAGTCCAGGTATGGCCTCACTAGTGCCAAGTAGCAGGGAATGATCACCTCCCTCAACCTCCTGGCAGCACTCCTCCTAATGCAGCTCAGGATACCATCCACCTTCTTTGTGGCAAGGGCCCATTGCTGGCTCCCATTCAACCTGTGGTCCACCAGGACCCCCAGGTCCTTTTCTGCCAAGCTGCTTCCCAGCTGGGCTACCCCTAGCATGTACTGGTGCCTGGGGTTGTTCCTCCCCAGGTGCAGGAATTTGCACTTCCCCTTGTTAAACTTCCTGTGGTTCCTGCAAGCCCATCAAGGTTCCTCTGGAAGGCAGAATGACCCTTGGGTATATCAGCCACTGCTCCCAGTTCGGCGTCATCTGCAAACTTGGTGAGATTGCATTCTTATCTCATCGTCCAGGTCGTTAATGAAGACGTTAAACAGGACTGGACCCAGTATTGGCCCCTAGGGTGTACCACTAGTTACTGGCCTCCAACAAGTAGCTTACAGACCAAAAAAAAAAAAAAATAATAATCCAATCATGGTCCAAGGTATTAATGTGGCATTCAAGTTTTAGGACAAATAATAGGTACTTGATTCTACTGCCAAAACAGGGTCCTTCTGGTTGTAGAAAAGCATCTTAGTCCTTCCTCATAATATGCGTGAAGTACATGTGACCAGCGATTAATTCCCTTTGTGACAACATTTTGCAATAGCTTCAGGTCAGTAATCTTTTCCTTAATGCAGTTTTATGCTTCACTAAGCAGAGAAGTGGGCAGGAAAAATAAAAGCCCTTATGACCAGTGTTACAGGTTCTGTGAAAGTACACTTTCAATTAGCTGTGAAAGTGTACTCGATTTGTTAGGAATTACCTGCATCCTAAGTCTTACTCAGCCACTTTATCATATAGAGTGTTAAAACATCTTGGTAGTGTTTTCATGAGAAAAAAACCTCTTCTGCTACAACTAGGCAAGATCCCAAGAATCATTTTTGCTTCTTGGCACAGTTTTACTTCAGTGTTTCTCAAGCAGGAGAATGTTATGGACTGACTCTTTTCTAGCCTACACTTTAATTAAATGCAAATGCATAAAAAAGAAAAGGAAATATTTTCATTTTCCAAATAAAAAGTGTATTTTTATGTTTCGAGACTATAATGCATGTATTATTTGATCAGGTAATACACAATTTAAAGTGTTGATGTAGCATATAACAATTTCAGTATATTTTGGTTTTTTTGTTTTTAGAAAGTGACTGTGTAATTGTGGGTGAGAACAATTTGCTCCTAGAGTGGTGACGGAAAAGAACAATTAGCCAGGAATAAAAAGTAGATTTGATCATGGTCTTGGCTTTTAAATCAGGATAAAATAACATTCTCAGTGATATCAGCATGCAAGTTATTTAGTGAAATAGTTGAATTTAATATTGCAATGAACTTTGGCGGCTAATAAAGAAAGCAAGCCAAAGTAAATCATACACAGCCACGTTGCACAAAACTAAAACCAATAGTAATGTTTATTGTGTTTAAAGCTAAAAACATGTAAAGAACAGTTGTGATAGATTTTATATACACACTGCCTTTTCTATCACATTAACTGATTCATATCTAGTTAAAATAATTTAACTTAGAAGTATCAGCATGTTGGTTATATCAGTTGGAATATCAGTTTGTTGATTGCCATCCATTTCCATTTATCTTACATATCAAAGACACTGAATTCAATTTGTGTATCTACAGAGTATGTATTTTCCATTTCTGTTGATAATTTATGTTTTCTGAAGGCTCAAAACCAAAGATTATGTCCGTTTACATCTACTCAGTGCTATTAATCTTCAAGTAATTGTGACAAATTATATATGATGGTCCACTGGGGCTTTTAGAAAAAAATAATTTATAAAGCTGTTTCTTCTAACTTTGAAGACACCCAGTAGTTCTTTTTAAGAATGCAACCCATTTATATCAGTGTACTACTGCTATTTAGATTAATAATTTCTTCTGTTAAAACTCATGTATGTTGATCATACAGCCTATTTGTGCCATTCTTTTGAAGCTCTTGTGGATGGTTTAAAATTTCTGCAAAACTATTTCTCTATCTTTTTTTAACGATTGAAAATCATATTGAAATTTGACATTTGACATTTCGGCTTACAAACTGCGTTGAACTGTCTGTTCAGTTATAGGCTACAGATGTGATGAACCTTTCCATTTGAACTTCCCTGAGCTACAGTTCTGACCTCATCTTTCCAAATGAATCCAAGATTACACAGATTTTGGCAGCATGTTTTTATTGTTAATGGTAAAACAGCAACGATATTAACGGGGGGTTAGGTCTGTTCAGATGGCTAATCTTAATATTTTTTTTGTAAATCAGTTGCAATTTTTAAAAATTGTTTTTATGTACTGCAACTTTGGTATGTGGTGTTTGCATGAAATAATAGTAATTGTTTAATATTTACATATGAATGCTGTATGATTCCAGCTCAGACTGTCTGTGGCAAATGAACGTGTTACTGTGCCAAAGAAAAATGAGTATATGAGATGCACGGATTACAGCTCAGCTGTTTGTGGGATTACTTCACCCACTCAGTGATCTTAGAGAATCATTTGCCTTCCATGTGTGACTGGGAGCGGCATTTAAAATCTGCCATTGATATTCATAGTGCAGGAGCTAAAATTTCCTTTTGAAGTGTTTTGTTCCCAGTAGTGCTCACAGTATTGACAGACTTATCCGTTCTTCCTGTACCCTGCCATGACAAAATATGGTGCAAAATAATCTTTTCTGTGTTTCATGGGTGCTGGTTAGCGAGAGGGGCACTGCTTCCGTAGAGTACTGTAGTTTATCCCTCAAGACAGCAATCCTAGCACATATACTGCATATCAGGAGGACAACACACTAACATGCAATTATTTCCTGGATGTGGAGGGAGCAAGAAGGGGAATCAAGAGAGAAATTACTGAAAGAAAGGACTTAAAAAGCACATAAAGGAAGAGGAAGGCCCATGATTTTCTTTTAGATGTGGAAGTGCTTCTGGGACTTTTGTGATTAAATAGAACAGAAACAAAGAAATGGCCATGTTGAATTGTGGTTTGTGGCTGCAGTGTTTCATGGAGGGTGTACTTTAGTTTACAGTACATTTCGGTGAAGCTTAGAGAAATAGCAGTTAACCCTGTAATGCTGAAGCTTTTATCAACTGTTAGTTGTTTTCCCCATGTGTATGTTTTTCAAATATATTTTTGCCTCTTTTCTTGGGCTGCCTCCTTCTGTACTGTCTTCGTAGCTCCTTTATGGTTTTCCTGTTCATACAGTATTTTCTCAAAGAATTTACTACTAGGCACTGTCAGGAGGACATACTAGCCCATATTACCCTTGCCCCAGTCTGGTATTTCCATTCTTATATCATTTGCAATTGCAATTACTGGCTGTTCTGCCACATCCTCAATATGAGTGTCTGAAAATGCCAACGTGCAGAAAACCCTAATGGGTTCCATTTTTTCAAGGTTTTTCCAGTTTTCCAAGGAGGGCTTCCCCTCCACCCCCTTTGTTTTAATTAGAGGAAATGAAACTGTCACTTGAATAATCCTTTACCTATTTTATAACAATTTTCTAGTATTCTTGCAAAAACTGAAATATGCAATAACTTTAGACAGTAAGGAATAAAATCATAGTGCATTGTAGTTTAAAGAATAGAACTTCTAGCGACTCTTTGAAGGCTCCAAAGGCCATCTAAGGAAAACAGTAGCAAGGACGATTCCAGCATTCAAGAATTCAGTCTGCTTTCTTGACTGCTAAAAGTCTTTTCACTTGTTGATCCTCAGAGGTTTGGACAGATCCACTCTTAAGTATTGAATTTCATTTTGGTGTTATTGCACAAGTGTTTCTTTCATGGAGCTTCTGAGATGACACTGATTTCACAAGTTCACACTGAAACCTTTATTTGCAGGATAGTTGTTGAATCATGTTCCTCTAGTGTCCTTGTTGATATGTCCCTCACTTACAGATTTCACATTTAATAGCTGTCACCAAACATCTTGTGCTGTTAGATACAGGCAGCATGTTCGGCTCATATCCCCTTGAACCTCCAGCAGATGCAACACTTTCTGGTGCCACTATTTGAGACACCTGAATGATATCACATACACACACATATGCACACACAAACCCCACACCCCTTAACTCTGGATTCTGTTGAACAATTGTCCTATTTATCACTGCGACCCCCAGGTTTTAGCCTTGGTCCTAAGAGGGACATTTTGTGATCTGTTTCAGAATCCCCAGGGCCTTTGATTTTGTTATTTACAACAGTTAGGCCACTGCTTGTGATCATCAGTCCTATTCCACTGCTTTTCCCACTGGCAAGCTTTTGCTGACTGGAGAGATCAGAGACTTCCCACCCAGCTTTTATCCTATATTCCTTTCCTTGATTGCCTTTTCTACCTAGACTTTAGCCTACCTCAAGCTAGTTGGGTTTTTTTGGTTTGGTGGTTGTTTTTTTTTTAACACTGACTCTTGGCAGGAATTAACGTAACATGGTTTATAAATTCATTTTTTCCTACTCATCTTTTCTCCATTGTTTGTGCTGCCAATAACAGATGTTCTTCTGTGGTTCCATTGTGTGTCCTGTTCAATCATTCCCAGCAGTTCCATTCTGTACTGAAATAATCCTTCAGAATTTGAGAGGAGGAGTAGTATTTCACTTAATGCTGGCTACTACTTCTGACAGATTTTTTTTTCTTTCAGGACTTTTAAGAGTCTAGAAAATGCCCCATTTACTGAATGTTGCTGGCCAAATGGGATTTTCATCTGTGTTCCCATCTTATCAGGATTAACCTTTAATTATTATGATACTGCTTAAGATATTCCCAGGAGTAGGGATGAGTCAGATACTGTTGTATTTTTTATAAAAGATGTTGCAGAAGAAATGGCTAAATTATTCAGTTCATCCATAAAGCACAATTAAATGTATTCATAATCTGAATAATGGAAGACATGAAGGAATGCAGTTAATAATAATATGTGTTTGCTTAAGGCTTCTTTGGCATTCCTACCTTCAATAATTTCTGAATTTTTCCTTCTTGTTGTTCTTTTATTTCATGTTAGCATAAAAGTACTGAGTGCTTTGAATTGCACTTCTAAAACACAATGTGTGACCTTTTGGGCTTGTGGCTAAAGCACCAGAGGAATCCACAAACACCGTAACTGTGTGCGGACCTTTAAAGAAGCAAATTTTCTCCCTGGGGTGTTCCAGAACTTCTTCCATGATAGCCAACAGACATTTAAAGTTCTGACCTTGAATCTCTATCCTGCGCTTACATATTTCTTACTGATCTAAAAGCAGGAGATTGGTCTAGGGCTTGAGCTGGGAATACTGAAGTTTTAACCCAGAATCTCTTACTTGTCCACCCTGTGAGCTTGGGGAGTTTCTTAGCCTTTCCATGTGTAAAGAAAGGTTTATAATATCTGTCTTTAAGAGGTACTAGTTCTGCTAGTTCAGTATTAACTAATGCAGAATTTTAAAAAACAGAATGATTATGTAAAAACAGAATAGTCATTTAGTAAAACCAGCTTTTTCTGTAAAAGAACCTTTAACCAGTGTATTATGTAGTGAGGAATTTTATCTTTAGAGATATTGTCTACTTAGCTGGGGCCCTTGTACAGCTCTGTTACCATAGTATTAGAATAATCACAGTTTAAAATGACTGTTTATTCACATAGACAGTTGTGTGATAAGGAGGTGTTAGAATGTGCATTTTACAAATGAGCTGGGGGAAGGACAGACTTTGAGAATGTCTCACACTTCTAGTGAGCACTCAAAAGCATACTTACCTTCAGTTTGGATGGGCACTGGTGTGTTGGATGCAGACCACAGCAGCCTTCACATGGTCCTTTTCACCTAGAAGTGATGTCATGTAATCTGTATCAAACTGACATGACAACCTAAAACATTTCCTAGAAAGACTTCAGCTCTGCCTACTGTAAAAACCAAACAAGGCAAATATGAGCAGGTGGAGCTGGATCTTGGGAACCAGCCATGTCTTGCCTATGTGTGGTTTCAGGCAGCTCAGGTACAGAAGAGGCAGAGGCTGAGTTAATCGTTCAAGACTGAGCAGGAACACTAATAAATCAGCAAGTAGGACCTAGCTTCTGGGTTTGAATCCTAGTCAGTATAACAATTGCCATTCCTGGTTTTCTAGAATTGTATTGAAGGTTAGTCTTCAGTTTGATTTTTCATACACAGTAAAACAACAGGAAGCCGTTACAAAAATCTTAGAAAGGTTTTCTGGGAATATTTCAGGAAACTGATACATACAAAGAACTGGCAATACATTCAAGAAAAATGTGTCTTGGTCACAGTCCTGCAGCAAGTTCTGTGTCAACACATAAGCTGTGTTCATACATAACACAGCTCCTCCCCACCACATTATGTACATTTGTGTCTATCGATTCCTACTGTATAGTTTCAAATATTTGCCAAAATATTTCACAAGAATGTCCAGAACAGCTTGTCAGAAACTATTACTTGATGAAGAATGCTGTATAACTAATGCCATTCTGTAATTATTAACTGCAATAAAAAGAAATCATTGTAGGTAGGTAGTCCTACAAACAATATAATTAACAAAAAATGTAAACAGCATTTTTTTATTCCTCAAAGTATCAAATATTTGAATGTACTAAAAAAAAAAAGGGGGGGGGGTCCCCTTATTAGCCTATCACAGTGACAATTACACCGTGCTTCTTTACTGTTTGAACTGATTGTTCTTTGTGTCGTTCCCATTCCTCATCATCTTTGTCCAGATCAAAAGTTTCTGGATAAATGGGCAGCTTGTCTTTTGGGCACTCCTCGTAATAACTTCGAACATATTTTCCAACAGACCACCCTTTGTATTCCTCAGGCATTTTGCATTCTAGGCCATTGTAGTGAACATTGTAGTGATGCTTCAACCAGTAGAAAAGATAATGAATGTTGTAATCACATCTCCAAGGATTCTCTCTCAGCCATAGTATTTTCAGAAAGTAAAGATCTTCCAGTACTCCATATTCAAAATTCTGCAAGCTGTTGTTTGATAGATCCAGCTCCTCTAAGTTACTGAGGCCTGAGAAAGCAGCTGGTCAATAGACAAATAGTTATCAGTACCTGATAAAGATAAGTTCGAAAAAAAACATGCATATCTGCAACAGGAAAAATATAGTCATAGTTATACATTTATTAAAATTTTTGGCTAAAGGCTGCAAAAAGACTTTTCAAACACTCAACTTTAAAATACATCCTGTGCCTCGGGCAGTGACATATTGGTATAAATATATTGACATTAGGGGAGTTGTACTGCTGTTAAAATAGTAAAACAATTAATGAGCATCTACAAGTATAGAATAGGGAAAGTAAGGTGAATGAATGCATAATTTGCTTGTAGAAGTCTACTGTTATTGCCATGATACAGAAGCAGAAATATAAAAACTGATCATGTATTAGACAACGTGCAGGGCTAGTGTTGCAGCACAATCTAGTAGGCTGCAACAAGGCTTTTGCCAGAGATCAGACCACACTGCTCCTCCTCCCTGCCTGATGACCTCTCCCACACTCCTCAGTGCTCTTTAACCACTTTGTGGGAACGAGCTACAGCTGCACATCATTCATGTCAATCAACCCACTGCCTTCAAGGCAAGGCCACAGCTGCATATTATCAATGCCAATCAACCTGCTGCCTAATTATACTGCTGAGTTACGTTTCAGAGAGCAGTTTATACTTTTTGCAAGTATACTTTTTAATTTAATGGCAGAAGTCTTTATTCAAATAAATTGACTATGTATAATGTTAAACCTCCTAAGTACTATTTTACTGATATTACCACTTTTTACTGCCGTTTAAATTCCAAAATGCTACTAGAGAAGGCTCTTTTTGCTTCATACTTCCTCTCGCTCTCTCTCTCCCTCTCCCTGTGTCTGATTTCATTATTAAAGTTTGAATACACAACGGTGATAAGCAATTGCCCATAAGACTACTTCACTTCTAACAATATATAATTTAAGAGCAATTATATGTAGTGATTTTTAACCCAATAGAGTTTAAATCCATTTGGTTTGTCTGTTACTTGTCCTATATTGGACTTAAAAGCAGCCTTATTATATGACAAGTTTTCTTAGATTTCTTAGATTTGGGAAAGATACTTTAAAAAATCCTTCAACTATTTAGCATTTGGGGAAATGATTAGCCTTCGATCTGCAGAATTAAGTTTTTGCACTTCGTTGATTTAGTATTAATAAAGGGCAGCTGAAGTCAGTCTCTCTTCATTGATTTCCATGATGACTATATTTCAGTACAAACCTCTACTCTGTGAATTGAGTGGTACAAAAGGTAAAAGTTGCATCAACTTCTAGATTTTTAAATCCTTTTTTCCCCCCCATTTATATATGATAGAGATATTATCAAAGTTTATAATTAATAAGACACAAATAACTTTTTAATGAATATTTTAAATTATTCTTACCAGGATCAATGTAAGATATTCCATTACTGTTTAGGTTTAATATCTTCAGTTCACTGACATCTTCAAACTCTTTGGCTCGTAGTTGTCTAATTTTGTTGCTGGACAAATCAAGTTTAACTATGTCTGGAGGTATGTTACCTGGAACTTTCTTTAAATCTTAAAAAATGAAAAAGAGATAACTTATATCAGCTTTAGTTTATTCTTACTGCTTAGGTATCACACAGAGTTTTGTCAGACTAGCATTGTTTCTTGTCTTCTTTCCCTTTTATCCCCACTACTAGTGTCAACGTGTTTCTTCAACTTCTGAATTTCATTGCTTTGTTCACTTGTATCTTTACGTTTCACGTGAAAACTGCTTTCTTCATTAGTGCTAATAGTAAAGCTTCTTTCTGTCTTTTGTACTTTTATTTTAATAGAGCTATACTATTCATTTGTATAGGGACAGGGTAAGTAGTGAAGATACTACACTAATAAAAAGTATGGGTAAAGGGCTTGGTGATTTTAAGAAAAGAAACCTGGATAACTCTATAAAAAACGTTCATTGGTATATGAACATCTTCCATAATCAAATTATAGTGTTCTATTTTACATTCTTTGTTTTGTGTTGCGAAAAGGTAAAATGTTCTAATTTTATATCAGCTATAAAAATGCTAGTTGATATAGTATGTATAATTATAGTTCTGTAGTTGCAGCTATGTAGTGGTTTAGTAATATTTAAGACTTTGTATTTGTTATGATACTTACAGTTATTACATGTCCAGGCGGCATGGTGGCATTCTATCTATATCTACTTCTCTATCCTACTTGTATCACTGGCATTACCAAAGTAGCCAAGCACCTCTCAGTCATCTCTGTGTGTATCCTTTCAGTGTTCCTTGCAAAAGAGTTACAAAAAGAATAGTTTCTAGTCCAGTGGTAAGGGCACATTCTTGAGAAGTGCAAACTGTGGTTTGAATCCTCTCAGGATAATGATAATAAACCTAATCTCCAGGATTATGTTTACTCAATGAGTGATCTAATCCTGGGCTGTTTTTACAAGAAAATGAGTGATACCTCTTACTTGACTGTCTTTGAATGAAAGCAAGTAGTTTCTGGATCTGTGCTGAAAATTGTGTTGTCAGTGTACTTCTGAAGTTCTGAAGATGCCTAATGCATCAGGTATGCTTGAGACTAAAATAATGTATCAGAGTCTTCCTTATATCTGATTTTGAGCAGAGCTTTGGTATTATAAATACATAAGTATTATAACTACTCCAGCCTGCTCTGGTTGGAGTGCTTCCTGCTCTTGCAGATGTCAAAGTTTCAGTGCCTATTTGTCACCAAATGAATGCAAATAATGCGTGAGTTTAGAGACTTGGAGAGTTTGGCAGTACTAGAAAGCAGGTTTTTTTTCAACTGCTCTTGCAAATACAAATTCTTTTGCAGAAAAGCAAACAGAAGTTATTTCTGCATCCAGCTTTTGTTGTTTGGGTTTTTTTTGTGTGTGTGTGGCTTTTGGGTTTTTTTTTTGTGTGTGTGTGTAAAACAGATTCATTCTGAAGTACTGAAAGATCTGGCTTATCACCAGTGTGATGAGATATAAATAAGTTCTTCAAAAAGGAGAACATGCATGTGGTTATATGTGTTTTAAAGATGTTTCTTTCATGAGCTTTCTGACATCAACTGAAAGCTGCTGACCTGTTGTCATAGCTCTTTAGATATACGTAGTACTGTTATACTGCTTGTCACTCCATCCTCTCCATTGTAAAGGAATGATGGATTGCAGCTTTTCTTGT
The DNA here is from genome assembly GCF_023634085.1 of Falco cherrug. Taxonomy (NCBI): domain Eukaryota; kingdom Metazoa; phylum Chordata; class Aves; order Falconiformes; family Falconidae; genus Falco; species Falco cherrug. The sequence goes on along the minus strand of NC_073701.1, from coordinate 75,693,356 downwards.
CATCTTACTGGTTTGGCAACTGATGCACTTTTTTCCTACTCTGAAATCTTGTCGATGCAGATTTAGAGATAGTTTTGTGTTTTCCCAGGATTTTGGGTGCATTATACTCCAGTTTCTGATGAAAATTCCAATAAGATTGTGCATCTGCTGCACAATAATCATATGCAAAGGCAGTAAATAAAATGCTTTCATCAAAGATTACCATATGTTCAGAAATCCCAAATGTCCATGGAATATCTGCATCCAGCTGTCAAGCATATGCACAGTAGATCTGATACTTCGTAAAAAATATTGAATGTACTCAGTGTGTCTGTGCTAGACACTCAGGAAGTCCTGGAGTGATATACTTAGTCCTTGATCTGAAGGAGGGAGTCCTTGTACCCTCCAGTATACTCATGTAGAGGATGAAGTCACTTTAGTCCTTCATTATTAGTACTAAAGACAGTAAACCACTTTCTTAAAACACCGTAAAAACCTGTGAAACTCCTGTGATTGTTTCTGTGAACTTAGAGGAAAAAAAGTAACATGTTTGCAGCCAAAAGTTTTTGAGTATATTCATGTATTCAGCTCATCCCTTCGATACCACTAAACGGGGAGAGCTGGAAAGTCAGTCTTTTCTTATATTAAGGTTATAATATGTGCCTGGCTTTTGTTCAGTATCACAGTTTACTGGAGGCATAAGGTAATAATGATAGAATCCTATGAAGGATAATTCAGGTTGTAATCTGGAATCGAATAATTAAGATCCTATCATACAGGGAAAGGTAAGGTAGGTTAATATTAAGAAATTAATGAATGTTCACCAGTAAAACCCATAAATTGTTAATAAGAAAAGAAGTAGTAGCTGCATGGTAAAACAAAGAGAAAAGTGAGCTATAGGAAGAAGAAAATAATTTAACAGGGTGGAAAAAAGTAAAAATGTGGACCGTTTTTTATGACATATGTAGTGGATAAACCATTCAATCAAATACTGAAATCATTCATTCCTTATATTTAGGTATTGTCTTATTAAAGTGGCTTCTGAGCTTGTCTCTGGCATTAAGGTCCAAGAATAAAAGGGCACACAGAGTTGTTAAATATATTTAAGTCACTGTTAAAGCAAATAGAAGTTTAGCAAACACATTGCAAGATACAAGTGGGCAAAACATACTGCAGTGATCTGGTACTGCAGGCTATACTTCAAAAAAGTGGGGAAAAAATCCTCCCAATTTTGGCTAAATCTAGTAGTGCTTTTTATTTCAGATTTGTAATGTTGAAGAATGACTTTATTCTTAATTTGTTTTTTTGTTTGCTTTGTTTCATCATGGGATAAAATATGGGAAATATAAAGCACAAATAAACGTGCATTTTGTGTTGATATATGCCCCAGCTGGTTTACCCTTAAGGCTTAACTGTGGCTTTTGGGAGCCTGAGAAGGATTTAGGAATGGAGTGGATCCAAGTATCTGAAAAACATTTCTTGAAGGCCCTTTAACTTTGAACTGTTTGCTGGGTGCTGGCAGGAAGAACACAGAGGAGGTATTTCTTTACGAACAAAAGCATACAATTTCTTCCCTTAGCAGAAGAAATCTTGTACAGAAAATGTGCAAGGCTGTCCTTTGCAATCAGGTTCCTTTACGCATTGTTTCTACAGCTGGCTGTCTCAGTCCTGCTTCACAGCTCGCTTCTGTCAAAGTTGTTGCTATCTTTGTGTTTGTACACTGGAGAGAAGAAAGGACACACTGTGCTTTTCTCTATCAGGACAACAATTTCAGCACAGCTGTAATTTGACTGATTAGTATGTTTATAGTTGTAAAATCAGACTAGTGAGGTGCTGGTCCTTCAGTAACTTCAGTATGTGCTTAATTTTATTCCTGTTGATTTTTGTTGGATATCTTATACTAAAGTACTAAAGAATATCTGTAGAATTGGTTCTGCAGAGTACAGGTAAAATGTGGAACATATTCCTACTTGTTGCTCGTAGTTACGGGAGAACAATTAACAGTATTTGTTAAAGTAAAGCAAGTACTGGTACTATATTAATTTGCTGTAAATAATATGTGAGTAAGTGTATTAAGGGAGCAAGAATATTAAAGTCATTAATTCAGTTAGAAGGACAGATACAAACCTTTTCTTTTGCAGTTCAGAGTTGGCACAGGAAACACATACATGTGGCACAAAGAAGAATCAAATTCTGGTTTACCAGCTTCAGGCTTCTCCCGTTTTATATTTTGGGGGTCCTGCCTGTCCTCTTCACTACATAGCTGTTCAGCTTTTATCTGCTTTAGCTTTTGATTTTTCAGTTCTATTGGGTGCAAACACTTGGCATAATTTCCCAAATTCCTGTTTGTTGGAACCTGTAGCATTGTAATGAGAGTTTCTAGTTCACAGTTGCAATGCCAGGGATTATCATAAAGACGCAGGTAGTTTAGACTGGGTGTATAAATGAAAATCTCCTCAGATAAACTCTTAATTTGGTTATGTTGAAGTAAGAGTGTGGTAAGTTTATTCAAACCAAAAAAAGCCTCACTCTCAATTTTTGATATCTCATTCTGTTGTAAATCCAGACTTTTCAGTACTTTATACTTGGAAAACATATTATTCTTCAATTTACGGATCCTGTTTCTTGCTAGCAGCATGTGTTTTAAATCCTCTGGCCAATCAGGTGCCACAAAAACCAATTTTCTTTCCTGACAATCTAGGTATTTCTCATGAAGATAAGTGTATATATCACATGGTAGGCCTCGGGCATTGCGCTTAGCAGTGCTAGATGCTTTCCTTAGGATGTTTTCCCTTTCATTGTTTCTCAGACTCCTATTCCTTGTCTTCCTACAGTCAGATGCTTTACAAAGAAGAAGTAGTAGTAAAATACTAACTACTTGCATCCTGACATTCAGCTGGCCGCAGTTATTTTCTGTGACAGCTGGAACAGTTGAAATTTTTGGATAGTCTTAGCAGTGTTGTACAGATCTGAGAAGGCTCAACGGGGGTATGTGGGATCCCTGTGTTGGAAGAAAAGTAAAATATTAGAACACATGAAACAGGCATTTTCACGGAGGGTTGTACATAATATGCAGCAATCAGTCAAGTACGCAATCATTACACTACTTGGAGCTTCACAAATACTTTGAAGATTTAATGTCCTATCTTTTTTTGTTGTTGTTTTTACTGTCTGATCTACTGTCGTTTGTTTTGATTGAACATGGGAAATTACATGGACCAATTCCTAACTCATCTTTGTTAGAAGGTTCTCATATATTCAGGAAAATGGCATCAGGCTGAATCTTCTTTGTATTTAAGTTTGTCTTGGAAGATGAGCTTGAAAGAGAAGCTTGAAGCTGATACTTTCCAGCTTTCTGGGTGTTGACCCACTGGAACACATACAGAGCCAGACTGGGGAAAGTCATTCAGTGCCTATCAAACCCTGTTTTATACTGTGCTCAAGTGTGGACACGTTTTCAGGTTTAACCCTGATTTATCATAACTACCCCTGCTACTACCAAGTGTCTCTTGTGGGCTATGTCAGGTACAGAGTTGTCTGGACTGCTTTGAGAAGGACCCGAAAATAATCTTTTGCAAGAGCCTATGAGGCTGTGTGTCATCTGAGCGTAGGCAGAGCGCAAAGAGAACCTGCAGATCCTGGCCATGGCCTGCTTCAAACCGCTTCCAGGAGTGGCCACTTGAGGAGAGTACAGAGGGGTAAACCAGGAACTTTTGCCTTTCCAAGAAAGCCAAAGACAATCATTAGTAATTATTATTAGGGGAAAACAAGGCCTGCTCCCTGAAACATGTCCAAAATTGCCTCAGTATTTGCAGTAATTTTTGGCCTATGTTCCCTCCTGAATTTCCCATACTACTCCTGTGCACTACCCTTTTCCTTCATTTTCAGTGAAGTTTGGCCACAAGGTTGTGTTTCCTTAGAAACGTTTTAACCCCTCAGGTTTTTGTATTTTCTAGCTTTTTTCCATCTCACTGATTTCCTGCTTTTGCTAGTCAATATTATTCCCTGTGAAACTTTTTTAAAATTTTTCAGTTTGGCTTAACTACTTAGTTACTTTTTCTCTCTGACTGTGGACATTTTTGTGTTATGCTCAGTCCTTTTTGACCTTAGCACCTGGGAAGGTATTGAATCCCAATCTTGAGTGCAGATCATTGCACAGATGTCCTGTTTCTAAACCACCATCGTTTTGGACTCAAAGAACTTCCTTTTTATCTGGACGAAAAATGGCACAATAAAATGGCTAGTATCAGGTACAATTGTTTTGAAAGCAGAGAAATTGTTCATTTTTGAACAAATTGGTAGATCAGTTTAAACTGCATCTCCACCATAAGATGTTTCCAGTATTTGTGCAGTTTTCACTCATTAGATGGATGGAGCAGTCCTGTCTATGCATGCTACTGCATTCCTCTAATCCATGTGGCAAGTTGTTAATATTGCCTTTGAAAACGCACTGACTGTTTTTTTCACTTTGTTCCTGTAGTTGCCAGTTGTCCATCTGCATTCAGATTCTCTTAGTTCACAATGTGAACGAGTGTTTGCATTAAGAACTTTATCCCTTACCTGAAGAATGAAATTTTATTTATTACTTTTTGGCAGCTATATGCTAGTCAGCTTAAATTGATCATAGAATTATAGAATCATAGAATCATTTAGGTTGGAAAAGACCTTTGAGATCATCAGGTCCAGCTGTTAACCCAGGACTGCCAGGTCCACCACTAAACCGTGTCCGTAAGCACCACATCTATGTGTTTTTAAAACACCTCCAGGGATGGTGATTCCACCACCTCCCTGGGCAGCCTGTTCCAATGCTTCACCATCTTTTCAGGGAAGAAATTTTTCCTAACATCCAATCTAAACCTCCCTTGGTGCAACCTGAGGCCATTTCCTCTTTTTCTGTGGCTTGTTATCTGGGAAAAGAGATCGACCCCCTCCCCACCCCCACCCACCCCCAGCCCCGGCTACAGCCTCCTGTCAGGGAGCTGTAGAGAGCAATAAGGTCCCTCTGAGTCAGTTCCCTCAGCTGCTCCTCGTTAAAACTTGTTCTCTAGACCCTTCACCAGCTTCATTGTCCTTCTCCAGACACGCTCCAGCACCTCAATGTCTCTCTGGCAGTGAGGGGCCTGAAACTGAACACCGTGTTCGAGATGCGGCCTCACCAGTGCTCAGTACAAGAGGACAATCACTGCCCTGGTCCTGCTGGCTACACTGTTTTGGACAGAAGCTAGGATGCTGTTGGCCTTCTTGCCCCCCTGGGCACACTGCTGGCTCTTGTTCAGCCGGCTGTCAGCCAGCACCCCCAGATCCTCTTCTGCCAGGCAGCTTTTCAGCCACTCTTCCTCAAGCCTGTAGTTTTAATGGCTTGAATCATAATTGGGATCTTCTGTTTTATTTTGAACTGATAACCGTTCTGATAATGTCATAAGTAATTCTGTCCAGGAGAGCTTGGAAATAGAAAAGGAGGAACTTGGGGAGGAAAGGTAATAAATAATTATTGAAATACTCTTTCTTCTTCCTTGCCATCTCCTGTGCCTGAACTGGAATTTTTTACTAGTATTACATACTGTCTGCTAACCAAATTATACTCACATGTAACACCAAAAAGAGCAGTTGCTTTCAGTAGCATGTACAGCTTCACAGGTAAAATCGTAACTGTGTCTTATTTAGTGCTAAAGCAAAATAACATGTAAGAGGTGTTTAATTTCTGTGGCTTAGCAGCCTTAAGGAAGATTTTAATTGGTTAACTTATTTTGGGTTATGCAGTTCCTCTCAGTATTGTCCTACTCCTCAAAAAGCACTGAGTTAGACAGTGTTAAAGGATATCATTGAGGTCACAGTCCCCGTAGAAAAGAATACACAGATCTATTGTTGCACTAATGCTTGATTGCAATTGAAAACATGTATTTGGCTTACCATATGAAAACATGTTTGTAAAGATTTTAAAAATATATTTCTTCCAAGTCTATAAACCTTTCATACTGCATTTTCCATATTAGCTTTTTTTTTTTTTTTTTTTTTTTTCCATTTCAGGGTAGACAGATCAATAATTCTTGAAAATTAGGTTAAGGTAAAAATATCACTATGTTTAATAGGAGTTTTTGCATCTTTACCTTGGAGAATAGACTCAAAATTTGGCAGAAGAGTGTCTGAAGGGATGTGTAAGTGTTGCGTCTAGTGTCAGACATCTATCTTTAATTATTTTGTTAGAATTGCAACAATCTCTGCCAAATAGGAGTTTCTAAAATTAATAGATCTTATGCACACAGAAGAGACTGTCTTAGGCAGCTAAATTCTCTGGAATTCTATACCTGCAGAACATAAGCAGGGCTTTTCCTACCATTCCTCTGATTGCTGCACCTTTATTTTCAGAGGGAAAAAAGTTATTCATGTATATAATTAGATACTTGTGTCATAATATATGGGTGGGAGGGACAGATAAACCTATGTGGAAAACTTAATTCTGGCATTCCTAACTCCAGATTGCTTAATTAGTTAGCTTTCTGGTTCCTTGGTAATTTAAGACTGAAAACAGCTTGTTTCCTAAGTCAGCCATTAGTTGATGGACTGTAAGGAGAGACATCTCCTCAGGACAGCTTACTCCAACTTTGTATTCTACTTTGGTTTTTTGTGCTTTCTTCTCAGTAATCAGCTGTGGCCATGGTTTCAGGGAGAATATTGGCCTAGATGGACTGAATCTGTAATAGGAATTCTTACATCTGTGTCGTACACTGAGAATGTGAACTTGTTCACCTTTAATATGACTGCTTGTTTGTTTGTTTGTTTTTAGGTGAATGTAAGAATTTGCAAGACTCAATTCTCTCTGAATGCCAGGGATTAAATGTAAGTACTACAGATTTTTCCCATGAACTCTAAATTATACCAAGAAGGAAGATTTTTTGAAGTGCTATGTTTTTTTGGGTACAGAAAACTTCCAGATAAAAAGTAGACACTACTGCTCTTAAGTACTCTGAAAATGGAGTTTAGCAGGATTCAGAGATACTCAGTGAAGTTTTCATTCATTTTCTACAGTGCCAGGGCAAAATTGCATATTCAAGCTCAATTAATTTTAATAAATGGGCTTCAAAACTTCACCGGTCTGGGGGAGGGGTTTTTTTGTTATTTTAAGTTTGGAGTTGTCAACAATATGTTTTAATCCTATATTGTTTCCAAGTTTCTTTATTCCTTCATTCAGTAGTACACTTAGGCTCTTTAAATGTCTCTCTAAATTTCTAGATATTTGTGAGAGCCTTCATCTGAAAGGCCTCTTAAGTATGCAATCACCATTATATATTTGGCCATTCTTTTTCCTTTAACATTTTCAGTTTTATCTTGCTTCCATTAATTCTCTTTAATGTTTTTTCGTTGCTCTTTTCTGATGGAAAAACAGTGTTTGACTCTGCTTTAATTAATAATTTCTTAGGAACAACACTGATATGGGCAAATTTTTCTAATAACAAAATCAATCTAAAACTAAAATCAATAGTTTTTGTAGAAATTATGGTTCTTAATAGATTTTTATTATGCATATGCCCATTTATAGGCTATTTATAGTGTTAAGTATATAAACAAGTAATTTGGCGTAGTTTAGTTGTCTTTGGAGTGATGTGTCTGGGTCTAGCCCCGAAACACACCAATATTTACACACAAGGTTTCAAAAATTACCACAGGTAAACTACAGATTATCAACTTCATACAAAAATGGCATATGATGGTCAAGTTAGAGAGGCAAGAGCTGCAGAAGAGCCATGAGTTTCTAATTTGTAATAGTCTGTCATAGTTCTGCTTTACATATATCTTCATATCTCTTTGTGCTGGTGTTAGCTTTATTGTCAAATAACTTGTTCTCACCATTTTCACAGAGTATATAATTTTCTTTGCTGTACTAGCTACAAAGAAGGGATAAAGTTATATTATTAAGTTCTTTGAGTAACACTGTAGAATCATCTTGCTACATAACATAATACGTGCTATATGATAATTACAGCATAATATTTTGAGGCTGTATGCTTCTTAAGGATCATGTTGAGTGTAGGTTCCTGCATGAAGACAATAAGAGGGCCAGGTCTTGCCAAATTGTAAAGACTGAAAACACTGTTTCATAACTGCCTGTTCTGTTTGGTAGTTAGCATGCTTGCTAACACACATTTGGTACATACAGCAAGCACATTCCTAGGTGATGCCAGGGTCTGGTTCATGGGATAGCAGGGACTTGCTGATTACAGTCTTGCCAATACAGCTCAGTATTGGCCACCTTTTTTGGAAGAGAACACTGTGACATACATTTAGATTGTTATTGACCAGGACTCTCAGGTCAGCGTGTCTGACAGCTGTTTTCTGTCCAGTGTCCAGACTGTACTGATGCATGGGGTTATTCCCTCCCATATGCAGGACTTTGCATTTACCTTTGTTTAACTTAATCAGGTTTCTGTCAGCCTATTTTTACAGACTAAATCTCTCTGAATAGCAGTTCTAGCCTCTGGTATATTGACACTCCCCCTTGTTTGAAATAGTCTGTGAATTTGCTGAGAATGTATTCTGTACCTATCATCCAAACCATTTATAAAGACATTTAACAGTCCTGGCCTCCGTATGGACCCTTTAGGGATGCCAGTTGCCACAAGCCACCGATGGCACTTAGCACTATTGGTGACAGTCTTTTGTCCTGGCAGTCTGGAAATATTTTCACTCACCTTGAAACCCACTAATCCAGCCTTTGTTTTACCAGTTTGGCTATAAAAAGTACTGTGGCCTGTGTGGAAGGCCTTGCTGAAGTCAAGATACATAATGTCTGGTTTTCCCCCCTATCCATAGATTAATAATTTCATCATAGAAAATTATTGCCTTGGTGAGGAATGCTTTGCAGTTGGTAAATCCATGCTGGCTGTTCACTATCATTTTTTCATCCTTCGTGTGCTTAGACAGGGCTTTGAGGAGAATTTGATACATAACCTTCCTAGGGACTCAGGTGAGGCTGACTGGCCTGTGGTTTCCTGGATTCTCCTTTTTTCATTTCCTGAAAATGGATGTGACATCTCCTATCTTCCAGTCATCAGGAATATCCTCTGATTGCCATGACCTTTCAGAAATGAGTGAGGCCTTTCAGTGACAGGAGCCAGCTTTCTTAGTACTCTTGGATGCATCCTCTCTTGTTCCATTTCCTCAGGTGCTCCCTGATATTATCTTCTACCATCGTTCACTCCCACAGACTCTGATAGCAGGCTCCTACAGAGCACCTTGAGAAGCCTTAAGACAAGCCTTAGCAGTAAAAACAGGCAAAAAAGTCATTGAGTACCTTGGCCTTGAAGATCAACCAGCTCTCCTGGGTCCTTTTGCCTTCCAGGGCTGTCTACCGTGAGCTCCTGTTAAGCATACCCCCAAACAAGCCAAAATCTGCTCTCAAGATTCTTCAGGCTTTTTCTTCTACAATTTGTCCTGTTTTCTTCTCCCAGGATTTGAAACTCCCCATTTTCATGGTTGCAGTAACCAAAGCCACTCTAGTTCTTCACATCCTTGACCAGTATTTCCTTGTTTGTGAAACAAGTCGAGAAGAACCTGTTCCATAGACCACTCATCAGTCACCTGGATCAATAAATTTTCTTCAACACACTTGAGAAGTCTCCTGGATTGTTTGTGCCCAGCCATGTCACTCTTCAGCAGACACCAGAGTGGTTAAAGTCTCTCATGAGCAACCAAGATGGGCAATTGTAAGGCTTCCTTCAGCTGCCCAAAGAAGGTTTCATCTACCTTCTTTTCTTGATCAAGCAGCCTGTAGCAGATACCTACCACAATGTAATCTTCATAGGTCTAGCCTCCAATCCTTACAAATAAGCTCTTGACTGACTTGTCGCCCAGTCCAATACAAAGCTCCATGCATTTAGGCAAAACTTTGCATAAAGTGCAACCTGTCCTCACCTACCTGGGCTGTCACTCCTGAATATTCTGTAACCATACATTGCAGTCCTCCTGTTGTATGTGCTACCCCTTTGCATCTCTGGAATCCCAATGAAATCATAGCTTTGCACCTGTGTGTGGCCTTTGATCCTTACTGGTTGATTCCCATGCTACAAGTGTTTGTGTTCAGACACTTGAGACGGACCCCTGGTTGTGCTGTTTTCACATGAAAGGTTTCAGAGTTTTCCCCTTCATGCTGTCCTCCCAGTGCTTTCTCACAACTCCCTATACCTTCAGTTCTCTTCAGGTTATGGTTATCTTCCACCAACATACCTATTTTTACTGATACCGCCTCTCTCAAATCCTTTGTTGCAGGAATATATTTCAAAAGCACAAACTGCCCTCTTTAAAGTTGATTGGTATTGAATTTCTAGCTATCTTGGTGTCCTTTTGCCTGATAACTGAAATAATAAAAAGGTGACCACAACTTGGCAAAAGATACACACTCAACTATTACATTTCCATGTGTAAGTGCTGACTTTCTGCCTTTCTATTATTGACATTTATTGTAAAACATTCTTCATACTAGCAAATTCGTTCCCATTGTATTCTAATTGAATGATATATAGAATAATATAGGTAGTATCACTTTTGCAGGTCAATAAAACATGGAAGCCTTATAATTAAATATAATGTTACACCTAGAGGGTAGAACTAAACAGGAAGTATTTTGTAAATGATATTACTGGTTAGAGAAGTGTACCAGAGTTCATGGAGAAAATGCACCAGTGTTTTTAGACACCATTTAGATAGGACTGGCTATAAAGAATCTTGGTTTAGTAAAATGTGTAAATGTACTAACTTGCAACCATATGAAAAGGCCCCTGTGCTCTGTAGGACTGTGTAATGTGTGATGTTTCAACGAATTGGAATGTTAAAATTACCATACTTAAGTGAGTAAAAGTAGCATCACGTGTCTCTCAGTGTTCTACTTTGAGGCTTCCAAAGAAAATGGCGGTGATGTATAAAAAATATTATGATGATTTAAAGGTACTTATTAATGTTTTTTCCCCTTGTTATTCTGCATAAAAATGTAAGATAAATTAATACAAATAAAATTCTATTGTAATTCTGGAATTTTTTTATTGTTATTCAGGATGAATCGATGAGACTCATATCAAAGGTTGCAGAGCTCTTCTCTATTTAAATCTGTCATATACAGACATTAGTAATGGAACACTATGACTATTGTCAAGGTAAAATTAAACAGAAATATGAAAGTGTGATTGTTTTAATCTTGCAGGAAACTTAGAGGCCTATGTAGTAGAAATACTCCTTTTGAGTGATTTACAGAATTCTGTCTGCTATACAAAATGAAAAAATATGCCCCATACAGTTGGCTTAGCGGTTCTTTTCTCTTTTTAGTATAATTAAAAATGTACACTAAATTACCCTATATGGTTCACAGAATTTTACAGAAACTTTTAAAATAACATGGTAGCCAAAAATTTCTTGGGCATGTCCAGTTACTCAGGATGATGCAAGAAGTTTACAAGTTAGATATGTTCTTAAAAACATATTTTTGCAAGAGAGGATTGTGGATAGGTATATTGTGTGAGCCAAGGCCTTGAGTGACAACTGCAAAACAAAGAGTTATTCCCAACTCTTATTTGGAAGATTAGTGAGCTGAAGGCAGAGAATTTACATTCTTACAGAGGTCTGCCATTCCTGGTTTAGATGTAACCCTTCATGTTGTTACATCTGCTTGGTCTGCTTGGTAGGTAGAATTGCTGCAGTAAAATCTACCATAGAGGAAAAGAGGCATAGTGGTCCGTGATAGGAGCCATCACAAAGATTTATGTAGATCTGATGATAGCTATACATTGTTGCTGTTTCCTATGAGGAAAATGTCTTCATTTCAACAGCAGCCCCACAAACTCCAGAAACATATTTTCTTTGGCATTCACATAATACATTTTCACTTTTGTTTTTCTTAGTCTATAATGCCATATCCTCATATAACTAACATTTGTTTTAGCAAAGTTTTCTATTTAGTGCCTCCAATCTTACCACTCATCTCTTCATCAGTATTAATCTTGTCATAGTCTGTGTTTTCTGCATGTTGGCTGATATTTTTTCTTTTTAAATTTCCATATATTTATGTTGAAGTTTGGAACAGCTGTTCTATAGGTAATCTCAGCATATGTTATCCTCGTTACCTGAGCATGCTGTTGCCACCAAAAGTCAGAACAATTCATTTCTTAGGTAGTTGAAGCTTTCAATGCAATAAAATGTTTAAAACAAAAAGGAAAATTTTCCACTGAGAAAGTATATTTTGCAGTTAACTTGCACCCCGTTAATAAATTTTCCCAGTCACATATAATGCTTCTGATTTAAAACCATAAGATAACACTGGTTTTATTGTCAATATCTGGACAAAAAGCAAAGCTCATTGTTTCTAGGATTATGGGGATGTACAAAAAGTTGCTGTCCTGTGAAGATTTTGATAGCACACAAATTTCATCAACATTTCACATGCCATCTCAAAAGCATTAGCTCTCACAGGTCCTGTGTAATGAGGTAACTAATACAAAGTTCTTAGAGGTGGCAGTACTGCATTTTATAACACTGCATGTGAAGTTTGCTGTTGTATCAGATGTCTGTTATTGGAGCAAGGAACAAGTGAAGTGTAGATTGAGTATGCTCAAATCTGTTTGGTCATTTTTGATTCTCTCCTACTGTTCCATACAAGCATTTTAACCTCTAACCTCTGTTTTACACAACACAGATCACCAGCTACAATTTTCCCTCTGGAAAGTTCTTCTGCATATGGTAGACATGAATATTCTCTATCAGGAATAAAAGTCAGAAGGTGATTTTTGTCAGATTGCTTTAAAACAATGATGCTGAGATCACTAATGCCAAAATTAATTGAAAAAATCGTATGACAGAATTCCTGCAGAAATTATCTGTAACACAAAACAAGGATTTTTAGTAGTCTGTGTATCAAGCTTCAGTTTTAAGAAAGCTGTCACTTTAAAAATGGCAGAAGGTGGCATGTGTTAAAATTCCCAGATCATAAAAATGAGTCATATGACCTGTAAAGAAAATTTGTCTTCAAAAGTATTGGAAGGTTGTGACCACAGTCTTCAAAATACAGTAGGAAAGGCTTCCCTGTGTCTTAAGTTGTGAAACCTTGTAGCAACATAGACTTTAAAAAGAGTTAAAACTGCTAGTATAAAAACTAGTCTCTTAATACATTAGCTATTTTGTCAGGTAAGTTTGGAAGTGTACTGTTTCTGAGTTTGATTTTTTTCCCCACTCATTTCTGTGGAATATGTCACTAAAATGCAAAATGGCTTATACTTCTACAAGGAAGGATACTTTTATTTCTGTGTTTAATATGAATTAATTGTTTCTACTTAAAAAAACGCACCACCAACACATGCCCTTATATTCTAATATCTGGTTTTGATGTTGTCTGTCTTGTTTTGTTGGTTTCCCTCCGCCCCCCATGAAAAGTGATGTTATATTTAATTTCTTAATATTTTTGTATTTTTTTTTTAGTGGTAACATTCTTTTCCAGCTTCCTATCTCTTTTGTGTGTGTGTGTTCAGTTCATGTTAGCATGTTTCCCTACTCTATATTGAAAGTATAAAGTCAGTTCCAAACATGTATGTCACTCCTTAAGCAGTCAGGTCCTCAGTGGGTGTTCCCATCTTTCTTCAAAATGCCTACATTTGCTGACTTGCAGAACTGCATGACTGTGTCCCTACAACTAAATTTCTACCAGAGCAGTAGGTCCTAATTCTAGGTTTTCATTTTCTATAGGCTTTAATTTGTGGTGCTTGTAGCAATTGTTATTTATTCCAGTTAGAAGTGTAGTTCAGAAAAATGAATAGTTTTTAGTATGTTACAAACCAAAGCTGCAGACGGAAACTTAAGTATATTGAGGGTATAGAGTCTTGCTTTTACAGAGTGCTGTTGATTAACATTTTCCACTTATACAGTTTGTTTTGTAACTAACATTTAAAGAAATGTTTTCCAAAAGAACAGATCAAAACCTAACATTGGATGATTGCCTGTTGGATAATTTCCTTTTGTATCTCTTTCAATTTTTCAGAATCTTTTAATAGTACTCTACTAAATAATTATATGACTTGAGAAGCTCTAACTGTACCTTTGTGTTTTTAATGTCTTATGATACACTTCTGGTTTTCATTTGCAGCAGGCACTGCTTGTAAAATCAATGGCAAAGACAGTCCAGCAAACTTATACTGAAAAGTCTATTAGGTTTCAAAGTATGCACACAAAAATGCCAGTTCATTAAAAAAGTACGCTTTTGCAGTTATTTAAGATAACTTTAAAATTATACTGTTTTCATATGGTGAAATATGTTGTATGATAGTGCTATTCCCCAGTAATTTACAATATAAGGAGCAGAGGAAAAAGCGCAGCAGAAGAAAGGGACATTCCAACTTCAGCAAGGAGATAATTCTGTTTCATATCAAACATCTTCTCTTTACAGTGATTTTCAGAATACTCTAACTATGGTATTTCATGTTTTTTTGATTCTGTAACATACCCTTGTGATAATTTGCTCTCTGTTTTGGATTTTTTTTGCAAAGCAGCTTCCCCAATTTACAGTATCTGAGTTTAGCTCACTGCAGCAAATTCACAAACAAAGGTTTACTGTACCTGGGCTCTGGAAGAGGCTGTCACAAGCTCATCTATTTGGATCTTTCAGGTTGCATTCAGGTTTGTAGTTCACGTCTTTCTTTCATTCTGTGAAGAGGAGAGTCCTTTATATGACTGGCTGCATCCTGCATTCATGGTATACTGAAGTAGAACAAGCACTGCAGCAGGCTTCCAGGGTTTTGAATTACATGACTACAGCTGTTTAAATTTTACTAAGGAATAATAGCACTATAGGTTTGAATCACTTCCAACAAACTGTCAGAACTATAAACAGCTAGTACTTACTGCATAATGAGAACAAGGCTTGCTTTTTGTAGCCATAAATAGACTAATTCTATGTCACGGTTAGTTAGGTTTTTAAACCAGGAGTTTTGAAAATGAAGTTTTTACTAAGATATAAAAAAATTAAAAGCCACTCTGCACTGGAAAAATATGAATTTACACTTGATCTCCTGATAAGGAAATTAATTAAAAAGTGAATTTTTGTTACTATTTTCTATTAGTTGAATATATAAATTGAAGTAGTATTTATAACTGAAGCCTAAAAGTAGTTACTGTTTTGGATTATTTTAGTCTTCTACTAAACTTCTAAAGAAAACCAAGGTTTTAGAATCTGGTACTATTTTAGAAACTTTCAAATATATATTGTATTTTGAAACATACTTCAAAAGCCATATGAAATGCCAAACTGTAAGGCAGTAAAAATTTGCCAATGTTTTACTAAAGACTCCCACATGTATTTCTTTATACACTGAGAAGATTCTCCAAATTACAAAACACATGTGAAATGATAAAGAAATGTAGTCTGAGGGATATAATGGTTTAACTTCCATCTAGCAAAATCTTTGCAGAACCAAGGATGAAGAGAGATAGGGCAACAGTCTTGTTCTTACTGCTCTTTACTGTGAGCATCTGTTTCTTGTTCCTGAGAATCATGCTGAGACTATTGTGTGGTGACAGTGTGAAATTTGAAATGAGGGCTGAGGTTAGAGGAAATTTAAGAACTACCTACCTCTGAGTTACTTTTTCAGAATGCCAGTAATTGGTTATTTTTTTCCAAAAGCAGCATTCCTGCTTGTTCAGAAATGTAATCATGAGCTGTAAGGATCTGCCTCTAGAAAGCATGATCTAATAGTAGTCAGAGAAAAGTAACATCATCGAACTGGGAAAACCACGATCCTCCCCTTTCCAGAGGGAAGTGGGTTTGCTCACCAGTGTATTTGAAAGCTCTGAAAGGGATTCCACAGCTTCCTCCATTTTGGGTTTTCCCACGATTCTGGAGCAGTCCTTAGTGATCATGACTGAGTATTTAAATAAACAGTTAAAACCAAAAAAAGCATCAAATTGCATCGCTGTTGCAGAAAGCATTTTAATAAGATAGAATTCTTTCCCCCCCCCTCATTGGATGAACTAAACCAAAGGGAACTTCTAATGTTTTGGAATTAGTTAGAAAAATGTAGTGAAGCTATAGTATAAACATTTACAATATGCTAAAAAGTGTTCTATATAACAGAATATATATTCTATAAAATATATTTTTTTCCTGGTTCTTCATGTTTCCTGTTTTTTTCCTTCATTTTAACATTACAATTCTGTTTATATGAGTTCTTATATTACCATTACTACTGTAGGATTTGAACATCTGTTTAGAAAGCCCATCTGTAAAATGGGTGATTATACTGTTTTGTAAGTGGCAACTTGAGGACCAGGGCATTTAAATAGCTTGTTAAAACATATTAGGCAGAAAACTGGGAATTAAGCACACATTTTCTAGTCTGCTGTCATAAAACAAGGCAGTCCGTTCCTTTGACTGTTATATTAATTCATGGTAATAATACTGGGTGAATTGTAGGTATAGGAATTTTACATAAAATCTCAGTCATTCAGGTTGACACAGGTGCTAAATATTTAATTAATGAGTTTCAAGATATTTTCATAAAAATATAGAGATTCTTTTGTGTCCTGCTCAAAAGGTGTCCTGCTGTACCATTTGTATTCTCAAAGAATTACCTAGAAAGCGTAAGATTTCTTTGTTCTGCTTCTGAAGCTGAACAGTATAGGTGGAAAATTTTCTGCTATTAGACACAAAAATGAAAAGGTGGAAGGGTATAAAGCAAAAGCATGTCATTTACCAATGTATTAGATTGAGGTAACAGTTTGGTGAGAGGTATCCTCAGTTAATTAGAAACATGGAGATTTTTGAAGAAATTGACTTTTTATTTTTGGTGCCAACATCTATGACTGATTTTCAGACTGGAACTATTCTGGCCCAGAATGTGTTAGAGCGGTGTATCAGTTGATGTAGTTTACAACAGCTGGATAAGAGATCACAAGCCACTGAGAAAAATAAATTTGACCCTTTAATTTCTTGACGTCCTGCTGTGTTTGTGGGGATTGGCAAATGTGTAGGCATCACCAGTTTTCACTATCTGAGTTCCTTCTGCTCTGGCTTCATTCAGAAAATTCTCATTCTGGCAACTACTGTCAAATTCTGTCTTCTTTAGACATATCAAACAGCAAAACGGGGCCATCACTTAGGGAGAAAATCTGAGTTATGTTCTTTATTTATTGCAGAAGAGGACTGATTGTTTACATTTCCTAAGTACAAAGTCATGTAACTGAAGAAAACTTTAAGTTACACCTGCACTCTTCTATATTTTTAGAAATACGCTAGTTCAGCAGTATGATAATATAAACTTTTTTTTGGACAGTGGAAAATAACATGTGGAGGCAAGCCATCAATGTAATGTGCCAAACATCTGAAAAGGAAAGGATGTCACAATTTGTTTTATCATTCCTGACAAACACAGAATTTAAAAAAAGATAGCCCCTTGTGTACCACTGGAGTCCTTCCTCAGTCTTAAACTGATTTTCAAGTTTCTTCATTCACAGTGCATTGACAATACTAGAATCATTGAATAGTGTTTCTTCAAAATTCCTTCTGCATTGCAGACAGCATTCTGCATTGCAGGGTCGGTTCCACAAATACAATCAGTTCAGGGGGGTAAAGAAGGAATTTTGAAGCAGTACTGTATGTGTAGCAAATGAGCCAAAACCTGAATAAAAATTCCATGTTTCTAGTCTTTGGAATTAAGAAACTATAAAAGGATGAAATTAAATGAATGTTGACATTCTTACAAGCATTTTATCTTTTCACTAAATTTATTTTCTGAATCTATGGGGACAAATCTTTAGCTGTGGTTTGCTCCATGTTTGCTTTGATGTGCCCTCATTTCAGATCACAGTATACTAGCATACAGTTAAGAAAAAAAAAAACACCAAATCAGTCATTTACATATTAGACTGAAAACTGCTTGCAGACAATTATATTTTATGTATAATCATTGCATTGACTTATGATCATGCAAGAAAAATGATACATTTATAAAATTATCTCAGTCATGCAGGAAGAGTCTGTTTTGCAGAATTTTATAGGATCTAAGACTCATAATAACCTTCAAAACATCCTCCCTCAGAACTGGTTTGAAGGAGAAGGTTTAAGAGGGATTTGACTGATCCGGGGCAAAGAATGCGGTATTAAATTCTATATGTATCCTAGCATTGATTCTCAGGTCAAGCTTTTTGCTCTTGAGGCAATCTGTTAAACATTGAAATTCCAAGTGAGTTGAGAAAGCAATTGTATAACTAAAATGTGCACAAAATTTCGTATTTCTACACCTTATCTTCAAGAGTGCCTGGAGTTTCATAGATAATCATAGGGGCTTTAGAAAATAAATTAAAGATTAAGATGTTATTGTTCTAGGAATAAAGGAAAATAAGACAAATACATGTGATATTGTAGCAGCATCTAATTGTTGACAGATCTGGCTCTTATCTGAATGCATGTTTCGTACTGGAACTTTCTCAAACTGATGCCCAAGATCCATTATCCAGCTTTAAGTTAAAAAAAAACAGTTCAAGTTAAAAAATTTTGAAACAATCTGTGCAGGGGTATTATTAGCTGCTTCAGTATAATTGTTTTTGGCTCACATGGAGGAAAACACTAAATTGCTGCTATTTGTGGTATCAAATGGCTATGTTAAGCAAACAGTATTTTTCCAGACAAAGAGATTAAAAGTCCTTTAGACTGCAGTTAACATTATGCAATCATTACTAAACTCCAGAAACAGATACGCAATTTCTGTCCCTTAACATTGTTGAATTTGATCTGATTATCTGCTACCTACTATCTATCCTTTCGAGAATGGGAATTTCACTTAATTTTAGTTGCCTAACCTAAGGTAATGCCTAGAAAACCACCTCTCCCAGAGGTGTTTCAGACTTTTTCAGGTCTGACCTGTCTTGGGATCTTTCTTGCTCTTTTCTATACAGAGATCCTAGGTTTCCTAATTGTCTAACATAGGCATCTGGTACATTCCTGTGGTCAGTGGAGTAAACAAAGGCTTTAGCATTTGCAGTCTATTTCTTAAATCCTCATCAATATTATTGGCACTTTCTTGACTTAGCATTTTCCCCACCTATTTCCCTAATTTTAAAGTCCACTCAACTGTCATTCCTCTTCTACAACCATCAGAACAACCTGTAAGCCTTGCAAATATTTATCTTTCTGCTCAGTTAAATGGCTAACATTTGCCAAGTCAGGCGCTTAAAACAAACTTCTGAGTCTACATTATAGGTTTTCCCAGTAATATTTTTAAAATCTTGACCAAAGCAACAAGTAATGTAATGTAACTAAGATCCATCATTTAATTGTATTTGCATCTGAATTTTAGGTACCTAGACATGAGGGATCTTGTATTCCTGTTCTCTGTATCTGTGATCACCAGCCTGGGTAGGTACTCAGTGTAACATAGTTCATGGTAAAAAAATAATCCCAAGAACGACTGGCAGCAGCCACATTAGGCCCCACACCTTGCTTTGATTAGCAGTTATAGGAGTAAGTTGTAGTTGGTTACAACTGATGCATGCATTTTAACTGACTCTTAGATCAGTCTGAACAGCAGGCATAGCTGAATATGGCACATTTGGCACTATCTCGGTTTCTGATTGACTGTTCCTTGGGAGCAGAGATATTAATTCTCATTATACCAAATCCGTTCAGCAGTGACAAGGGGAATTCCTACTGTCATAACAGCTAAGGCGTACTCAAACAGCTCAACAAACTGGCTGGTTTTTTAGAAGAATGAAGACCTCAGTCTTCTTTTGAGAAGGCATTATATTCAGATTATAATAGACAGTATTATTACCATATATTACAGCAAACTGTATGATGTAACATACTGATTCTTCTCTTGGGAATGGTTTGCTCTTTATAGTATATGGACCAAGAGAAAGAATCAATTGCCAGAAATTCACACCTCAGACTGAAATTTCTAGGGGCTGATTTGTTTTGCTTTAACATATTAACCTACTTGGTGCGTGTTGTAGAAATGTGCTGTCTTCTGTTGTGCTGCTTGAGAGCCAACAATGAGGAGGCCTGTTGCAGGGTTAGATAAACTCTTACTGGAATGAATTGGTCATGCCATGTTAAAGCAATTAGTGCTTCTTGACCAGCAGAGAACAGACACTTCCCAATACCTCCTTTAGGCAGCTGCTTGTGTGATGTTCACAATTTAAGCTAATCTCTTTCATATGCGCTGGAGGTTTTGAGCTGAGGACACTGGACATAGGATTACATTGTCCTACATTACATATACCAATATTTGAGTACAAAACCATAGAATATGGACAACTGAATTTCATAATCTGTCCAGAGAACTAGCACCCATCTTTCCATGCTGACATTTTACCTTCTGGTGATGAATGAAAAAAGGATTGTCTTTGCCATAGTAGCCCTCCACTAGTACTGGCTGTTTTGCAGTCATTTGGGGTGGGCACATCCAACATATCCATGCTGATGGGTGAGAACTGCAGTGCTATCTGCAGATCCTCCCTGATGTGTGTTACCCACATCAGCCACATTCCAAAAGCCATAGTGTCCTTTTGTCCAGCGGGCATGTCTCAGTTGGAGGGAGTTTGAGAGCCTGCAGTGCACCAGCAGGCTCTGGATGCTCAGAGTAGCTTGTGGTTAAAAGATGGGTATCTTTCTGCATAACCCTTTTCTGCAGCCCTCCCTCCTGCCCCCCAAGATTTTGCTCTTCTTCATCTCTTACAATATAGCTGTTTTCAGAGGTGCCTGATCCAGGGTTACACAGCTGCACTGTATCAGATCTGACCTTGAACACAGGCAGCTGACAGGCAGAAGTTGATGGTATTCATATCACCACACATTACCTGTGAAATATTTCCTATAGTTATTTTGATCGTAGGGTTTTCACACTCTCCTTTTGCAGGCTATTACAGACCCACGGCAGGAGAAACATTCATGCTGCACTTGCTCTGAGCTTAAAACACATCGAACTATTTGCATCCACAGTGCTAACTGTGCCAGTGTGTGTCACGAAGCACACCATATTCTGTCTGTCTGGATGTAAGACCTGCACAGAACGCTTTAAGCCTAAGAACACATTTGGCAGACATGTAGCCAGTTTCCCCTCTAAGTGCTGACACCCCCCTGCACAAGGGAAAAGTGCAAAGAGTGCCACAATCCTTTACAAAGGAGAGACCAAGCATTTAACATCAAAATATTTAAAATGATTTATAACGAATCTCTTTAAAAGGCCACTACAGCCTGAAAATAAAGAGCGAGCCAACCTGGCCCTAAGTTCAAAGGTGGGGGATTGTGTCAGAAAAGACAAGACAGTCTGCCTTGATTATAACAACATCAGATATTTGGTTCATGAAAAAAAAACAAACCCAACCTCACACGCCAAAAGAACCCAAACGTTAAGTTTGCAAAAAGAAGAGGGAGAAACCCAATCTGTTATCACCTCGCTGAATGCTAGAGTGGAAGGGAAGCAGGCTTGACCTGTGTTTCCACTGATGAGTTGCGGGGGAGCGGTCACATGTACTACAGCTGGTGGAGGCTGCAAGTACAAGAGCTGGAAGCATCTTCTGGTGTACTGCTACTGAGGTGTGATGGGTGCTCAGCTGTTGCTTAACTTCTGGCTTGCTTTTCTGTGACTATCTCGTTTCCGCTAATGGTCTGCAGCACTGTCAGACAAAAGCACATCCTAAGCAAAGCCTGTGTTTTACACTGCCACTCCCCTTGAGCAATGTACCTACGCAAATCAGGCTTCTGCATTAGCTGGAGAGGTGGGGCACAGCAAGAATCCCTCCCAGTGTAATTTATCTTTGAAGTTTCCTTCTTCGGATTCTTGTCTCCCCAGGCCTTATTTGGTACCCAGGAGGGCATGCCAGACTGCTATTTTGTAGATGTTTTGCAAACAAATTCCTGGTGCAGAGCATGGCTGTAGCCTGAGCTGCACAAGATTGTTATAATATACAACTTCAAAACCCTGGGAAATAGTGAGATCTCTACATGCAAATATCAGGGGGGAGAATGGTTCACATCCACGTTGTCTGAGAACATGGAGCTCAAAGGAGACCGTCCTTTACTTTACACAGGATTTGTATGTCAAAGGAACTGCTTTGTATGTCCAAGAATGAGCTGATGTCTATTGAATTTGGGCAGTTGAAGAACTGACTCCCTGGAGTCACTCCCTGAAGTCACACCCTGGAGTGATAAAGAGAATAAACTGAATTGATGGATCCATCTGTCCATTCATACTTGCAGTGACTATTGCTTTGTTAGAGTACGCCAAGTTAGTGATATGGTCCTGCATGAAGGATTCCTTAAATGAGCTACATGTTATTGTGATTGCATAGGATCTTTCTTTGTATCCCGTCTGATTTTTTTTTTTTTTATTTTATCTTTTTACTATGGGTCTGGAAAAACCAATGAAGATTTTTTACTACATTCAATTAATGTCAATAAATGTGAATATCTGCCATGTGTGAATACCTCATAAGGTTGGGAAAGCGAAGGTAGAAGGATGTGACTGACATTCATTGCTACGTAGAAATTGCTGTGCCTTATTCTTGCTTGCTTAGTAGACGCATTTTTGGAACAGATCCTGAATTTGGATTATGTTGTTAAAATCACAGAATATTATGCATACTTCATGGCTTTGTTTTTCTTTTAGTGGGATCAATGCATATCTTGTTTTAGTGAGCATCTAGGTACCTATGATTTTAAAATATTGAAAAGATCTCAAGCCTTTCCTGTATTGTTTTTGTTAGTTTTCTAAGTTTTCTTAGTTTTCTAAGACAAAAATATTTTATTTCTTACTTAGATTTCAGTTGATGGCTTCAAAAATATTGCCAATGGCTGCAGTGGGATTCAAGATTTGCTAATCAACAAAATGCCAACTCTTACAGATGGATGTATTCAAGTAAGAAATTGAAAATAAATCTGTACTTGGAGAAACTTTCTGAGACTTATCCTCTCAACTGACTTTAAAGAAAGTTACGCAGTTACAATTTAAGAGGAAAATTTCTCCCTGAAAACATTTTAAAAAAACTATTATCTAATTACTTTTGAAAATCTTGCTCACTTGCAGTCACTTTCAGAAAATTTCAGTTGTCTTGTCTTCTTTTACTGCATGGGTGTGGCTGAATTATGGCCTTCCAGTTTGTAAATGAGGGGGTTTCAGTTTTTTCAGTGTTAAAGCAAACAGTATATGGGAACAGTGTTCTGCTACTTGATTTTTGCCATCAGAAAAAGAATTTTCAGGCTTCTGCAAAAGTGATTGTTAACTCAATGACTGTCTCGGGTTTCTGCCATACTTTATGTCTCCACTTACTTCTTTTCCTTGTGTTCCCAAACATAATAAATATATGGAGAATCTCAGTAGTTTATATACCACTTACTTTCTAGAAGTTACAGTAAAAATGTATTGCAACTGTTTGTTTGAAATTGTAACATTCTGTATTATATGCAGAATATTTGCTGATCTTTTGTTACATGACAGCATAGGTATAAAAATATTTTACTCCGTGTTTCCTTTTTCCCTTCGAAGGCTCTGGTTGAAAAATGCCAACAGATAATGTCTGTTGTCTTCCTTGACTCTCCACATCTTTCTGACACAACTTTTAAAGCCCTTGCTGAATGTAAACTTGTCAAGGTCAGCATTGAAGGTTGGTATAATAATTCATAAAATTATTAGGATGATGTATTTTTAAAACTCATCCAGATAATCTGAAATGCATCTTCCAGCTGATTTCAGTGGGTATTTGGATCAGGCCCGTAATGTATGTCAGATGTGTAACTTACATCTTTATATATTTCAACAGGGAATAACCAAATTACTGATTTAAGTTTCAAGTTGATGAGTCAATGCTGCCCATACATCAGGCGCACTCATGTGGCTGATTGCCAGAAGATTACAGATGCTGGTCTAAAGATGATTTCACCGTTGAAGCATGTTCTTGTACTGAATGTAGCAGACTGCACAAGGTACTATATCACACCCAGATTTCTGTAAACCATCGCAAAGGAATTTTAGTAAAGTTAATTATACTCCTGTTAACACATCTTTCCATTTTAAAAATAAATTCTTAGAATATTAATACATGTATTTTAATATTTAAAAAAAATTACAAGTACTTTTTGTTTCTATATCATTTTTTCAAAAATCCGTTTGTTGCTGCTCCAGTTCAAGGAAGAGAGTTAACTGTAGATGTAATATTACTTAACAGCCACGGCATGTTTTGCTGATGAAATGTGGCTACAAAGATGATGAAAATGATAACCAAAGACAATTCCAGTGTCACAACTTTGTCAAAATTAGGATATTGTTTAATTTTGTGAATATTAAAATAATACTTTATAACTACCTAGTACTAAGATATAAAAAACCCTACAAAATTATTACAGTTACCAAGACAACTTTGTAATTGATGTTGTAAGAGGAAGGATATCTTTTATGCCAAGACTGTTTTCCACTTTGGATGTGTCACGTATTGGTAGAAACAGACATATGAAAGGGCTTCCAAAGCTGCAGGCTTGTTCCCTGTTCTATGGCAGGGTGATGGAGTCAAGGTTGAGAGGGAACGGGAAAGGCAAAACATTTCAAAATCAACAGACCTATAAAATAATACAAAGAAGCTAGAATTGCTGCTTATCTTAATGTTTTGGATGCTATGTGAAGTTTTAGGGGTTCTGCTTTAATGTGTAACTAAAGTATTTTTTGTGCTTGTTGATGCTGTACAAAAATCTGATAACATTGCATGTAGATGTGCTGGGAAGTGCTGGAGCAATACCATGACATCATGTTGGTCATTCAACTGGGCAGATGGCACAGCTGCCTGCATTTTCTGGTTTCACGGTTAGAAGGCTGGATTTTCCAGCCTGTCAGCCAGATCTTGGGCTGCAAGTGCCTTCACACGTGTCTACTGTCTCCTACTGCTAAAGAGCTGTGGAATTACCTTAACAAAAGTTTTTAAGCAGTTGTAAACCTGTTGTAAAACTCTGCACTTATTTTCTTGCTTTTGCAGATACTCGTAAAAGTTTCAGCATTAACAAAGTTAGAGATTGTAACACATCTAAACTTGTGTGGTGGTTTAACCCCGGCTGGTGTCCGTGCCCCCCAGCCGGGCAGGGGAGCCACCCCCAGCCAGGCCCGCGGGGGTCCGGGCAGGGAGATCGCTCTGGGGGCCGGGGCCGGGGCTGCGGCCGGTCCCTCCCCCGCCGCCTCCGCCGCCCCGGCCCCCTCCGGGGGAGGCTCCTCACACGCCGCCCGGCTCCAGCCCGGGCCCTCCCGCGGGAGACGCTCCTCCAGGCCCTTCTCCAGCGGGAGCCCTTCCCGCGGGGGGGCTGCAGCTCTGCCCGGGCCGCTCCTGCGCGGGGCCCTCCCGCGGGGCGCAGCCCCTCAGGCACAGGCTGCTCCAGCCCGGGCCCCCCGCCCCCGGGGGCACCGGCCCTGCCCGCAGCCCGGCCCCGGCCGGGGCTCCGCTCCCCGCTGCCGGGAGCTGCTCCGGCGCGGCGCGGCGCGGCGCGGGCTGCCCGCCCCCGGGGGCACGGCCCCCTCCGGGCACCCCCTGCCCCGGCCCGGGGTCCCCCCCGCTGCGATCTGTCCCCCCGGGGGCGCCGCCGCCGTGGCTGAGGGCTCGGCCTTGCCCAGCGGCGGGGCCGCCTTGGAGCCGGCTGGCACGGGCTGGCGGGCAGGGGGGGCTGCGGGCACCTGCGCACAGCGGCCGCCCCGCCGCCGCCGCACACGCCTGGCGCACCAACGCCGTACAGGCTGGTAGAGTTTCTCTCGAGACAGGAAACTACAAAGGGGGAATTGTTCACCTGTATGTTTCTCTTATTTGAGAATTCCTATAAATTCCTATAAAAATCCACATTGTGACTTAGAAACATTGGGGGATTCCTCACAGAATCAAGGGAAGCGCCATATTAGTGGTAAAATCTTAAGAACAGGTTTTGAAATGCTTAGCCATCTCCGTGCTCTTAATCAGTTTCCTTTTTTCAGTGACCTTTTTTCTTAGTCTAAGAGTCAGTTTTTCTAACAGTCATATGGAGAATTTTTTGAGAAATGAAAAGGACAAAAGGAGCAAATGTACCAATTCAGAATTCTTAAATTACAGGAAGTATTCGACTACATGTGAAAAATGAGGAAAGAAAATTAACTTTTGATGATGATTAGAATTAAGAAGTAATAGAGGTGTGATTAAAATGTTAGCTAAAATTGAAGATAGGCAGTGTGGTGGCCCATACACTTGCCACGTTTTTCCAGTTTGAATATGTTAAATTAATGTATGTTAAAGCAGTGTGTGGGCAGTGTTCTTATATAGTTAATCAACTGACTAGAGGAACTTAGCATATGTATTCACAGAACAATTATTAAAACAGTTATAACCTGGCAATTTCAGCCCTCAAGCCCAGTGTGGTTACAGAATATATATATATATATATATAAAAATATTTTTTTTTTAACTTGCTTGGCTGTATTGCCAGTCTCTGCATTCGTTACAGATTTTATGCAAGTTAATTATTCTGAAAGTATATTTCTTAAATTTGTCTATCTTGAATGAAAAACAACTGCACAGTAAAATAACACCAAAACTACCACAGTGGTTGAATTATTGCAGAGTGATTACTTAACACTTCATGAATCATGGCTTCATCTGTAGCTTATGGTCACACAATGAGGTTCTGTTCAGGTTATCGTTTTATTAGCAGTGCTATTCTTACCCATATGTTTCTGGGACTTTGGGATTTGCAGTGATTCTTTGTGCTGCAGCAAACTGTACAAGCCAAAATATTATTCTGTCCTGCAGAATTCTGGGTTTAATTTTTTATTCATTGGGGAATGCAGAAGAAATACTGGGAATGCATTGAAAGGCTAAGTGTACAGTAATGTTAAACATACCACAGATATGAACTGTTTTGAAACACACAAGTTGTAGTCAGCTCTCCAGTCCTCTCAACTTGACTAAAAGATTTTCTATTTAATTTTTATAACCTTTGTGTATGTTATAAGTTAGCCGTGTATGAGATACACAATTAAGTGAAACATTCTGAGGAAGAACTCAGGTTAACTCTTCATGTGTGTGTACAGAATAGCTACTACCTATATATACTACCTATGACTTGTGCTTCTGTGCTAGAAGATTATTTTTCCTTTAAAATATTTCAGTTCCTTAAATTAACAAAAATATTAATTGGAGTGCTATCTTATCTGAGTATTGGAACTAATGGAAGTTCTCATAATCTCCAACAGACTTTTTTTCAGAAAGTTCTGGTTTTCAGTATTTCCAAAGAGCAGCATCTTTTAATTGAGCCATTAATTATGCTGACTCCTTTTTGGGTTTAAAAGGCTACTTAAAAAATATCGTTATTCATTTCTGCTTATCTACAATGTAGATATGTTATATATATCTACAAATTATATATTGACTTGTATGGAGTAGGAAAAATGCACATTATAAATATTGCCTACATTTCTCTTTTAGAATCAGTGATGGAGGTGTAAGAACATTTGTACAAGGTTCTTCTGGAGCTAAGCTAAGAGAGCTGAATTTGTCTAATTGTATTCATGTCACTGATGCTTCTGTCACAGAAATAGCACAAAGGTACAGTTGTCCACTACAATATTTTTCTAGTGTGGTTACACTTGCAGTGTATTTCTGATGTTGAAGTTCTTAATGTGTTAATAAATGGGTAAAATTATATAGCCAATTGTATATAGAAAATTGTACTAGATAAATGACCAGTCCCTCTTGGCATTGTGAGTCTCTTAAAAATGATCCATTATATAAAGGTGAATTCATCAATATAAATATGGAAACCTGAGAAGTCTTAATTTTTGGGGGGGAAAGTGCCTAAATGATGGTTGTCAGTGACAAAGCTGCATTAAAAGATTATTATGTAGAAGTCACATTTTGTAAACTCCATAAATATGTCTGCACAAACAGAAAACGCTCAATTGCTAAACCTCTTCAATTAGAGTTCCTCAGCAGGAGTATTGGTATTGGCAATTGAAAGATAATTTTTAAGTCTCCAGAGAAGATTGGAGTCAGTCTTTCCACTCCTTACTAGATCTCTCAGGAGGCCCCTGTTTATGCTTTCGTAGCAGTAGTTGTGAATAATGGTAGCATGCTTGCTGGTAAGCCAGGGAATGCCTTCTCTGTTTTAATGATGGAGTGTTACTCCTAAGGCTCTGAGCCTAAATGCACTGCTTTAGGAGTCACATTTCTTAGGTCTTCTGGTTTGATTATGAGAAGATACAGTTTATGGTGCTTACTTACGCAGTAAAATTCAGTTTCCCTTGTATGGTCAGTGAGTGCTGATGTGCAGAACCTGGCAATGTCTTCATTTGCTGTGTACCATTATTTACATTGCTGTAGCTGGGTGTGGGTACAGCCATGGGGTCCTGAATTCCGTCATTGCAGTGAGCTTTGAAGTTCCTCTGCAAGATATGAGAGATTTGGACATAGGAAAAAGACAAGCACCAAACTAATTAAAAAAATATTTTTATGTAATACATCTCCTTGATTTCCAAATTTTTATTTAATTTGATTGCTGTTCATGATTTGAAATATTTGTGATGCTTATGCATTATGATTAGAATCGTTGGAAGTGCCCATGTAAGCTAGGTTTCAGAAGTCTAGACTGCTTATTTTCATAGGTGCCCTGGAAAACACTTAGGAAGGGTTATTACAAAAATTTATTAGCTATACTACATTTCTGGAACAAAAATGGAAAACTGACAGTTCCGATTTTTTATTTAATTTAGACGTCATGAAATGACCTATCTAAATCTGTGTCACTGTGAAAATGTGACTGATGCTGGAATGGAAGCCTTGGGAAATATGGCGTCATTGATATCCATTGGTATCTCTGGAACCAGCATCTCAGATAAGGTATATATATAATTAAAGCATGAAGAATGTGTTTACTATGTATCTGGGCTTTCTGGAAAAAAAAAAAAAAAAAAAAAGGTAATAAAAATCCGTTCATTTAAAAACCTGCATGGATATGAAGCAGTGAAGTTGCAGTATCATTAAAACATATTTTAGAAACTTGAATAGCACAGTATTAGCCCATGTATAGGCAGTAACAAATCAAAGGTAATTCTTAAGCTGGGCAACTTTATGTTTGAAAGAGAGAAACAGAAACTGTCAGAAAGAGGAAGTCTGGCTGCTGTAAATGTGGTCTGAAAATAATGTTTATTAAACAGAATTTTTTTGCTTCAGGATGATTAGCCCTGAGGAAAACTGAAAAATTGGTATTTTTAACATTTAAAGTCATAAAAATTGTGTTTTCTGTGCACTAGGTTTTATGGTGAAAACCCCTGCATATTAGCTCTAGCAGAGATGCTGCTCTACACTGTGGTCTAGAAAGTAATTGCTAGTGAAAGAATTACTAACAAGGTATCTTCGATGTGTCAAGTTGCTAAGACTGTAGAAAGCAAAATAGCTGGTGCAGGAGCCAGGTTAAACATTACAGGCCTCCACACTGGATGTTCTTGGCAGGTCCTGCCTTGTGCACAGGGTTCAGAGCCAGTTCTGCTGTTTCTTTTACTTCTGGGGCAAACTTTTCACTGAACTCAGAAATCTAGGAGAAACCTCATGAAGAAAACTTGCCATAGAGACTATTCATTCAGTCACTGTTCAAACAGAATTCTAAGAACTTTATTATTTGTCTCTAACACAGAGTTTGTGCAAAAGTAATTAAAATGTGGAAAAGTAATTAAAATGCCTGCATCTTTAATGGAGGCCTGAAAATAAAAAAAACAAGATTAAGCTAAATAACGAAGGTTGGGAAATCCAAGACAACTTCGTTTAATGTGATCATTTAAAATATCATGAAATTATATTGGAATGAAATTAATGCTGCCTTGAATTACAGTCTCACAATGTTTCAGCATAAATGTTTTCTTTCTCCTTGCCTGCCACAGCTAGTCTTTTAAAATGCTGTGTTGCTTCTTACTCTAGTTTTCACATAGCACAACCCGTGACCTTGGCAATAAGCCAAACTGTTTTGCTTACACTACATTTCTGAGGCTTTCAGTTTTCTCTCTCCCACAAGATGATAAACTAACCCGGAAATCGACCATTTATCATTTTTGTAATTTCTGAACTGATTGCTAGTACTAGCTACAAAACTGTTACGGTTTTTGCTATTTGCTCTGTTTAAGTAGGTTACATACATACATACATAATAAATACATTCTGTCATCTTAGAACTTTGATACAAGAATATCTAGTAGTCTGCTTTGTAACAAGCTGCTATTTGTATGCTTTGACTTTATATTACATGTTTTATTGGCATATAGAGGAATAGTAAGATCTCTTTCAATTCAGACTTTGTAAGTATTTTTTTAAATGTAAAAATGTAACAGAGAATACAGCTTTTTATGTGCAGTAGTCAACACCATTATGCTGTGCTGCTAAAGAAAAATTGTAAGGCTCATATGCTTTCCTGCAGCCTGTGAAATAGATCTCTGTTGCTTTTGCTATCTTGCTATTTAGCGTGAAAAACATAGAATGTGCAACATAGATTTGCACTACACAAGAATTTTCATTTCTGTTTTTTTCAAATGACAGCAGAATCATTCTGCTCATCAGAGCAGAGCAGAATTTACAGCAGTAAGAGTGACATATACATAAGGAAAGGATAGGGGAGAAAAGATACAGTAGAGTCAGATTTTCTTACAGATTTGTGTCTCAGGTATGACTGACTTAATCAAAATGGAAGGTTTTTTCCACTGTTGGTGCCTTCCTCTTACGTAGTTACTCTGATGTCCAAGAAATGAAGGTTCCTGTTGTGTTGTGTCTTTCATTCAGGAATTTGTTGCATTTGGAAGAAATATATCGACTCTTAGAATTGTCCCTGACAAGAGATCTTGTAACAAAGAAATAAATAAAAAATTTACAGTACCCTATGGATTTTCAGTAATTAAAAATGCAGTGCTAATAAGAAATACATGAAAAATCTTTCTCATGTTTGGAGAGGTTTATTATCCTTGCCCTGAGTCGACTCCTAAACAGAAAGTCTGGGAAAAAAAAAAAAAAAGGCTGCATACGTTCATTTTTCGATATTGTGTGGGAAGTTAGGCATTTTACATAGAGAGAAAATGCCTAGGCAAATTTATAAACACAAAGCTAGAATAAGGCAAGTAATTCATTGGAGGCTTAAGTTATATGTGTGCTTAAGTGTCTTGCTAAGTAAGTCAAAGACCATGCATTAATAAAA
Organism: Falco cherrug; assembly: GCF_023634085.1. NCBI lineage: Eukaryota > Metazoa > Chordata > Aves > Falconiformes > Falconidae > Falco > Falco cherrug. Next base: position 75,662,188 of record NC_073701.1, on the reverse strand, counting down.
CCAAATGTCATCCAATGAAGATGGATGTCAGTTTTATGCATATGGGAAACTGGTGGCATGCTGAAGAAGTTACAGTCCTTTTCTCATTAGGGCTTTAACTATATTGGGTTTACTCTTATAAATCACATAACTTTAAATACACCCCCCAAGTACATTTTGAATATTAATTTAGTCAGTTATTTTAGCATTCATCCTTTTACATTTCTGAAAATATTTCCTTCTTTATTTTAACTTGATTTTTTAAAAAACAAATAACACACATTTTTAAGTCTCAATAACTTTTAACAATGGGAAGAACATTTGTTCCATTTTTGTCATCCTGAAGTACTAGAAATCGGTTTCTTACAGTTGAAAACAACTTAAAAGACACTTAAAAATGAAAAGATTTGCAACCTGGTGACAGCATTTCTTTTTTAAACAAAAACCTGCAATGACAGAGCAAAGATACTGAGTTCTTTGAAAAAACCCAACCTTTAATTTCTTTGAGAAAACTCCCTTTTTCTTCCAGCTAGCTTCCCATCCCTCATTGTTTTCCCTCACGTTTTGCTCTTCTAAACTCCCTGAAATAGGGACCACAATGTTTTCAATTGTGAGGATGGTAAATACATTCATGAATGCATAGATAATATCACAAGTCATTTTAGATACTATTGTAAAGGTATTTACAATATGTGCAGCTTTTATTATGGAGCTGGAAACATTAGCATTTAGGACTAAAACCTATTACTCTTTCTTATAATAGCAGACTCAGTGGCAATGTTTCCATCAGTTAGGGAAGCAGTTTTAGTTATAAGCTTTGTTCTCATACTCTCCGTATTTTTGTTACAATGTCTTGAACTTTTTCTGGTGTCTGTATGATATGGCTTTGGCAGCTTTGCTCCAAGTCTGAGAGTCTGAAAGTGTGCAGCTGCCTGGCTTTCCTCATTCTGACACAAATTGCTGATGCATATGGCCTGGACCACCCATCTTCTTGAGACTTTAATAATCAAATTAAGTATAGAAGTGTCAGGACATTTGAAGAAAGTGTCTTAAGTCAAGCAGGATTTAGACAGAAAAGCATAGCAAAGAATGATAAAAGGAATTCTGAAAGAAATTAGTTGCATCCATCAAAACAGTAGATGCCCTGACGTAGACTCAGGGAAGCTTAATATCAGTGGTGAATTATATGCAGTGTAATAATGAGAGATAAAATAATACCCTGAAACATGAAAAAGAGTAAAATACTTTAAAAATGGGAAGAACCCTGATACACTTCTGAAATCAAAGATTAAAAGGAAATATGAAGTATACAGGGAAGTATTCTTCTGCATTTTCTTCTGCAATGACTGTCACGCATGAAATTCTCTCTCACAATGATCTAAGCCTCCATTCTGTCTTCTGACTGAAATGCTTCCTCCAGAATTATCTGTGGCATCAAGTCAGTTCATCAGTCACAGAATTTTTTGTGCACTATGTATAAGTTACTCTTTAAAGTTGAGGATAATTTGGAATCATGGGGACCTCTGGAGTAGTGGTTATATGGATGTATAAACAGTTATCTCAACTTTGTTTTCTTATGTGTCCACACTTAATAATCTTCAGATTCTGGCTGGTCCTGAAAGCCAGGCTGCAACATAAATATTTATTAATATTTTAAAAATAAGTTACCCAAACCAAAGTGGCAATTTAGCTTGCCACAGTTACCTAATTTCTTTGCATTTTTAGTGGGATTCTGAATCTACAGTGACTTGAACCCATAGCCTGGCTCCACATTTTGGTCTGTTAGAAAATCAGGCCAGTAGAACTGGGGAAGAGCCTTGTAAAGGTTAAGCAAAAAATACGATCATGTCTAATAGATATAACCAGCAACAGACTGCAAATGAATTAGTTGCAATGGATTTCCAAAGGAAAGGATGTGACAAATCCTATGCATTCCCAAGGCAGGGAAAAGGAATTGTTAAAATATACTAAAGTGGGCTCTAAATTCGTATATTAGCACTCCAGTTTGCTTGGGAGAATAGAGAAAGAGAGAATTTAACCTGGAGACTTAGAAACTTAATTCTGCATAAAAACAGGAAATACTAACACAGAGTCATTATAATCAATGACAGATGTGCCAACACCATGAGTCCCAATGCAAATCAGGAGGAATTAAAGGTATTTAGCAATGTTGAAAATTTGGCTCAATATTTTTACAGTGTATTTCGTTACAATGGAAGCCCTGTTGTCTGGACTTAGTCTTAAGAAACGCAGGCAACTGTATTTCATAAGTTATGATCTGGACTAACTGCAAATGGTCTTAGGTGTAGAAATTAAATTTTATGGCATGCTATGTTCCTGTAAACAGATCTGACCCACCTTTGGTATTGGAAATTGGTATGGGAAACAGTATGGCCACATTTGCTTAAGAAGTTACCCATTTCTCAGAAGGTTTTTGCTATCTGAAACGGAACTTTGTTCTGTCACATACATATTGTTATTAGCAAAAGCATACTGCATGATAGGAATCACATTCTTCTCTTCTAGTGTTTGATCTATTAAACTGGTGCCTGGCTGTGGCTAATCTATGCAGAAATCTGAGCATTTTAGAGGGTAGGTTGAGTCATTTAATATTAAATGGCTCAGAAATGGAAGGTAGGAGATACCTCTTAAGAGCTGTCTTCTAAGATTGGAGTCACTTTGAGGTCAATCTGTTTGGGGTATGAACAGGAAGTAACATCTGTGTATCTCTGGAACATAAAGATACATTACAGATGCTGACCTTTCAGATTACAAAGAGATATGTGAACAGAAATCTCAGAAGTTGAAAATAGTGTAGCACATGGTTATTGTTAGTGAGAGACAGTACATTCATTGCAGTCTGCAGTTGAAAGGCAGACTTGCAGCTTGTGAATATAAATAATAAAGAGTTGTTCTTTGCTATGCCATAGCCACAAATAACTTTCGTCTTTAGCAAGTGAAGACCCTCACTGACTGGTACAATCAATACTCATTTTCTTAGCTCAAAAACCATAGTGAAATAATAATAAATGATGATCTATAAATGTTTGTAGGCCTCATGTAATAAAGTAAATCAAACAGAACAAAAATTGCTTGAGAAAAGCAGCTGTTGGAGAGGAATAAAGGAGTTTCTTTTAAAGTTGTTTTCTAAATGGAAATGGTAATACATGCTATACAAGAGATGCAGGACAAAGTCTTCCCTTTCTCCATCGCAACAGAAGATTGATCCAAGATATATGGGGTGATTTCTTGATGTTAAAGAGGAAATATGTTTTTGGAGACACATAGAGTGGGTGGGTGATCCTAGTCTGTATGTTGCACAGTATTTGTTTTGCTAGCATCTATTTCCAGGAGTCCCAATGACAATATGATTGCTCTGAGCATATCTTTCAAAAATGTTGGGAGGCTTAGTATAAAAGATGGAAGTCTCTAGAAATAGGTTAGTGTTCTGAATGGGCATCCCTGATGGTATTTATGAGAGAATACTACTGAGTAAATCAGGAAATATAATAAAACTAGTGATAATTGGCTCCTTTGTATGTATGTTAGATACAAAAATAATAGTTAAAAGATTTATACACACAAAACTTTCTGTGTAGAGCTTGTTTGAAGATGTTTATTTTTAGAAACATAAAAGTTTTGTAGTTTTTGTATGTAACAGACAATTCCTAATGGCATTCCTTGTCTTCCATGTCTTCACGCTTTCCCTTCTCAAATCTGGAATTATTAATGAAACATCTAAAAGGAGACCTTAATTTTAAAGGGGGGAAAAAAAAGAAAGTTGTTCTGTGATTCCATGTCATGCTAGTCATATAAAATTATTACAAATTAGAACTTTGAAGTCATAGCAGCATTAGTTGTCATGTAGCAAAAAAATCTTTATAATATTCTTTAATATTTTATTATCAAGTACGTTAAAGTCATGCCACTTTTACATAAAGAAAATGCAAGAAGAAGTTATGTCCGTAAGGTCACACCTATAACTATCAGTGTCTGCTGTAAGGAATTCAAGTTCTGACATAAACACATTTGGGGTTTAAGTACATAACTGTTTTTTTGTCTGGAATGGGAGTGCTCTGCCCAAAAAAAATTGAACTCTGTAGATTTTCATGAAGCTGTTGAAAGTAATGCTCACCACATAACTGCGTCTGCTGAGAAAAATGCAAATATCTTTGTTTTCACAAGTAGCCAGGATTGGAAATCTTTTTGATTGTTCCATTTTTTTTTTTTTATTCAGCCTGTGAGATTTCAGGAATTTGCAAAATTTGAACACCAGCCACACTCTTCCAGCATTATCATTACAGTGTCCACATCTGCATTCCAGACACTATGTTCACGTGCTTATTTTTTCAGGATGATATTTCCTCTTTGTGCAGTGCTGTTTGCTGCCTAATTGTAGATAATTTATTAACCATACAGAATAAAGCAACAACTTTGTTTTTCAGCAGAATTTACTGTCATTATTGATACGAAGCACAGAGATATTCTGCTGTGACTATCAAAATATATTTTACAAAATCGGTATTTAATTCTCCTTCAGGTTAGAGAGTTTAGGATCAGAACATGGTCTGGTTTCCTGGTGTACAAGCAGTAAAAATCACAAAGCATCTTCAGATCCTTTCGCACTCCTAAAACAGGAATTGCCCAAGTTTTCACCTTCCTGTTGTCTTGAATATGGGGGTTGTTCATGCACCTAGGAGAGTGACTACACCATTTCACATATGGTCTTGTACCATAGCTGTAGTCGTAAAGCCCTTACTGGTAAGCAAATTTTAAAGGTGGCAATTTTAAGATATTATTTGATCTTCCAACAACAACAATAACAAAAAAGAATTTTGAAAAGTTCTTTCAAACCCAAATTTTGGAGGAGATTTGTAGATGTATTTTGCTTTATGAGAGTCTTGGTCTGTGTCCTGTGGAAATATTTCACGCCATGCTACTTTTCTTCAGTTTCTTCCTTTCTGAACAGGTAGGAAAATCTAATTTTTTGCTTTCTCAATTGAATTATTTCTGCAAAGAATTCTTAACCCTTGGTCATGCTTCAAGCAAAAAATTGGAGGATAAACTATATGCATTCTGATGAAGAGAATTTCTTAAAAGGTGCTGTAATTCTTAGAAGCTTTAATATAGAGACATTGGTTATTATTGACTCCCTTAACATATTAAAAGTAATTACACATAATTGCATGTACTGATTTTTAAGATTTTTTTTTTTTGGAATATTGTAGGGCTTGAGAGCCCTTGGCCACCATGGAAAAATAAAGGAACTTTCTATATCAGAATGCAAAAACATCAGTGATACTGGGATTCAGGTAAAACTTCATCTCTTTTCTTGGTGTTTCCTGGAAGCCTCTCTATTTCTTCAAATTAACCATGCCCAAAACTGATCTTATTTAACTCTACGTGTCATCATTCATTCTTCATTACACCATTCTACACTCTCACTCTTACAAATTACTCTCCCCTCTTGTTGCTTTCCATTTTTTATTCCCTCCATGATGTGTCTTGAATTCTGCTTGACTCTGAAATTCACTCCATAAAAGCCTTAATTTCTGCTGAATTGTACTGTGCAAATTGCAATCTAAATTGCTGATACTATAATTTCTTTCTTACTCCACAAATCCTTCACCAATTTCTGTCTAAAACATACTGTTCTCATCATTGGTGTGAGCTTTTAGGTCTTGCTGTCTTTAGGTCTCTGCTTCTTTAGTCAGTCATTTGTTGAATGCTGTATTTAGATGACTTGGCATGCCTAGCTCAATGGAATAGTTGAATTTCTTTTAGTCTGTTACACTTGATTCCTCATGTGCTCTTGATATATTGCTACACATCATTATCGCTTAGTGATACAAAAATATGTCTCAGTATACCTCTAAAGGCCTATTTCTTACCAGCATAAATGATATGATTACTATGATTAAAACCAACAAATTATATTTCAATAAGAAATGCATGTGCATCTTCTCCAGATTATAGTCTTAGCTCTTTTATGGGAAAAGCATCTCAAATTGAACTGTGTCATTATTTGAATAAAGCCTTTTAAAATGTCCTAAAAAAACTTCAAAAGCATAATTTATTCATATCTAATGATGAAATTAATCTGCTAGAAAAAGTACTACATGTATTTTAAGCTAGATGTTTGAAATACTGATTTCTTGTTCTAAAGATCTCATCATGCTCACAGCAAGACGTCTAGTGAACCTCGCTAAACTTTATTATTTCCATTGGTTTTCCTTTTTAAAATGATTATTATATATAGTGGTTTTCAAATTTAAATATTATATCTGAGCAATATAAATCTAGATACTGTTCTTAAAATAGAAATATTAGGTTAAAACACATAGTGCTTAGTGTTCTGATCTCATACTTAGCTTATGGACTTAGAAATTTCCCAGGGTCAATAATCTTTATAAAGTAATCAGACAGGAAATTAATTAATTTGTAGAAAGGCAACCTACCAATTAACGTTGCCACAAAGGCAGTTATTTACACTGATGACAAGTTATGAAATTACACCGTGAGAAAATACTTTTTCTTTTGAATAACCAGCAAAGAAATATTAATACTAATACAGTACTTTAATTTCATTTTGCAATGTTTATACTTTCTTTAATATTTCTGATTTACTGACTCTTGCTTTTTAAAAATGAAAGTCAATGAGATTTGCCATCCAGATTCTTACTAGATTTACACTATCATCACAGCAGTAACTACATACTAAATTCTGATTTATTAATACTCATTGTCTTGTTTTGGTAAAGTCAGTTATTTGGTATCAGTGTAATTCTTTTTATGGGTAAAGCACTGAATTGGAAACTGGAAAAGATTCAGAGAGGGTAATAAGGATGATCCATAAAAGGAACAGATAAGTAAGGAAGGAACCTGCAGTCTGGAAAGGGGGTGGCTGGGGGAATACGACTGAGATCTGTTCAATTGCAAGTGGCATGAGAAGGGTGGATAGGGTCAACTTTTGCTTTTTACTTCCATATATAACCTAGTGGGCATGAAATGAACCTAGTTTGAAAATTGAGAAGGAAGGAAAGGAGATGGCTGTTGCCAAAATGTATAGTTAAACTGTGAAATTCTGTATCCTCACAGGTTGCTTGAAGTTTACCTCAATCCTTATGGACATTTGACAAATTCAATACAATTGCATAGATTTACTGCTTTGTGCTTCAGAACAATATAAGAAATAAACGCTAGTTGGTAACTTTACAGTGGAAAAAAGAACCATCCATCTTGTTAGGAAGGACAGAGGATTTACATCCAAATAAGAGCACTGTTTTCTGTAACTGCAAATTGTTTCTAACCATATGTAACAGAAATGCTTTAATAGTGTTTTTTTAATTATATCAATTTCATGCCCATAAACAGTTGCAGATCATAAGGCTGCAGGTACAGGCAATGCCATCACATAATCCCAGTCTTCAGCTTCTACATTTTTTCCATTGTAAAGCTCCAACATCCATCATTTTATAGCCATATACTGTAAGAATGAGTCAGTTGTTGCTGTACCACAAGGGATGCATCTGGATTGAATCTTGTTACCCAACATACATGTCAGGCCATTAGGATGTGCTTCTTTTAGGAATAATTCTGAGTAGCCACTCATGAATGTTCTGTGTAAAGTTCCATGTTTTTAACTAAAACAATGATCAAGTATGTACATCTTGTGTACCTCATGGAAAGTCATGTAGTGCCAGCGCTGCTGCTTTCGAATATTCACTTCTGCATTGTGCTATGCTTATGGCTAAGAAGCTATTTTAGTTGTCTCACTACACAGAGTAAGTTCAAAAAAAGACTGTGAAAAAAGAAATGTTCATGCTTTCCTTGTTATCTGTATGAATTTGAACTTTTTTGAGGAAGAAAGCATTAGCAGGGAGTACATGTAGGAGTTACAGAAGCCATGTTGTCAAGGTTCCAGGGAGGGCAGAAGAAGAGGTATGAAGTAACTCAGAACAAAATGGCAAATCCTTTTTTGCAAGTTGAAACTGAAGGATATGAGTTTATGGAAAATTTGCAGAGAGTAACCCCATTGTATGCTGCATGACTTGTTATACTTTGATTATATAAAGAATATTTAAATAATGTAAAAAGAAAATGCATATTAAGAGGGCTTTACTAACACTGTTAGGTAAATTGCTGGGAAGTTATACATTAACTAAATAATATAACCAAAAATAATATAAACAGAAATAATGTTGACTGTACAGTGCTCATTCTTTTACTTGTTACCACTTTATTGTTTACAGTAAGTAAATGTTTATGTGATCACCTATTTTGTAAATAGGAACTTTCCTCATTCATAACTCAGATGTTGCTCACTTAATGAGTAGCAATTTAGTATTTCCATTGATGTTTGTGTGTGTTCTCAGGCCTTATTTACACAGAACTAAAATTGTGCACATAGGTTAGAAAATTTTGTTATTTCTTTCATATGCTATTCTATTCTTTATAGTGTCTAAATGTTTTGCAAACATTATTTATCTTTGCATCTTCAAAACCTCTTTTGTAATTTTCTTCTTAGGCATAGAACCAGGGATGCAGAGATGAAGAGAGCAAACAAAGTTCCATTCCCTTTGATTGCAAATATAAATTTAGTGCTACATGCAAAATAATGTAGTAGACTTAAAGTTAAGAGCAAATTCAGAACCTAACTTTGAAGGATATTTTAAATATGTATGTAGACAATCTATGCCAGTAAAACCAAGATAAACATATCTCACAGGCATTGAAATATTGGCTTGAGCTTGTGTTACATACCCTAGATGAGAATGTAGCGGTTAAGTCATCACATCTGAGGCCTAATTCTGAAGAGAATGCAGTTTCTTTTACACGTGGATAAAAAACATTCAGTTACTGGGTTTAGAATGTTTCTGTATTGTAGGTAACAAATAGCCTGTAGAGCTAAGATTGAAATAGGAAAGGTACGTAAGCCAAATAATATAAATTCTTATTTGTTGACTCTATCCAGTCCTACTTAAGTTAAAACATTGATTGATATTTTAATATTTTTGTAAAGTAAAACAAGAACCCAAAGCCCAAGAAGCACTGCCTTGTTACAGCTATACAGATAGATAGGAAAAAATAGAAGCTAGAGTGAGGAGACAGACAAAAAGTTTTAAAATTCCAGTCTGTGAAACAAATTTCAGACTTCATGAGTTTCTTTTAATCTGTTTAGGTAAGACTTATGAAAAAACCAGCAATGTGTCAAAGGCAATAGTCTGATTACTACAGATTTTTTTAAAGAATGATAAATACGTAGTATTTGTGCATGATAAATATGTGCACTTGTGTGTCTCTGTGTGCATGCACATGTCTTACTTATCAATGTGGTCCTTAGCCTGTTTACCTCAGGACTAATTCTTTAATGTTTTGAAAAGCTTTGTGCAACCAGTGTTTTTTATGCAATCTACTGTATAAGTATTTCCTTCTTTCCCCTACAGAGGTAGAATTTCCATTCCAGTAAATGACAAATTACATTGGTCTTAGGCCAAGATTAGCAGGCCTGGAAGTTCAGCTCAGTGACAAGTTTAAGGCACCTCACTGTGGTTTTAGGCTAGACATCACAGAAGAGGAGAGATTCTCACTGAAGCTAAAGCTTTGCTTGAGTGGCAAAATGTGATGTTCACATCATGGCAGCATTAGGTGAAGAAATGCAATTTTAGGTTGTTTTGTTCTTGAGTTAACAAATCTGCAGGCTCTTCAAGAGACTGTTTCCACAAACTCAAATAATGATCTACCTTCTCCTTCTCTTTGTAGGCCTAGAAGTAAATATTTTCAGGTTTGAAAAAAGATTCAGGCCAAAAAGTAAACAAAGTTTCAGAGTGCAAAGGAGAAAAGTATATTTTATGAATGTGTGGCCTTTCATAGGAGTTTCATTGCAAACAATGAATGTGCATAGCACGCCAAAGTTGTAACTACCCATGTTTCATGAAAAGCAGTTTTATGTGGGATTCTTTGATACTGTTTAAAATACACACTTTAATGTGCATTTTGACAAAAATTTTCATTTGTCTTTCAGAGATGCAAGTATCAAATTAAGATGAAAAATACATTAATACATTTTGTTGGTCAGATTGTCCCTTTGTCTTTCAGTTGGCCTTGTAGAAGAGATCATAGAAAAAGTATTAATGTAAAAATTAAAAAACTCATGTAGTAGCTGTAATGTCTTAATAATAGGAGTAATAATAACAGCAATAGTAATGATAGTACTAATAATACTGCTTTACACCTATTTATCACTTGCCATCTGCAGGTCACCAAATGTTTTGTAAACAGCTCTTGCAATTTCATAATGTGTGAAGTTATCTCTGTTCCATTTTTATATTATAAGCTGGGCAAGGTCACTGAACCATTTGATCTGTTATTTTCCAAAATGATCTGTTTTACAGAGCATATAGAAAAGCTAATACTTGAGTTACATATATGCTGGAATTGAAGTCAGTAGGACCCGCAGGTGCTTATTCACCTGCATTCTCCATTCACTCTAAACATGAGGACAGAAATTGTAGTCAGCAGGTATCACAGCAGGAATTAGATGGCACTTCAGCCACAGTTACCTCGCCTGAACTACACAGAGCAAATCAGAAGCCTGAACTCCTGAGTGACAGTCATAGCATTATAGAATCATGGAATGGTTTGGGTTGGAAGGGACCATAAAGACCATCCAGTTCCAACCCCCCAGCCATGGGCAGGGACACCTGCCACTGGACCAGGTTGCTCAAAGCCCCATCCAGCCTGGCCTGGAACACTGCCAGGGATGGGGCAGCCACAGCTTCTCTGGGCAACCAGTGCCAGTGCCTCAGCAGCCCCACAGTGAAGAGTTTCTTCCTTAGATCTAGTCTGATTCTACCCTCTCTTAGATTAAAGCCATTCCCCCTTGCCCTGTCACTACAGGCCCTTGTAAAAAGTCCCTCTCCAGCTCTGCTGTTGGCCCCTTTAGGTACTGAAGGCTGCTACAAGGTCTCCCAGAGCCTTCTCTCCTCCAGGCTGAAACCCCCCAACGCTCTCAGGCTGTCTTCATAGGAGAGGTGCTCCAGCCCTGTGGCCCGCCTCTGGACTTGCTCCAACAGGTCCATGTCTTTCCTGTGCTGAGGACTCCAGAGCTGGATGCAGGTGGGCTCTCACACAAGTGGAGCAGAGGAGCAGAATCACCTCCCTCGACCTGCTGGCCATGCTTCTTTTGATGCAGCTCAGGACATGGTTGGCTTTCTGGGCTGCGAGCACACATTGCTGGGTCACGTTGACCTTATCATCAATCAACACTCCCAAGTCTTTCTCAGGGCTGCTCTCAATCCATTATCCACCCAGCCTATCCTAATGTGCTTGGGATTGCCCTGACCCAGTCCTGAGATTCTTACCCAATTGTTATCAAGAAAATAATGTAATTTATACACATAGAGTTGTTTGTTCATTTTTTGGGGGGGGGGGAAAAATAAAAGAGAAAAGTTAATATACACAATAATGGGCATTTCCAGAGAGTAAAATAAATGTATTTGGGGCTGGTCCTTTAAGCACAAATTTTAGGTTCTGGGTTGTGCTCAATTTAGAGAACCCAAATTCAACATATAGAACTGATATGAATGTTGGTCTAATGAACATGTAATATAATATATAAGCAATGGAAAATAGGCTTTTAATGAATCTCTTCTTTTTCTAGTGATATTCACAGCCAATAGCTGAATGACTTTACTCCTAATAAAGGGTACCTAGAAGACTGAAGTACCTGAAGTAGGTCAAAGGATTATGTAATTGTATCATAAACTGAGAAAAATAAGAGTAGGCATGTCACCCAAGACTGATTGGTTTGTTTGTTTCTCTTTCAGGAGTTCTGCAAGGGCACACAGTACCTGGAACAATGCCATGCCTCTTGCTGCCCTCAGCTGACAGATGAAGCTGTGAAAACAATGGCATTTCACTGCCGCAGACTAACATCTGTCAACATAGCGCGTTGCCCAAAGGTTTGTATAGGAAATGGGGCTATAGTTCTGGGACTACTATTGTGAAGAAGTACTTCATACTGAACTCAGAAATTTGACCTGCTGGCATCTGTGTCTTGTCACAAGTCTACAACATACTCGACTAATTCAGAAATCAGAGCTTAAGTTCAGCTGATTTTCCATGAGTTTCAAGTTCCCAGACTTGGCTCTTGAGAGTGTTTGGTGTTCTTCTAGTGGCTGCAGTTAAAACTGAAAGTGCCCGTACTGTATCAGGTAAAAGTTTGTCTCTCCAGGGGTTGATGGCTAGGGAAGGGTGAAGAGAGAAGAGCTTTTAGTGATACTTCCTGCAAATACTTTCTCAGCCTCTGGTGTTTTGGGTGCTTCTAAAGGGTAGTGTTCTTTGTTTTAATAACTCTTGGTATTTTCATGCTTTATTTTTTCCAGTACTCTTTCTGAACCCAGGTAAAGCATAAAATGGGGCATGAGAACCTTATACCTGTGGTCTTACATGGTAGGGCAGTTGCTACTTTGAAAATAGCAGTAATGCTTAAAAGCTGATGCACTCAGAGATGTAAATTAATGCTTAATGATTTTGAAGATTCTAAGCCTAAGAAACTAAGTCCTTTGGAAAATAAAATGTATTAAGTATTTGAATAACTTACCTATGGAAGGGAGTCTTCCTCAGGCTGTTTTTTATAGTTAGTGGAGAGAATTGTTCCTACAAAGCATCAGTCAGGGAACCTTTCCTCAGGTCTTTGAGAAGCCCCATCTCCCTACTGACTACAAGGAGACTCACAATAGTAGTCATCCCATGGCTATATGAATATTCCCTTCATATCCAAGTTAATGTAACAGTTTTGCAGTGGTTTCCACTGTCACTGGTGTGCTTTGGTGCATCTGATGTGGTGTTTGTGTTTAGTAGGTATTTATTACCAATAAAACCATGTGCAGTTGCAGCCATATTCAATTAACTAACATCTCTTTGGGAAAGCTGATCAACTAATTTTCATTTAGGTTGTCTAGATATCTGACCCCCCCACCCCCCAACCCCAATTATTTCCATCTATTAACTTCTTTAGATTAAGTTTCCTCTGTAGAGAAACTTAGTTCCTTCTCTACCATGACCTTATACTATAGCATTTTTGCTTCCTGTATTTTCTGTATAATTTCTTTTTGACTGAAGTCTTGCATCTCAGTTATCTTTTTCCTGTATCAGAATGTATTCCTTTTTGAAATCATTGAATTTATGAAGGCCTAAATCTTCTTCCCTGTACTTTCTGAATTAATACCTCTAGCTTTTGTGCATTTAATCATTTCTGTGATTTTAATTATTTTCTTCAATAGCAAAAACAAGTGCTTGCTGCATTTTGGCAATAAGCATTCAAATGCAATTTTAAAAGTGCTGATTTAATTTTTTTTTTCAATTTCATGAAAAAATGTATTGCAATGTTGCTTCCATCAGTATCAAGGGGGAATAGACCAAGTTTATTACTACTATTACCAAGTTTTTCTTGAACTATCCTTTACAATTTCACCCTATTCATTGGACCAGTTTCCTCCTTTTCTTCTGATGTGCCCATGTCCTGTTTCCTTCCACAGTACGTTTGCAGACATCTCTTGTCCCTGCCTTCCTCCAGCACCCATCTCCATAACCCTTGACTATCCTTTCAGTCCTCCACACAGTCCTTATGTCCTCTTATTCACTGCAGTGGCTGAACACATCCTCCTGGCCAAGTATTTGACATGACTTGGCTGACTAGTTAGTCAGCCTGAAATTATAGATAGTCTGATCGATTTATTTGCATTCCAAAAGTTCATAAGTTTCTCAGCCTCCAGGCCAAAACCCACAGGCTGTGTTTCAGATCTGGCAGGCCATGGAAGTTGCTCTGTGTTTTACAAGAGCCCTTGGTTTGTTATCTTACAGATACCTACTGTACACCATTAATTATTATATGCATGAGTCTCAATCTCCTGTATCCGTTGCTTTTAGATCGATATTAAGCTTTTTTTTTCCGTAATAACAGTGATTATAGAAGTTATGCATGGAGATCTTCCCAGAGCAGTTCAAGTTAGGTAGTGTTGCAATCAGTCTTCTCTGCCACGCTTTCCACTACACCTTGTATGCCAACACAGAAAAACAAAACCAAACCAAACAAACCCCTCTACAAAATGGCAGTAAATACATTTAAGCTGGTAATTGGGAGAGTTTCTGATTATCAGAGCAGGCAGTGTACTGTAAAACAGCAGGGAGACAGAGGCAAAGTATTAAGGAATGTTAGGATGGGTGTTGGTAAGCGAATGAACTGGGTCATATTTTGTAGTTCCTGCAAATTGGAACAAGAAGTAGACTCCATGACCTAGTAATGCCCTTCCAACACTTTGTTCCTAGATGGTATCTTTTCTTTAAACAGTTATAAAGCCAATCTGTTAACTGCTAATACCCTACTATTTTCAGCAAAGAACATTAAGACTTTTCTAAATAAGCCTACATATAAGTTTACAAGTCTTTTTTTGACTTGAATCCAGCTTGCAACTCTATAAAATGAGATGGGTACACCTGTGGATGTTAAAACTAATGGGTCTTTCAAATCCTTTGGCAATCTCTAGTGTAAATTGAGGGCATCCAGCTGCTAAGTAAGGAAATATTTTCCACTCAGAAACTGTTTAAAAATGGTCAGGAGATTAAGAATACATTCCAAAGGATATATGCTAATATGTCTGACAGTCATGTCCTGCAACATCAGCTATATTATATTAAAAAAAAAGAATTAAAAAAAAAATCATAGCAAGAAAACATGGGGAAAAGTCAATATAGAAATATATGACCATTAAGAGTGTTTTGGCAATGTGCTATGCAGGTTACTCTAAAATTAGAAGAGCTGATCACTTTAATATATCTACTTGGGCAAATTGTCTTTGAACAAACTCCACTGGCTTCAGTGAAATCGCAGTAAGCCTCCCTGTCATATGTCCATATACCAAGGACAAGTACAAGTCATTTTGCAAATGCTGATACTATAAAATATTCAGCAGTGCAGTTCTGAGTCTTATGCAAGAAATGAGCCCAATTCAAGAGTAATTCTTATTTCATAGGAAAAAAATGAAGTTGCTGTAGGAAACATATCCTACACATGAAAAACTACAGCAAAAAATGAAAATAAATCTGTGGTTAAATGAATCAGCTATTTAAATAGCAAAGTTCTGAAGACACAGTTTGATGGGCAATGAATTCTGTAATTTAGTCCTCTAAAGGGAATAGGATTGAGTGTATGATGAACACAGATTTCTCTTAAATGCATCTGATACCGATTACTGACTTCAGAGTCAGCAACTTCTTTTTATTTCAACAGGAATATTGATCTATTTATTAATCTATTAATCTATTGCAGATCTTAATATTCAGCATATAGCTAAATCTGGAATAAGCAAAGCACACGATTATTCCAGAAAGATTGTATCGTGAGATAGTGTGCTAATTTTCTGTTCCATAACCCAAAGTCCCAGCTTCATCTTGCTTCCCTGTCCCATTTAGATTCTCATGAGATTGGCTGTTTAATGCAGATGGAGCCCTCGTCTCTCTTTCCACCATCCCACTCCACTGATTTTTAATTAAGTATCTTTAAAAGGTCTTTAGTATGTCCCCTCTTGATTTTTGATCCTGACTGAACAAGGTAATTCAAGTATGTGCATAATGTATTCTTGACTGTTTCCACTGAGGTCGGTGGTGCAATTAAGTAGCTTGTAGGACTGCTTATGCACCTTCAAGACTACGTCTCATGTTTTTCTCAATTGTGATTTCCAGCATTAATAGCAATGAATATCAGTTTAGAAAAATGGAATTGTGAGGTGAAACTAAGCAGAAAAGAAACAACAATACATCAAAAAGATCTTGGTGTGAGACACTGATTTGTAACAACGAACTGAGATATAGACTGGTATTACTGAACTGTAAGTGCAGCCCCATAGTTTAGGGAGAACAGTGCACAGCAGATAAGGCTAAAGGCTTATATCTGCTACAAGCAAACTCATGAGGTTGGGGAATTTAAACCATTATGATTAGGTAAAAAAAATCCCACTGGAATCACAGTTAACTAATATTTAATATACTCCTGATACTTAAGTGACAGTTCCTGTAGAGCCTCTTGCAGAGTCAGAATTCTGCTGTGCCAGAGACTTTACTTCCACAAAGTATTTTAAAGCATAGTTTTCCCACAAATCAGACACTAAAATTGTGCTCTGTGGTTTTTTCGTTCAACTACTCAGTAATCTAATTTCTGTGTATCTTGTTGCTTCATTGACAGATGACTGATACCTGTATCCAATACTTGGCTGCAGCCTGGCATTATCTCCACTTCTTGGATGTCTCAGGTTGCATTCATCTTACTGACAAAGCACTGAAACATCTTTGGAAATGTTGTAAGCAACTCCAGATTCTCAAGATGCTGTACTGTAGAAATATTACCAAGTAAGAGGATATTTCATAATCTTAATTCAGAGGTGGTTGTAAACCCAAAACCATGAGGTTTTTTTCTTCATTGGCATCATGGTGCCATACTGGGTATCTGGCTTGAGCCATCTTGCTCCTTTTTCTGGGGGGTCTCCACACTGCTGATTTAGGATTCCTGTGGCCTCGTGTGGGTATCTACATATTCTAGTGTCAGCCAGAAGTGAAGAGAAATAGGGACCTCATCTACCTTTATGGCAGACACAATGTCCTCTTAGGGAAGTTTCTGCAGACACAGGATATCATCTCAAGGGCACATGGGAACCTGAGGAAGAAAACCCGACTGGGCCTAAAGCTCTCAGCCATTGTACTTGAGCTCACTCCAAGGGTTTCTGGCAGCCTGTTTCCTAATCACTGAATGTCCGTATATGGCAGAAGTAGATGGGGGTCTGTGCTCAAAATGCAGCATGGTTACAGCAGGTAAGTCGAGGTATCTAAGCCTAGTTTCATCAAGTACAATGAAACATACTTGTTAAGTATCTACAATTGGAAAAAACAGGTCATGTAACACAATGTAACTGGTCCCCTGATTCCCTGTGATATTTAAAAGCCAGTCAGTTCTGGTCAGATTTAGAATCGTAGAACCAGAGAATATCTCAAGTTGGAAGCGACCCATGTGGGTCATCAAATCCGACTCCCTGCTCCTTGCAGCACGATCTAAAACTAAACAATATGACTTCGAGCATTGTCCAGATGCTCCTTGAACTCTGACTTGCTTGGTGCCATGACCGCTTTCCTGGGGAGCCTGTTCCAGTGACCAACCACCCTCTCAGTGAAGAACCTTTTCCTGTTGTCCAAACTGAACTTCCACTGACGCAGCTTCATTCCGTTTCCCTGTGTCCTACCACTGCTCACCAGGGAGAGGACATCAGCACCTCCTCCTCCCCTGCCCGCCTTGAGGAAGGTGCAGACTGCCGTGAGGGCACCCCTCAGCCTTCTCTTCTCCGAGCTGAACAGACCAAGTGACCACAGTCGCCCCTCCTGAGTCTGGCCCTCGAGACCTTTCACCTGGTCGCCCTCCTCTGGACATGCTCTAATAGTTTGATGTCCTTATACTGACACTGGGTGCCCAAAACTGCCCCCAGTACTCGAGGCGGGGCCACACCAGTGCAGCAGAGTGGGACAGTCACCCTTGACCAGCCGGCTGTGCTGTGCTTGATGCCGCCCAGGACACAGCTGGCCCTTTTGGCTGCCAGGGCACGCTGCTGACTCATAGTCAACTTGCCACCCACCCAGACCCCTGCATCGCTTTCTGCAGGGCTGCTTTGCAGCCTCTCGTTCCCCAATTTGTATGTATAGCCAGGATTACCCCAATCCCAGTGGAGAACTAGCCCTTGCTCTTGTTCAGCTTTATACAGCTGGTGATTACCCAGCTCTCTAGTCTATCCAGATCTCTCTGAAGGCCTCTCTACCCTCAAAGGAGTCCTTTGCGTTCCTCCTAGTTTAGTATAATCAGCACACTTACTTGATGTACATTCGATCCCTGTGTCCAGATCATTTACACTAACATTAAAAAGCACTGGCCCTAAAACTAAGCCCTGGGGAACCCCACTGGTGATCGGCCACTGGCCTGATGTAACCCTACTTACTATTACTCTTTCAGCCTAACCTGTCACCCAGTTGCTCACCCAGTGTATTATGGACTTGTCTAGCTGTGTGCTGGACAGTTTATCCAGAAGAATGCTGTTAGAGACAGTATCAAAAGCTTTGCTAAAATCCAAAACCACCACGTCCATGGGCTTGCCTTGGTCAGCTAGATGGGTGACCTTGTCATAAAAGGAAATTAAGTTGGTTAAGCAGGACTTTCCCCTCATGAACCCGTGCTGGCTATGACCAATGACTGCATTGCCTCTCAACCGTTTTTCCATTAAACTCCCAGAATAACCTCCATAATTTTACCAGGCACAAAAGTGAGACTGATAGGGCTGTAATTACCAGCGTCTTCCTTCTTACCATTCTTGAAAACTGGGAGAGCTGAGCGTAGAGCTGAGTTTTCAGCTGTGAGTCTCAAAGATGCAGCTTCAATGTCCATCACCCTTCCATGGGGGTTAAGAGCATCACAGACCAGGTGCCGTACACCTAGCACTGTACAGTGCTCAGACACGCCAAAGGGACGGAAAGTGGAAAAGAACTAAAGTTTAAGCATGGTTGATATAGCCGAGTATAAAACTTGATCAAACATTGTGAGAGTACGAAATATATAATACTATCTTACATAGAGAGTATCCATACTAGGAGCGCTCTAACCCCACTCTAACAGGACTGCTGTAGACAGCGCACTCCCTGCTAAACCATTCCAGGGTTTAATAGTCACTTTAGAGACCACAAGACCAATGCAAATGCTTAATAACTTAAAAGATATTTCCAGCGTGCTTCATGCTTTCCAGACCCTCCTTGGTGTATTTCCTTCTGTCTCACCGCAAACAATTCTGCTGTCATTACTTTTCTTTACTTCTCTCTGACTTAGTTTTCTTAATGTCGTCTCAGAACTTCCTTCTTAACAACTCTACTTCTAATTAAATTACTTGTTAGATACAGCACATGTTCTGAATGGTATGCAAGAGTAGTAACTGAAAAAATCACTGTAAATGAATACACTGTTCATTCTGAAAAAAGATATTTCAAATACATTTAATCTCCTTATAACTTCCTGATTTAGTTTTTCTCCTATTAAGCCTCAAGGGATTTTCTTTTACTCCCAGATTACTGTTGTTGGCTTGCTTTTTCTATGACTTCATATCTTTGTTTAGAGCAATAAACAGTGCGTCATCCCTTTCAGGCTCTGGTTGCTTATACATCTTCCCATAGAGGTGTGGTGTAGCAGGAACATAAATTTGTGCAAGTTCCAATTTATGCTGGGTGAGCCATCATCAAAGAGCTGACATGACTTCTCAGAAAACTGTGTTATTGTAGCCTTTGCAGGATGAGCCACGATTATGCCTCTGCCTCAGTCCCATATTCTGTGGGTTCTCCAAAACGTCTTGATTAATCTTTCCTGACTCAGCCAAGGAATTTCCCAACCAGTTATTTTTACTGTAAGGGAAGCCCTGGAGAGTTATAGAGCTTTGCAAAACAAAAAAGCAACCATGAGACACACATCTCCACCCAGTGTTATCTTCGCCCTTTTTGTGATTTTTAGAACTAGGCAAACTTTGCTGATTTCACATTCTTGAGCCTGATCTTCTGGTGTGTGACAGTGGATGGTTCTTTTCTGTGCCAGCCTCAGTCTCTAACCCTTTGCACAATATGTTCAATGATAGGAAACTCCTACCCCGTGCCATTTGAGCCCGGGACAAAAACTCATCAGGTGGATAGATCACGTAGAATAATTCAGCACTGAAGATTTTTTGCTTGTTCCTTCCAACAGGTCTGAAGAGCCTCCCTAGACCTAGGCAGGCTGCAGAACAGACTGACCACATCATGATCGGAGTGGCTTTTCAATCAGACTCTAAAATTGTCATTAGATGGAATGATATGAAGAAAATAAAAAGGAGGTCACAGCTAGATTCAGATATATTCCACGTCCTGTATGTGTCAGTTTAGAAAAAATCTATTTTTACTGTAGTTCAAGGCCAGTGTTGCAAAGATGATATAAAATTTATCTTCTGCCAATAACTAGATCAAAAGCATGGTAAAATATGGCAGTAATTCTGCAGTCAGTCATCTTGCAGTAGCTTTTCAAGGACATCAGAAGCAATGACAGTACTGTCACTAATATGTCCCAATAGAGTTTTATAAAACTATGTATTTCATTCACAACCTGTAGTAATAAGCAACAGACTGTCAGGAAAATGAATAATAGGGCCTCATTCTCTGTTGTCGGAGTAACTCTTAAAAACTTATTCAAGTTCTTAGATTTTCACAGAACAAAGAGGAAAAGGCTGGTTTCAAGTGTAATTTATGTTCTGCAGGTGTGAAACCTGCATTTCAAAGATATTTCACTCCCTGGTTAAGGAGATAGAAGAGGACAGCTATGTAAAAATCAGATTAATCTGCTAAAGACTAAACATGCTTGTGGCTTAGGTTCTAAATAAGCAACAGAAGAAAGAGGGTTTTCGTTTAAAGTTGCCCTGCAAAATCTGTAAATCACATGTACTTCATTTTGCCAAAGGAATTCCCCATTATTTTTTAAACACTAACCAGTCCTAGCAGACATCTCTTAATAGACTGAGCCTTGCAAATATTGAGGCATATCTCTTGTATTGTGTCACAGTCTTTTTCAAAGTTTTATTTTTGCCGTTTCGTTAGATTAAAATAGAAAACATATGGAGCCACAAAGTTCTTCAAGTTTCAGCCCGATGCAGCTTCATAGGAAACAGTTACGAGCATGAATTGTCCATTCTTTCCAGTATCAGGTAGATTCGAGATTGTATTTACCAGCATGCTAGCCTGGTTCCAGGTTTATTAAATGTTAGAAGAAAAAAGGGTCTGTGGCCTTATATGCTGCTGTACATTCTGTACCCAGAGGCTAATGACCTTTCAGTTAATCTTGTTTCTACACGCCATAAAGAATCATGGATAATCTGCCTGTGGGAGTATATGATGCTGGTACAATTTATTTCTTCTACTAGAGGAAAAGAAAGCTAACTAACTGCTTTTTAAAATGTGGCTTCTGTAGGAAAAGGCTGTGTCAGTTGTGATTCACTTGGGCCTAATCCTACAAGAAATAACACACTGGCATCTTTAGAGAAACACTTCTCTTCCCTGTAAAACACTCTCCTTAAACTTCAAAACACAAATAGTATTTAAAGTTGGCTGTGGTGATAAGAAAGGTGTGGTGCTCCATAAACATTTTTGGGTGCAAAATGAGAAAGGAAATCTGCCGTTGCCTTGAGAAGCCAGCCAGCCTTGTGCTTTCACCAAACTGCATCTCGGCTGTAAGGCTGGTTCTTTGAGAGCAAAATTAAATGCTTCCTTCTTTCTTGTCTGCACTAATGTGAAACTAGTTACATTTCTTTTAAATTAGTGACTACTCTGTTACCAAGTGACTCATCGACAATTACAATTCTTGCCTTTGACATGGAAATTACATTGGGTCTGTATAGTTTTAATACATTTGACATTTGGAGGACATTCTGATTTGGTTTTGTTGTTGTGTTTTATGATGGTTGCTGTTGGTTAGAAAGGAGATTGCAAGAACTCCGTTTTCTTCTTAGGTATTATCCAAATATTCAGGTCTCAAGGCAGGAAGGATGTGGGAGTCCAAGACACATGTAATCAGAAATGAAGACAACCTACACATGATTTGGTAAAGGACTAAGAAGAAATACTCTTTTCTCTTGAAGAAGCAACAAAAATACCATAGTACTGCCTTCTCACTAACAGCAAATCGCTCTTCAGAAGTGACACAGAAGCTCCTGGAGTGCCATGTTTCAGCCATCATGTGCACTTGAACTGGATACCATAAAATCAAACAACTACTGTAGCTGCCGCAGACCTCAGAACACTGCAGGTTTCATGTAGTCTTATCACTTTTTGTAACCTGGAGCATGCTTGCAGGATGCTTTCTGCTTTTCACATTAGCTGCCTGCCTCCGCTTGCCTCTTTGCCTTAATTTCTCCTGCGTTTGCACTATAAACAGTTCTCCCCTGTTTAAGTTTTTATTTTCCATTACTTTTTATTCTTGATTGGTTTTTCTAACCTCATCTCAAAAAGTCCTTTTCAAAACCTCTGCTTTTTATTATGATAGATCCAGTCAGACATTTCTGAATTTTGGAATGGCTCAGGATTCAGACTGCGATACAGAACTGCATTTCCTAGCTACCCCCTCTTAGTACAAGGGATTGAAACTTTGGGTAAGGATTCAACTATGTATTCCAGTGCTGCTAAAGCCATGTGTTTGGGCCAGTACTTCTGTCTGACTTACACCAAGAGATAGTTGCTTTGCCTAAGATAATTGTAATTATTTGCTGAATATTTTTTATTCATCAGTGTGCTCCTTTAAGACACTATATGAATAAATATGCAGGCTCTGCCATAGTACAGTATATCTGAAATAAATGATCTGTTTTGCCATGTGTTCATGATTAATGAATGGCTGTTTCTGGCAAACTAATCAACTGTAGCTCCAGGCATGGGACAGCGTAAGTTTCCAAAAAAATAGTAACAGCTCCCCTTATACATGCTTCAGACAGCCACCATACATTGGAGTTTCCATGAAAAACAGGAATTTGGACTTGGATGAGTTGACTTTTATTTTACAGCTTAGAGCTTATAGCTCATATAAATTGTGCACACATTCCTCAATGCACAGGCCTCCCTAATATAAAAACAGATACAGCCTTGTGCTCATGTGGTTCATACAAGTGTGTCAGTGTTAGATTTTAAAAATAAGGATCCCGCAGCGGTTGAAAAGAACCCCTCCTTGCTTCACTAATTTTGTCCCTTTTCCACCCCTCCCTGCTTCGGTGGTGCAGGCATTACAGCTGTGCATGTCTTGCCTCTTTTGTAACCGTCTTCAGCATTTTCACTTTTTTGGGGAAAAAATATCATAGTATTACTGGCAGTTCACAGACCACTTGCGATTTTTTTCTAGTATTGTCCAGACGCCATATAATATATTGGTACAGAGCTTAGGAAACTGGCCAGCAGGGAGAAAGGCTACCTTGCTGCAGCTCCAACACACTAGATCAGGTTGAATCTCCTGCAGAGGACGGGAGATGTAGAGACCTGGCTCTTCCCCAACGAGCACATGAGTACGTTCGGCCCGGGGGAGCTTTCTGGAGTGCAAGAGCCAGAAATGGGGGGAGGCTGGGGGAGGCGGGTGCTCTACACAGCCGGGAGCGGGCTGCCAGCCAAGTCACAGAAGTGATGGAAATAAAGAAATATTCAGAAGACTGAAAGTGGTGGGTTGAGTTTTCTCGGCTCAGGAAGGCAAAGGTACTGCCTGAAAAGGAGGGAGAGGAGAGAGTTGCTCTTCAAGTTCTTGTTTGGGTGTTTCACTCAGCAGGCCTGATTTTCTCCTATTTCTGCGTCATCTTGCTGCAGTTCTTTGGTTTTGTGTTGAATGCTGCAAAGGGGTAGCACCACAAAATGTTGAGGGAGATCAGAGGGGTCATGGGTGTTTTTGGACATCAAAAGTAATTCTCTTCAGGTTCAGCTGTTGCAGAAGCTGCAAAAGAGCCTCCGGGCGAGCTCAGGGCCAGTGTGGGTAACAGTACGGCTCCGTAACACTGCCCGTTGCATATTCAATTAGGGTTTAGAAACAATACACCTTAAAAAGAGGTGGGTGACAGAAGATAACTACAAGTGGAGAGGTTAGCTGAAAAGAAAGCAGAAGGTCAACCAGGAGAGGGTAAAAATACTTGGAAGCACCACAGAGACTGTTGAAGAAAAATGATAGGGAGCTGCACGGTTACTAGAGCATTCCTATACAGCTGTGAAAAACCATTCTGGAGACTCTGTGATACCTTTTGATATAACTGGTCCTTGTTTGGTGTCATTCTCTTCAAAACACGGCATGATTATTCCAATGGCATCACCCACTTAGTCCCAAAGATCCATGCTTTTGGCTCCCCAGTCCAGACAGACATGGACACGCTAGAGCAAGGGCCGATGAGGGCCACCAAGAACATTAAAGGCCTGGAGCACATGATGTGTAAAGGGAGGCTGAGCAAATTGCTTTGCTCAGTCACAAGGAGAGGCGGCTTGGGCTGGAGACCTTACTGCCATCTAGAACTCTGCCCAGAGGATACGGAAGACACGGCCAGTCTGTTCTCCAGGGTGCACTGACTGGACAAGTGGCATATGTGGAGTTTGGATTACATTCAAGGAAACTTTTTTTTTTTTTTTTTTTAATCAGGAGGCTGGTCAAACACTTGAACAGGATCCCAGAGAGGCTGTGCAACTTGCATCCCTAGGAGATACTCAGAACTCAGCTGGCAAAGCCATGACCCGCCTGGTCTAGTTGGATCCATTTAGAGCAAGACCAGCATTAAACAGGCTCCAGAGGCCTCTTCCAATCCAGTCTATTCTGTGACTCTGTGGCCTAACCAATTATCTTATTTTTTAGTTTCCACAACACCTCTTATAATATTAATAGCTTCAGTTAAAAAAAATATGAACTTTTGCTCATTGAACAGCTTTTAGCATTCTTTGTAGAAACAGCCTCTGCAAAATATTTTTACTTTTGTCTTTTTTTTTTAAACTCTTGTTGCAGACAAACTGTCTTGAAATATACAGCCAAACTGGAGAAACAAGAACATAACGATGCTGACCCTCCTTCCTGGCTTGGATATGACCGGGATGGGATGGTAACGTACTCACCTTCACAAAGAAACACCCATCAGAGCCTGAATAAACAAATTCTTCCAAATGAAAAATAAATAAATAGTGCACCATCATCTACAGTTCAAGGGTTTTCCACTGGAGCATAAAAAGAACACTATACTGTTTTTCTTAAAAACTAATCATACTTTAATAAAAAGGGAATTTGTTGAATTAGCAAGGAAGCATTGCAAATCTTTCTCGCAGGAGTGTGCGTATGCCTTCAAGCAAGACAGCTGCGCTGAAACAACATTGCTGACTTTCAGATGTTCATTCAAGCTGTCTTCATTTCTCAATAACGAGAAGTTTTTGCAGTCCTGTGCAGAGTAAGCAATAAATAAATGTGTGTGTGTGTGTTCAGGGTTCTTGTTTACCATGAAGATCCTCTCCAGGACTTAAAACACCCTGACTCCCCACAGAACTTTGCACTTGACATGGTCGGTACTCACTCATCCAGTAGTGTGTTCTTGAGCAGTGAAGGACAGTGAATAGGCCCTGACTACCAGTTCCGTAATACATAACTACACACGCACATTTAAGCACAGTTCTCTACTTCTCAACAGTCACTTGCACACCCAGAGCGCAAATTCTCATAAAAGCCTCTCAGGCTGAGTTCACCTCTCTGAGCGAGCTGATGCTTACATTTGCAGATCTGAACTGTGGGCTGGCTGGCAGCTAATGGACTCAGGAAAATCAAATAAAAAGGAGCACAGATGAGAAAAGTGTTAAAGGATAAATCTTCTCCGGTTACAAGAACATGTCTTCTCATCAAATGGACTGGAAAAAAAGCACACATGGGATTTGCCATTCAAATCCTAATTACTGATAACCTAGTAATCTTTCCTTGTCTGGAGAAAAATATAAAGTTTCACCTCATTGTAATAGAACAAGACATTACTCAAATGCTTTTGGAGAAACTCCCAAAGATTTGTCTTTCTTCAGCTCATTCTTGACCTTTATATTGAAGTTCTAGCTGGTCTCAACATTTATTAGCTTGGAAAGAATACAATCAGACTGGCTTTAGTGGTAGCATGATTTTTCTGACAGCTTATTTAAACTTCTTTAAGCTAGAAACTAACAATTCTAATGTTTAATTACACCTAGATTTAAAATATGAATGCCTTAGGTTGCTTGCTTTTGAACACAGAAGAAATAACATGTTTTCTTTCTATGTTCTCCCTTAAATTGCTAATGCAGCAGTCCCCAAAAGCACAACCTTAATCACAGAGGCTGACAGGCTTTGTATGCCAGGTGAATAACGGAACCATTAAACTGACTCGATTTTGTGAACTATCCACTACACTGCTTTTATTTTTCAATGCAGTTTGAATTTAGAAGTGCTTCTTTCACTTCATCTACAGCAGTGCACGGGAATCGTTAGTTTCAAAGTTTTTTCAGGTAATCTAAAACCATTACACATTTATTAATTTTGTATCTTTAAAAAGTATAATAATAATATCAAATAATAACTACTAATATATTGCTTTTAGTAACAATATTAGTAATGTTTTATATATTAGTGTTTACATTAAAAATACATATAGTTTGCCATATACATCAGTGCCCACCTCATCCAAACAAACAGTACACACAATGGCAAACAACGTGGAGTTTTTAACCACCCTGAATTACAGTAAAAATGCTGCCCTTGATTATTGAAGTCCATTAGCCAGGGGCAATTACACCTCTTGCAAAATCCTGTAAGGAGAAGTTCATCCCGTAATGTACCAATATGATGTAAAGTACAAACATACGTATGCACAACTTAAAACCTGAGCTGACGCTGAACTCTTCTTTGCTATGCTCCATCCACCCAGTTGGCAAGAATCCTTACATTTCAATTTTAAAGACAAATTCCAGTACTTCTTTTATAAAGTGCCACCTATACGTATGGAAAGGCTTTTAAACCTCCCTTTACTGTGTGTTTGTATTATGGTAACATAATAATCCTCCACAAAAGCCACGTATACCCTTGTACAGGGCACACGTACTTCCCTCACCGCACTCCTCTGCCTCTCTGCCTCCAAGAGCGTACAGCCCTTACCGTCCTGCCATGCAAGGCTGACAGGAAGGCGCTGGAAATGTAGCAAACAGGTGACAGATCTCGGTTCTTAGGCCAATACTCCCATTCTTTGGCAGCTTTTACCTTAGGGGAATGTTCATGTGGACTCATCTGAAGTTCAGTTGGGAGAGTGTTCCTCCTTGGTATCAGCCAGATCTGCACTTACCAGTATTATTTTAAAAGCTTTTCTTTGCAGACGAACAGTGGTAGACATAGCGAGAGTTCTTATTCCTATCCACAAACAAGTGGTTCAGGCTGACACAAAGCAAGTTCTGTCATTTCTGTCATGTAAGTACCCACTTCACTTACACACAGAGTACCCGTTGACAAGACAGAAAGTGCTTAGAGGTCAAATGCCAAATGAGAAGACTAAATGAGAACTACAGTTCTGAAAGCGGCTTTATCCTATCCATGATACAAATAATTTGAAGAAAATTTTCTGCATTTTGCATGAGCTAGTATAATTCCCACATTGCTAAGAAATTTAATTTTAAAATATAAACCAGCTTGCACAGCGTGCCATCTTGGAAGTAGATTTTTGTGTTTTCAAATATGAGAGGTTGAAAATGCTTTTATTTTAAAATATGACCCCAACTTTTGTTTGAAAGTTACCAGCTTTTAAACCGACATGGTAAGTGTGTCAGGTTATGCATGATGAGTATGTGTATCTGAATATTGTCATTCCTAAAAGGCACTGAAAATAAACCTGGCCTGTTAAACACTGGCTACTGTCACAGGCAAATCTTGGGCCAAAATGCCCTTTTAAAATATTGTTTCTCTCATATTAAGAATATACATTCAACTTTCATAATTTTACAGAAATGTTCCTTTACAATTTCCTTATTTAATCTCTTTGGCCTATTTCACCTTTAACAATTCTTCAGCTTCACAGACTGGATCCAGCTTTGGCTTTTAAGATACACCTTGCCATGTTGTGTGTCAGCCTTTATCCATTTGTCTGTTTCATTCCTTTGATTCATGTGACCTGGAAAAGAGCGTTCCGTTTAGGTTAGACACACAGCAAACATACCATCCTCACATTGCCATTTCTTTCAAGCTCCCTAGAAATGCTTCTAAGACTTATTTTTAAGACAGCTTCTGACATTTTATTCTCAATACAATTTTTTGAGTTAATCTCATGTCCCATAACACATTATTACAATAAAGTTGTGGGTTTTGTAATATAGTACTGCAGATTTTATTATGGACTAGGAAATACCCCTCCGGGCACCCCCTGCCCCGGCCCGGGGTCCCCCCCGCTGCGATCTGTCCCCCCGGGGGCGCCGCCGCCGTGGCTGAGGGCTCGGCCTTGCCCAGCGGCGGGGCCGCCTTGGAGCCGGCTGGCACGGGCTGGCGGGCAGGGGGGGCTGCGGGCACCTGCGCACAGCGGCCGCCCCGCCGCCGCCGCACACGCCTGGCGCACCAACACTGTGCATACATTTGCATTAGCCGCTACTCTGGTTAAGTAATTTGAAAAGTTTTCATGTTTACAGTAAACACAGAAGACACGTGGTATGACCTGGTTTTCCAGGTGAGCAGACACGCTGCTATTGCTGCTTTCTTACAATGATGGCCTAAGCAGAAACCCAGAGCAACCAGAACCTGCCCTGCCCGTCTGCTTCCATGTTTCACAGGAACTCTGTATCCAGCATGGCCACACTCTGAAAAGCGCAGTGTGTAACAGACGGGAGAAAGGTCGATCTACCCTCTTTGTACAATTAAGAAAATGAGGCCAAGAGAGAGAAAGTGACCTTCCAAATCTCTACAGATTTATGACCAAAGCGGGAATAAAACTAGGATCTTTTAAGTCCCAAATCAAGTGCCTTTATCGCAAGATCAACCTTCACTTTGGTTTATCTTTACAAAACATCTTTTATTATTATTTAATGTTTGTGTGACTAAGTGAATTCTAAGTTTAGAACTTAATTTGAGCCTGGAATAGCATAAGGGATGGCAGGGAAGCAGATTCTGAAGAAACTTTGCAACATGCTCTGCTCTGACCTGTAACACAGCTGAGGTTAAATTCTGGCCACATCAAAAACAGTGGCGAAACTCCAACTGACATCACTGCATTGGTTTCCACAACTCAAACCTACGTGCCAGGATGTTTCAGTAGTGTTTCAGTGCCTTGGTACTTTTAAGTGGGATTAATTTAAGGTTATGGGCCAAACCCACATGAACTCACCAGAAGGCTGAGGTACCATATAGAAATATAGGATTTTGAGAGGAGTCCAACAGTGACAGAGTTCTCCCCCTGAATGAAGAGGTATTTCAGTGTCCTTTGCTACCAGACTACAGCTCGCCTTTGAGGATCTCCATGTGGATGTCCGAGTAAAATTTCTTCACTCCCGACTGAGACTGCTGCTGCCTGGAGCGATCACACTCAGTCTTAATATCATTCCTACTGTCAGGCAGAATCCACAGTTCTACTCCCCATCTAATTATGCACTTAAATCTATGATGATCATCACAGAGTTGGACAAATGTGTTGTACGTAGAATCTGTTAAAATCTGAAACTTCAGTTCCTCAGAAAGCTTTCCTGAATCACTGATCTGCAACGGTATTGTACCAGAGAATAAAGAACAGAAATGAAAACAAAGCCTGTCTTTTAAGTAGAGGTAGCCCTTAGAACAACAGATCAGTCTGAATTTTGAATAGGAAATAGCCTCCAGGGGTCAAAAAAATGAACTAACAAGAAGTGTAAAGGAAAATTTCAGTTGATCCCTTAACAGAGTTGTAGAACACTGAAAATACAGCTTTTTTTTTTTTTTTTTCCCTAAAGAGAGAGGACACAATAGGGAAGCGATGTATTTCCAGAAAGTGCATATTGAAGTGCTTGGTCCAAGTTCCCCTCTCATGTTTTTGTCACTATGGCTTGTACTTCTGTACAAGGAACAAACGCTGAAGCACAAAATCAGCCCTGTAAACAAAGTTTCATGCACCGCTTACACCCTGCTGTACTTTTGCTGAAAAGTTACGAGTTCTGAAGAAATGCAGACATCAAGTTAACAAGAGCTGTTTTAAAGCTCAGTTGTTGTCTGAACTCTGTTTCTCATTTTGCATTTGCTATGTGAACTTCGAAAAATGTTTTGTTCCTTATGCCTCTTTTGGAGATTTGCCTGTGAAGAGAATGCAGAAAATATCAAACCGCCTGCAGGAAAGTGAGTGTCAAATTCCCCTCCCTAGGGATGAAGATCTTCCAACTCAAAATTTTAAGGTTATTAAGCCTATCACCAGTAGCAGGTTCAAACCAAGCTTAAGATACTTAAATAGCTTTTTGTGTATGAGGTGCAAATCAAGCAACAAGGTTTAGTTGGAGACCTTCTGATGTACTCACTGCCTGTACTCTGAATACTGTGGGAACATCAGTGGATTTTGAGGATGACTTTGCTAGCATGATTAAATCACAAAAGCCGCCAGCCTGCTGGATTGAGAATGGGGGGTAGGGTGGGTGGAAAAAGGATTTCATTTCAAAACCCACCAGTCAAGATGGCATGAGAGAAGACAGATGCACTGGTATATGCTGCATGGCCACCTTTTCGGTATAACGCCCAGGAAAAAGGTTTGGGTTTTTTTCATGTGTGGTATTCTAAAGGCAGAGCACACCTTTGCAGAACTTCACACAGTCAAGTACTGACTGTTTATTCACCTGCCTTCCTGGAGACTGGAGAGGTTAGAGCTCTATATTTGTATCATAAAGCACAAAGTGGCATATTTTAGATGTTGTTCACTGGGTTAGGACATTGGTCTATCTCAAAAAGGTTGTGAACAGCTTGAGTTAAATGCAAGCTGAAATCAATAAAAATCTGTAGGATAGCATCTCATCTAACGTGTTTTATAAAAAGTTGGATGAACTTTCTCTTTGACTTGAAGGAATGTAATCTTTTCCAGATACAACCTGGGCCTTTGTTTGCCTTTTTTTTTTTTTTTTGTTTAGTTTGGTTTGGGTTTTTGTTAAGATACTGCTTAAGGATCGAGATTTCACAGAGGGACAGTGTTTAGAGGGACACCATAAAACAAAGCTCTTCCCACTCAATTCTAGTGGCAAACAGTCAATAAAAATTGCTTCTAGGAAAGAAGAAGAGTTTTGAAGAAGTGCCTTGAGAACAGAGAAAACCAGGAGGGACGCAGCAGTGGATAGTGTTACTCCTGGGATCAGAACCGTAACTCTGAATGCAACAGACCAAGTCAGCTGCACAGTGGGAGGAAGAGGGCTACACCTGCACAGCTGTTAAGTTTCAGCAGACTGACATAATACAAGCTCTTTCAGTTACTTCCCTTTTAAAGGCAAGCTGCTTGCCTCACATTATTCACTGCCCATTCAGCTGTGTTTGTATTTAACCCTGGAACTCCATGCAGCTAAAAACATAGACATTACCTTAATGTAAACAATATAGAATTTCTGATAATGCGAGCAGTTAAACACATCCGTAAAGCTTTGTGTGTGGTATACGAGACTCATGCGGTCAGCTCCCGCCTTGCACCCTGGCTCTGAAGCAATCCTAAAGGGTAAGTCCACAGCACTTCATAGGCCACTCTCCCAGCACTACTGTATGAGGAGCCATTGTGTGAGCAGTGAGAAAGAAGTTATTCCTGAAGGTAGGAAACATCTGTCTAAATCCCCTATGTTCCAGAGTGGAATCCAGATCTAACCTCAGGCAGATGGGAAAGTCTTACTATTTCAGCACAAGCCCGAGTGAATGATCATTGTAAGGAGAAAGGTGCTTCTCACTACAATCTACCTGGAGAACCAGACAGGGTGGAAACACTTTAAGTATTTAGTTATAAAGAAAAATCCAGAAAAATCAGAAATACCGGCGATATCAATGTCCATCTTTTCAAGGGGATCTGATCAGCCAAGCTGACTCTCTCCAGAGGCACATACAGAGGAAGGGCACCTAAGGAGTCCCTAGCGATCAAAAGAATAATTGGGTGCTGGATCAACCCATAAGGTAGAGGCAACATATACCTGGAAACTTTCAGGGGAGGAAAAAGGTTAGAGAAGACAACAGGGGATTCCTCTCCATACCCAGGATAGACACCCGAGGGAAGGCGTAAGTTAACATGGAAGAGAGTGCCCTGTTACCTGTGTGCATACCCAGAAGGCATGGCTCAGAGGAACACCGTTCAGGTGTGGCTCTGCAAAGCTCTGGTGCTGCCAATGGGGTGGGATTAGCACCAAAAGCTAAAAATCCTGTTAACTGCTGCAATTGTTGTCACGCTGGATGACATAAGGAGCCGGTATGTCTCAACTTGGGGGAGAACACTAATTCCCAAAGAGTACGTTCTTCGTAAAAGGGCAGACAAATACAAAGAGGTTGGTTCGCCAACTTGAGAAAGTAAGAGCAGGGAGACACAGTTACCTACAAACCCAAACATCCACAGCCTCTGAGTAGCACCTGTGACACTGTGGGACTTTTACCAAGGAAACTCACACAAGTGCCAAAAACCAGATGGAGTAAGTGACTGCCAAAGTTAAAAGCTCGCTTGGCACCAAGCAGATGGATGGCATCAGGTCAAAGGTTGCTGCCGGAGATGAACTTGGCACTAGAACTGGGGCCAGGGATGGAGAAAGATCTGGAATCAGATGAGTCCCTGGCACCACTCTTGAGATGGAAGATTTACACTGTTTAAGAAAGGGGGTTGTATTCCAGACAATTAAATTTGGAAATTGACACCATCAGCTCCAAGGATCCAAAGAGTCTCTGGATGACTGCAAGACTCTTTCCAGCGAGCTTACAGTTGTCAACACGCAAGCTGGCAACGACAGTGGGTAGAAACGTGCCCACTGGCTGCATTCGTTTACTTCCCACATTTATCCACCCACATGCCTCATAACCTGCCGCTGAGTTACTATGGAGTGGGTGGGAGCAGCTGGTCACGTGAGCTTCAGAGAAGAGAAAAGAGGGCTGAAAGCAACCTCCTGAGGATGCACTGCATTTAACCTGACACGCTCACCCAGCCTGTTCTTTGCAACCTGCAGTGCTGACAGTCCTACGGCCTCACCAGACAAGTGCTTACTACCAGAAAGTTTATCTTGCTGTTTAGCTATGTTTTCTTTACTGTAACGTCAAATCATAATTTCTAGCCCTATCATCTGTGGACAAAGAACAACGTATTTCTTTCATCTCTGCAACAATTTCTTACATACTGGAAAAATGTACCTTATCTCAGCCTTCTCTTCTTTAGACAGAAACAACACTATTTTTAGTCTTCCCTCATGAATCATGTTTTTAGGCCTCTGATCATGTGTTCTCCTTTGTCTCTAACAGTTGTCCATATCCTTTTCTGAAGTGCAGTACTCAAAATTGGACACATTCCAGCAAAGTATTACTAATGCCATGTAAAGCCAAGGGATTATTTTGAGTTTTGCAGAACAGTTGTGTTAATACACTATATTTTTTTCAACTGTGTAACATAACTGTTTTCCCATTTACTGATGTTTTTATTG
Organism: Falco cherrug; assembly: GCF_023634085.1. NCBI lineage: Eukaryota > Metazoa > Chordata > Aves > Falconiformes > Falconidae > Falco > Falco cherrug. The sequence goes on along the minus strand of NC_073701.1, from coordinate 75,628,984 downwards.
AAATATTCCTCCTCTTGGGACCACACAGGTAGTTATTCCTACCTTCACATTTTGAACTTAAAATAATTTATTGGAAAAATGGCCTAAAAAGCTCGTAAATCAAGATTATATGACAGTCTAAGCTCATTCTCTGCTTAAATATTTGCAACTTCCTTCCTCTTACCATATGTAGTACCAGATACAGTTAATGATCTCTACGGGCTTCTTAGATCAGCTGATTTAAGAATACAGGCAGACCTGGAGACACGGGGAAGGCAGAGACATCGAGCAGCAAGGGCTGCCCTCTGTCAGGGAAAGGAAAAGGATGCCTTGACATGATTACAATCAGAAATCACTGGAGTTATTCAAGCACTCTCAAACTAGAGTCTCTAACAAACACTTTCATAGATGGAAGGTGGACCAGTGGTTAGGACAAACCCCTCTTTTTATAACAGATTTCATTATCCCATACATACTTCTTCTAACAGTGCCTTCTGATGTCAATGGAAACAGATGCTTTATCCTTGCAAATTACTCTGAAGAGTAAACTCCCCAGTACTGCTCTCTAGTTCCATCCCTTTCTCAGCAAGTGTCCCAGGTTTGCAGCAAAGTGCCTACCTTTTAGAAAAGGGCAAAACACCTTGTCACACTCCTCATCACTCTGCCACCACAGCACTTACTCCAGGCTTTCATCATCTTGCTTTGACAAAAAATCCCACTCTATTTGTTGGCTATCTTGCAAAACCCTGGATATGATGGCTTGTGGGATTGTAACGTACTGACTTCCTCACTCAGTGTGGAAATGGGAGCCATGAAGCAGGGTGACAATGTACATCATAACCACTGGAACAGCAGCAGGGAAGGGTTTCCTTGAGCAGATAACAGACAAGGTGCACGTTTACCCAAGTCACAGAACTCTACTTTGTCTTCCCACTGACAGCCTCCTCTCTAACATCTCACAATATTCCCAGAAGCAAGTAAAGCCCCCTGAAAGCAACTAGTTCCTGTGTTATCCACATGAGAACTGGCCAGTTTCTGAAAAATCTATTTTTATACTAACCTTTGAGCTCTGAACTGCCTTGCTCTTGCGATACAGAGGGTTTTTTCCACTTGGCAAACCCCCTCTTCTCTATTTTATATTTCTTCAGTTGCAGCAGCAGGACAGCTATAGATGCTCATAGTGGATTTAACCCTGCCTGATGGCACGGGCTGGTGGGTAGGGGGGGCTGCGGGCACCTGCTCACAGCGGCCGCCCCCGGCCCCCCATACCCAAACCTGCTGCGCGAACCCAGTACAACACTGTACCCAGAAGTTCAACAGTGGATAATGTTTTCATCATATAGAAAAGAGTATTAAATTATTTTTAATTAGTTCAGAATCTTCTTTTAGAAGATAATTCTTAAATACAGACTTAAGAAGAGACTGTTGAGAACAAGGGGAGCAGTGCTCAGCCTACAGACGGACACCGTCCTCATGGGGTAGGGTAACGTACCTCCCTCGCCATGCCAAACAAATGTTACTGACTCAGCAAAGAAAGGGCAGACACTGTTTTCAAAATGGTAAGGAAAGGAGTAAAACATATTAAAACCAACTGCTTTGATCTCCCTTCAGGTTTGTTGCTTCTTACTGAGCAGTGAAGAAAAGGGAGGAGAGCCCTGCTACACATCACCGGTTACATTGTGCCAGAAAACACTGAAAGCCAAATGCCAGGTATTTGACAGATAAAGATACATCACTCCAGGACAGAGCTAGTTTCTTTGAATTGTATCCTGCAGAAAATCTATTCCAGGGTCTGTTTTTCATTCCCCTGTATTGCGATGAATTTAGATTTATGTTTAATAAATTGTTTGTGCAATGCTGTAACTGATAATCAGTGGCCTAAGGCTGTTGCCACTGCATAATCCTTGCTGATCTCCATGCCTTTGGGATACGTACATGTGAAGGTTAACTAATCAGAGCTGCTTTTGGCCTCAGCTGCCAAGATAATGTCCACACAGAACGGTGGGTTGAAAAATTGCATCCACTTCAGCGATGACTGTCCTACATAAAGATTGACTGATTGACTGGGTCGTGAAACCAGACGAGCCATTCAGCTGCGTGTATTTGAAACACCACCCTTATCTTTCACATTTCCAAAGCAACAAGATGCTTGACAGGCCAGTGGTGCTCATTCACTGGGAGAAGTGTTGTTTTACTCCACGCCATTCATTCCATACAGCCTTGCCAGATTTGGGGTCCCTCCAGGTCCTTCAGATTTCTAACCATGGTTTTTAAATTGTGTTTAATAACCATTAGTAAGTTTAAATGCTGGTTACTGTGCAAGGCAGGAAGAGATATGCCTATACATTTCAAATCTACTATTTTACACAAGCAGGCTACCTATTAAAGTTACCTACATCTCATATCTCCTGACTACGAGATGATCATCTTACACTGGGGGAGGAAAATAAGTTTTATGCATATTTTCTTAGGTTTAAAACCAAAGAAAAACCCAAAGCCTCACCCACTCTGCTATCGCATCAGGTCATACTGACATAACACATTCAAAAACAAAGCTGGAGCCTTCAGACACATTACGTTAATGTTTCCTCTTGAGTAAACTGAGTCATTGGCAACAGCAACAGCCTTAATTTCTAGATAGACACGTCTGGAGAGGAGAAGAGAAATACACCCCCTGACAATGAACTCTCCAACTGTTCTCTAAAGCAGGGAACAGCAAGACTTGGGATTTCCGAGTTCAGTCTTAAATGCATTAGAAGAATGTTTCCAGTAACTGCAGGCACCTTTGCATGTACTCTCTATTCCTCCGTGTTCTAGCTTCTGCTCTTCTCCTAGCTATCTCCCATCATTTCCCATCCCAGGCTATCCTGCACTGTTTAACATTTACACTGTACATTTATGAATGCGCCATACACTCCTTTTACTTCTCCCTCCCACCCAACAGAGACAGACAGAGAAAACTTTACATTATATTTTTAAGAGACATTCCCTGGCAATTTATTATATGTGACTGTCTAAGACTGCAAAGCAATGGACCAAATTCAGCCCTGGATTACCTCCCACAAATCCACGGGAATAATGCTGAGGATGAATTTGGCTCTAAGAATTTTGTTAGAGAAGCAGTTGTTTGCATTCACAAGTCATTTATGAAACCAAATGAAAAAGTCATCTAGTAACATGGGGAGTACAATGGCACAAGGAAACATTTGAACCTGAAACAGATGAAACAAGAAGCCAAGAGCAATAAACTTATAAGGAAACACAGATGCCTTTGACTAAGGCCAGACAGACACTTATTGGAAGCCAAGATTAGTAAGCCTTACCAGTTATAGTTACGTGATCATCTTTGGAGGCACTCTGTGTTTCTTTTAATTGGATCTCTGAGCTCACATCCACTTTTCTTCCAGATAACTGTAAAAAGGCTTTGAGAGAGGCAGGTACCTTGACTATAATTGAGCCTGGTAGAAATTTAAATGAAAGCTAGTTAGTTAAACATTGAGATCAAAACATGAAACAGGCAATTATTTAGCTAACACAAATCAATTTTTTTTAAGAGCCTTCAGACACAATAACCTCTTTTTTTGCCGCTAAAAGGATAAATGAAAATATTTTCATTTATTGTAACCAGAATACTGTATGTCACGTGCAGAAAATGGTGTCACAGTATTTCCCTGGCGGACATGAAAATGAATGTTGACATATACTGCTAGCAACAGCTCTTAGTAGAGAATCTTATTAATAGAATGATCAAGGGAATTTTTTTTTAGATCTTACAAGTATTATGACTTCAGTTTAATCTTCTAGTTGTGTATTTATACTCCCGAGCAGACAAGGATTGGGTTTGATGATTAATCCAGCCACTGCGTGGCACATTATGAAAGAACTGCTCCTCTGAATCATGAGATGCAGCTTACATACTGTTAACGCTAGCTAGCAATTGTCTTTGCATCTGTTCAAGGATGCGAACAGCTGGCTCTGTGCAGTAAGGCAGTCTCCAAAGTGACTAACCAGTTAAGACCATGTATCACTAAAATGTAAATTACTAGAAAAACTGTAGCTTTGGTGGCCCAAATAATCCTATCCTTGAGATTAGTAACAGAAATTCTGACTTCTACTTCCTCTAAATATGTGGTTCTTTGCATCAGACTGAAGGCAGATGCTGGGCCCCCAACCTGCCCACATTATGCATATCTGGAATTACTCAGTCACAATGTTTGGAACCCGCACCCTACACATAAAAACAAAAATTCACAATATACTTTCTGTATTCGTGCCCTCTAGTTTTTGCCCAATTCCAATATTCGCTTTAGAAAAATTTAAAAAAGCTTCCTTAAATACATTCCAAAAGATGAAGCAGAACATAAGAAAACTGATGTTATAACAACTAAGTAGCAGTCAGAAAGCCACCCTAGCTATGTAATTTGAATTCAGCAGGATCACTTGCTTGTGACAGTCCTGATGAACAAATAACTGTCAGTATAATTTAGGCCTAAATTTTGCTGAATACACAAAAGCCTTAGGATAAGAAAGGGAAAAGGTCTTCACCTTTGGGTCCTCCTTGGAGAGTTGCTCAGTGACGTGACTCATAAAATCCAACACACATGCAGCTAATTTATCACAAATGGGACATTTTCTACACTGCAGCTGTCAGCAGTTACTCTGAATTTATGGGGTAAATGAAAACAGAACTTCAACTTTGCCTTCACTAAACTGAGCTGCCAGAAGAGATGTCAGGCAATGTTTTGAAAATAACATTGATTAGATTTTATTAAATACATTCCTCTTTGCTACTAACTCAGAGACATTAAACTTGTAATAAGTGATTCAAAAAGGTAACTAAGAAATAAATTTCCTTGCACCAATGGAACCAGAATAGCTGGTACAGAAGAACAGCACGCAAGTGATTACATGCATTTCCTTCATTACTCCCATTCTAAGTAACTGCTAGGTTTTAACAGGGCACAGGCTTACAGAGAAGAGAAGGGTACTCAATTCATTTAAACCACCTGAAGTGCCTGACATTATGTTAAAGTCAAATATAAAAATGCTGTAGCATTTGGTTTTGGTGGTTTGTTTTTTGTTTGGGGTTTGTTTTTTTTTTTTCTTTCCCCCAATACTAGGACTGACAAGATTTATTCAGGGATTTGTCATTTACAGTATCATACCTTCTGAATGGCAAAATTATGAATCTCACTTTAGGACTGAGCTTTTAACTAAGAATTGAAATTTTAGTGAATCATCAGGAGAAAAAAGGAAGAATTGATAGGGCAAAGCCATTTCATCTTTGTTATTCTGCCTTCCAATTTCAATAATGGGAGATGTTACCCAGAAAAGGTAGAAAAAAGAAATTTAAATGTATGCCAGTTGTTACTCTGCACACACATACATCAGCATCATGGAGTAAACTCTGCGCAAGGCAAGAGGCCACTGTAATCCAAGTCAACTCTGCAGAATTCTGCTGGGTTCATTGCCAGGAAAAAAAGAAAAGTATTGAAAAATACAAAAATTCCGTACTCCATTTTAAGTATCATTGCCCCTTACAGTGTTTACTCTATTGTAAGTATTTATGTACATCTTCTAATAATAAGGTGGAAAAGAATGTAGATAACCAACAATCACAACTATTTTTTTCAGACAGATAAAAATACTCCTTTACCCCTTTTCTTGTATATCATAAGCTGCCACAAAAAAAATATTTATTTTGCTAACCTTTCTGGGATTTCAGATCCACTTTTCTTAATTGACTGACGTAAACATCTATCGTCCCATGATGTGTAGAAGCTTTTAGACTTCCATCTGATGAATCTTAAAAAAAAGAAAAAACTTGTGGACCATTCATGCTTTTAAAATAAAATTTGCTAGAAGCTTTACTTATACTTCAAACTGATTTTGTCAATTCTTCTGTGTTTGAGAAGTATCTTATATTCATTTACTGAATGTCAGACTCCTCTCAGAAAAACAGGTTTTGAACAAAACTTCTCTCACCAGCGTTGTGGCATACACTGGTCCCAAGGTCAAAGGCCTCCAGTTTTTATTGGACTTGTAGCATCTATACAGCCTCAACAACACTCCCCTCTTTCTACAAGGATAAGTTTATCTCTGGGTGAAGATAAAGCACAAAATTTTAACACTAAAATCTATTTTAGTTGCAAAGAGTTTGTTTGCTCAGACTGCATAGGAAAGCTGCCCCATGCAAACAACAAGCAGTTGTTCACTGTAACAACTCGTCACACAGAAGAACTGTCTATCAGGCCTTTGGAAAGTCTTATTATCTGAATTTTAAACCAATGTTTGAGAGAACCACTGCACTTTAATATACATAAGAAAACATCATTTGTTCTTTGCCCTGGAATAGAGGCCTACATTTGCTTCTATACCTTCTTAGCTGTAATTGAGGGTAACAAAACTTTCTGAAGAAATATTTTGACAAATAGAAAGCCTTTAAGAAGCCTTAATTTTATACTTGAAAATATATTTAATTACTTGCAATGTATTCCAGTTTTAAATACATAAATTTACAGAATATTACAGTGAAGTCCTAAAGACTTAACTTTTGAACTACTGAACAGACTTATAGCTGATAAAAATTGCAAAGAAATTAAGCAACTTGAGAAGTTACATACGTACATGCGCAAAAGAGTGAAATATCTTTTTAGATATAATGTTAGAAATGAAAGCATTGACAAGAAAACCTGAGATACCGAGAGAGACTGATTTTCTCAGGTTCTGGATGTTCATAGAAAAAGAAACAGTCAAACTTTCAGAAATAGCTAAAATAACAAAATCAAACCTGAATGAAGCTTCCCGTTTTAAAAAGTAAAAAAACTTTACTGGGAGAATAAACTTAATTAATCATAACAAGGATGTCTAGCATTAATGCCTTACACTTGCCACACAGTTTTAGCTCTACTTAAACTCGTCTGGAGCTATTCTGATCCCAGATCTCAAGCACAGCTGCTGAAGATCAGTGTATTACATAGAACAGTAAAACCATTGAAAGGCACTATCATCCCACAACTAAAACAGATTTCTTTGGAGGGGAAGTAATAATAAAAAAGAAAAGATTATCGAATCCATATTTAGTCAGCTGAGAAACTAATACCATCTTTGGCTAACAAGATCTAGAATTGGATGTGAATGTTCCTGCCATCTCAATAGACTTTATGTTAAAGAAGTTCTGTTCCAAAATGACAAAAATATTAATTGTGAATTGGAATTAATGAACTAGAAAAAAAGGTTTTACTTTGTGACAATGAAACGTTTTATTGATGACTTTTTAAAAGGTTGTTAACATTCATGTTTGAAAGTTAAAGTCATTAAAACAGCAAAGTTTGATATGAATCAACCTTTTTAATGAGCATTTTTGGTAGCAAACGCTTGGCATTTTCATGTAAAGGCTATTTTTGCAGATATTCCTAATCAAATTTAGTAACAGGCAGTCACTGAATCTCCTCATAATCTTGACAGACTGTGCTGGCAACAGATACCGGAAATATCCAGCCTCTGACTCTTCTGCTTTAACAAAAACATGCAATTAGTTGTTTTATCTGCACTATGAAAAAAGAAAATTCCTGTGATAGGACAACAACTTTCTCCAGGGAGAGCAACTGTGAGTGGCCTGTACGGCACCACCAGCTGATGGTGCCTTACGGGGACCAATGTTTAATCAGTGAATCCTTCCCTCTTCCGACTCTTCAAATCCAAAAGCAGCTCTTGCAATTTTCTTGACAGTGGAAAGATGCCTTTTGCAAATTAGCAGCCTCACTGCAAGACCAGAAAGTGTTCTTTTTAGATTTTCAATTAATATGTATTTTTAAAAAGAAAGTGGAAAAAAAAAAGTTCTCATGTTGTGAGAGACCTGATTCTGTTTGCAGAAGGCATAAACATAAATAAAGGATGCAGGAAGAGGACTGTAGGCATAGGCTCAGCACAGCACAGATCCACCTCTAAAGTAAAAAAAATTAAACCAAACCAAAAAACCAACAAACAGCCTCGAGGGAAATGGGAACACTTTTCTATTGGAGAACACTATTTTGGGAAGATGACTTGCCAGATTTTGACTCCCAGGGTATACCACTGAATAGAAAGTTTCACATGGCAGAAGAAACTACAACAAAGTTTCAGAAACACTGGGAACTTTGGTAGCATTAGCCGAACACTGAAGCTGACATTACAATACCTGTTAAGCTTTGATCTACAGAAATAACATGAAATGTATTTTATGGAAACAATTGAAGGATTTATGGAAATAATTTTATGGATATGATATTAAATACAAATTCTTAGATCCAAATAAGAATGTCAAGAGACTTAAAGTTGTTCAGTACTTCTGTGAAGTCTATTAAATATGCTGTTTAAGTTTTATGTCTCTAACTCTGAACTAATGAGAAGGGGAAAAAAACTCAGAAAATGGATTAAAACCAGCAAGAATGAGGTTATATAACAAAAAAGGCCCAAGTCAAATAAATAAATGTTTCAACAAGAAAAATTACCCTACATTAAGTAACACAATCTGGTAAGACAAAACCTGTAACTGAAATAGTAATGAAGACAATGCACATTTTACCATTATGACACAACAAAGCTAAGGCAATTTATTTTTAAATATACACCCAGTGTTAGCTGAGATCAATGTGAATAACTGATGGTAAAAACAAGGGAAGTGCATAGTTTGAACTCAGAGTTTGCTAAGGACTGACAACTCAAGGGGAAATACAAGGATGAACCGTTCTACTGGAAATGGAACAGATGGTCACTCTTGAGCAACTTCAGCTATTTAAGAATCAGTACAGGGGGGGAAAAAACAAAGGGGAAAAAAGGCAGTGAAGCAAGATGTCCTTGACAAAGATTTTGTTAAGCTTTATGAAAAATACGTACAGTTTGAAGAATAAGGCCTAAGTCACATAATTTGAGAAAGACTATCCAGTTAAAGATCACTGAAAGGCCCACAAAGGTGACAAAACTGGAATATTATTTGAAACATTTAGTATCTTTTCTTCCTTCCTTTTGTAAAGCCAAGGACTGAAGAATGGATAAACACAAATGATCTTTCCTTAAATCTAAGTAAAAACACATTTGCTTTTCCTAATAGCACATAATGACTGACGTTGCTCATGTTAAAATCAATGAAAACATTTATTTCAATAGGAAAGCACAAAATACTTACCATGAATTGGTTAAAGATAGGAGAAAGTATAAGACTCCAACATGTCTGAACTGTAAGGAAGATTTAATTCTTACTGAACTGGCTAGCTAGTATAATTTGTTGATAAAGATTAGTCAATTTTCTTGTTTTAGTTCACTGTTCTAAAACTGTCACGTGAAAAATATGAGAAGCCGAAATGTATACATTAAACAGGGTAACCGCACATACTACTAAAAAACTCATTAGCTGTCCTTACCATACTCACCATCCAAACCTGGCAAAACGATGTAACACAGAAAGCAAAGAAACATCTCAACAAAACCAATTTGTTTGCTAAATAAATTGTCCAGATTCTCTTTTTACCTCTAAATGATCTTATCTTCTAAAGTTCTATGAATTGGTTTTAAAGGCCATCGTCTCTTTTGGAGAACTTACTCTCTTCGAAAAAAATCATTAAACGTATTACGATGCAGGGTTGAAGCGACATGCCAAGCCCAACTTCACCTTGATAAGCACCTGACCTACTTTGTATCAAATGGGAACTTCCCCTTTGACAATCTATACGTGCTGCCCAAATCTATGCATCCTCTTCCACACACTGCATCATACTGTGCTAATCCTCTCTGCAAACCAATTAGCTACAGGTCTCTACTAGTTTAAATGTTTAAGACACTAATGGAGTGGAAGTAACTTCTGAAGAGAAATATGCATCTAGCCAGGAACATGACTGTCAATAATATGAAATCCCCAGTAAAAATATAGTCTCCTGTGGAAGTTCCAACATATTATGTAAAAAAGCCTATTTGTGAGCCCAAGTTGGAGGACAGTAACCAGCAGTGAACTCCAGGGTCAGTACTGGGTCCAGTCCTGTTTAACATCTCCATTAATGACCGGAATGATAGAGCAGAGCATACCCTCAGCAATATGCTGATGACACCAAACTGGGAAGAGTGGCTGATATGCCAAAAGGCCATGCTACCATCCAGAGGGAACTGGACAGGCTGGAGAAATGGGCTTGCAGGAATGCCATGGGCCCTGCAACTTGAGAGGGATGTGAAGGTCCTTGAAAGCAACAAAGCTGGCAAAAGGGCTGGAAGGAATGTCCCGTGAGGAGCAGCTAAGGCCTTTGGGCTTGTCTAGTTTGGAGAAGACGGATGAGAGGTGACCTCATTGCTACCCTTCCTGAGGAGGGGCTATGGAAAGGGAGCTGATCTCTTCTCCCCGGTACCTGGTGAGAAGATGTGGAGGAATGGTTCAAAGGTGTGTCAGGAGAGGTTTAAACTGGACAACAGGAAGCTTTTCTTTACCAAGAGGATGGTCAAACACAACAGGCTTCCTGGAGAAGTGGTTGATGCCCCAAGCCTGTCAGTGTTGAAGAGGCATCTGGACAATGTCCATAATAACATGCTTTAACTTTTGGTCAGCCCTGAACTGGTCAGGCAGTTGGATTGGGTGACTGTTGTGGGTCCCTTCCAACTGAAATATTCTATGGTAAGAGTAAAGAAAAAAAATATTGTTCCAAATACAATATAAACTCAAGTGCTACTGTAATAACATACAAAATCTTCAATGCCACGATATGAGATGAGAAAACACACCTAATGTAACACCAAAATTATTTATTGCTATAGAACACATACAGAAGTAAAAATGCTATATAATCTACATTCAGAAGGACACAGAGAGGGAAGGAGAACATGGAAACAAAGACTGATGATAAAACCAAGTATTAACTCAATAGATATTAACTCAGAGCGGACCTTTTTTTTTTAACTTTCATTTTTCATAACCTGATACCTAAGGGATAAGAAAAAGCAGCAGATTCCAACCTACCTGGAGAACAGCACTCTCCAGGTATGGTGTGGAAGAAAGCACAGGAACAATGGGAAAAAAATTACAGGTCTGTCCTTGGCAGAACACAGAAGGTCAAGTTCCAAGATACAAGGAAGATGAAGGACACTTGAAATGGGAGCCAAAACATTAACATACTTCAAGCAGATGGCAGAAACTAGATCAGCAGAACTAATTGCTATTAAGAGACAAGTGTGTGCATGGATTTTCTAAAGTACTTTAGGCTCTAGTTTATGAAGCACAGTAGATGTCTTTTAAGGGGATTCAGAAATGAGGGTTTTAATTTTAAAATTCCCTAGATCATGTGTTAAAAATTGACTCCTCAAGACAAAACTCACAGATGAAGCACTGCTTCTAAATACACAGTTGTTTATTGTTTTATTTTTCAGTTATCCAAAACTGTCCTAAATACTGTAACTGTTTTCTATAATTGATTCCCTTCTTAAAATGAAACTTTGGTGTTTTGCCTCAGTACTAGCAAATTGCCTTACAACAACCGTCATCACAATGAATGATCTCTGTCACCTCAGTTTACTTTCATGTCAGGAACATACTCGAATTTATATTTTTGAGAAAGTTGATTTAAGACAGTATCACAGCAAGTCACTAAAGCCTTCAGGTCATCTAGTGTGGGTTACTGAAGAAAGAAATCAGCAGAACAAGGCAAACTGACACCAACATATTTAAGAAAAAAAAAAAATAAAATACTATCTCAATATAGTTTTCCTTGCCAGAATAAGTCCCTGCTGCCCCCAACCTGGTTAAGGTTGTTTCCTCCCTTCTGAAATGAAACCACCACCATAAGCTTTGTCATTTTCAACTATACCAAACTTTCATGGTTGAAACATAGAAGACTTGTTTCTTTAATGCATAACTGGGTTAAACATAAGTAATCCAGTAAGGAAAAAAAACCATGGTTTTTGGAGCTGGTAGGGGAAAATTTGGCTTGGCAGCAGAGTAGAGAATACATAATCAGACCATACCAATAACATTGAGAAATAAGCAAATTCTAGCAGGACTGAACATGAGCCAGCAGTGTGCCCTGGCAGAAAAGTAGTCCAGCAGTCTCCTTGGCAGAATTAGCTGAAGCATGGCCAGCATATCAAGGGAAGGGATTATTTACTCTGCACTTATTAGACCACACCTAGAACACAGTGTCCAGGTGTTGGGACTCCCAAGAGACAGGAGACATCAATAAACTGCATTGAATTTAGCAGAGAAGCATCAAGATAGTTGGGGCATGGAACACCTTCCCCATCAGGAGAGGCTGAGGGATGAAGATTTGCTCATCTTGGAGAACAGACTGCTTCAGAACCTGATGGCAGCTGTCTAGTATCTATGAGGAGGTGATAAGGACAACAAAGTCAGGCTCCTCAGAGTGGTACATGATGACAGCACCCTAGACAATGGTTGGAATAAAACAAAAAAAAAACCACCAAAAAAACAAAAAGCAAACACCCACCCAAAAAAAACCAACCAGAAGAGAGTTTCCGTCTGGAGAGAAGGAAAATGTTTTTCACCCTGAGGACAGTTATAGCAGTGGAACAGTTTACCCAGAAAGGCTGTACAGTATGTGTCCTTGGAGGTTTTCAAGACCACAGAATAGAGCCCTGAGCGACCTCACATTTGGCATGGCTTTGAGTAGAAGCCTGGAGATTAGAGACTGCTTGAGCAAGGGTGCTGGACAAGATGACCTCCAGAAGTGCCTTCCAACCTCAGCCACTCCATGATTCTGCAACTTCCCAAGGTCTCTTCCAACCTGAGTTTTCCTATTAATTTTCTGAATAAAAATTCAAAAGATTAAGCTAGTTTTATAAACAAAGTACTCCATTACTTTTTCTAAGATGGCTCAGATTTCTAATGACTATTTTAACTATTAAACTGGAAGTAAAAATAGGTCTGGTTGTTTTAAATTAAGAAGTAATTCAAAACCCATAGAACATTTGTTAGAAGTAGGAAGCTTCTAGCATAGGGTTGGAAAAAAATTTGTCAGTGAACAACAAAGCTTACAGTATAGAAATAAAGAACAAATAATCCCTACTTTCATACTTTAATTATGTCAGTGTGAAACTACCATATGCCAGATACTTAAAAGTCAGACTGAATTTTGGATAGTCTTCAAAGACTAGATTTACACAAACAAGTAGTATCAAAATAAAAAACCAAATAAAATGAAATTATCCTATAAATAATAAAAAGGAAAATTAAAGGGAGTGAGACACAATAGCATTGGTTTTGTTTTAATGCAAAATTATAGACAAATTTTCCCCAAAACGTTTTGAAAAAAATCTAGCACTCTTCACTCGTTTGACTTGTAACTACATCTCTCAAAATCAAAAGACATATCCATAAAATCTAGAGAGGAGTGCATTTTTTCAGTTAACTGATAAAATTCTGCCTCCAGTAAAATAAACAACTACATCCCTATGAAAACCCAGCCAAGGAAGCTGGAAGATCTGAGTTGTTATTCCTATTTCTGTCAGGAAAACCCTGTCAGGTCTCTGGCAATCCAACAAGCTATCTTGTTGTGTAAGGTTCTCATACACAAAAACCTTTCACTGAAAAATTTATATTTTCTTCTCAAGTTTTTAGAATTGAGCCATTGGATCTTGAAGAGTTTGTTGCCTTTGGAAAAATCCATAAAAGTCTTAAGGATGTTTAATGCTCTTTAGGAAAAGATTAAGTCTAATGGTTTCGGACTTGAAATCTGAAAAATAAAGTTTGTTCATCTGTAGTATGAGTCTTAATGTTTAAGCTGAACCTGGTTAATTAAGGAAAATAATCATCATCTGTTCATGGAAAAAGCTATCTCCTGTGTTAAGAAACCTTTATTTAAACACTCTTCATACCCTATGAATTTATTTAACAGAAGGAAAAATCAGACTAGCAAGCCTAATTTAATTCTGTGGTTTAATGACTAATTTATAAGAATGTGTATTGCATTCATTTTCCAGTAATGTTAAGATAGATCGTTTAGAAACATAAGAGTTGCAACAGACTGTCCCTGAACAATGCTTAATGAGTGACTATGGTTACTACCATTAGCAGAAGTCTTTGACATTTGGGCCTGTAACCAAGTTTATTTACAGAAGGGAAAATCCTTCTATGTACATTCAAGAGACAATAAACCTTGTCTATGATACTTTATTTCTATGGCAGAAAATTGAAGTAAACAAATTTGAGTTTCTCACTTTTGTGTTGACATACTATAAAATGTGAGTGATATAATGTATACCATAATTGATAACTCCAAGTTATCCTGTTGGATAAAAACTCAAGTTCCTGAAAGAAAATTTATGAGTCATTTTTATTTCTGAAGGGAAAACAATGATTAGCATAATAGTTTGGAAACACTGTTCCAATTATCACAAACCTTTCCTCCCTGCCCCCTCCCAAATATGTAATACATCAATGATGAATGCTTGGCAATAAAAGTCAAACATCACTAATCATTGATATCAACAAATGTAAGACAGAGAACTAGGTTAAAGGCAAAATTACTGCACTTGACATACGCCTGGTGTTCTCTCATGTCCTTTTATCCCATCAATCTAAAAAATGGCACCTAGACTCAGTCTAACTTGTGCAAAGCCCAGCAAATATTGTGGTATCGGAAGTTAGACAGTGTGCCTTGCCCAGCTGCAACAGGCTGACAGTCCGGTTCAGAAAGGATTTCCTTCAGCTACACAGCTATCAGTGCTATTCCTGAAAAGAAAAGAGGGCAGAATATGCGAGAAATCACCTCCTTTTTAGTCTCCCTGTGACTATTTAGCTTTTTAAAAGAAAGGAAGACTGAGAAAAGAGGTGTCTCAGAGCAAAAGCAGAACCTACCTACTGTAATACTCCCTGTTTTGGTCTGAAGGCTGGTGTTACCTGTTAGGAAAAGACAAGGAGAAAAAACCACAACGTTAAAAGCATATTCTTTAACTGGTTTCTGAAGTCATAGCAGTCTAATGCAATCCTATAGAAGGTCATTTTTATATTTTAGTTGTAATAGTATATCCAATTTGCATATGAAAGCAAAATAGCATCAACCAGTTATATTGCTTGAGTATTACTGCTTTACAAACAAAAATCTCAACACATGTGGGTAATGATGAAGTGATTCCAGACAAGAAAAACACTCTGAGTAAAGCTTAAAGACATAGACTCAATGTGAAAGACAGAAAAGCAGAGAGGCATTGTGAGGCTATAGCACAATATTCTCTTATTTTATTTTGGGCCTTTTTTTTTTTTTGGTTTAATAGCTCTGACGCCTGAAACAGCACTATGGATGATTTAAGTAATTTAATAGGATGAGCAACAAAGAGTTTCTATTTTCCTCTTTTATATACACACACACTGCTCCCCTGTACCAGAGAGGATTTTTTACCTTATCCTCAAAGGCTACTTCCTAGGCTCACTGCACAATACCTAGTGCTTCCAAGCTTATTCTCATGTGCATGATGACCCCTTGTCAATGATTTTCATTGACTTCAGTGAGATCTCAGTGTGTTGGACAAACTGAAGAATACCAGGCAGAAATGTGTAAGGTATAAAATGCAGAACGGTCTCCTACTGAACTTGTGTTACTTTTAACAGGCACTAGTGTTTTAGCCTTAATCTCAAAATACTTGCTCTTCTCCTTTACCTATGGCATCAAGAAAATCTGGACAAGGACAGATGCACCTCATAACAGAAAAGTCATCTATACTACTAACATTCTTCCATAGTTCCATGTATGTTACATATGTGTAATTGCCGCACAAAAAAATGCTTTAAATTAAAAAAATAAACCCCAACATGCCATTCTTTCCACTCTCTCATCTTTCCAGGAGGATAACAGATTGAAAAATAGGGTTGATCACAGTAAGAGTCCAATTGAGTAATACACAGTATTCACAATGCTTTTCAGATCTTTCAGAAGAAGCCTTTAAAAACTGCAAATGGATCAAGCTCTACTCCCATCTTCTGTAATTACACAGTAGTAAACAACCATTAGGGTAGAATGCATTCCGCTGTATATGACCTGTAGTGTTTTTCTTAGCGGTCTGTGGGCTGAAAGCTAGAAAAGCAGCCTATCATCGATAGTCTTAAATTCATCCTTTCAAGCACATAATGTACAAAGTACTTAGGGATTCTGAAGATCAGAGTTGAAACAAGACCGTATTTCAATGAACTTGAAAGACGGCTGGCTTTAGTATCTGCTATTTTTAAAAGGCACACTGTAATTATCCAACCCTTTTCCCCATTCTGTCATAACTAGTACTTATTTTTGCACAACCTACAAAATAGCCTAGGGTTTTGTCAGCTAGCAACTCCCATGGAGCTGAAGCTAGATTATACTCTGAACAGAGCCCCTGGGACTTGTGGATTTGCTGGTCTGTTGTTTTTCTGGGTTTTTTTTTATTATTTTTGATAAGCAGGTTCTGAAAAATATTAACCATGTAGAAATCAAACTCTGATTACCCACAAGCTTATATGGCAGATACCACTAACTTTGGGCAACGTAAACATATTAGTGTGATAGGCTCACTTCAAACATTTAGCTAGAACAAAAGTTGCTTTTAAAGCAGATAGAAACATCCTGCTGTGTTGCGACACACACTGCCTACAGACAGTGCACAGAAGTGTAATTTTGGTTACGTAATCTTTCCATAAAGGCCAACATATAACTTACCATTTTTAAACTAGCCAGGTATTTTCTGGCTATGTCAAGGGCAAAGCAAGAAAGACCTGACTAGAGCCAATTACTAGTCCGACCATTACATCCAACTGACTTCAGCCTTGTAGCTCAATATTATGAAGTCCAAAAGGTAAGTTTTAACAGAATATTGATGCCAGTGGCTGAGTGTTTTTTTATTGCTTCTGAAGAAATAGTTATCTTTTCTATCATCTACAAGGTTTGTTTCTCCATAAACACTATAAAACTTCAAAATACAGTATTGCAAGTCAGCATCAGTATAGGACCAGGGGCAAAAGCCATCTTTTGTGATATAAATAAAAGCACCACTTCACACTGTATCATTTCCATTCCTTCAATTTGTTTTGAATGCTCTCAGGGTGGCAGGATTATTCTGATGCATGGAAAAGGCAAATAAAATACAATGCAGTTTTTTACTACTTCGGCTTTGCATTTCAAGTTTGCACTGGGCTAAAGTACAGGCATGCCTAAAAAGGCATAAAATTAATTTCTTCAGTCCCACTTTATATACAGTGAAATCCAGAAATGTAGCTGAAATTTATAGAACAGAATCATTTAGGTTGGAAAAGACCTTTAAGATCACCAAGTCCAACCATAAATCTAACACAGTCAAGTTCACCACTAAACCATGTCCCTAAGTGCCACGTCTTTTAAATACCTCCAGGGATGGTGACTCTGCTTCCGCGAGTCACCTGTTCCAGTGTTTGACAACCCTTTCAAGGAAGAAATTTTTCATAGTATCCAATCTAAACCTCCCCTGATGCAACTTGAGGCCATTGCCTCTTGTCCTCTCGCTTGTTACTTGGGAGAGGAGACCAACACCCACCCGTCTAAACCCCCTTTTCAGGTAGCTAAAGAGAGCAACTTTGGTATATCAAGATTCTTTTTAGAAGGGATTCTAGAATGCTCAAGCATTACACCCTACTACCTTTGAAACACTGCAGATTTTCTACTTTGTCTTATTCAGGTCACTGACAGGATAAAGCACCTATACGTTCACCTTTTCCTATGTATTAGTGTGTAATTAATAAATTTTAACTTCAATACCCATGTTTTCCAGTATGATTCTCTCACATAATTAAATAGTTACTAGACTATAACAGAATAAAATATCAAAAGCAAATATTAAGTCCTACACATGAGACAAATCAACCCTGTAAAGCAGTAAAAGTTGAGCACTGACTGCAACAAAGCTTTGCAGGCAAGAACCCTGGCATCTTGATGGACACCAGCGTCAGTATGAGTCAGTAAAGAAGGTCAACTGCATGTATGATTAAGAGTATAGCCAGCTGGTAAAGCTCTCTTGTGAAACTGCATTTGGAATACTGTGTCCAATTCTGGGCTTCTCAGTCAAGAAAGACATCAATGTACTAAAATGAGGCCACAGAGGAGTGTTGAGAAGATGAGGCGCCCAGAGCACGCTACAGGTGCTCAGAGAGCTGGGTTTGTTTGGCTTCAAAAAGGAAAAGGCTGAGGAAGAATCTTGTGGTCTTCTACTTACCTAGTGGGAGGGTATCTGAAAAAGAGACAGACTTGGTGATGCAGCAAGAAAGAGGGATAATGGTTACAAGTTCCGATAATGGAAATCATTAAAAAGAAAAAAAAAGAGAAGAACTGGAACAAGTCACCCAGAAAGGTCACACAATTTCATCTTTGAGACTATTCAAAGCTCAACCAGACAAGGCCATGAGCAAGTTTGCTCTAACTGATCCCACTTTAAGCATTAGTTTGAACTAGATGCCAAATTCCTTTCCAACTTCTGTGGATAAAGTAAATTAATAATTAATTCAACTCAACCCAAGACTTTGGCACAGTTGCAAAGAGGGGTTTCCTTTTCCTCCTATGTGCCCCTCTGTGGAGAAGTTTCACTATGTTATTGCCCCTTGGATAAAGTAGCACATTTCTCAGTCTCAGAGCTGTGGCCCTTTTGTTTTTTTCAAGTGTCAACTCGAAAGCTCAATGGCACCTGACATTTCTAATGCATGTTAGAGAAGCTGATAAAAATGAATCAAACCCAGTTTCTTCAAAATAATACATTATTCATTTTCTGGAGAAATATGAAGCATGCAGAAAAGCAGTTAAGGAAGCCTGGGCACTGACAGCATTGGAACTCTACAGCCTAAGATTCAACCACAAAATGGGTCTCAGGCAGCTCTGTAGAGTTTGTGTTGCCCCGAGTCCAAAATTCTCAGTGCAAAAGCAATGAAGTCCAGCCTAGCTTCGTGCACAGATGTGCTGATTTTATGCCAACTATAATATCAGCATACTATCAACTATAGGGAAATAGTGGACTTAATTGCCCAAGAAACAATATGTCCCAAGTGTTTACAAACAAAAGTACTACTAAAATTGAGCCACCTTATCAGCAAAGACTAGAAGTGACCAGTTTTTATTCTAACATGAAATTATAATAGGAGTTCGTCTTTTCCACTAATATATGTTTGTGTATATATATTATACTTCAAAAGCCTTTAAAAGTATTTGCTCTTACTGTTAAAACATGATTGAGTAGCATGGTATTTCGCAGAGAATATTTTTCTGAAAAAACAGACTAAACATACCAAGCAAAGGTTGATATGCAATTGTTTTTAAAAGAAACAGCTAAAATAATTTTAGGTGTTCCAGACCCATTTAGTAGAGAGCCCATGACAAAAAAAATCCTGAAGTAACATAAGAAACATCTGTATAATCTGGATAATATTCTATTTGTTTTCACAGTGTTTTTCAGCTAAATGACAATGGGGTATTACTAAGGAAATAAGTCACTAACTACAGCAGTTATAATTTAATTTTCATACCAAGAAAAAGATAAACTTTTGGCTGTGCACAGAGGCGTGGACGTGCTCACAAACTGATCATTCCACAGTATTATTATATTGGTTTGAAGTTAGGAAAAAAAACCATAACCAAAACAGCTTATCAGACAGAAGTAACAGTACAGCCTACATGTTAGAAAAACACGGTAACAAGAAGAGAAAAAAACCCAACAAACCAACTTATTTCTGCCTATGCATGCTGAAGTGAACTTTATTTAACAGGTTGAGAAACCATTCCTAAATTTAGTATAAATGGACAAAGGAATTGCTCCTTTAAGGAAGAAACAAGAGTCATTTCTCAAGCAAGATGACAACACAAAATTGCAACAAATTGTTTTAAGGCATATAACTGGAAATCTGGGACTCTGACTGACCCGAGTAATTTTCAGTCTTTGTACATCCTCTAATTTGTTTTACTTAACATTAAGTGACCACAACACATCTGTGGTAAAAAATTATTAAAAATCACTACTTACGAAAAAGCCTGTGTCTTCAATTAGGGATTGCTTAACTTGGATGGTGAGCTCCGGGAGCTCAAAGACAACTTTAATGAGCCAGTGGTGTTTGTCTTGAGCTCCCCAAACAAGCAAGATATGAGCAGGACCATCCAGACAACAAATACTGTGTGCAGCTGTGTCATGACAGTAACTCCACCATGCTTGGGTATCTGGCCAGCATCCCTGGCGTGCGTGAACCTTACAAATAATGAGATAGTGCACGCCTGCACTTAACCTAAACTTAAAAAGTTTGCATACACTAGGTGTGTAAACTATTTTTGTTTTTCACTGAGTATAAAGCAGGCAAGCTCCAGGACTGGGCCAGAAGCCTTACCTATGGGTGTACGCACCACACAGAAATTTTCCCAGTTACTGAGAGACTCCTGGCACTGGCTGCTGCAACGGGGCTCCCAGCCAACATGTGGGCCTGGACGATATTAATTGGTGATGTGTCCTTTCCTTAGCCTCTGTAATGCTTTCCAGCAATGATCTGATGCTTCACTCCTATTGCTCTTTATCATATTGTGCATAATCACTAGTACTCTTTCCTTTTATCATATTGCACACTATTTTTCCTTTATAGTGTAATATAATAAACTGCATTTATTCTTATATTTGACTTAGAATTCATTTTTGCTTGGTATCCAGTCAATCAGCAAAACATTACAGCATGGCCAGAATTCAGTGGGAATTTTGTTACATTAGAAAACCACACCAAATTCCAACCCTAACTGCTGCTTATATGAAAGACTCAGGTTAGTTAGTTCTATTTCTAGGTGAAGGACGTTGAAGGGTGGATGGATCAGGGATTCCCCCTGCCACCTGCCCCCTGGATCAGAGAAGTGATGTCCTGTCACCATTATTAGTACAGGGTGCTAGCACACACAGACTATATCTGCTAAAAGCTTCTAAATAGGATCAAGTTCTACCATAGTTCTTAGTAGATGCTGTAAGAGTTACTTCTATGAAGATATTAAAGGATGGAGAGAGGAGAAACGTCTTTACCACTTACAGTGTAATTTTCATTGCTGAAGCTTAAAATATTTTGACAACCTTAGTACATGTATGTTTCTTTCCTATAATACACACTTCTTGCTATTTCACAAGTGTGCTTATAAAATTATTCTAAAAAAATAAATACGGTATGCTATAACAGTAGGTTAATTCTCATCAATTCAGTCTAACAAAGACAGAACAGTTTTGTTCATATACCATGCCCAGTTGATTTAGTGATAGCCTATAGCATTAGTTCATTTGTTACTGTAAAGTTTGTTAATACCCAAAAACGAAGCTAAATTTGTGACTATTTCCTTCTTACCATGAATACTTCCCAGCAGGATATCACCAGCTACTGAAGACAGAGATGATGATTCTGCATAGAGATATTTAGTTTTCAGCACCCCATCTTCAGTAGATATGTTGATGGATGTCCCCTGCAGCTTCTCTATACTCACACTCTAAGAGAAACAAACGTAACAGGAAACTTAAGGAGTTTGAAAATGGAAGTAGGGAAAAGGAAGAGTTTGAAAAGGGAAGTAACACTATTAAGAGGCAAAACAAGTAGAAAGCTGTTGTTGGTGCAGAACAAACAGAATCAAGTTCTTCATTAAAAGCTAGACAAGACTAAACAAAAACCCCATCTTTTCATCTAAAAGCTCTGACCAAAAATTTACTACATAATATAATCCATCAGACAGGTGAAGAATCCAGTCACAAACAGATGAAATAAAAACCTGATTTTTAAAACCCAAAACATTTTACTTTGAAAAGTAAAAAAAGGATTAGCTTTAATAACGAAGACAATGATCATACAGCATTATGACACCTGAAGCATTGGTAATCAGTTTCCTGCCACCACATACAGAAACATCCACTGTCTTTGTTACATACACCTATATATGCAGATTTTTTTTTTTTTAACTAGCTCACTTTAAAGACAGCTTTGGTGAAAGTTGCAAAAAACCACAGCTGTTCTTTTTCTCAGTACAACTGTTCATATTTCCTTGGTTACTCAGGTTATTCTTGAACTTAAGCCTCAAGCTATGCAAAGCCTTGAAAAATGAAGGACAGTCTCAATTTCTACTTCTTTTCAACAGGAAAAAAAAAAAGAGAAAGATAAGATTTGAAAAGTTGCACTATGGATAGATTTGGGGAATAAAAGGTGATAAAATGAGATTATCTATATAGAAGTAACCAGTTGTGTGACATAATCTACCTATGCCTATCTGAACAAAACAGGACAAATCACACACTCATGCAACTACCATGTGAATTTAATTCTATTCTTCCTCAGTTAACCTATTTATGATTGAATCATGCTATAGTTCATACATAAGCCCCACTCAATTTGGTTTTGTTTTGCTTACACAGACTTTCAGTTGCACAAAATCCTTATTCAGTACATTAAATGATATATGGACTTTCAAACTGTGCCTTTGTCAAATTATCTTTAAATCCACTTCGTCATTTTAGCATTGTCATCTTGTGGAAAAAAAATAATACAAAAAAATAAGTCTACTGACCCTTCCAGTATTATGTTATATAAAGAATAAGCTATGGATGAATTAAGAGGTATTCCAACAAACAGCAAGTAGTGTTAGACAAACTCCATGCTGTATCGTGTCCCAAGAAGCAAGCTAAAGAGGCTGGTTTAGTATGGACCATATGACAGCCAAAGCATACAGTGACCTTACCAATCCATACATACTGAGTTTTACACCATCTTTACACCTGAAGTCATAAGATTACAGAATGGACTACTGTCTTAAGATTTTTTACATGATGCTACAATACAAAGTAGGTCTCCAAGAACGTAACAAGATACATTAATCTTCAAGAAAATCTGGTGATCAAAGTGCTGTGCTAGAATTAGCGATATGTGACAGTCAATATCTACAATGTCTGCAGGGGGTGCTGCTCAGAACTATGCTACAGAATCTAGGCATTGACAGTAAATAAACTCACTGATATTAAGGCATAATTTGTCACTAGTGAAAGTGGCAGCAATTCAGCTTTCCAATCTTTCAATGCTTCTAACAAACTAACAAGCAGAGACCTTAAACTTACGTTACATTGCATCTGTCCCAGGAACATTTCCCACAGAGTACTCCATTACTCCCTCACCCAGGACAACAAAGCATAAGCCTGCTGTGGCATACGGCCAAAGCAACAAGAAAAGCCACTGTCATTTTAGGCTCTAAGATCTAAACTTGTTCTGAAGAGTTAAATGACTTGCAAAGAACCTTTCCAATGTTAGCAGGGTCATCACTGCTATCAGCACAATGAAAATAAAATGAGGCACACTTTTAGAGGGAGAAGGAAAATAAAAACACCTGCATAGTTTGGGTGCAAACTGGCTGCCTTGTGGCACTCCTGAATGGGAAAAAGAACGCCCAAAAAGCTACCTCTGTTACTATGGTATGCAAGTTTTGACTCTATTTAGATATTTATCTTATTTAAATATTATGAAGTGCTTTATTATACACAAGCTCACATAATCAACTTATTTACAACCTCAGCTACCTTCCTTAAAAATACACAGTGATGAAGAGCTGTCTCAGCATGAAATAAAAAGTACTGAGTCAACTAGTTACTGTAAGAAAGCAAAACAAAACCTACCAATACAATGAACATTTGCTTCGGAATAATTCAAATCAGAAAGGGGTAGGTGGGGTCTGGGGTGTAAGCCTACTCAAGTAAAACTAAAAAAGTATTCTAGACAGGACAAACATTAAAAAAAGATTGCCTTTTACTGAGACTAAATATGTTTTTAATCCCAAATTCTTTAACTTCTATGAATTTTTGGCAGGACATAGATGTTTGGCTTTGCTAAATAAGTATTATAGAAAGGACCCCATGGCACAGAGTACTGACTCCCTAGTCAAACAAATTTTATTATTTTTGTCCATTGAACCACCAAGTTTTCTGGAAAAAGTCTTTCCCTTGAGACTAGAGCCTTGGGAGCTGCAGTTAGTGCAACTGACCACGTGCTCAAGTTCCATCAGCTTCTCAGCCTTTAAAGAAAAAGTGTCATTCTACATAAATCAGACTGAGGATGGTTTTGTACCTGAACACATTTTCAAGATTAAAACTAACATCTTGCTGTGTTTAAATACAACATAAACAACTGCTTCCCCACATACTCCTCCTCCTGCCCTTTCTTTCTGTGCTATCCTTGCTCAGATATTTTGTCAGTGTCTTCTCCATTCTCCTCCTTAAAAATATTCTGTTTCTCAAGTGCTTAGTGTTTTTTACCACCACATCCTTTCCCTCCCCACCTCCATGAGGGGGCTGGAAATGCTGACAGAGCCATAACTGCATGATGATGACTACAACTGATGGAAGGCACACCTCATACAAACACACACAGGAGACGTAAGGCTGGCTGATTATTAACAGAAACAGCCAGTTGAGAAATCTGATGCTGTCCTTCCTAACTACACAGCAAAGTTTGTTAATGAGAGGTTCAGTAACATGAGCCAAAACACTGTTCCATAGCTGTAAATTCCTGTTAAAATGACTTGCTTCACTCAAGTTACTACAGCTTTAAAATTGTGCAAGTAGCTTCTAGCAATACTACAGACTATATAAATATCTATGATCACAAAGAAGCACTTCAGCTTAATCTGCATGAAGCTTTTTTAGTGTTTCAGAAGGACACTGAAAAAAAGATATTTAAACAGCATTCAAAGACTCAAAGCAAAACAATTCTATTTCTCATTTTCATGAGCTATATTTTCACGGAGATATCTAATTATTTTTCTACCATCACTTTTTTATTTCAACACTAGCAAAATGCTATTTGAAATGAACTCCATGGACTGTGCTGGTAAAACAAACTGGTTTGGGACAAATGACTAAGTAGCACAACCCTAATTTGAAGGCCACCGCCATGCTAGTGTGTTGTGAACAGCATAAATCCAAAGCAGTCAAAGCACTTTGTAGATTGCACTCAATCTTACTCACTGGAAGAAAGCAAGGATTCCAGTTTTCACATCCTTCCAGCAGAAACCCTCTGCAGAAAGATGGATGATACATCAAGCAAGCTGTAAACTACCTCTGCCCTATTCCACTCCCTGTGGCTTGCTAGTGCCTTAGGATGGATCCTAAATCCACTAACTAGTAATAGTCCCAAGGGAACTGCCAATCAGATAGTACTGATCAGCACAGCTGTGGCATCAACAGAGCATGTAACAGTCAGACCTTACCCACTCTGCTTTATGCTGGGTGGTCTTGCTGGGATGAAATAAAGTTCATGAAGAAATATCAATCATAGAATCATTTAGGTTGGAAGAGACCTTTAAGATCATTGAGTCCAACTATTAATCTAGTACTGCCAATTATTCCATCACTAAATCATGTCATTAAGTGCCATGTACACATCCTCCAGGGATAGCAACTCAACCACCTCCCTGGACAGCCTATTCCAGTGCCTGACAACCCTGTGGGTGAAACAATTTTTCCTAATACCCAGTCTAAACCTCCCCTGCTGCAACCTGAGGCCGTTTCCTCTCATCCTATCACTTGGTAGACACCCACCTCACTACAAACTCCTTTCAGGTAGCTGTAGAGCACGATAAGGTCTCCTCTCCCCTTTTAGCCTCCATTTCTCCAGACTAAAAAGCTCCAGATTAAACAACCCACCACAGTACAGCTACAGAAGCCTCTTGGCTCTTTTATACATAAAAGGCAGGGTAGCCTTCACTACAAAGAAAAGTAGGTAATTTAATGTGGACAGTTTTTGGAAAAAAACAACAGCAAGTCGCTTAGTTTACAGCGGGACACTAAGAACAGCTCACAGTTTGCTCTGTGTAAGTGAACCTATGATCTCAGAACCCAATCTACAAGGTGTAGAACAGGGCCAAATGGCACTTCAACAGAGGCAATTTTGGACTGCTAGAACGGAATAGCTTGGTCTCAATTCTATCCTTGGCTAGGGAGAGCTACCTGCACTCCTGATTTCTTTGTAGTGCTGCTGGTTTTAAGGGTACCTATTGATTGTGACAGATGACTGCACATATCCAAGCTACTTCCAGACCTGGTTCAGCTCCACATATTCATATAGGAATGCTTCAGACCTAATGAATCCTAATACAACCAGCTGCACCGACATTATGATGCCTAAACATTCAAGTTGAGCCTAAAAACAAGGCTGGGTGTGAGAAACGTAGTGTCACATAAGAGAGCCTAGGTCTATATTATTTTAAATAATGGATAATTTACTGCTGGCAAGAAACGAACCCAGATCAGAGCAGTGTGAAGTCTGTCTCACACTGCCATCTGCTGAAAAAAGCAAGCTACTTCTCCAGGAAACTGTTCATTGTTCTCACTGCATCTCATAATAAAATTACAGGAGATTGTATTTCCTCATCTGCAAAGAAATATACAAAACCTTCTATTCTTCCATTCTTACAACTATATAATGCTGAAGTGTACAGCACATACAAATATCAAGCCACTATTCATAAGACACTAAAAATGCATGGGCCTACTGCAGAATCCAGGTGCCCAGATATCAGCCAAGTAAAAGGTTTGAGTGTGTTGTGAGGGTCTGCATAATTAAAGCTGATGAGTGGTATCAGCTAGCACAACCTCCGTGCTGATGGAATGATCACATGCTTATTACTGCTCTTTCTGTTGATCCTGTTTACTAATCCAAATCAAGCATAAGATGGTATAATTAAACAGACAAATGAAAATTAATAGTGAAATGACAATCAATGAAGGTTATAAAATATTCTTCAGCACATTCTTCAAAATTAAGTAATTTTGCAATAGATAAGCTGAATAAGCCATTGAAGAAAAAGTTTTATTTCTTACTTACACCCTTCTCTGTTGCACAAATATCTGTATTTCCATAAAGTGTTCCAAGACCAATTACTTTGCCACCGTTTGTCCGTATATCGATTTTATGGCTCTGAAAAAAAAAAGTTTAAAAATCATATGGTTAGGATAACCATAAAACAAGTTACCTTGTTTTTCAAGCTGTACCACAATAACCACCTTGGATCACAAGCTTCTTCCATGTTACTGTGAAGGTTTTTCAAGTGATTGCCAAACGTACTGTTTATTTCCAGTAAAGTCAAAATCAAAACAAGTCACATTTCTTTGTGACTAGAAATGCAAAAGAATGAATGATGCTGAGGAACTCTCTATTCTCAATACAGTGGTGGTTTTGTTTTTGTTTTGTTTTTTAAACTAGAAAAGCATTCTTTCAGTATATATTAAAATAAGCAGCAGAGGAAGAAAGAGGGAACTGCGTGTTTCATTTATACTCCATCCAGAAACCAAGGTATGCATATACCCTGTGCTGCAGCAGCTGAGAACCACGAACTGGCAGTGAGAAATGAATTTACAAACTAGAGCCTTCCAGTGACCTGGAACCTACAGTGTCACACAAGTCTGTAGGACAACCTCATATATACACACAAACACACCACAGAGCTACTTATGCTTGGAGTAATATGTATGGCCATAAACTTCTATGAATGCATACCAGTACAAACCTTAAGCCTGCAAGTAGAACTAGACCCTACAGTGTTTTACACCAACCAGATTCTAATTAAAATTAGGTATTTTGCATACATCTGCATTACAATCTCCAGTTTTTCACAAAGAAAACAGATTTCAAGTAAAATGTTATATCCCTTATATCTCTCAGCTGCTGCTGCATACCACTGACAAGAGAAAAAAATGTATAGAAATACATGCAAACTACTCTCAGAAAAAAAAGAACCCAACAGGTCTTGAGATTAAAACCCAACCACTTGTAAGAGGGGGAACAAATATTTAAGTCAGATTTAAATAATCTAACTGCATTCATAAGCTGTAACTTCAACAAATAGGACTTTCAAGATCTACTGATCTCAACAGCAAAGCTCTCTTGCTTAAGCTCACTAGCATGAACGCTGGAACAACATAGGATTAAAAATATATTCAGCATTTTTTTTATCCATAATAATGGATAAGCTTCCCTGCACACACACCTCTTACATTTTTCCCAAACCACCACCTCTATTTTCAGATATATTTGTTCCTGTTGGAGAAGGCGTTATTCCTGCAGATGGTATTTAATTTGAGACACCATTCATATCAGACACATTCAAGATACTTTGATTATTAAACACCTGTCTGGATAAGCCATAATAAATTGCATTAACTAGGTCTAATCAGATGGCAACAAGGTTACGTGTTGCAGCACTATCCAAACTATCAAGCTGCAACAAGGTCTTCTACCATCTCATATCAACACACTCTTCATGCCAGTCCCTCTGCTGCCTTCTCATCTCGCCTCATCCCAGGCCTACTGCCTTTTCTTTTGCTTCTTCCTCCTTCTGCTACTTCATTGGCTGCCCAACCTCTTAACAGAACGGCCACAGCTGCACCTTACCTACATCAGCCAACCCGACACCCCTGAAGCCAGCCCACAATTAGTATTGATAATATACAGCTAACACAGCTTCATTCTTCTACAATTAAGAACTTTTTTTTTAAAAAAATATGAAATCAAGTTTCCAATATGAAAAACATGGGACTTATATTGCTCTGACACATTTCTGATGAAACAGCAAGTACCAGAAGTTTCATCGTGTTTCATAAGACAGGAAGAACTCCAGAGCAGTGTTCCCTAATATCTGTGGTCTCAAGTCTTGGTTTCTGCTCCATTTAAGATGCTTCCCCACAGTAAAATGCAACACCCCTAACTTGAGACTACAGTAGTGCATCAGACCTTTTAAAGGTTGTAAATAACTTTGCTGTTCCATTAAGCTTCTATACAAATATAATAGGTGATTCCATATACAGTAAACAGGATAAACTTCAATTAGATGCTTCAGTCAGACATAACAGTTCCTTTAAGGCAGTTACATTAAGCACATTATCAGAATAATGGTTAAAAAAGCAAATTCTCCAAGCATGTAACTTGAGGAAAATATGGAAACTCTTAAGATTAGAAAAATTGATGTATAACAATGATTTACTAGTATGGCCATTGATAGTAAACTATAAAACATACTTTTTTTTTTACACTATCATTTTTGGGATAGATAAAGCTTTGATAAGACATAGGTCCCTCAACTTTTTTCCCCAGAATTATTAGACTGTCCTTATCCACTTAAAAGAAACCCACCCACAAACAACAGGATTTCAGAGGTAGGTACCAACAGAGACACGTAACAGCAGGATTTTCTCAGAGAAGCAGCAAGTTATAATGGTCAAGTAGCTTTTCCTTTAAGAGGGAATATTCCACTAGCTGAAACTAAGTAGTACTGATTTCTCATAGGGCTTCTCCTAGCAAGGGAGAAAGGAAGAGCTATAAGGCTGTCAAGGCCATGACAGATGATAAAATAATAAAAAAAAAAGATCCGTTCTGTTCAAAGAAAGGAAGGACAGTGATGCAGAATTTTAACAAATAAGGCTCAGACATGGGATGTGGTGAGGAAGCATGGCATATCTTCCACCAGTTGTGCACAAGACACCTGGAAATTCTTGTTATCACTGGCAGTCAGAGTCAGAAGTAGTCATCGAACATAGAAACAAAATTAAAAGGTCTCCTTGGTCCCACTGTCACTGCTAAGGCAATGAACTGCAATGAGAAGCAGGAGAACAGTTAAAAAGAAGCAGCACTGCTTTCCCAATAAAGAATATGGGACTAATTTATACTCTGAAGATAATGTACAAGTCATAAGTGTATTTAAAAAAATCAACAAGTTTTCTGAATTACAAGTTACACAAACAACTTCTTGCAGTCTATGGCAAGTTGTGAAGCTGTTTGCTGGTGCTCTTGAATAATCCCCACACGACCAGATTTCTTTAATCATCAGATCAAAAGATCAAGATCTTTTGCTCTCTGCTGTAAAGAAAGGGTCTCCTGCTTTGCTAGTCAGTGAGCTTTGTGGACAGCATTAGAGTGAAGTAACATTAAACAGCTCTCCAATCCATCCAGGGGAGGGCAGTATCACTTTAGCTTGCTCAGTAAAGCGCATTCCCTAAAGGGGTATCTGCTTTTCTGCTGTACAACAGGATCTAATCTAAGATTTTCATTTTTTTGTTATTTTTTAGCTTTGAAAAAACCCAAAAGGTTAGTAATTCTAATTCTCACTAATAATTCTGTTTCTCTGATAACAGAGTATAATTCCTGAACCTTTATTAGAAAAAACTAGTAACAGCTACCTTACAGAACTACAGTACTTCTTAAAAGTTAGACTAAAAACCTGGTTGTGCAGCTGATGCTGTAATTGAACAGTTGTTTGCTCTTGAAAACACCTACATGGTCAGTAATTTTAATTCAACACTTTCATCTCTATTTCAGAGTCAACAAAGCCAAGAATAACATATCTTCTCCAGTATTGTGCGTCAAAGCCATCACAGTAACCAGAACACACACAATCAATCGCCCCTCACAACCCAGAAGAATACTTAGGGCAACTCTTTTGGTTAAAAAAGCCAAAGCCTTATCTATCAAAGCTTTCTTTTAACAAGAGTTTCAGTTGAAATCTGGAGGCAAAAACCAACACCAAGCTCATCTAATAAACTATAATGTGGTCGTAGGGGAGTTGGTCTCAGAAGTTCCAAACTGGTGACTTTGCAGCCTTCTTTTCAGTTCGTTGGAGAGTATTGTTTCATTGCTACTTGAAGTCTCAAGGGAAATAGAACTTTTTCCTTTTCAAAATTCAACATTTTTTACATCTCAGATTGCATATGAGAAGAGATGCCCAAAACATTAGTCTTCTTTCCTCAAAATCCTCTTTTTCCATGACATCACAAAAAAATCTTGATATGTGTGATGGCATGCTGTGATTACTGTCACGACTGCTGGCCAAAATTACCTTCTTTTCCTCCTATTATGTAGTTTCTCATGTACTGCTGTTTGCTGCTATTATGATATAACAGTGATTTTTAACTAAAGCTTCAGACTGCATTAACACATATAGTATTGTTCACTTTTTGTTATATTTTAGTTACCTTTTTAAGAGTAATATGCTCAACTACACAGAATCTGGAAGATGCAAGTTATCTGTAGTTCACTGAATATGGAGTCAATCTAGCTCTGTTGTATATTAAGTTTCTCCTTAAGTTCAGTTTCCCCTATGTGCGCTATAAAATCATCTCTTACCATGGTAAAGAAAAACACTGGAAGAAGTTCAATATCTCAAAAACACCTAAACTTAAGAATTACCCTATTTGAAAAGCCCTTTTGAATTTATACCAATTCCTGCAGGTTGAATTCCAATTATTCAAGTGGGATTAAATCAAGAATTTGATTCCAAACAGCACCTAAGTCAGATATACTTTGATTATTTCTACACAAGCTTATGTCAGCAAACCTGAAGTCTTCAGATTGAATAAACAAGGTCATGACCATGATATATACTGTATTTATTCAGATATATTTCAGTCATGTATTTTGGACAAGTAATGTGTAACTTCTGATTGAAAATTAACATGAAGAGTTTGTCAATAGCAGAATCGGAATTATGAAAAAAACACACACAGAAAAAAACCCAGCACACTGCCATGTCCCAACTGAGCAAGCATAACTATTAACATACTAGACAGGAAATCCCACAGTCTGTCTTTTTTTGTTTTTTGAGGGGTAAGGAGGACAGAGATCAGGCTTACTGCTGTCACTGTTTCTTGCTGGCTTTGGCTGTCAAAGATAACTGGAATTCTGACTCCACATGAGTGTTACTGACTTTGTGTCGTAATTGTATGCAATAAATAAAGGTGAGGTGCTACGCACATAGTAACACTCAGAAATATCAGAGCACATATCTCCAAAATTGGTATTAAGTTTTTATACTATATTCCACCACACAATCCCTTTTAAAACATTGATGGAGTGGGAGAGGGTTCTTTGTACCTTTATTGACTGCAAGACACTAGTCCCCTTCTCAGTTTCTATTTTGCAGTTATCACATTCTATTTTCTGAATCTTCACGCAGCCAGTCCCTGATGTTTTGATATCCAAATCTAGAATTAAAAAAAATTTATTAGCAACAGAATGAGAAGAGTCTGATCTATTTAGCATAGTACTTGATTACTTTATATAGTAACTACATATAGTATGGGGGAAAAAAAAGGAGCTGTTTTGCTACTAAAGAACCTTCTTGCAAAGTTTGGCCACATACTTTCAATTGTATGACTAGTCACTATGAATAATTGACTGAAAATTTTGCAAGCCTGTTCATAGCCTTCCCTCTTCAAGCAAGAACATTAAGAGGCAGCAGACTGACTGTAACCTCTGGCAAGGAATCAGCAGGGTGTGGTCCTTTAGTGAAGTTTTATATATTTTTGTTTTAACCCACCCCAAACCCCACCTCCATCTCACAGCTACCTTAGTCACTAATTCTATTAGCAATTCTACTACTGAGCCATTTAGGTACCCTAACATGAGTTTTGGAGTGGCAAGGTTGGCAGGTTGTTTGAAGCCACATGTAAAGTAATGATTCAACAGCACAAATACATATGTCTCGCTTAGACCTATGTTGCTTCAACCTGCAAGCAGCATAACACAAAAATAGATATATAGGAGTTTGCATGTGTCATTCTTCCCTAGCCTTCTCAAAGGCCTGACTTGCCCCTTGGCATGAGGCAGCATGTTTGGCTCTAGTCTGAATCACCTCACCTTACTACTGTTCATAGGCTCCCACAAAGAAAACTAACTAGGTCTTGTAGATAACACTGTTATCAAAGGAGTAATTTATAGGCTCATAGTGCTTCATGCAGGACTATCAAAGGGATTTTTCTGCCACTTGAGATCACCCCTGGGTTTAAAGAACCAGGAAGAAGTTTGAGAATGTGCAGTCTGAGGATTCTGACTATATTAATAATAATTTGTATTAATGATCCTAGTAACAACTGGCAAAAAGTAAAGACAGGAAAGGAAAAAAGTAGTTCTGTTCTTTTAAGGATAAAAGGCAGAAAGAAGAAAGAGAAAAATTGAACAGGAGTCAGAAGC
Organism: Falco cherrug; assembly: GCF_023634085.1. Lineage (NCBI taxonomy): Eukaryota > Metazoa > Chordata > Aves > Falconiformes > Falconidae > Falco > Falco cherrug. The sequence continues at coordinate 75,596,055 of NC_073701.1, read as the reverse complement.
ATTTGCTGCAAGAACTGAAGCTACACTAACAGAGGGAGTGAGCCAATTACTCTCTAAAGAAAAGATTATCTAGGAAACAAACCTCATTTAAGCACCTGTGAAAGTCTGTCTTTCACCTCCGCTATCTGCTAAGATGACCAGAAATATGAGAAGAAGAATCAGAGTATGTATAACAAGCTCTGCTCCAATGAGATTTCCCAAGTCAGACCTGTGACATTAGTGGAGGCTGAAGATCACACTGCCATGATGCTGCTCAGGGTAGATGCTGGAAGCATGACAACAGTAGCTTGCAGACCATGAAGATAAGAGACTGAGAGCTCCAACTGACAACGATGGGAAATTTTGCCACTGACAAACCAGGAAAATCCCAGGGGCAGATCTGAAACAAGTTACATCTTTGCTGCAAGAGTGCTACCTTATTGCCACAATAAGCTAAGAGGTTAAATGTAGTGAAGGAAGCAGACCATGTTCACAGGTAACAATTTCCTAAGAAAGAGGGCTAGAAGAGGTGGACTGGATAAGCAAGCAGGTTTTCCAGAAAGCTGTTTTATTTGTAGGTATTATTTTCTTAGCCCCTTCATGGAGGACTTCCAAAGAAGAGATACTATGACCAAGATTTTAATCAAACTGTATGTTTCTTAAATGTAAGTAAACTCTAAGATACACTTTGAGGCATGTAAAAGCACAAAACCTGGCAAACTGGTCTGGTGACCATTGCCAGAGTCTTGAGGGCCAGCTCCACAAGGTTTTATGTTGGTAAAGCCTAGACAATTTCACCAGACTAAAAGTATCTGAACTATTTCAATTTGATCGATGCTGATCTACAGGCTCTGAAGTTGAGACAAAACAGTTTTCTATATGGTTTTACCTCTAAGGGGGCAGTTGAATTGTTTAAACACAGTTTCCAGAGTGACACAAACAGAGGCAGTCTCCAAACATCTATACTTGAAACAGTATGTCCCCACACAGCACAAACTTTGAGAGCTCAAAAAGCAAGCAGTATTATTTTTTGAAGTACAAGCAGTCTTGCTCAAAAATGCTCAATTTATCCACTGGAAAACTGCACAGTCCTTGGGAGAATCTACATCCAAGACTTCTGCTATTTTTCTTTCTGAGAAAAGAGAAGTTAAAAAGCCAGTTTGCTTGTGCAAATCATTGAATTCAATCAGCTTGATAACCTCTTGCCCATACTGCTTCTATCAAAGGGGGTGAGGAAATGCTTATGAGCAGTCAGTTTAGTCATGATACCAACTTAATAAGACTTTTGTAAGAACAGGGTTAATAACTTTGATCCTGCAGGGCATACTATGGCTCTAATTTGAAAGGGACATTAGTAGTGTAATCCTAGGTGTATCAAAGATGCCAGAAGAAGACACAGAAGTCGAGGGATCCATGAGCATGCTGTTAAGAAACACCAGAGATCCCTGGAAACATACTTTGTGCCTTGATCCTCTGCAGGGTCACAATGCTTTGCTAGCCTTGATACAGCAAAAATCAGGTGGACAAGGAGGTGGACAGCCTCTCTGTCTCACACACAGGCTTCCTGAAGCAAGGAAAAGTGACTCCACAAAGAGGCAGGCTAAAAGCTGGATAACATTGCTAATGAAACTTCCAACACGCAAGGAGGAACAGGATATCTGTTCCAGTGCCAAAGCTCCAGAAATAGCTAGTTTGATTGCTCCTTAGCAAAGATTAGAGCTGAAGCCAACTTTAGCCACACAAACCTCAAAGATGCATGAAGATCTTTGAGTGCAAAGGACTTGTATTGGAAATAAAAGTACATAAGGAAAAAAAGGACTTTGGTACCAGAATGTAGACCTCAGAAATACTGCCTTAAACTATAATATTGGAAATAGACTGGAAAATTATTTTAAATTAACTCATCAGCCCTGGACAACTACTCTGCTTATAGAAAAAGGTTAGTAGTAAGTGAGCATGCACGCAGAATAATTCAGTCAAGGAAAAACTATTTATTGAGGGCATCGCATTACAGTATTTGCTATTCTGAGGCTGTAAGTCTGCTATCCTTACATGGATGATCTTTTTTTCCAACTCACTAATGTTAAGACTTCAGAAAAGTACACTGTTGAAAGGATTCATATTTGCTTTCCACTAACATTTATAAAAAAAAAACCCGAAACAAGCAGTCCCAGGAGCTTAGGTTCTCCCCTCATATAAACAGGCAAAAAAAATTGTTTAAGCGATACCATAAAATTATGATTTTGGTAATTCACAGAAACATTCAAGGCCCATACAGTCATTCAGCTTGCTTAGTTCCACAAGAATCTACAGTATTTAGCCAAAACGCTAAGTGATCTGATTGACTTAAATAAGATTAAGGTGGAAGAGTTAAGTTTTCGCAAGAAGAAAACTGCTAATAAAAAATAAACAAAAAACCCCAAAACAAACAATTAAAAAAACATAGTGGCTTACAAGCGGGCCTAGACCAGGAGTGCCTGTTCCTGTGCCAGAGGGGACAGAGCTCTGGTATTCTACTTCCATGCAGCTTGTCCACCACTTCAAGACTCATGGCTCTCCTCCTTGACTTTGAGGTAGAAGCCTCCATTCTCTTCACCAGGGTATAATATGGAAAAAACATGGAAACAGTTTGTCAGAGGAGGTTATATTGTCCTCATTCTTGGACCTTTCCCAAAACCAGACTGGATTAAAGCAGTGAGCAGCCTCCCCTGGCCTTGGAGTTGACCCTGCTTTGAGCAGGAACTTGAACTAGAAACCTTCTGAGGTTCCCTCCAACCCAAATTATCCTATGATGCTAATATAATACGTACATACTAAAGTAAAACATAAGAATTGCATGGTAAGATGGGACAGATGATTCTGAAATTCTGGTCACGCAAGATCTCAGTTATGTCCGAGTACTCTATGTACAGTAACCAGAAATAAAAGAGTTGGTTTCCAGTTCAGTTACCACACGTGGTTTGACATGCCAAGACACAGGGTTCTCTTTATGTGCTGAGCAGACTCCAAACCTACAGCTATGTGCCTATGCTATCCCTGGAATAAATAGCTAACATATAGATGTGACCTGAAGGAAAATAAATTAGACTAAAGAGAAGTTTATTGGTATCTACCATCTATGAAGGTTAAATGTATCAGAGAGGATTATAAAATTGTATAGGATATTGAAAGTACACTGCATAAAACTAGACACTAAGACAGGATCCTTTAGTACTTGCCCTGCTGGGCCGCTTACAAATTGCCTTTGGTTTAAAAATGTGTATTTAAGGTCATCATCTAGCATCTGCACACACTCTTTGGGGTCGAAGGAGTTTTAGCTAGCTAAGAGCTTCCTGGATAAGCTCCAAGGTAAGTTGCGAAAGCTGTTACGAAATGCTGTAACTTCCAAATGAAGAAAAAAGCTAAAATACTGTAAAGGCGTTCAGCATTCACATCAGCTTCTCAACTTTTTACAGCTAAGTGACAGAAAGAAAGCTCAGATAAAACTGTTTAGCCAGAACAGTTAACATCTTTGTCATGCATTCAAGGAAGGCCAGAGAAAAGTCTTGCAGAGGAATAACAGTTTCTTTCTGGTTTGAGATGTGTTTTTACAAGATCTTTTGCTTATGCAATGAAGTTTAATGGATAATTATTTCCTAAATAAAGAAAAGGTACAACCCAAGCACAAACTACTACTCAGAAAAGCCAAACCAGAGCTGAAAGGACACTTGAAGTAGAACCTCACTGGCAAGTAGCAATTCCACTTCACTGAGGGGAAAAAAAAAAAAAAAAAAATGTTTTAGTAGATACATCTGTGGATATGACTGGATAACCGCATGAACAGACAACACTAACATCACGTTAACTATGGGGTGACAAGCAGCAATTAGAGGAAGAGGATTATAAGCCACAGACTGTCCAGGGAACCTAAATTGCATGAGCTTACTACAAACCCAGCTTAAAACCCTACAAACCAATAAAACCTATTTCAAGGAAGGCTAAGACAGTCTGCAGTGTTGGCTGACATTCAGAATGTAATAAGAATCTCAAAGACGGGACAAAAGCTAAGTGATTTTTTTCTGTCAATCAGAATTCATTACTAAGACCTTTAGGAAGGCTTCCCACATTGAAACTCTTTATGAAGGCTAAGATTCCCCAGATCTTAATACAATGAATTCTACGCCCTGAGAGTAACCGAATCTGCAGTAACACAAGAGTCACTCAGAGATCCTGGAGAAACCAAAATACTAAATTACTAACAGCTACAGTAAGCAGACACACTTGGTACCAGAGAAATGAAGGGTAACAAATGGGAAGCTGGGTTTTGGTTTGATTGTCTGTAATCCTGGAACAGACTCCATGAATGTACTACAGACAAGCCAAGGTAATCTTTGCAATTGCCAAGCAGAGGGAAAAAAACAATATAATAAAAAAAGTTGAAAAAGCTGTAAGAATGTAACTGTCAATTCTTAGGGAAGAGTCAAAACTACGGAAGTCTCTTGGAGGAGACAGTCCTGCCTATATGTTCATTAACTCCGTGATTATGAATATACATCAATGAATGTATAGGTAACAGTTGATCTGTTTAAGAGAATGAACTTGGATTTTCTGATGTTTTGACAAAAAAAAAGAAAAGAAAAAGTTACAGGGATGAGTAAGACTAGAAAACCAAAGACAACGTTGCTATGACAAACCCATAGCACATATCCTTTTTGAATGATACACAGTTCAGGCCCTTTTAAATGAACACAAGAAAAAAATAATCCCAAGTCCAAAATATGACATAGTAGAATTCAAGATATAGGAAAAAAAAAAACAACGTAAGAAGAAAGGTGCAGAATGTCTTTGCTTTAAGGGTTTGGAGAAGTGGTAACCAAGAGAATGTAACACCATGCTCTACTGAAGTCATAGATGACATGTATCAAGCATAAGTAGAATGAGATTCTTCACCATTTCTCATACCACAACTACAGCAGAGCATCAAATGATACAAAGCAGCAAATCGGCAACAGCCACTTGGAGCAAACCAAACGACCAGTTTTTTTGTATACTGAGAGGTTCTTCCACCATGGTGAAACTTACTTTGCACTGTACAGGCAATTGCACAAATTCATAGGAAAAAACCCATGTAAAATGACTAAACACAAATCTCCCTGGGTCAAATTCTCCCTAAACTTCAGCTTACTGAAGGGAATTATCCTAGCAAGCTTCCCCTCCTCCTTCCCTAAGCTTAGCGCCACTGTCAGGATTTCAGTCCAGCACAAATATTTATTGCTTTCAGCCACTACAGCTGCTTTCCCAGATTGTTTGTAGGTTCCACACCAGAAACCCTGCCCAGATTTTTGCCTTGTGCCCAAAAAGGCAATTCAAGCATTGTACTAGCCAAGAGAGCCCTCAGCATTTCACCTCTATTGTTACCTTCCAGACTTTTTTGAGCCCTGTGGATGGCCTGCCACTGGGCACAACAGCTGCTAATGGAGCCAGTAGTAGATCCAGCAAACCTGAACAGCCCTCGAGCCGCGGGTGTGCGTAGCCCAGGCTGAGGAGCGGTGCCTCCCAGAGGAGCGGCACTTACACCTTCCCTGGAACTCCAGCTGTCACAGCAAGAGTAAGTCTGCCCGGTAGCTACCACTTAACAGCAGAAGTTCCAGCGTTAAGTATTGCTGACCACCAGGTCAACAACAAACCATCTAACAAACAACAAACCAGGAACTGGGGACACACAGACAAAACCGGGAGGGTCTGAACATCCTTAACGGACGGGGGCACGGCGCCATTCCCCAACACCCGCTGCCAGCCGCAGCGGAGCCGGCGCGGCCCGTGGGGCGCCCCTGCTGAGGGGAGGGGAGGGCAGGGCCGGCCGGGAAGGGGACGGGGACCCCCACCCCCGCTCCACCCACCGAACTTGACGGGCGTCCTGACGTCCACGGTGGCCTTGCTGTCCACGCCGTCCGCGACGATCGCCATCTGCTCCAGCGCCTCGTCGTACTCCACCCGCAGGCGGTCCCGCTGCAGGCCGCGGGGTGGGGGGCTGCCGCCGGCGCCGCTGAGGGCGACCAGCACACGGGCCGCGCCCGGGTAGCGCTGCGGGTCCAGCGGGCGGACGCTCACCTGGCAGGGCAGCCGCACCCGCAGCCGCCCCCGCGGGCTGACCGCCAGCACCCACTCCTGAAGGGGCTTACGGCCACCGGCCTCGGCCGAGCCGCTGCACCGGCGGCGGGGGACGGGCGGCTCCCACCACCCGCCCGCCGCCCGCAGCGCCAGAGGCCCCCAGCGCGGGGGCAGCGCCCTCATGCCGCCCGGCGGGGTCGCGGCCACGGCAGAAGCCCCCTCAGGCGGGGCGGGGCAGGGCAACGAGCCGCTCCTCGCGGCGGCCCGGCCGTTACCCCCGCCTGGTCACGTGACGCGGCTGCACGCGGGGCGAGGCACCGGGGCGGCTGAGCAATAAACAGGCGGTGGCCGCTGACGCGCGCCCCGGCAGCGACGAGCGCCGGCCCCGCCCCCTCGCTGAGGCGGCTCCTGCGGGGCAGCTGCTCAGCGCGCGGGAGGATCTACAAGCGCCCGCAGAAGGGGCGAGCGCAGCCCGACTCGTCGGCCTATCAGCGAAGGGGGGGAAGGCGGAGCATTTCCGTGTCTGCTTCTATTGGGCAGCGGGAGGGAGGCTAGAGCCAATCAGAAGCGAAGGAGAGGGCTAGGGGCGGTAGAGGGAGGACGGAGAGGCGAGCGGGTGTCGCTATAGGAACGGGGGACGCGGCTGGGTGAGGCCGGCCGCGGCCGCACAGGTAGGGCTCTGCGGCGGGCCGGGCTGCGCGGCCTGCAGGGGCTTGCGGTGGCCTGGGCCGAGAGAAGACAAAACGGCGGCTCCGGCGCAGAGACGGGAAGCAAGCCCGGCGGCGCCGGGCCTTGAGGGCTGCCTCAGTCCTGTCTGAGGGGTCCTGGGTGGGCTGGGCCCAGCCTCCCCGCCGGACCCCTGGGCGCCGGGAGTCCCCCGGCCGGGGCGCGGGGTGGGCCACCTCGAGGTACCTCAGGGCATGAAGGCCCTTTCCGCCGGCCCCTGGGTTGACCGTGGTGCCGCCGAGTATTACTTTCCAGTGGAAGAGCCGTGCCGGTTGGGCTGCAGCCTGCACAGCTCCCTGGTGCAGCAGCCTCTGCACCCACAACATTTAACATCTGCAAGGAGGAGGCAGGGGAAAAGGGAGAAATGGGAAGGGGGAAACGACAGGACTTTGGGTGGCAGCTTGGTCTTGTTACACTTAAGCCTACAGTAGCACTGCATGTGGTGGAATGTCCATGGTCCGAGGATGAAGCAGCAGTTTGGCAGAGGTGCTGGAAAGTTTTCAACGGCGGCATTCCAGAGCTCCAAAATTGCTCTGTCAAGATGGCTTGGTTAACATGTTGTTTATAAATTATAGCATAACTTATTGTGACTATTTTTAGCAGTTAATTATTAAGTTATTTTAGCAGCCTAGCAGTTCTAAAGCCAGACAGATAAATATATTTCTGAGTTCTGTACAAAAATGTCCTTACAGGGTTTACAAACAAGCGGGGGAACTACTGAATTCAGTTAAAAAGACTTTAATGGACTTCATAGCCCACATTATCGTTGTATAACCAATAAAAAAAGTGAGGTGGGTGATGTAAAGTCATGGACTACATCCATGTATGATAGTTGAGTATAGAAAAACAGAACTCTTGAAACACAAAAATGTATCGAGAAATATTGAGACATGACAGGCTAGAAGGTGGGGTTTTTTTTCAAGTCTTAAGAAACAGTTGGTTTTAGAAGAAAATGCTACAGAAGTCTCGCTCTTGAGACCAAATACTAAATTTAAATGTTAGAAGATTTGCCAGGGAAACGGTTACAGACCCGTTAAGAAGCGTGGTGCAGCGTGCTGTAATTCCGCTAGATGTCAGCCCATTCAACAAATCACGCTTAATAACCGGCTGCTCCAAGGGAATCCTGTCTGCTGAGGTGGGGCTTACCCCTGCCCGCCCCCAGTGCAGCTGTTCTTGTTGTCGTTTCCTACCTCCTCTTAAACGTTAGCGTTGCTTTCCTACTGCCCCCTTTTTCTCCAGTATCTTGGTATTTGACGATCCTCATGGAGGCAGAGATTTATCAGGTTGGGCTCCCTACGCATCATCTTTAATATTGTTGAGTTTTGGATAATTGAGAACATTGTTTAAAAAAACACTCAGAGGTGCTTAAGCCTTTGCTATGTATATATTTGACTGGTTTGTGTTGGGTTTTTTCATTAGATACAGTCTAAAGCATACTTACACGGTTAAAAATGCTAAAGAAAAAAGATTAAAAGTAATTGCTAGGAAGGAGTCCTTCATTCTCCATACATATTTTTAATGTTTTACTTATGCTATCCATATTTTGGCTATAATATTAATTCAATTTCATTTTCATGCTTTTGATTGAATTCTGGCTGATCCCATATCAGCTGGTATGGCATGTAGGAGAGTCCAACAGTAAAATGAGATTGATTTTCATCTTTAATTTTCTGACTCGTCACTTGCTGGAAAAGAAAACTATATAAAATTTATAAACTAAGATTTATTTAGAGCTCTTATTTTAAGATGCCTGCATGATTCCCTAATGAATCACAATGCTTATTAGCCGTTTTGCCAGGTGTTTACTTACAGTGTTGTTGTAAGCCAAAGAATGTTCTGTATTTCATGCAAAAGATAACAAAAACTAGACCTTATAACGTGTTATAAAATAGGTTTTAAAGCCAAAGCATCATTAGAGGTGCTTTTAGGCGAAGGTGAGAGAGATTTCAAGGAAAGAGGAATTAAATAAAAAAGATATATAGGAGAAGCTATAGGAGGAATACATTTTTCTAACTTTTATATCTGGAATTAATCACAGTGTAAGATCAGACTGCTTCAGGTTCCCACAGGGTATAAATTTAGTCTTCTGGGGCAGGATTAAGTCCACCCATTTGCTATAATTGTAATGAAGAAATAACATGACTTCAATCCTCAGGAAAACAGGGCCACCCTGCAGGAGCGTTCTTGCTAGTGTTATGCTCATGCTGAGACTCTTACCTGCAGATGCAAGAACACTTCAAGTTAACATCCAGCATTTGAGCACGGTTCACCACACACAGTGGTAGCTACTCATCAGTGTTTCACCATAGCGTAAGCCTTAAGAATTTTTGTAGTCAGGATATTTTTTCCAAGTTTATTAAAAATTCTCATGTGTTTCTATTACGAAATGGTTTTATTACACTATTTTAGTTCCTTTATGTGTATTCAGTATTTTGTATTTTTTCAGTGATGTATTATTGAACTGCTTCCTTGAGCCTTCTTTGTTCTCAAGGCATGTCTAGGTTTCAGTGGGTAGGCAAAGCGTGTTTTGTTTGTTTTCCCCTCGGTATTTTAGTGTGTGTGTAGTAATGGTAACCGTCTCTTCTCAGGGATGGCAGAGAGAGGCAGTCTCCAAAGCATGCAGTGGTTTGGATTTCAGGGATTTTTTGTTTGTCATGCTACCAGAAATTTTCTGAGGAAATCAAGTTCCTCATGGTAACCACATGAAAAGGGAAGCAGCAAATCTTACCGTTCAAATTCTCCTCTGCCTTAGCTGTATCTAATTAGAACTCCAGCAGATAAAGTCTGTGTGTGGCTCAGGGCCATTCCATCCCAAATAACAGAGGCTTGACAACAAGGGGTAACAATGGAACTTAGAACTTGGTAAGTAGTTTAGGTATGCAGTGTGCCCTCATCTCCCCAAACTAGTTGTCTGTGAGGTTGTATAGTCTAATCAAACAATCCATTATGAATAACATGCCTATTATAGTGCCCTATTGTACATGATGCACAATATTAATTTGAATGATCATTTAATGTTGGCATAGCTTTGTGGTTTAAAGACACAGCCCTACAAGCTGAAGTACACGCTTTGCCTATTTAAAACAGAAGGTCTGCTGCTTATAAGACTGTAAGCTTTAACTTTAAGAAAGAAGCATTAGGAAATAAAATTTTAGGGGATGAAAAGAAGATCACTGTGTGATTGAATAAAGCCATGGTACTCCTATGTTATTAATATTATCTGTAGGTCTCATCTCTTCCCTTCTCCTTGAAGAGGATATGGTAGAACTGGAAAAGTTTTGAAGAAGGATGACAAGGACAGTGGAAGGCAGAGAAGGGCTTTAATGCCAGTGACAACAGGTAGATTGGCTTCTTCAGCCTGGAAAAAGGATTATCAAATGAAGTTATGATGTTAAATTAAACCTAGTGGCATAGAAAAGTTGTGATTATTCAGTGACTTATCCATTTGAAGAAATAGGTGGCATCAAGGAGCCAGCTTATAAACAGAGAGAAAGTATGGTTACTCAAGCAGTGCAGAAGTAAGATGAAAATCTTCATTTGCCTGGATTTTGCAGATACCGAAAATTTTGCATGAGCTCAGCAGGAGAGGGGGTGGTGTCAGGGAAACATCACTACGCTGTGACTGGTGGATTCTTCTGTCCCTTCTCAGGCATCTGGTGTTGGCTGGAAGCACGTAGGGCTAGATCAGCTTTTAGTCTGACTAGATATCACTGTCCTGATGTTGCAAACATCATTGCATAATTTTTCTAACTAATACAGTATAAAATACTAAGTCAGTTGTTTTGTTTTCAGAGTAATTTTACTTTTTAAGATTTGTGTGCAAAAGGAAGTAGCATGAAAATGTAGGTAAATACCCTGAGGTTTAGATTGGATATTAGGAAAAATTTCTTCACCCAAAGGGTTGCCAAACAGTGGAACTGGCTGCCCAGGGAAGTGGCTGAGTCACCATCCCTGGAGGTATTTAAAAGATGTGTAGATGTAGTGCTTAGAGACATGGTTTAGTGGTGGACTTGGCAGTGTTAGGTTTACAGTTGGAGTCAAGGTTCTTAAAGGCCTTTTCCAAACTAAATGATTCTATGTCCCACTGTTCAGCTGAGGTTCTGTTCATTGCTGTCGTGCTCTGGGTCCTGCCCCTGTCTCCTGCCATCCTTTCGGCCTGCAGGCAGATGGGAAGGTGCTCCTTAGCAACTTCCAGAAAAATCACCCAGTTGAGTTTATACCATTGAAATCACTCAGACTTCCTTAGCTGATTTTGCCTGAGAATGTAGACATAAAGCTGTTGTTCTTGCAGATCACTGTTGAGGAGGAAGGTATCTCCTCCTGCAAGAGAAGGAAATAGTATGTAACTTCCATGGATGCAGCTGGCTGTGGAAGGAGATCTATTTCTGTAGCCTCAGCTCAGCTTAATGTGAATTTACAATTATTCGTTTAAAATTGCCTAAGCTTTAGACTTGTGTGGTATTAAACAAAAAAATCTCTTGTGAGCTGGAGGATTAACATGTCAGTCTACACCAATTTAACTAACCCAGCTTTGACTGAAACAGATCAGATTTGTGTGGCAACGAATAATAGGGGAGGAAATAAATTAAGAAATTGATGATTTCTATCAGGAAGGAAAGTAGCGCACATGTCAATGTATAAGGTCTCATTTATAAATCCAGTTGTGAACCTGCATGTAATACTAATAATTAGCTACTTCATAAATATTTTCACTGGACTTGGTCAGACTGCTTACACAAATAACTGCTTATTGTTTTAATTGACTTCACAAACTTCCCAGTCTGGCCAGATGTTTACCAAACTGAAATTATAAATTAATTTGAATGTACATTCATACAAAAGGTTTAATGAAATAATTGAGAAGACATTGACACATACTTTTCAACATACAATAGTTTTTTACTCCAGCAATAGCAGCGTAAATAGTTTAATGTTATTCTAATGATGAATTCATACCTTCAATTCTGTAACAATGGCAGAGAAAAGCAGTGTGATTAATGATTTATTTCCCTTTGTGCTTAAAACTAAAAAAACAATTTAAAGTTGGGCCTGAAGGGTAAGACTGTGTAACTAGTATAAAAATCTTAATGATGCTTTTCTAAACCCGAGTCTTTTTCTAGTTGTTGGCTCAGTATTGGGGCCAGCCCTGTTTACTATCTTTACCAACGATCTGGACGAGGGGACGGAGTGCACCCTCGGTCGGTTTGCAGGTGACACCGAGCTGGGGGCAGTGCTGACCTGCGGGAGGGCAGGGGGCTCTGCAGAGGGGGCTGGGCAGGCCGGGCCGATGGGCCGAGGCCACTTGTAGGAGGTTCAACAGGGCTCAGTGCCGGGTCCTGCCCCTGGGTCACACCAGCCCCACGCAGCGACGGGCTGGGGCAGGGGGCTGGGAACTGCCTGGGGGGAAGGGCCTGGGGGGGCTGGGTGACAGCCCTGGGCAGGAGCCAGCCGTGTGCCCGGGGGGGGCAGAAGGCCAGCAGCGTCCTGGCTGGTATCTGAAACAGTGTGGCCAGCAGGGCCAGGGCAGTGACCGTCCCCCCGCACTGGGCACTGGTGAGGCCGCACCTCGAACACGGGGTTCAGCTTTGGGCCCCTCACTTCAGGAGGGACGTTGAGGGGCTGGAGTGTGTCCAGAGAGGGGCAACGCAGCTGGTGAAGGGTCTGGGGCACAAGTCTGGTGAGGAGCAGCTGGGGGACCTGGGGCTGTTCAGCCTGGAGAGGAGGGGGCTCAGGTGGGACCTTACTGCTCTCTGCAGCTCCCTGACAGGAGGCTGTAGGCAGGTGGGGGTCGGTCTCTTCTCCCAGGTGACAAGAGACAGGACAAGAGGAAATGGCCTCAAGTTGCGCCAGAGTAGGTTGAGGTTAGATATTAGGAAAAATTTCTTCCCTGAAAGGGCTGCCAATCATTGGAACAGGCTGCCCAGGGAAGCAGTTGTGTCACCATCCCTGGAAGTATGTAAAAGAAGTGGCACTTAAGGACATGGTTTAGTGGTGGACTTGGCAGTATTAGGTTTACAGTCGGACTTGATGATCTTAAAGGTTTTTTCCAACCTAAATGATTCTAATTTTATAAATGCAAGGGAATAATATAAAGTCTAAAGGTGTTCATCAGTATATATACATAGAAAATATTAACATGCAAAATCAGTAACTTTGTGTGGTTTCCTCAAAGAGATTTTTCGAAATTTTGTGTCTTCCTAATGAGTCTAGTTGATGCACCTTCGTACATGGAGCTGCATTTCCTCATGTTCAGAATGAAATTTTACTACTTTTTGCATGTGTCACTGAGGAAAGAGTCAATGCTGCCGAGTGTCACATGCCTGGATTCTGCACTGACTTGTATATGAACATTGCGGTTTGCTAGAGAGATGCTGAAGTAAAGATGATGGGAATCTCGAGTTCAGACTTTTATTATTCTTGCTGTCCTGAAGCTGTTTCACAAGGCTGTTCTCAGCCTGATTTGACCCAGGTTCCATAACAGACTTGTAATTCCCTTTCTCTGCAATACTGTGTGTTGGATCAAGGCTGTGATATTATTTGCAGTTCTACAGTTTGAAAATATCCATATTTGTTGAACTATTCTGTAAATTTAGAAATCATGCCAACTTTCATTTCTGTTTGAATTAGACTTCATTTACCAGATACTGCAAAAATACAAATTTTCCACTTTGCTTTTTGAACTTTATATATCCTATTTTGAGTAAGTTGAATTTTAAATTTAATTTAGTAGGTAATTGACGAATGCTGAACTTATTTTAATGTCCCATAATTGTACATATCTTTTGTTACAGTCTGTCCTGTTCCCTTTTGAAAAGGAGTAGAGGGTAGTGCTTATCACACTAACTAAGGCTGTCTAATTGTTTTCCTCTGTCTCAGTTGTCTATAGTTGTGTCTTTACATGATATTATACAATTTTTGGATTCTGAAGATTGTTTTTGTTCTCTCCCTGCTCAGCAAATTGGAGTCTTGGTGATGACTCTTGTACTACTGTACTGTTAGGAAGTGTATTTCTTGACTGGTGTCAACTGTATGTTTCACATACAAGTATCAACAAGAACGCCTATGAAACACCCATGAAGCTCTCGGGTTTTGGCACTGTTCTGCTGGGAGTTTCTGCCACTGTGTTTTTCCCTGTGTCAGAATTCTTTCAATATGTTTAGGGAAACAAACAAACAGCAGCAGCAGCCATAAACATGAAATGTGTATGCTAAAATATTCAGCAGTTCTTTATAGTTGAAAAATTGCTGTCTATTTATAAATGTGTATACATGTTTATGTACAGTATTTCGGAGTTTATTTCTTGGCCTCTATGATGTTTACAGTTGTTTCACAATGTTTTGACTCCTCCAAGAGGGATCTTGAAATTGCTTTTTTTTCCATAAGCAAATAAGCCACTGAAATCTCTCTTAAAAGTCAGAAAGTTCCTGAAGGAATTCCAAACAGCACTGAAGAAAGTCATAAACTTGCCAGTTTAAATTTCACTACCTTTATAGACAAGTAACTTTTTAAAAGGTGGATGCCCACAATATAACATTTTCATATCTCGCCACAATTACAAAAATGAATTTTATTTTTCTTAACTGTCAGCTTTCTGGCTTTTGAATACAAAATTGCTCTGGTTGTTTCATTGGAGAAATCGGGTATATACTAGTGAAATATTCTAAAATTTTCTTCTCAGTTTTATTACAGTTTTAATTTTGATTGTCCTTTATTTATGATAATTCTCTTTAAAGAGAAAAGTCTTCCATATGTTATGTGAAAGGCTGAATGATGTAAAAACTGACTAATTTGAGGTGGGTTCTGCATCTTTGGCAGCTGATATGGATTGTATAATGATTTTGTCCAACAGCAGAATACAATGTGCTCTGCATAATAGCTATTCTGCATAACAATCTAGAAAGACCTCCTGGTGTCAGGTGACCATTTGCAGAAGTTGGCAATCTTTCTCCCAAAATTTTGGACTAAAGTACTGTGATAATGATCTGTCTGTTCATTTCATCTACAGCCAGCTGCAGCAAACCTGTGAAAGAATTCCTGAATTCCTCCACGTATGTTCAGTCTCCACATTGTGCTGTGCTTTGCTCTGCAAATACTCTATGGCTCTCCTATCTCACTATGTCTTCTGTGTGCCTCAGAAGTCCTTCCCCTCTGTTCCCTCTGTAAGATGCTTATTGCCTCTCTTTAGTCATCCCGTATCTCTTTTATCATTCTCCTGAAGTCTTGTTTCATGCTGCCTTCGTGCAAAAGATCAGTATTTTAAAACTCTTTGAATATGCAAAACTCTTAAGATACTGTTATGCCAGAAAGTATTTTTGGCAGCAATTAACTGGCATTTGATATAATGACAAGTACCAACCTAATAAACATTAGTGTCTTATCAGGGTATCAAGAGCATTGCATACCCTTGTATTCCACCTCCCATTTCCCTCTTCCATCTCGGTCAGCATTTTTACACACCTTGGACAGTTCTGACTATTGATGCCTGGGAACATAATTTTCGATTGCTGGACTGACACAGTAAACACAAAGTGAACTTGCATGAAGTTATAGTAATTTTATGACATAGGTCTCATCTTGCTCAGAAGCAATTAATAAATGTCATTGATCTAGCTGTTCCTAATGCAAGAATCTTAAGAGACTTCTGTTCCTAAATAAGGGCTATGAAAGTGGCATTTTCTCAAATATAATTGTAGGAAAGTTACCTTTTCCAACAACCCTATTTGTTCCAACTTTTATTTATTTATTAAAAAACTGTGTTACCTAATTTGAAAAAGGACTCTCTTCAGGATAAAGCTTATACTAAGCTATTATTATAAAATTTGGATTTTAGCCTCTTTTAAAGCTCCTTCTTTTGGGGAAGAAAACACTGTACTAGGGATCAAAATACAGCTGGTACAGCTTGAATCCTGTGAGTTTTATTATTACTCTTGAATTTGTTCACTTAGATATTTTTCAGGGTCGTATTATTTTAGCAGAGGTCACAGATACTAAAAATGCAACCTGGTATGTAACTGAAATGTTAGTACTATGTAATGTACGAGTTCTGACATGAAGAGATCTCATAATAATATTTTTTCCATTATTTTTCTGCCTCCTCGGATTTTTTATCATGTTTTCTGATTTTCTGTGGTTTGGGGATTTATTTGGTTCTGTGTTGTTTTTTGTTTTTTGTTTTTTTAAGTATGGCCATACAATGATTTACAGACATGAATAATGTTAATGATATTATTCACATGAGTTAGACCAGTTCTTTTCCTCAAGATCTCTGTTCTGTGAAGGGGTTCCTTTTCTATGTAATTACTCCCTGCAAGGTCAAGGGACACCATGAAGGATGGGCTTATATTGGATGGAGAGAAGGGGAAACACATTCTTGGATTAGTGTTATGGAAATGACTGAGAAATGTTCATATTATATGATTCTATGATTCCGTAGCAGTTATACCTATGGGAGTCCCATCCACTAGGGGATTTCTTCTATAAGGACCTGCCTGAAGGCAGTGGCTGGACTCCCCAGTTTAACAGATTTTGAAAACTCAGCTGCTCAAAACCCTAAGCAAGTCAATTTAGTTTTGAAGTTAGCCCTGCTCTGAGCATAAAATTGGACTAGATGACCCCAGAGGCCTTTTCCAGCCTAAACCTATTATTCAATGCTTTGTCTTTAAGAAATAATTTCACATGTTGTCTAACATTTATGTGACGGTAACACAGCCAACCATTAGAGGATTTCTAAAGTACTCAATGATTATGCAGCCTCTTGCAAGTCTTTCATGAAGTTTTAACTGTAGATCCACCTAGTTGGCTCACGTTGTGACTTCTGTTGTTTGAACGTGGGTCTCGCATGTCACCATTGTGTTCTTTACGCTACACATTTATCTTGCACAATCATATATATCCCATCTAATTAACTGTATTTTGGTATTTTTGTTACTTCCTAGAACTTCAAACAATGAGTCAGGCTGGTGAAGAAAGTTCCAGTTCCAGTGACACTGAATTGGGAATCGAGGAGCAACCTATCTGTGCTCTAGCTCCAACAGTTTACAGCCGGGATGAGGGGTCCACTGATGTAACAGCAAGTCCTGCATTTCAGTGTTTAGATGAGGTACCATGCACTCCAGCTTTCTCTGTCTGTAACAGTGCATATTGCATCCAAATCAATTAATCTGAAATGTGTATTTTGTTGTTAGTAGTTGCAAGTTGTTACTATAGGCAATCTGTAGCTTCCCTGATTCTTCTCTGAATTTTTTTCTAAGTGGTAAGAACATCTTGTGAAGCAGAAACTTAGATGGGGCATATTCTTGCTGGAGATAGTGTGCTTAATAGATAACTATATCATTTTTTTCAGTGATCATGGCTTCAAAGGGAATGAGAATGGAGAGATACTGTTTTGGTAGTATTCTAGCTGTAGGGGTAATTGAATTGCATCATGATTTTTAGAAGGGCTCAATAGCTGCAGGAAAAATCCAAGGTAAGTAGCTCCTGAGGCACTAATAACTGATCATGACAGAAGAAAACTTTTGGAACTCAGGTGGTTTTTTTGCAGAATTTTATGTGTTAAGGGAACTTTTAGAATACTAGAAATACTTTAGATTTTAAGATATCAAATACATATCAAACGGAATCCTTAAAAATGTAATTCCAGAAGAGACATTAAGACATCATTTAATCCAGAATTTATACTGAAGTAGATTCTCTGCCGATATTTGTCTAATTTGTTCCTTAAAACTTTAATTGATGGAGGTAGTTCTTTGGACATCCTTTTCCAGCATTTCATCATTGCTAGAGTTATAAAAAAAGTTTTTCCTAAATCCCAGTTTAAATTTCTTTTGGAGTGAATAATGCAGTTTTCCTCTTGTCTTTCCCATAGGGACAGTGGAGAGCAATCGATTTCTGCCCTCTTTATAATAAAAATGTACATCTCTCTTACATCATAAGCAGGCTCTGCTCATACGTCACGTTTTCCTTCAAGTTCTTCCTTTCAGTTGCTTTACTTTGGGTTCTTTCCAGCTTGGATCTGTCAAATGGGTTTGCTAGCCCAGGTCTCTCTCTCAGCCTTGGACCTAAGGTCAGTAGAAAAGAAGTGGCAAGAATTTGTAATGAAGAGGACACATAGGACTGCCCCTTTCCTATCCTGCTGCTAAACACAGCATGAAGCTGCACAGCTAATCTCTCTCTAATTCCTTGTGCATTCAAGTGAAGTATACAGGGGAGAGAGAGATTTTCACTTTCAGTCTGGTGCCAGTATATGCTGAGGCCACAGCTTCCAGTATTGTTGTAGCACAAAACCCCTTTCTTCTTAGTCCAAGGCAGCTGCAAAACTCCAGGACAGCTCAAGTCTCAGAGGGAGTTGACCTCTCACCTTACAGAAATCCTCCAATCTACTAAAAGTATGGAAACTGCACTTCAGGGAGTACTTTATTTTCCAGCTACTCCCATTCTTTTTCAATAGATTTTCAGTGGTGGAAGAATTTTTGATATGCCAACAAGAAGCATATGCCTAGTACAAGATATCTTTACCCCCTACCCTTCTCCAGATAAAAGAAAACCAGATGGTATAACATTCTAAATTATGTTCTAGATTTCTGCTTTGTTTTCCTTATTTTTAATCATGGTGAAAACTTATTTTTCTAGACTTATTCTATAAATTCATCAGATCATTTGACTGATTTTTTTTTTTTTTCTCAGAAAAATCTTTCCAATGAAGTTATTCTGTATGTCAAATTTAAGGCTAACTTGTTTAACTGATAACATTGCAAAACATTAATGGGAAGTACAGGGTAACCTTAGTATTAGAAGTTATTCCCAACTCTTGGAAAAAAATGTGCAGTGGAAAACTGAAGTAAGCAATTTGCATAAGATTTCATAAATGAAGTCTTTTTGGTCACTTTCTCAATTTTTAAAAGGGACCTATGACTCATTTATTCTTACAGAATTTTTAACATTTCATACTTGTACTTTATGGGTCAATTTGGCTTTTCATCGCTTATTCGCATTTCTTCTCTTCCACTGATGTGTTTGTTTTCCCTTGTTGAACTTTATATGTTATTCAGAGATAAATATATGACTTCGGTCACCATAGAGGTTGTTGCATTGACACTGGCTTCAACTTCTTGGAATAGCTTTCAGAATTTTTCCACAGAAGCAGGGTTGTATGATATTATCAGTCGTTCAATAGCTAGTCATTTATGCCTGCATAGCAGCAAATACCTATCAGAAGGGACACCTTTTGATATTATAGGATTTATTTGAGAACAGATATATCCCTTCTAGCAGTAAACCTTCCAGTCAACCCAGTCTTGTTTTTCTCATATGAACAGCAGTCAAACATATAAATAGCAAGAAGTCAAACATCTGCTCTCTCTCCTTAATTTTTAATAACACACAGTAACATTGCTTAGCCTTGTGGGTTAGGTTAAAATATTACAAACTGGATAGAGATTTGAACAAAGGCCATTCAGTCCATCCTGACATGCTTCTTTTCACCAAATGTTTTTGTTTATTAATCAGTTGACATCAGCCTGACTCAGTACTTCCACTGATACTGGTTAGAGAACTGTCATACATTCAAAAAACGAACTTTCCACTTCTTTAGCTTTTGTTGCTGTGTCCTTGAAATAAAGGCCTCTGCTCTAACACTTCTAATGGAATTTTTTGACTTGTGAATCTTCCCTTATATCCTGTTTTCTTGTAGTATACGAGGTTAGAAATAAATCTGCATCGTGTTAATAACTTTCATGGAAAAAATGCTATATTAAGATGCAATAAATTATACTTTTTTCATTTTGAATTTAGTGCATTGTAGACCATATATATGTAATCTAATTCTTAAAAGCAAAAATTTATTGAATTTTGTTACATACATTGTCTAAATTTCAAGAGCTGTTGATTTTATAAAATGAGTATTTACTGGTAGCTAGCTTCAGCAAAATGGTTTGCATTTATACTCATCCTTTGCATGCAAATTTATGGGTTTTTTTTCAATAGATAATAATACAATACATTTTACCTCTCCCTTTACCCTTATGTCATTCTTAATACAACACTATTACTGCTAAAGCAGCTCAGGACATACTGAAATTGCCATTTGAACAGAAAAAGCAACAGAACACGACATGAAACTGGATTAAATGCTCAAAATGACAAGATTAGGCAGAGTGAAAATAATAAAGACTCATTAAAAAATTGCCTCCTACCCATGCTCATAATTTCTGTCCCTGTCATTTTTGCCCTTCCTTGCATTGTTATAGTTGCGTTTTTTCCCTTAGGACACTCAGGTCATTCTTTCCTTTCCTCCACCTGATCCAAGCTTTCTTGTTTTAGTGGGAACGTCAATAAATAAAACATCGCTTGTCATAATGATGCTGTTGATATTTAGTTTGTAATCTATTGCAGTCTTCAACTCCTTTTCTGTTGCTTAATTTTTGTTTTGTTACCCAAATCACAGTTACTCCCAGACACAAAAAGACCTACTCTATACATCTTTCCAGCTGGATAGTGAATAGACAGCTGTGCTCCAGGAACAGTTTTTCATCCACTTTGTCTTTGCAAGATTTCAAAGATTTAACAAAGTTGATGAATTGCTTACAAAACCTACTGGTTCATCTTTTTTGATTAAAGAGACTATAAAAAAACTAGTATTCTTCAGGTTCTTTTATTTAGAAGGAGAAATCAGTCATGGAGCCTAGTATCTTTTAATTCTAATAATTCCATTTATTTATAAATTGGGTACAAGCTCTTCTTTTTCTGGGGAAAGAAAAAGGATAAATCACATGGTGGGATGGTAGTTTCTCCCAGTTTGTATTTATCTTTTTCAGTTAGTATTGTATTAGCAGTTCTTGTTAGACTTTACTCAAGAGTAATGTCTCTGAGCTTTTCTATGCTGTGCTCTTTCTTTCTCTTCCTTTTGTTGGTATGTTCTTGGGTTAGAAAGATAGTTGTTAGTTCATTCAAGTGTATACCTTAATTTTTAAAACAATACCAGATGAAGGATTCTGCAACATTAGTCTTGCATGTCTTTGTAGTGCATGCTATGAGGGAGCTATCCATTCCATAAAATAGTGTGTTTGTGAAAGAACAGTGCTTTACTATTTATTAGATACAGTGAGCGGGTACCCTGTTTGGAAAATATCACAATAATGCCTTTCTGCTAATGAACATCATCTGTTTATTTGCTACATCTAAACCTGCAGAAGAATAAACTCCTTTGGGTGTTTTCTCTGATTTGTCTAAAGCAGACCGTTGCAATCTGTATCTTATAAAGATAAAATGAACTGTCCCCCCCCACCTGATGCCACCAGCAAATCTTTCATTTGCGCAGCATTTTTTTAATGGAAATTGTCACTATCATGCTAATATTTCTTTTTGCTGGTGTCAAAGAGTCCTATTGTCACTATCTGTCAGGAAGCAGAAAAGAACCTTTCATGAATATTTGTCATGACTATTTTGAAATTTGGAGTCTTTCTGAGATTAATGAACTTCTTACCCCTGACTGCCAAAAGCGGTTGAACTGCTAATGAAGATGTTAACCAAAACTCTGGTTCTACCGGAAACACAGAAAAATCTCCATGTTTACCAAAAAATGAACAGTATTGTGACAAAGACTTCTCAGGCAAAATTTGCTCCTGCTGATCTGATGCTGATTCATGTGGATCTGCTAGCTGGAAAAGCTTTAATGTCATGGAACGATGCATATATTCAGTGTTTGAATGTGGTTTAAAGGGGGAAAGGTACTTCTCATTTTTCTCTTTTTTTCTCATCTGTGCTGCAGGAAAGAAGACAAAATCACATAAAGATTTGCTACAACTTTCAAATATAAATACTAAGCATTTAATCTGTTTCTTCAGTGGTATTCCAACATCTAACAATGCCACTCTAGAAAATATAGTCTTTTCCAATTTCTTTTGCTAACAAGCTGTTTTTTAATTTTCTCCTAACTTAGGCTAAATGGTAAGTATAAACAACTTCCCTTTAAAGAAAAAAAAATTAAAAAAAAATCAATACATCTTTAAATGAAAAATGTACTAGAAAAGCTAGCTTGGTAGACTAAGATAAAAACTTTTTATATGAGAACCAATTTAATTTCTGTTCACCTACAGGTACTGTAGTCTGCTTTCTAGTCTTATAAAGTATGATCATCAGTATATTTTTGCATCGTAACCATAGCAGTGGGTAATTTGTTTCAGTACTCTCCAAACATGTATGAGCTCTGTCCAAGACGTAAAAATCTTAACACAGCTGTTAAATGCAAACTTTTCAAACTTAAGCTGATGCTGGCACACTGCACTTTATACGCTTCAAAGGCTCCTGGCACAACAAAAAAGGTGTATGAGTATGTTGGCACAGACAGCAAAGACAGATCTTGCCTCCACCTCAGAGGAATCTGACTACTAATTAAATAAACCTTTTTTAACTTAGTTAATATGGTCACTGTTGGAGTTAGCTAGGGATGATAATGTGTCTGTAAGCTGAAGTCTGGGGTTTTTTACAACAGCTTTCAGCAAGCAAGCAATGGTTTGCATAGTGAATGTTAAAGCACTTGGTGGTAGTGATAGGAAAGTTGATTGTTCGAATTGATGGTAACTCCTATAAAAAGCTATAGAGGAGTGGGGTGAATTTACAGATGCTTTGAAACAGCAGGAGTGGGAGCAGAGCCAGCGTAATATGCTCTTTCTATTGAGAGATTCTTTTTACTACTAGCAGGTGACATTGTGAGGGAACAAGGCCAGGAAGCTGTTAGATGTGTTTAGATTATCACAAATCAGGTGGTATTTCTGTTCATTCCTGAAAAGCATGTTTGAAAGCATTTATGATGTGTCGTTTCTTCTATGCTGTTATAAAGCCAAGTGCAAATTTCATGCCACACAGGAGAATCACAGCTCCCTAAATAACTTTTAACTGCAGCATCTTCTTGTGTTTTGGCCTTTTCCCAACAATTTCTGCAACTTGTGAGGCTTAACAAGACAAGCATATTGCTGTCATGTTCCAAATCTATCTCCCTCTTCCCATTTTCTCACCCAAAGTATGCATTTGAGACCTGATATTCCAAAACAGGGTGATCATGTACTAAAATTGTAAGTCTACCTGGCCTTGGCTTACAATGTTTACATCAACACAACCGTGTGATGAGCAAGTTGGAGCACTGTTAACCAAACACACATTCGGTAAAAATGCCCAGTGGTGGAGAATCATTTGTTAGATGGATTAGATTACTTTAAATGTTAAAAAGTTAATTTCTGGTTTACTTTTTCAAAAACACCTTTTTTCCAAATGCTCCTTAATGAACAGAGGCTTAAAGATTTGCCTGAGACTCTTTATCTTTGGGTTTAGTATATAGAGATTGAGCTGCAGAGGTAAGCAGGGGGGATTTTGTACTCTCTCCGAAGAAAGAAATGGGAATTTCTGTTTCTTGAAGTGGATCCTGCTTCTCCATAAAAATCATTGTCTCCATGTAATTGCTAAAAAATAAGTATCTAAAACTTGTTATTTTCTATTGTGTAATTCTAAATGTTGGCATAATATTTCAGTAGAAGTGCAATATTAATTAGACTTACAGTTTGTCTTGATTGTATGAACATAATTAGGTAATTGGGGATACTTTTTTCACTTACTATTTTCCACGTGGAATACCCTTGTGATTCATACCCTGTTCTTGTGGCTTGTGTGAGGGTTTGATTTGACACATCATCTTAAAACATTGTTTTCTGTTTCTGGTTACCATTGAGGATGATAGCCAAATGAACTTCTGGCAGAAGTACTGTAACTCCATAAAAGTTTCATTAAAGCTGTGAATGAAAGGGTTCAGTTTAGTAGGTAGAATGTTTGCATTTAGCAGGGCCTGTGGATGGTATTGCTCAGCCATTTTTCTTTGAAACTTTTGCCAGTGTCTTTCAGGCCCATATATACCATATTCTTTTTCTCTTATCTTCTGAAAAAAAAAGAGCAAGAACACACGTATAAAAATACATTCCAAATCTCTTCCTTCATAGGCCAGTATTTAGTTCTTATCTCTTTTTCTCTATGAAAACTAACTTGCATCCTTTGTTTTGATTTTTCTGTGACTCGTAAGTCATAGAAGCTAAGTAAATGTGTCACTTTCTTCTTTTGTTTGATTTTGGTTTGAGTTACAAACACAGTGTTCTAGGTATGGATTGAGAACCATCTTAATTTCCTTTGAAAATAATCATATAAATGCAAGTTTATTTTCCACCGAATTGTCAAACTACCTGTTTGCAGCTCATACTCGGTTTGACTGTAGAGTTTCTTCAAAAACACCATTAAGGAAACAAATATTTGCATAAAAAAGGGAAGAAAAAATGTAAAAATCTCTGCTTTCAAACCTTCTTTTCATTGCTTCTCTGTTGTTTCCCCTCCCACCTTGTGTTTTTTGTTTAAGCAATGCATAGAAAGCCAAGACATTAGTCTGCTTGGCTGATCACATTGAACAGATGGGTTTGTGCCTTTACTTTTTGGAAATAACCCATAGGAATTTTGCTAGCAAAACAAAAAAAGTTAGTAATCTTCTTCAATAAAATTCACAATTTAAATATTAGAAAGACTGAAACCACAACTGTTTTCATATGATAACCAGTGTTACATAGTTGTTCTCCATAAATTGAAAGACATGGTTTGAATTACTAAGCCTTAAGTGAAGACCAAGTGCTTTTGCTTGTATAATAAATGGTATGCTTTAATTTGGGATATTATTTCTGTTTACATGCCTTGATGAAACTTGCACGTGATATGAAAGGTTGTGTGTAATACAAAAAACAGATTAGTATGCTTCTCCTCTTGCATGTTAAAGGTACAGGTTCTGTAAACTCTTGATCAGACAATTACTTTTTCTTTTCCAAAATATGAATAGTTTCAAAAAGATGTCTGAGATTTCAGCCTTGTTATTTTTTGGCAGCTGAAGTGTCGTAAACTGGATCTCTTAAGTACTGTCATTACTAGCAATTACTATCCTGGCATGTCACATTGTCATCTTTGTTGGTCATCTAAAGTTATCTGTGTTTTCTTATTGGTTCAGTTTTTACAGAAAAACGATAAAATAATTTAGGAGATTTTTTTTTATAGTCCCCATAAGCATGCATGACAGTAGTACAGTTTTAAGTGTGACTTAATTTTATTACACCAAAGAAAAATAAAAATAATGCTTGCAAGAAGTAGATGGAGTTACACTTTGTAAAACTAGTACACACTGACAAAGATTCAGCTACAACAGTTCCAGGCAGGTAATACTCAGATTTGTGTAACAGCATTACTCTTCCTTTTTCTTCTTTTTTTTTTTTTTTCCTTTTTATCCCACCTACCCACCCACCCCCCTTTTAAAAGTCATCAGACAAGGCTTTTTTAGGTGATGTTAGTCACATTTGCTTATTCTGTAAAATTTCTGTTTTATGAAGTTTCCTTTAAACAGGATAAAAAAAGGACAGTTTCTCTTCTAACAACTTAGCAGGAAAAAGACATTTTCAAGTAGAAGCTTATAGATACTCCTAAGTCATACTTAGCTAGTTACCATATAATGAATAGGAGCAAATTGTGCATTTAATGCAAAATGATTAAATATAATCATATGCAATTAGATATTTGCTCTTCTAACCAATACTTCATAAGTTGCTTTTTTCGTTTAGAAAATCATTTTTTATCCCAAAATAAATATTCTATAGATTCAAAACATGTTTTCAAGCAAAGATTATACGTCTTGCAATAAAAATTTTCTATTGCTCTTTAAAATTGAAATATAATAAACCAAATAACACCTCACACCGAAATGTCCTTCAGAGTATTTACTTCCTTAAAAATATATATATATTAATATTTTACAATTTAGCAATTGCCAGTGTTGCTCATTTTCATGACTTGTAATCATAATAGTTCTTGTTACAATCTTAAAAAAACAGTAAATGTCATATTTTTAAAGTTTTAGGTCAACTGTATGCTTTTTTTTTTTTTTTGGTATGTCTCATTTAATCAAAAAAGCTATGCCAGCAAAGGCCACACTTTAACTGGTAAAGAAATGCGGTCTTGTATAGTTTATCTGCATCTACAGATTGGTGAGAGCAATATGGCAAAATAGCCTCTTGCTAAGGTAAATTGCACCTGTGCTCAGGATGTTTAGGCAGTGGTTATAAAGGCATGTCCTTCTTAGGGCAGGCAATACATACGTGTGGTCAAATTTGTGCTCACTATCTACAATGTGAGCTTTAATAATATTATCTCTAATTTGCGCTTCCTGGAATATTTGAAAATTTGTTTCATTTTTTATATTTTAGAATAAAAAAATATTTCACATATTCTCTTTTATATTTATAATTGCCAGTGTGGTGTTCATGTTTTCTGGCTACAAATAGGATACACAGAAAATGGGGAGAACACAATCTTTTAATATCTTACAAAATATTTATAACCCTTCTTAATTGTACCTAATTGTCTAGTCTAATTGTACTTAGAGTGAGAAGTACTTAAATGAGAGCTTAAGTCTTTACAAGAGCGATCTTGTGACGTTTGGCTTATCTAAAAGATTCAGGAGAAAATAGTGCTGGAAAGTCTTATTGTATGTATTTAGAGGCATTAATGCAAAGACATGGGTTCTTTTTGATGTGTCTTCTTCTTACCTGTCACCTGCTTATATAAATGTGCAATAAGCTACATAATGGCTCCTTTCTCCCACAGACAAATAGGACCTTGAACTTGATCGGAGGAACCATAGTATGCAAGAATGTTGTCTTTCAGTATGTGTTCTCTATGTTAGTTCCGCTGCTTGTATTCAGTTCTTCCACCAACTTTTTTTGAACAATCTTTGATAAAGAGGATAAGATTTTCTAGGTTTTCTTCAAGGCTTTTTTGGTGTCTTTGGGCAAACCATGTGTCCTTCTGTTTTCTAGTCCTTTAAATATAATAATTTGTAGTACTTTTCCTAACTTATATTGATATTGCTATGGTATACCTTTTAAATTGTGAAGGATAGATGATAGAAAAAGTCAGAGAGACTGATTTTCATTCTGAGTGTTGACAAATGTATATGTTATCAATTATACCTCTGAGTTATTTGCAGGTTAAAATGTAGGTGTTCATTCAGACACAGTTTATGGAAGACCATTTAAAAGTTTTAAATCATAAAATGTGTTATATCACAGTCAGTAAAAGCACCAGAAGCAATATTTAGAATATTTACATAACGATACCAAGACTTAACCTGTGCTAAGTTTTAGCAATAACTATTCAGAAACATTCATGCTGTTTTTAATTCGTTATATGAGTCAAATCAGCTCTAAACATTTCTGTGGAAGTATGTTGTTTTGTCTAGAACTATTTTATGCCAAACATAACTGAATACTTGAATTCAGAATATAATACGGAGTAAGCATGATTTTGAGTGCAATCCAATGCAAACTATTTAAAGAGAAAGCTATATAATTACCCCACAAAACTTTTGGGTCTGATCATGATTTTTACTGATTTGAAGGCTTGCCTATATCCACTGGGCATATCATCAGAAATACCGTGCCATGTACCCCAGAAAATGCCATTGCGAACACCTTTGTATTTCTTGTGGTAGTACTTGCCGTTGAGGTTGGCAGACAAGCATGCATCGAACCACCAGCCAGAGCTGTAATATGCTCCACAGTTTCCTGAAGGATACCTGTCATTGTCCTTGTCCGGAGTCGTAAAGAACTTTTGATCGTGGTTATAATGCCTGCTGTAGTGAAGGGCATCTCCTGCTGTGCCGCTGTAGCCGTGAACACTTAGACGGTACTTTAGATATTCGTTGGCCACGTAGAAGTGTTCGTATTTTGCATATTCTCTGATACCATTGAAATCTTCAAGTTCAATTCTCAGTTGCATTTCTTGGCTCTTTGTCAGGAGGTGAATTTTGTCATTCCCCAGCCAAAATTCCCTGCTGAGGTTTCCAAAGCCATTTTTGTAGTCGTTCCAGGTTCTGTTAAAGTTAGTGCTGCCGTCCTGACGCCGTTGCAGCACTGTCCAGCCACCTCCATGCGTTTGCATGTCACAGTAAACTTCAAAGCTATCATTTCTGGGGTCAGGGCTAATCCTGTAGATTCCATTACTCCTTCTGCCTGCTGTGTAATGATCAGCACAGTCTCTCTGCATTATTTGCATAACTGGTGGAAGAACAGATAGTGTTAGAATAAACATGATTTAATTTTAAAAATAAACATTTCTTTAATCCATGCTGAAGTGGCATACAGAACTAGAATCGGAGTGACTTCTACATAAGAAATGGTATTAAAGCAGTTTCAGTTCTAGGGAGAAACAGGATTTTTCCATCAGGTTTACTCTATTATAGGTGCTACTTGGGATCTCTGCACTGGCTAGCTGTCAAAAAATCTCAGCTAAATTGTTTTTTGTAGCAAAACTGCCTAATACAGGGGCATTTTGATTTTCTCTTTCCCTTTTCTCCCTTTCTCTACTCTTTGTTCTTTCATTACCTCCTGTAAATTCAGCCTCATTTCTTCAGTCCATATTTCTAATGCTTTGTGGTTACACACTTGCTGCTCTCTGTATTTAAATGTATACCATCACACCCTGTCTGCAATTTAAATCTTAATCTGGCAGTATGTCAGAGAAAAAGCTTTGTCCATATGGGAATGACTTAAACCTGGCTATAGTTCAGTTAACATCATTTGATACCTAACATAACATCATTAGGAATGTTTCATGTGTTAATGTTGACTGTATTTTAGGGAGCAGGAAAAAATGTAATAAAACAGTCTCATCTATTGTAGTAATACTGTTATTCCTAGAAAGACACAGCTAGAAAAGTGACAGTGCTTTCGTGTGTATGTGGCTTTGCTGGCTTTACAGTAAGGAAAAGTTTCAGCATCTACTGTTAACACAGCTTTTTCTCACCAATGAGTGATGTGTTTTATTCAGAAGAAAAATACCCCCAGGTTTTTCCTGCAGATTGAAAATCCATTTTTGATCCACAGTGTCATCCAGTGTGCAAAGGTCATTGTGCTCAAAAAGGCATGGTATTCTAATTCCATGTTCTTAAGTGATACAGAGAGCTCCTACAAGTTCTCAGTTAAGAGTCAAAACCTTAATGTTCATTCCTATTGCAGATTTGAATTTATGGGCATGTTCATTTGCAGGCTTGAGTTGCATATTTTTCCTAGCAAATTTAAACAATTAAACTGCTTCTTGAAAGAGAGGAGGGTTCTCAGGCTTCACTGGGGAATAAGACTCAGGATTCCTTGTTTGCCAGTACTGAAAATTAGACATCTATGAAAGCACGAAGTATCAGAATCAAAGGCTTAAAAGCTAAATCTAAATACAGAGTACATTCTTATTTATTTCACTGAACTTTGTGTAAGTTCTTTGGTGGACTAAGTTTCAGAGTAGATACTGACAGAGTACATACATTTCAGATACAAAGCTTTTATAATCAAATTCAACTCCTATTTAGGTTAAGTTTTGCTATTAGTTTCAGTGGATGCAGGAATAGCTGCTGTGTAGGAAAAAGTTGTAGCTGTTATGCTTGCTAGTCTTCATATTGCTGCTACAAACACTTAGCATCAGTTACTGTAAAATATAAGGAAAATCTACATGATCATATGCTATGAACAGTACCCAACATTTCAGTGTGAAAAATATCTAAAACTAATTTAGTCTGTTATGAAGTTCTTACTGTACCTGAATTTGATTCATTTCACATTAGCAATATACCAAATATCACTCTCTTGTGTGTGAATGTTTATCTGAATTAAATTGATTTATACTGATTTATATCTGATTTAAGCTGATTGTTGATTTAGTAAAAGCATTATCTTTATTATTACTCATTTGCTCTTTTCACACTTGCAAGAATTTCAGCTGTACATGCACTGTACCATCTGCATATGTCCTTCAATTTTCAGTATAAGTAGACAGAAAAACAGTTTTATTTTAAACTTGAATGCTAACCCACAGAGGCTTAAAAACCGTAATGTGGCCTGACCTTTCTTTGCTTTATCTCTAGAAAGCCCTGTCTTCACATGTATCATATCTAAGCGGTAGAATACACTGACAATCTAGTGAATATTTCTTGTTTTCAGAGATTCTTACATGTAATATAAAACTATGACATTAAAAAAACACCTCAATCTTCTCTTAATAACTTTAGGCAGAAATTACTACTTTTACTTCTTAATTAGGAGAACTGTAAAAGAAGAAAGTGTTTTCAGTGATAACACCTGTTCTCTGTTTTATATTGCGTATAAATTAGCTTCATGCTAAGGGTATAGTATTAAAATGATTGTACATATATTACGCACTTGAAAAATACTGTTAATAAGCTTTTGTAGCTGAACCTTTCAGTTAATTGCTGTGATGATAGAAAAATTATTTTTATTACCCATCTGTTAAAAACTAAACCTTTTACTAGATTCCCTTGATGTTTAATAAGAGCCTTCAGACCTCTTCAGAATAGTTGCAGTTTCACATTGAAAAAAAACCAAGCCATTTTCCAAGGCACACCTAGAGAAAATTAACCCTTCTCATTCAAAGAGAAAATATGTGTAGTTCATTGATGTTCAGTATCCTTAATAAAGGGTAGTGCTGTGTAAAATCGATAATTTTTCACGTTTACGAATTGAGTTGCAAAACCAAAGTCCTTTGAAAATTCCTGTTTTAAATCCCATAATAAAGTCCAATTCTAGGAGGCACTGAACACCTGCAGCTCTCAGTAACCCTCTAGTGGCAGCTGAAATGTTTTACAGGAGTATAAATAAACACTGAAGGAACAAGTATTTAACTTGTAAAGTTAGTAACACAGCTATTTGGTTAAAACATATTTTAAATTGTTTAGCTAATGTTTGTAAAATGCACAGACACTTTATACAGTCAATAAGAATGAACAGG
This sequence comes from Falco cherrug, assembly GCF_023634085.1. Lineage (NCBI taxonomy): Eukaryota > Metazoa > Chordata > Aves > Falconiformes > Falconidae > Falco > Falco cherrug. The sequence goes on along the minus strand of NC_073701.1, from coordinate 75,565,404 downwards.
TTACATACCAGGTCTCGGTTGCATTGCTGGACATTTGGAAGAACATTTGTAATCAAGGCTGTTCACAACAAAAGTCAGATTAGCAACTTTGCTGTCAACATAATGTTCCACATTGTTCATATTTATGTGGCTCATCTTCTCTAAACGACCCTGAAGTGTCTGAATCTGGCTCTTTGCATTTTTCAAGCTGGTTGCCATTCTGTTAACTTTGCTTTGCAGTTCCTTTACTCTGTTATCTTGGATTTTGTTGTTTTCTGCTGGAGTTTCTGCATCAGGTAGCAGGAATTCATTTCTATTATTTCTTTCCTGGTTGTCATCTGCCTGCAGCTTGCAATCTTGGCAGCATTTCTTCAGCTTGTTTACTGCTTCTTTAAGGGTCTGTACTTCTTTGAGAGTCTTCTCTAGCAGTCTGAATTCTTTGGGTAACTGGATGGTCATCGGAGGCAGATTTATCTGATGTGGACAATCCTCTCCTTCATCACATTTCCGATTAGTTTTGAGCTTTATAGGACAAGTCTCAGGAACTTTTTCTTTAGCATCCTCTTCATCTTCTAAAACAACTGCAAAGACATTCGTTAAAGCAAGGAGAGCTGTCAAGATTAAGTAAACGAGCAGCTTCATCTTCACAGAGAAACTAGCAGTATGAGGAAGTATGCAAAAGTGGAACAACTTTATAAGGGCAGCTTGAAGCCTGTGAGTTATCAGACTGCCTACACTGTTCTCAGAAATGGGTGGGAGTGCTTGCATCACGAGTGATTAATAGCAGAGCAAAGTAGGTAGTGCTTGCAAGAGTAGCACGTTTCAGTGAGTGTTCCTGACTCAGAACTAATGTATGCAAGCAAAATGATGAAATGCATGTGTGCTGATTTACTTAAACAGTTTAATTTCATTCCTTGTACATGTATTTTCTTTTTTTGGGGAAGAAAAAAATCACTTAGCTCTGTGTTATATCAGTTGTCTTAATATTTGAGTGTTCTAAAAATGCTTTTCAAAACTAGATTGTAGTTTTATCATAGCAGGTAGAAAAGGTGAAAAACTGCCCCTTTCCCAGTTTGAAGTTTATCACAGCAATAGCTTCACTGATGCTCAGTTCCCTTCTTCCTAAAACTTTTTTTAACTGAATACATGTATTAATGAAAATTATTTAAATCCCAAAGCATGTTGAAACACACATACAGTTTTGGTTCTAAACATTTTTCAGGGGTCACAGACGAAGGAGGATGAGCACTTTCATCTTCCCATTTTGCTTAGCACTGCTTAGAATAGTTATCTGGGATATTCATGATTTGTATGACACATCACAGTTCAAGTTCACTGTTATCTGATTCTGAGTACCTCTTATAAAACCTTTCTAAGTGAAGGGAATGGAATTTAAGTTACCCTTTCCCCTCCCTGCTCTTTGATGCACGGATCCAAGCTGTTGGAGTGATTATTCAGAAAACCCAAAGCATATCCTGGTGTTCTGAATAATGTCCTGAATTCTAAAGTAAGGCAGAGAGCTAGGGAAGGAGCTCCCATGGGCCCATCAGTTCGTGGTATTCTTTTCTGTATTCCTGATTTTCAGTTTCTGCTTTTCTTTTTATTGTGCCTTGTATCAGCTTGAAGAGTTAATCATGTACTTTGCATGACTAATCACACCAAGTGGAATACTTCTATTGTAGGTGATGTTTGCCGTGTACTTCTTCATTTTTACTCTCCAGCCACCTTTGCCATTCTCACATGGTGCCTATGCACTTTTAATGTTCAATGTCATTTTCCTTGTGCCCCAAAGCAAGGCTATATGAACGTGTCTGTGCATTCATAGCTGTCAAGAGCAAAATAACTTGCATGAGTAAAGGGTTTTCACACCAGTTCTTGTTTAATTAGTCCCATCTGAACCATTTATTTCCCTAAACACTAACTGAAATTACTCGTAATACAGATTAAACATTAAACAGACATTAGTCACACACATACACTGTAAGTTCATGATCTCTGGAATATTACTAGCTTTTTCAGAGACCACAGGTTTATATTGATAGCACAGGAGGGAAGCCTGGCAAAAAAACCTACTTGTCTAACCTGCTACAACAGTTCCTTTGGATTCCTGTATAGCACAATGCTCTGGGCACTTTCTTGGGAAATGGGTTTTGAATCTACCTTTCCTATATTCTAAGTGAACATCCCAGAACCTGGCATGGTGCTTTTAGTTATGTGGCAAAACTGTGTATCTCTCCCTTTCAGATCATGCTAGTTCTCCAGCAATGAGGTGAAGGACACCCCCAGCTTGCGTGTAAGATACTGACACCACTTTGGTTTTATTAAAAATGCATCAAAACTGAAGTGTTTGTAACAGATTAAATGTATGATTTTAATTTGTGAGTAAAATTTTAAAATTTTTCATTTGATTAATAGGATCCTAGATTTTTTTTTCTATCAGTCTAAAATCAAGTATTTCCAGAGCATTTTTCTCCTGCATGGCTCCTACTGTCAAACTGAGTAAAGCTATACCAGCCTTTTTTGAAGGGCTTTAGAAATATAATTGAATTCCTAAATGCTTGTTATTTGGGAAGCCCCATTCCCCCCACAGTGGTGTTTGTTCAGTTTGCAGTGAACTCTGCTATCTGCTGTAGGACTTGGACTGGAAATACTATTCTGTATCTGTAAAATCCTTAATAATTGTCCTTGCTTCACATCTTATGAATTGCCTGGAAATGTTTAAATGCATATCAAATGTGTTGTAATTTATATATTGTAATTTATGACTGTTGTGCTGCATTGAAAGCCTAAAATATCATTAGAACTTAATAACTTTAAGAAGGGCAGAAATTTCTAGTGATGCTGAATGTCAAAGAAAAGAAAGTTCGGATAGTAATGTGAGATGTCTGAGCTTTTCAAACATCTTTTTCCTGAGACACTAATTCCTTGATCCATTATATACCTTCATTTACTGATAGTTACTTCCTCCCTTGGATGAGATTTCTATAATCCTGAGGTGCTCTGTTATCCTCCTGATTTTGTTATTAGTCTGATGTTCTGCTGCTAGGCTATCAGCAATCTGTTTGGAGCCTGGAAGTTCCACTTCTCCGTCAGGTATCTGTATGCTTCTACCTGGGGAAGCTTTGTAATTGAGGACTGGTCATCTTGTTCTGTCACGGAATGTCCATTCCCAACAATTTGTCATCTTTCTTCTTCCGTCAGGAACTCAAAGTAGTATGCTACAGCCTTTTTTTGTGTGTTTTGTGCCTCTTATTTTCCTTGGGATAAATGAAGCAAACTCTCAAAAATGAGTTTTTCACAAGTCTTTGCCCTTTGAAAGGGCACTGAGCAATCTTAAACTGTAAGATGCTGATTCAGCATAACTAATGGCAGAAATATTGGATCAGATCAAAACAGAGAACTGCAGTTTGTAAACAAAGTTTCTTTCCAGATGGGGCTTTTCTCGATCCCTAGAGTATTCTGTATTATACTTCAAGCTTTAAAGTAGATAAGCAATCACGACATGCAAAAGCCAATCTTTTTCAACTGTGAAAAAGATCTAACTGAATAACAGCTGATAGTCACAAGTGAGAATTTTCTACCAAGGTCTTTTGTTTGGTTAAAGGGCATTTTCTTGTAGCTTTTCATCTCGTTTAGTCTTCATCTTCATTTTAGGAATCTATTTTTCCTTCTGTGGGTTGAAGAGATATCTTTAATCTCACAGACATACCTTCCTAAAGATAAAGGAAAAAACTGAGAGCTCGTGATATTCTGAAATTCTACTGAAGACTTTAATTCTGTTTCCAGAACTACCCAGTGGTTGCAAGGTTAAAGTAGTAATATATTTTGGTTTGGCAGACTTGTCTGAGGACTGTTTACACAAAGTTTATCAAAAGCAGCATGAGCCATTTCCCATGATTTTTTAGAGCAAGGGTTTTTTTCCTGGCAGATAATGGCATGTAGGTCAAATAGAAAACAACGAAGTTAAAAGTCTGTAGGCAGATATTAATTTACCTAGTGACTATGGCAATTTAAAACATGACAGCTTGCCATCTGTTTGATTTCTGCTTTGTCCTGGGAGTTAACATCTACTGCAGAAGAGTTGTTGCAAAACATCCAGATTTGTGTAAGCAGTTCAAATGATTGATATGAACAAACCTGAAGCACATCTGGGTTCATTTGTACAAATAATTTTGGAGGCGAGGTAGGATGTATCAAAATTCAACAGCTGCAGTAATATTTTTGTTGTTGTTGTTGACTTCAGTGATTCTGTGATACATTTGGTTGAGACAAAAGGTAATTAGATTAATTTTCAGTTTTTCCCACAATGTGGAATATATACCTAAAATTCATACCAGAAACAAATTCTAATTTAGGAGTGTTTTTGATTAATTCAATTGATTTCTTTTTTAATTAAGTAGTCTTTCTTCATGCAAGCAGTCTTTATGTTGTCCACTGGATTGTGTGACTGTCTGTTCAACTTCCTCACGCATCGATGAGAACACGTCAGGACACAGAAAGGCAGGCAGTCCTATTCCATTTGATTTTAATTGTTAATACTCTTATTGAGATACAGATTACATAGGAAATTTACACGGTTACTAGTCCTATCTGTTTAATTTGGTCTTTGTTTTATTTATGAATTATGGCAACACGTAGAAATGCAACACTGGCATAGAATGTAAATAGTAGATAACGTATTTATATAAGCAATTGTAAATGTAATACATATTACAAAACTCATGATTAAAGAATGTCACTCTTTCTGTTAAGGTGAGGACTATATTTGTAAAGAAATAGATCCTTTAAAGTAAATTCCAATTTATTCTGTTTCTCCAATGACACCTGAAGATCTGCCTGCCCAAAATCTAGAATTTACTGCTGAATATTTCCTTTATCTGTAGCCACGGAAGGCGATGTAGTTGGCTAAGTGTATGGAGAAAAGAACCCGGCATACCCTCTTAAGAATGGTGACAAAACAAATACAAAAGCCTCTCCAACTCCAATAAAACCAGTCTTAGGTGGTCTAAGACTGTACCGATTACTCAGTATCCTCCTCCTGAGAGTCACAGCCACACAGGAGGCAGCAGGAAAGCTGTCTCCTTTCCTGGAATGCCTATCTTACTAGTCTCTTATCCCCCCTCTTCTACTGAGCCATGCAAGACACAATTGGCCAGATGCAGTATTTCCTCACCCACTGTATCATCTTGATGGTGGCTGATTTTGGTATTTTCCATGTAGGGATTGCTTTTTCCCATGAACTGGGGACAAAACTACTGTTATGAACCATGCCTTGGGAAAGAATTCATGATATTATTTTTCCTAGTTGTTATTTGTTAGTTTTAGAAGGTTTTTCAGCCGTTTATTTTTCATTAAAGGATGCCTGGCTGATCCATCTGTAATTAGAAAAGTTAAGTTGTAGAAACTCTGTGTAAGGCAATACAGTGCTATATCTACTGTAAGTAGGTTTATTAATGTTTTTCATGTATACCTTTACCCCTACTCCGTTTTGTCTTGTTTATGTAGCATCATCTGAATATAGCCTTTTTAATGTGAAATACTCTGTAGTAATTCAGTATAAATGGTATGTCCATTTCAAAATAAAGTGAGTGCATATTAATAATTTCTCAGGCTCATTGTGCCCTCACTCTGTGAAAGAATGATACGCTACATTTAAAAAGTGCATGCTATCTTACTACTCATTACATTTATGGTTTTCGTGGAACAGGAAATAGGGCAAAATAATTTGTGAAGCACTCTGTGAAAAACAAAAAAAAAATCATTTTCTTAAATTATTTAAATTGTTTTAGCTTCCAAATAGAAATTACTTAGGTGATTTTTTTCCCTTGTAAAATAGTACTTTTAAGGGGAAACCGTTTTATATATAGATTTGATTTTATACAAATGTATTTGTTACTTTGTTATAATCTTGCTCATCGTGAACATCAGGATAGAAATGCCTGACTGCATTCATACAACCAATGGCCTCATGACTTCAGATATTGTTGTTTATCACCTAAATGAAAAGTTGAGAAAACTCAGCGACAAATCTTTTTGTACTTGAAAGACTAATAAATAGGCTTTACTGGGGACTTCCCTTACTTATCCTAAAAAAATCTACTGCCTGTCAGCATGTGTGTAGTTACAGATGGGATGGATTACACCTTATTTTTTAACTCTAATGACAGGATTAATTTAGAAATCATACTGCAATTTTCTTTACCTTCTACCATCATAACCTTTCTCTGCAATAATGACTTAAGGCATATAATTCCCTAAATATCTGCAGTATAGCTGTTCCTGTCTGTACGTAACATGTTTCTCAACGTACAAAATGGAATGCAAAATTGCACTGAAATACTGATACATACAATTTATGGTGGAACTAAATATCTACAGTCTTAAATTAGTGATCTTTATCTTCTTGTCTTAAAATACTTTGAAATATGTGCTGAAGCCTGAGATATTGTTGAGTAGAGAAATTCTAGTTAATTTTAGAAGTGTTAGTCTTCTATAAATCTATGAATATTTGCAGCGTGTTGAAGAATAAGTGATGTAGATGATAGAATAAGAAGTGTAGTAATCATATTTACTAGGCATGTATAAATTGTGATGCAACGCTTCATATTAAAAACAGAGTTTAGGTCATCCAAATATCTGATGCTTAGTTGGAGCAAGTTAGTCAGTTTTGGCTCCCTATGTTTTTCAAAGGCAAGTAAGAGCCTCACTGAGGCTGTTTCTTGTTTCATATAACTGCTGGAAAGCAATCTGAAATAATTTAATGAGTTAAAAAATATTATTAAAAAGAATCAGAATCTTATATACACTGGCTTCATTATTGTCCTTTAGTCTGGCATCTCTTCTTATCTTCTTTATGCTTCCTAACATCTAAAGGGAATACATTTCACTCTTCAGCTGCATGGTTTGGAAAAAATATGTGAGATAAAGTAAGGTAGTCAATGGTTAGACTCAGTATACTTCAGGGCAAGTCATTATCTTCTTTTGGGTAAAAAGTAAAGAGAGCTGTTGATAAATCGGCAGAATAAAGAGACTACCTTCTAACTGATGCAATAGTTATTCAGCCACTGCATCCTTACTCAATCATGGCATTTTCGTAGTTTGACAGGGCAGGGCCCTGAGGTAACCTGGTCTAAATTTGAAGCTGTCCCTGCTTTGAGCAGGAGGTTGGACTAAATGGCATCCAGAGGTTCTTTCCAGCCTTAATTTTTCTGACTCAACTCCATTTGTGTATTATATGGAGTTTATTTTTTGCTTTACTATATGTTGTAATAAAAACTGTATAAACAAAGCATTCTGGAAAATGAAGTGCATCCTTCAAGCCCTGTAGCAAAAGTGGTGAAGATGGTAAAAACTGTCCTAGGTATTGTTCAGGGAATCAGATGATTTTGTCACAGAAGTCCTTAAAACCATTAAATTCTCTGGCATGGGGACCTGCAGTTTTTAGAGCAGGTTTATTGTTTGGGGTTTTTTTTAAGATAAACCTGTTGCCACAGAGGTTAAAAATACTACCTCTATAGACTTTTAATTGTTTTTCCTTCATTTTTGCATGCCCCATCTTGAAGTTGCCAGGGCATAATCTTCAGAAGTAATGAGAAGTCATAGAAATTCTCAGAAATTAAGAACAATATGAACTATTATATTTGGCCATTTAAGAAGCCAAGTAGTATGCTACTTTTTAGTTAGCTAACTTTTTTCTTCATTTTATTGTTAGCGTACCTCTATCAGTTCTAGTTGACGGCAGCAGTGATGCTAAGGACCTGGAGCAGATGCTCCTTGTTTTCCACTTCTGTGTAGACAGTTCTGCACTGTTCTGGCACAAGTGCTAGCTCAGTACTGAACTTGCTCTGAGCAATGGCCTGACCTTAAGTCAAGTCTTCAGTTCCCTTAGTGCATTATCGTGGGTCCAAGCTTTTGTCTAAGTAATTTGGAGATACCAGACACAGGCAAACCAAACACCAGCAGATATCCCCAGCTCACCTCATCTAAAGGATGCACTAGATTCTGTGGAGACTGATAGCCAGCAATATGGCTAGAAATGCAACAGTCATAGCATGTTTGTACCTGTTGCTCACCTGCAATGTAGAAATAACCTCTGAAAAGGCAATGGGAGATGGTGTTGCCTTCTCCCCAGACTAAGAAACACCTGAGCTATGTAGTAAGTGTCCAAACACTGAGGACTCAACAAGGATTTTGACAGAGGATAGAAAGCTTTCTATTCAAGGAGGAAAACTTACCCTTTTTCTTACCTGAATGTTTAAATATTATCCAAAAAGGGTAAAAAAGCTCTTCAAAAAAGACAGTACAGAGAGGAAATTCCAAACCTCACATAGCAAACTGGCCAGAAGAGCCATTTGCCAAGTGGCTAATACTGTACTGAAATCCTGAGTGCATACAAACTATAAAATATATTTATTCCTTGATATTTTTCTGTTGTTGCAAAAGAGTTGTTGGATGAGACCTTTCAGATGTTTGAAATAAACAAAATTAATGTAAAATGATGGATATTCTATGTGTTAAAATAACATTAAGTGTAGTCACAGTGTCTTGTTTTAATTGCAAAACCTACAGCTTAGAAGGAAGAGATGGAAAGTGTTATTATTTCATTTGAGCTTAGAATACATTTTAGTTATTTTGCAGTGTCTGCAAAGATAATTAGAAACATGTGTTAGCTCCATCATTTCTCTGAAGTGCAGAGGTTCTAGGGACTGTTGAAATTAAGTGTTTCCTAGGAAGCCTTCAAGTGTTTCACTTTCGTAAGAATTATGAGTAATTTTATGTTAATCAGTACTTTCATAGTGGTGGCTATATTTATCTTCGGTGCTGTTCTTGATGCTTTTTATCAAAAGAGCGCAAGGAATTAGACCAGCATTCAAATTGTATCATCTTTTTAAGTTTAAAATTTGGCTTGGTTTTATCCAGGTTTGGATACTCCCAAAAGAAGCTTGAAGAGCCTTAAAATCAAAAACAGGGAATGTCAAAGTTTTTAGATTTCTTATTTATATCACATTTGAGTTAACAAAAAACTTGTTTTGAAATTCCAGATGAGTTCCTTGGTCTATTGCTTTGAGTTCACTATCAGAAAGGATTGAGTAAGATCTGTTAAAATGGCGAATGCAAAAGCCTGCTGCACTGAATGTAGGAGTGAAGAGGTGCTGATGTAGTTAAGGCCAGGTTTCACTAGTTTTGCTCACATGGAAGAGTACCTCATTTATCAGGTGGGTCCTCTCCCTTCCGTAGTTTTAATTCCCATTCATATTCTGACATCTTCTATTTATTACCAACATCTCATCTATATCTGCCTTCTGGTCTGGGAGAAATTACTGTGGTCCTACATCCAGGGGATAGTGCACCTGAAATTGAGCTGGAAGGCTATAAAAAAATATCTCCCTCAGATTGTGTGTAACCTCTGATTGTGCTTACTTTTTCTTGGAATTTTCTTCAAAAGATTTTGAGGAGAGTTCTTATGGGGAGCTGTTGGTAGCAAGCAAATATGAACTTATTAATGCTATGGGTGTAGAGAAAGTTATGCAGGTGTAAAGAACATCTATTTGAGAGGAAATATTTTCTGTTTTTTTCTCATGGGTTCCTGTATTTAAAACGTTTCTGCCCAGAGCCAGAAAGTCCATCTTTTCTTGCTAGAAAAATATGAAGGATATGCCCTTCCCTTTTCAGCAAAATATTCTTCCACAGTCTTTATCATAGGAGAGAATTATCCAGTACCTTATTTCATGGGAGTTTTCACTGATTAAAGGAAACAAATTTGTTTTAGAATTTGGGTTTGGTTTGGTTTTGTTATGTTTAGTTTTTCTGGTAGAAAAGCCAAACTTCAAATAGTGAAGTAACATGAAAAAATGTAACAAAGTTAGAAAATTACACTCATGTTAATCTGTTAAAGATGAGTGTGAAGTAAAAGAAAGGGTAACTTAATAGGGTAACATAAACATAACAGACATTTTAAATCAAAAGGGAAAGATACAACTAAATCCAGTAATGAGATACATACTTCCATACTGTTTATGTGGTTACATTTATGGGAGTATGGGGAAAATGAAAGGAGAAAGTTGCCAGGCAATCATTCGTTAGCAGCCAAATCTTCATCCAACTTTCCAATAATTCTCCATTTAGATAAGGAAAATTTACTTCAGTTTATCCAGATGATCTATCAATTTGGAGTGTGTTTAAAAATGTTCAGGGTCTCAGTTCATTCTCATGTATAATGAGAAAGAAAAGCAGAGAAAAGCAAAACACGGTTAAGTACAACTGACATGGAAAGGGATTGGAAGACTCAACAGTTTAAGAATATTTACCCGACTATATTCCAAACTCCAGATTTGAGAACACCAGTATAACAAAATTATCTCAGTTCTTTCCAGGGCATTATGGTTAACAGAGGACTGAGAAAAGACATCCTCAGTTGCTATTCACAAGCTCTTTTTTTCCCCTTACTACTTCATCTTCTCACTCGCTCTTTATCTTTTCAGTGTAGCAACAGAATTTGTTGAACTAAGAACTACCGTTTTACTTACCTCAGCAACGTGAGAGCCTCAAAGCTATGAAGTGAACTATGACTGTGTCTTGAGGGGAAGGGGGAGGAGTGAAATGAAACTTCTTTTTTAAACTTGGGACATTAGTCTCATACACAGCTTTTTTTTTTTTTTTTTTTTGCAGAATTGTGGCTAATACAGATCCAACTGACCAGAAAAAAATTATCATATAAATGCATTTAGAAATGTTATGTTTGTATATGTGTATGTATGTTTATATATAGATGCTGTTGACTATTTTGTCATTGTTTTCTTTGAGTGTTCTTGAATGATGACTTTTTTTGAACTAACTTGCAAGCTTACTTCCCTAAAGTTGAAATCTGGAAGCTCTAATATTTGTTACAGTCACTTCTGCCAAAGTGTAGTGTTTTTTGAGTTAACCCAGAACTTATTCAAACATATGTTGTTTAAACTAAAGCATTTTTACAAATAATAAGAGTTAGGAATATTTTCTATTTTTTACACTGAATTTCTGTGTTGCTTCTATTAGGAATTAATCAAATTAATCAGTGTAGTCTTTTGTTACATGTGCAAGATGGGCCATTTTGAGATTTTCTTTCTTTATTTTTTTTCATAATCTTTCCAAGACCCTTGGCATTAGATTTCACAGGAATCTGGGGACTTCAATACTGACCTTTATACAAGACATTAATGCTCTCTGGCAAGCATTTCTTTTCTGAAAGTCTGATGTGTTAGATACCTTGTACAAGATATCTCCTTCTATACAGCCTTCTGTCATGTAAAATGCCTGCAAAACCAAATTTATTCTAGATCAGGTGAAAAGCATCAGGGAAGTGAGTATTCACTTAATCCATTTCAAGTAGATTTTTTAAATTCACTTGTATCGTGCTGCATTTTAAAACATGGTTCTGCTAACTACTGTATATGCCTTTTATAATGGAAATTCTGAACATGGGATAAATTTTATTTAATAGCTGGTAGATGTAATAGGCAAAAACATTTTTACAAAGTTAAGATAATGCGATTGTTGCCCTTAGATTACAGTTTTCCAAATGCTATTTTGATGGCTAAAGAGAGACTTAGTAACTAACATTGTTCTCCATTGTTCTCAGCCGTAAGCTATTTGTCCTTGTAGACAAAAATATATCAAAGTTATGTAAGGAGATGATCTGGAATGGAACATCAGAGGCAGAAACATATCTCCACAGACAGGGAATTGGCAAGGTTTGTGATTACAAGCCAAGAAGGCCAAATGTGCGTGTTTCTGTGCAATGGAATGAAGTGTGAAATACTCTGAGGAGAAACTATACAGGAAAAATTGTTTTAATAGTTACTGTAATTTGCCGTTGAGATAGAGGATGTCTATGGCCACAAGAGGCAGTTTGCTTCAGGAATCTGAATAGCCTGTTCAGAAGATGGAAGGACAATCAATTTCTTGGCTCTAGTTCCATTCTAGATATTAGTAAGAACCAAAGTCATCCCAGCTGAAAAACTATTTACTTCTCAGCCCACCTGAAGGCAAACACGTCAGACTCTATCCTTTATACTGTCCACTGAGTAGTGGCTCTATTAAGAATTTGACCATTACTCATTTTCAGTATCTTTTGCAAAAAGCTGTTACTCATTTTCTGCTGACTGTGCACAGCCATACTTCCAGGTCCAAGTGGGTACCTACTGTCATTCCAGTCCTCTCTCTTATTTTTGTTATCAATAGGCAATGTATTCAGGGACTGGGAGTTTCCTATTCATCAGCATGATAGAAATGTGTAAGGAAAATAATTACTAGCCCCATTCTGGGCGTTCAGTGAATTTCTAGGAGCATCCACTGATTAAGCTAAAATAGCTTCTGAGGTTAACTTCATTTACACGTCACTTGCTATCACCTGTGTGGGAAAGGCAGCGTTGAAAGCAGTATGTGTCTGTATATCAGGGGCATCATCCCTCAGCTGGTTTTATCACTGTGAATAACACAATTTTTCTACACCAAGCTCATGCTTTTCCTTCCTCCTTCCATATTTCTTCCTTTCACGTGGTTGCCTCTTTCCCTTCTGCCTTCCCAAGCATTTTGGAGAAAACAGCGTGCTGGGCTTTAAATAACAAATCCTGGGATCAGGGTAGCCCAGTAATGACTCTGATGGCTCTCTGAATAAAGCTGTGGTAATGGGAACTATCCGGTGATGATACTTGTCACAGAATTCTCACTCCCTTTGACATGCTGGTATGCTATCCATACACTCTGTCTTAAGTAGTCCTCAAAGGTATGTGTCTTCACATTGTGTAGGACCAGCCTTATTGGAACAGAGCTTTTAGCTTTGAACCAAACTGAGAAATTAAGTATAAAAGGTGTAAAAAGCTTATGGATATAAAGGAGAAGAAATAACCTCAGGGACAAGTAAGTTTATTTCTGCAGAAATGCTGTCAAACATGGCATAGGTCTTCAGTGGGAAGCTAAGTGGTAAGAAAAACTGGAAGTCACAGATATAGATCAGAGGAGCATGGAGAAAGGACGGTAGTGAGGTACCACCCAAATAGCACAACTATACCTACATATGATGCTAAGAAATAAATGGGTTGAGATATGGCAATATTTTCTTTCTCACAGAAGAACTAGTTAGTATTGTGAACTTCAGTGAACAGTATCTTCAGAACATACAGGATGCCAAAATAAATATTTGAGATCTGCTTATCTTTAATCTCATGCAAACAAATGGAAGACAAATCTTTCCTTTTCTCAGGGCCTTAGATAACAAAAATTGTCTTTACTACCATGAAATATTTTGCAGTAGATATTAAAAAAAATACATAAACAGTTACAAACAAAATGTGTACTTCCTTTCACATATTAACTTGGGTTCTGATTCTTGACTGTAGGACTCATTCTGGATAGTTTCTCCTGGATATTCAAGAAAATGGCATCTGCAGAACAGCCCACATAGGAATCTCTTAAATGGCCAGTAGTTCAGCTTAAAAAAACGCCTTTCCGTGGAAGCCTTGTCAAATATAAGGGTTGCATATGACACTGATAGTACCTGCACAACCAATTTCTTGGCAGGTTCCCATACAAGTTGCAGATTTGGCTGGCTGCTCCAAAAGGCTAGCTATAGACTTTCATAGTCAGATCACCTTACATTTTAAACTTAGGTTTAACCTGATTCTCCTTACCTGTAACCAAAGAAGGTGAAGAAAAGGCTTTCTAAAGAAATATCACACAGCAATAACGTGGCCAGCAGGACCAGGGCAGTGACCGTCCCCCTGCACTGGGCACTGGTGAGGCCGCACCTCGAACACGGGGTTCAGCTTTGGGCCCCTCACTTCAGGAGGGACGTTGAGGGGCTGGAGCGTGTCCCGAGAGGGGCAACGCAGCTGGTGAAGGGTCTGGGGCACAAGTCTGGTGAGGAGCAGCTGGGGGACCTGGGGCTGTTCAGCCTGGAGAGGAGGGGGCTCAGGGGGGACCTTACTGCTCTCTGCAGCTCCCTGACAGGAGGCTGTAGGCAGGTGGGGGTCGGTCTCTTCTCCCAGATAATCGACAGGACAAGAGGAAATGGCTCAAGTTGCTCCATGGGGGGTTTAGATTGGATGTTAAGAAAAATTTCTTCCCTGAAAGGGTGCTGAAGCATTGGAACAGGCTGCCCAGAAAAGCAGTTGTGTCACCATCCCTGGAGGTATTTAAAAGATGTGGTATAGATGTGGTGCTTAGGGACATGGTTTTAGTGGTGGACTTGGCAGTGCTGGATTAACAGTTGGACCTGATGATCTTAGAGATCTTTTGCAACTTAATTAAGTCTATGATCACAGGAGATACTGTCACATTGCTGCCGTGATATTTCCCAGTGGCAAAATCAGGGTCCTAGTCCGGTTTCCTATTTATATTAAGAAAGACTGGCTCATTGGCCGAAATTACTCCCCTCAAGACACTGAGGAATCACCTAAGAGATGGGTGCACTGCATCGCACACGTGCAGGTTTCGTAGTACTGAGTGTGTGGAGTGGTTTGATGTTGCTGTTCGCCAAAGGCCTGCCCAGGCCTATAAAGCAATGCATTCTGTGGCCTGGGGGTGACCCAGCTGGAGCCCAGCTCTTCTTTCCTACAACCATAGTGCCTGTGGAGACACTTCAGGCCTCAGTTTCACCTGTGCAGGCCAGCTGGTGTATACCAAAATGGAACCAGTTAAGCGTTGTAGAAAACAGGTGATTTAGAGCCTGAGTTCAAAGTCAAGACAGAAGTATCAAGAAATACTAATACAGGCAGAAAATCAGAAAATAAATTGTGGTGCAGGTAGCACTGTATTTGTGACAGACACATTGTTTGTAACCTTATATTTATGCCTTGAATTATCATGAAATAAGCATTTTTCATCTGTGTATTTGATTTCGCTGTGTATTTGATTTGGTATGTTACCGAAGACTGTATAAACTAAAAGGCTGCCAGTTGTAGTTATAAAAAGTTGCAACAGAATGAAAATATCAGTGCTTAGGAGATTTCATAACTGTCTGTTTCCCTTCCATAGCTATTTTCTGCTGGAAAAATCACTGGCACCAGAGTAGCTGAGCTGAAGGGAAAGTACACCCTGCTGCATAAGACTGTGATAAGGTATAATATTCCTTTTTCAGATATTAAGTAGCCAAAACATTACATATTTAAAGTAATTTTCTGCTCATGGTGATGCCTGATTATCATTCAAGGCTTTCTTACAGCGTTCATTAAAAGGAAGCAAAAAGACAAGGTTGAAAAATAATATTATTTAATAGGAACTTTCAAGGTAATTTGGGATATTTAAATACTTGTTTGAACAACATCTTTGGTTTTAATATAAACATAATAATGGCAATGGAGGGAAGCACAAACTGCAACAGACAATATACAAGTTTAAAATAAATATGTATTTGAAGATCGTGTAGCTAGAATTGTAATATATGGAAAGACTCTGACCTGCTGAGCTAATATCATAGAGAGCAACTGAAGAAGCTAAAGGCTCATTTCTAAGAAGGACAGTTACTCTGACCCATCTAAAATTTTACCCTCTGATAATACTGACAGTCACATTATACAGGACTGCTAATAAATTTAGAAGGTTAGAACCCTAAGCTTCAAAGTATAAATGAAACTCAGAAGTTAGCATTATTATATCTGTTACATTTCTGTAATAGGTACCATAATATCCACCAAGAGCAGTCCTATTGCAAATATTGCAATACTACATTAGTATTTGTGACTAGTCATTTTGACATTACTTATGGTATATCCATAATTGTCAGTAATTGTCAGTAAGATCAGCATTATTCTATCTGTTATATTTCTGTAATAGGTACCATAATATCCACCATATTAGCAATATTTTAGCCTGGTTTTCCTGGAAGTCGACATCAAAATCCGTATGGCAATTCTGCTTGTAAGACAACCATGGCTATTCTGTCATTGAAGCTAAAGCGTAAGGATTCTAAAACTAATTCAAGTCATACCTGCTTACTTGGGTTATGCTGGGAGTTGGTGTGCCTCCTGACACTATGAATAGCGACGAGTGCTAAATAATATAAAGTAATTTAAAAAGGGGTTCACAAAATCCTGAACATAGTTTTTCTTGAGGTTAGCTGAGTCTTCTAGTTTTGTCTTAATAAAATAGAGAGAATATGGCTCTGACTCTGTAAGAAGTCATCTGACTTTATTCATACTACTGCATAGCAAATATTTTTGGGAAGTAAAATTAAAACCAGCCCTCCTATACCACTTCAACTCCCTAGAAAATTCAAGAAGCATTTTCTCAGTGCTCAGAACTAAACATACTATGTGCATTTTGGATTAGTTGATTGAGAAGGTTTCTACCACGTCGGTGTTAACTAAGCTTAAGTAGAAATCCAGTAGCTGCTGAACTTGATTGACTTTTAGCCAGTGTTAGATTGAAATCAGTCTTTGATTGGAAAAAATACAAGCATATTACTATATATTTTATTTTATATATTAATTCATTTGTTTAGAACATTATTTTACATAAGGACGATAAGTGGAATATGGCCTGAGTGAAAACAGGACTCAGCTGTCTTTTCTGTCACACATAAAACTGCTGTAAACACCATGCACCAAAAGCATGAAAATGTTAGATGGTAGATTACATCTCTCATTCTTTCCATGGTTCTCACAGGCATATGAAATTACCGTATTTCTTTAAGAAAGTCAATTGGTGAGAATCATGTCACATTCTTTACTTAGATGTAATCATGCATCAAAGCAAAATGCCAGTGCATGAATAAGTACTAATTCCTGCTTATAAATTTCTCTTACTGCTGAAAGAAAGCAAGGGAAATCGATTACCAAAAATTGATTGTGATCTCCAGTACATTTTAAGGACTTTTCAGACATGAAATGTGGAATTCACTTGTCCATATGTTAACATCAGTAGACATGCACATTGAACTAGGTATCTAGAGTCCCTTAATGGTCAATAGAAAGAAGCAGAGACCACACGCTTCCTTCTTCTATGGACATCTGCAAGTGTCTGGTTTTCTCCACTGGATATAAAGAGAATCCTGATGTTAGGTTCAGTATGTGTGTATATCTTTCTCCTACAATGAACCCTTCACAGAATCAATACCATGATTTAATTTTTAGTTCTTCACCCTTAAACATGCGGTACAGTTCTGTGAATCAAGAACTTATTTTTTTCACATATTACAGTTGCATTTGATCTCCTTCCTAATTTAATCCCCATCTGTCCCAGTGCTGTTACAATGTCATGTGGAAACTGGATGAGGCCTTCAATGACACTGGATGAGGCCTTCAAGCTGTGTGTGTTCCTCTTTCCTTTAGTTGTGTACAAAAATCTCAAGGAGAGAGTCTTACACATCTTAAGCAGCTGGATCCCTGTGACAACTATGTCACTGATACACTACCAATTCCTCTGATACACAATAGAAATTTGTCCAATGTGATGATTTGCAGCTAGTCTGTATGCAGATAAACTCCAGGGCTGTTGCTAGAGTACAGAGTTGTGTGTACAGTATGGTCCTTTGTTTAGTGGTAAATGGTACTTTACTTCCTGGTTTCAGTTTTGCGCAATTTGGCATTCTGAAAAGCTGAGAGATGTCACCTGGCAGATAACATCTTTGATAAACTTCTTCAAAGATGTTACGTGCTTTTGAATTTGTTTGCTGCGCAGCTGAAATTCTGGGAACAGGCTCTCAGCCCGTTCTGGTACTGTCTCATCCATCCACTTTGCAGTGAGACTGTGTAGATGCACCTGATGTGCCTGAGTTCTTATTTAAGTTCTGAAAACCCATTTAGCCACATAATCATGTGGCCCAATTGTAAATTTTTATTGTTATTATCTCAATTTAGGTATCTAATACGGATATTTTGATACACCATAAGAAAGTCAGGTGGTAACGATAGTTCATTGACAGTTTGGGAATCTTACTTTTGTAAGCCTCTGTTAAATTATTAATCACTTCACAAATTCAATGCTGCCATGTCAGACTTGGCAAGACTACTTTTGTACTCATGTGATTCTAGATGTCTGCATTGTATAGATGTCCAGTTATTTCTTCATTGTCTTCTATTAAATTTAAATACTCCCATGAAAAAATACTGTTAGTGTCTGTAGTGACCAAGATCTGGTCTAGCTTCATCACTCAATTCTTGTTTCTATTTTTATTTTTTATTATCTTGAAAAAAATAAATATTAAGAATTTTGTTTTTATGGAAGAACTTAGGTGTTTGTGTAATTTTATGTAAAGTTTATGTTTTATGTAAGAATTGTTATAGAATTATAGAATGGTTTGGGTTGGAAGGGACCTTGAAGATCATCCAGTTCCAACCCCCCTGCCATGTGCAGACTAGGTTGCTCAAAACTAGACCAGGTTGCTCAAAGCCCCATCCAGCCTGGCCTGGAACACTTCCAGGGATGGGGCACCCACAGCTTCTTGAGCAAGTTCTGTTCCAGTGACTCACCACCTTCGCAGTAAAGAATTACATTTTAAATTAATGTGTTATACTACAACCAATTATATTTTATCCTAAGACAGCATACATTCTGTTTGACTATAAGAAGATCTAAATTTTTTTGTACAAGATCTTATGTCAATAAGTCAATTTATTTTTCTGTTAAAAAGTTACTATGTAAATACATCACAGAATAACTTATTTGTTCGTGATAAAGGCACACTCTTGTTTCCTGTTGAAGTCTGTGGTTTTCTTATTTTCTAATTTAAAAAAGGAAGTGGGTATCTAAGTAGAAATGTTACACAAAACAAAAGTTCTTCTGCTGTATTATTTCAGGTCTGTTTGTGCAGTATAGTCAGTTGTATATTTTGTGGTTTTATAGTTACCATCTCAAGTCTGTTCTTCAGTATGATACATAATGGTGTTTTTGTTGCTAAGCCATAAATACAATCTTTGAGCTAAAATTTATGTACAGAGTTTTTCAATATGGGAGATTCTACATTCCTTTGTTTTAAAAAATATTAAATTGGATTATATTTTAATTAATAATAGATTTCTTTATTCTTCCACATAATTTCTGTCTAATTTCAGTATATCATTATATAAAAGTTTTAATGGGGTAAAATAGAGAAAGCATACACAATTATTTCTGTAGCATAAAGAACAGGTTTATATGTTGTGCATTGTATATGAATTTTTATACTGTAGTTCCCTTTAAGACATTTCCATAATAATAAATGTATTTCACTAGCTGCTTTTACTATTATTCAGCTATTGTCACGTAGGTTCCTAAGTATATTATGAATACCAGTCTCCTAATGCTGACAGAGTGTTACAGTTTGTTATTTCTTTGAAGCTAGACTTCAGTGATAAGTCAGATCAGATAATTGATCATGTCTATAAGCATTATAACAAGCTTCCACAGAAGTCCACAAATGTATTTGCAGCTTGTGTATCATTAAATGAGTTACTTCAGACACTGGTAACACTACAGTAATGGCAACATGCAATTCGGCTTTGGGTAGGTGTCCCAATATTTACTAAGGACTTGAAGGTGTCATATAGCCCAGACTGTGCCTTGTCCTGGTGAATACTTACCTGTTATTGGTCCCCACACTGATTCAGATCTAGACTTTAGTACTTAGGAAAAAACAAAATCCCTGTCTCTTCACTGTTTCTAGGAGGTGCTAGGCAAACAAATTAAGACTAACTAACTGTCTTTCATCTGGTTAAAATTAGATGAGATGAATCCCACTCCAATTCTAGGTATGCAGAAAAAAACCTTCACATCAGATTCCACTGCTCTCATGGCATCAGAGGATAATTCTGGTTTGAACAGACCTCAGAAGGTCTCTGGTCCAACCTGCTGTTCAAGGCAGGGTCAACTAGGAGGTCAGACCAGACTTTTAGGACTTAATCCCGTCTCATCTTGAAAACCTTGAATTAAATATTATAGGTAGGTAAAGAAGTATAAATACAAAGGTTATGCTTCTCATTGCCTAGTTCTAATTTCTTCTGTTTAATGTAGTTTACAGGAATCTGAGATCCAGCTGTTGCAGGAAGCCAGACGTCTCAGTGTAGTACTGGAACAACAACAACATGAACTGGAAAAAGCAGAACAGTTCCCTGAAGAATCCTCCAGTGAAGTTTCCCAAATAAGGCAACAACTTCTTAGTTGCCAAAATGAATACAGTGCTATTAAAGAAAGAGAGTGTGAAATTCCGTTCCAGATGGAATGGTAGGTGACAGTGGTCAAACACTGCTAATTTTATCATAGCTTATCTAGAAAGAATAACATAGAATATAATTCAATCTTCTCTCAGTCTTACATGAACACATTTCTTGATGGCTGTTGTTAAATAAGTTGCCACAAACTTTCCCTATTAACAGCAACATTTCAGTGATGAATGAAATTACCCTGGTGCAAGATTTGTAAATAATTTTAATTTTAGGGCATGCAATGGTGTCCTTTGAAATGCTGGTTAAAATTTACTGCATTTCATGATTAATGTTTAGGTAGGCAAAATCAACAAGAACACTTCCATTCTTGGGCACCTTTAATACAAATGATGGAAGCGTCTTAGAGACCTGGTGACTGAGATTTTATAGAAACAATGTCATAAATAAACCCAAGGCTATTTTTAACATCAGAATCACAATGTACCCAAGTGTTTCTATTCAGGTATTTAAAGGAGAAGTACTTGTGTATTCTCATGTTGGAAAAATGAGAAATTTGCCATGAAAGAAGTGAATACTTGACATTTCTGTAAAAGGAAAAAAGTCCAGAATAAGCTTGATATTGTATATATTTTAATTATCTGCATATGTGAGTGCATTGTACTTGAAGCTTTAATAGAAGTACAAAGAGTACTGTTGCATTTTTCAAAATACGTAGCTATGGAGATGAACTCATATTGTCTTTTTGTGGGGTGCTTGCTAATTTTACCCATCTTCAGTCCACCTGTAGTGTAGTTGATGTATATAAATACAAATAAATAATGTCAGCAGCTCAGTTATACTTAATAGTTAAAACTATTTTTCTGCAAGGAGAGCAGGGGCACTGTACAAACTGCACAGAGCAGATTTTTCTGGCAGTTCTTTCTTATTTTTTTTTAGGGCCAAGTGTTTGCTCTAATAGAGAAAGAAACTTGAGAATGAAGCAAATTGGGAGCAGGAGAAATAAAAAAACATGGAAAGCATCTGGAAAGTATTATTTGCTATGAGATAACTAAGCAACATGAAGTTTCCTGAAGTAATTATTAAATACAGAATTTATTGCAATTTCCAAGAAGTTTAGAAATGAGCTCTTCAAAATATCATGCTTTTTACCCATTTGTCCTCGTATTTTATGAACATTTTTCACTGATTTTGCATCACTTTTCCAAAAAATGATGGGATTTTATATGTTTAGGGGATATTTACTCATACTCTTATTTTCTACCTCTAGTTAGAAGAAGATTTCTGTCCTACACAAAATGCAGTTCAGGTATTGTTTCAAATACCCTTGCACATTTACTGCATTAATTTTATATCTGAATTGAATATCCTACCTTGCAGAATAAAAAATACACTTTTGGGGTTAGTCACACTGTGAAAAATGTTCTTTCACTTTAACAAGAAACTTCCTCTGTTTGCTCTTATGTACTGCACGAGATCAAAACCAGCTGTACAGTCTGACCGGAGGTCCATGTGGCACAGTATCTAACGGCGACAAAAAGTGCAGCCCCCAGCCATTTGTGATCCAGGGATTTAAGAAGCCAAATACACTCCTTTGTATTTAGGAATCCTCAGCTGACCCCTATTCCTTGAACTTTTCCTGTCTCCTCCTCAGCTATATAGACTTCTGGCATTGCAACACCCAAAGCAATGAGTTCCACAGATTAACTACACAAGAACTGGCACCTCCTTTCTTTTCTGAATCTGACTCCTACCAGCTTCATTTCATGCCCTGTAGTTTTTGTGTTGGATGAGACAGTGAACATCTGATTCTCTGTTAATTTGCGCTGCTGCAGGATGGTTTGACAGATCTCTTTCGCATCATCATCCCCCCACTCCAGCTTAATTTGTCAACTTTCTAAACTTAAGAGCAGCAGGTAATTTAGTTCATTGTTTGGAACCCTGCAATTGGGTCTTAAGTTTGTTGTGGGTTTGAAGTGAGGAGGATGTGCCTTGCTTATGTGTGGATTTGTTTATTGGGAAAGAAGGTAACTGCTTTCCAGAAATTAAAGGGATTTTAATATTGGGAGTAGTGTAAATGAACAGGACTGGCAGAATATGTGGGGATGGATGAGTGAATGTAGTGGGGAAATCAGAAATGAGCCATGAAGAAAAACAGATAATGGATGTGCATATATGTTTCTAACAAAGGGCTGGGTTTGGTGCCTCTGAAAGCTACTGAAAATGAATGTCCAGAATAGAGTTGTGAGTAGCAGCTGATTTAATAGTAACACTGGTGTAAAATGAAGATCTATATGCCTGATGATTGTATATGAATAAGAAAGCAGTATCTTCTGAAATACTTGTGTGCATGGGTGGTGTCACAGACAGAGAGGAAGCTGCATCAAAGATAGTACAAATTTGCTGTTAGGTGACTGCTTGGTTTACTTCATTTCTCAGGAGAATAGAAACTCGTGGTCCAGCCTCTCTTGGCCCTTGATCTCTCTGGAGCACAGTTTTCCTTGTTGTCCAACTGTGTTAATACAGTCCCAGCTGTGCTTGGCACTTACAAGTAAACTCATTGGGAATTATGACTAATGGCTGTTTACTCTGAAAACAAACATATCGCTTATTTACCTTCTTATGTATGGCAGGTGGGGTACATGGAGCAGAATAGCTTTGGATGGGAATATCTGTGTCTCTTATCTATTGCTTTGTCCTTTTCTTAGAAGTCTTGGATCTTGTCTACTCGGAAATACTGCTGAGCTGGAAGCAAGAGAGAGTTTCTGAGGTCTTCGGCTTCCCTGTTACTGTAAGCCTTTCTTTGAAGCATCTCTAGTCTCTGCTGCCTTTACTTCCTGCCTCAGTTCACTTTCTCTGATAGGTAAGGGCATTTAGCACCCTTTTTGCACTCGGATTCAAATCTGACAATAGTATTTTTTTTCTCTTGAGCTTATAGATATACCATAACATTAGCAAAGTATGTTTTTGTCTTGAGATCCTAATATTCAATATTTTCCATATTTCTTTTCCTATTTGCTTGCCTCTGTAAACAAGTTTTTGTCCAGATCAGATACGTTTTTCAACAGCTGAAGGTGATATTTTATCTTCTCTTTTAATTCTGTAATGTTCCAATGAGTAGTCAACATGCCAAGAGTAAATTTAAATTGCTTTCAGCACTGTGGTATCAGCAGGTTTTCAGAAATTTTGTGACTTTTTTCATGAACAGATATGTGAGGTATTCAGAAGCAGTTCCGATACGTCAGCTGTTGGGAAAGTCACCCTGAGGGTGACTGCATGGGTGTGGTGTATTCCCACTGTAGGTATGTGCCTCCTCTTCCAGTTTGTGTTGCTGTTCTGCTGTATGTGGTTGTACTGGCTTTGTTGCTAGTGTGTCTGCCTCAGTGCTCAGCATAGAAGGGGAACAAGAGCTGGAAGGATTTCACTGAGGTTATAAAATTTGGGCCACTACCGCAGAGTCAGAGCTGATTCCAGGAGTTTTCTTCCTCCCGAAAACTATTAGGCAAGTGTAATAAAGTAAAATAGTGATCTCAGTTCAGTTCTGGTACAAATACATCCAGAACCATGAAGTCTTTTATATAACTGGGACTGAACAATCCTCAGTGAATGAAAATATAGACCAAAAAATCACATTAGCACAAGAACAAGGAAAGGATCGATGTGATCAGCAAGGGTTTGTTCTAACTGGCATGCAAGTCAGGATTGCAAAACTGAGTTTGTCCTTGTAAAAGCATTGCAAATATGGAGATTATTTCAATGCTTTTAATTATTTCAGGATTAGTCACTCAGTAATAAAAAGTGAAAAGTTAAGCTTTTGTCCATAGGTTTTCTAGTAAAAAATTACAAGGCATAAGTAAAATAAGTTGAGTTACAGTTGAAGTTGTTATCAACTAGTCTTGTGGCTGTATTCGCCACTACACACAAACTAATTACAGCTAGGAGCCTTACAAGAATCTCATGCTAGCAGCTTGTCAGCTGTGAAATTTTCTACTTGCAGTCACTAGATTTTAGTTGTGAGGTGCTGAGCACTTTCTGTGGATTCCTCAGCAATCTCAGCTATGTGTCAGAGGTGGTGAAAGAGTTCAATTTTTTGCATGATGTGATTTGTAATGATAATGTTCTGGCTATTTGGTGAGCTGAGGAACTGAAATGGACCTTTGTTGACAACTACCACTAGATTTCTTAATCTCTCTGAGTTAATTTTTTTATTTCTGTGTCAGTTTGCAGCTGTAGACATCTTGCAGGGAAAAGTCTGGAATGTATTTTCATTAATGCTCCAATTTTCCAAGTGCTTTTTTCTAACTCATTACATCTGCATCCATGATAGCTTTTCATGTACAGTACTGCTATTAAGCTTCACGAAAATAAGTAAAGCAATGTGAAAAACATATGCAAACATTAATGTTTAATCTTACGAGTTTCATATTCTTTTTGTTATGTATGTTGCTATAGGTATAATAACAATAATAATAAAAACCACACATTGAAAAATACACCAATCAAAGAAGGGCTATAAAACAATGGGAATTATTAAATGCCTAAAGCCAGTTGCAGCTCTGGTGTTTGTTGTTGTGATTGATGTCTAAGTATTTTACAGGAAGTCATGAGGCTAATGTCTGTATATCACAAATTACAAGATTCATATGCTAAATGGAAGTACCAGATTTTCTCTGCTAGTCTTACATTAAGCTTCTGTGTCCATATAGCTCTTAAATCAGAAACTGACCTTGAAATCTTTGAAGAATCTTATTTGATTTCTTAATCTGAGTTTATCATCCTGATCTCCCTTTAGAGTCAACAGAAAGAAATATGTTATCTTCAACTGGTAATTTTTCTCATCCTAAAATAAGCACCTGGGATGTCAGATGACCTGCCCTTTGGAGGTTCCTGCTTTTATCCCTGACAGTAAGGAAGTCTGGCTGTGTTAGCGTAGTGCTACCTGTCTTTAACTTTTGGGTATGGGCAGCTGGACCAAACTCATTGCTCAAAAGGGAGACGTTTAACTTCTTTCACCCCTTTTCACACCTTCGCTGTTTTTTGTGTGGAAGTAGTTGGTCTGCCACCTTTTAAGGTAACTTGGTGCTTGCTGTTCAGTATTGCCTTTGTTTATGTCACAGAAAATGAGGTGTTCAAATCATTTTACTTCTGCTGGATGGAAAAGTCTTTGTTGTGAAACTGGAATGGCTCCACAGGAATCTGTCCTCATGAGGGAGGAATGTGAAAAAAAAACACCCCAAAAACAGTGTCACAATTTGCTCTCTTGAGTTTTGGGATTCGTGTTTTGATCATCTGACGTGATATTAAAGAGGGCACAGCACAGACGATGACAAGTAATGCAGTACCTCTTTAATCAGTTTGCACAGGACTTATTTAATAATTTTTTGTGGCAAACTGTTACGGGTATTTGTGCAAAGTGGACATTCATTTAGTTAGTGTGATTATGCCAGTCTTAAGGACTTCATCTAGGAATCCTGCCAAAATGTGTGAGGAATATGAATTGTCCTTATTAACATATTTATACATTTAGACAACCTGACGGTAAGTGCAAACACTGTGTGTGACCCACGTGGCATCCGAACACAATATTCTCAGTTGTAGTTTATGGGCACAGTACACAGGAGCAGACCAAAACAAAACTCCTATCACAGAATTAATTTTGTCCATTTTTGGGGAAGTCTGATAAATTCAGTCATTGATAAATACATTCAACTTTTTTCTTTCAAAGATTTTTTTTTTGCAAGCTCATTCCCTCTGTGGGTGTTTGAACACCAGTGGAATTCAAATTAGTTTTTAGACTTACCAGTCTACAACCACTGTCACTTTTCAGGACTTTTTTTATATGGAGTCTGTTCAGATTTGAGGAGCTTCACTTCAAGTTGTTTACAGTGTGAATGTGTGTGTGAACAATCACTCAAAAGAAGAAGAAAGTTTTCACTAGCAACTGCACTTTACTTGATGTGTGGTGTCTTTGTGGGTCTATAACCCACCTCCTCTTCCGTTTTGCCTCATTTCCATGTTAAAATTTTGTTTTCTGAGGTTGGGATGAACTGTGGGTGTAGGGTGCCATCTGACCTGTTATACTCTGCTAGTGTAAAGACAAGGGTGAATGAGGCATAAATGCATCCTTGCAGGACGTGGTAAGACTAAGAGGAATAGGGTTCAAAAGTGTGGGTGTGTGCACTGTAGAAAAAGCCTTCATATGTGTACAACCTGTCTTTCATGACTTCCAGTTACCGGTCATCAATCTTCCTTTAAATCTGGACACTTTTTGATTGTCCCTGATGAAAATTCACCATACATTTTAGTCTTAACACGTGATAGGCTTCTGTACTTTCTAACCATTTACTGCATTATAGTAATATCTATTATATTGCTAATATTTTAGTGCTGGTTTGATTTTCTTGTAGTTTGCAAGAAGAAAAAAGGCTTCTGGAAAATGAATATGAAAGAATTCAAAAAAAAAGGGTAAGTACAAAACATGAGAAAAGCCATGGTTTATGTTCTGTCAGCTAACATATAAAAATAGCAATGAAAATGTTTTCACAGTGTGTACCTCTAAAGTTTATTTAAAATCTGGAATACATAGAAAAATCAAGAGGTAGATTTTATAGGAGAGGCATTGTTCAGGTTTGATAACTCTAGGGCAAGCAATGAATAACTGATTCAGAAAAGGTCTGGATTTTCTTAAGTTTACTCGAGAAATTTTTTGACTATACTCAGCAAATGGATACTGCATGTAAAGATTGCTGCAAGTTTTTGGTTCTAGGATGTGAGTATAGGAAATACATTTGCAGTCATAAATCCTGATGAATATATGTGGATTTGTTGGCAATAAAATTCTGCTGGTTACTGATAGAAGAAACACACATCTGATAGAAAATTTTATTTCATACCTTGTTGTAAACAGTGTTATCATCATTCAGTATTAATGGTTCTGTAATATCACAAACCTGCAAAATATGAAAGGGAAAATAAAACTAATCTGATCTTTAACTTCATTTTTAAAGGAAGCAGATAAGAAAATTAAAGAGTTGAAAGAAAATTGTGATGAGCTTTGCAAAGAAGTAATCCAAAGGAAAGCAGAAATTAATGCAATAAAGGAAGAAGTTTCATCCAAGCAAAAGGTGATGTTAATAGATGAGACAGAAATGAAAAAGCTTCTGGAGAAGCAGGCTAATTTAAAAGTAACACAAAATTAACTGTGTGTATATACATCTCTGTGTGTGTATGTTTGTGCACGTATGTGTATATGGGTACATGTTTGTCCAAGGAAACGATGAATCTTCTGTGTGTTGGTTGTCATTCCAGATTCATTACATGGTGTTACATTATATATTACATAATTTTTCAATAGGCATGAAACATGCTGCTGTGCTATATCCATTATTACTCCTTTAGGAAATAATAGTCATGCTTTTGATTAAAAAATTATTTCCGTAATGACATGTTTTCTATGTTGTGTTATTGTAGGCTTCTCTAACATATGCTCAGATCCAAGTTAATACAGATTTATCCTGAGAATTAAAAAACATACCCAGATCTTTGCTGCTTTCCTTTCTATGATATAGATAAGATAATCAGATGTATTCATAACATTCAAGCATAATTTTTATTTTGCAGACATATTAAAATTGTAAACATCAGTGTTTAGTTTCAAAATTAGCAGCTACGGTTCCCTATGAAAATCTCAAATAAATAAAAATATTTTTCCTGCCCATTTTCACAGCAGTTCTAGGGGAATATTACTTCTATGAAATCACATCAGATTTTGAGGCTATTAATCTAACTTTTCTGTTTTGTCACTAGGATGAGCTAGTTGAGATCCTTGGTGTTCCAGCACTACTTGGAAAAGAAACTGAGGAAATTAATCAGAAAAAAATGTATGCTTTTAATAAATAATTATGTATACATAAATACATATGTATGACATCCTTTCATTTATTACAGAGATGATTGAGTATAGTTGTTGATTAAAATTAGGATCAGCATTTAAAAAAGAATCTATAAACCACTTAAAATCCATGCACTGTGCTGAAAAATACAGCATATGCAATGAACATTGTAAATTTAAGTACAACAAAGAAAAATTTAGAAAAAAGCTTGGTCGCAAATTGCTTAACCATCTTACTGTTCTACATTACTATACCTCGGATCTACTTAGTAGATTTTTAATGGAAAATAATGTACCGTGTAATCTAGCAATTAGGCTTTTTTACAGTTTCTAGTCCTCAGTGACTGTATATTAGCTTATCTCTGTTGGCCTCAGTGAAACTAGCAGCTTTCGCTGCTAACAGTCTGGCCTGAGCTAAATCATCATTCTCCCTTGGTACTTCTGTATCAGTTCTTTAGTCAGAGGTGCTTTGCTGTAAGCTGCTGGTGTGAATTCTGGTCTCTAATATTTCAACAGGGAAAATGTAAGCCAGTAGCCAGCCTTTTCTTTTTCTCTTTTGTGTAGCTGAGGTTTTTTCTCCCCTGGAGCATGACATGTACTGGTTTCTGTATGTGTAAAATCTAATTAGCACTATGGAGTTTCAGCCAGGTCACTCACAGATCCCAGCAGTCCAATTGCCATCCAGATAAAGGATGTTTTTTGTACCCTGTTCAGGCACAGGGTTACACTGAAGTTTGTGTCTCCTGCTTACAGTCCCTATTCGTAATATAGAAGTTCTTTTACTGTGTTAAATTTCTCAGTTTTAAAACTTGTGTAATAGTTTTCCTCTGCATTTTCCTCACTACTCTCCTTAATGCAACTCTGCCATTAATAAATACAAGTTTTTCCTATAGTGTTACAGAGAAGCAGTTAAAAAAAAGCTAGTACATTGTGTAGATTGCTATTAATGAAATATTTAAATGGCTCTTTATCCTTGTGTCACATTACAGAATGAAGTAACCAGTGTTTCCAGTCTTGGGAATAGTATTTAGAAGTGTCACATGCATGTACCTAGTAATGTTGACAGAAATCAGTTTTCTGGAACTCTTTTTAGGACTGTCATGGTTCTAAACTCCCTGTTAGTCCCGTGACTATCTGCAATTGTATTGTTGAACTGTACTGGCATTTGAAGATTTTCACTGTTTGTAGTCTGCTTTCAAACGTGTAATGTGGATAGTTGTGGTGTTGAAAGGATTTCGTGTGTCTATGAAAACTTACAACTTATATTTTGCCATTTAAATATGCATGTGGAAGTGTTAACCCCTACTGTTTTGTTAAAATATATCCACAGTGATGCTGAGAAGAAAGAAGCCCTTAATGACCAAATAGAAGAGTTGGGTGATACCCTGAAAGCCATTGAAAAAAGGACTGAGGAAATTTTGCAAGAAAGACAAGATGTAATGAAGGAATTGCATGGGAAACAAATTTTGCTAGAAAGCAAAGAAAGAGAATGTATTACTTTGACAAAGTTGCTAGAAATTAGCAGAGAGAAGGCATCAGTGGTCCTGTCAGACAGGTTAGTGGTAGATGTAAGCCATGTAGTATGAGTGAACAATGTTCTCAAAGGTCTGTTTCTCTTTTCTGCTGTATTGCTTATGTTTTCAAGTTTTATGCTGCAACCAGTGCAGACTAGAAATTACCAGGCTTATTTTTTACTTCAGAAATGTTTATATAAACTACTGGAATCTAGGATCTGGCTTGAAG
This sequence comes from Falco cherrug, assembly GCF_023634085.1. Taxonomy (NCBI): domain Eukaryota; kingdom Metazoa; phylum Chordata; class Aves; order Falconiformes; family Falconidae; genus Falco; species Falco cherrug. The sequence continues at coordinate 75,535,677 of NC_073701.1, read as the reverse complement.
AAGAACATCAAAAAGCATAAGCATTTGATAAAATCCTGGGAGAGTGAAACTGGATTTTTCTCTGAAAGGGAAATCTTTTAGTGTGTTTCTCTCTCCAGTGAAAATATATTTTTTTCTGTGTAACCCACAGAAAGTAAATTGAACAAGAAAAAAATATGTCAGTGTTTTCATTTTCAAATAAGAATCATAGATTTGTGCACCCATATACTCCTGAATTTCAGTGGGAACTGGTTACTCTTCTCTTTAATATTCCCTTGTATTATGAATTTATATATATTTGGTAAAGTAAAATAAACTGTTAGGTTGATTTCAAGCTTCAAATGATTCCTTCTTTGCAGAGGAAGGTATATAGTTGTAATATACGCTCAGCAACAATGCTTTTGCCTTTAAAGTTTGGAGTTACAGGATAGTGGCACTTTGAAAAGTTTGAGTGAAGCAAATGTAAATATTCCTTCATACTAAAACATCTGTTTTCTTCTTCTAAGTAAGAGTTTCTTGGGAATTTTTAGCATATTTGGAACAGATTGTGAGACCTCATTGACATAATTAGGATTATCACTAATTGAAGTTATAAAAATGCTACTTTTTTAGGTAATTTGTGTCAGTAGTTTATGAGTTTATCTTACTGCTCAGCCTTTAATGATGCAGTACTCTAAACCCATGAAAATGATCATGCCTGTTTGCATATGTGTCTGGGACAAGTCACCTGTTTCTAAAATTCTGTGTCTATCTATATAGAAGCTCTGGAAGATAATTTACATAAATGTGTCTTGGAGAAAAAAAAGCAACATGATATTCTCATTCACAAGCAAACACAGAAAGATAGAGAACTGAGAAATCTAAAAAAGATGGAGTTGCAACTGAATGTGATTAATGATTCCTTGGAACAAGATAAGTCACAGCATAAAAGACTGAAATTAGAGGTATGTATGAATGCATTGATTCTAAATTTTCTCGTAAGAAATCTGTCTATGAAATCTTTCAACTGTTCCTAAAATTTGGAAGGGGAGAAGACTGTTTTAAGTCTTGTGTACATGGAAGTGTCAAGTGTTGCTACAACTAACAAAGAAACCTCTAGGTGTTCTGGCTGTAATAAAAATACTGCATCAAGGTATATTTGGACTATTCTTAAGAAATGAATTTTAGGTGGGAGCACCCTATGAAGGAGAACTGGGAGATTATATTGGCACTGTGAGTCATGTCTTCCTTTAAAGTCCTGTGGAATTGTCATTTATGAGCAAAATAATATAGTGACTTGCCCATTGGCATCAAAGAAATTTGTATCAGAAAAACAGAGCCAAGTACTCCCTGGCTCCCAAATGATGAGAAGATAAATAATATTTTAAATTTGAAGATTGTTTGTACATTATTGTAAATAATCTATAAGCTATTTAACATTATTCCAGGGGACAGGAAACAGGCACCACATAAAGTTTGGTATTAAATAATATGAAATAATTCCCTGTGTTCTCTTTGTTTCCACTCACTTTTCACCTTCCTCATTTCCTCCCTGCAGTAGTATTTCACCCATTCCTTTTCCCATACTGATTCACTCTTTTCTGTTTTATTTGTGCCTTCTACTGCGTCAATTTTAAAGGGCAGTCTCATTCTACTTGTCTATGCAAAGGATTTCCTTCTTTTATTGTCCAATTCTTTCTTAAAAATTTACTTTGTCTATAACTTTTTCATATTCTTTTCCTCTCATCACTGGTTCTTCCATTCTGTCTTTCTTAAGCTTTTCTCCTATACTAGCTCCTTACTTAGTCTAAATTTTAAGTCAGTCTTGTAAAATTGGTCTTGCTTAGTGAGGTGAATATTTTTCCACAGGACTTGATGTTTCCTCCTTTGACAGAGTATTCTTGAATTTTTTCTTGGTCCCTCTAAGCAATTTGGGGCAGAAAAAAAAGTCTTATTTACATCACTGGAAACTTTTTTAGAATAACTGTATGATATCAAAAGTTATGGATACTTAGCTTTGCTATTTAATCAACTCTAAACATTACTCAATAATATTTAATATTATTAAATAATACATTTTTTTTGGTCTCCCCTGAAATTCCTCCTGAATTTACATATGTGTTAATTACCTAGTAATATAAGCCCACCTGGGAGGAGGGAGGAAAGCTCTGTAACTGTATAAAAAAGTTTTACATTTGATTTTCTGAAATATTGATTAAAGGGCTGACTCGTATTCCAGACTTTGATCTTAAAGCTCATACTGAGTTTCTGCTCAATATCAGCTAAGAGAATCTGGGAAATGGTATTTTTTTCCTGTGTTTCTATTGAAGAAATATTCCTGGAGGGAGAACCACAGTTGTTCAAAAATACGTAATACTAAAATCAAATGCCATAATGCACCAACGGCTGCGTTAGAGTTCACAGTCCTGGGTGAGATCCAAACCCAACCCAACCCAGCCCCTTCACACTGTGAAAGGATGAGACCTGTAACGAGACCCTTAAAGATGAAGTTGCATTGCAAAGAATCCCCACATGCTAACGCACTTAACTAAATGAACTAAGTAGTTCCTTTAACTACTTAAAAAGCCAGATTTGTATTTATGCATTGTGATTCTAAGTGAAATCAATGTACTTCCCTGAATTTCTCTCACTTGAAGTCACGTGCTAAGTGCAGAATGACTGGTTTATAGAATAAGGAAATTACAGGGACACTTCCTTCAAATGTGTTTTTCTTCTTAGTAAGTTGTGAAAGGTCAGCTGTTGCTAAACACCAACATTCTGTGTGAAAGAGAATTGGCCGGTTTGGCTGTCATCAGCTCAGAGCAGAACTGCTGTTCCTCTCCACGTGTGCCGCCTTGGGCAAGCCAATGCAGACAGCCAAAAGTGCCTAAGTTTAGTCACGTCTTATGTGAACAAAAGTCCTTAATGGATTAAAGATGTTTATGTGAGCTTTCTAATTTGAGACTCAAGAACTTGATGGCATCTTTAGAATCCCACCTTGAAAATGTGGAAATGCTTACTTACAGACACTACAGCTTTTTACACAGCAGAATGCATGCTCCACAGGACAGTTGTGTTTGCTCCCTCCACAAGGGTGAAAGTAACTTGCTTAGAATAGGTTTTATTGACTTTTTAGCAAGTGTACGCCAAAACAGATCTCAGAGTTGGCAGTGGAAACCAAAGTAACTCCACAGTTTAACCTTTACTGTGCCTCGTTTCCCTTTCCCTTAATACAAGTGAACAACATCTGATTTTATAATACGATCACAGAAGTGAAAACTGTAAGTGCAAAACATCTCATTATCTGTATTGAGGTATAGTGTTTTGGACTCTGACATCTGGTTGAGATCTAAGAAAGATACCCCAGGGTTATGTGCAGCGTCTTTAAATAGATTCCAGATTTGTTGGTCAGTGTCATTTTTTCCCCACCTGTATGAATTACAGATTTGCAATTACAGACAGGCAACATACGCCTGCATAGTTAGCCTGCTGTATTTCTTCCTTTTTTTTTTCTTATTAACATAAAGAATTTTTAAGTGAAGTTAGGCACTGTGAGGCCAAAAGAACCTGTTGCCTTGTAAGTTGTATCATGCAAGTAGTTGTAGTGGGATTGTTCAGATGTATTTTAGTCGGAAGACAGTTTCTAATGCGTCTTCCTTCACATGCTTCATTTTTAAATGTTTGAATAAATTTTCCCATAATGTACAAGAAAAAATAGTACCTGTTTGTGGTGTTAGTTTTGACTTTCTTTTTGACTGAGGAAACAGGAAAATCCTACTTTAATAATGAAAAGCAAAAAATATGATATCTACACAGATGTGAAATACAGACTGTATTAAAATCAGTGGTAGATCTATTTTTTTTCCTTCAGTAGGTCAGAATATCACTCAGAAAATCCTCTGTGAATTTAGAAATTACATCTTTACTCTGTGATTTTTGCTTTTTTAATGACAGTTTAGTTGCGGAAAAAAATAACCCTTATAAATTCTGTACTTAAACTGGGCTTTGTGAAGTTTAATGTTTGTAGTTAAATTCTTAAAAGAAAAATTTCAGAAACTTGGTTATGTTGCTGAGCAGCTCTGCTCAACAAAGAACTCTTGGACTAGCTATTGTAACAAGACAGAAAAACCATTTCTTAATTTGTGTAACTACTTCAAATAAGATTATCTGCAGTTTACATTTTCCACATCTTTTGTTTGCATCACTCACTGTGCTTGGTTTATTTTTCTAGGCAGAAGCTATCTCTAAAAGTAAGGGAGTATTATTAGAAAGACGACGAGAACTGCAGAAGGAAATTGAAATGACCAAGAGAAGTTTAGCTGAACAGGTGCTGAGTTCTGCTTTCTCACACTTTTTCACTATAATAGTTGGGTTTTGATCATGAGAATAAAGGGTCTGTGTCAAGAAAAAATTGTGGGAGTTTCTAGCTGCAGCTTTCTGGTGAGAAAACACGCAATAGTATTTGTTTGATTTTAATAACTACTCGTTTGTCATATTTAAAAAACATCTTTTGGTGTTAGTGGTCACATATTGGAGGGTAGAAAGCAAATTTACTTTCTAGGTTAAGTCTGAATATCATTAATGATGTTACAGCTACAAGTATGATGGGTATACATTTCCTTTGGATATGGCACATTGTCTTGTTGAAACAAGGACAGTTCAGCATTTGTACATTACAATCCTTCATCTTCACGTTTTTTTCATTTGTGGGTGTCTGTCTATACTCAGCACAGCTATATATAATGTGGAAGTGCAGACATCTCAGTTATGAGAGTATTAGCACTTGCCACTATATAAATGACTTTGTAAGAAGCAATGTATTTCAGACATACCTTCTTCTTAAGATCATACCCCCTTATCTTCTTATCTTTATATCCATTTTCTTTTTGTGCTGTCTTTGAATTCGTTAGCATTATCAGGTGGGATACAGTCTGTGTTTGAATACTTATATATTTGGGATCTACATGTCACTGTGCCACAGTAGTGAATAACAATCTAGCCAGGTGGTCAGTGGAGCCTAGGAAGCCCTCTGTTCACCTCCTGCTAAGTAGCTCAGCCTACACTGGGTAGAACAAACAGCTCTGTAAGAGTTCACTGACTATTGACTGCATCTGCAACAACTCCAGGCATCTAGATACTGTGCTGTGTTTTAAATGTTTACAGTTGGACTCTTAATGTCAAGGCTCAGCTGGACATTGACTACTTCCATTGTGTAGCATGGCCATGTCAAGACCTGACTGAAATAAGTAATATTACTTAAAGATGATATGGCCATAAGGAACCGTTCTACCCAATGGGCAATAGCTGAAAGACGTGCTAGTCTGAGGAACAGAAGTTCTAGATGATAAAATATTTTGACATATTACAGGGATTGTGCAATTGTGCATGGTGTTTCAGCTGGTATTTTAAAGCAATATTTTTATTTTTTTTTTTAATCCATGTAGCCTGTATATATGTTTACAGATAAACCCAAAGTATTTCCAACTTTGGGTTTGCCAACGCTGATGCATCATTCTTTAGAAAAGTATGTCAGCTATGGATGCCCGCATGTTAGAAGAATACATTGCTGAAGAAGGCTGGCTTTTCAAAGAGCAGGAAAAATGCAGAAATGAATTATCCAGACTTGCACATCTGACTTGGCTCAAAGTTGAAGAGAGGGAACAGAAATCTAGGGATGTTCAGAAGGCCCAGGTAAAAAATGATCTCATACGAATGAAATACTGTTCTAAAGTAAAAGCTGGTACAGGGAGAAATTAAATTACTGATGAGGGGAGCCTTATAGGCTCTGATTCCCTATTGTTCTTTGAAGTTCCATCACAACACAGGAAGGTGACGGTACTGTGGTGTTTTATTGCTAATTTATGGTGCAGTGCAACAGTATATTAAAATATCATGCCCTAGTTGAAACATGGTATTTTCTTTCAAAGCATATTTTCTTTCAAGCCTATGGAATAAAATGAACAATTTTGGAAAAAAGAGGCAGAAAAGTAGACAGCCTCAATTGAGATTCTTGGAAGTACAACTGCGTGTTTTATTTTACAAATTATTAGAAGATTAGAAGATAAACAGAACTGCTACTCATTCCAAGGAGAAGCAGCAGGTTTTATTTTCCTGTTATATTTCAAGGCATAAATCATTACATTAATTTGAAAAAAAGGGAAAGAAAACTTCCTACTGACTAGTTCATGTGTTTGCTCTCTGCATTTTGCTGGTGTTAAAATATCATTTATGTGCTGTAATGTCGCACAGTATATACTAAATGCCAAGTTACTGTATAGGAACAAACTATGCTTCCTCAATGTATGTCTGTATTCAAATACATCACTTAAGCTACCCTTCTAGCACGCTGGGAATCTTTGACTGTCTATAAAAATAAAACAAAGAAACATGTCAGGCTTTGTACCTTCAATAAAAATCAGCCCATAAACAGATAAAAAACCCCAACAATATAAATTGGTGAACACAAAAGTATGTCCAGAGTTGCAACCTAACATCTACCAGCTTTTTCTAATACCAGTCTCCTCCTCCTGATACCAGTGGGAGGTGAGAAAATGCCGGTCCATTGAAGGTTAATGACAGGCTAGTAAGGACTGAACACAACTGAAATGAGAAAATCCAGAGCCCTAAAAGAATATAACTGTACCATTCTACTCAGTCAATGAAAAATGAAAAACAAATCATCAATGATTTCTGGAAAGCCAGAAAAGAGTTAAAAAGAAATTTTATTTGAAAAGGTACAATTTCAGTGGGGCATATACCAAATAATTATATGGTGATGGAACTGAGAGGCTGTTTAATAGAAACAATAGAACTCCAGATACAAGGGACTAAACATTTTAAGATGCAGCATCAAATTATCCATATTAATAAGTCATTGTAAGCTTAATATATGTAGAAAAACTCTGTTCTTCAGTGTTGTTACGATAAAAGCATTTCATTATAATTAAAGTTCTTAGAATAATCTCACCTCACTGTCTTTTGCTTGTCTAAGAGGAATAGCTGCTCTGAGTCATTTCTTTGAAGATTCTTTGATATATCTAAAGTGCTCACTGAATTCTATTTAAATTTCAGATACAACTCCAAAATATTATTAAAGAAATGAAAAGAAAGGATCTTGAAATAAGAAAGTATGTAAAGAGGAAAACAGAAATCAAAAACCGGTAAGAAAATAACAATACATTAGCTGAAAAATGTCTTTTAAAGCAATTTTTATCCAAGTAATGTATGCATAAGATTCTAATAATCATTTCTTTCACACTTGTAATTTCTCCAGACTCCAAGGATTTGCTAAAATGTATGATGTTATCCAAAATGAAAGGAATAAATGTATAAACTTGGTGCACACCGCTCAGCAGAAAGAAGTGAAATTAAAACCCAGGTAAAATTGCAAGGAAATGAAATTAAAAATTTACGGAATACTGTTTTAACCAAGGAAAGGTGAGTTTTAAGTAAGCTGTAAATTACAATTATAGAAATGTAAGATTAGAAAGCATTTTAAGAGATTCTAGTCCAACTTCAACTATGCCTATATCATCCTTGATAGTTATCCTGATTTTTAAAACCTGATTCAAAGAAATTTAGCAACAACCTTACATAATCTGTTCCGATTTTTTATCCCCTTTTTTATTTATTTTATATATATATATAATTATTATATATATTGGGCATCACTGCATGGCACAAAGCATTTCTGAAGTTTGTCTGGCTACTCCCTCACTTTCCCATCCTTTGAAGGGATAAATTGTCATTGCATTTCCTTTGTATCACAGTTCTCGAGCCTCTAGCATATGCATTATCATGCTGTTTCATTCCATATGAACAACACTGTTGTACTCATACTTGCTATCCTTAGGAAAAAAAGAAGTCCAATACATATATGATTCCACAATGGACTGGTGCATGGTACTATTAAGTGATTCGCTAGCTAGTAATGCAGCTAATTATTGAATTAGAACAAAGTGGGTTCTTGGTTCAAACTCAAACTGAAGTTTATTGCATAACATTTATTTCAGATAAAACAAAGAATGTTTTCAATTTCCAGGCAATCCTAGTCAAAACGAAAGGTTACATTCACAACAAAAGAGGATGAGGCAGAACAGTTGGTGCTCGTGACTATTTTTCCCTAGACCATGATGTAGTGGAGGTATCTTTTTGCCATCTCGTCATCCTAGTGATGATGTTCTGCAATACAGACAGAATGACAATGTCTCTGAAATCAGTAGTTGGGAAAGTAGTAAGATAGTGAATAGTTAACTGTGTGTGCAAAACAGCACAGCCAAAGCTGAGTAGTTGAAAAATAATTAGATTTTCCCAAACCGTTTTTTTTTCGGTGTCAAAAAATTGCACAACCAGACCAAAGTATGCATTCAGGATACATTCACTCAAAGTGTATTGTGAATCTCTGAGTAGCTTGAATTCAAAGTCATGCTGGAGGTAGCTAGAAAAGAAGTAGAATGTCAGTGATTTAAGTGATTTTGTCAAGATGCACAAGCTGACATTTTGTGGTAAAATTTTTGAGGCCTTCCCAGTCAATTACTAATGAAAGGAGAAAAAAAAAAAGGCTAAGAATGCAGCTATATGTTGTCTATGTATCAGAAATAGCTAATTATCACAGATGACCCTACTCTAGTACAGATCCAATAGACATTTTCATCTCTGCAACACTAGATTTAAAACTAGCAAGAGGTATAGACTTTTCAGTAATTCTCTTGACTATGGAAAGTGTTTTTAATCCCAGTAATAGGCTTTAGCATCCTACTATCACTGACTTAACTGCAGCCTACACAATCTGGAGGACAGAGTATCAGTCCAAATAAGGCAAAGGTTTTTCAGAAAATATTTAATACCACATTGCATTTCTGCAAAACTGTCATGCTTTCAGTCTGAAACTTGCTTTACAGAAGTTTAATTCAATTCAGTAAACCCTGTGGAACTCAGAAGTGTTAGACACACAGGGGAAATGAAGCAGAAAGAAGCTCGCTCACTGCTCTGTATACAGTAATTCAGCAACTCAGTGAAGGATCCCATGAGGGCAGGCAGGATATTTCATCTGCAGTTCTGTATTCTAACAGGAGACTATGCTTCTCCTTTCACTACCTCTTTTGTATTGACGTGAATATCCTCCCAGTGTAGATAAAGTACAGTCTTGATCAAGAAGATCAAATGCAGTAACTCTTAAGTTGTGAGCAAATGAATGATCCGTGTGGCAACAAGAATCTGCCTTTTAAGGGAGGGACCCTCATCTCCTGGCCAGCAAGATGGCTGGAAATAATGAGTTCTGTTCTTCATTTTTAAGGATCTATAATGTGATCTTGTCACTAACTTTTCATTATGATTTTTTTTTCTTGTCTGTCAAACAGGGAAAATTATCATTTCCTTTCTTGTGTGAATATTGTGGTACGTTGTTTTATAAACAGTAAACCTGGAAATATTTTAATTGCAACCACAAAATTATTGAAATATCGCTCCTTAAATAAAAGGGAAGGATTTCTACATATTAAGACTTTGCATCACAATTTATGCTTCTGCTCTTGAACATATTTCTTACGGCCCCTTGGGCTACCCAGCAGAGAAGAAAAGAGCTGCAGTGCAGTGCTCCATTTATAGCATTTTTCTTGGGCCATAGTCCACTTCTTTTCAAGCTGGCAAGAGCTTGTGGAGAGAAGCTATTCTCAGAGAGTCTTTCTACTTCTTGTAATGCTTCTGGGAAGCAGAGTGACATAGAAGATCCTTTGTGTATTTGAGGAATTAGTTTAAGCTCTGCTTTTAATTGCTGGTATTGCTTTCAAATTGAAATGACTGAAAACTTTCCTACTTTCTGTTATGTTAAAGAAAATTGCAGAAACAACATCTGAAGAACACAAATAATGTAGCAATTACAGTCAGTCTCAAAAGTGATTATTGCAAAATTGTACAAATCATGCATGAGATGAACGAAAAGAAAAAGCAACGGTGTCTGGATCTTGAGAGACTTACCAATACAGTCACCTTCGTTGAAGAGGAAATTGTGCAGCTACGCAAAAAATGTGAAAGGGCTATTCAGCAACAAAATGAGAGGTATACATGTAAATTTGATGTAATGTAGTGTTTCATTTTGACTTTCATGAAGCAACAATATTTTTCAGCTGATGAGTACTGCTAGTTAGGAATACTAAAAAGACTGCCTCCCTACAATGTTTCACTAAACAGCCTGCCTCACCGTGATGTCAGTGCTGTTTTGCATTACACAGATGTTGTTTCTCCATTGGTGACAAGGTTTGTTCCTCAGAACTATTATTAAAAAAATTATGGTGGCTTGGCTACTGAACTTCACCTTAAGAACTTGTAGCCTCCCGCTCCATTTATACTTTATGCACAGATAAGGTACAAAAATGCAGATGTAAAGCTCCCTGATCATGTTAATCCATTTTTAAATGTATGCTGTGGAAGGCCAGAAGAGCTTTTAAAATTATATGAGAGACTAGAGTAACCTTTGCAATGGTTTGTTCCCTGATTTTCACATTGTAATTATTTTGTTACCTGTTTAAAGTGTTGTCATGATATTAAATGAATATTCGTGAAACCTTTGTACGTTTTCCCAGATTATTACAATCTTTCAAGGTCACCAGTTATGTTCTTGAATGGAGTACACTGAATATGAGTCAATTTGTTAAAAATTTTACCTTTTCATTTTGGGCTTATTGCAGTGGTCGTCTGCTCAGAGATCGAGAAGAAGAAATAGGCATTTTATATGAAAAGATAAACATGCAAGAGATGTTGTGTAGAAATGGAGATATTGAGATGCAAGTTATGGATGAAAAGATTAGATTCCTGAAGCTGAAGGAAGATGAGAAAAAGAGACAGATTAAATTGTGGTTCAAGGCTCTCCCAGTGAAGAATGCCCTGGATGCACATCTGGTGGTACTTCAGATACAGGTTAGTGGGAAAGAAAGCTTTTTTTTGTATTATTTGTATTATTCTGTATTTTAAAACCTAAGGTAGTTTCATAGGAAAAAACGTCTGGATGTTTATTAAAACAAAGTTCAGTTTATTAAAGTCTATTAAAACCTGCCTAGCCAAACATCGATACATGTTTTTAACTTCAGGTATGTGAATTTCTATGCTTATATGTACTGGTTGATGCACTTTGTTATGCACATGCAAAACACTTCTTGGGTATGGAATCTCAGCTAAACCACCCCATAGCGTGAAATGTCAGTATGACTAAACAGGAGAATGGGAGTCATTGGGAAAAAATGGGAATGTAGATAAAATTTGTTAAAACTCTGTTGATGGGAGTAGGTGAAAGGGCAGGAGATATACTTAGCTCTTCAAATTTCTAAAATAATAACTCAATTCACACTTGACCCTGAGCCTACTCTAGAAACTCTGCTGCCTACAATGATATAATCCCCATATATTTTCTTCTCCACAAAAACAGTGTAAGTTTTAGTTCTAGTTACAAAATGACATTAAACAACTAACAAACTGCAGCGTTTGGAACATTCTTTCCTTGCTTTCTGAAATGGCTCATTTACTTATGACCTTATCTCTAGATGGTAATTTTTTCCATACATATTTTGTCAGTGCCTGCACAAAATCGTAAATTAGGGTGTACCATTGCCTTTCATAATTGCATTGATAGAAACTGTGACTTAAATAGTGCTTGCACTGTCCTGTTTCTTCTGACCTTTTAAAGAAATTGTATGCTTCACTAAAAGAATAAAATGTACAATACCTTTTGCAAACCATACCCCAAAGAACTTTACAGTGCTACTACAGATCTAAATGAGCAGAGGCAGTATGGAGAGAAAAAAAAAAAAAAAAGAGGATAAACTAGGGGGGGGAAATAAAAAAGATGTCTTCAGGTAAGATTTAGAATGGGGCAAATAGACTAACAAAATGCAGATGATTTCTGTGAACTGACAGTGTCAATCATGAAAATTCTTCTGTTCTGCATTCATAAAACTTCCGCATTCAGATGATGGTTCAGGTGGAGCCTAAAATCACCATTACAGGGAGGCTATTGTTACAGGTGCCTTAAATCTTTTTGAAATATTGACTAAGGTCCAGGTAGACAACACCCACAACCTCTGCCTCATCCACTAGGCAGGTCACCTTGTCATAGACAGACATCAGGTTTGTCAAGCAGGACCTGCCTTTCAAAAACCCACACTGGCTGGGCCTGATCCCCCAGCTGCCCTGCATGTGGCACGTGGTGGCACTCGGGATGTTCTGCTCCATAACCTTCCTGGCACTGAGATCAGGCTGGCAGGCCTGTGGTTCTCTGGATCCTTCTTCCTGCCCCTCCTGTAGATGGGTGTCACACTGGCTAACCTCCAGTCTGCTGGGACCTCCCCAGTTAGCTGGGACTGTTGGTAAATGATGGAGAGCAGCTTGGCGAGCCCCTCCCCCAGCTCCCTCAGTGCCCTCGGGTAGATCCTGTTCAGCCCCATAGACTTGTGTGTGTCCAAGTGGAGCAGCAGGTCACTGACCAAGTTCCTTCCTGTCCTGGGCTGTGGGGACCTCATTCTGCTCCTCGTCATCCCTGTCTTCCAGCTCAGGGGGCTGAGTAACCTGAAGGTAACTGGTCTTGCTATTAAACTGAGGCAAAGAAGCATTAGGTACCTCAGCCTTTTCCTTGTCCTTTGTGGCAATGTTCTCCCCCGCATCCAGTAAGGATGCAGATTATCCTTGGCCCTCTGTTTGTTTCTAATGTATTTGTAAAAACATTTTTAGTTATCTTTTATGGCAGCGGCCAGCCTGAGTTCCAGCTGGACTTTCGCCTCTCTAATCTTCACCCTGCGTAACTGTGCAACATCCTTGTAGTCCTCCAGAGCTGCTTGCCCCTTCTTCCAAAGGTGGTTAGCTCTCCTTTTTTTTCCCTGAGTTCCAGCCAAAGCGCTCTGTTCAGCCAGGCTGGTCCTCTCCCCTGCCAGCTTGTCTTTCAGCACGTGGGGATCGCCTGATTCTGCACTTTTACAACTTCTTTCTTGGGTAATGTCCCACCTTGATGAAGTCCTTGGCGAAACGATTCATTCAGGCATCTTGCAGGTTACACTCCTCCTTATTTGTCCAGGTAGGACGGTAGCCTTTCTTGCAACATGATGTATTGATTCATCTTCATGTAAATGTATGTAACAACCCAACTCTTTTTTAAAGAAAGGGTATCACATCAGTTCACCTTGATTTCGTATTTGTACAGGTAATTTTTCCTGCCTAAATGTAGTACCCTGCATTTGTTATTTAATATTATCTCTTTTGTGCAGACTTTTGTTCAGACCAAGATAATTTTGAATTTGAATCTTCTCCTCCAAATAGTATTTGCAGTTTCTCGAAGCTTAACCTCATTCTACTGATGTAGTACTTACCTTATACTTTCATCAAGAACCCATTTCCTTAACTTATTTATGAGAATGTCGTATGAAACACTATCAAAACTATATAAAAATCAAGACATATGATAGCTTCTATTTATCATCCACACACCTGTTGTTATAGTAGGAAATCGGTCTGGTTTGGCGTGACTCAACACCTGTGTTGGCTGTTATTCCTACCTTTTTCCTTTTCTAGCTACCTACAAAGAAAGGCCAATGATTTGTTCCAGATTTATTCTTCAGAAAGTGAAGATAATTTATCTTTAGTTCTATAGCTCCTTTCCCCCCCATTTTTAAAAATAGGTATGATATTTTCCATTTTCTAATGCTCTACATACCTCACCTGCCTTCTCTGAGGTTTCCAAAATAAGGACCAGATCTCCACTTCTTGAGACCAGTCCCTTTATCTAGGCGTGTTCCATCTTGTCTGTTCATCCTTCAACAATTCCTCCTGACTGATTACAATGAAACGTAGAAAAGCCTGTCTTGTAGTGCCTTTTCATATCCCCTGTATCAAAGCATTCCAAGAAAGGAGGGGTTTTGGTGGTTTTTTTTTTTAAGACTTAGAACTCAGATAAAGCGATAAAGCCTTGTCCAAGAAAAACACTACTAATTAGGAGAAAATAAAAAAAGATGCCTATAGTCACCTCACTTAAGCAGACAGAGAATAGCATGGTTATCTCTAAATGGGCTTTGTTTTCTGTAGTTTTGGATTAAACTGCATCTAATCACTTATAATTCATATTGCATTTAAAACTAAGCCTAGTATTTAAGTTGAACATGAAACTTCTTATGCTCTTTTTTTTTCCTGGTTTGGACAGCATTTTAGCTGCAATAGTCCTTCTTCTCTAACTAACTATTCAGTCCTGCAAAATTTTACTTGGTGAGCTGTCCCTAATCTCATTAAGGTACCACTGCCTCCAACAAGGCATTTTCACTGGAGTTAGTGGTTGAGAAATTTGGCCCCAGACAGGAAACATCCCTGGAAGCATAGCTGCATCCTGTTGTTTATGCTGGTCCTGCTCTTACATCCTCCCACTCTTTTTTATGTATTTTTGGGCTTGAGTTTTAGTTTATAATGAAAATAAATCTTTCAGCACCTAGTTATGCACTGAATTGTGGTTTGCCAAGGAAATTGATCATTACAGTCATTTAAGGTTTTTATTTTGCCTGCTCTTAGACAAAGTGTAAAAGAAAGAGCTGTGTGATGCTTTTTTACCAGAAAAAGAAGTATTTAAGACAAATGTTCCGGTAAGTAATGTTCCATTCTGACCCGAAAAGATCTGTCAGCTTTCTCTTTTCCAGTTAAACATGACTTGTTAACTTCAGTGAACAAACTCCATCCCGGTAGCAACATCTAAACATTTACTTTGTATTTTTGATGACTGTTCCTAACTTTGTGAGCCAGTGACCACTTCTTTCCTAAAGAATACCACCACCTGCAAATAGTAGCACCACCTAGCATTTACAGCAACTTACTTGGGTTATGTTTTGTCAGTGCTAATAGATCAAGAGTGGAGTGACAACGCACTGACAGATGGCCAGGTGCATATTAAAGCACAAAACCCCAACACTGTCAGTCTTGCAAATCCAAACATGAAGAAAAGGTCCCAGTCACTCCTTCAGCGAGTATTTATGCAAAGCATGGATGTCCATCGAGTGTATTCTGGGAAGCGTTATTCCAGGGGAAGGTCTCACATCAGAAAGGTCAGGGAACACCTGCCTTTCTGGGTCCCAGGAGTATCACATTGTTCAGTGTCACCACTGAGTCACTTTGGGACACATGCCTGGGAACTTTAACGTGGAAAACTTGGATGCCTGTAAGGATGAGACCTTTAGTGCTAATGAGTGGGAAAGTGGGACTTTCAGATTTAACTTGCAACCAAACTGTCAGGCACTTTGTCATGGTTTAACCCCAGCTGGCAACTAAGCAGAGGGCTGGGGAGGAGAATCAGAAAAAAGATAAAACTCAAGGACTGAGATAAGAATCATCTAATAATTGAAATAAAATAAAATAAACCCAACAACACTAATAATAACAGCAATTGTAATGAAAAGGAAAGAAAAGGGGAGAGAAATAAAATCCAAGGGGAAGAGGAAAAGAAACAAAGTGATGGCCAGTACAGTTGCTCACCACCCACAGACCGATGCCCAGCCAGACCCCAAGCAGCGATGGGCCAGCCCCAGGGAACCCCCCCAGTTTATGTACTGGGCGTGACGCGCTATGGTATGGAATATCCCTTTGGCTGGTTCGGGCAGCTGTCCTGGCTGTGTCCTCTCCCGGCTTCTTGTGCCCCCCCAGCCCTCTCGCTGGCAGGGCCCCAGAAACTGAAAAATCGCTGACTTCGTATAAACTGAGAAACAACCAAGAACATCTGTTATCAACACTGTTCTCACACCACATCCAAAACACAGCAGTGCACCAGCTACTAAGCATAAAATTAATTCTATCCCAGCTGAAACCAACACACATGTGCATCCTCCCTACATCCCTAAATGGATCCTGTGGGTCAAAGAGAAGTTCGTGGGGAATAAAGGAAGACATCACCCCAGAAGCTTGGTGTATTCCTGAGAACGAAAAAAGTAGCCCGAGGAAAAGAAGCAGGTAGAACTCAATTTCTGGCAGACAGCAGGGTTTACCTCTGTCCTGCAACTGTCACACTATAGTTCCCTTTAAAAAAAAAAATAAATTAATGGCTCATAATCTTCCATGTTACCCTCCCCCCTTCGCAGTACAAGGAAACCTTCTCTGTTAAAGTCTGTGGGATCAAGCTCTGGAGGTGAGTTAGGTGGGGATGTGCTCCCGCCATCAGTCTCAGAGGAACCCCCGGTGCCCACCGCAGCCCCTGTGCAGCCCCCTCCACTGCTGGAGGCACCAGCTGGGCCAGGCTGCAAAGACCGGGGGAGGGGGAAGGAAGCGGGTGCAGCAAGGGCTCCCCCCCCTCCTGCTGCCCCTCTCCCTCCTCAGGACAGGAGCCACAGCTGGGGCAGGTCTCACAGCTGCTAACCGTGGCGGTGGAGGGGGGCCTGAGCCCCCTCCACCATGGCCCAAAGGACATAGTTTGGCAGCACCCGCCTGTGGCTTTACATCCAGGCCACCCAGCAGAAACTGGAGAAGGTATCGGTCCCTGGGGCAGCCTCCTTCTGACTTCCCAAACATATTCAGAAGGTGAAAATCATCTCCTGGTCCAGGGCTTTAGTCGTGATACCTGGTGGCTCAGAGAAGAAGCCTCTTCTGTGTGGCTGAATTATTTGTACACCATTTCAGGTGGTTGTGTTGCACGTGGAGAAGGGAGTCAAGGGAACGAGCATTCAAGACATTTGAACTACTAATAAGATGAAACTGATTTATATTTATGTATTATAGGGATGCCCTTCTGTGACACAATCTACCGTTTCTCAGATTCCTGTTTGTTGGCAATGGGACAGGAGGATGATGTATGTCCACCTCTGGTTTTGGAGGGAAATGTTTCCCAGCGTTTGGCTGGTAACATTTTGTGTAGCCCTACAGCGCCCAAGCGTCCCACACATCTCCCAGCAGGGCTGCAGGCCTGCCTCCAAGCCCTGGTGCTGGCAGCGCTGCCACCCCAGTCACTTTAGTGCAGTTCTGCTGGTGCAAATCAGAGACAAGAGACCTTCCATCTCCAGCCACATAGCAACACATAGCGGGGCTTTTGGCTTCTTGTGTGAAAAAATAACCCTTGTGGCTTTTTATTTGCTAGTATTCCCAGTGCAAGGACAGGATTAAATGGATGGAGGAAACCCTTGCTGACCCCACAAATGACAGTAGAAGGCGAGACTTGGGAGGGAAGGACCCGTCCCCACCTGAGCTGCTAAAAAAGATTGAGCAGGTAACATCACTTCTCTTATCACAAGCCATCCTGCTATGACTGACTTCTTTTAGGAAAAGAAAACAGTATCTTTTTAAAACAAGTTTTCTGTAACAGGAATTAAAATAATTATGACTAGCTCATGGGAACTCCAGCCCAGCATCTGCTTTCCAGGACAACTGGACACGGGACATTTTGACTTTGAGCAGAGGCTGGAGAGGGGGAGCTCTGTGTGAATACCTGGCTCCGCAGCACCCTCTGCTAGCTGCACCGCTCGCATCACGGGCACTTCAGCGCAGACCCTCCCGCTTCACTACAGAAAAGCACAGCAAAGGCAGCAGAGGGAGATAAATACAGAATAATAAACCACTGACAAATGAAGCCGTCGTTATTCTGCCACTGGCTCGTAGCTGTTCCACCACTATGCACGGGGTGCAGTCCCACTACCCCCCCTTGGCAAAGCCCGTGTGTGACACAGAACCAAGCATCCTTCTCAGGCTTGGGCTGCACTGCCGTGTTTCCGTGCCGAACAGGGAGCCGCAGAACAGACCTTCATGGCAGTGGCAGCCAGGCCGGCCAAGCAGCTGCGTGCCTGGCTGCAGCACTGCCAGCGGCTGCAGGAGGGAGAATGCTTCAAAACGAAGCATTAGGTCCAATATGAAAGCCGATTTCAGGGCACCTCCTGTATGGCGCGTGAGGGGAAGGTAAAGGAATGGACTGACTGACTGTGGTATTTTTGTCTGTCCCAGTTGTAGGGGCACAGAACTCCCCCCACTGCAGTTGGTGTTCGGGGGATTCATGCGGGGCTGAGAAGGTGTTAGGGTAACGGCAAGCCTGGAGCAGTACACACCTAAGTCCTCCTTCTGAAATCGAGCTTGTAGGGATTTACATGAATGCTTCTGCTTGAATTACTTGAGCTTTTTGCTTTGCTGCCCCATATTCCGTGACAGGAGGGAGCTCTGCATAGCCAAGCAGGCTACAACACGGCCCTCTATTACCAACCTGCACATTAAAAAGCTGGGTCGAGTCCTGACATTTAAATTTAAATGTTCTCGTTCAATCTCCTTGTGATTTTAAAGTCCTTTTAATTGCACAGTAGTTTCTTTTCTTAGTCTTTGGAGGCCATAATTTTTTTTTTTTTTAGAAGCAGGAAGGAAAAGGTATTTAAAGCAAGAGCCAAAACCTTTTTATTATTATGTGTCTCCAGGAACTAGAAGATTTATTATTTTTTTTTCAGAAAAAAGATCACTAGAAAAAAACCCATTGCTGTCAAAACACAGCAAGACAGTAATAATGCTGCTGTCACCCCTGGTCCCCCAGAAGGGCCTGGTCTGATGTGGAAGAACTGTACGACCGACAGTAACCAACTGAACGAACCTTGGCCTGATACTTGGCAGAGAGGGTGAAAACTCTGAGAAATCTGCTGGTGAAGTGATTATTTATGGCTGTTCATGAGTATTATTTCAGCAGCTCTCAAAGCAATCACAAAAACACCTTGTGCTGCACCTTCCCCTGTCACTTACCTACACCCTGTTTACTCCTTCTCTATGCAGCTAGAAGTAGAGCTAGTACAGAAGGAGGAGAAGTTGCTGGAGACAGACTTTCTCTACAAGCACATTTCCCGGTTGACAGACAGAATCCGTGCTACAGCAGAGAATGGAAAGCAGGACACGCTGCTGTTAGCTAAAAGGGTAAGAAGGGCATTGCACGCTCTGCTTGCCAGCCTATACAAAATGAAATCATATCTAGGCAAGAGGCAAGATGACTCACTTGGAAATTACAGAAGTGGCTGGAAATATTGACAGGCAAATCATATGTTAGTCTTCAGAAACTACAGACAATTAGCAGCAATGGTGATAGATGTACTGAAAGCATTAGGCGAGTGTACTTTCTTAATGAAAGAAAGTTGCACCATAAATAGCACCTTTCACCGACATACCCGATTAGCTCTTGCTCAGGTAGATGCTCACAAACTTGGTAGAATCCTGCTTTTGCACGTGTACTTAACAGCCTTTCCACAACAAACATGTCAAAGGCTAAAAAGCAATAAGAAAAAGCCAGGTAAATTTTGCTTCGATATATAAAAAGATAAGCCTGATATCTGCCTCAAAATTTCTTTGTTATTTAAGTAGGGAGCACCACACAGGAAAGAAATACCATTTTCAATACAATCGTTTTTATGTAATTATAGATATTGTCTTTTAACTGCCAGTAATACTGTTCGGGGAAGAGCAAAAATCCTCCAACCCCCACCTCCTTAATGAAGAGGCTGCAAATAGAGCAGAGCTGAGTGAAAAGCAGAAAAAAAAAAAGTGTGAGTAATTAATGTAAACCAAGGCCAGCCAGGGTAGATTCCCCCCTCACCCCACCCCCTCAGGTGTTAGATTTGGCCCTTGCAAAGGCTTAAACCAAAACACATCCTTACAATAAATCTTTAACTTTCCACAGAAAGAGAAATAACATGGGTGTTATTTGGATTTCTGAAATCATGGCCACAGGCTAATAAACTATGGTAAAAACAGCAGCGTGCTAAAAGTTTGCAAGTGCTCTGACTCACTCAACTCTCTATTAGTCACTTGAAAAAGAGTATTTAAGGTTTGTTGCGGTTTTTTGTTTAAACTATCTCTACCCAGACTCAAGGACTCCTTCCCATTCTTCCTTCATTCGCCCACCTGCCTAGGATAACTTGACAACCCGCAGCCCTGCTGTGTCCACATGATGACGCAATTATCTTGTAAGGATCAGGCTTATTACACAGTTATTACAAAGTCATTTGTGCAAAAACTCAGGAAGAATTGGGGCAGTGGGCCTTTGAGGGCAGCAGGAGTTCTGCTGTTCAATGAAAAGGGCAGGGGGTAATTACAAACTCGCTTTTCTGTATCTCATCTCGGAGTATTTGTGACTCCTTACGCTGCCAGTTCCTGCGGTTCCAAGCAGACACAGAAACACAACCTGTTTCATTAAGTCATTTTCAAGTACAGAACTATTTTTTAAATCTTTGTCAAGCTGGACTTGTTCTCACGTACATAATGCTTACCCAGGTGTCATGCCCCGTGTCTAGAGGGAAGCCCTAACTAAAATGCAATTGTTACTTATTCCAGACAAACGAACTGCGGAAGATGATAAAGGACAGAACCCGTAAGGCGATGGCTCTCGTTGCCGAGTTATCCATGAAGCAAGCACTTGCCATTAAACTCCAGCAGGAAATGAAAGACAAAGAACAATTTCTGACGACTGTTTCATCAAGCATAGCTCAAGGCCTTCCCCCTCCGAAAGAAACAGAAGACAAACCGTTGAAGATACTACACAACGAGAGGATGCAAAAAGAAGCGGCTGAAGCCAGAGCTAAAGTAAGTTTTTGCCATAGGTTGCGATTAGATCCTCGGCCCCGTCTTTTCACTGCCCCAGCTCACCTTTCTGCCAGAGCTGTGCTAGCTCACTGCGTAGCTCTTTGCCGCCACACACGGAGCTCTGGGAGTCAGTGGAGGGGGTGGCAGAGGCAGACGGCTGCTGAAGCGGTACACGGTGGGTTTGAGCAGTTTTAACCGCAGTCTGGCGACACCGCTTAGAACCGGTCACCGAATCTTAAGCAGCGAATACACTAAAAGCCAGACTTGCCTTCTGCTGAAGCGGTTTGTGTGGCCGTGGTGTCTCGGCAGGATGGGGCAGAGAGTCGTCGCTGAAGTTCTGCTTCCCATTTCATTTCAAGGTAAAGCTGCAACAGGTGGGGGGTGGGGTTCAGGAAAAATAAGTTTAGTGTCTTCCACATAACAGATGCGGTGAACATCGGATCAGAAGTAGCGAGGACAGAGATTGCTGAGCAAGACAGCGAGGGGAGGCAGGGCAGCGTTCCAGGTACTACCCTGCTGGATACCATGCCTCCTTAGCGGGGACAGTCGGTGATCCCAGAGCAGAGAGCTCCCAGAGAAGAAGCAGTAGCACAAAACTGAGCCAGGCATACTGTGGGAACTCCTGCTGCTGGGAAATGAGCTTTGCTATAGGAATCCCTTAGCTGATCACTCCAAGGGAATCTGAAAGGGGCGCTAAGCTGCGGCAGGAGTACACTGTGCATGCACTTCAAGAACTTGAAGTCACACAGAAGTGCTGCAGTAAAACTGGTTTAGAATAAGAAACTTCTCTGTCATTAACACTTCTCATGCTGTGACTCAGCTTCCTTTCAGTGCTGCGGACACAAGCTCACTGCAGTAACCGTGTTCAGGAGCCACCGCTGTCAGCGCACACAGAGCCCTGTTTTGAAGCATCGGATCTATCGTCTTGTTCCTGAGATGTTCTGTGCACTTATTACAACTTTTAAAAGTTCATCTAATCTCCTTTCCTCACAAACAGCAAAAGCATCACAGGCTCAAACCGTATACTATTTAAAAGGACAAACTCACATCGACGTGGTCAGTAACTCATTGCTTTCCTTTCAGTACCCCTCTGGGTTTCCAGGTCTGCGAAGGACTGGAGTGACGGTGTTCCCTTTGTAAGGCGTTCTGCATGTTGGCTCAGGAGACTACCGGCATTTTAAAGCGTGTAAGCACAGTGTGATCAAAATGCGTTACTTCCACAGCGTGCTGCAGAAGAGGAACAAGCTGCAGCGCCCGGCTCCATCCACACGACAGCTGAACAACGCCCAGCCGCCCATATCCCGGATGACGAACACGGTCTCCCAGTGCCACGGCCCTACGGCACCCTGGCTCCTTTCACACCACGTGAACCTCGTTCGAATAGGAGACAGTTCAGAAAACCTACTGTAAGGCCAATTGAAATGTGAACAGACAGCACCTACAGCAGGCAAGGGTGTTACTGAATCCGGAGGGTCAGCAGCATTTACACTACAACGGAGGAATAGTTGTTAGCGTTTAGCCAAATTCCATAGTGAAAACAAAGTAGTAATTAATGCCCAAAGCGTAGCTCAATAGTCAGTGACACAAGTTCCCTTCTCCTGGCTAGGAGGAGCCTGGTACCCCAAATGCAGCACAGCATTTTAAAATGTTAAGAAAAATAAGCGATACTTACTACATACTACACTTATATTTTTTTTCCAGGTGAAGTTTTATTGCATCTGATTGTATTTTATAATACATATAATTAAAAAGAAATCTTCTCTTGTTATTAATATTATACAAAGTCCCCACCGGTTATATAAATAAGCCAACATAGCTTTCTACAGTCTGGGATTGGAGTTCATGCTTACCAGATAAATTTTAATTACACTGAGAAAATTATTCCCTCCCTCTGTGCAGTTCCTGAGAAAGCTAACGGTCTTGCTCCACTGATGGCAAGGACAAGGAAATGACCAGGCACTTGCCGAGCCACTCCTGAGAACTGGAATTTTTCATTTCACTGGTAAGGAACAGAAAGCACCGGTGGAAAGTACTCAGGGAGAACATCAGAGGTTGTTACTGAAAACCTCCAAAATCTGTCAAATTGTCAATGAGCTTCACTACTTTAATAGCCTGAAACTTTGATAGAGTTGGTTTTAAACCAATAAAGACTGCAGATATCCTACGTGTCAGAACTTAAACCTTCTCTGCATAGCAAACTGCTATTACTATTTTAAAGTCACAGTTCAGAACTTAAAAAAACCCAACCCCCAAAAACACTGGTTCAGTTATGTACCGATAGAAGTTGAAAACAAAGGAAAAACAACCTCCGCAATTTCTTCCTGAAGCTGAGGTTTGAACTGTAACACTACAAGTTGTAAGGAAAGAATTAAGTAACACTCTGTCCAAGCCACTGTTAAGATACATTTCCAAAGAACTTCCTTCTCGTCCTGTATTATAGTTCCACTTATTTGACCACTTCAAAACAAAACCACAGATCTGTTTCAAACCTGGGTTTGTGTCAGAAGTATTCCTCCAGGACTTTTCTAGAAGTTGGGAATTTCAGCCTTAATACATTGGACCAAACACTATTTTCAGCGGCTTATGTCAGTAATGGTGGCTACCCAAAACTGCAGATTATTTGGGAAACAACATGATATTTAAGTTTAAAAAAAAGTATTTGTTTGCAAACTTGTATACTTTTATATGAGCACTACAGTTCGACAGTCTTCAACAGCATGTTATTTCAGGAATGTTCGAGGCCCAAAAGCGTCACAGTGTGTTTGAGTGCCGTTTCCTCTACAAATCGTATGTTAACATGGTCTTGTTTTTCATACGGATTCATACCTAAAAAACATAGTGAGAAAGTTAGTATTTACGAACACTTAATCCCGCACTCTATTGAACATCTTCATCTAAAATACCAAAAGATAAGTTAATAGAGGGAACAGTGTTTTCATTTACACCAAACACCTGCAGCTTTCAGTGGAGTCATTTGGATGCTCCTCATGGCAAAAACTTCCCTATTAGTGGGACGTAAGTAAACGATATCCCCTGCAGAGGGGAGCCAGACCATCTCTGGAGGCCACTAGGGATTTCCATACGTTGCATCCTACACTGGAGATCCAAACCAAGGTTTAAGCACAGTGGCTATGTTAGTGCTAGTACATAAAATGGACCAGGGCGCAGCCTCATATACTTCTATATGGTTTAACTTTTCTTCCTCCCCAAACGGGATGACATCCATACACGGACAATCTTGTTTCAGCCTTCAAGTCCTTACCCTGACTTTTATTTTGCTTACCAGTACAGGCATCGCCAGTAACGCTATTGGCAGTCCAATGCTTCCCTTAAAGGCACCTTTTTCAGTGGAATTCAAAATCTTCAGACGCTTTGGTTCACTGTGTGCAGCAAGTGCCCTAATCAGCTTGAACTGCATTTCACAAAAAGGAACTGCTTTGAGAAATGCCTGTTACTTCAGCGCACCTCCTGATCTAGCGATGCGGGTTCTCTTTTCTGGGGTGGAACATCTGATTTTGGTTGCCTCAGCCACCATGCTGCATAAATGAGGAAGCCCTTCTCCCTTCTCCCCGCCTGCATACAGAATTACAGCGACCACCACACTGTACACCGACCACATTTCACTACGAGTTCCGAAAAATGCAAGTTTGCTAACCGGATCCAACACAGAGAGGACTCAGAGGAAAGGATATGCAGCGAAGAAGCCCTCCGACAATTCCCAGCAGCAGAAAGACAACCAAACCCATGTGTTGGGACATCACTGGAGTTTTAGGATTCGGGCATTTCAACATAGTCAGGATACAGCCGAGCGTGAGCATGAAAGGGTAACAATTACTGGTCTTCCAAAGCAGAGAGTTAGCGTTACCTTCATCCTCTATCTCTGCCAACACATTAGTCAGGTAGTTCAGCGGCAAAAACTCTACAGGGACCGAGCGTCTCTCAGGGACAGGCCTGCTACACTGCAAGGGAGAATATTTCAGGTTAGTTCAGAGTCCCACAGTACCAAATTGCAGTGTTATCTTTAGTGTGTTATAGTCTACAGCAAGGTCAGGAATCTCAACACCGTCAAAGCAAAAGATTACCAAAAAAACGGCCTGTGTGCTCTTACCTGCCTGTCCCCGAGCTTCTCAAGCAGAAGTTTCACATATTTCCGTGCAATGAAATTAGCATTTATCGGGTGATTCCAAAACTGACGAACCTTTTGACCAAGAACCTAGTAAGCAAAAAACCAAAAACCCCAAACCTCAGAACATAAACACAGGACAGTGGAAATTTAGGAGGGGGAAAGGAGGAAAAAACCTGAAACAAAATGCAGGCTGTAACACAGATGCTTTGCTTTCAGACACTGATGACAGAAACTAAGATGTCCTAATTTTTAGCTGCAGAGCCTTCCTTTCATAGCCAGTAACTAAAAGATTACAACACGCTTCCAAAACATGGGGAAAAAATCAAAACCTTGCTACACAGTACCCACCGAGTTACTCCGTTTCATCAATCAGTCTTGTCATTACCTCTGTCCTACTTTTGCATGCATACTTAAGTATTAATTGAGGCTTAAAATAACCCTTTCTCCTTTATTGTGGCTCTTTAGATCCATTCTCCTCCCAAAGAATAACCCAGATGCCCCACTCCTCAATGATCCATTCGGAACAGGGCTTCTCTCAGGCTTAGTTTAAGGAACCTGCAAAAGCAGAATGCCGACGGAACACAATCTGCATCCCATTATATAGGTCATCATCTTGGGAATTGATAACATTGATTCACAATCCCAAAAGCAAAACGGATTCAAAATCGGATGTCCCAAAGCTTCCAATCCTAACTAATAAGCAAACAAATAGGAACACACTGTGAAATTAGCTCCACCTTCTGCTCTTTTCCCTACCTAGATCTTTTTTCACCCACCCTCACTTTTTAGTTGCATTGCAATCCAGAGTACTGAAGGGGTTCATTTGGGAAATGCCATACAGTTTCAACAGTGCCTAAATACTTGCTTCTGATGCAACTGAAGTCACCTACTGAATCTAACCTGCTCAGAACAGTCCGAGTCACCCCAAAGCGTCCTTTTTGGCCAACAAACAATTATCTGTGTTTTTTTCCAAAAGCTGTAAATAGATACAATAAGGCACTGAGTCTACAGCGCGTAAGTAGCAGTACACGTCCCCTAAAGCACTCACAGCTCAGCCCTTTGCTTCCAGTCGGGGTTGGAATGGTGCTCCCCACCCACCCGGCCTGGGGCTGACCCCAGCTCACCAACCCATGCCCAAAGCAAGACACAGAAGACAAAGAACAGCCTGTGTATTTCTCCTTCCCTAGCCCTCCTCCAAACTGCTGCCAAAGAAAGAAGCCCTTGTCAGAGGAAAACTAAAGCAGCACTTCTGGCCATCTGAACTACATGTAGCAGCTCATAATGAGCAAACAATAAGCAACTTGAGAAAAGCCTGTTCTACAGCAAGGCACACCCCACGGGGGGATCCCTGGTTTCCCTCTGCTCACTGTGACGTCGTGCTTCCTCTGCAGTGCTGTGCACTAAGAACAGAAGGGGAAAAGGAGAAGTCAACCTCCCATTCTGTTGGCACGTTTAAAGGAGCATCAGTAATTAGTTCCAGCACGTGGCTAAACGAGTCACCTTACCAACAGACAAGGCTGGGAGATTTCAGAGAGAGGGGGATCTTGTAATTCAATCCTCTCCACAGTTGTGGTACAATCAGATTTTACAGCTTTTACTGTACCAGCTTTTGAACATATTTGATAAAATGTACAAAACCAAATGCAGGTGTCACAAGTGAGAAAGGCATTTGTAGATGCTAAGAAACACACACAACCCCCCCACGAATACTCTCTAAACCCTGTTAAACCCTTATTGCTTTATGCAGACAAGTACTCAGCAGAACAGTGTCAGTGTTGTCTGTTTGATTCCTGTAAGGTACTGGAGACGTTGTGAAACACTACGGGCAAGTTGTAATTTAAGTTACCAGAGTACCCTACGGGTCACGAGCAGCAGATGGAGAACCTGTGGAGGATGAGGATATATCTGTGCCCTATTCGAATCACAGCTAAGTCCTCCATTGGCTTGATCCCACGCACAAGGAGGAATTTCCTATCGATTCCAAACTCCAAGAAATTACATCCGATGTCATAAGTTACCTCGGGAAGCCTCATGACAATACTGAACTTCAGTTTTTCATTCTTCTCAGTGTCATCCAAATCTGTAAGAGAAAGCGAGTCAAAAACCACCAAAACAAAGAACAAACCAACCCCCAGCAACCACATCGCTAAAACTTTCAACTTTCACTGAAGACATTCTGAATAAATATCATCCCCATAATGAAATGAAAATTTATTTTGAAATAATGGCTATGAGGACTGTTATTTACATTTATACCATTTAATACCATTTACATAAATATTTTTCTGTGTATTTGCCCATAACCTCATATTTTATGCGACAACTTATACAGTAATTTAAACATGTTTTGACTAAGTAAAGCTCCAATATTTATAATATTTCATTTATCAAGACCAGGCGCAGATTAATACAGTATACTGTGTTGTCTCTTTCTTGAACACTGGAGACACAGCACATTACAAGGGAGCACAGCTGCAGCTGTGATGACATGCATTACTGTTAGAGAATCTTACCCCAGCGCTGCTTCGTCCCAGGAAACTTATGCTACAAGTCCCCTTTCCTCCCCTCCGATCTAGAAAAGGCAGTTAACATGGGTGTGATGCCAGCTGTGCCTGCAACGGGCAATTTGTCCCACTCTCCATTTTATTCCCCAGTCATCCCTACCATACATGTGCTGCTTTGCTCCTAAGCCTCCTTTGTGGAAACTAGCTACTTCGCTTCCGCTCAGAAGAAAGCCACATACAGAACACAATCTGCTCTCGATAACTACACAAGTTCATACAGAACTTAACTCTGACTTTTATTAACCTGACATTATATGTAGAAGACGTCCAACAAGTTCAATATTTACTAAAAACATTGAGATGCTGGGTCAGGTAGGCTTTTCTTTGCTTATTTTGAATTTTTAGTGCACAGAGCTTCAAGCCATTTGCCAATCCCAGCACTAGGATTACCTTAGAATCATAGGATTATTTAGGTTGGAAAAGACCTTTGAGATCATGGAGTTCCAAATCCACCACTAAACCATGTCCCTGAGCACCACATTATGTGCTTTTTTAACACCTCCAGGAATGGCGATTCCACCACCTCCCTGGGCAGCCTGTTCCAATGCTTCAGCACCCTTTCAGGGAAGAAATTTTTCCTAATATCCAACCTCAACCTGCCCTGGCGCAACTTGAGGCCATTTCCTCTTGTCCTGTCTCTTGTTACCTGGGAGAAGAGACCGACCCCCAGCTGCCTACAGCCTCCTGTCAGGGAGCTGCAGAGAGCAGTAAGGTCCCCCCTGAGCCCCCTCCTCTCCAGGCTGAACAGCCCCAGGTCCCCCAGCTGCTCCTCACCAGACTTGTGCCCCGGACCCTTCACCAGCTGCGTTGCCCCTCTCGGGACACGCTCCAGCCCCTCAACGTCCCTCCTGAAGTGAGGGGCCCAAAGCTGAACCCCGTGTTCGAGGTGCGGCCTCACCAGTGCCCGGTACAGAGGGACGGTCACTGCCCTGGCCCTGCTGGCCACACTGTTTCAGATACCAGCCAGGACGCTGCTGGCCTTCTGC
This sequence comes from Falco cherrug, assembly GCF_023634085.1. Lineage (NCBI taxonomy): Eukaryota > Metazoa > Chordata > Aves > Falconiformes > Falconidae > Falco > Falco cherrug. Next base: position 75,507,508 of record NC_073701.1, on the reverse strand, counting down.
CCCCCCGGGCACACGGCTGGCTCCTGCCCAGGGCTGTCACCCAGCCCCCCCAGGCCCTTCCCCCCAGGCAGTTCCCAGCCCCCTGCCCCAGCCCGTCGCGCTGCGCGGGGCTGGTGTGACCCAGGGGCAGGACCCGGCACTGAGCCCTGTTGAACCTCCTACAAGTGGCCTCGGCCCATCGGCCCGGCCTGCCCAGCCCCCTCTGCAGAGCCCCCTGCCCTCCCGCAGGTCAGCACTGCCCCCAGCTCGGTGTCACCTGCAAACCGACCGAGGGTGCACTCGGTCCCCTCGTCCAGATCGTTGATGAAGACATTAAACAGGGCTGGCCCCAGCACGGAGCCCTGAGCAGCACCTGTGACCGGCCGCCAGCAGGATGTAACCCCGTTCCCCACCGCTCTGGGCTCGGCCAGCCAGCCAGCTTCTGACCCAGCACAGAGTGCACCCGCCTGAGCCATGAGCAGCCAGATTCTCCAGGAGAATGCTGTGGGAATGGTGTCAAAGGCTTTACTAAGGTCCAGGCAGACAACATCCACAGCCTTTCCTCATCCACTAGGCAGGTCACCTTATCATAGACAGAGATCAGGTTAGTCAAGCAGGACCTGTCATAACCCCACGCTGGCTGGGCCTGATCCCCTGGTTGTCCTGCACATGTCACGTGGTGGCACTCAGGACGTTCTGCTCCATAACCTTCCTGGCACTGAGGTCAGGCTGGCAGGCCTGTTCCTCTTGTTTCAAACATAATCAAAGCAAAAGCCGAGGACTGGATAACAGATTAACTTCCTTACAGATATGTGTGCACTTTCATACGGTCACAGAAATCCCCCAACAAATTCAACAATGATCTTTCGTATTCATTTTTCTAAGTCTCAGGTGGAAAAACCGTAACCTCAAATGCTCCCCAAACAAGGATTTCTTTGTCTGCTATGGTAAGCCTCAATCAAATAGTTTGAGCCCTAATTTTCTCCTTTCAGCTGGGCAACACCATCAGCTACAGCCCTCACTGGATCAGCGCTCTGAGAAAAGCTCAGTCTCCTGGGCAGTAAATCCTGTGTCTGGGTTTGAATGGCTGAAAGGGCATCACTCTTAATTACATGAACATATGAAACTTACTGTACCTTTCAGCAATTTCCTGACACATGTTTCTGTCAAATGCAAGACTCCGTTATCAATATAGTGCAGGAGGGTGTGCAGAGGGAGACATCGAACACCAAGCCCCAAGTGCAGAGTGTGAAAACCTACGAAAGAGAGAGAAACTCGTTTGGTACAACTACTCGGTGGTTTTTTTCTAAGTCCCTATTAGAGACTGGCATTATTCTAGCTAAAGCCAACACTCTCCTTAACTTCTGTTTCTAGTTGGTGAGGGAATTAGTTTATCAAAAGTAACATAGTCTTATTCAGGCATCCTTTAAGTCCTCTGAAGTACAATCCTGTCACAAAGCAGAAAGAAAGCCAACACGACTGAAAACAGTCATTATAGTCATACACGGTCACTGAACATCTCCACGCTGTTGCTCTATATCTGAATTCTTCTATTAAATTGTCTTTTTTCTCCCTCTTTCCTCCTCTAATTAATCAAAACCTGGGGCCTCACCACCCTCAGTGCCTGCCACCCACACATTTGCACACAGTGTTAAGCCTCCAATTTCTTACTTAACATCAGCCAGATGATGGTCTTGTTATTACGTGATGCCATTATGTGGCAGCATTTGCGCCCACACAGCGTAAGTTTGAGGGACTACCTCATACCAAAACCAGTTTCAAAGACTGAAGACAGATCAGGAAATAATAACTAGTAAGATTAAACAGAATCAGAAAACATTAAGTCGTCTTTCACTAGCAAAAATAAGCGAGTGATTTGAAAAGACTCTAAGCAATTACGAGGAGCTCTAGGAAATAAAAGTCTACTATCAAGAAAAGCTCTTCCATCCAGTCTCGAGCCAACAATTTCAGGATAAAATTGAAAAATATTAGCAGGGCAACAGCATGGGGAAAACCACTCTTTTTTTGCTCCAGAATAGGATTTTCACTTGTAGACTTTGACACTAAAGTCCAGTTGTCTAAGAAAAATATATAAATGAAAGCAGTCTAAATCTTAGTCCTAAGCTAAGACTGTGCCCAAACATTCCACTGGAAGCTGAAAAGAGAACTAATCTTCCAACTTGTTGTCTCTATTTGTAGTAACTATTCAGTTTTCTTCATTTCACTTGCACATGTTTATGGAGGGTCTTCCCTTCTCTATCTTGAGTAGATTTCAATACTGCCAAAGCTAGCTTGGCACACGTGCTGCAACTACTGCTCTTCTGGGAGGAATTCATAGCATTGCTCTCCTCACTTACGATTAAAACAGCAGAACATAGGACTTACCAGGAGGTAAAGGCATACACATGCCATTTGCAGCTTCCAGAATCCGACTCATGATGTGGAACACTGCAAACTCTCCCGCACTTCCTCTCTCGTCACTGTATTTAACAAAAGTAGCAACATATTAGGAACCTGAGATGCCCCCACGCTCCTGAAGATACAGTCAGCCTGTTGTACTACATATGCACTGAATGCCTGCGTTCTGGGTGAACTGCAATGGGATGCTATCTTATTTATTTAGTTGACTGTCATCTAACAGCACTAGCTGTTCGATGTTTAACACCCAAAGTCTTTATCGTGTCCCCTTTCTCACTCCCCCACTACTCCTTATTTACAAGTCTCTCAGCAGTACCCGGTATCAAGAGCAAAAGGCGAAATAATATGAGGGCTGGCATAACTGACCTGGCTTTATCGGTGTTTAACACCCACTACCCCGGCTTAAGACCACTATGAACTCAGCAACTCCAACTCCAGCCATAAAACTGCCTATATGATCAATATTCATGGTGGCTTAGAGAGGGCCGGCGGGATCATTAAAGTAAGAGTACATGACAGTCACATTGGCATCCACAGTAGAGGAAGCACTGACTGTTCAAGTGAGTAGTAGTGCTGAAGACCAAAATTATTATGCCCATAATTTAAACGGCAGGCTGAAAACTTTAACAAATGACTTGCTCACAAGCAGAAGACGCAGGAATGAAGCTGGTATCTCCTCCAAACTTCTTTCATTATTCGATGTACCAGATTCAGCTAAAACAAGAAAGAGAAGACTGAATATTTCTAGCAGCCTGTATACAGCAGGTCCTTGGCCTTCATTCATTTCATACAGTTACATTTCAAACTTCTCGTGAGACTCCTACTAAGACTTCAGTATTTATCGTTTTTCCTAGGGGCTTAAAATGCAAAACCAATTAAAATTTGAATTGTAGCTCAACTGCCCTATTTCAGAAGTTTAAAGTAAGTGCTTCTTCAAAGTACTGTGCAAGACATACAGCATCTTAACACATTGTACTTCTTGAGGATCAACTGATCTCACAGCCCTGCATCAAATTCTCAAAGATCTATTTGCCATGAAAGCAAAAACTGCACGTCCAAGCGGCTGAGCATTTGGCAAGGAAAGGTCCTGAGGGCCCAGACACAACTGGGTGATGCTGAAGACAGCAGAATACTCAGTTTGCTGAGAAAAGTCTGTAGGAAGAATCACAAATCTAGCCCTTGCAAGGAGTAAAGATGAGACAAACAAATGCTTCTCTTTCTCCATTGAGTTTCCTTTTTGTCCGTAGTGAAGTAAAACAATGCCTTGGCCTACACTGTTGCTTCTTTCTGCTCCCAGACTGACCTCCAGTACAGCCTATCAGCATACGAAAGACACAAACCCTCTTCTCACTTGGGCCTTCTAAGCCTCTGCAGCTGAAAGAGAGAACCATACATGCAAGAGTTGAAATAGCTTCCTCTAGCTAGCCCCTCGCAGCTGTCACGTGTAACTGCTTCCATATCTCAGCAGCAGTATGGAGACACTTCCTCTAAACCTTCTATCTCTGGGCCTCAAAGTACAGCGATCAATCAATCCCAGGAAACTCTCAGGAAGCAAGTCTGACCCCTGTTTTGCAGAGAGGTGTCACGTGAAGTTACGAACCCTTTCCCCTCTCCAAGATGGCCAGAATCCAGGAATCCTTTTTCCCCCGTCTTCTCTTCATAGGCTTTGCTCTCTCTGACCTCTAACTTGTCACAGGCTCCAAGCAAGAGAAAAACAGGACACACGGGAGAGGTTCATATGCAACGGCCAGAACAGGAATACTGATCTTCAGTGATGCTCCTGCGTGCTCTCCTCTGTACCTCGGCCAGAGAGCTCTACAAGGTAGCACCTTCTCCTGCCACCACTCCAGCCTTGCACAGCTACCTGAGGCAGAATAACCGCCTAATGCTTTCCATCTTCAGACTTTCTGGATGCAGTGGAAAGCTCCACTTTAACCTCTCTGGAGAATGGCAGGTTTTCTCCACTCATTTTCCAGGAAATGAATGATTTCCAGTTTTTAGAGAAGGGTCACAAGAACTGCACCTGCTGCTGGAATGGCTTTCATCTCTGGCCAGCACACAGGGTGCAGCTAAGGCCTCTGTATTGGAAGCTACATCTGGATCTGAAGATCAGCACTGAGGTGAAGGGAAGGTTCTTACAAACTCCAAAATCACCTATTATTGTTTGTGCAACAAGAATTGTTTTCACAGGTATGATACTCTGGAATTCCCTGCTTAACAATACAGCAAACTGCTGCTTTCCCAGCGTATAGAAAGATAACAACTTCTTAAGTCATAGTCAACCTAGCTATCACGATATATTTAAATCTTAAATACATACATGCTTGTGACATGACACCCTCACCACCAGCACTACTCACTTTGAAGATCAGCATCTACCATCTATGATGGACACTGTAGAAAATATATGCAGAAAGAGAAGCCACGTCTCAAACTTTTTTCAGTACATAACATACAGGATAACGTGCATGACAGAAAGGAAATGTTTCGGTTTTGTAAGAGGGAGTACACAGCAGCTTCCTCTCCAAGGCTAGCACCGGGCCTCTGGAGGAGCTAAGTTAAAGGCCAAACCCATATCTTCATGGCAAAGCCATTTTTCATTTAGTAACAAAGATGTACAATATGAGATTTTTTTCTGGACAAGCATCAGAAGCCATCACCTCTGAGTGCTCTGAACTAACGAGAGAACATATGATCGACCCGAAGACAGTGCACGCAGTAGGGTCTAGGCTCACATTTGCAAAGCACCCTGCTGTCTTGAAACGCCTACGTTTCCAGGCAACAGTGCTGAGTAGACTGAAGTTCCACTAAACTAATTTGGAACCACAAGTGCTCAGCTCCTGTGGCTGTGTCTATGGGAAAGACATGAAAGCAGCCAAAGGTGGGGTGGAAAAAGTAAAAAAAGGAGCAAAGAAGAAAAGGGAGTACGACAAGGTCTTGCTGTCTTCCAGATCTCCTCCTGTGTGCAGGGGATATGAGGCAGTCACCCTCCTTCTGAGGAAACTCAAATCCAAATGGTGTCTGGCTTCTATTCCTCTGCAGTTGAGACCGCATCAGATGATAGCTCCCACAGACGTCAGCAAAAAAAGGTGCAGCCACAGCAGCGACTTCCAGAGAATTTCAACATTTTATTCTGGTCTGCCTCTCCCGGGCCACAGGCCGGCTGTTCACTCAGCCTCCCCTTGCGCTTACTGTCAGGGCAGCAAATGTCATGCTGTCTCTCTAAGTTATTTCCCCCCTTTCCTGTCCCACTGAAATGAAAATCGTAAGAGAAACAAATACAGAGCAAAGCTAAGATAAAGCGATTGCAGGGGAGAGAGAGAATACGGACATACAAACAACTGCTGCAGATGGCATGTGGACTGCTAACAGGCATCCTCAGGCTCTGCAGACCTCCTCGGCAGACAAGGCCATTCCCACCGAGACATTTCATTTACGCTTCCCCGCGTTACTTCTCTGTATACACACACACAGAGCTCTCTGACAGCAGTCAGGCACTAGTCTGTTGGTTTATGAGAAACTGTCAATGCTCCCATGCCTTGGCTATTTTGACTTCAGCTGCAATTGATGTATATAGTTGCTACACCACAGAGTCCTAGTCTCAGCCGCTCCTTTGCTCCTGAACATAATAAGAACATGTTTTATGAAAGCAAACAGACAAGCAAATAATTTCAAGTCTCTTGCTGTTCCATTAGTTTCAGTAGCTCAGCTACATGCTGCTTCTACAGAAAACTGTTGGAAGAATCAAAACAAATTGTTCCCCTGAAGAACTTCCAAACATTTAGGATATAGAAAGGTTTAATATGTATGAGTTTCTGATTAGGATGAGGGGAAATCCAAGCCTAATCATTAAATAATTTCTAACGATTTCCAAACAGCACCCAAGATAAGCCAGCCAGAGGGCAGAAGCAATTTTCAGATGTACTGTGTTTTTTTATGGTAGCTTTCCTAAGAATGAGAAGTCTGTAAATTGAGTTGAGAGAATTCTTACTTTCAGTGAGATTAAAAAAAAAAAATTATCCTGAGAGCCTGCTGACAGGGAGTGCTAAGATTTGTTTTGATTGTAAGATTTAGCCTACAACTATTTAGTCTTGCAGACCAAGGCTGCATAGGTGTTCTCATATTGTTTATTTTTGTTTATATTAAGAATGAACAAATGATAACTGGAAAACAAATGAAAGGAGAATAAACATTCCATCTGTGCTTTTTTCCAGCACTATTTTCAGGTACAAAGTTTTGGTTCATGCTGTACTGTCCCTATTTTAATCAGCCACTAGTTTTTCTTTCTTTCCTGTAAAGACAAAGAAAACACACTGCAGAATTTGTCGAGCTATAGAGCGAGGCCTGAATAGAAAATTCAGTAACCTCAGTGGAAGCTGCAGCAGTTCAGAGAACACTGTGACATTGACAGCACAACCAATTTGCACAGGACTTCCCCAAAAAGATGCAAGCATCCGTTGCCACAAGAAAGTTTCCTGAGACTTTCACCCCTAGAAAACAGCACTTCGGGAGTTTCTACCGAACAGTGTGGCAGGGCTAGGATGAAAGACAGAAAAGAGGATGAAAGACAGAAAAATAGGAATTTGAAAAGCAAGTTTTCACTGTAGTTTACATTGATTTCTTCATGCAAAACTCATCTCCTGTTACAAAATGCCTACCTAAGTCGGTATGTAGGAGTAGTAATGATTTACTCTCATGTCATACTGGAGTGAAATCTTTCTTTCTTAATTTGTATTTCCCTGATGGCACTTCCATTATTCAAGACAGGCAGCAATGTATTCTACAGGAAACAAAATGTATCTAAAGGACATTCTTTCAACTTTCAGTAAGCGTTCGCATTTTCAGTTCTGGGAGCGGACCATATTTGTACAAGCTGTAAAGGGAAATGTTTCTTCTGTATTCTGAGTGACCAATACAACTCTCTTTAATATCATGTAAGTATTATTACTTCCTTTATCAATATATACAATATTAAACAGCAAAATAAGGTTAAACATCTTAAAAACAATCCCCTCCCATCAAATATATGCTATATACCCACACAGTACATACCCAAGACCCTACCCTCCAAAACACACTTGCTCACAATAGTGACTATGAAATCAAACTAACCAGGTTTGCAACGTAATCCAAAACTATTTGGTCAATCTTCTTTTTTCCTATATACTGTAGATGTCTCATAAGGTGATCCTTTAGCTGAGCAACCATCTAGAAAAAAAAGCCAACAATTCAGTGACCTTGGGCATCTTCAAAAAGATGCAAAATCTCCAGCAGGTGCAGGGCCTGATCAACAGGTATTAGCACAACAAAGCATTTCCCTGTTCAAAATGTCCAGTTCAGAGCAAGACCCCAAGCTACCATACAATCTCGCCAAATTCAACAGCAGGTATGAATATTCAAAATGGCTACTTGATGCAAATTCAGCAAAATGAGTGCTAAGTTAACTTTCAGTGACATTGAAGAGAAAAATCTTACAGTTCTTTCATCTCTGGGTCAGGCCAAGTGAACAGGGTGAAAGAAGGACTGTAAGATGAACATTGAATCCTGAGAATATAAGTATTTATTACACACAAATAAACCCGAGGGATTTTATGATAGAGAAAACTAGCACAAGCAGAGTTTGTGGCAGTAGCCAAGAACCTGAGAACCAAAGTGATTAATGGCAACTTCAGGTTAAACATTAATTGTGAAGTCTTTAAAATCAGGTGTTTGTTATCATACCATCCATGCCACTCCCTACCCTCTCCTTCCCGAAACATCCTCTGACCTCATGTAGCTTTAGGTTGCAACACAAGTCCATGCTGGTTCTTTGCTGAGAACTACTATGAAGCATTAATTTGTTTCAAAGCTCAGAGTAAAACTGAGGTAAATAAAAATCTCTGCTCAAGTTTACAAATCGATTAATCTCAATGTGTCAGGACAGCAATATAGCTAATTAGGAAAGCACAGACAAAGGACAGCAGTGACCTGCTTTTTGGATCTGTCTGAATAAACTGTAGGGAAGGAAACTTCAGACAACGAGAGGCAGAATTCAGGAACAAGGGGACAAGACTGCAAAGAATGAAAATCTGCCTTAGATTTGGACAGACAGGAGTGTTGATACGCTTTTCACAAACGCAGTTCTGAGATCTGCCAGTACAGGGTGAACAGTTTTATTTAGTTTTAAAAGTAAGAGAACAAGAGATAAGCGAAGCTGTGTATTTAGAAAGAGGGAGGACAGGTACAGATTTGAGATGGGATTTATTACCCAAAAGCACAAGGACGGTAGATCTTTTAGGGAGAACATCAGCGAAAACAATGCAAAAGAGGAAGGGACCTCAGAATAGCCACAGCAGTCCAAAAGGTGAGGTAGAAGGAAAAGACGACAGTAAACAAGGTGTGAAATTGAGAAGCAAGAAGATCCATGATTTTCAATTTGAGGAAAGCAGTGGGTGGGGAATTCACTTACACATGTTTTATGGTGTAAAGTAATCCAAAAACAACTGACAGATTACAATGAACTCCAGGAGGATGGAACAACAGTTCCTAGCCAAAGGAAAGTTGTATTGGGATAAAGCATTTTGACCAATCAACCTTCCACTGCTCTTTTTCCCCTATGCCTTATGATATCACGAGTTGTTAAGATGATACCATGACTACGAACTCTAAAAGTTAGGCAAGATCACGTTTGTCCCATAGCTACTCTGAGCAAGCTTCCACTCAGCACTGAAACTTATAAGCTTACTCTTCACATTTGTTGAGGCTGTGCGTCCTCTAGTGCACACTGTGACAAAAGCACATACCAGTCCCATTAGTAATTGCTGCTGATAATCCTCTTCTTGAAAGAGAGGTACTAGCCTTTCCTCTGAGGAAAAAAAAAAAAAAAAAAAAAAAAAGAGCAAGAATCATTCAAGGACATGACACTATTGATGAGACTTCAACCAGCTTCAAAACTATTCAGAAATATACACAAACAGAAGTCGTGGTTTGATCTACTCACCTACAGAATAAGATAGCAAAGAATCAAGGACTGCGTAAGAGGGAAATGAGGAATGGAAAATAACTGGGTGTCCGCCATCTTCTCCCTCAAGCGCTTAACACAGGGGAACACAAGCCTGTCACGCCCCTTTCACAGTTCATTTGTGTTACTCTTTTCTTTGATATTTAAGTAAGAGTTATCACACAGCGTCATGGTAACACATATGCAATATGTGGCAAAACTCTGGCAAATGCATACGCTATTTAGATCTTGTCATTTACAAACAAACAAGCTAGAACAGCTGCATGGGTTTTCCATGGAAACGGCTAGACAGAAAGTAAATACGCCACAGAATCACCTCCTACTTTCCTGGTCCTCTCCCATGGCCTGGTTGCTTCTGTTATTCAGATATGCAGACCACTATTTAAAAGAACACAACTTGTCTAACTAAAATGGAAGGAGGTTATAGTATCTACTGAAATTTAACACCCTGTATTTCCTAATCAGTGCCTTTTGTCTACCAACAGCAACGGAAGAAAAACAATCTCCTATTTCATCAGGCAGCATAAAATCAAGTCAGCATTTTACAGACCCAAGCGCTAAATTTTTACGAAGTTATTTCCAGCCATCTTTTCTCATCTTAAAATGTATTTACTCCATCAGTTAGCACCACAAAGGCCTGTGTTGCTTGATTTTTAAAGGACCTGAAGAAAAATCTACAGGGAAGATACACTACATAGATGTTTGTTACTAGCTGGCTGCTATCTAGAAATTCTCTAGTAACAGTTAAACACCTGACTTGTTTATTAATAAGTCCTTTGGGAAAACACGAACCTGAGGGTTGAAAAGTTGGTACAAGGTCCCTCAAAGTCAGAGCGCGTAGCAATAACCAGCAGTGCTGAGGACGGCTGGTGTTAGAGACTGGAAATGAATGCACTGAAACTTCTTCTTAATAAAAGCAGCGAGCAGCACTTTCATCAGCATCACTTCACAGCCCACAGTGGCAGGGCACATAGAAGGCACTGATGTGTGAACAGCAAGAATGTAATTTACTACTAAATTCTGTTTTACTTGTTTGTGACAGAGGAACTGAGCATCACAAAATCTCAACTGTTCCTGGCCTAGGGAAATTAATCACATCTGCTTTCTCTACACCGTGATTTTTTCACCAGCCATAAACCTCCTACACTGAGGAGTTCCACAGGCAGCTGTAAGTGGCTAAGACTCAACAGTAACAAGGTCTCATTGGTATTCTGCTCCAGGAGAAAAATCCTGAAGAAGAAATCCTTAAGCAGACAAAGGTTTACTTCTCATTTTGTTAGACTAAATATGAAATAGGAAGTTTATTTTCAAGGGTTTCCTAGTCAGTATATGATCCTACCACTACTGGCAGACAGAAAGTTTTCCTCTAATTTAATAGCCACTCATCTTAATGCCTCAAACTCTTCAAGGCTGAAAACACACACAGCAATTATTTTTCAGCCAACAACAACTAGATGGAAATATTCTAATAAACTAATAAAATTTAAAAAAATAATTTCAGCTAGGGCTTACATCAAGACAAGCTTTACTTACCAGAGTCCCAAGCATCCAGATGAGAAAGCACCCTGAAGTTTGAAACAAAAATCAGCTTGTTTCATATGCATTACTCTGAAGGATTTCATATGGACATTAAAAAGCTTAAATAACCCTTTGATCTCTGAAAGGCAGCTAAAGAAATCCAAGAAATGTGACTACATTTATTAAAGATATTAAATAGCATTAAAACCCCTTCTATCTATCTAAGTTGCAGAAGATTAACTCTTCACATCTACCATAAATTCTCTAGCTCTAGAGGCCTGGATATTTCAGATCATGCTGTAGTGATTACAAGGATTCCAATAACTGATTTTCAGCTGGATTAATCTTCTTTAAAGTAAGATATCTAATCAGATACCTAATCAACTACTTAAATGGCATGTTAACTCCTTCAACATACTTCAACAAAACAAGAAAGGGTAAATATAATAGAAAGCTGTACCTACTTTTTGGCATTTTCAAAAATATTCCTCAAATACGCTGTGGTGGTTCTGTCCTCTCTCTGGTTTGTAAACAAACAAAAAACCCCAAATGAACAAAGCAGAAGGACAATAAAATACTCCCTGATAGAACACAGATGAGAAATGAAGCTGGTCTTCCCTCTGAATCGAAATGATGTACAGTGGGGCTTCAACCCACCTTCCAACTACCCATGCTCACAGGCACTCACACATCTAACCTACATGGCAATACAGGTATGTGCAAGCTCTGCTTTTGTTCAGTTTCTCGCCTTTTAACCTCTTTTTTATTTATTCTCTATTTTAACAGAGGAAGACTTACAGGCAATCACCTTTTACGTAAAATGACTGCAATTCTTTGCACTTCTCGTAATCAGATACCCATTTCTTTACCCTCAAAATAAAAAAAAGCCAGCTCTTCTGTGCTTGGCTTAAAAACATCCACTTCAGAGGCAGCTCTGGAGACTGTTTCAGCGCATGCACATTTACCTCTTCCGAAAGGTTACGCCACTCCCTCCTGAGCACATTACTGCGGTAATGCAACTGTGGCTCTGCATACTTGACACTCTCCAAGTTTGAGTTGAGTTTCTCCCAGAAGCCTCTGGAGTTTTGGAACTGCAAAGTATTGCAGGGAAAGCATGAATACAGGCTGCAAAATACCTCATCACTCTCCCACTAAGTAATTGGAAAGAACTCTGATTAATGTCGCTTTGTAACAATCTAAGTGAAAAAATGTTAAAAAAGTTATGCTGGTTTTGCCCGGTACTTTATTTCCTTGATTTGACGGCAGGGGTAGCACTTACTTAAACTTGAGGTCAAGATTTGGTGCCTATATTGCAGATACTTTGCCACCTTTGGATCCTTAAGTCACTGGGAAGAAATGAGCACTGCTAGGTCATAATCCAGCTGACCTATTCCTCGTGTTTGGGCTGGGAAGAACTGCACCGCAGACTACAGTGATTATTGTCTAGAGTACCGCTGACTGTAAAAGGAGCCTCAGGCAACCAACTGAGATGTAAATGTCTACACTTGGCCAAATAAATCCCATTCCTAGCTTCCAGCAGTTCTAAACAGAGGAACACCCCCACGACCCCGGAAGCTGCAGGCTGCCACTATTTTCAAGCTACATTAATACTTACATTGCAAACATCCACCTACCAGCCTCAAGTACCAGTGCCTCATCCCAGAAAAGAAACAAAATCCAAACATTTCCATAGCAATTCTAAAGCCTTCAACTCTAATGCTGCAACTAATCGAAACTCTGCTGTGAACAGACAGGAGGAAAAAAACCAAACAAATACACACTTGTGTCCTGAGCTAGTTCTTGGACTAAGTATAAAGATTTGAAGCTGCCGTTTATAAATGGGGGTGATGTGATCATTGCTGAGGAAGAGATGAGATTAAGGCAATTCTTTTGGGCAATTTTGAAAAACAGATGGTACTATCTGTTCTTGCTCCTCTTCACATACGTTTGTCTCCCAACAGACACTACAGTATTGCCATTCCAAGGAAGAGAAGCACGAGTTCACACTATTCCTCCATCTTGCATTAACACACTGGATTTTGCTCTCTCCCCCCTACTTTTCTACAATGACAGTAACTTTAGAAGAAAAGTTCAGAAGTCCTTAAAACCACTTCCTACTGTCAACTACAATTTGTCAAGGAAAATAAATTGCAAAGACTCAATCCTGCCAGACACTTCCCTCTTGCTGCCAGTGCTGGTTGTCACTTCATTGTTGTAGCTGCAGCAGAGAAAAATAAACCTAATTTTTGCTTCACGTTAGTTACATTTAGCAGCTGGAAACTAGGAGTGCATATAGCACCGTATGTTCACTCTGCTGAAGCTAACTAACAAGATCTACAACCTACTACTACAGCATGTTGCCTAAATGTTACCAATATGAACTCAGAGAAATGTCAAGAATATAGCATAAGGGTATCATCTAATGACCGACTTATGCAACTGCGACAGCACCACCACTGTAAAACTGCACTCAGGCCACACTGGATTTTGTTTGATGTGTAGCAGGGGGAAAGCAATACAGCAAGTTTCTTTCAAATATTAAATCTGTAACAGGAAATGGTAGACGTCAGAATTAAAAGCAGACACCACGGAAAATCTGCACTGTATTAGATCTCTTTAAAAAGTCTAATGTTTCAAATAAAGGATTATTTTAATTCTGTTATTTCTTGAGAATCATCAGGACAAGGACTAGAAAGAGAAGGCTTCTTTGTCTTAGGTGGTGTTTATTTTGCAGACATTTCTACAGAGAGTCAGGAATTAATACCTAAGCATGAACACCTAAAAGACGTTGTATTACCAGAAGTCAAAGCAAGGCCTTGCCAGGTTGCAATCCATGAAAAGCTCCCATGAAGCCCTTCCTAAGCAGTGGTTTTTGAAGAGCTCTCTGCTACACCCCTCTGAAAGGATGCTGGGTGACAATGACCTTTAAGAGGTGCATCCTCTCTGGGGGAACTGTAGCACTGCGTCTTCCTGGTAGCGAAGGTATTCAGAGCTGTGTAACTGGCTATGTAGCTGTACAGGCAGCTACTCCCTGAACATCACTCTTCACCCCAGTGGCTCAGCTCAGCATGAGGAGAGGCTGCCTTTTCCCATGCTGACCTCTCCGACAACTGCTTGCACTACACATTTTCACTCTTCTTTTGGACCTCCTCCTGTTTTCTTCCCTTCCTCCCCCTGCCCTTCCTTCTCCCCTTCTGATCAAGCCTGTTTGTACCCTTTCAAGTTTGGATTCTGTGTTTAAAAAGGAAAAAAAAAAAATCAGACTCTTATTAATGGCAATCCTTATGTAAAGCTTTTTGACAGTTGGACTTACTGCTCCCCCTTTCTCACAAACTCTCTCAGTATCTCTTACGGAACACGGATTTAGTTATAAAAATACACCCGTTACCCAAATAGCACATTTTTTTTGTGAATATGGACGTAGCCCTTCCAAAAGCTGTCAGCAATTCATGGGCTTGAGAACTCCAAAAAGCTTCTCAAAGCAACAACTAACCATTATTTCTGTGAAATGCTATAAATCTTCGCAAAAGAAATACTACTTGCAGGACCAAATTTGTCACCAGGGTCTGACCTGTGATGCTAACAACATCCACCAACTAAACCACCAACCGACCACTTGAACTCGAGCCATGGTGGGTTTGTGTCACTGGAGTGGTACAAAGCAGCCAAAGCACTAAACCTTACCCTGTGTATTATCATCTTTGTCCTCACTGAAGAGTCACAGCAATTTGCAGACAAAAGTAGCAGGAAATATTTGTCTTTAGTTCAACTCTGACCTTTTCAATCTGTTTAGGTTTCAGACAGAAATAGGAAATGAGTTCCACAATCAGGAAGTATAGCTGCTAAAGGCATTTGCCCTCACGGGCTTCAGGTTCAACCTCAGCAAATTAAAGGCCTGCTAACTCTGACCTCAGTGAATTACAGGGATTATCTTGCAACAAATTTTCTCAAGATCTGATTTTCCCAGGTGTCCCAGTTCTCAGGGCAGACTTCCCAAGCAAAGCATGCAAAGCCTGATTCCCCGACAGCAGTCATGTGAGTCTGTAGCAGCACAGCTGTGATGCATTGTTGCAGAGTGAGGGAGCAGAGGGTAATTTCACTGATTTTAGAAGATTTAGTGAACAGTGAAGCTTTATGAGCTAATTATAAGCACTGGGGAGGAAACAGGCTCTCACCTCTTTAAAGTACTACATGAAACAATATTGTCATGTATCCAGAGCCTACTCCCACATGTTACTGGTAGTGTTGAGTCCAAGCTCTGACTCTTCCCATTAGCCTTCCACAACAAGCTGCTTATTAAAAGCTTCTTTCAGATTTTGTAGGGGAACACCTAGGAACATTTCAAGAATTACTCTAAACTGGAGCTGAGGGAGTAGAATGGAAGATGGGAAGAATCATTCATGTTTTCAACGGAAAGTACAATTTCCTACCCAAACAGCATGTGCTCTCCCCATCCAGCTCCCTGCCTTTTCCCGGCTGTGCAGGAATTCATCTAGATTTAGCTAGCCAAAGCCCTGACATCACTGAAATCACAGGATGCTCTGGACAAAACAAAGTGAGAGGGTCATGAACCATTGGTACCAATGACAGCACAATGAATATCCCTCAAAGTGAGGGTATGTAGAGATATATATCTGTTGTGTCAAGTTTACCTCCAGCTAATGAAGTCAAAAAATGAAGAGGTATCCATCAAATCTAACAATAATTAATTCCTGCAGTATCTTCCCTCTTGAATGGAAGAAGTCTTTTCAGAAAGGGAAAAAAAAATATCTTTGAGCTAGCAAACATCAGTCTGAATAAAAGATACTTTGGTAAATGCATAAGCCATTTCAAACAGGTCAATCATCTGTTCACCCCTATTTTTGGATAAGGCTGTGGGGGACATTGCTTCATTAGCATTTATCACATCCCCACCCCCCAAAACAAGCAAGCTCCTAATCAGCAAATAGATATGTGTTTTTTATATTGGAACTTACCACTAACATAGGTAAAGAAATAATGTCTGTTGTACATGTTACTCCAGGGATAGTCTAAAAATACAGACAAATTGTAAGAACATAAATAATTTAGCATAAAACATGGGCCTGTTTGGGTATCCAAGTGAATCTCCATTACCCGTTTCCTTTGTGAAACTAGCTAGCTAGCCAAAAACTGTACATTCAGTTTTGCAAAAAAAAAAAAGTGGAAGATGTTCTCCTCATCCATCTCATTTAAAAAAAGACAATATATTAGAACAGTGTCAGATCAGAGAAATTAAAATAAGCTATCTACTCTAACTATAGACTCTTGCCTAAAATTATTTTACTTCTGCAGACTTACTCACAAATCTTAACTCTACTGATACTGTTTGTCTTTGAAATAACTGCATGGGTTTGCCAGTTAAATATATTCTGTATTCGTTATAAACCTCATACAATAAGCAATAAACTAATACCTCATTATGAAAGCAAAGATTTAATCATCCATTCCATTAAAGTAGCTGTTCTTGTTATTTATAAATGCTTTTATTGTTGACAAAAAAAAAGGAATCATGGAAAACACCACTAAGATTAAGACTTGACAAAATAAAACGGGCATAACGCACAGACATGGATTCAGAGCAAGTCTATGAAAAGGTAAGCATACGATCTATATTAAGAGAGAATAAAACCTCTCTAGAGCTAGACTGCCTCCAGCTATTAATTCAAGTACCAGATGTTATCTTACCCCAATCCAGTCAAGCAGTGAAGTGTAGGGCAAAATTTTATCCAGGTTTTGAGTTTCTGGACACATTCTGCAGTACAGGGAGGCTGAACACAATGTAAAAGGTTTGTAAGGGCAAGATGGTATAAACTATTAGTTAACAAGAGTAAGATTCACAGTCAGTTCTCTATCTAAGATTTTTTTACGGATAAATCCTGCCACTGTCTCCGAAACACCTTCCCTCATGGTGGAACTGGTCCCATTCTGTGCACAAAGGGAGGAAGAGAAGCCCAGATGGCTGCAGGGCCAGGTCAGCTGCTTGGCTACAGCTCAGCACTGCAGGGGTCCTTTGTACAAAGGCTCAGGGCACAGGACATGCACTGACTAGGCTGAGGAATCAGCTATTAGAAGAAAGTATCATGAGGCATTAAATCCTTACAAAAAAACGGTTTGGGCTAGCCTAGAGGAGATTTGTTCCTCTGCTCCAGTCTCCACTACTTATAGCCCAAATATCTGAGACAGAGGCTATGCAGAATTTGCCCTCCAGTGACCTAAAATAACAATAAATCCATTTGCGTCACTAAATAGAAGCATGCATTTGAAAAGTTTTATTGCCAATCTGATTTTGAGAGTACTGATTTAGATTTAGACTACTGATACTGTGTCTAACACCACAAAATGCAAGTCAGTTAACATAAATCATAACTAGCAAGTTTGGAAAGAAAAAAGCGCCAGTTTGTGACATTGTGGCTTTTCCTTGTCACAGCTTAAGGTATGCAGGAAAAGAAATACTTACCAATGATAAATTCTTGAATGGGATCAAAAGAATGACATGTTGACAGGTTCTCAGAAATCCACCAAATAATCTGTCAGAATGACAACAGGGGAGTTCATCACATCTCTCTCTTTAAATGTGCATTGTAACAGACTATAGAACCTGTTTTCGGTAGTAACAGTTTGCATGAAGTAGTGATACAGAGATAGACGTTTTCAGGATAGCCTTGACCAATAAAGTGGTTTGGGCAGCCCAGCTGATGAGTCTCTGGCACTGCC
The DNA here is from genome assembly GCF_023634085.1 of Falco cherrug. Taxonomy (NCBI): domain Eukaryota; kingdom Metazoa; phylum Chordata; class Aves; order Falconiformes; family Falconidae; genus Falco; species Falco cherrug. The sequence goes on along the minus strand of NC_073701.1, from coordinate 75,489,858 downwards.
AAAAGGTACATGTGAATCAGGACTTTCCTTCAGCATTCTTCATGACCCGAACACCTTGCTTTGTATAAGACATTAGTCACTGCAAAAGAACTTAAAGGAGGTTTTCTTCCCACCTGCATTTCCAAGTCTTCTGTGTGTCGGAAGTACAACAGGGCACAATGTAGAGCGGCCAATCTTTCGCTGTCTCGTTTGCTGTTCTGTAGGAACTGTAGTAAGGCACTGTCACTGATGCTCACAGCATACATGCTTCCTACACGGCAATCCAAGACCGTTGACACAAGTGGGGATCGGATGGAGATGTTTTGCAACATGTCAATTCTTGCATCCTCACCTGAAGAACATTGGTTTGAGAATAAAAAGGACTAAGGACACAAAATTTGGCTGCTACTGGTATTTCTCTTAAGACTTCCAGGTCTCCAGGAGTAAGAAACAGCCTGATTCTTGTACTAACTGCCCTGCTATTAGGCTGAAGAGGAGGAGGAATGGTGCTGGCTGGGTAAAGGAAGTAAATGAGTAGCTGAGTCCATACTCAGTTCTCTCCTTCCCTACTGCTGAAGCACAGGTGTACAGATTTGAGGCTCCAAATGCTGTCACAGGACAAATCAGAGCACATAGGATGGAATAGAGAAGGGCATAAGGCTAGTAATAGAGATTCCACAGTATAAGTTTAGCACCTGACCATACTGGTAGGGTTCAGAACTGCTCACATGCAGAATCGGGATACAAACTTGTATCGGTCAATCTCTTACCATCAATCCAACAGCTAGAACAGGAAGGTTCTGCTCATTATATGTAATGATTACTTACTGAAACATCAATCAAAACCACTTCATCTATTCTAGTACTAAAGTTCACCACCACAATACTATACAGTAGTATTCCAGACCCTTGGCATCAGAGAAATCAGGCCCACCATACAACAGTGACGACTTCCACTCATTTCTAGTAATACTGCATTATGTATATACAACAGTTAGTTAGCTTCCTGTGATGCTGCCCATGCACCAGTTCCCACTACTTACCACTCCTTCACCCAATCAGAAGAACAGATTTCTGTTTTCAAACAAAGGACCACCACTTCCAAGAATAACTCACTTCCCATAAAGACACGTTTGTTGGAAAAGAAATAACGTGCCTCTTGGATGAGACTCTAAATCAAATTGCATCAGCCTGATCAGGTGAAGGAAACACAGATTTCCTCTCCCCACACCCTCCAAACACACACATTTAGAGCAACTCAATTGGAGGAAGGAAATGTAAAATCAAATTTACATCTCCATGTGAAATCTGAGAACAGTAGAGGACCGAGAAGCATGTGCAAAGATGAGGGAAGGGAAACTATGAAACCAAGGCAAAGAATTTCAAATTCAGTGAAAGGTCACCTTCCATTTCATAACAATCTAGAAGTATGTAATAGATGAAGTATGAAATGTCACTTCAGATTCTCTTTTTAAAATGGAAAGTGGCAAAAATGCCATTCTTGTTTTTTCAATCTCTCTCCTTCTTCAGAACACTGCAATAATGCAAACATTGAGAAACACAACTTTCGCATAAAGATATTTGAAAAAGTTTCCACTACAACAATAAAATTACTTCAAGCAGCAGTGTTACCATACCTGTCAGAAATAAACTATAGCACAGCAGGTCAGGATGCTGAATATTCAAGAGGTGCAGGAACTGGCCAGGCAAATAAGCAGCCACATAATAGTCTATTTAAAGAAATAACAGTGGTCAATATAGCACTTGTTCACTTATTTGTTTTAAGAGGCTGTTTCACATGATTCTCATCTTGGCCCACTTCTCACTGATGCAATTGATTATATCTAGGAAATATAAAAGGAGTTAATTAAAGCTGCTGTTGTATTAACACAGGAAACACTAGCAATACATTTGGGTTTCCAGGGGAGGATTCAAGAGGCTTGAGACACTCAAGAACTCAGCAGCTGATCTCCGGAGCATATTCTGAGGCAATTTCAGAGGAAGTTGCCTAATAGTGAGGTGCTACAGTATCAAATGACAAATATAGAAGAAAAAAAACCACAAACCCAAATGAAAACAAAACCCGAAGCACCAAAATAACACAACTACTTAAAGTCAAGAAAAAAATCAAAAACTTTGCCTTCTAGAGAAGGGTTAGCTATTTGTCTCCCTACTGGGGACACAGAATGGCAGTCACACAGGGAAGTAACACAAGTAACCTACCAAGATTCATAAAAGCTACTTCCTTCAATTGATGAGATTCTGTTCTTTCTAGAGAAACTGTAAAAGTTTTGTTGTAACCTGGGGAAAAATAACAATACTTTTAAAAAAACCAAACAACACACACCATCTGTTAAAAGCCAAGTATGACTGTATAGCTAGAAACCAGCAGTGCCAATTCACCCAAGCAGGGATATTTTAGACTGTTTTACAGGCTTGTCTGCACAGACAGATTTACTTCACTCTAAACAGAATTGCTGCATACTTAGACCCGCACCCACACAATGTAGTTCTTTAGTATGCAGAAAGTGGCCACACACTACACAGTCTGTGTTCATGTTTAAAGAAGCATTCCATCTCAGAGCAAGCTTGTGTAAAAACACCTCCCCCCTAAAAAAAAAACCAAAAACCAAACCCAAATACAAATCCTTTATGTAGCTGTGCTTTGCTTTTTTGTGATCTTTCAACTGCTTTAAAGAATTTCCAGTTTGTTTATCTGCATGCCCTATTGCTGTAATTTAGTTCAGTTCTGTTTAAACATAGGCTAATTTCAGAACTGCTGTGTTTGCATGGGCTTTGCATCAGCACAGCTGTTGTTTTATTCTAGACTTACACCATACTTCTTCTGGCATTCAGTAAGAATGACATAGAGCCCTCAAACATCCGCAATCTCTGAGACTCAAAGCTAAGGATTAAAATAACTAAGGAGATAATGACTGGCCTCCGAATGTCCATGCTGCAATATCCTAATGGCTGAATGGTGTCATGATCAGGATGCTACTTAATACTGCATGAAAATTCAAGATAAGACAATATAGCCACAGTTTACAGGACCACCAAGGAAACAAACAGATCATGAGCCATGCTTCAGCCACTCATCCAGGACTTTGATTCCTGACCTGAGCAGAGAAATATGCTTTATCTATGCTAAAAAAAAAAAAAAAAAAAAAGAGACCTCCAAAACCAACAGCAACACTACAGATGAAAAGGAATCTAAAAGAGCTTTTCACACAAGATACTGACTGATGTTTGCTTGCAATGAGTCAGTACACTCATGATTACCACTCTGTTACTTGCTAACACAAACACATGCAAACTAATACCAGGACCGCAGAATACAACTGCAACATCGTGTCTTCTGTGTTTATGCTACATCAAGCAACTGCTTTAACGGGTGGGAAGCTTCCTTTTGAGTTTACAGATGCGGCAGCACAAACTGAATTCCTTTTATGTCTCCAAAACATGGCTTATAGACCTGATATAACACTGCTTCTGTGGGTCACTCCAGGACCAGTCTTAAAATCCTCTTGTACAACTGATGAATCTTGCATGAATCCATAAACAGCTCTGCACCAAACAACTCCATTCCATGAAGGTCATTTTAGATGCAGCTGGTCAATTTCACCATATTAATCCTCAATTTCTTCTTGGTATAGATAGGGATGTACAAGGGCCATAGTCAGCTCCAAGCAACGCAACTACCCTTCAGCTACACATCAAGTACATCTGGGGAAATGCACTGTACCGTCACACCCAGAATGGACTTTCCCAATTTGTTAATGCCTTCAAGAACACAAAAATGCAGTTCATTCAATCCCACAACATTCCAGCAGCAAAGAAACATGCTTCCACACACACGAAAGCAAACACTTGAACAGAGGTGTGTTGTCAATTTGAACATGGTTATTCCATACTATGCAGTTTTACAAATCGAGGAATAATTCACCTCTCTCCTCCATATATCAAATGAGAAAGATCTTGCTAATGACAAGTTTTATTCTGATTAGAATAAAACAATATTCTTCATTCAAGAAAAAAAAACAGGTGCTTGAGCACCACTTAAATAGCAACTGTTCTTACAGTCAGTGGGTGTTGCACCTGTTGCTGTGAAAATGACATGTTGAACTGGAACTCTTAACACACATTCAAGCTAAGAGCTGCTGGCTATTTCCCATACAAATGCCTTATGGCATAAGTACAACACACCTGCAAGCTCCCACAGATTTCACTGATGTTTGTGCTCAGCATGCCAGAAAGCCTGGGTAGAAATAAGGGACCAAATTAATAGCCACTCACAAGGCCGCTGGTTTGAAGCCACTCGTTCAGCATCAGGCAGGAAGTCTACAGCAGGGAAGTCAATTTTGCAGCTTAAGGCAGCTGCTGTCTTTAAACACCAGCCACAGTAGTTTATTGTTTGCAGACTTCAGTAGTTACTTGTTTTGCAAGGCATTCTGTGACTTTTTCAGCAAAGTGACATTCTCCAAAACAAAGCATAACTTCACAGTTTAATCTTACCTTTATGTAAAAAATACACGGAGTACATTATTTCATCAGGAGTATCACAGGCTAGAGTACAACACACACACAAGCCTCCTAAAAAGACAAAAAAAAAAAAAACCCCAAAAAATGACTTGTGTACCTGAATACCTAGACATCCTTACACTGCACAAAACTAAAGCAAGACTGTTTGAAATGATAAACTAAAATTAATCTCTCAGAAAAGGTATTTACCTAGCGAAACACAAATTAAGAGAAAACAGAGGAGGCAATACAGCACACAATGGAAACCTGGGTTCTGACATGGCAAGTTCTTCCCTTTAGAAGTACATTTTTAGCCTCTCACAGTAAAAAAAAAAGAAACTGATCAAGCCTTTCTCTCCACAGACTCCTCAACCTCTACATAATTTCTGTTCAGGGACTGTCAAATATGCACAGAACATAGTAAAACACAGTTTGTTTGCTTTCTAAGTAATTTCATATTGGCAGCAGCATAACACACTACTAGAGCTTTCTCACACTAGAAATGATAGTCACTTCTCCCCTTTATAGCCCCAAGAGCCATTAATTCCTTTTTTAGGAGACAAGTCAGTCCTTAGCACAAACTTATTTCAGCCAAGGTACTTTGTGCAGGAAAGCTCCCTGCTCCCAGCCTAATTTTAAATCAGACTGATATTATTTTGACTCCACTGTATGACAGCCCTCCCTCCATTTCTTATAAAATTAATCCACTTACTCTGATGCTTTGGCATTCATGTTAGAAAAAGCTTTCAAACCACATTATCCCCAATATAGTTGCAAAAAATGAGCCACAATTATGACCATTCACCTTTAACCTTTACTGAAAGTTTATCACTTAAAAAAAAAAAGAAAGAAAAAGGTAATACTAACACAGATACTGCTCTGTAAAAATATAAAGGTGTATGTATACAAAGTATACAGAAAAAGACACAATATGGAAAAAGCACAAATACAAAAAAAGCACAGCTACCAAGGTATTATACTTGGTTAAATGCCTCATACTTCAGACCGCAAGGCTGTACCATAGCCACGATACAGATACAGCTGAGGCATTTCACACTTCTGGGGAAAGTAAATACTTTCTTCTGAGATGCAATTTTTTTCCCCCTGCTTATCCTTAGCTGATTGAATATTGTTTGATACAGTTTTGCTTGGATATTTGAGTCATTTAGACAATAGACAGGGCATTTTGCCAGAGCACTTGGCATCTTTCAGAACACGCATAATTTTTAAAGTAGCAGCATCAGGACACATAAGGAAGACTGGAACAGCTCCAGCAAACCACAATGCTGTTTTATTATCAGCAGCTCCCAACACTGCAAATTTCTTTCTTGTATGCTGGAGGCTAGTGTATACACTGTTCTATAAATCGTGGAACATGCAAGTGAGTCTGTTCAGATTGACATGTCAGTGGGTAATATATGCAAACTGATCACAAAAACAGTGGCTATGAGGGACCATTAATAGCATGTGCATCTTTCAACTCTAGGATACTGATCCCAATGTCAACAAACTGACCTATGAACAACAGAAAATACCAAATGGTGCTTCATTAATACAGACAGAAACAAGACAGACACAGATCAGCAATTACCCAAGCAATGTTACACCTGATACCATCTTGGCGATCACATTAGGGCAGCCAGAGACCGAGAACATAAAATAAGTTTCTTTCCTACCATTACCAGTGCTCTCTGCAAATTAAGAGCTGGGTTGTGCTGATGTAGGGAAAGCTTGTTATCCTATTGCATCTACATGGTAAGTGTTTCATGTGAAGGTAGAACCAGATCTTCCACACTATCCTTTTCAAAATAATTTGCAAACAGTAAGAGCTGTAGTTAAATGCCACAAGATTAGAAGACTCACATGAAGATATACTTGGATGAGCCCTTATCTTTTCAGAAATAAAAGGGAAAAAAGACCTCAATGACAACAAAGTTTTTCTTAAAAAAAAAAGGAGGCATTTAAAAAGTAAGCTCTACTCATACAGGGTAAACTGCAAGTTACTAACATTCAACAGAATTAGGGAAACAATTACAACTCTGCCACTTGATAAATAAACATCGTATCACTGAAAATTTTTTTGCTAAGAGTCACCTATGAAGACATGAAGTTTTCCCTAAGAAACCTGGAAACTTTAACTTAAAATTCCTCATTTCTATTCATGCAGAAGTGTAAGGTATAAGCCTGTACCAGTGTCTCCAAATGGCATCCATGTGTCACAATCCAAACACAACATTGCACCAGGGCATTTTGTCTAAACGTACTGGCTTAGGAGTGACTCGCCTCATCTAACTTCAGTCATCCAAACATCTCTCATTTAAACGCCTATAGAGCAAATGAAGAAATATGAATAGAAGCAACCAACCTCTCGAGATGCCTATTTCTCTCTATAAATATAGTCCAGATGCTTAACTTTTAGGCAGGTTAAGTTAGGTGACAGTAATCCAGGGTTTATATCATCTTACTGCCTGCACTTTTTTTAATACTGAGCAAATTTAATGAAAAGTACTTCTAAAGAGCTAAAAGAAAACATAAGAGCCCAATGTTTTTAAATAACCACTTAATTCTGGACATACAAAGTTAATTTTGAGATTACAACTGCTTCATCTCAGCTAATCTAGAAGTACATAGTGGCTTTTATCCACAGTCTGTGCTGAGTGTGAGGAACAGGGCTACTTTTCTGCTGCTGCGGAAGTTTGAGAAAGGAAGAGTGATCTCATTCAGAGTTCAGATTGGCAGTAGCCAATAGCAGTTTTATGAAATGGGAAATTCCATGGTATATTTAATTTTGAAGGCAATTAATCTTTGCCATAGATGTCCAAATGGTACAAATAGGGATATTGGCAACAATACTTGCAGTGTGCTAGCAGTTCCACAGAAGGCATAGTCTGCACCTAAAACAGCTTGTAGTCCAGTTTTGTGTACCGCCGCAAACAAGGGGCACAAAAGGGAACTGTAGTGTAATTATCCACATTGTTCTTTGACAGGTCAAAACCATTTGCTCCAAACTGCTACTCGAAATGGGTTGTGCAAAGTAGTCCTCCATTTCAAACAACATTCAATGAAAAGCCACATACGTTTAGTAATTGTCAAATTATGCGTTTTACATTATGCACAATAAAAAGCGCATGTGAAAGGTTCCACACAGAATTTATATACTGTGTTGGCAGATGGAAAAGAACATTTTACTTCAAGGTAACCAAACAACAGTCTTGCTGGAGGAAGACTTGAGTTTCGTTGTAAACTAAAAGAAGGTGCTTCAATCTGAATAAACCCTAGAGAAACATAGGTTTAAAAGGAAACATATATATACACAAATCAATAATATTTTCCATTATTGGACAGGCTATTTGTATAAGAAATAAGTCTGTCTTGCTAACAGAGAAAAAGTAGCCACCTAATCTACATTTGGTAGAAATGCAACTTGGCTTTCTCTTATTTCTAACTCATTCCCTTTAATCTCTGTAAGCATATTGTCTGCATCCATAAGAAAAAAAAAATAATCCATTTAAGGAACCTATATTTCACTTGATTTGCATTAATGGTCACTTCAATGCAACTGGCAAATACCTCAGCAATTTGCCTGTGTGTACACAGCACACCTTAAGTGAGATGTAAAGCCACTTCTGCAACATGTCACATCCCTATACAACTCTGTAGACTATTCAAAGGTTAATCAGATACCATCTCTGCTTGGCAGTATGGCCTAATTTAGAAGCTGAGAATGCAGGCATCTGTAATGAACAGATGCCTCTTGAGACCAGTATTTAATTAAAAAAAAAAAAAAAAAAAGCTTATGGTATGCATTAGGATGCAGGGAGACTCCTAAATCCTCAAGGTTTAAGAAACATTTTAGGTTTAGGTTTAAGGAATCATATATATACTAAACTAAGTATCACATACTTGGACATTCTAGGTATCACATGCTAACAGCAATATGAAGCTCTTCAAATCTTAGCACATACTCCATTTACACATGCCCACTCTGTAACACAAGTTACATACTATGTTGGATACCCAGACAACAGAACTAGCCAAAACCTTCCTTGAATTTACCTTCTAACATTTTTGGTCAGCTTTAACATTAAATTGCTCAAATATATTACACAACCATGCTTTGGTACCACCTGCATTCTGAAACCAGCAGAAGATGCTAGTGTGCTTAGACTGAGACATTTCGCCAATTGAGTGCATGATATCAGTTCTCTGAAGTTGGGCTACCAGAAAATTTGTGTGACTTTTATTGTTGATGTTCATATAATAAAAACCCTAGGTGGTACTCTTCAGCTCAACTTCAAATGCAGCTTTCATAAAGTAAAACAACTTAATGAGAAAAATAGTGCACAGTTGCCCTTTCCCTCTCTGCACAGTTACCTGTCAAGTACACACCAAAGGAATAAAAGTCTCACACTCACACAAAAAGTACAAATATATATATAACATCTTACAAAGAAATTTAGTAATCAGTTGTGATTACAATGTATGATAATTACTAGTGGAGATCATTTTGACAATACTTGCATTTATCTATTACCTGCTTTACTTGTAAAAACCTGAAGATTCAAAGATTTAGATGCAACATCTTGGTCTTGACAGTAATCGCATCCAAAATTTACAAGTCTATAAGCACATAAAGAACACTAAATAAATCACTTCTTCATCCACAGAGATTCATCACAACATAAAGATCACAACAGTCACTATGTAATCAAAACACAGAAATTATAATCAAATGTTCTCTAATGCAAGTTAAATCAGGCTTTAACCAATCTGCTCCACGGTAGTCAGAAATCAGAATCCCAAGACTGCACACCTATCAGAAGCCAACAATTCTGATTACACTTGCAACCTTCATATTCACTTACTGCAGCATTGTCCAACGATTCATATACTTTGAAGTGAGAGCAAGTTCAAACATTTATCATACCTAAGAACTCAAAGGCTTTGCAGCCTAACTACCATTCTTCTGTCTGTAAAGCTACATTTTAATCTGCAATTAGGCACACTAATTTCAGCAGAAATATTCAAAAAGAAAAGCACAAAATCACGTTCACATGGAACTTGTTAAACCATGATATTCTTTTTCAATCTTGTGCTGCACCTGTGCTTTAATGGTTTTACATATTGTCCTGGTTTCAGCTGGGATGGAGTTAACTTTCTTCTTGGTAGCTCGGGCAGTGCTGTGTTTTGGCTCTGATGTGAGAACAATGTTGATAACCCACTGGTGTCTTTAGTTATTGCTGGGTGATGTTTGTACGAAATCAGGGATTTTTCAGTTCCTTAGGCCCAGCCAGCCAGCGGGCTGGAGGGGCACAGGAGGCTGGGAGGGGACGCGGCCAGGACGGGTGGCCTGGGCTGGCCAAGGAGGTATTCCATGCCAGGTGACGTTATGCTGAGTATATAAACTGGGGGAAGAAGGAGGAAGGGGGGAAATTTGGCCTGATGGCGTCTGTCTTCCCAAGTAACCATTAGGCATGACGGAGCCCGGCTTCCCTGGGGATGGCCGAACACCTGCCTGCCCGTGGGCAGTGGTGAATGAATTCCTTGCTTTGCTTGCGTGCACGGCTTTTGCTTTACCCTTTTTCTCCACCTTTCCATTCTAATAATTATTATTATTGTTATTATTGTTGTTCTTACCTCTTTATTCTGTTTAAATTAAATTGTTCTTATCTCAACTCTCAAGTTTTACATTCCTTTCTGATTCTCCTCCCCATCCCTCCGGGTTGGGGGGAGTGAGCAAGTGGCTGCATGGTGCTTGGTTGCAGGCTGGGGTTAAACCACGACACCTATCTTTATAATCTACAAGTTCTATTTTTGCCATGCAGAACATGCAACAGAAGATTGTAGTCAGGCTGCTTTGGATTTTTTGTTGTTTTGGGTTTTCGTTTGTTTGTTTCTGGTTGGTTTGGTTTTTTCCAAAAAAGATTTTGATCCTGTAGGGATTTTTCTCCCAGATCTTCTGCAATAATTTTGAAAAAAATTATTATAGCATTGAAGCTCTCACGAGACTAGGATTTTTTCAGTACTAACTGCAAGAGGATAACACGGCTTGGGGCAATCTGCATGTGCAGTAGCACCATACTGAGGCTTCTGTATAGTGCAGAAACATTCTGAGCCACAGTTTGGGCAGGACAGAACTCAACTACCTTGAGTTATTCATATCAGATCTAGTAGCTTTGGCCTCCCTTTTTATTCACAAAGAGAAACAGGCCCTTTTGTAAATTCAACTGAAGACAGATGAGGATGAAATGAATTGTGACAGAGTCAGACCATCCTGACTAGTTTTTCCTCAGTCAAAAGGCAGCCTTAAAGAGACAAGCTCAGATGCACAGAAGACACAGAAGAATCAGACAAATCTTAGCCTTTGGATGCACAGGGTGCCTAGAAATAGCATTTTGGAAGAGAACAGAGTCTCATAGGCTATAAAAAGGAGCTACTGGTCTGGTTAACTGCCCAATAAAACATGTAACAGCAATCAAAAAAAGAGAGCTTCCCTTGATAGGAATTTTGACATCACCACTACAACATGTGCAAGATTAAAACAAATTAATTTAAATAGGTACAGAACACTCAGAGGGTTTAACCTATAGCTAGCTCTTCAGACAATTTTTTAAAATGGCACCAAAAAGCAGTCAAGCATTAAGTTACATTTTACAGTTAGCCACGATGAAAATGAGAGCAACTGGAGGTTTGGACACAGTGTTCATATTATTCTTATGTTCCAGTACCATGTAGGCAACTGCAAACAAAGATACTGTGGTATGGACAAATTTTACTTAATTTTGTAAAACATGACTCTATATATTAAAAGGAAAGCAATACAAAACATAAAAAACCCAACTTACTTAAATTGTGTATCATTTACAGGAATATCCAAGTGTGATTCCAGCTGTTAATCAAAAATGAAAACAAACCTGTTATTTAGTGAGGTCAGTATATAATGATTAATATTTCAGACAAGTAAAATGTGTTGAACTCACATTTCACCAAATTCAACATTTTAACAAAGTTCATTTATCCTCCTCTAATCCTTACAGTCACCTCAAAACCCATAAAATAGATTCTTTAAAAAAAATAATAAAATAAAATAAAAGAAGTTGTGAGATATTTAACCTCCTGCATTAGAATAAATTTCAGCCACTGGGACAAAAGTCTAGTAACAGTTACATGTTCAACAGTTGTAATTTTTATGTTCCGTTGTCTGTATTTTTGTCACAACAGATTTTCCTGCCTCACTTAAAATCAACACAAAATTAGTACATGGTTTCTTTGTCCAGTGCATTTGATAACCCTGCTTTTCAGTACTTGAGTATAAGATCAGTATAATGTCATGAATGTCACTTACTTCTAGGTAATCTAGTGACAAGCTGTGCAATTCCACTGAAGTTACCTTACTGTGGCACAATCTGAATCTGACTGAATATAATCTTGAAAAAGAATATAATAATAATAATAATAATAATAAAAAACCAACAAAAAACCCAAAAAGAATATGGAAAAACAAAACCCAGTTTTCCTCTGCAGAAGTTCCAAAAATAAAAGACACTGAAACAGATCTCTGTATCAGTGCCTAGAAGACACAATTACATCCCACCCAAAAACATAGTATAATAAAATAGTCATGACTTACTATTGAGTTAAAATTTTCATCGGGATAAAACTGGACACATTTTAAAGTACTCTTTGATTCCTGGAATTAAGAGGATTTTTTTTAACTGATAAAATAGAAAGCATATTATATAGGTTGAAAAGTGACTGGATACTCCACACCATCCTCCACATTCACCCCCCCCTTTGCTAACAGATATGCAAAAGTTAGGGGACAAAAGACAACTCTAAAAACCACATATAACCCCCCCACAATAGCACTATGACATGCTTCCTTCCTGTCCCAGATCATTATCTGCCCATCATCTGTAATTTTGTGGGCCCTCTCTTGAAGCAGAGCATTATTACATGGCTCACACAGACACATTCTATAAAGTGGAAAAAAAAAGTTTTCCATAACTACCTATATGGCAAAAGGAACCGTATCTTATTTTGGTCAGTTCAAAAAGGGTATTTCCGAAACAAAAATAGGAATATGTTTCTCCATCACAGTCCATTTACTCTTATTTCCTAACACTTGGATTTTTTCTGGTGGCTAAGTTAATAAAAGTCAATTTTCATTTACTTAGAACACATCAAGTGCAAATAGACCCTCAGACAAAAAAAATAATACAAATCCAAAGAGTTTCAGCATTTCTAGCCAAGAACCTGCCCTCATTTGGTGACTCAGTAAGTCTGTGTACAAAATACTTTCTAGATGCGAATTCTCTAGAACAGAGGCATTATACACAAGACAGTTTTTGGTAGATTTAGATGCTTTTGAATAAAAGACCTTTTTAAAGTCAAAACAACTGACAAACCCACCCTTTTTTCTAGAAAGCACTAAGACCACTAGTCTTCTTGTGATCTACAATGCACAAACAGCAGTTAAGGCAAGTCTGGCTTTAGGTTATTTGAGGCAGGAACAGGACAGACTGCTACAACGAAAAACAAACTCACACTATTATTACCCCACACACTCTACTGTCATGAGGCAGGCAGGAACAAAACTACTAGAATGACTTTCATCTCACCTTTGGAACAATGTAGAAGAGCCTTTGTTCCATCATATCCCATTGTGCCCAAATGAGATCATCTGCAACTCTGGCTCTTGGAAGCTGACCTGAGTTTTGAATCACCTAAAGGGAAAGAGAGAACATCAGAAGTTGTCATATAAGGTTCTGTAACAATTACACACAGTCTGTGCTTTACAAAGAAAAGTGATGACAGAAGCGGCACAAATACTAAGGTGTTTGGAGGGAATATGCTACTTCTTAGCTGCACAAAGTCCACCTTTGTTGTGTGCAAGGTACTCAGTTTAAAGAGATCAGAAGCACAGTCTTCAGGGTTCACATGCTACCAAAGCATTTTCTTTGAGATTCCTTTCTTGCAAGAAATTCACCACTTGGGCTGCTCAAAGTGAACAAAGAAAACCAGACAGCACTCTTGGTTATAGAGAAGAGGAGAGGAGTGAAATATCACAGCCCATTCAGAACCAGCTACATTAACTATTGAAGGAAGACACATTAGCTCCAAAAGGGATTTCTATGCAAAGTCACAGCCACATGATAGAGGGTACTGGCAGCAGGGAAAGGCCTAGAATTGCAGAAAACTACTAGGATTGTATAAATGCACTCTTGAAAGATGTAGGGAGATTTCATGTCAAACAAAACAAATCCTAGAAGGACATCAGATTAACCTGGTTTTTTCTGATTACACTCTTAAGTCTTTACTCCACAAATGCAGTCTAGCATATAAAACCCACCTGCTTTAAAAGCCATGATAACCTTTGAGAAAATGATGAAAGACTTCAAAGTGACTGAAAATCAGGTCCTTAACTTTTTCCTTCCAAGCTTACATTTGTCTTCATAAAGTGAAACATTGGCTTTCTTGACACAATTCTTTACTATATTAGACGTATGTTTATTATTATTAAGTCTTTTGAAACATTGGCTTTCTTGACACAATTCTTTACTATATTAGACGTATGTTTATTATTATTAAGTCTTTTAAGGAAAACATCAACAACTTGTTGAAGACAAATTCATGTTAAAAATGGGAAAAAGATGAGAGGAAGAAGAGATTGTAATAGTTACAGTACTTGGAGTTTTATGTCTTTTTGTTTGCTTGTTTTCTAAATGAATCCTTTACCAGGACACAGACTCCCAAAAGGCAAAGTTAGGAAGGTGATTCTGCAAATGTTTTAAATAGTGTAAAAATGTATATACACTATGTTTACTCCTGACTTCTAACATACAGATGCATTCAGCAACAAACAAAAACCAATAAAATAAGTTACTTTCCTCATAGATTACACAGTATACAGGTTTTTTCAATCAGCTTTCTGGTTAGCTGTGTAAATTGCCATGCTATCTATCTATCTATCTAAAAAATACAATATACCTACTATTTCTTCAATATAGTTTGTGTTGCCAAAGTATAAAACTCAAACCCAGTGAATTAAAATTACAGATGTTTACATTTTCAACTGAAGCAAACCCCAAGATTTTTCAAGTCTTACCACTTTGTGTTCTTCTTCTGCAACAACATGAATATCAAATTGTTCGATATCTTTAAAACATAAGGAAGAAAACCATTACAATCATACATTTTTATATGCTTTTACACAGCTTATTAAACAATCTCACCTCTCGGAATGCTATAAGAACACATTAGGGCCAGGGAAGTTCAACTCAGTGTAAGAGGAAATTTGCGATATATCGACACAGGTGTCTATGCAGAGACCCGGACTCTTCCTTTCCTGAGCCTAGGGTGGCATCAGCCACACATCCTCATGAAAACAGTTTGCTGCCCCCATCACTGCAGCACTGTCAAGAGGATTGCTAATGGAAATATGCCAAACCAAGCCAAGGAGCACACTTTTAATGAAAGAGCACACAGGTGCATGCCTGTGCCCGAGACTACACCCTATCACTGTTTCACTTCCTAGCATGAATACCACCTCACAGTCCCTTCGCACACAAGCTACCTAAAAGTAATGGTACTTTGCCTGTGCAAAGGGTGCAAGAGTCACACAGCAGATGCTATAAATTTTTCCAATATAGTTCACAGCACTATTAGCTGGCCTTAGGTAGGCAAAGGTCACCTACCTAAAGGTGGGTGTCTAGTTACCAGAGAAAATAGGCCTCTCCAAAAAGATGGGAAACGTGATCCCACTCTATAAGACAACTGAAAGGCAAGAGGGATAAACAGCCTTTTCCAAGCGTCCACCTCTAACCATTCTCTCCCATTAGATTAGGCTGAACATGCAAAGTTAGCTGCATCCAAGGAACTACTGTCCTGTTCTTATCCCACCTGTCACACACTAAATACAATCAATCTCCCAGTCAGTTGATCTGCTCTGAATTTATATAGGCAGCCATAAAAGTCTATGCTAGTTTTTTAGAAATAAAGATAACTGAAGAATGCATGCACTCAGCAAATAATTGCAGTCAAAGCTGGCCATTCTGCTAACGTTGAAAAAAAAAATCCCATCAAGCTATACAGGTTTTGATAGACAAAAAACCTAGAATAGCTCACACCCTTTCTTTTTTTCTTTTTTCTTTTTTTCCAGTAAAAGTCTATCAGAAATGTAAAGTATAAAGATCATCTTGAAGTAAAAGAATAAAAATGTATTTTCAAAATATTAACTCACATTTATCTTCCGAGACTAGCAAGAGGCGACTTTCTGCAGAAGTATTTCTGCCTTCAACTGGATAAAGAAACTATACAGAAAGTTTCACAAAAGTAAGTAAATGAGTGTTCTGAACGACTTTGGTTATCTAAAATTTATTTTTTTTTTAGCTGGATATTAACATATTTTAGAATTACGACAAGCACACTAAAGATACTTAATTAATAAAAATAGCTATTATTACAGACTAATAGTCACCAATCACTACAATTGCAAACCTTGGGGGACTGAAGAGAAAAAAATAGCCTTCATGTCAGAGAAGTACTCTACATCAAACATTTTATGAACTTTCTAATTTTTTTCATTATATGGAGAAATGTACATTATCTCTATAACAGCTGCAAGATAACATGCAATACTTCTGTACTCAACCACTTTTTCCTCTCTAGTACAGTGGATTTAAAAGATTTATATTCAGATTAGTTTAATAATTTACCTGTACTTGAACACAGCTATCCACAGCTTTTAGGACTCTCAGATTATTAATGGGATGAATTTCAATTAGCAAGGTTAAATACTTGGATACTGCAAAAAGAACATGGTTTAGGTAACATTCTTTTTTATACACAATTTTTTTTTCTAAACAGAAACTACATGGGAAAAAAAAGCAAAAGGACACAGTTATTTTAAACAGTATTAAAACAATCCACTTGTAGTACCTGACTGTAATAGCTGACTGACTCTCTCTTCTGTATATTGACGGAAGCTGACCGCTAAGGGAAAAAAAATCAACACAGCCACAGTGAGCACGTGTATTTGATATTAATCTTATTAAACATTCTTGGAGAGCAAGCATCACAGACTTTTTTTACCAAAAAAATATATGTTAGAGGAACAACAGAAGCTCTTGTAGATGTAGAAGGCATGTGTAAATGCAGGAGGGGGGAGCGAACAAAGGGTCAGTGTGTCTTAGACTGTTGTTTTAATAAACCAGCAATATTGTTACAGCTACGTCTTTACGTAGTTACCTACATTATTTGGTGATGGATCCACTGAAATGCATAGACTGCATGGGCAACACATGAATCAAAACAGATTTAAGAAATTCTAGACCCAAACGTACCATCCTACAAAAGTAAATCATCTTTACCATGACACAAAAAAATTAATGATAAAACACATATTTACCCAATAATGTCCTTTCATTGTTGACTGAACAACTGATTATGCGTAGATCCCTCTCAAACACATAGAGGTGCTGTAAAGGAATACAGTAATGCTAATATTTTTTTTTAACTGAATAAAGAAAACCATCTAATTCCTCCTCCTTAGGAAAACACTGCTGACCAGTACACTGTTTTTACTTTTAAAGCAAATAATTTCAAGGCCAGAAGAACCATATTTCAAGCCTCAATTGTATCGCTTCTTTTTCTCATTCGTTTGTTTCTTACTGGTTGTTTTGAGCTCTATGTTGCCACTAGAGCAGCAAACCAGACCTTTACATAAACAAGACATTTCAATCATTTCATACTGTTATGGGGACACCTGCAAAGGCCTGTTATGATTCCAGTCACTGAATTGCAGTACATTCAGTTTTAGAATTATTTCTTACAAATGGTAGCACCAAACAGGCTGAGGATGCACACGTAACAAAGAAAACCCCAAACATTTACTTCTTAGCACACATGTTCAGTGTGAAGAGGACTAGAAAGGGCTTGAATTGGTTGTTTAGAAATAAAGACTGCAGACATGATACTTTACTACTCTCAAGTCATTCAGATGTTCTGTAATGTTCTGCATCTTAATACTATTGAGAACCATTCAAATACCTTCTCAGGTCTCTTTTCTGTTTCGAACAAGCATATACTCCTTAAGGACATAACATACTGTGTTGCAAGGCTTCAAAATCTGAAACATTACCACACCGTCTTCACCAGGGAGAAGCCTGGTATTGTTCTCACCTCATTTTGTTTAGTTTGAAGATCATACAATCCAATGTGAGTATTTCTCTGATTTCCCTATGGGTGAAAACAAATTAGCACTGGCAATGTAAATACATACAAAATTAAACATTGGGGGTTTTTTTTCCCCCCACCTCCCTCTCTTCCTCCCCCTGCCCCTTGACACACATCCTCACACACTTCCCTGTCCTATAAACAGGCAGTTCATTATCTAATTCCAAGAAAGTGAGGCAAGAAAGAGAACAAAGATTTTTTCCTTTTAGAACTAACACATGGGATAAAGCTGAAATGTGGCCAATCCACAGCCCACAATCCATTGCATAAGCCAAATGCCTCTCTCTCACTTTGGTTCTAAACTGGTTTTAGTTATAGGCAGTAGGGCCAGGAAGGGAGACATCTGCACAAGAATGAAAGGGGATGCTATGGCCCCTCGAAGATTTAAGGCTGGTATTCCAAACCTCACCAGCTTGGTGGGTCATTGTGCCAAAAGGGAGCACAGAAACATGAAAGCAAACACAGCTTCCAGTGATCTGCCTGCCCACTGGAGAAAGGATTTCAGCTCTGCCTCAGGAAATGATTGTTTGAAAGCTAAATATATTTCACAAGCTCAGATGACACCACTACCCTACTGCCTTTGAAAAGAAACATAATACACATCCTTTCTAGCTTATTGATAATAATATACAATGATTTTGTTTGGGGCACTTCTAAGACTATACAAATCAAAACTTTTCTTCTTGGTAATTTTTACCATGCTTTAAATGTTCAAAATATTTAAAAAAAAAAAATTAAAGTAAATTCTGCTTGGCAACATATATTGTATATCAAATCAAGCTGAAATCCATTAAAATACTCTAGGTATAGGCACTATATTGCAAAACTGTTGAAATTAAATCCAGCCACATAGGCTTGTACTCAGACAGTGAGTATCATTGTTTTTAACTACAGCTTGAGGGGAGAAGGGAGAAATCTGTGATTATTTACAAAGTTATGGCATCTTGCTTTGTAAAGTTAAAACAAAAGCCTGAGTATTCTCTTCCTAAGGGGTCTATTTCTGAGTGTCTCATTGCTGTGGCAATGACAAAAGTCTTTGACTTCTGATTTAAACGTGGAAAACAAAATGTCTTTAAGACACAGGCTTCAGCCCTCCTAATGTAAGGTTAAGCAAGTGCTTTCACAAATAACTGTTCAAATAACCATTCTTTCCAAGTGTGTCTGAAACGCTAATATCCTCTGTACTTAGCTACTGAAAAATATACTTTACAAGACTGGTAACAGGACCAGATCAGTGCCCATATCCATGCTTAAGCTAACATGCTTGTTTTCAAGTTTGCTGTAAAGATTTTTGCATCGCTTTGCAAAATAGAAGTGCTGACACTAGAATTCACCTCTGTCAAAAACATCTTCCAATTATCAACATCATGAAAGACAGATGCTGTCACACCTACAGTAAAATGCAATATTCTAAAATAAGCCTGAATATAAAGCTCATCCTCCACCTTCCTCCCCGATTTCATGCAAAACACTGGATTTTCTTCCACTTAGCAGACAAAGGTTGTTTTCTATTTGTAAATATTCGGAAATAAGCCAGGGCAGCTCCATTTAGTTTACATCCTTATTTGTCCACTATCCTCACTGACAATATCAAAGCTAAAGTTTGCTGCTATAAAACCAACAGGAAAGGCTCACAGACATATAGCTGTGTCTTGCAGGAGTGGTAGCTCATCATTTATAAACAGTTTATCATGAACAGAGGAAAGAGAGGGAGATAGAAAGATAGATATTAAACTGCTGTAACAAGTCAGTAAGATCTGTAGGTTTTTAGGAGCTGTAATTACATCATGATTCCTCCATCATAAGTTTAATGAAACAGAAGGACTAACTGCAGGCACTAAAAGCAGTCTGTTTTCCCCAGGTAAGCTTTCCAGTGTGATGATGTGTATTAACAGAATAGCAAAGCGCAAATAATATTTGAATTTTAGAACAAGTTCATGAAAACTTAAACAAAATCTCAAATTGGAGACTAAAACTACTTGTCATTCACTAAGATGCATACACCAAGACTCTTTTTTTTCATCTAAGTAAATATGAATGGATACTGCTGTTAAAAGGTTTGCAATAAACTCCAAAACCACAGAACTATACCCATATGTTGTCAATAGACTGTTTCGGAAAAAGGAACATTTGGATTGAATCCTTCTGAAGTCAGTAATAAAGCATAAAAAGACAGACACAGACACAATACTCCCAACACTTCCTGGTTTTTAGCATTCTAATCAAGAGAGGGGGAAAAAAAAGTTCAGTCCTACTTGAAGGTATCACAGTCCCAAGGTGTGACTGCAGCTGACAGAAACAACTAATTTAACAAAAGCAGACATCAAGAAGGGCACAGCGTTAGCAGCTCAGAACCCAGCACATTCAGGACACAGAATGAGTGCAATGCAGCTACAGCCTGGACCACCACATGTGCTCTGACCAATATACAAGCCACCCTGACTAACACAAGCTTTGCGGCTGACATAACTACATGTTCTTATCATGTATGCAGACAAGTGTAGATGTACTGACTCCTACTGACATCAACAGCACCAAAGTGGGTACCAACAACTTTCAGCTGGTGAGCAGAATTTTTACTGATCCAAGAAAGAAACTACTCCACACTACAAACAACATCTCTCTGGTAAAACATCATACATTTAATGCAATACCACCTTAGGATACATTTGTCCTTTGTGAGAAGACTCCCAGAAGTTATCTTCCGGTTTGCCCACTAACAAGCGTAAATCACACTTACAAAATCTGTCAGCATTCTTCCCAACAGAGGAATAAATAGATCCTGGTTCTTCAGCAGGCTGGCTCACTCAGGAGAAAAAAATCACACTACCATGGTAAGAGAACAGGATAAGAAGCAGCAGCATCTCCTTCCTCTTTCACCTTCACATTTGAGAGGTAAAAATGGGAGCACAGCTGTGCAGTTTGTTAGTTCCAGCTCTCAGGCTTTGTCATCCAGCCATTCCTACCACACAGGCTGCACAGGCCACTTTATTTGCAAGATTAGGAAAGAGAAAATACAGTGAACATTTTCAGTGACTTCCTATGCAGCCTTTACCCCTAGGTTCAAGGAACTAAGCCTAGGTGTTTAAATCTTCCTGAGAGTCATTGGCCAATTCAGTCAATGGAGTCTAGTGGGTATTTGTCCACCTCCTCCACCTCACACACCCCCTTCCCAAAGCACAAGCTACAAGAGGCCAGTTCTCTAAACCCCACCAACTGTTTTGACCACATCCCTACCAACTACAATGGGAGCTTAGACACGGAGCACCCAGGCAGACACTAGCATTTAGATGAGTGAACCTTGAGCTCATCCCTTTTGCCACCTGCAAGAGCCTGAACTGCTTACAAGGCAGTTGGACTCTACTGTCAGAAGCCCCAAAAAGCTTAGTGTGAGATTCAACAGACACTAGAAAGCAGCAACATCACACGTATGCAGTACCAGATTTCCCACTAGGGAGGCAGGTGGGTTACTTTCATTAAGCCTTTCTAGAGTTTTGAGCAAGGAAAAAAAACCAAACAAACAAACCAAAAAAACTGATACATTCTACAGTGTTGTTTTTATGGTTACTGTTGTCTTGTACAGACTCTCCTCCCTATGCTTGTACTAAAGGAAACATCCACCCACAGTTAAAGTGTATTTTACCTTGATGAAGGCCTCACCTCTTCCCTTAACCCTAGGGATGCTGGAGAGTTTAACACTGTTGAGTCTGAAGGGAATGAAAGGCAGCCCTACTCTACTGGAGTCTGCTATCTCCAATCTGTACTCTTCAAGAACCACAATCCTCCAGAATCCAGCTGGCTCCACACATTTCTCTTCGATGCACAGACAAGAAGCACAGCTTGTCTCACCAAGGGGAAACCTTCTCAAACCATTTAAAAATCTCTTGGAACTACAGGCATTTCAACCTAAAAGCTATACACATGCCATGGAGATGTTAAAAAGGATAGCTCTAAATGCTTCCAGACATCAAACAAACAAGTGAGACTACTTGCAATAAACAAAGTAACTTGATTAAAGTAACAAAGAACAGCAGAAGCAGATTTAGTGTCAGATAAATGGTATCTTAACATATATATTGGTAGGGGAAAACATATTTAACTAAAGCAGTGCACATGAATTTAATAGACTTCCCTGAGAAATTCTGACGGTGAAAGAATATGCCACCTACAAAGAGTTTACCTGTTAAAGAAGTTGTGTTTTATTTGGGGCAAGATTCTGATTCTCCACCCACCCCCCACCCACCCCCGAAAACAACAGCAAAAACCCTGTGGACTTAATCAGGTCAGTACTTTACTCTCCATTTCATTATTCTTAACCTTTGTCTGAAGCGGAGTTGGGTATTTTCCCACTGTACAACCAAACAAGTTGTAATCAGTCAAGTTTTCATGTTCTAACCCTCACTGCAAAAAAGACTCAATTAGGCATAGATACACATACAGTGTCGTTCTCTGCTATATTTTTCTTAAGTTCTGAGACAGACTTACCTTCCAGGTATAAATAATTTTCCCATTTCTTTCAACATTTACAACATAGAGTGCTGATGAATTCTCAGAAGTATCTGAAATGATAAGTATCAAAAGGTACAGGATTTTCATTTGAGCTAGTTCATCATGTAATTTATGCACACATTAAGCAAAGATACTAAATACATTTTTACATACAAATACTTATTTGTATATGCCAAAATTACTCCCTTCTGGAAACAGAGAGACACTATTTCCTGTACCATGTCTTAAACCTGATAAGCTTCAACACAAACCAGCGGAGGGGTTTCAAAACCCACAGGAATGAACTATTTAGGTATATGATTCTAATGGCCACTACCTTTTGTGATGAAAATGGAATGTGCTTTTTCATCATCTTCCATCCACAGGGAAAAAAAAAAAAGCATTCATTCATTATACACAACATGGGGTTTAAACAGTTAAGTTGCACTCCAATCCTCAGAACACTACAGGGGGATAGAACTAGTCCAACGAAAGTGTCACTTGCTCCTACCTGCCCCTTCAGCATCCCAAAGGAATGCCTGGAAATAAACTAAGTCTTCAGACATCAGTTGTACACCACCAACAACCTCCCAAAAAAACCCCACCCAAACCCCCAAGAACCACAAGATTAAACACTATCTAGATATGCAACATACCTACAGTTACAAGGGAACTAAGCAATGCAGGAGAAGAGATAATGTGGGGTGTGAATGAAAGAGTAGGATTAAAAGGGAAACAGCTGAGCAGGAAGCTAGCATGGACACAGAAAGAGAAAAACACGCCTGGACAAAGCAGCGTAAAGTAAAAACAACAGAAGGAAAAAAAAAAAGACGACAAAATATCATACTCAAGGTGAAAAAAATGCACACTTTCCTGATGCTGTTTTTCTGTTTTCTAATCACTGCGGCCACCAAAAAAGTTTATCTTAGATGGATCTTTCACTAAAAGTGGAGATTTTGCTCTTAACAAGGTTGAGAGCTGCATGACTGGTCCTAGTTTTAAGATAAAGGCAGCCTGTGGTTCAGTGAGCATCAACAAAAAGAATGCTCCACAACTCTCGGATAGCATTTAGCCAAGTTCAACACTATTTACTTTGCAGTTATCACTAAGCATTGATAGAAGAAAGCTATGTGAAACTTAGTTTCACAAGCCTAATATTAGAAATTGGCTTGTACGGCCTGCAGTAACACAAAAAAACTTGTTACAAGTATTACCAGAAGGAAATAAATTCTGTATTTTGTTGTGGGAGGACAATGAAAATCCTTAGTGTACATTTAACAATGTATTACTTTCTACTGGTTTCAGATCACTCAAAAGTACAGTACAATACCACTACATTAGGGCTGGCGGGTGACTGAGAAAGCCTCAAATAACCATATACTCTGCTCTTCTCTTAGTGGAAACTTCTCAGAATTTAACCACCACTTCAAACTTTCAAGATGAGTACTACAGTCTCCACACTTCTCTCACATTCGATACTTCTTCAGAACAGAATTTAGGTAGAGAAGGTCCACAAGAAATCTCCATGTCAATGAATTTCTCTTATCACCCGACACAGAGATCTCAAAGGTGCTGGAAAAGTTCCATGTCAGAAGGGAGTTTCACGTCACTGAACACTGTTGGTGGGAATATAGAGCTAAAGAAGTAGTGGCAATCATCTCTGCGCTTGGGAAGTCCTGCAGTAAAACTACATGTATAATTACTTCTTCCTTGTCCCCACAGCTGAGACCAGCAGATGAAGGGCTGCAAAAGAACAAACACAACCTGCCTGCCCAGTGAACAACTCTTAACAACATACTCAGGAAAATGTGGAGATTGATTTCCTGAAAGCTGTTACATGCAGCTCATACAAAAATATGTAGAATTAAGGAGAACAAGGCTGGTTCTCTTCACTTGCCACTCCTCTCCCACCATCACAGCTACTCCCAGCTCTCATGCTGGGATTAAATTCTCACATGCTATCAAGGGCTTTCAAGTCCTGAGGAAAGAAAATATTAGTAACTGTAACATCTGAAACCACTGACACAAAAGTACCATGACTCCTAAAAATTACTTGTTTTCTGTGAATAGGTCTTTCTTTGGTGTTTAAGTGAACCTTTTCAAATTCCTGCCTCCCACCTTCACATTCCTAATACAACAGCACTACACCAGGGAAAAAAGTACACAGACAAAAGTTGAAATGCAACACAGCAATGCTGGTATGTGACCATAGGCACCTTCCAACCTAGAGTCCTCTGATTCTGTATTACTAGGGACATTTACTGAACAAAGAGTCTGTATGACATTTTAAAAAGCTGAATATAGTTGTCCCTTTCCCAAAAACAAGTCAGCACCATTTTAAGATCATTATGAGATAAATGCATAGGTTAATTGACTCCTTGAATTCATCACAGATGAAATAAAAAATTAATACCTGAATTGACTAGGCATGGAGAATTTCAGAATTTTACCTCAAACTCCTTCAGTACACCATTCAATAATTGTTCAGAACACTATCTAGTACATGTGAAATATTTTTTAACAGATTTTGTAACTGATGGCTGGGTAAATAATTTTCTTTCACAAACCCAAAAGAAGTTAATACTGGTTTACCTCCAAAAAGAGTTCTTACGAAACCACCTGGTAACAGCTCCTCAACATGGGAAGCAAGTTAAATATTTTTGAGTTAAAAGCAACCAAAGGAAGTGAGGTTTCAAGTTTATCACCTGGAGACTAAATGACCATCTACTTCTACTGAAGTAATAAACACAAAGTGATCAGGGTTGGAAGGGGCCTCTGGAGATCATTTAGTCCAACCCCTACTAAAGCAGCTCCTCCCAGAGCAGGTTGCACAGAGTCACATCCAGGTGGGTTTTGAACGTCTCCAGAGAAGAAGACCCCACAGCCCCTCTGGGCAGCCTGTGCCAGTGCTCTGTCACCCTCAGGGTAAAGAAGTTTCTCCTCATATTCATATCCCTGTCTTGCAGTTGTTGTCCCTTGTCCTGTCACTGGGCACCAGTGAAATGAGCCTCTTAACACCTGCCCTTAAGATACTTGTCAACATAAATTGCATCAATTACTTATTACAGTACTTTTTTTTTTTTTTTTTGACTGAGGTTGCAGTTTGTGAAAAGCGGAGCTGAGCAGCTGCCCTACAGATGAACAAGAAGTGAAAAACCACAGGGCCAAGAATACAGGAGGAGGGTCATTCTTTTTCCAGCCACATCTGCCTTTGCTACACAAGCTACAGCACACTGCTGTGACAGCTAACACTTCATCTAATTTTATCTACCGCACAAACATTGGTAGTTGGGTTTTCTTTTTCCCCACAGAAAGGACAGTACCGTGGGAGAGGGAGTCCTGCTAAAAGTTGTTGGGTTTTTTGGTTTTGGTTTTTGTTTTGGGTTTTTTTTTGGGGGGGGGGGGGGTGGGGTGGGAGGGCGGGACGACACAAAACCCAAACCACAGACGTGTGAAGTAGCAGAAAAAAAGAACAAGCCGGGGAGCGCGGCAGAAGCGCTTGCGGCATGTGCGAAGCACCTTGAAGCCGTCAAACCACCCCGCATGCAGCAGCCCAGCCGCAGGCACCTGAAGGACGAGCCCCCTCACGGCCAGCCGGCCCCGGGCCGGGCGCTGCCCCCTCCTCTGCAGTGCGGCCGAAGGGGCCGGCGGCTGCTCCCCCCGGCCCTGCTCCGGACGGGGGCCCCCGCCGCCGCCATTACCCTCGCCCGCCGGAGACGGCGCAGCCCCCCGATGAGCCGCACCCGGGGCACTCGCTTCAGGCCTGACCCCTCCGCCCGCGGGAGAGGACAGCGCAGGGAGGCGGCTGGGAGCGAGCGGCCAGAGGGAGGGAGGGAGGGAGGGAGGGAGGGGGCTCTGCCCGGCCCTCCCCGGCCCCGCCGCAGCAGCAGAGCCCGCCGGCGCAGCGCCACCCGCCGCGGCCGTTACCTAGAGCGGCGGCCCAACCCCGCGCCGCCAGCCAGGGGACCACATCCCTCTGCAGGTCAAACTCGGCCACCAGGTGAAGCAGCATTGTGGCCTCCTCTCACCCCGGCCCGCAGGGGGACGCGGGGCGCCCGCCAGCCCAGCGCTACCCTACTCCGCCCGCCGGAGCTCCCCGCACCGGCTCCAGCGGGGCGGCCGCCGCCATCGGCCCTCCCCTTCGCGCTGCCTCGGCGCCTATTGGGCGCGGCCGGCTCACTCAGATGGCGGCGGCGCGGAGTGGCTGGTTGCGCTCCCGCCTCCCTCCGCTCCCCGCAGCCGGCGGCGGGGCGGGCGCGGCGCGCAGGGGTTCCGCTTCCTTCAGGGGGGTGGGAGCAGTGGGGCAGCGCCTGCGGGCCGCTCCTGAATGCGGCCTCGGAGGGCTTCATTTGCCCGTCGGAGCGGGCGGCCAGGCTCCTCCCGTGGCGCGGCGGAGGACGGGGTGAGCCTCCCTGGCACTTTGCTGCCGGAGTGACCCAGAGTGCCTTGGGCAGTGCCTGAGGATGGGGCCGGCCGTCAAGCGTCAGTCATCAGGGGTTTGCTGAGCAGATGGCCCCAGCCCTCTGTTCCCCGCCTCGCCTTCCCGCTAGAACAGTTAGGTGTTTTCCAGAATTTCAAGCAGCATCCCTGTTTTTCCGAGATTATGCACTCCGAAGTGGCTTGCTGAATAGATAAGTCTCTGCAAACTGCTTTGGCAGGGCTCAGGATGCCCTCCTCTCAGACTAGGCCTGACCCGATCCTGCTTTTCATCTGTCTACTAGCAAAGGAGGTAAAGCTTAGTGTAATCTTAGGGGATTTTGTGGTTTGTTTGCTTTGGGGTTTTTTAGCTTTTGAAAATACCTGCAGTGCTGATAAGATGCTACTCCACAGTTATCTATAGCCTGCCTGTAATGACCATTTCACTTCTGACGTGCACTGGCTGATGTCAGGGGCTAAAAGTGGTGTAAAAATGGATAGGCTGCAAGGGCACACACCAAGCTAGATGTACACCAAGTACAGAACAGCTTGAGCCTGTTCTAAGAGGTAATCCAGTACCATTCCCCCCCCCCCCCCATTGCTAAGCTTTGGAGCTATATAAAGACCACATAAGAATCAGGTACATCTGCAAGTTGGTAAGCGAAATGCAAAGCAGACATATGCTTTCTCTCAAAGTCTTTATTTCTAACTTTGACAATTTTATCACAAGTTTCATAACTGACATTCTTAAAGCTCCTTGTATCAAGGGGTTGTGCAAGAATTTCAGCTTATATTTTTACTGTTGTGAAATAAAGCTTGAAAAAGGGACTGGAATATTTATTTCAGAGGCAAAAGTAGAAAACAGACAAAAAGTCCCAAATGGATGCATTTTTTAAGAGATGAGGTTGGGCTAATTCATGATTATGAGTCTTTGGGAATGACACAACCAGAGAGGCAACCAAGGGAGGGGAACAAAGCCAATGAAATGACTGATTCTGTAAGTATGTGCAAAAAGGGAAATTTTCACATGGATAAAATCTCCTGTGCCCAGAGCTATAGAGTGCATTTAAGGCCAGGATCAGGCCAAGTGGCAGAATTGTTATTTCAGCTGTAAAGCAAAACAAAAAGAAATATGGAGATGGGTAGCAAAGAGTCTGCCTGTAACAGCAGGCACTCCAAATGCAGAAGGAAAAGAAAGAAAATTAAATATAGTTGCCTAGTTTGATGGTCCTGCATTTTAAAACAAACAAG
The DNA here is from genome assembly GCF_023634085.1 of Falco cherrug. Classification (NCBI taxonomy): domain Eukaryota; kingdom Metazoa; phylum Chordata; class Aves; order Falconiformes; family Falconidae; genus Falco; species Falco cherrug. Next base: position 75,461,967 of record NC_073701.1, on the reverse strand, counting down.
CAAAACCCAACTGTCACTGTTCTTTTGTTTCAAAATCAATCATGTCACTTATTATAGTTCTTGAAAGAGAGCCCACATAACTGATGGATGAATTATTCTCTAATATTTACAGACCGAGAATCATATGACATATCTGTTCTTCTAGCGTCTCTTACACAGTATGTGAAAGGCCCTTTGGACAGTAGGAACTGCATGTAGTTAACCAGAGTAACTGCTGAGTCTGCCATAGAACTTAAGCTGGTGAACATGATTAAAGGAAGTAGGAAATGTTCTTAGGTGATGTGGGCTGGTGAGTACCTATGCAAACAAGTGGGTGTGGAGGACCTCTATTCACTTGTGACCTGTTCCATTCTGTAGTCCTTATTCAGGAAAGGACTGGAAGAGTTTGTACAAGTTGCTGGAGGCGTTTGTACAAGTAAAGACTTCACGGTCATGTGTGCAGTAGGAAAACCTTTCTTGTTGAGGAAATAGTTAACAAAACTTCCGTTCAGACTGCAAAGGACTCTCTGTTATTTTTGTATGTCCAATATGTTTGCATTATCTCACTGAAGTTTATAAATATGCTTTCTAAAGACTCCTGGCATAGAGTGGGACCTCACCTCCAGTGCACCATCCTAGGAACTTGGAAGCTTCTCTGATGTTAGTCCCTGAAACTGAGGCAAGAGAAATTCTCGGGAGTTTCCCTATCTTCTCAGTGAGGAGAAGGTGGTAGCGTGGCAGATGAAGAGATCTGAGGAACAGGAAGGGATGAGGTGATTCATGATGACTATCAGGGTTTAGAGGTACAGAGACATGAGAAGAGTAGCCACGTAGAGCTAGGGAAGACAGTACCAGCAAGAGGAATTGATAGGAGCAAGAAGCCAGAACAGAAGGGAATGAGGAAGAGTGAATCTGGAAAGACAAGACAAAGGTTTATAACCTGTGTAGAACTGAAGTCAGCCTTCCCAGAATTGAAATCAGGATTCCTAAGTTTCTCTGTTGTCCAGCAAATGACTTGAAATCCATTATTTTCCAGTGGTTTATCCATATAAAACCAAGATATTATTTCTGCCCGTTTCTTTTGTTCAAGTGGTAGAGGTTTACTTGTGACTCTGAAAGGTCTAGCTCTGATGATGGCCCTTGGCAATGTCATTATGATTCCATGGTGTAATTATCTGTGCTTTCTCAAAAAATCACACACAATTATATATGAAAATGACAAACCACTTCTGGTTTAGATAACAGTCTGGTTTGTCCTATCTTCTTTCATTTGTAAAATGTAACCCATGCTATGAACAAAATAAAAGGGGTACCCTAAGGAAAACTACAAGATGAATGATATTTCCAGGAGAACTAATTAAGCTTGGATAATGCTTTTTGGGCAATTTCTTATTTTTGACAGCTTAATTTACAGCTGTGACATATGTTAGGACTACATATATCTGCATTCAGTTCCCAAATACATATTTAAGAAAAAGCAGATGGTTTGCCTGCCTGTTTGTGTGTTTGTGTAGTACAGAGAAAATACTTAGAATCAAATAAATCAGGTTCATAGTAAATGGAGAAAGTAATGCAGTTTCTGAATTGATTAGCTTTAGCAGTCAGACTTTTTAAATTATCACAGGAAACATAAAATGCTGACAACTGGTGTCAGCATTAACCTTGAAGTGAAACTCAGAGTGCCTACTTACTGAAATGTACAAGATACCCCATCTTTCAAGAAACAACAGGTAATTGCAGATTTGGGGCTGTACAGTCCTACATTTAAGGAACAAGCAAATGGTCTTGCATAAGAATTTGCAATGCCATGAAGAAAACTTAATTTGCTGCTGTTTCTTCTCCTCAAGATACCACTATCTTAAGTGTTTGCCACAGCTGCTGTCACTTGAAGAGCGCATAATACTTTGAAGTGGGATGGGGTTTCTTCTTTCTCTTCCTGTGTTCCCATAGTTATCTGCTGTTTTTATTTTTTAACTTCTACCTTTCATATATATTTCCATTGACAACTGTAAAAAAAATTAACAAGATTTAGAGCTTGTTATGTAAAACTCATTATTCCCTGAGCTGTCAGTCTGGCTATGCACATTAGAGGCCATATCTACAGGCCCAGAGATCCAGGTTGAATTCCTAGAAGCACAACACATTCTTCAGAAACCACAAAGCTGACTCATTCAGAGTACTTCAAGTAATAACTCAGTACAGTCTATCATGCCACCTCAACTTGATAAATAAAACTAAAAGCTTGCTGCAAAAGCTGTAAGCATCTAAAAAACCTATTATTCTTTCTTCAGCAGACTTTGAATTAAGACAGAGGGCCTGATGTATTCTTGATAACATCTGCCAACTTTGCTAGATGGAGAATGAAGCTCTTGGTTTAAAAAAAGACAACCCAACTTCTTATCTCTGCTAAATGAAATTAATGTTATAAACCATTTCTGACTTTTGCTTCTTTTTTGCTTGCACCATGAAACCAAATAATGAATTTCACTATTTATACTTAGTTGCATTTTCTAATTTTCACGCTCAGTTAGTTTGGGTTTTTAGACCCAAGCTGAACCTGTGTGCAGGTATAGAAGCTGTTCCCAATGGAGCAACCTCTGGGATAGGGATGTGAAATTAAAGCTCTTAGAAAAAAATGGCAGATTACATTTTTCTTTTTTTTCCATTCTTTTTTTTAAAAAAAAAAGTCAGGAGTCTGTTTCTACTTTACTAATGGCAGGATCTCCCTCGAATTTTTAGCTGGAGTTGGTCTACAGTGTAGTCAGGCAAATTATCAGAAAGCAGTCACATCGTAACCAGCATCAGCAATTTGTTACTACTAACGACAATTTTTGTGCTAATTGCCTATGTGCCTATCATCATCCCTTTTCAAACAGTTTGTGTGGCAGGAATTACAAAATCATACCATGAAACAAGTGTGCGGCTGATGAGGTGTTGTCGCCCATCCTGGCATTGACAGGTGTAACATACTCTTCAGCTCTTTCAACAAAATAAAGCTTTATTCATGAAAAACCCCAACACACAGAGCCATAAATCATTGATGTGTTCTGCATTAGGAAATTATACTTAAGACTGCTTATGAAGAATGAATATCTGAAATAATTATTTAAACGCATGACAGCTTGGCAAATAGCTCATGACTACTTTGGGAAGTCCTGCTTACTGAGGGCAACCTCTTTTCCTGCTATTCCAGCAACAGAGGGTTTATTGTCAATGTGTCTAGACAGTTGTTTCCTTGAAGGATGTTTTCAGCCAGTCAAACACAAAATATTTAAATAAATTGTTTTTCTTAAGGAGGTGGTCAATATTTATTAAACCCTCTCTGAAACACAAATAAGATGTGATTAGGAATTGGTATTTTGGTAGTGAAAATAAAGGCTGTGATTCAGGGTTGGTGGAATAAAATACCTTTATTTCAGTGTGTGAGAACAGCATTTTTTTCAGTATCTTCAATCACAGAATATCAACATAAATTGAAGTAGTTTCACTGAAGTCAGTCAGCATCCGTTACAGATGCCAGTGCTTCATGGATGTGCTTTTCTATGCTTTGTTTAATAATTAATCATAGGAAATAGTCTCTTAACTACTAAGGAAAAAAATTCCATTTTGCTATTCATGCTTATACTGAACAGCACCTTCTTCTTTTAAATAGCTTTATTGAAGTCAACATGCTCAAGCCGGTAACATATTTCAAGTCAACAAGGCGTCTGAAACAATTAAGGTATTCCTCAAAGCAAGAGAGGGGAAGAGAATGGGACCTATCGAAGTCTCTGACTGTTGTCCAAGTGGCCTTTTTGTTTCCGCCGGTTCTCCCCTCTGTTGCTCCCTCTGAGGCTCCTTTGTTCTTTCCACAGACTAACCCCTGCTAGCGCTGGTGAAAGCTCTGTGAGTGCACACTGCCTCAACAGCTGTTGAAGGAGCTCTTTGCTCTGTGTTTATTCTTCCAGCTACAGCCTCATTAGGACTCACCAGTAGTATCTAGAAAAATTGCCCTTTTTTCCTTGTGATCTTTTGGTTTTGACGAAATTTTGCATTGCGAGAGGACAGTGTTGATACTGTGCAACAGACTTGCAACTTTTTTGGGAACAGATATAATAATGCCTTTGTCAACAGACCAGTTCCAATTTCTTTCACTTTTTAGGTGCCTTTACATTTTCATTGTCATTTTTATTATAAAATAAATATTTTGTACAAATGCATTCCTTCAAAATGTAAGGCTACAGCATGGTACAGTGAAGACTACAGACAGGGACAGTGCAGGATGAATGTATCAGCTGAGTTTCATCTCATTGAGCTTCAGCTGTTTTGAAACTAGGGTTCTACTATGAGTTCTTTGTCTAGGCTCCTTCTAGTTAATGAAGAAAGATAAGAGCTCCAGAGGGCAATTGATACAACATGGGTTTTGGCACTTACCGTATGATGAATTTTGCTTGAGTCTGGGTGCTGGGTCTCCTGTACCCTCCCATCTGCTGTCAGGTCTACCAGGAATGTGCAGCTGGAGGCCTAGAAGGAAGTGGGACTGTCCCTTTCTGCGTCTGCCTCCAATTAGATCATGTACAGTGTAATATGGAAGGGGGCCCTGAGGGTGTGGTTTGACAAGCAGCTGATCTAACAACTCATGACTGTTGAAAGGATGATCCCAGCTTTCCATCCCTTCTCATTTTTTTTCTCCCTACCCTCATCTCCAGGTCATCCAGCCCCTTTGCCAACTCTGCTGCACCTCTGGTGCCTCTGTTATCCAACTCTACTTGCTAACCCACTAAAATCTGTTTACTTTTTATCTAATGGTTTAATTTTTTGCCAGGTTATGAAGGTGCCTCTAGTCACAGAAGCCTACAGCCATTGTAAAGGGAAGTGGTGATAGTGTGCATCTGGCAGCAGGGCGGGGGGTGGGGGAACAGAAGAATAGAAGACCTCCCTGTATGGGTAGCAGTGAAATGTTAGGCCTACATGGCTAGTTCAGAGCCTTTGCCAAATGCTTTCTTCTGACTTTCAGGTTGAAAGAAGCAGTCATTTTTGCCCGGCATTGCTCTGGTCCATTGCCCAGCTACTGCTAGAATAGTTTCCAGACCACAGAACTGATCCAACTGAAAAATAACCCTGAGGGGAGAAAGGAGAAGGTGGGAGATGTTAGTTTCAGTCATACCAGCTACCTGTTCAAGTTTACTGAACCCTTATGTCACCAAGAATGAAGATACTCTACAGAACTGGGAACAAACTACTCATGCTGGGCAAAGGGATTTGGGAAACTGCCTTTCCTTATGTTAGTGCTCACTTAGGCCAGTTTAAATTTATGCCAAACTACAGCCTTAGGATGGGGTTAGTTGTCTGTGGACAGCACAGAAACTTGCTTCTCTTGACTTACAGCAAAAGAAGTCTAGGTATCAGCTCTTACCTGGTATGTCAGACAACTAAATCCCATTCTTAGCATCCTTGGCCTGATTTCCTGTTTCCATCAGGATCAATAGAAACGACTAGTTTTTGATAGCTTATTTGAATGCTGTAACAACCATTCCTTTGATGCAGTGCAACACTTTAAATACATTCAAATTATTCTCTCAAAATCTGAATACATTTCCTTGGCACATCCTAAAAATATCTTTTATTTATTATATGTGTTGGTTCCAAACAAATGTCACATTAATAAGCAGAGAGGCTTGGGTAGGTGTACGTCATTAGTCACGCAGGCAGTGGTTTCTTTTTCCAAAATACTTCCAGAATTCAATCTGACCTCTTCTAACAATGAACTATTTATAGGATTCATAAGGGCCTTATCCTCCAACCCTGACTCAGCCAAAACTCACCACTGACCTTGACCTCCTATAGTCTATTCTTATAGCCTTACTCATGTGAGGAGCTTTTATTCGCTGACCTGATTTAGGGAGTGTATTCTCATGAGTATGATTTTGCAGGCTTGGTTCCCAGCTCAGTGGGACTTGGTAAATGTTACAGAATTGAGTCCTGAGATACATATATTATTTTTACAATGTTATAAATAAAAACCAGGGGGAAAATGAGCAGCTAAGATCTGCTTCCAACACCACAACAATAAACTGAGTGTAATTCCATCAGGTGTTTACCAGTAGAAATAAAAGTATTGAATACTCCTTATTTTGGAAGAGAGTGCGCATATTTTTAGAAGAAAGCAGTCACTAAGTTTCTGAATCATAACAATTATTACTAAATAAAGTAGCTGTTTTTTCGCAACAAGATATAATTGTTTTTAAGTAGAATATTATTGCAGTGTTAGGTGATTACACTAGCACAGTATGACAATGGCAACTTTTTTCTGTATTTTTTGCGTCTTCTTCTGTAACACCTAAAAAACCTCTTGATCTATAACTAACTGCCCCTAGTTATTTTCTGTTCTTCATTGTGATGCAGGATGGTACCTTTTTAGAAGCTTGTTGTTAGTGGAGCTGGGTAACCAGTGTGTTGTCTTTAACAAAAAAATACTCTCACCAGTCTACTATCTTTCAATTTTTTTGAATGACTCTTCATTTATAAAGAATATAATATACTTGATGTGTCTTCTTTCCAACTTATATTGTGTTACATATCTCTTTCATTTCCTTTTTTATTTTCTCGCTTTAAAGTGGAAGAGTCCAATTTTTTAGGTGCTTTCGTAAGTCCTCAGTGCTTTTTTCATTCACATTTGAACCACTGCTTTTTATTTCCCTCCATTTTATTGCACGTGTTGAAAATGTCTTTATTATATACTTGAATCATCAGTATATTATATGGTGGTCTTTTGTAGCTTCTGTATTTTATTTGTTCTTTGGAATATAAGCATGCAATGAGCAAGTGTCTTCAGTTAGCTGTCTACTACAATGCCTAGGCCTTTCTCTTGAGTAGTTACTGTAAAGGTGGAATCCATTATGCTTATGAGTAACTAAAGGAATGCCTTCCAGTCAGCACTGTCGTGCATTTATCAGCATTTGACTTTGTATTGATAAGGAGCATGGTTGGCTCCTTAGTAGCTCCATAGTAGCACCCTCTACTCTGCCCTGGTGAGGCTGCACCTGGAGTGCTGTGTCCAGTGCTGGGCTCCCCAGTTACAGAGAGACAGGGAGCTACTGGGGAGGGGCCAGCAGTGGGCTACGGAGGTGATGAGGGAGCTGGAGCATCTCCCTGATGAGGAAAGGCTGAGGGAGCTGGGCCTGTTTAGCCTGGAGAAGAGAAGACTGAGAGGGGATCTTATCCATGCATACAAATGCCTTAATGGCGAGTGCCAAGAGGACAGGGCCAGGCTCTTTTCGGTGATGCCCAGCGACAGGACAAGGGGCAATGGGCACAAACTGCAGCACAGGGAGTTCCATGTGAATGTGAGGAAAAGCATCTTTACTGTGAGGGTGACAGAGCACTGGCACAGGCTGCTCAGAGAGGCTGTGGGTCTTCTTCTCTGGAGACATTCAAAACCCACCTGGATGTGATTCTGTGCAACCTGCTCTGGGAGACCCTGCTTTAGCAGGGCATTGGACTAGATGATCTCCAGAGGTCCCTTCCAACTCGACCATTCTGTGATTCTGGGATGGTTTTCCTTTACATGGGCAGAGCTGTTTGTCAGGCTCATGGTTAGGCCTTTTATGTCTGTTGTTAGAGACTCTGTCAATCACTTGACCTGTGATGAAGACCTCATAATTCCTAGAAATCTTTTTTAGTCTTGATTTTCTGGATATATACACATGCTACAGATTTATAATACTGTTAGATAATTAGATGATTTACATGAGAAAGTTTGTATGTTAGCTCAAGAGCTTTCTCATTCTAAACATGTGGTTAGATGTATCCTGCCCATTTTTATCATAAATTTATCAGTTTATATTAACATGTTATTTACTCTGTAATCCTTCCTCTGTTGTATTTTTATTACAAGTAAAATATTATTGTAACCCATGTTCTCTACTGGGAAAAAAAAGCTAAATAAAGGTGATTATTTGCTTTCCATAGCACTTCAGCCTAACTATGCCAGTCACATCAAAGGTCCATCTAACTAGCATCTTGCCTCTGACAGTGGCCAGTAATGGATGTTAAAAGAAAGCATATATAAAACATAAAAGGTTTTGTACTTCCTTGTGTTGTACCTCTTCCAGATTATAAAAATCAGGAATCAAGACAATCTGGAACCTATTAATTCTTTTGGCACCCAAAAAATTCCTGTGACAATTAGTTTAATGATTTAATAAATGTGAGAAATTACACCTGTCTGCTTAGTTCTCCTGACTGATAATTCTGTGCAAGGTACTCCAGTTTTTATATTGAGAAAAATAGTGCATAATCATTCTCTAATCAGGATTTTATATACATTTACCACATTTTCCTTCCCTATCATCTTCATTCCAAGGTGAGGAGTCTATTTAATGTCGCTTCATGTAAAATCTATACCTCTTATCATCCTTATTACATTTCTTTGTGGTTTTCTGTGACTGCATATTATATTTGAAATAGGATACACAGCCTTTATTCTTTGTAATTGTTTTTATTTTCCTGGGAGTCTCATTGATCTATAATCTGTATCTTTAATATTGTAATAAAGTTCCCTGTAATTTCTCTTACGTCAATGCCTATTTGCTTGTCAAATTTTCACCTAGGTCTTCTAATTTCCATTTTATACTTTACTTCCATAAGTCTCTTTTATGAAGGCATGTAAATAAGTGGTTTGCTTTTCACAGACACAAAAGCCATCTAATGTTAATTATCAATTGTAGTTCACACATTGCTTTTAACTTTAGCCCTAGGGCAGGTAGCAGCTGTCTAGGACAGCAGACTGGTGGGGACAGCAAAATTGGTGTAGAAACAGTCTGTATTTAGTGCCATCCACAATGAAGGCTTCAGAATACCAAGAGGAACTGAATTCTTCAGCCTCAGTAGTAAGACACTGTAGCAGCATGTGAACCTCATGGGGTTCAACAAGGCCACGTGCAAGGTCCTGCACCAGGGCCAGGGCAACCCCTGGTGTCAACACAGGCTGGGGGATGAAGGGATTGAGAGCAGCCCCAGGGAGAAGGACTTAGGGGCACCGGTGGATGAAAAGCCGGACATGAGCTGGCAGTGTGCGCTCACAGCCCAGAAAGCCAGTCATATCCTGGGCTGCATCACAAGAAGCGCGGCCAGCAGGTCGAGGGAGGTGACTGTGCCCCTCTGCTCTGCTCTGGTGAGAGCCCCCCTGCAGTGCTGCGTCCAGCTCTGGGGCCCTGGGCACAGGAAAGACACGGACCTGTTGGAGCGGGTCCAGAGGAGGCCTCAAAAATGATCAGAGGGATGGAACAGGTCTCCTATGAGGACAGGCTGAGAGAGTTGGGGTTGTTCAGCCTGGAGAAGAGAAGGCTCCAGGGAGACCTTATTGCAGCCTTTCAATACTTAAAGGGGCTTCTGTGAAAGATGGAGAAAGATTTTTTACCAAGGCCTGTGGTGACAGGGCAAGGGCCAATGGTTTTAAACTGAAAAGGAGTAGATTTAGATTGGATATAACGAAGAAATAATTTACCATGAGGGTGGTGAGGCACCAGAAGTGGTTGCCCAAGGAAGTTGTGGATGCCCTATCCCTGGAACTGTTCAAGGTTGGATAGAGCCCTGAGCAACCTGGTCTAGTGGAAGGTGTCCCTGTCCATGGCAGGGGGGGAGGACTAGATAGTCTTTAAAGGTCCCTTCCAACCTAGACCATGCTATGATTCTATGATCATTACTTGCCAAACCAATTTTCTTACCTGCTTCTTGCCCAGCAGGAGGAAAGTGGCCACACAGAAGAGTAGTGTCATGCAGTTACAGTAGGGTTTACATGGTCACACAGTCCCGGTGGGGACAGTGACTAGGGGAATGGGCAGGGTGGTGCTGGGCACACAGGCAGTGGGACAGTGGTTCCTGGTTATGGGAACAAGAAGCTTGCTTAGTTTCCATGCTCTGAACTGTTTAAGGACCTGAAATTAGATGCTTTGAACTGCTTTCTGGACTGAGAGCCTAAGGAGGTTAGCTAATGAGCTGTATGTCCCATATTGTGCAGAATGAATGTTTCTACACGATTTTATTTTAAGAACTCCATGAATAATAGACTTGAGTGGTATTCTCAGGCTGAGGAAAAAAAACCAACCCCAAACCCCCACATTTACATCAAAAATGTAAATACAGCTTTAAAAAAAAACAGTTTTAATTATTTAGGAGCTAAATGCACCAAAGAATGCCTTAATTCTAATCATCTGATTGTTGTGTGACTTCCCTCTGAAGTGAGGTTACAGTTGTTTAGGGACCTTAAGGTTACATTGCTATTTTAACTTACTTTATTTCTATATTCTGGGCATAAAAAAACCCATTTCTTTTTGTTAATTACCACAATCTTATTCTTTATTCTACACCTTAATTACTGGTACATAGTCTGTATCAATACTAGTCTCCTTTTCTCAAAATCCTGAAATAATATTTTTCATTCTCAATGTAAAGGTCAGCTTCATGTGGGTCATTTTAAGTATCAGTACATCTCAAATTGCCTGAACTCAAGCCAATGAAGTCAGTGGAAAGTAATACAGTGTCCTGCTGATCTGCTTTTTGTCATTTCTGAAAGGTTTGAAGTTGTTTAATGTATGGAAAGTTTGCAAAAGAGTAACCTTTCTTAAAATCTAGGCGGAGCTAGAAAATTGGCTCCACAAAACAACATGATGAAGTAATCCTCAGGGTCACCAAGAAGGCCAAGCAGCATCCTGCAGAGCCACACTTCCAGCTCACTGATCAGGCTCTGCTCATGCCACTGAGAAGTGCGTTGAGGAGCACTGTACAAATGCACATGCAAATCTAACCAGTTGTACTTTTTGTAGTTCTCACATGACTAAGAAACTAATGATCATGAGTAATGTATTTCAGTCTTTTTTCCTATGTCTTTTTATCTAAAAGTGGGATCCCAAAGACATCACCTTCCCCATACCTTGGAAAGCACAGAGCATTTATTTGTAGAGATCCTCTCAGTGCTTCACTTCAGATGTGTCAGCCTGTAAAGCCACCACTTCTCCAGCACACCCAGTGGGCTCACCAGGCACGCTTAGTTTACCTCCCACTTTCAATCAGTGTAAGTACATCTGTTTCAGTGGCCTGCAGACCCTGTAAGAGTAGCTCTGTGTCTGCCAGCTTTTGGTTTGTTCAGGGCACCAGCCCTACTGTAATGGCTGATCTCTCACCATCCTTTCAGTTAGAGTTGTCACAAGCAGGGGAAGCTGAGTTTTGAAACATGCTGTTGCTCCTGGAAGACCAGTTTAGATAGAACAGGCTGGTCCTTTCAGGTGAAAAGCCATTCATTCACTTCGAAGTCCCGGATGCATAAGAAAGAGTCAGTGTGAGGTGGAAGACTTTATCTTCTGCAGTGGGAGCTACAAAGTTTCAAAACATAGCCAAGGATAATTAAAACATCCAAGTCATTGAGAATTACCTAAGAACCTGTGAAACTATTTAGCCAGTGAAGGAAGAGGGGAAAGACTTGTTGTTGATCCTCCCTCCACCACCCAGCGCCTTTGTAACTATCAGTCTTGTAATACAAAGCCATGCAAGCAACGTGTAAGATTAACAAACTCAACTGGCAAAATGATTGCAACCAGAGCTGGGCCTGCTAATGAACAAAACTGGGCTTAGTAGTCCGCGAGGATGAGTTGTGTTCATAAAGGTGGTGGAAATGTGTGGTTCTTTCTTACAGGTTTGTTGGGGTTGGACTAGACAGGGATATAGATGTTGCAGAAGCAGAAAAGCGCAGGAGTTACTGCTGGGCCTAAAAGATAAAGCTGCAAATTTTAGCACAACTATGCATGTGTAAGGCAGGGGTCATTTTTGCTTAATATGGGGCATCTTTGAACTGTAAGAAGTAGTTATTTTAGGGTCTGTAAGTACTACAGTTAAGTATCTTCTATTTTTATTTGCCCAACAGAAAAGAGAATGTCATTGTAAATTAACTGGCTTATTGGTTTCAGGCTCTCCTAGATGCTAGATTCATTTTTCAGCTGCTCTTACCCTATGAATATATAGTTGAAGCTACTAGGTGTTACATTTTACAGCATACTTTATAAACACTGTAATCCAGTCTTTGGTTAGGTTTCCATCTCTCCCAACCCATCTAGAATACAGAATAAATGCAAAGAGAATTAGAGGCAGATATTAAACTCTTGGCAATATAACTAATAAATATAAAAGCTGGGAAAAGATCCTGCACAGCAAAAATAAATTAGCATGATTAGTGTAGCATCTTTAAACTTTCTTTTTTTAATTGAAACAATTCCAGAATTAAAGTTACTTAAGGCTTGTCTTCAGGCCAGATTGACTGGAAAATGTTTCAATTTCAATAAACCACTGTTTCGTTTAGTCTAAAACTGGTAGGACGTGAAAAACTTCAACAAAACCTCATTTAAATATAGTAATGCCCAATTTCGGTAATGTAACATGTATAAACAAGATGTCCATCAGTTTACTTTGCAATTTTGAAAGATTTCCACTAAATACCCTGCAATCCTCTGAAGCATTTGAGAACCACAAATACTACGCAGTTATTTTGTCTGCTATTTAGAGAATAAATGCAACTTACTTTCTACTGTTATTTTATGCTAGTATTTTTTATTCCTGCTTCAGTGTGGTTGGTGCAGTAAAGCTTTTGCTCAGAGCTCAGCTAGAGCCTTTTGTTCGGTTGGCTACTGGTTGTGCCTTTGACCTGTGCTGGGGATTTACTGGTGCAAAACTGGAACATAATTTGGTTTGGGTTTGAAGCAGAATTTGATGTAATGTTTGTAATATTTGCATTCCATTTGCATCTTTACAGATTATACTTATGGGTAAAGTATGGATGCACATTTGAAAATCAGCTACTAGCTTTCTAGACACTAGCTAGACAGGTAATTTGCTGGTGAGAATAAAATCAGGATTTACAGGGGAACATTCGTGAAGTTTATCTGCTGCTGGTTTTGTTTTCTTTCCTCTAATATTAATTAGAATGACTGTATATTTTCAAATGTATCATTTCAGCTTTCAGTTTCTAATTGTGCAGTATTGAACGGCCAAGACTACATTCAGGTCAGAGTTTGAATTTTTACTGACAAATGTAATTTGTACCATAAAAAACACATGAAAAGTCAAGACACAAATTTGCAATAACTGAAGAAAGTGGAAGTCAGGTTTATACACATCAAAGGAGTTACACTAGCAAAGAATTTGGTTCAGAGGCCGAACTCTGGCAACTCAAAAGGATTTGCCCTCTCTAAAGGGGCAATACAGACAACATGACTGCAATAAGGCATCAGTTTTCAGTTTTGTTCATTTAAACTATTTCTTTACCAGAAGTGCAGGCAGTTAGCCATGAAAGTGGCCAGACCAGGAACGTATTGTTCTGATGTTTATGCAGTAAAAAAACTCCAACCTCCATGTAGAAACCCTTCAGCCATTCTATCCCACTCTTCTAAAGTCTTGCAAAGACAGGGTGATATGAAATATGTTTCATTTACGATAAAACGTTCCCAGAGAAAATTCTGAGGGCATAAGCCACATTGCTGAAAATTGCAATGACTCAAGTGACCTCTTGTTCTGACAACTGCAATTTTAAGCCTGTGCTACTCTGATCTGTAATCAAGATAGGGAAAAAGAAACAGTGATGTGGGCAACATAGACGGGACTGGATTGCGTCAGAATATGGTATTTGTTTTCTTGGCTGACCCAATATAATACATAACTTCGAGATAAAGAGTAGTAAGAAAACTGTAAGGACATTTCCTTTCTCTTAACTTTATTCAGTTGCCCAATTGTTTCAAGTTGGTCACTTGCTTTCAGGATTGTTTGTATCGCACCAGTCTAAGGGTAGTCTTGCCACTGTGGAATCACAGTACTGAAAAGCTGGATCAGATTTCAAGACACTGGTGGTCCATTCCCTTTACACAGAGTTGGTCAGCTGTACTCTAGACCACCCTTAATGATAGTATGCCTAAGTGTTCTTAAAACTTCCAGTTTCCTAAAGCCTTCCTAGTCTATGGCCTCCTGAGCTCTTCTGTTTTGTTTAACAATCCTCTAGGTTGGAAAGCATTTTCCTAACATCTACGCTAAATCTGCCATGCTAAAAAATAAGCCAGTTATTTTTTTGTTTTTCTCTTGTGGCCACGTTTAAGAATTAACCTTGTGCTCTCATTTAAAGAGAGATTGTTTAATTTTTTAAAATCTACAATTAATTAAATATATTTTTAATATGATAAAATGCAGTAATACTGGTAGGATGAGGATTTGCTGATTTGGACCTAGTTAACAGTCTGTAGGCTCACTCTTCTTTCTCTGTGCCAGTCTACAAGTGTTCCTTTGCAATAAGAGAAACTCTCCTTTCTGCTGGATGAATGTCTGCCTGTATCTACATGCACTCATATAGCCATGAGTAAATTCAGTAACATCTTGCCCTGCTCTGAATTTTTACACTGATAAGGCAGATGTAGCAAGGACCTAGGGTGTTGGCAAGTTTCTGTGTTCAGTGAATTTGTCTCAGTGGAGTTTTATCCCACATAGTAACCCCTTACACAAGCTTAACCTCAAAATGAGTAGACCCTGCCATTGCTTAAAACTATGGAATCCTGTAAGACCACAGCAATGCTTTTGCAGATCAGGAAAAAATTTGATTCAATGTTTTAACCTCTTTAAAATATTTGTAAACACTAAAAGCCCACTTATATCATCATATAAAGCTGGATAAACTGAGTTCCGCTGAGTTAATCCTGAGTAACACTGCTGCCCGTAAAAACAAGTTTGACCTCAATGTGTATGACAGGATTAATCAATTAAAATGCATTCAGTATTTCAGAAACATTCAATACTATGTCAGTGGTAAATATTAATTTATTTACATAATGTGGATTTTAGTTGACAGTGGAAAAAAGTATTTACCCCAGTGACCAACATTTGGTCTCGATCTGTTATGAACTGTAGCTCTGCAAAATTGCTGTGATCATCCTGCTCTTACTCTGGACTGTGTAGACGGAACTTAGTGCAAGCATAGTAAATGGGGATAGTAAAAAGCTTGGATTAATGAAAGCTCAAGACCAAGTCAACAAAACAAAACTAACTCCAAGAAATAACAAGTATGTTTCAGCAGATCCCTTTACTTCTGTCCCCCTGAATGCTTTGAAACAGGATTATCACATACATGGAGTGCACAATAGGTTTGTGTCCTTTAAAGGGGCGTTTATGGGGACTGGCAATAAATTCAGACTGCCCAGAATTTCAGGAATAATTAACAAAAAGGGATTTCTTTTACCTCATAGTTATGGAAAAATCTCCAATGTAAGCCATTTTGTCCAGGCTGCAGAACTGATGCTGCACTGTCTTAATCAATTTGCAGAGATACCAGAGATCTCCAATGTGAATATTTCTGCCGTTCTTTAGATCCTGTGACAGTTAACACCTTAATAATATTTCTGTAGCAGTATCATCTAACTGGTTAAATGCTGGCCAGATTCTATACCCTTGATCATTGTACATACCATCCCCTGGTAATAACTGAGAAGTGACTAGGGCTGTAAAGCGCAGACCTGGAAATTCTGCATTCCCTTAGCCTTTCTGCAGCTCTGAACATCCCTGGCAAGATGCAACATCATATTCCTGAGTGTGAACTTAGTGTGATAGCTTCCCCAAAGGCATCCACATAACACAGTCTTATTCTTTGGTTTCATACACTTTCATACAAACCTAAGTATTGTGTTTAAAATTCAGTGGGATTTTTCCAGACAATTCAAAATAAGTGGGTATTTCCATGTGGGACAGAGGAACAGAAGCAACACAAAATGGAAATAACCCCACATCTTGCACTTACTACTCTAATGGAAAACCCAAGCACTCAGTTTCCCAGTAAAACTTCTCAGTGCTAATTTTCATGCAAGCAAACTACTGCTTAGAGTGCTAATGTGTCTTTTGCTATGACTTCTGAGACATGTTTCACTGTTTTATGATATTCTTTTGTAGATGCAATAGCAACCTATCGCCTACATAAGATTACATTTTCAAAATGCAGTCTCTTTTAATGTATGCGCCATTGTTCTGGCAATTTGAATTGCATATAAAATTGCATAAGAATTTTTGCATTGTAAATTGGCTTTTAGTGTGCAAATTATAGTGCATGCACAGAAGTTTTGAGTAAAAACACTGGGAAAATAGACATAAAATGCAGTTTTTAAAAATTAACTGATCAGGAGTTATGTGGAATATGCACAAATATGTAAGAAAGGGTAGATAAAATGTCATTTTTTTCACTGCTCATTTACATGTTTCACAAATGAAATAAAGTTCAATAAAATGCCAGATCAGCTTTTATTTTCCTTACTTTTAAGCTGCATTTTTAATAATTAAGGTTAGACATTTACTATCTAGTGCAGAATTGATCTTCTATAGACCTAGCTTTAAGCTGTTACTTTCAATGAAAGTTTTCCAGAGTAAAGACTTTGAGATTTGGTTCTCCCAAAACATGGCATACAGTTCTTGGATTAATTCCTTCGGCTTGAAATGGGCTTTGCTTCTCAAAACAAAGAAGGAATGGGATGGTATAGCTTTATTCTGTGCTTGCTGCAGTCACTAGGAAGTCTTCTACAGAACAGCGTCAACCTCATAGGGAACTTTATAACCAGTAATGAGCATTTTTTGCAGCAGAGCCTTGATTGCAAATTCTTCTTTGTATCAAACGCACAGTCACCAAGCTATTTAAATACATTAGAGCTCTTCGGAGTTGCAAAAAACCCTCGAGTGGGCTTTGAATTATTTCCAAAGGGCCTTCAAGACTATCTATACACTTAAACTTGTTTTTGGAGCCCTGCAAATGCATTGTATTAATTTTTTATTAAATTTCTCCTGACTTGTTGTGCACACAGTACAAAAAATGAAAAGATGTTTTAATAATATAACTACAGACCTCTGAATGATAATCAAATATTAATAATCGTCTTCTCCTTGTTCACTTTTGCTAGAGGCTAGGGAAATGAAGCCTTCTAGGTGCTGTTCTAAAATGGAAAGGCCATATGAGGAGAAAGTTCATATAAGTAGACTATACAAAATAATACAAAAAAGTAAACACCTTGGTCAAATGGATATGTTGGAGAAAAATCAACAAGACCTCTGTATGTGATGTGGTGTTTCACAAAGTTATTAAAGATCTTAGAGGTCAGTGGGCAAGGGTCATGCAGTGTTTATAGTATACTGATGTTTTCAAGTTTTTTAAAAGCTTAGGTTCCTCATCAAAGTCTTTGAAAGAAATTGTAGTATTATGTAATAAAAGAGAAAGTTCTCTTCAGGGTTCTTGGCTTCACAATGAAGGATGTTATGAGCAGTATCTGAAAATATCTGTACTAAAATGGATACTACTTGATAAACTAGCCATAAGCAATCTTGGATACACAGAGAAGATCCCAGTAATAAGTTTGAAAATGGTGGAGAACTATTCAGGATAGTCAAGTCTAAAGATGACAGCTGAAAATTGCAAATATTGAGCAGCTAGAATAGCTTCTGTATGAAGAAAGCCAAAATAGGTTTGTTCTAAACAGCTTACAAAAGAACATTTAAGGAGGGATTTGAGAGAGAACTCTGAAATTGTGAATGCAATGGAGGCTAGTCATCATCTTCTGTAATACAAGGAATTAGGAGGAATCAAATGACATCCTATCAGGCAACAGACTTAAAATGAACAAAGGGATGTACTTTTTCACATAACATATAATTACATTGTGGAACTCGATACCACAGAATGTTTTGGACAACAATTATATAGTGTCAAGAAGAGGAGCTGATAAATTTGCAGATACTGTTTGGTAACTATAGCACAGGAATGTCAAAGTATAAACTCTAATTAAGGGTCTCCTTCAGCTGCTGAGTGCTAATGCCTGTGGAGGACCACTCTATGGATGTGTCATCTCTTGCATTCATTCCCTTAGCATCTACTGTTGGCCACTTCAGAGACAGGTCACGGGTGGACATGGACCCAGACAGACTGTGACCTGACCTAGCATGATGAAAAAGTGTAACACTTTCTTCGATGACATTTTGGAAGGAAACACGATTAAATAAGTTTGCTGAAATTCACTCTTTGACCTCTGTGTAAAGCAAGTACCAGTACAAAAAATTAAGAAGCATAAAAATAGACCAATTGTTAATATTAGGGCTTTTAGTGACTATCACTGAGTTACCATTAACTGATCATTATGGTGGGAGACCATTACCTATAGACTGCCCACCTATTGAATTTGAGGGGAGAGGAAAACTGGGAAGGATTTTAATTTGTGTTGTTAGTAGTTACATGTACAGCAGTATGTCAGGTACGTTCAACCGACCTATACTTTCCACACTCAATTCCTAATCCTTAGAATTTTATCTTATTTCAACTAACATTGTTGGAAAAAATCCTTTTCTGTTGAACTATTTCTCCTGATAGCAAAAATTACCTGAAAATGTTCTCTCCACCTGTCTCACAAACAGTTGTTTAAAATGTAGAAAGTAAGATGTGCTGGCTTTTTAAAGCTTGGTTCATGAATCTTTCTTATTCAACTTTAGTAGAAATGAAAGCCTTACTGAGCAGAAGTCTACATTTAGTAACCACCTACCATAATCCATTGAGAATGGTAGATTCAGAAAGTGGCAAGAAAATAATAACTGAAAATGTATTAACATAAACATTTCTGAAAGGTAGGTTCTTCTGTGAAGAACAAATGAGATCACTGGTAGGTCAAAATGGAGAAGTTTGTGTTAGACAAGTCTGTGATGAGCAATGTGTACAAAAATGACAACAAAAGGAGCGAGAGGATTAAGTATTTGGCATTCATAGGCCATAATCTACATCCAACTAAATTATGAAGTAATAATAATGAAAAATAATTAACTGACCTTTGAAAAGCTGTTTAAAAAAACCCAGCTTTTTGAGACAGATGTTTCACAGGTTTTCATGCAGAAGCTGAAAGTATTTTAAAATGTTAAAGCTTCTTTGTGCATTTTCTGCCAAGATGTATTACGGTATTTATGAGATTGATTTTGTTTCTGCCTTTGCAAATTACTGTTAATGACAGAATAAAAGTGCACATCAGAATCCCCCAATATTTATGTTCTTAAGCTCAAGTCTTTGTTTCTTGTGGCTGCACCACAAAGAACAGATTCAGAATTCAGCCGCTATTGATGTACTGTTAATAAACAACTGCCAAAGCCAAAGCCGATGCCGACTAGACTCCAGCAGCACTATCAGTAATTCCCCGTACCCCTTTTCCTGTGGTTGACCCAAATGAGTGTTCAGGCTGGCTACCTCCATTCTTCCTCACAGAGTGTGTGGAACAAGAAATCTAAGCAGGGCTGATCTCCTCTGGCAGAAATACTGTACAGGAGAAAAGGCCACAAGTGTCTGCTCCCTCATTGTCCCCTGTCTCCTTTCCAGTTGTTGGCTGCACTGGAATCTCCCGCAGAGATGGGATTGCAGTTGCTGCTGGAGGGGTCTGCAATCAACATGTATTGTCATTTGGGATGTTTTTCAGCTTAAAATATGACATTCTGTAAATATAAACTAGGCTGTTCATTACTGATGCACTAAATTTCCTTAAGCCTTCAGGAGGTGAAATGAGAAGAATCTGAAATAAATACCTATACCCATGTATAACACTTCCTTTAGAAAAGCCAAGAAGTCGAAATCAATGGAGGCCTCAGCTTCTTGGTGATTGACTGCTTCTGCTGAGCTGACTGCTGAAAGCAGAGCATGCGCTGGAAAGCCTGATAACTCCTGAATGTGTGTGAAACAAGGGAAAATGCTACAGGTTTGTAAGCTGCTTCATAAGCAGCCCTTGGAGCAGCCTCGTGGCAGGAGTGGAGCAAAAAGGAGAACACTGATGCTGGGGTAGCAGAATTATGCTGAAGCAGAAAAAGAATTATTTCACATTGTCACTAGATGTCAGAAAGTTTATCTGTGGTCATTCAGCAACAGTCAAAAGCACCAGCCTCCTCCAACAGCAAGTCACGTTAGTAACAATAAGAAAACTTTCCATTCTTTGTTGTGAGACAAATGAAAATTATAATGTGTCTACAAGAACTCTGAAGAGAGACACAATGACAGGGATAGCAAGGATAACAGTCTGGACAAGTTCTGGGTAGGTGAACTGTATAAATAATTCCTAGAAAATGTTCTTGAGGAAGGTTTGGTTATCTCTGCTGCCAACTTTTATGTGAGAAAACTTAAAAGATCGAAAAATATAGCTTGTAATTTAATGTAAACATCCAGGTTTAGATTACATTTTGACAAACAGGTCTCACTTACTCATTTCAGAGTACAAGGATATTTAAAAGATGTAAGACCAAGGAGAAACAAAGGCACAATGCACTTACCATGACCTAAAAATAATCTGTCAAACATAGAAAGAAGCAATGCTATGCTTTTAAAGAAACAAAAAACCTTCTGGATGGCTGGTAGAATACTTCATCAATTCTTACAGGTACCTAAAATAAAAATAGAGAATTGACTGCAGGAAGTGGACTAGCCCTAAAAGAAAAGGAGACAGTTCTTCTGAGGAAAATGCGTACATCTGGGGAAAGTCCCAGAGAACTCCTGCTGGTATTGTGCTGACTGAAGAACATGCAAAAATAATAATTAAAAAAATCCAATACAAGACAGAAACAGAAGAAGTTATTAAAGAGAATATTAAGGATAAACTTACAATAAGCCTGTGCTCATTTGTGAGGCAGCTAGCAGAGCCTGGAAGCATTTGGTAATGGATTTACATGAATGTAGAGGTGACCAGGACCCGCTCTGAATTGACTATTGTGCTAGTTTTATTAAAGAAATTCAGCTAAGCAATCTGTTAGTCAGCAAGAAAATCAATCATAACAGCACAGCATTAGCCAACAACATCTATGATAAAGCTGTTTCAGATAACAGAACATATTAAATATCTCAGGAATTTCAAATATTTTAAATGTATGGAAGTTTCATAGACACGCTTGCAGCCTGTATTATTCAGAGGTCAATGGACTTTGAAAACTATGTTGAAACAGCAAAGTAAACACCAAGGCAAATGAAAATGATTAAGCCCCTATCTTGGTTTGCTTCACAACAAAGCCACACCTCTGCATTCAAAAGAGCCTCATTCACATGCGTGATACGGACCAGGAAGAACAGCCTAGCAAAAACGCAGACATTTAAGGGTGGTCTTATGAATTCAACCACCTCTCATTATAGGAGTGCAACTTGGGATGACAAAAATGGCAAGGATAAAGAAAAGTAACTGTCTAACCAACCTTTAGATCCTACCAGCAAGCAGAGACAGAGGCAGCTCATTTGCAGACAATGAAAACGAGAACCACCAAATTATATAAAACCTATCTTTCAAGTCAGAGAAGCCACATTCACTTCAGATAAAAGAGGATATTCCAAGTAGGACTACCACCCTTCTGTTTTCTCATGAATACATCTTTCTCACTTAGAAAGCTTGTCTGGCACAGTATAGAGGAACTCTGTATTTATCTAAGATTTCAAGGTATGCAGCTGCCCTTTTCCTGGTAAATCTGATGGTTTTGCAATGACATACATTGTCATTGCATACACAGTTCTGAGTGGAAGCCTGACTTAGTTTTGGAAACCCTAGACATTCACAACACACTGGAGATTGTAGCTCCAGGTGTACATAGGGCTGATGTTTCCCCCAAAAGTGTGGGTGTGTGGGCACACTGTGATAGCACTGCCCGGAAATTCCATGCTCATTCTGCAAGTCCAACACAGAAGACTCTCATTGTGCACAATGACTCTACACTGACAGCGTGTAACCCCAATTCAAATCTGAATAATAGCAGAACAGGTAAGATCAGAGTTTCATCTAGCTCTGCACCTTGTCTCCAATAGTGACCACCAAGTGAGCGTCCTGAGAAGATTATAAGGACCCTCTAGAGACCTCTCCCAAAATATATTTTGAATATATAGTGATCAGTTTTCCTAGGGCTTCCTAAACTAGAACCTGTAGTTTTGTATTGAATAGCCCTTGGTGTCCTTTTCTTCCATAAATTTATCAAATTCTATTTTGAATTCAGGTACATTCTTAACATCCACAGTGTCCTGTCGCAAGTTCTGCTGGTTAATTGTGTGACAAGACACAGCTCCTTTTGTTTGCCTGGAGGATGGTATCTTCTGGTTTCATTTGATATCTTCCAGATTTTGGATTGAAAGGTTTATTTCCTACTCACTTTGCTCAGGCCACTCCTGATTTTACTGATCTCTATCATATGACTTCTTAGTGCTTTTCACAACAAAAACCTCATCTGTTTTATTGTTCTTCCTGTAACCACTCTGCATCTTTAACCATACTTGCTGCACTTATCTGTATCTTTTACAGTACTTCTATATCTGTCTTCAGACGGATGCATAACTATAAACACTATTGAAGATGTGGATGTGTCATGTACTTATACAACAGCAAAAGGATATTTTACATTCTTGATTCCTTTTGTAGTAATTTCTAGCATTTTTTGCCTTCATTTTACATTCCTCTACAGTGAATTTTTGTTGCCTAGTCATTATGAGGTAGGAGGTTCTTATGTGAGTCTGCAATCAGCTGTAGTCTATATCACTATGACTAATTCAGAGTCATCCGCAAACATTTTCCTCCCTTTTTGACACTGTTTTCTGATCATTTGTGATCTGTGTTGAGCAACATAGACTTCAGCACAGAGCCATGTGGGACTCCACGTGTGATCTCTCTACTGTGAAAGGCAACTATTAATTCCTCTCCCTTCTTCCTATCTTCTGAACATTTCTTCTTGTCTGGTTATCTTCCTCAAGAGCCTTGAGAGAGACAGCTCTCTGAGTGCCTTCTGGAAATCCAGGCAGATGGTATCAAACAGACCTGTGTGGCCAACATGTTTTATTGACTCTGTCAGAGGACTTTGGTAGATTAGTGAAGCACGACTTCCCATTACAAAAGCTATGTTGACTCTTCTTCACTGTACCATATTTACCCCGATGTCTACTAATTTTGTTGTTTATTATCGTTTCTTCTGGTTTAACTGGTACAGGTTATTAGTTCAGAGTACTGAAGACCTGCCCTGGAGTCCTGCTTAAAAACTGGTGTCAGGATTACAAGCAGTAAGTTTAGCAATGGCTTCTCTAAGCTGTCATTTATGGGCGACGTGTTCGACGGTACACAGTTAGGCAGCTGGAGCTCTGTGCCTTTAAAATACACACAGGAGACAGCTCCAAGATGCTACGTCCATGCTACAGCGTGGCTTGAGCAGTGTTGCTGGGATCACTGCATTTGAGAAGCCTCTTCGTAAAAATCCTGCTGAGTGTTTGCTCTCCTGTGCGGATCTCCATTTCTGTGAGCAACACAGAAGACAGACAGACATGTTTCATTCAGAATGAAACAAGGCTAAAAAAAAAAAAAAAAAGCTCAGGCAGCGTCTAGATTTGAGCTTAACCATAGATCAGGCTTTTCAGGAATGGTGAAAATTAATGGCATATTAAAAGACTATTTGGTTCTACTAGTTTTACAGTACTGTGATTATTGACTTCACTGGATTTGTATAATGGAAGTAAAGGCTAAAATTAAAAGCAGATTTAAACCTCAAGTACAGCTAATGTTGTGAGCGTTCTTCTTTAGCAGTTGTGTGTGGACCCGAGAGTAGTTTGGGTTTCTCTATATTTAGTATTCAAAGCATTCAGTCATGATATTACCTACTCATTGGCTTTTTTATGGAAAAAAATAATCTGGTTTTATTATGATACAGGCTTTTGGGTTCTTGGTCGTTTGGGAGAAAAATAATGTAATCCAAAGAGTTCCTAATGGATTCTGCAGGTATTTCCAATAAAATAGTAGTAGATTTGATATATTAAATGTTTGTCAATTATGTATGTTATTCTGGGAGACTTCCTGGCCAGTTCTTCAGCAGATATATCCTTCCAGCATGCTGACACCATAGTAATTTGTAAAAAATACCAACAGTCTATCACAGGGCATGTACCATTACTTTAAAAAACATTAATGGAACAGATTTGCCTCATTTTTTTTTATACATTGCCTGTCATTAATGCTATCATAGATTAGAAGTATTCAAGTGTGCTCTCCATCATGCACTCTTTTGATTTGGCTTGAATGTTGTCTGTAATGAAAGGCACAACTTTGTCTTTGCTGCTCTGCCCACGTGCTCATGCCGTCTTTCTCTTTTGTGATGTTAGTTAGTAATTTCCATCCAGTTACAGCCTTTGATACATAGTGCTTTGAAAATGCTTAGTATATGCTATGATACATAATGATGATTTATATCTTGCTTATTTAGTGTTTGATATTACATCGATGGAGGAGGAAAAGTCATTCTCAATTTGTAAACACAAAGTCCCTGGACAATATAAGCATCCAGATGGCAGTGAGTATGAATTTTGCATTTTGATTGAGATAGTTAATGTTGATGTGAAAACAACAAAAAAAACCCCGTGTTCGCAGAAAATTGCCTACTGACTATGCATCTGGCAATGTAGCAGGTACATCATTTATTTCACATACAGAGAACATGTTGTACTTAGGAAACATAACAAAGTATAATGGTTTCTGACTCTAATCAAAGCAGAGTTTCTTTGTGATGAATGGAAATCGAGGTGTTCCCTGCTTACAGAGTATAAATTGGTACAACAACCAGTAAGCAAAAAACCAGCAAGTGAGCGGTTTTACAGTTAAATAATTAACCAGAAAACATATATACAACCAATACTGCAACCAAGTTATGTTAATGCTGAAGTCTTAGCACTTTCAAGAGAGCATGCTCAAAAATGATAGCCAAATACATGTGCAAAATAGCTTTATGACTGATTTATTTGAGCAATTACTGCATTTCTGTACATAAGAGCTCAATAAAAGGAGGAAAACAGATCATTTCAAAAGACCTGCACGCTACTTTTCGTCAATGAGTGATGCTGAAATGTAACAGCTGCATTGTTCTGTGCAGATTTCCTTTTATTGCCACTGAATCATTCTTTTCTTCCTCTTTCTATTTTAGTTCATAAATTTATAGATTTTACCATCCATTTTAGTTTGCTATGCAACTAAGAAGCACGAAGTCTGTACTATGAAAATGGGACAGTTTTAACTACTGAACACGCAATGCTAACATTTTTGATTCTTTGGATTCTTTTGTTCCATCAAATTTAATTCAACAAGTGTCAATATAGGTGCCAGCAGACAGAAATCAGCTTTTTAAAAAGAATATTCTGTCATAATAGTCCAGTTTGAGAAGCCAAAACTGTATGCCAGCATTTTTTAAAATGATCACATATGTTAGTATCTAGCTTCAATATTGATACTTATTTCTTCATAAAACAAAAACAAAGAAAAGGAGATAAATCTAACCTTTATAAACAGTCAGGAAATGCTTATCAATAACCAGTTACAGTAAGGAGAAGGAGATCAGATCAGGAATTGCAAGGTAAGTATGAAGCTGTATGAAGAAGGAGTGGGCTGTCCTTACAAGATGATCTTCTGGGTTGCTACTTGCAAGTTGAATGTCTCAGAATTCAGTCATGGGCAGAGTATCATTCAGTGGTTTTGTTCATCACCTTCACTAATGGTCAAAAATAATAATATACTAATGAAAATTTTGGCAGCAGAAGGATGTAGTATATCAAGAAGGGAGAAAGGCAATCCCTGAGGTCATGAGGACTAAGAACAGGGTGGAAGTCAGAGTGAACTGCTTTAGACTGGAGGGCAATTCCTCTACAGGCCTTTGTCATGGTCTGTGTTTACACCTTGTAATCATCTTGTCATCTTCTAGATGGTGTAAAAATCCTTCCCCCTCAGAGCTTGCACATGAATGAGAACATGCACCATCTCTAATATATCGTGATTCCTCTTTCTCATGGCAGCTGCCTAAATTCTGCCCCTGCCGTCCAGGATGCCCTTCATGAGGTTCTAGGCCAGAACTGTGTCTCCTGAACCCGGACATTCAGCTCATGGCCAAATCTGTCTGGACTTTTCTCCTTCCAGAGCCTCTAGGTTTCTAAGGAAGTTTCACACTCGGGGAGAGAATACCAGGAACCTTATTTACTTACTTACTTTCTCAGCATTTTCAGTGGGCCTGAGGTGCCAAGACTGAATGGTATGGACTGTTTCCTGCAGAAAGTGCCCTCCTTGAATGCTGGACCAGCTGACTTGGTTTCTAGGTCCTGTGTCAACACAAAATCTGTGGCAATGCCACTGCCTTGATTAGCTGTTAATGGAGAGTGTTATGAATGCTTATGGTTTATTGATATGTGTTGTGTTTCTAGTGTAATATGTGGTTTATGGTGGCAGTAATGACAGCTACCCATTAAGGTACCTTTGGCCATTCCTCGCTGCTGTTCTCAGGCAGCAAGCATAGATCCTGTAAGTGACATGCTGGTCTGCTCTTGCTTACCACTAAGCAGCAAAACTCTTAATGAAAAGCTTTCTCCTGTGTTTGCTTTTCCCTCTGAACTGCATCTGTTCGTTGTATCTTTTACTTTTTATCTATGGGAAGCCGTCCCAGACGTTAGGGAAGTTTTTAAATAATTTGGAACTTGAAACATATCTAATATTCCTTATCGAAGAAAAATTGATTCAGCTTAAAGAATTACTTAGATTCTCCAGCCTCAAAGAAGACCTGTTAGAAATTATTAGAAGTTTATGGTGTAAAAGGAGAGCAAAAGTGTAGCTTCTGTAATATAGTAAGACAAAGATGATTGCAATGAAGAAATATTTTGCACAGGAAAAAATAACCTTGAAAAAATGAGTTTGGAAATAAGAAAAACCTCCAAGCATTATCACAGTGGGGTTTTGGAACAGTATTCTTATGTGAGCAGTGGAGACAATATGGTTTATTTTGAGATGAAGCTTGACAGTGTTATTAATCGAATTATATCCAAGTTTACATGTGATGGCAGGAGCTTGGACTTTTGCTGCTCTTTTCCAGTTCTTACCCTGTGTTCATCTGTTCCTAAAGTCAGGGGACAGTTGTGCCTAATTTCAGTCCTAGAGATTTAAGCTATACATGAGGCTTTTTTACTCTGTCACTAGCAGTTTGTCATGCTCCAAACCTGTTGTATGGCATCTGGCATACCTGATGGAGGTGGTGAAGTAACAAAGGCTAAGTGAATTGCCACATTTTTTCTACATTTTCATTAAGAACCTGATATGTGTCATGTCACAGTGTTTAGAACAGTACTGCAAATAGATTTCTGCAGAAGGGGAACTTCACTAATGGTTTGTGTATAAATATGTTTTGCTTGGTGGTATATATACTATATTTTGTTTGGAGGTATATATTGTTTTGTGTATATTTCTCATGTACCTAAATAATTGTGAAGAATTCTTCCTTTTCTGAAAGACTTCCTTTCTTAGATAGACCTGATCAGCAATCAGAGAATTCATAAGGAAGCAAGGTCTGCAGGGGATCTCGCAGGTGAAATCCATATGATGGTCTTGAAGGCAATAGTATTAGATAAGTCTTTTACAGAAAAAACAGCTTCTCTGTTCTTCCTCAGTCTGTAAAGGCTTCCTGAGAACTCCTTATTCTTCTCAGAATAAGATGCCTAATCATTTCTAGATTTCACAGCCTGTATTTATTTATTCTTATGATAATGTCTTTTAGCTTAACTAGAACATCTTTCCCTTTGAGCTTTTCAATCCCTTGTTATATTTATAAAGCAGTCATGTCCCTTTTCAATGTTCATCTCCAAGTCCTTATTATTCTCTGGAAAGAGAGACTTTCCATTCTCCTTTTCAGGCTAGTAGCCCCTCTGGAAGTGACCACAATGTCATTACTGACATACTGATAAAGCAACTTTAAAACTAATTTTATTTTAATTTTTCTGTCAGGTCTTGAAAAATTCAAGTTGAAAAATGAGTTTACAGAGAGAATTAGCTTTCCTACCTCTATTCAACCTCTTTATTTTTAGCTGAGTATTACTGAATATGGAAGCAGTCCAGTTTACATCCTGGTTTGATTTCCTGTTTACATGAGCCAGTCTGGTGTCACCATCATATTTCTGGACCAGTGTGGAAGCCTGTGTGCAGCCTTCCTTCCACCTCCAAGGAGAGCTGCCCTACACAATAGAACTATTGTTGTGCTCTCTGATAACAAAATAGGAATTTTGTTGAACACCGTGCATGTTGGGCTTATGTCACTTTATTAGATATGCACAGCTATAACAGCAAACCTGTCACTGAAATGTGGGAGAAAACTCACATTGGAGAGTGAAGTCAGAATTGTACCCATATTTGTTTGAAGTTAACATAAAACCAGACCAGGTTACATACAGGGTGGTTCCCCATGGTACAATTTTCACGGGCTTGAGCAGGAGGGGTGCCTTTAGTTTTCTTCTTCCCCCCTCCCCCCCCCCCCCCCATCTGTTTTTGTTTCCCAAGCTATAAAGCTCACTATTTTCCTTAAGAGACGATAAAAAATATTATTTTTTTAAAATCTAAAATAGTCAAGAAACTGAACTGGCCATTATGACTACTAATGGTCCTTACAGCAGGCATTTCACAGGAGCAACTCTTAGGAAACCGTTTCACCGGCATATCTAATGCATCAGGAGCAGCAGTCTCAGTCCTTGTTATTATTATTTTAATAGGATTTTCAGAATAAAATGGAATAGTATGTACATCCAGAGAATGCTAATGCCAGGTAAAAAACCAACATTTAATCATTCTGGCTCACATTTTGCCTGATTGTTTTTAGTTTTATTTTCAGTAAAGATATGTTTTAGAGAAGTGGAAATATTTTAATTTGTATTGATTAATAGCCTGGGTTTGTTTAAGGATAATACAAATGTTGCTATACTAATGGATAAGAACTGGTAACGAACAGATTCTTTTGTTCTTGAGGCTGATACACAAAACTAAACAATAAATGATGTGAAGCTCATTCAGTTTTTACGTTTCAGATTCATTGATGCAAGATTTTAGTACTAATAATTTTTGTTTGGTTTTGTTTGATACTGCAAACTTGATTGTTGTTCAATTACCTGTTTTCAAAATAATTTTTTGAATTACTACCTCCCAACAGAAAATCCAGATTCCTTCCCTGTGTCTTTTAAACATGCCGGGTTTTTTAATGATGCTTTTTCTGATACTTGCAGGCAAAGATTTGAAAGCACAAATAACTAGCATGCCCTGTGCACAGACTTACCTTCTGCTGCTGGTATTTCCATTTCAGATGTGGCGCAGCCGTGCCTGGGGAATACCCTCAGTGAAAGCTTTGTCACAAGGAGGCAAATGAGGTTCCTCCAGAGCAGCCCACTGTAGTGCTGCAGCTGGCTGCTGGCCGGCAGCACACCAGGCCTGTGTCACATTGTCAAATGTACAGCGTAGTTGCAAGGTAGAAATATTCCTGCTTCAGGAATCATACATCCAATTTTAATAAGGTCAAAAAATACAGATGGAAAATGGCTCCTGATTTTCCTGATCTTATGTCCAGTAGTGCGATGTAGGTATCCTACTGAAATCAATATTCCTACATTGTGACATGTATAAATAAAGCATCAGGCCTTTCAGTGATTTACAATTAAACCATCAAAAAATAGCTATTGAAAGGACACACAGCAATTAATCTGGGGCCTGTATGCCGTTGTTTTTAATACCGTTAAAATCTTGCAGAAAATATTCATTGTATTCGGATGCCCCCCCCTTTTTTCTACATTCACAAAAATAATTAAAAAATACCTCAATCAAGAGAGAATATATTTAATTAAATGAAAAATGTAAAAAGTTAAATAGAAAAATTTTAAGTGTGGACATTATTTCGCTCCTGTTTTCTTTTTAGAACTGGTTGTGGTAGAGGATTATGTTGATGACCATAACGTACACACTTATTTTTGTTTCAATTGCATGTTAGCAGTACCTAAAAACCACTTTAAATCTGAATGCTGCTACAGTTAAGTACAGCAGCAAGAACAAAGTTTCTTCTATGTAAGGAAACTGTGTGCATATGGGGTGTGTGTGTGTGTATGTTACAGCTAGAGAGGAATCTAAATTATGCACTGATTATGAAACTCAATAATTATGATCTAAAATATTTATTAACTGTATAAGAAATGTCACAATTAAAGTGTTTTAGCAATATTGTGCAAAGAATCCCAGAAGATGGTAAGTAAATAAATAAAAACGAAGCAAGGCAGGTAAAATTACATTGTAGGAGTAGTATTTTCGGTGGTAAATATAGAAAAGGAGTCTGTCATTGCCTAACAGAGTAATAGAGGAAAATGTCAAGAAATCCAGCAATCACGTGGCACTTAATTAATATGAATGGAACTTATTATACTGACATTGATCAGGTCTTTATGACTCATTTAAAATGAGATTAGCTTCAGGTTTAAATCAGAAATTCAATCTGTTTGTTGTATACAAAGGATAGTATGTATCTTCTTCAGATTTATTGTCTGTCATGTGGACAAGATACTCATGTGTTCAACATTAGTACTTTGAATATCCATGAGGACTGCTGGTTTTGTTAGCTTGTTACTTATGATCTAAGTGGCCAAATTGTAACTGAAGATCAGCCAGAAAACATGATACACTGTT
The DNA here is from genome assembly GCF_023634085.1 of Falco cherrug. NCBI lineage: Eukaryota > Metazoa > Chordata > Aves > Falconiformes > Falconidae > Falco > Falco cherrug. The sequence continues at coordinate 75,431,476 of NC_073701.1, read as the reverse complement.
TTTATCCTCTTTGGAAACAAAAGTGACTAAATGCCAAAATGTTTTGAGTGTCAGAGTATTCAAAAAGTACTTGATGCTGATACTCCTGAATGTTTCATTTAGCAATTTTCAGCCAGCATGAAACATTTTTACATTTGTGGAAACGTTGCATTTCAGTTTGTCAGATCAAAGACAAATGTTTCATTTGGACTTAGTTTTTATGTGTATCCTTGAGCTGTTCAACAGCTTCCTGGCTTTTATGCTCCACACTCCAGCTCTGTCATGTCCTGGGTCCCTGTCCCAAGTTGTACTGTCTTCAATGGTAAAGACATTTCTGCATCTGTAAGTATAACAATACATTGTTCTTGTCAGAAAGCAGAAAAACATTGGCAAAACTGTTTCCTGTGGAAAATTTAATTTATACAGAAACAGCATTTTCCATTGAAACAGCACATTTTTAGAAATCTTCCAACCAAATGCACTTAAAATATATTCCAGGAGTGTTATTTTAAAATCCATGAATGCTAATATCTATTTTTGATCCTAAATGATCCTGATTACAAAACTTTTTCAGACTCTCAGTATAGATAAAATTGAGGTTTCATGTACAGGATATATTGATTGTAACTTAGTTATAATTACAGTAATATGTTAGCAATTACCACCGTAACAAATATGTCACTCCAAGTAGGTAGTCAAAATCTAAGAGTCTGTAGATTACTGCAGAGGGGAGGAGAAACTGGTGGCAGTGAGCTATCATTGTAATCACACCAAATTACAAGGAACGTACAAAGTCTTGTGTTGCTGGACACATGAGGAATCAAACCATAGGAGATGATGCCCTTACTCAGAGCTACAGGGTTCTTTCAGCCTTCCCTCCCACCCCAGTTCTTTGATTTCTCCTGAAACACAGTTTTGGGTAGATATGCACTAGGTTTTGAACATGGCTGCAAGCCATACAGACACTACAGTCAAACAGCTTTGAGGTGAGCCTGTGCTCCGTCTCAGTCTTCAGGGACCCCTCTGAAGCTTGGTAAACTCGGCTGTGTGGTACTCCTGCCCATGGACTGGGCATAACCACGGCGTGCATGCCAGGAAACACATTTACCAGTTAACACATGCTTACCTTGCGGGAACGTGAGAGGCCACCTTTGCACAGAAAAAAACTGGCTGTCTTCCTTTCCTGCAGCAGCTGGAGTAGTGCGTGGCAAGGCAAAACGAGATTAATAGCAGAGAACCTGCCAGTGATCTATCTACTTGCTTTTCTCCAAGGACCATGCTTGTGTGCATTGTTAAGACACAACCACAACTTTCTTTTACAGATTTGGGTTCCAACTTCCTGTTCTGTCTATAGGGTGAGTAATTGGCCCTGCGTCTCTCTTGCTTTTTCCACCTCGCCCCTACAGCTACACAAATACACACTCATGCACACATGCTAGATTGGTCAGATGTCTGGGTTTAACCCAGACAGTTTGAGTTTCAGATCAAAAGTCTTGGTTAAAGCACTGCTTTTGCTGCTGAAAGTTTAGGTTTCTGCGTTCACAGCCAAAATGAGACAGCCTCATGCAACATCTGCAGGGCTGCGGGAGATAAAACTGGTGCTATTGGGTTTGTGCTCAGGACTGGCAGCTCTCACAGGTACACATGCATATGCAAACAATGCTAGGCAAAGTTCTCCACCCAGCTATTTCTATTTTTTTTGTTTCATATATGCCTTTGTTTTGGTTAGCAACTCATGCCTAGTCTGGGGGGCTCTTTTTTTCTTCTGAGATTATACATTCTTATCAGTTAATCCAAATGAAAACTCAGTTGCACTTGCTAGTCTACAGAAGTTTATTATAACGTAGTGATAGATTACAAATCAGGCCAGACTGATAACTGGATCCTTTCAATATGAGGCAATAATGACATCAGATTCAAATACAATAAATCATGATCTTTCTTTCTCCCCTAATCAAGTCCTCTGTAACTCATATTGTGTGAATAAATGAGCGGAGTGAAGAAAACCATACTACATTCAAGACTTCATCAATGGGTTGCTTAGTCCCAAGTATCACTTTTCTAAAGCTACATGCCATCTGGCACTGGGAGCAGGTTTGCCAGGATAACTGCTGAGCAAACTAAGCAACCTTCCTGAAGCAGATGGCATTCAAGCAAGGTAGCATGAAAAAGGTTACATGATGATCCAAGTCACAGTTATCCTTGGTGATCTCTGTGCCCTATCTGTCTATCTACCTTGTTTCTGAATTTCCGTTTAATGCTGCTTTTTGGTAGGGGAGAAGGAGAAGGTTTGGAGGAGGAAAAGGAGAAGGAAAAGAGGAATTAAAGCAGCCATCTTTGTGGCTCTTCAGGGCTGATTGATTAGCTTACTTATGGAGGCTGGTGCAAAGGACACGGAGAGGAGACTGAGGTCTGACAGTTGATGTGTTTGTGTGGGATGCTTAGGCTTCAGTAACTCTCAGCACAGAAGAACTGATGCCCTTTCCCCATTCTTTGATGTGTCCTTATGTCTGCTGTTACGTTAGGCTCTATGAACATCAACTGCTAAAAAATAATGCTTTTATAAAAGGCTGAAGTCTGCAGCATATCATGTGAGAATGCTAACCCTCTCAATTTTCCAACCCGCTCCTCTACCAGAGATGACTGCTTCTATAGCAGATGCAGAAGAAAATGTGTGTCCATGCATCAGCAGCTACAGTTCAGCATCCTACACTGTAGCTCAAAACTTGTTTCCATTTAGGAAGATGATGAGTTGATGGACACGGAATTGGGCTGAGGATGGTAACATGCCATTTTGCTCATTCTGGTGTAGAGGTGGTGATCTTTGGCAGTCATCTAAAACAGTAATATCTTGCACCACCACAGGAAGACCAAGCTTTTATGTAGGTTTGTTTCAGTAGCAAAGCCAGCTTAATTGAATCATCTGAGAAGAAAGAAACACAGATTTTCTGTGGGTTTACACTGCAGCTGAATCAATTCCCTGAGCTGGTTCGATGTATTGTCCAACAAGCAGTTGTGCCGATGTGACTACAAGCGCAGCACAGTGCAGTGGGTGGAAACGAGTAGTAGAAACATGCAGTTTGGTAGGAGTGCCTTCAGTGGGTTATGCTTCTCATCACAGACCTTCATCATTAATCTGTGTGACAAAGTTTTATTGGATCAACTGCATCAATAAAGGCTATGTAGTTCTTCACCAATAAAATTACACTTGAAAAGACTTGACTTAGTATATTTGTTATGCTATAGGGCTATACACGCACACACCTCTGAAATTATTTTGCTTTGCTGAAGCACAGGTTATAAACATAACCAAGGCACCGCACAGGAAGATGTTTTAATGTTTAACTATTTCACGTAAAAGGCAGGAATAGGCTTTTTACCATGCTGGCTCGTCATGTTTTGACATTGCCGAAACATCCAACATGGGGTAAGAAAGACATTTTAAAGCGTTTCCCAGCGGGAAGGCCCGAGGTGCCCGCAGCCCCCGCGGCTGGGGCGCAGAGGGGAGCGGGGCGCAGAGGGGAGCGGGGCGCCGCCGCCTGTCAGACGCGCCCAGCCCGCCCCGCCCCGGGCTCCCCGCGGCCCCCGGCCCTGTGCGGGCACCCACCGCCGGCGCTTCCGCGTCCCATCTTCGCGTGCCGACATCTTTATTAAGTGTGTGTGTGTATATATGTATATACATACACACATACCCGTGGGGAGCAGTGCCCACACACGAGTCCGCGCCCGGCCTGTCACCTGCCCGGCCCGCCATCTTCCTGCCGCCCGGCTTTTACCACAGCGGCGCCCGCGGCCCGGCCCCGCGGGGAGCCCTTGGCCCCGCCTCGGTCACCGCCACCCGCAGGGACCCGCGGGCACTTTCCACGGCTTCGGCCTTCCCACCCGAGGAGGAAGTCCTTTTCCTCCGGGCGCTTCAGGAGGACGCTTCGTGAGGAGGCGACAATCCCCAGCCCCCTAGCCCTCCCCCGCTGCGGGCCGCCGAGGGCGGGGGACGCAGCCGTGGCGCGACTACAGGTCCCGACATGCCGCAGCGCCGGTCGCTGCCTCCCGGCCCCAGAGCTGTAGGCACCCACCGCCGCCCCATTGTACTCTAGCCAGAGGAAACCGCACTTCGCTGCGCTCAGCCTCCCCTCCCCCCCCACCTTCCAAGTGGTCCCTTCCAGAGCTCCATTCGGCGCCCTGCGGAAGGTCCCATCCGTGGGAAACGGGAGGGGCTGGCGGCGCGGGGCGCGGCGAAGAGCGCAACGATTTCTCCCTCGAGGCTGGGCTAGCCGCTGATTGGCGTGCGCCGTCACCAGTAGGACGAGGAGGCCGTCAGGAGAGCCAATGGACGAGCGGCAAGGGCGGGCCGATTCCCGAGGAGGGGCGGGCGTAGGAAACGCCGGAGGAGCGGGAGCCGCGCCTGCGCGGGGGGAGGAGGTGGGGACTTCGTCGTGTCCCTGTGTCGGCGGCGGCGTCCAGGGAGGGTCGGGCAGAGGGAGGGGAGGATGGAGCGGGCGGTCGAGCGGCCGTAAGCGGGGTGGGGAGCCGTGCCGCGCCAGCAGGCCGCGGGGCAGGCCCGGGGGCTGGGAGAGGCGAGGCAGGGCAGGCAGCCGGGTGTCGGGCTTGTGCGGCGGGGGGGGCTGGTAGACGGAGAGCGGGCGGGCGGCCGGGGCTGGGGCTCCCGCTCCGCAGGGCGGCCGGCGGGGCAGGATGAGCCAGGAGGAGATCCTGAGGAAATTCATTAAGCGAGTCCAGGCCATGAAGGACACGGACCACAATGGGGAGGACAACTTCGCCAGCGACTTCATGGTGAGGGGCGGCGGCGGTGCCGGAGGGGCGGGCAGGGCTCCCGCCTCCCCTCGGGGCGTGGGGGGGAGTCCCGCCGAGGTGCCGGGCTGCCCCTGCAGCCCCTTCCCCATCCGCCTGTGAGCATCGCTTCCCTGGGAGTGACCTGCTATTGTGTAGCCCGGGAGCTCGGCCGGCTCCCCCGTGCCCCCCACCACTTTCCGAGCTCGGCGCGGCGAGGGGGGGGGGGGGGGAGGTGGCCGCCTTAATTTGCCCCTCTTCCTGCCCCCACCCCCCGGGAGGGTTTGTCACCGCAGCCCTCTGCCCCGGCCCTCCTCTGCTGCTGAGGAGATGGCAGGGGATCGGCTGTTGCAAAATTAAACGAAAGCCCCTCCTCCCCCCCCCCCCCCCCCGCCCCCCCCTTCCTTCCCTGAGCAGATAAAGGGGACAGAGGCGGCTCGGGGAGGGCTCTTAGCGCTTCCTCTCCCCTGCAGCCCCTTTTCTGGCGGGGTTGCCATGTATAATGTCATCTGGGGATAATCGGGCACTCCTTCCCTCCTTTCCCCCTTCATCTGCCCCTGTAGCTGCCTGCTTGAGCTCTCTCTTCTTTCTGAGATGTGTTAAACGTATTGAATAGTCCTTGGAGGAATATTCATCTTCCCTTCCCTAACATCTCCCTTCGCTCCCCATCCCCCATCGCAGCCCTGCCTGTATCCCTCGTCCTTTCTTCCTTCCAGATCAGTTCACTGTCAGCCTTTGGTTAACGTGTGTGCTCTGGGGAAGAATTTATTGGAGAATTAGCTCTTTTCCTGGTTTGTTTTAGCTGTTTAATCGAGCTGCTCAAATGTTTGAGGAGATTTATCTTTTGAATAGACGGTCTGAGCTGTGAACAATAATTTTGATTGGGCAGATGTCACTGGCACTTTTCAGTATTGTTTAAATACTTCACATCAAAATACGGTTTGACCTACAGAAGAGCTGAAGATGAGCGGGTTAGCAACCTCTGTATACGCGTATCTCTGTAGCTTTATTATCTGGTGCTATTTGGGATTAAACCTACATTGTTAGCCTTTTAAGCTGTCGGTCTCTGCTAGTGGTCTGGGAACAAAAAAAACCCACCCCAAAACCTCAATGTAAGTGTCGCACGGGAGATAGTCTGAAATGTGGGGAGGAGGCCACGGATGTTGTGCAAGGCGGAGGGTTTGGGAGTGCTGGCAGGTCCAGGGGTGGAAGAGGAAGTGGAGTGGACTTTGGGAAGTAACGAGTTCATCCAGGGTGGGGTGGGAGCCCGTGGGAAATCGGCCACGCTCTTTGGGCAGGATTTTGCAAATACTGAAAGTATGCTGCTGAAACATCTGAGCGTGTGGGAAAGGAAGAGAGAAATATGTGAGATGAAATATGTAATATGTAAACGGCGTTGGAGCAATAGGACACATCTAAATCTGTTTTGCTGAACAGAGCATCTTTACACAAGAATTTAAAGGTTAAATACTTTGACAGGACAGTTGGACAGTTTAGTTAAGTGATAGTTTTAGTAATATAATTGTTACTAAACACAAATTGATGTCTTGTACTGATGGGTCTGTCTTGTTCACGTAACTACGTGTACCTTACAGTAAGGGTGGCCTAGACTCCGTGGAAAACGGAGGATTTTTTTAATAGCCTTTATGTTAAATACTTTGTACTAGATCTCCTAACCCACTTCTGCCATTTTGTATCTGATAAATAGCTTAATGTTGTAGCCTTCTTATAGTTGAATCGTATACAGTAGTTTTGTCATCCTTTCTTCTAAGTAGTGGCACCTCTGTACGGAAAAATAGCTTTTGTTTCAATTTCTCTATCGACAGCTCGTTGTTTCTATAGCTGTCCACTGTATAGTCAGTACGCTTTCTCATTGCTTTTATAGAGCAGCAAGGAAAGAATGCTGCTAGAAAATGGGAAAATAAGATTGTAGGAACTGATTGTCAAGGCATTTTGGGTGAAAGGTGTATTACCTGAAATGATGCTAAATGCTGTGGAAAATACTGTGTTCAAAATTTCTTTTGTCCTTTTAACGCTTTGTATTCCAAACATTCATACTTGATTTTTGTATAATAAATTATAGGAAAACCAGGAAACTAGGATGCTGATCTTTGGCATTAATAGTCACATAAGTCTCAATATTCATCTCTATTTAGTAAAGCAGATGCAGATTAGTGTGGCGACCAGAATTGTAATTGCTGATTTCTTGGGTTTGGATTTTTTTCCCACTGTGAACATGCTAGGGTATTGTGTTGATTTTTTGTGTATGTGTTTTGGAGTGGTGAATTGTGTTTGATTTTGATTTTTTTTTTAAACAGAGCCATGCTTAGGTGCTGTTTAAAATGATTGAAAAGGGAGACGACAGGTGAAGGGGGTAAAAGCTTCAGTATTCTGTTTTCTTCAAGACTTAGAGATTTTTCGGCAGGGGAAGGGAGGAAGTTGTATTTTCTCATTTCAGTGCAGGATGTACTGTTCCTGTGAAGCAGTGACAAATTTGTGGAATAGGAATTGCTGTTACTCTTCGCTTCACTTCCAAGTCAAAATGGAATCTAAAATAGGTATGAAATAGTGGGTAAATGCAATTGAAAACAATTCTTTATTTTCACATCTTTATTACCTTTGAATGTGTTGAGTAATAGGCTTACAGAATTATATTTAGGCCTGAGTGAATGAACTAAAAGTACTTGACAGATGGGGGCCAGGGAGTGCTGGAAAAGAGGGTAGAGAAGCTAGAGTTATGTGCAGGTAGACTGAGTAGTCTGACTGTTACTGAAAGTCCATAGCGTAGATGACTAAGACTGCTATTTAATACTGCTATTGACATACCTGAAAACATATTCTACTTGGAAGGTGGAAAACTGATTATTCCCCCTCAACTCTCATCTTATGAGATAGATTGTACTGGAGGGCGAGCAGGACTTAGTAGGAAATCACTTCAGCACTATAGGTGTACATAGTTAGGTTTAAATGAAGGAGATTGTTTGAAAAGAGTATAGGCTTTGTGTTTTGCTGGTAAGCATGTATCTGCGGATATAGGGGCAAGTGGGCTTTTTCGTAAAATAATGTCGGTTAGGATTTTACTCGTATGGTTACAATACATCCAAGAGTATACTTTTTCCTTGATTTCTGCTGACATTGCTGTTTAGGCAAAAGGAAGTAAGTATAGATTGCTTCCTCTTGGTGTTTCATGTTGTATGAATACAACCAGCACGGTCTAGATTCTGATTTTCTCTAATGAACATGTGTCTTAAATCAGACAAGGGTAGGAAGTCAAAGCTCCGTATGGAGGCAAAGAAAACAATTTTTCTAGATTTTAGAAAGACCTCATTAAATATTTTTGCTGGTTTTTAGTTTAATGTTTCCACAACTAACACATTTTTGGGTTTTTATGTGATTTTTTTTGTCTCAACAAAAGCATTCTGATGCTCCCATTTCTATTGTTTGTCTGGTGTAGACTACCACTGTTAAAGAGCATGAATGGTGTAAAGCTTTACCTTAAAAAATCAGATGTTATGTTTCAAATGTTTTGTGGTCTATGACATCTTGCTTAATCTTTTGGTTTATATCTCTGGCTAATCTGTTGTTACGGAAGACAGAGAATGGTTGGAAGTGTTTGTGGTGTTTGCAGTGGGTACTGTGTAGGGGACCCCCAGCTGTTGTCTGGAGGTAGTGGTGTCAAAATGATCCTGTCGTAGATCATCAGTCCAAATAATACTGATTTTTAACAACTTTGGAAGGAGTTACTAGGTAGCTATGTCTGGTGTCAGATCTTTTTACACCTTTCTTTCAAGAGGACACTGGTAACTAACTCAAACAACTGAATATTGTGTATCTGTGTTCTGTTCAGTCCATCTAAGCTGGAACCCTTAATCTGGGAATAGTAAAGAACTTGATGTGCTGTTTTCTAAAGTATGAAAGAGGGTTTGAACAGGTCATTGATTTGAAAGGGGTAAAAAGGTAGTTTCTGTGCTTTTAATCTCTTAATGTTTTTAATTTTAAGTACTTCGTTTTGTGAAAGTCCTGTTTGAAAAAACGGGAGGTGTGGAACGTGCTTGACTTCTAAGGGTAAAAGCTAAGTTGATCATAAGCAGTGCTAGGCCAGATGTTACAAAACTTGCCTTCCCTAGTTTTTTTGTCTCATTTCTCAGGAAAGCGCGTCTTTTCTAAAATGTCCAAGACTACTAAAAGTGAATTGGCAATCTAGACTATTCTAAGTCACTGATCAAGACTACTAGGATATGTAGCGAACATCCCAGTACTAATGGCAATCATGACACTGATTTTGTTCCAATTCCTGTACATTCTGGAATAGCATTAAAGATATTGCTATATTCAACCATAGCCCTTGGGAAACAACCTTCTTAAAAGCTCATCTGTATATTAATGTGCGTTTGTGTAAATCTTTCTGATTCAGATACCACTAATGCACCTTTTGAGTATCTGTGAAGATATTTTTCAAATTTATAAGGAAGCATATAAACTGGAAACTTAGTGAAGAAAGATAGAGTATTATATCTCTCTGCATTACTTTAAGCTTAAGAAAAGATAGCACTGTGTAGACATTTTTGGAAATGATGTTTTCTAGTATTTATTTACATAATGAATTGTTTCATGCTTGTAGCACATAGTTTGAAACATGAACTCTCAACTTAGGCTTTATTGTATATGTTATACGATATGCTGTCTTTTCAAGAGAAAAAAAATTAAACTAGGAAAAACACTTTGGTAGAATCAGCTAGATGATAAACTGTTTCTTGAAACTTCAAAACTAAGATTTAATTGGTGTAAGTATAGGTCTGCATGAAACTCCTGGGGGCTTTTGAATGAACATCAACAGTTCCGAGCACTTCTCTTCCCTTAAGGGTGATAGAAAAAGTAACTGGAGAAAATGACTCGTATATATGTTGTACATCTGGTCTGTTATAAGAAGCTCTGCTTTTAGAGATGTGTTAATAGGCCACAGGCAATTGTCACTTTAGATGTGCTTTAAGCCTTTTTATAATTTCAGGGTAAAAAATGGGTCCTGTTACTACTCATCTTCTGTATTATGCTTTAATTTTAGTGTTGGTGTGTTTTTTAAGTTTTATTTCCATTAACCATATTTCAGCTAGATGCTGTTAATTTGATTGGGGGACACACACATCAACAGATTACTTCATTGTGTGCAGTGACAGTCATCCAGGCCGTTCATAAAGCTTTATTTACATAGGCTACATCTGGCTGGAGCAGTATGACTGAATAGTAACTTCAATAACCCTTAACTTCAGAGGCTTCTGAAATTTTGTGAAATACCATTGTTTAAGTGTTATCCAAAAACACAACTTGCTGTGAACAACCATTCAGTTTAAAATATTCAGCTTTTTTGTCCCCTTCTTAGGAAATGAGAGCTGTTCCTGTTGTTTCCAAGATGCCATTCAGAATTTTCATAGAGGCAGTTGACTAGAACCACAAAGCTGCTGTAGTGACCCTGGGGTATAAGAACTTGGAAACTCTGCTTAAAATTGCGGTAGTTTTTTCAGCTAAATGAAACTAAAACAAATCGGGCAATTCTCTGGGTTGTGTCAAATAGGTTGCCTGGTAGTAAGTTCTGTTTGCTCAGTCTCTAAAGATAGCAGCATGTAAGTCTGCTGTTCTTATGGAATAGAGGTGTTGTATACTGATTTTGTTGAATATTATAGAATTTTTCAGAAGGAACAAACTGTAATCTTGACCTTGCACTTCATGGCATACTATATACACTCCAAATAATTTAAATAGCATGTCAAATACATACTTTGCTTATAGTCAGATCTCAATCCTACAGTGCCTTTTGCTGTATATAGTTATATACGTATATAGGTATTTAGGTATCTCTATATATAGATATCTCATGTGACCATAGTTCGTCAACCCTAGACCCTAATCTGTAGTTCTGTAGATCTATGTACATGCAGACATATAGGTATATACCTGGATGTATGCTTATATACTGCTCCGCATATTTGTGTGACTGATTGCTATAGCACAACTTTCTTCTTTTGGAGTGTACGTCATTTACTTTAAAACTTCAGTAGGTTGAGGGTGTTTTTCCTTGATGATGTTATCACTAAATAGAAGCTTAATAGAAGGATAGCGAAATAGAAGTTATAGCTAAATAGAAGCCAGGGAAAGGTTAACCTGAAATTTACTTGTCTGATGTGTATGCATTTGTTAATAGTAAGTGTAATAAAAGACCAAGGCTTTTAACTTCATCTTAAAGCTATTGATTTGTAGTAAATGGACATTCTGGTTGATATTTTTCACCGTTACTATTTAAGATTTGTGGATTTTATATTGTGTACTGCTACAGTTGCACTGTAATGTGCTTAGTAGCTAAGACATTTTGGCATAGGGAAAATAATAATGCACTTGTTAGCACTGGCAAAAGGTGGAACTATAGTAGTGCCCTGAGTACACATTTGTAGAACTGAAATCAGAAGCTGGATGATGTTGTTTTTCTTGGGTTTATAAAATGGCCTTTAGTTAGGGAGAGGCATTGGTGTAAAAGGTCAGATACAGAATTGAGTAAGGCGTAACTTCACTGGGTAGTGCACAAGGTCTTTGTGCTCTTAGGAAGCGCGGTGTTTGCATCCTGATATTTTCTTCTGGCTGTTCTACTCCACAATTGCTATGGTTATGCCAGGGCAGGTTTGGCTAACTCAGCTGTGTATATTTGCCCTAAATGAAGCATGGATATGCATTTCTATTTCTGTTAACTAGCATGTGAACGTTGCAAAGAGATTAAGCTCGTTGTTTTCCTGCTTCATCTGGCAAAAAACTTGCCAATGTAAACTTAACTCATTAATTATTTGTTCAAATTTGGACAGTTAGGACATGTTCACAGAAGGAGAGTGCTCTGGTACAGCTGTGGACTTCTTGATCCAGAACTGGGAGCCTCAGAGAGCAGCTTATTGTTGAAGAGTACTGTCTTGAGTCCCTCTACATCTTTGAGAAACAAAATTGTGTTCAGACTGTATGCTATTGAGACAGTACAAGTACAAGTAGCTGGTAGCTTTACTATGGAAGCTGAGAGTGCAACAGGAAGGTTAAGGGAAGAGCTGTAAGAGGAGAAGAGCGTGGTGAAGTCTGTCAGACTTCAGGACCATTGTTCTGCGTTGAGAACCAGAAGTATCTTTGGATACTGATGTCAGGATGTTTCAGCCACTGCGAGGTTTGTGTAGGAAAAATTAGTGCTTGTCTCTCTGAGGGCCTTGTTCTAGCTACCCTTTTGCTATCAGCTTTGGAATGAAGAAGTTCTTACACAGCTAAAAAGATAGAGAAATAAGTTTCCCAAAAGGTACCAGCTAAATAGAGGTATAAATGGATGACCTAGTTTGGTTGACCTAATTTTTCCTCTTATCTATCTTCCTACAAACCGATACTTCTAATTTCTTTAAAAGGTAATTTCATTGGTGGTAATCAATTTTTGGGAAGACTTAAAGGCAATAGTGTTCTAATGGAAGTGTCTTATGAAAGAAAAGCCTAGAAGAATTGAATTATCAGCTGTAAAAAGTAGCAAGCTGGTGTAGCCAGTTACTTTAGTGGGGGAAAATATCTAGCTGTTGTGAGAGGACTATGAATGATGTTGCCTCATGGGCTAGACATGTTGTTAGGAGCAAGTGCAAATAAAGATACATTTCATTCATTCAGATTTCTAGAAGGAAACATCAGTGATTTTGAAGGAAATCCTACCATGATGCTTCTGACCATTAATTTTTTAAATTTATTTTGTTGGAGCTCCCTTAGTTCAGTAAAAAGAATGGAATTGCTTAGTGTTAGGAATGCGCCAAGGGCAACTACATTAGTAGACTGAAAGTTGTAAGTGCTGTACGAATCAGTTGGCTTGTTCAATTTTTAATTTGCTATCATTTAGAGAAATCCTGTTGCAGTTATTAAGTGTTCATAAGCATATCCATATAATTTAGTTTCCTTTCTCTTTGGAGGAAGTGCCGTACTCTCTATTTTTTATATGTTGGAGAACAGGGCTTGATTGTTAAATGTTATGGAAATGTATTAGTTTTAATTGTACAGTCTTAGCTATGAGTTTTGGTGTCTGAAGTCATGGATTGGAAAGCATTAGTTTCTAAGGAGGAGTTATTTGAAACCATATTGCTTTAAAGAACATACACACTACTTTAATCTTTTATTTAGTTATAATACTGAACTTGTCGATTCAAACTTTTTTACATTAACTTCCTCCTTATGTAGCCTTGTAAGTTGTAGCTGGTTTTGTTTGTTTTTGTAAGGTCAGAATACAGTGGTGTCCTCTTAAATGATTTTGTTGTCTTGCTGCATTTGTCTGTCTTGTTGTTCTTACTGCCTCATGTGGATGACATCTGCTTTTTGTTTTTCATCTGAAAACACACAGATGTTTTTTATTGTTTGTGATCACAGGAAGAACAGCTCCTGTGGATCAGTGAGATTGAGAGCAGTTCTTTGGTTCTGAACAGGTAGATGGCGTTTTTTCAGCTGTGTAGTTGGGCTACAGTGGGAGCAAGGGGCCAGGACTTTTTCTTCTGGACAGCTAATACAGGGCAAGCAATGGGAAGCTGAAAAGAATGTGGCACATCAGTGGCATTGTCTCATCTTGTGCTTTTATTTGGGTTGGGCAGTTAGCACCTCTGCTGTCATTGCTATCTTTCATATCTGCTATGGGGTCAATATCATGGATGAGAAATTTATTTTTTGTGTTGAGCTGGATGTCTACAGCTGTTTAGACAAGGTTTTAGTTCATGCAGGTTTTGGCTGGACTTTAGACACCAATAGGCATGAGTCCTAGCTACTCACCACATTTGAGAGTTTCAGGATGCTGTTGGTCCAGAATTTTTGTATTGTTTTCAGTTTTTTTTTAATTTATCTTAATTTTTTTTCAAAATAGATGTTGTCTCTCATTTATGTTAGTATGGTATTATTTTTATTCCTCTGATAGCTGTGTCCTCCAAGAACTATCTTTGAACAGCTGGGTTCCTAATTCAGAGGATGCTGCGTGGGTTGCCTGTCTTTAAGTGTTAGGGGACTTGCCAGTGTGGATTATGCATCAAGTTGAAATGACTGATAGCTATGGGAACTGCAAAGCTTTTGAGAAGCTTGAGTCGTGTTCCACTCTGTCCTAAATGTTTCACTTCTTATTTGACTGTATTTGACTCTTTAATGCATAACCCTGTGGTGGAACAGTATTGTTTTTTCCTCAAAGCACTCAGTGTTCTGGTAGCATATGTGGTGTTTGGGTATAGCATTCTACTTAGAATTTCTTACTGAATTAGCTGTCCAGTATTTCTGCGGTCTTATGCACAAAACTGAGAAATGGATTAACATAAACAACAAACAAACCCAAGTGCCTTGTGAGTGAAATTGATCATGGGGATGCCTCAATGGTATATGTATTACGTCCTGCATTTTTGCAGTCCGTAGCTTTTTTTTTTTTTTTAAACTGCCTTTCCACATGTAGAAAATAAGTCTCGATTCTTCTATTTTCTACTTGAATCTTTGCCTTCCTGCCTAGGAAGTAGGATTACAACTGGAAGCTATGCTTTCATTATTAGTTACTCCCTCATGTGTATTCTTATAATTTTAGCAAATAGGTAATTGTTAATTGAAATGAATAGCGTTGTCCAGTAGGAGTACTCAAGGGAATCATTTAGTTCAAAATAAAGCTGGAAAATGAAACGCTTTTCTGGAGGGCAGGGCATATGTAGGTTAGTTTAACTACTTCAAAAACCTGAGAATTCCTGCAGAAATGAATTAATTATAAATTGCCTATAGGGCAGTACCCCTATTGCATAAACTGTTAAAGGAAGGAAATAATCTCTTAGATATTGTGAGTCTCCCCAGACAGCTCTTAGTATTTGACAATTTCTTCTAAGACTTCCATTTTTAGTAGAATAGGTGGTTACACAAAGCCACGCTGATTTTTATTGTCATCAAATTAAAATGTAAAACTAATTTTAACTCATTTCCTGTGAGGTTGCATAAACATAACCGTGTGTAAATATTAATGAACATATAGGGAACTATACGTAAGTCTTAATGCAGAAAAATGGCTATGATTTTAGACAAGTGAAACAATTTTGGAAAGTACTTCAGGCGCTCACTGGAGTTTATTTTAGTAAAGAAATGTGTTGTTTTATAGATACTTTTATTTTTCTTTTCTTTCTACTGCATGATGGGTAGGCCCAGAAGGGAGAAATGTGGTTTACATTGTGTCTTTTAACAGCTTTTTGCTGTAAATCTGGAACACAGGGCCTTTGCACTTAAAGCTTTGGACAAGAGTCTGTTTTTCAAAATGAAGGTTCTGAAGTAAGTTGTCATTAAGGTGGATGTTAAGCCATATAGTCACTCACAAATCGGTCACAGCCTTTGATATTTTCCTTATAAACAGAAGAACCTTTCCCAAAGGCTATTTCACAAAACTGCTGTGGGAATTGCCCTGATATTCTGTAGTGACATTGCTCCAGTTGCTTCTTAAACTGGTGCCTTATATTTTCTTAATGTTTTGATTAAGGTGATGAAATTTGAGCTTTCATTTCTATTCTTTGGTTTCTGTTACAGTGAAAATCCAACCTGCAAATTATTTGGAATGTCAACTTGCTGTTTTTGTTGTTCTGAAAAGAACAGGTAGAAACTTGAATACTTGAAACTGGCAGAGAGAAGCCTAGTTGTATTTCTTAGAAATTACAGAAATCTATAGCTTGTTAATAAATGATTTCAATTGATAAAAATATATGTATCCTGAAGTTGGCAATCTGTTGCCATAAATCCATGTATGAGCTGTGATTTCCTAAAGGCAAATAATATTTGCTTCTAAAATTCAAGCTAATTCTGTAACTATTTCTAATACGGAATACCCTGAATGAGAGTTTACATTTGTTAACATATATGTTGCTAAACAGTGTGGCATTTTTGGTGCAAAGCTATATCGATGTATCTTTCTGGCACAGGATTTTAAAAAGCATTACCATTGTTTAAATTGGTGATTGTGTGAAAATGAAGCCAGCATCCTGTTTGTATGGTCTTATAGCATACATAATAGGCTTTGCTTCCTGTATTCATAGAAAAAATATTCCATGTCTGGTTAAGTAAGGCAATATGATCATCCAATGAAGAAAGTATGTGGATATAAAAACCTCAGTGATGATATTTTTAGCTCTTAAGATAACTTCCAGACATATTAAGTGTACATCAGGCCAGGATGTGTTTAGAAGTGAGAAAATTAGCAATGAAGTAGAAAGGAAACTCAGTGCAGGGATATAATTAAGTAGTGAATTGATTTATTTCTAGGGAGACAGTATGTTTGAACTAAAAATGACCATGATTTTAGTGAGGTAAAGGATTTTGTAGGACATGTTGTCTTGCATTTTAGTGCTATGTCCTTTAGATTTTATGGGGCCATTGTGTCACTGCTTTAAAACCTCCAGAACCTGATCCTGAAGCCACAAGTTTCCCGAATCATGTATTGATGGTATAGATTTTCAAGTAGTGTTCCTTGCAAACTAGTCCAAGACAAGTGATAAAAACACAGCAGACAGTATTTACTTGTAAGATTTGTATGTTTTGTGTTGGTTTTTTTTTCTTTCCCTCTTATCAGATTCTTACTAGTGTGGTATTGGAATTCAGTGTTTATTGGTAACAACTGAGAAGGTGAAATGTTCTGTTTGTAGGAATGTAGTTTACCAACTTCATATGCTTGAACTGAAGATTTGTTTGGATTAGACATCACAACCTTCTCTCCTTCCTGTGGTAGGTCAGTTTAATGGGTATGTGATTGTCAGATTGTGTGGAAAGTTAAGTACATAAAACCTTTCAAATGATAAACTGGACTTAAGAAAATCTCCAGAAGAAAGTTGGAGAACTTTGCTTATGCAAGGTGTGTTGTGAATTTTAAGGGTATCTCAATTGCCATGGAGGAAGGGTTTTTTCAGGAGAAAAAATAGAAAACATGACAGCTCGTGTGGGCTCCCTGTTGCATTCATACTGCTGTCTCTTGATTTGTATTTAGCTTGTTGGATCTAGCTTCTGGACATTGTATAAACAAGATATGCTTTAGGAATTCGGCATTTATGTCAGCTAGTTGTTGAATCATCCCTGCAAAGCGTGTAGTTTTCCACTGGGCATAATACTTCTGTCAGAACTTATGCAAATTGCAATGTGTATTTTTGATTCAACACGTCAATTCTGATCCATCTTGAATATTTTATTTTCATTTTGCTTCTCTTTTTCTGTTTTTCTGATTTTCTTTCTTCACTTCCCTCCTGTGCTTGTGCTATCCTATCCCTGTACTACTAGAATTATTTCTTTATTTTTTAAATCATTGGCTATTACTGTTTTTGGAAGACAGAGGCCATTGCATGATAAGCGGATGAGTGGAAAACCATGTGAATAAGTTAAATATCTTTGTTCAACTTCCTTTGCCTTGCTTTTAGACTGGAAGCTCTTTGGAACAAGCATTAGCTTTATACAGGTTGTTATGGATTTAATACACTGAAGGCAAATGATTGCCTATAGTGTAGTTTGGCACCCTTTTGAGCTGGGCAAGCATTGATTGATTGATCAGTTGTTGGGTTAGAAGAAGAGAGAAGGTATATGGGTTTATTTTTTGTGGGGTTTTTGTTTGCTTTGTTTTAATTTCATGGTCAAAGCAGAACTGGCTGGTCTATTTGAGCCTGCTTTTAAATTCAGAACAGAATAGATTAGCCATACATATTACTGGCTTTATTATCATCTTAAAGAAAAAGTTAAGGTTTCAAATGTTACCTAGCTCTGACAATCAGCAATTTTTAATAAGTAAAAATCTTAGAAGCATGTTAGGTCTGGACGATGGGACAAGAAGCCTGGGAGGCAGGACAATAAGGCTTAACCAAACTGCTTAAACACAACTGGAAGAATTGAAAGGGTTTCTGCAAAGCTGTTTTGAATGTAACAGGCGGTTTTTCCTTCGTGTCTGAAAGCTGGTCTTTTTTGATTCTCTTTGGAAATGGTCTTTGTAAGAATTGTCATGCAGACTGTTGCTTATGAGTTTTCATGATATGGTTTGCTCATTTCACCAGGATTAGTATTCCAGAGTTTGTAGTGGACCGGTGGACCAAGTAGTATTGCTTATGGATCCCTCTCCTCAAAAGAGGAACTGTGGTATTGAACTGTTGTCTAAACTTGGTTATTACAGAAATTCCTGGATACCAAAGCCTAATTTGAGTGTCAAGAAGTTAATGTTGACCCCCGAGAGCTAGAAGGGATGCAGTCAATATTCAGAGAGAATAGCAGTGCAGCTTGCATTGGGGTCGTGATGCAGTCTTTTAGTAAGTAGTGTACTTGAGTGTTCTCACGTAATGTACTGTTTGCCATAACACATCTATAAGAAATGCTTGCATCCTGATACGATACTTCACTGCTCCTCTGAATTAATTCACTTTGGCTGTAGAGCATATATTTCTGTATTTTGCATTTTAAAGCCAGGATTTAGCAATCCTGTATGTCTCATCCTATTACTTGTCATGCAGTTACTGTCTCTTTAGAACAAATGTGTATTCGTGTCTGGGCTTATTAGCATTAATAGCTGTTCTGGTTACCCAGTGGAATACTGATGCACAATGCTAGCAACTGGGAATGAGAAGAAGGTAGCCTTTAAGGGAAGGCACAATGTAAGGATTAAAGAGGGCATTGCTTTAGAAAAGCTCCTGTTCCTTAAAGTCAAACTGCAGCAGACATTGGGGTTGAGGTTAAACTTAATTGACGCGTTTGAAAATAAATTGAGATCTCTTAAAGCAATTGATTTTGTTTTGTCACTTCCATCAAGGGAGAATAAGATTGAGAAATGTGGTTTGTATCCTACTTACAGTGTGCTTAAATAGTGCTCCTTTTAGGAAGTGTTGGGAGTTCTGATACTTGGAAGGCGTCATTGTTTCTCCCTAATTCAATCTGCACTCAATATCTAGCCTATTTCCCAGTTAGAAATACTGCAATACGCAGTCTTCCACATCTGTAGGAATTTAGAAGTTTTCTAAATAACTAAATAATTCTAAATGTTTTCTGACTAAAGGCATATCTGTTTCCACACTGAAAACCAAGTCACGTAATTTTCATGGCTGTAAGCAGCAGTACAACCTGTTCCTTTTAAGTTGTTCAGTGCTATGTAGTCTCACTTTCCCAGTTCTGGTTTTTTTCTTGTATAAAAAAAGAAGCTCACACTTTGCTTGCTTTTAGTGTTTCCTATCTTACTTTGTAAAATTTGAGATTACATTCTTTCTTATCTAGCCTTTCCCAAGAGTGGCTTTGATAGATCTGAGGAAGTAACTTTGGTAATGCGACTTTCCTCATTTCCTGTATTTCATCTACTGATTTTGTCATTCTGAAAAGCCATGAGTAGTCGTTTCACAAACTCACATTACCATTATCTAAAAGTGTAATTAAGTATCAGTTCTCCAATTTTAGATCTCTAACTTCAATATGCAGTAAAGTGCTGTAAAGTGTACTTTTCCTTGAGGGAGGTAAAAAACCCATCTGATGGAGAAGGAAGCAATGAAGAGTAAAAGTTAGAAGGAAGCTATTCAAAAACAGGAGTTCTTGTGGCGATTACAACGTGTTTCAGTGAGCTAAACCAGAAAGGTATTCATAGCTTATTTGCGTGCAGGTTAGCAGCCTGCTGTGCTCTCTGTGAGTAGATGTCTGTTGAGCAATATATTGAGTTGAAAGAGCCAGTAAAAAAAGTGGAAGAAGTTCTGCTTGTGTCAGGAACTGTCACCGGTCTTTTACAGTCAAATAAGGCCTGACTCTGGTTTCTGCAGGCAGTGGGCTTTGTGATGCTAATCCACCTGCTGCCTCTCTTATGTGCCCACAATCGTAGTGTCTCACCCAGTCACCCTGTTAATTCTGTGGCTTGGCTGAAATGGTTTCCAGTTTTCCAGAATTAGAATGTGAATTTGGCCACAACTGTAGTATTTTCTTAGATTATTTTTTTAAAATATATCTGTAAACAGAGAAAAGAGGAATACTTCATCTAGTGTTGAGCAACTTTCCTGTTCCTAGATGGGCAGTGTCAGTAGCAAGTTACTATACAGACAGAATTTGCTCTGATGTGAGGAAGGAATGGCAATAGAGTATTAGTGGCTTAGAAACTAATGTTAAAGGAAACACAACTGGAATAAAAGGCTAAGAGGTAGAAA
Source organism: Falco cherrug (assembly GCF_023634085.1). Lineage (NCBI taxonomy): Eukaryota > Metazoa > Chordata > Aves > Falconiformes > Falconidae > Falco > Falco cherrug. The sequence goes on along the minus strand of NC_073701.1, from coordinate 75,411,536 downwards.
ACTGTTAAGATTTGGTGCAGTGGTGAAGTGATGGGTGTCTGACATCTCAGTATATAATTAGCTGTTGTCATTGATGTTAACTATTGCTACAGTGTATTAAATACAGTCCAGCTAATCTGTGTCTGTAGGGGTGGGTATGAAACCATCCTGGTGACAGTTCATTGTACTGGAAATTTAACAGTCTTGCATTGAAGGAAGCATGACTCCTATCAAACTTAAAAAAAATCTCAAAGCTGTAGAAGTAGGAAACCCCTCTATATCTTATAATCATGTAGATCGTTAAAAACTCCTTCCTGTATTCCATTTTTTGCTTCCATAATGCATGATGGGAAGAAGCAGATGAATAGGAAGGAGTTTATGCACTTATGGTTATAACTAGAGGGAGACTTTTTTTAAGATCTGAAGTATGCCATAGAGTTGTATCCAAAGTGGTTACTTGCCTTTCCCTAAAAGATGGAAAGGCCTAGAATCTGCTACTTTTGCTGATTTCAAAAAATAAGAAACTTGTGAATTCTAGTAATCTTGCCAATCCATTAGCATTTGTAACTTAGAGGGGTTTGATGGTGTCTAAATGTTTACGTACATAATTAATAATTATTAAATCAGAATTAATAAACCACTGAAGACTTATTGCTTTGTAAAGGCTACTTGTATGCTGAGGTGATGGGTTTGTTTCTTGAACACAGTAAATCAGTTGAATATTAATATTTTTAATTGTGGTGATCAAGACTGTCTTATGCTGCCTGGAAAGGATCTCAAAATGTTATAAACATTTTTAGTTCCATTTTTGAACAGTGTTAAAATCAGAATCTGCCATACCTGATACAATATATTCATAACTGGGGAGAAAAAGGAGTACATGAATCTATAGATCAGTTATGTCGGTGCTGAGTACACCTGTATTTGACCAGCCAATAGTGTCAGCATTGGTGGATGAAGATACAGTGTAAATGAGACTGACAGGAAATGTTGTTGCATTTGGAATGTGGCTAGCATGCTCTCCTTACTGCCTTTGTTTAAAGGACCACTTGTGTTTCCAAATTATCAAAAGTTGTCTTGGAAAGAGATGGACCAGCAAGCAAGGCGTTCCTGTAGTGCATATATGCATGTGGGAAGAAAAACCTGGACTTATGTCCATATTGAGGGCAGTTTTCTTGAGATTTCTTTGGTTTTGTAGCATGAGAGTGAAAGTGTAAAAATGTCTGAGATTTGCTCAGGCAAATAGGAGCTGGGTAGAAGACAGACAGTCCCTTAAAAGTAACTTGGTTATAAAGCAATGAACAGTTGAAGTGATCATAATTATATTTGTGGTGTTTGGGACAAAGCAGTAACATGAATGAGATCATATTTTGCTGCCTGGAAAGGATAAAAAGTAATCTGCCATACATGGTGCAAGAGGCATATTCTTAACTGGGGAGAAAGATAAGCAGCTAAATTTTAGGATTATATGATTCTTCATGGTTTCTTCAGAATACAAAAAAAAATCTGTAATGTGTGTTCTGACTGGTGAATACTGAGAGAAAGAATATGAGAAATGAAACAGCCATCCTCCCAGTTTCTCTCAATGGGAGATGCTGAGTAGGAGCTCCCAGACTATATACATGGTCACAGCAGCTGACGATCACAGGACGGCAGGACCTATCACTGCTATATTGACAGTCAGGATAGCAGCAGTTACTGCTACCTGGCATGTGTAAACAGGCCCTGTGCTGCTTAAAAATGTTTTATTTTTTTAGTTCTGTATAATTTCCTTTCACTCAACTTCATAATTTTATTTATTTATTTATTTTATTTTAAGTTCCTATTTCTAAAGGAAAAAGTTGTGGTGAATTTTTTTTTTAGCCTTTTCCTGTCTGGCAAAGATACCAGATATGAGTATGCAGTAACTAGAAATGGTTCTTCTGGAGCTGTGTCTTAAGGCAAGTCCTGCGTTTGCTCAAATCTGCTTTAAGGTGTTTTTCTTGCTGGGGAATCAAGTGAGAGAGTTCTCTGGCAAGTTGGTCTGATATCTTCACAAGGAAAGAAATCTCTACTTTTTACCCTGCTGAAATTCTTAATTTCTTATTTTTCCAGCTTCATAGCCTTCCAATTCTCCTCCACAAGAACCACCAGGTTTCTTGTGTGTGCTAGATCTCTCCCAGCATGCTCTGGCCCGTCAGTCCTTCATAATTTCTAGAGGTGGCATTAGTTTCCGAGGTCCTGCTCCCAAGTTTAAGATTCCTTTTATATCCTTAAGACTCAAATGTAGACCTTGAACCCTTGAAATCGTCAGGCAGTTGGACTAGATGATCGGTTTAGGTCCTTTCCAACTGAAATGTTCTATTCTAAGCATATAGTTTATCTCAGTATCTAGATTTTTTGCAGGTGAATAGAAACATTAGTTTCTTCCTGCAACAGGCGCTTAATGTGCCTGAACTTTGGCTTCTGCTCTGTCCTTTAGGGTGTGGTGTTTTCATGCCTATCACAGAGGATTTCACACTGTGCTATAATAATTTATTTTATTGCTTCTGAATCTAAGTCTCTTTAAGCTTGATTTGTATTTGGGGGGGGGGCATTCTTGTGTCTAGTTTTGTTGTTTCTTTTTTTGTTCAAGTGTTATTTTGTGTTTTGGGGTACTCTGGGAAATATACAAAAATAGCTATATCTTGCAGCCTTTTTATCACCCATTTACAGTGTGCCTTAATATCTATTGACCAATGGGCTGTACGTTTGATCAGTAATGTTGCATGAAACAGCTGTTGGTCTTTAGCCTGTTACTATAGTGGCTAACATTTGTGTCTAGAACTGTATTTGTTCTGTGTCTGGTGTTCACAAATGCTGCTGTTGCTAGCTGCTTCTATTGTGGCCCAGGTGATGCCCAGGGATGCTTTTTAAGAATTTCCTTCTTTATAGTTGACCTGATAACCAAGGACTATCAGCGGCCTTCTTGTTCGTTAGGATCCAAGGTTTTCCTCTGCCCAAGAGGACACTGACATCTAGTGGATGGGTCCCACAGACACAGGTCAAGCAAACTGCTGCTTTAAGGCCATCTTTTTTCTGGACTTTGATCTCAATTTTGCTTTAGTTTAGATCCTGAGGGTTGTTTGGAAGAAGGGGAGGGGAGGGGGGAAGCCTAGAGAAAAAACCCCAAACCCTAGCCAGTTTTGTGTAACTTCTGGGATTTAAGGTGTAAGGCTTGTGCAGTCAAACATTTTTTTTTGGTGGTGGTGGGGTTGGTTTTTTGTTGGTTGGTTGTTTTTTTTTCTGCTCAGTCAAGTTGCCTGTGTGTGAGCCTCAGGTGTTTGTAATAAAATGATTCAAGATATTACATTCCCCTGTTGTCTTCCCAGCCTGTGAAGAAAAGTTGTCTGCATAGCACAGCAAGAAAAGACAAATGTTCTAGTTTCTTACCCAGGACAGACAGTGCCCCCAAATACCTTCAGTTCTGGGCCTATCTTCTCAGTGAAAATTGAAGCCTTATAACATGTGGTAGTGTAGCTTTGCAGCTTGTCTCAGGAATCTGTTACTTTAACTGGGAACTGTTACTTTAACTTTAGCAGGAAAAGTTTTAATAAAAACACAGTTTTTCCAGGAATGTTTCCAAGCAGAGAGCAGTGCTTAAGTACTGAAACTTTCTGAAAATGTTCATCAAAACGTTAATATCACTTTAAAAATAAAAATAGACATTTTGGTTGAAATAGTAAAATACAAATTTCTTTATCAAAGAAACACTGCATAAAGCTTGACAGTTTAACTATTAAACATCAAATCTTCTATCAGAGACAGTCAATGTGAACTGAGTAATTGATTGTGTCTGTGAGCAGTTAACACCATTGCTGCAGATTATTGTTTGATCTGTGAGGGTTTAAGCCATTCTGCACTGGTGTTTGTTAAACAATGAGGCCCTGATGTTGGATTTGTTGACTGTCTAGTAACTTTCTAAATGAGATGAAAACAAGAGACAGTTTCAAGGCACTTAAATTATGACTTAAAATCAAAAGAAGCCTTTCAGGCCCCATTTAATGGTGGGAAAAGTCAGAGAAAGTGTAGACTGACAGTGCTTAGAATCAGTGTGTTAGACTTAAATGTTTGGTAATGAAAGGCCTTTAAAAAGGAAAATCTTGCTTCCTTGTCTGGAGAAGACATTGAATTTTTTACTGAAAGATGCAGAGATTATTCTACTGTTTGCAAGCATTCTTTGGTGATGGTGAAAGTTTCTCAAGTAAAAACAGACTATCACAAGCAAAAACAGTAACAGAAAAATGAATGCATGTGTTATAAGAAATACCAGAAAATAAAATATAAAGGCTACTAACACATTTTCTGTGCTAAAGGGCACTTAAGCAACGCAAGCAATGGATAAAATAGAATACAAATGTTTCTGTCCTAAGGGGAGAATTTTAGTAATCTCACGTTGAATTAGTTTTATTAATATTAGACCATGAAGAAAAAATAAGAACATACAGTCCATCAAAAAAGAAAAATCACAGCCTCAACTGACTTGTTATTTTAATTAAGAAAGAAGAAAAATAACTATCTCCTGTTGACTGTTAAGAATTTATATTGGCTCCTCTCTAGAAATTTCCCAGTATCCTGGGCTTACTGCTAAATACAGCTTCTTTATCAGTAAATACGCTGTGTCTGTATTTCCTTGGTGACTATTGTAAATGCTTATGAGATGCCACTTGGTTAATTTGTGACAATATACATGTGAATTTCCTTCGTTGTCAGCTTCTAGTATACAACTGTATTTGGCATTTTTTGTTCAGTCTTATTTCTTTTACCCTGAAAGTCTGTCTGCTTGGTTTGTTACAGTCTCATCTTCCCCTCTTTTGATTGTTTTCTGGCTTTGTCATCAAATGTCAGTGTGCTCAGCTTTTCATAAGAAGTCATGAAGGAAAATGCCTAATTAGCTTGGGAGGTTTTTTGAGAAACTCCACTTGTGAAATCTCTCCAGTCATCTGACTCTTCCCCCCCCCCCCCCCCCCCCCCCCCAATATTTTTTCCTTGTAAAAACAGACTAAAGAAACTTTTGTCTTGCCTGAATTTTTGTAAAAATTCACATACTCTTCTTGCGAATTGGCATTATATCAAATACTTATTTGAAGCTCCGATTAGAAGAGCTTCCTTTCCCAAGAAAGGAAGTGGAGTCTTATTACTTTGTCACTTATGCCACATAGATGAGAATTACAGATAACAACCTTGAGGTATTCCTGTGCGTTTCTGAAATATCTGGAAGTAAATCTATTATCTGGAAGTAAATCTGTTATCCAGAACCCTGGGATGTTGAATAAAGTTGTTTATATTTCAGATAGAAAAAACTTAATGAGGGTTTGCTATTGTTTACCAAACAAACTATAGACTTCTGCATTCTGGATCATAAATATTCACATCTTTAAAGTGATGACAGTTGAGGGTTATTTTAAATTTTCCATCAGCTTGATTGGCAAGGCACTCACCTGAACCAGATTCATTTTACCAGTTGACTTTAGTACTTTTTTATTTGTTGAAATTTGTTACTGTAGAAGGACTTGCAAATTACATTTCTAACAAACATAGGCTGCAGGGTACAAACATCAATGACAGGCTACTTTAGAAATCTTTTATGTGATTGAGTGTATACTTCATATGAGGTAAGCATTTTCCTGCTCTTCAAAATAGAAGAATTTCAGAAGTAATTACATTATAAATGTAATAAAGACATCCTAGAATCTGTTTAGAAATGAATTTAAGGTTTTACTTCCAGATTTGGTTTATGAAGTGCAATAAAATGTAAAATGTATATAAAGGCTTTATTTTAGAAGTATCAAAGATTTTTAAAGAGGACCCAGACAATGTGTTTGTATGGACCCTTTAGTTTGCAAGCTTTTATGAGTCTTCAGGACAAAAAATTTCCTCTGAAATGTTCATGATTTAAAAAGGTTAAACTTCAAACAACTTAATTAAAAGAGTATCTTATTTTTAAATTATTTTTTTTTTAGTAGCTTCACTGTGATATTCTTGTTTGGGTATTCTAATGAAATGATATAGGGCTGCAGAAGAAGCAACTATTTCTTTTGCTGGTCACTTGGATTTGCATGGCCTGAGAATACTTGTGAGTAAGGTTACTTTGGAACTTTGTGTTAATGGTATGTCAGACAATGTATTGGAAATAGTTATGTTTGAGGAAAAATCACAGCCTTTTCATTATTTCTTTTAAGTGGCTTGTTGAATAAAATATGAGGAAAGTAAGAAACATTTTCGGTATGTTAGTACTATAAGGTCATAGAAAATGCATATATGCCTATGTTATTTTTGTAGAAGAGAATTGCATGTGATATACATGTGTGGAGGAGGTTTAAAGACTTTTTTTAAATTCAGCAGAAACAAACTGAATGGCAGAGTTTTTGTTTTCAGGCATTTAGCAGTGTTACTTTCAACTTTTGAATATTTAGCCATTAAAACAAAAACTTCCAAGAGAAAGAAATAATCTAAAATCATGCTTGTTGAGTAACTGATTATTTAGGTCTGTTATTTCTGTACTAGACATTGCTGCTTTGGTCTTGTTTGAGTCATCGTTTTATAGCTCTTTCTGCTGGAATTAGGAGAATTTTGTTGGCCATTGCATCCCCTATTTTATCCCTTTTTGAAACCAGAATTGGCATGATCTGGTTGGAAGGTGTGTGCTTTTGAACTGCTGGGGACATACTTGATAGGCAAAAATTGAGAGATACTACAAATATAAACAATTAAAACACAAAATTCTTTTGCCTATCCATAAACGTTGTGCTGGTTATTAGCTAGGGTTATTACAGTTGAAATCTTAATACAAGTTTGTGTCTTTAAAGAAGCTACTTCTTTCTGGCTCTTAAAATGCTATTGAACTCCATCATAAATGGCCTCTTTATTACTAGCACATTCCTTAGCTTCCAGACACAGCCTCAACGAAAGGGTGAAAATAGTTGTAAGCATGCTTTCTCCAGTTAGTAGAAATTTATTTTCTGTTTGATACCTCCTCTTTCCCTTTACATTGCTTTACATACACCCTGTGTATATGTTACCACATGGAAATACTGATTCAGTGCTTGTCAAAACTTTTCTTTATTTGTATTTGTGTCTGGTAAGGTTTTACACTTGTGGGTTTTTTGGAGAGGGAATAGTTGTTGAAACCTTGTGAATGTTCTACGTGCCTGTTACAAACACATGTAACTATTAGCAGTACCTACCCTAATCTTGCCTGCTGAATAATTCTGGGAGTTCTAAACTACTGCAAGTCTGCAGGTCTCTACAGATACTGGATTTCTATCCAAGGTTCAAGCCTGCATTGGGGGGGGTGGGGGGTGGGGAAGCAAGACTTCTGGGGAAAGGTAAAACTGGTGTATTTTTATTGGAATTACCTGCATGTCCAACATCAGCATATTTAACACTGAACTCATGGCATCACATAGCAATTCAACTGTATGCTACAGGTTGTCACATAACTGAAAGGAGAAGCACCTTTGCGTTCTAGAGATGTTTCAGTAGGGTAATTTGGACTCAAACCCAGATCTCAGTTGCAATGTTTCTTGACTGTACAAACAACTATGCTTTTTACCTAGAGCATTTGTTAGGCTCCAGAGTTTCAGCTTAAAGTCATTCTTGGTGACAGTCTTACAGGGCAGGATGGCAGTTTCAGACAAATTGGCAAGACATAGTTGTTAAAAAGCCCTAGTGCCTTTTTGGGAGGTAGAACATAATCTCTATAGCAGAAGGTTTTTTGGGGGGTTGCAGGTTTATTAAAAGGCTTTAAGAGTATTCTCCTGTGCCTTTATTTATAGCAGCTTTGTTAATGGGAGCCATCAGGTAGGAAATTCTAGTTTACTTCTGTTGGAGTGAAAGCTCAGTGTTTCCTGCATCAGTTGTGGTGGTTTTTTTTTTTACTTGGTGTGAATTGGGCCACAAACAAGCACTGACCTCAAGGAAATGTGTTCCAAGGCGTGGGAAAAGAGGAAGAGTTCTGCAACTTATGAAGGAAGAGGGAGAAGAACTTTGGTTGGTTGTTTTGATTGTTTTTGTTTTTTCTTTAGTGCTGAGCAGAAACAAAAACAAAATATAGTCTCCATGGAACTTTATGCTTTATTCCACATACTATGAAGTCACAAGCAAGTAAAGACTGTGGGGAGAAGAAAGTTTTGATGGTAATACATTATGAAATTTCTCTGCAAGAATTTATGTGGTTAAATTAAATGTTCTTCAAAGACAGAGGCTTAGCTGATACCTATTTAGATATTTATGTTGCTTGCTCGTATGAATTGTACCTAGTCTGTATTGGCTATACAGGTCTTCCTTTGAATGCTTGTCACAGGGTGCTTTTGACTGTTTAAGGATGTTGTGTCTCTTAAAGCATGAGCACTGAAACCGAAGAGAGAGTCATGTCCAACAGTGACTGGCCCAGCCAGTCTTGTGTGGCCCTGAAAAAAAGCGTAGCTTATGTTCTTTTTAACTGCCAGATTGAGCTGGAATAAAACCTCTTGCCTTTGGGTTGTTCTTTGTGGAAAAAGTCTCAACTTGCCTTTAAATAATCTTTGTGCTTCCATGGGCTTGTCCCAGTGATGCTGATACTCTGGTATCTGTTCTTACTATGTCATAGCTGTTGGATGTTACCTTCACTTAGAAACTTACATCTGATCTGAGGGAGGTAGGGCAGGTATCTGCTTTCATCTCTATTTCAAGTGAAGGGCACACTCTGTAGAAGTCTTCACTCAATTCAGATGTTACACTGATGCTGTCAGCATTGCATCCAGGATGTCAAAATTTGTTTGCCTTCAGAACTAGTCTGTCTAGATAGTGGACTGTAGTATGGTCACCTCTCCTGGATGACCCAAAGGGTGGCTCTTGAGAGAAAGTTTACCTGGACCTGTAACCAGTTTTTCATTTTAAAACATGCAAACAAAACCCACTTCTAGCCTCAGAGTGGAAAGTTCATCGCACCTGTCTCATACTTGCTCTGAGACTTGCTCCTGGCAAGGCTTTCCAGCAGAGCTCTGCTGGTGTTGCAGGTTTGCTTGTGCTTGCTTTTGCAGACCAAGTTGAGAGAAGAGGTGGCCACTTAAACTGTTCTCTGCATCTTTGTGTTTAAGGCTAAATCTCTGCTTAAAATCAGTGATTCCGCTTCTGGTTATGGCCTTACTGAGCAGCTACAATCACTGGGACCATAACAAGACTGGGCAGTCTTCCTCTTTATTTTGGATGCCTTATAGCAAGATGCTCTGGATTCAAGGTGTTTGTGCACACTCCCAACTGACCTGTTACTGTGTTGCGGAATTCCCCCAGAGATTCCGAAGGCTTTCATGGTCTAGGGTGAGATAAGCAGTTTTGTTTTGCTTATACTGTAAAAGCCTGCATTGATTACATGTATAGATGACATCTCGGAGAACAGCTACAATACGTAACCTTTCCTATTGTCCCCTATGTGTGCCTAACCCTACTCTGTAGGAAGCTGCTGAAGGTAGAAGGGTTATACGTCTTTGTACCTTTGTTATGTGATAGTACAGTAGTTTCCTGCTACAAAGGAAATACACATGTAATGAAAACTGGATTGAGTTTGACAGTCATTTTTGCAAGTCATTAATAGCCATCATATGATAAACCCTGAAGTTTCTAACTGACCTGAATGCAGATTCAACCTAAATGAGGCATAAATATGCATCCATCAGTTTCTTGAACAAATCAGCAAAGCTGGTGAAATGCTGGCGATAAACTGTATTAGTAGTTCTTGTACAATCTTATCTACAATGTTGTGACAAAAAGGTCTGGAGGTGGGGAAAGATGTATTTTGCTTCCTTATTTCAAGATATTTTGTATTCAGTAGATTGGCACGCATTGCTATTCTGCAAGTTCTAAAAGCTTAAAAATTTTTAGGTGTCAGTAATTCCCTTCACACGTAAGAACAATCATCATTCATTTGCCCTAAAATGAATGATGTTAGTTGTCTTGAAAAATTGCAGAAAATTGTATGAGCTCAAGCCTTTAGTTACCATCTTGACTTGAAAGTTCAACTACTTGTGAAAAATGAATCGGTGAGGTGACTGGCATAGAAGACTTAAATATGAAGATGGCCTATTTTATATGCTACTGTTAACAGACTTGCTGCATTTAGTAGCTGTTTTCTTAAGAAACAAGCTGCTGGATTTCTTGCAGAGATGTTGATTGATTCCATTAAAAAGTTTCATCAACTGGAGTGTTGTAAAACCATTCTCTTAAACTATTTGCTATAGCTTTTTTTAGGAGCATCTTCCCTTTTACTCGCATAGCAAGGTAAGATGAGTAAGAGCTGTATATGTTCAAGGAAAGACTTAAAGGGAAAATCAAGATTCAATGCAGTTTTTTAATGTACTTGTGCCGTCAGCATACACAAATCCACCAAAATCTAGGACTGAAGGAATAAGAGGAGAACAGTGAATCTGGTAACTTGGAAATTGTGCTTTTAAGCAGGTTCCCTGGTTATGAGTTTCCTTGTTTGTTTCTTTAAGTACTTTGCTTCCTTATGCTGTTTGTGTTTGTTGTTGGGTTTGAAGATCATCTTGTTGCAAAAATTCTGAGGCTTATTTCTGTTTTGAATTATCAAGAACTGTTACAGAATTGCTTTAACACTGTTAAGAAGCCTGTTATTTTATATTATTTATATTTATATCATGTCATTCTATTTATATATAATTTATATAATAGATATAATTTATGCAATATAAAAATATTATATTTATATTATGTTATTAAAAGCATACATTACTATACATAAGTAGTGTATGCTAATTTTAAATGCCTCCTCTGGTTTTGCATCAAGACATGCTTCCCAGCCTTCAGCCCAAAGCAGTCTTCTAATCGCACGATTTCAGATAATAGAAACTTTTGTGTTCTTCACTCACAACCTATAATGATCACTGCTGTCTTGTCCTGCATGTTTTCATTTGATGCAATGCTTTCATAGTGGTCTCTGCAATAAATTGACTGTGCTAAGGAAACAGTATGGTTCAGAAACAGAAAATTGTAATCACAGTTCTTGCATGTGTTATGAATATGCTGCAGTGTTTTCTTAAAGTATCTTAGAATGTACATTAGTAACTTATTAACTAAAGCCTGCTTATGCTTTAGTAATTTCTATGTTTTGCTTTGTCTACTCATTTAATTATTCCTCGATAGACCACATACTTTAGTTGTCTTCTTGTAAAGCTAGCCCGTTACTAGCAGTAGCTATGTTGCTTAACTATTATGCTGAACATAAATTAACTGCAGCTGTAATTGATAGTACTGCTGCTGGGTTTAGCATGCAGGTAGCATAAAAATAGTTTCAGAAATGAGGGAGAGAGAAGACTTGAAGCAATCAGCCTACGTTTTGATAGTATGCCTGTGTAAAGTTATTTTTAGGTAGCAATGTGGGAGACATGCCTGGTTCAAACATCTTTGGGAAAAATACAGGTTTGGAAAGATGGAAAATACTGGTCTTACTCTGGCAGCACTTAATTCTTGAGAATATGCTGGGTTTTGTTTTTTTTTTAACTTGTTCCCAGTTTTAATGTGATGCCAAAGAAAGAAGAATGTACTCCTTAACTGGCTCCTTTCAGTACTGTCATTTGGCCTTCTCTGCATGAGGGTGTACCAGCATTGTCTTCATTGATGGATGCTTCCTTATTGAATATAAATATCCAATTAATAAAATAACATGAATTCCCTTCTTCCCTGGGAAAATACCAAACAGATTTAAGATCTTATGGAGTACACTATACCACCTAATACTGAAATGATGCTTTTCTCAGTTCCCTGGGTAATGTTGGAGGGATTTTTCTTTTCATGTGGTTCACACAAGCTTCCTTGAATGCAGTGGGGTTTTTCTTTTAGACCTGTCATTCTCCTGCTATGAAACATGGAAGACAGAGCTCCCAAGGGACTGGAGTTTTCAGGCTCATCTGTTAATCATTTCAGCAGCAACTTCCCTTGGAACACCTAGAGCCTGAGAGTTAGTAGGTGTTGCTAAAGAGAATACCAGGGTAGTGAAGACTCCTCCTTTTATTCTGTTCTTTCTATCAATTCAGTTTGCAATCTTCTTTCAGAGAAACAAGTTAAATGCAGACTGCTAGCTTGTTCCTTGCATCCAAAGCCATCTGTGAGTGTTGAGATACGGTGAAGCTTTTCTTTTACAGAGCAGGATCGTTCTCCTTTCGTTGTTCGTGCATGGGTAGTGTTTGGGAAGGCTTTTTCCTGCATCATGAGGACTAGGAATTCTTAAAAAAAAATGTTGTTTGAAAGCTGACAGGTAAAACTTAGGAAAGATTGATGTGTCACAAGTGTATGCTGTTTTTCAAATACTCCTAGGGCAGTGGTGAGAAGGATACCTTCAAAAAGTTTTATTTCTAGTTTCATATGTATGTACTAAGTATTAATAGGATAACTGATTTTAATTGTTAGCTTAGACTCTTTGGACATCATCTTGCATTTAGGTCTTCATGTTTTCATGCAATGTTTATTTACAATAACAGATGCAAAGCATTTAATATATGAATGTAAACTGCATATATAGTTGGGAGGCTTAAATGCAAGTGTGATACCTGAAATTATATTAAACTCTACATTATTTGTGCTAACTTAACAGGGGAATGAGGTAACCAGCGATATCCCGTGTGGGGCAGTTCAGTGTTGATTCAGTCCAACTGGACCTGACTTTCTCAGAAATTTTGAGCTAAGCAGCATTGTGTCCCACTCTCCCTACACAGCTTTTGTTCTGGTAGAGTGACTAAAGGAAACCCAGCTCACTGTGTTCACTTGGTACTTGCTATTGCAACCTGGAGCTGCGGAGGCACCCCTGACTCAGAATCTTAGTCCATCTTCCAGCTAAGCTTATTGTCTTGGTGTTTCCCAGAGCCCTCACTGATAAGAAAGTGTTATAGGGAAATTCCAGTTGGATTTGCAAGGACTTAAGCTATAATACTTCTGGATTCAAAGCAGTTTTAGAAAGTCAGAGTGCCATTTGTGCAGTGATATAGCTGAGTCTGCACTTGAGCTGTCTTTTGACGAAGGCATCTCTGGCATCTCAGTGTTCATAGTATTGGTACAGAATCTGAAACCTGTGTAATCTGACCATAGATAGCCAGAAGATAGTTATTTTGACATCTTTGTGGTAGTTTGCTCCTTACAGATAGATTTTTCTCACTGTATAAAAGTACTGGAAAATTTATTCTGCTCTAGTAATGCTTATCTAAATGTTTGGGACGAGAGCACAGCTGAATATAATTCATGCATTTTTCTTCCCCTGCTGCTAGTGAGAAGAATGCAGTGTCAAGCTTATGATAGAAATAGCTGTCTTATTTCATTAAATAAGTGCGTTAATACAACGCTTTTAAAGTGTTTCCTAGTATCTTTTATGTTTTTTTTTAAAGGTAATTTTTATGGAAGCTTTTCTTTTCTCTGAGTATTTCTTAATGCACTTTAACAAATTTTGCAAAACAAAATATGTTCTTGTGTGATTGGTGTTATCTCCATAGCTGGCCATGTAGAGTTTCCTAAGCCTGGTGCTGTTGCCTGTTGGCATGTAACAAGTGAAATGTGGAGTATTATAGCAGCTGATGTTTGACACGGATATGTACTGCTCCTCGGGTATCATCAGAAAGGAGATTCAAGCAAGTATCAGTGTTTTACTAACTGATGTTTTGATCATCGGACCTGTCAGCTAAGGCTTAGGAGACCATTCGAGGACTTTAAGTGAAGCCCTGGTGAAATATTTATTGTACTTTCCTTGAAAAGAAGTCCAGAAAGGAGTCACTAGTACTTTCGTATTTTAAATAATGTTCAGGCTTTTAAAGTGGGCTCTTCAAATCTCAATAGCCAGTGTATATATTTTATTTAATCCACAAACAACATTTTGATGGCATTAAGCAATGTGTCTTTCCAGGCTTTCCAAATAGATTGACTGCAAAAGTCAGAGATCTGTGTTTCTTGAACTGATCGGACTAATTTCTCCTCAATATGGTAGGATCCACAAGTTGCATTTCAAAAGTTGGTTTGTCTTTTTGTAAAAACACTGAAGTAGATTTGTAGTACAGGCTGCAAAACCACTGTGGAAGTTGGAAGTATGTTTCTGAAACTCAAATTGTTTCAGAGGCTCATCTCCCCACCATCACATGTAATGTAGTAAGTGTTTGTCACCATTCCGCAAACCACTTCTGTCACGCAGTGAATAAGCAAAATTAAGCTCAAACTTTTCTAATGAGAATGGAACTTAAGGCCTTGTGAATGTAGTTCTTGAAGTATAATGAATCATGAATATACACTCACTTTTTGACTATTTTGTTCTTAAAAGAATATATAAAAGAAGCTTTTTGTGATACTAGAATAGCAGTTCCAGTGAATATGCAAGTGTCACGGAAGCATCCACTGTTATCTGCAGAGACACCAGGCTGGATCTCTGATGTCCCTGCTGTTGGTGTCTCAGTATCTTCTGGGAAGTGATTTGGCAGTTTACTGACTTAACCCAAATGAGTGCTGCTTTGTACTGCAGACAGTTGTTTATTATGAATTAGCATGAAACTGGAGTGTGATGGATCTTACTGGCTATTTTGTCATCAGTTTACCATACTCTGAACAAAATTCTTTCTTTTTCTGCCCTGTCATTACCCCCATTCGGCTATTGAGTACATTCTTCTCCTTCTGGTCACTCTAGGCTGTAACCTTGGAAGCACTGAATCTCTTGCATCCTACAGCAGGCTGTGTGTGCACATTGCAGAAGCTTTCTGCAGAAAGTTTCTGTTGCGAGTAGGGCCAAATCTTTTGCTGAGTCTGACACTTTTCCATTCCTGTGGTGGTTTGTTCAAAGCTCAGCTTTTAGAATTCTTTCCTTACTCTTTAGTCAATTCTTTCTCTTCCAAAACATGAAGTAGATCCTGTGCTATGTAGCAGAGAATATGATTTGTGATAGTACTTTTTCTGGTTGCACTCAGGACTGTACGTATCATCTATTATCCATGTCACAGAACAGTTGACAAACGTGCATTAAAAGCGTGGATCCTGAAGTATTTTGGGAACAGGTGTTGTTAAAATCAACCTGTATTTGGCTTCCAATTTTTTGCCTTAGAGCTGGGCTATGCTAATCCTACTTCTCAGTCTGTTTAGCAGATTGTCAGCTCTTTGAGTCATGCTGGGGAGAAGATCATGCTGAATTCCCATAGCATCGCCTTCTAGAAAATGAAAGTTGGTACTAGTCACTCCAGCCTTTTTGGCTTATGATAGGTCCAGTTGTACCTGTGAAAGGTTTTTTGGTTTTGTCTTTTATTCAGCTAGTGTTTTATCATTCAAATGAATTTCTTGCATGCCTTAAAAATGGGCTAAAGCAAAAAGGATCCTCTTACTAGGGTGCGTTGTTGATACCTGACCTTTTTCCTGTATCGCTTCCTCAAGTGTATCCTTTCTAGAGGTCGTTTTTTCTCTGAACTTCTTTCTGTTACTTTTTCTAAGCAGGATCATGGCATTTGTCCCATAAAAATTAGTAAGATGAAAAATAAACCAAACCCAAAACTCACAACCAGGTTGAGATGTAGAACAACATACAACATCATAGTGGCTCTGCTTGGAAAGGATTGTTTTTCTTAACCCCCACCCCCTGCAAACTGGAGGCTTATTGCTCAGTCTTACACATAATATAGCTATATCAGCTAAGAACTGCATTTATTTTTCTATTTCAAGACTCCAGTTGTTGCGTCCGGTCTTTGTCCTGTGTAACATAGCCCTTACCTGTGTCAAAATAAAAAATACTGCCTGTACTATCTGCCATGTGTAGTGGTATTCTTCATGTCTGTACCATGTTACAAACCAGGTTTTTCTGCCTGCTGTGTATACAGATTATGTTGTGAATTTGTTTTTAGTGATGCAAAGATTAGTGTAGTCTGGATGGAAGCTTCCTTTAACTATTTACGTGTCTTTTCAAGGATTGAAGCATCCTATTCTTTACTGTAGCTGTGGTTTCAGATAATGTATTTAGCACTTTGATCACTGTGTGGTCACAGACTTACTGTCCCACCTCCAAATATTAAGTATTTTTTCTTCATTGACTAACATTTGCAGTTATTTCAAGAGCAAGGTGTTTTAAGAATATGCCCCCCCCATCCCCTTGCCCCCAGTGTGATAGTTCTGTTAATATTTTTAGTGCTCAGTGATTTTAATAAGTTATAAAGAGATCTGAGACAAGGGAAAGAAGTCTGAAAATTGGTACTTGATTTGCCTTTTTTTATTTTACCTTGCCATTGTTTCTGCTCTGTAAGTGGCACTTTTATAGATTATTAGATGCATATTATTCAACTAAATTAACATAAACTTTTATCCTTAGCCACATTTGCATATGAAATTTGCTGTTTTTTCACTATATTCAGATGAATTTTAATAAAGTGTTTTTTCTGTTTGTAACAGAAATGCTAAATCTTTTCATGTGTTTTTTCTTTTCCTTTTTTTGCTGGAAGAATTATTGGAGGACTGACTTGAGGTGCAAATTCGTTTTTCCTTCTTTTATAAAAAAAATGAACTGTGCAGTGAGTCTCCCAAGTGTTTTAGTAGTTTTAGAAGAATTCCAGAAGAGAACTGGCTTTCCAAGCAGATCATCTTATTTATGATGCCCTTCTGCCTGTGTGTGTTGCATAGTCGGTGATAAACGAGACTTACGTTTTTAACTAGCAACAGCCTCCCCCATTATCCCCCTTCTTGAAAAGAAAGCAAGCAATGAACAGTTTGGGTCTTCAGGGATGATAATCAATCATTAAAGATGGAGGGAGGGAAACATGAACAACCTCTATCCTTCTACCTGTGCAGAATACCACTCAGTGGAGATACTAAACTACTTCGGAGCTCCGTTTTCTTTTTCCTCTTGGTCATCTTATATACTACCACCATGTCAGTGTCAACAGAACGGTTGGTTTTGCAACCACCTAGGTTTAGCTGGAAGCCAGAGTTAACTTTCTGATTCCTTCAGGTTCCTTTTTAAATCTCGATGTCTACACAGTGTAAAATAACAAGCACTGCTGGCTCCCCTAGTATTTTTTTTTTTTTCTCCAAAGAGAATTTGTACTGTTTTCTTTCTCCTCAGTGTTAAAGTTGTAAAAGCCTAATGTGGGTGGGATGAAAAAAAACATGTATTGCTCATGCTATTTCCTAGGTTGCTGGAAGGCATGGGCTGGCTTTTATTTTTAGGTGTTTTGACCATTTAAAATTTCTAGGATTTGAAATAGATGGACAGGGGGAAGTGACCTATTGTGAATATGGCAGACCTCCTGTCACTCGCGTTAATTGCAAATACCTTGTACCTGAGAGTCAGGGACCTTCTTTCTCTGGGAGAGCTGGAAACTCAGCAGGATTTGGCTGTTAGGAGTAGATGCCTGTTAAATGAGATTATGCTTTCTGTTCAGTTGTCAGTGTTTAGAAGCCATGTGCTTCAGAGCAAAGTTCAGTTGCTAACAGCTGTTCCTGAGCCAGTCTGCTCTGTGCCCTTCTTCCAGATATTCTGAGCAATAACAGATTTTTCTCTTTGTTACAGGTATCGTTAATGCAGTTACTACTCCCTAGCAGGCAGTGTGTTTCCTAAATAAAATATCTCTGTATTCCAAACTGGTGCTGTAGTGGCTTTTCTAAAGATCCATGTCTCATGATATGTAGGACTGGCATTAATTTGGTTGTAAACAGATGAGGAGCTAAAAATACTGGATAATTAGATTGTTAAACTTCTTCATGGGTATTGTAGAAGGAGGGAAGGGGTGGGGGTGTGGGTGTTGAGTGATCTTATACTTCCTCAATGAAGCTAATGCCTTGTGATGTTTGTGTTATCTCGAGACTTGAGAATATAACATTTTTGTTATATTTCAGAGGTTAAGAAGATTGTCAACAAAATACAGAACAGAGAAGATCTACCCAACAGCCACTGGAGAAAAAGAAGAAAATGTTAAGAAGAATAGATATAAGGATATATTGCCATGTAAGTCTGATTTACATGTTAATGGAAGACAAAGGAAAGTGCTTGTTATTCTTAATGTATTTTGAAATTCACTATTTAGTTATTACTGAAAGGTGAAATTAGAGACAATGTGCTGAAAGATTAGTTTTTTTATTTTTAACTCAGAAAGCAAAGTACATGGGAAGTATTTTCAGGAGAGCTATCACTTCAAGGTAAAATGTGTGCTAGGTCCCAAGCTGTTTCAAGGTTACACTTTGATCTTAGCTTGGAATGGTCTAGAACGTGCTTAACAGTATTTTTTTCCTTAGGAGCATGTTATTTGTGGTAGAAAACAAACAATGTCAGCATAAGTGCGAGATGAAATTTTAAGGACCTTTAAGGCACCTGGTTTTGTGGTTGGCAGTAAAACAGATCTTTTTTGCTTGTTTGTATGCTGCAAACGGTGTCAGAGAACTCTCAGTGCTGGATTGTCTTTGGTTTGTATTTTGCTAGAGCACAGATGAAATTCCACTTATGTACAAACACAGAAAACAAGGGTCAGAGCAGAATTTAAATTCTGAAACCACCAATGTGTGGATCTAATAGATCAGTGATCTGTAATGACAAGATTAACTTTTACAAGTTCACTTTGTTTAGCTCATGAGGCTGCGTATTTAGGAATATTCTTCCTGTGCTGCTTGATATCAACAGCCAACAGTGAGATTAAAGGATAGTCTTCTGGCAAATGCCACTTTTCATATCCCACAAGATTTGCAACAGATATATTTTACTCTGCTTAGCTTTCCCAGAAGTGCTAGGAGGTTTATAACCAATTTGAAGTTGAAAATTGTTTAGGCATCATTAACTTTCATTTTCAAAATATGTTCTAGCAGTAAATTCCAGTGAATTATCCTGTGTTTCAGATTGTTGTATACCTGTGTGGTGTTTTTTTCTAGTGCTGTTTATTTTTACTGTTTATTAGTGCTTGGAGCAACACTTCTAGCAGTAACCTTTGCCCTAAAGCCACAGACCCTAGATTCTTTAACAAGCTGGGCGTAGTGCTTGCTGCTGCACTGAGAAGGAAAGGCATGTGCTCATATTTTGCTGGAGGATATATGTGTAACATACATCACATGTTGAAGAGTAGTAATGGTACTTAACTGCAGCAAAATAGTTAAATATCATTGGGGGTTTTGTGTGTGGTTGGTGGGGGGGGTTTGTTGGTTTTGTTTGTTTTTAGTTGAGAGGAAACATGTTTAATGGATGGAGTAAAAACACATGGGGAAGTTGTTATTGTCTTCGTAATAATAATAGTTGTTATATTTGTTCTTTACTGCCGGCATTTTGGTAGATAATCAACAATGTAGTAAAATCTTGGTAGCACCTAGGCTCAATCTATGAGACACTTAGTAGCTACCACAATAATGAATGGCTGCAACTATCATGCTAGATATGCTTTTCTTTCATCTACATAAAAATAAAAACTGAGTCATTAAGATGTGAAAGCATACACAGATCACAGTGGGGAAAATCAGCGAACCTCAAAGCTGGCATTTGGGAAAACTGAAAGTATATTTCCAGTTGAAGTGAAAACATCTTCAAACATCCGAAGGTTGCAGCAATAAAGTGATGGGAGACCAGCTTGACAGAAATGACAGCCAGGAGATGTTTTGGAGGAAGAACGGGGGTGATACTTTGCCTGTCTTTCATAAATCCAGAAAAGAGCTTACAATGTAACTTAATCAGAGATTAGTGGTGTATTTATCAGAAATTTTTACTGCTACCAGAGAGATCAGTACCTCAATACTGGCTTCAGAATAGAAGATGTGTGCATGTTCACGTTACGGTTTACTAAGCCATCCTAAATGCTAATTAAATGAAATTCAGTGTTCACCGGTTACCGGAAGACACCAATTGGTAATTGTGAACTGAGGCTTTAAGCTATATATAAATATCCAAGCGCTTTATCTTCTGAAGCTGGAATCTGCAATAGTATTTTTCTTTGAAAACTCTGTTCCACGCCTAAAACTCTGCAAGAGCTGAGCTGTGGCAGATAAGAGGCAGGATGGAAATGTTGACATTTGGAAACTGCACTAGAATTTTGCATCTACTGTTCTGGGAAGATAGGAGCCCTCATTAGCCTACCACTTTAATTAGTCTGTTCCACCATTTAAAAGTATTTTTTAGTATTAAGTCTGTACTAATATCGCCTGCTTATAAAGTGTTCTCTCACATTATCTGTATGAGTTAATACAGCGTTATATGTTCTAAGGATTTCTCTAGGCCGTTATGTGAGAGTGCATTGTCTTTAGGTCTGTGATCCAGTTGTCTTGTAACCTACACTTGTGCTACTTTAGGAAGCATTACATGGTAACAAAAACATTTTTTACTTGTTATCAGGACTCTGGCAGAAACTTGCTTCCAAGATGGTGAAATTATTTTGGAAGCTTTTTGGAAGAGCTTTCTGTATAGAAGCAGTTCTTAGCATGTACTACTTGTGGGAATGTTTCCCTGTTTTATTACCAACGATGATTTGAAAAAAAACCCAAACACAACAACCATATTTCCTACTTTTAAATAGACCTGTTATTTATGGGTTTTCTTGATTTTAGCTGTAATAAAAGTTTTAGCAGCTGTTCAGTGGTTGAGGAATTGACCCTGAGAGTAGAAGGTAACAAATTGCTTGAGCAGATGCTGTTTCTGCAGATACTTCTGTTTCCCAGTTCAAAGATAATTATTTTTGATCTGGGTCTCCAACTAAAACAGCCTCTGTTGTAGAGACAGTCTGAATGATTTTTATGTGATAGATAGGAAGCGTTGGTATCAACAAGAGGTGGAAGGACTGACAGACCTGCCAGCTACCTACCCTCTTTCTTAGTGAGAATCATCAAGTTGTTTCTGTATTAAAGATACACTTCATTTTTTTCAATGTCCAAAAGAATTCCAAGATGTTTAGTTTATTCCGTCAACAAGTAATAAAGGCTATTTTTAAGTCTGCTGAGGATTTTTGTCTAAAAAGATCTGCTGCTTTTTATAAAGCTTTCACTGAGACAGTCAGTAATGCTTGAGGCAGAAACTTGAAATGTAAAAACCCCCTAAATAAAGGAATCTGCTGCTTCTAGTTTAAAAGTACCTAGCCCAGTGTTTGGGGGATAGAAGTCAGTCTATACCTGAGCAATAAACTCCAGTGCACATTTCATGGTGTAATAGTTGATGAAGTCCTCCTTGGCAGAGACTTTTAAGACCTGCCAGCTGCTTTAACTATGCACTAGTATTTATTCTTTATGCTTTCTATGAATGTGCCTTTAATTCTGACCATCATGATTTATGTTAATATTGTGCAACTAAAAATTTGATGACTTCTGATCAACTGAATTTTGCCTCTTTGTAATTAATCACTCTTGGAATTTGAGTAACTGGTACTTTGTAAACTTGAGCATCAGAGGCATGTAGCAGCAGGAGCTATTCTGCTTATACCTACCTGAGTTGGTTTACTCGTAAATTAAATTGACTAGCTTGTGTGACTTATCTTTGGGGAACGTTCTTTAATGTTTAATTTCTTCTATGCATACAATATGTGTTATATATTATATTTACTGTTACAGATTGGTTTACATGTGTTGTAATTCTTTTTTTAAAAAAAAAAATTATTCTTACAGTTGATCATAGCCGGGTTAAACTGACCTTAAAAACTCCCCCCCAAGATTCAGACTACATCAATGCAAACTTTATTAAGGTATGGATTACTGTCTTAACAGTTCTTAGATTATTTTTAAGGTTTTATTTTGTATCAGTGCAGTTTTAATATAGCGTAAGATAAAAGAGAATTTAAAGCTGTGAGGGAAGATTTTTATTATGATCAGTAAATTTGCAAACGTGATGCCATTTATAGAGTAAATATTACAACTTTAAAAATTGCTTTAAGTGTCAGTATCATATAAAATACTTCATTTTAAAGTACCAGGCTGTCATGGTATGAGTGGTTTAGGTCAGGTTGCTTAAAGAATCTCCACTGAAGGGCTTGAGGGAAATGGATTTTATGTGAATTTGTGGAAATGTGACTGCACAAGATTTGACGACACAATTCACTCTACTATTTATTACATGGAGCAAATGCACAGAGGTAAATCAAACAGAAATAAAGTCAGAATAGAATTGGAAATAGGTTATAGAGATCAAAGCCATAAGAGGGTAAAGGAGATCTTCCCACTGAGTCATGAGGTTCAAAGTAGACCCCCTTGCTTTCTCATTTTATGACACAGACAAGCAAATTGGAACTTTATGCCATAGGAGAATTCAGATACCGATTATTTTAACAGTTGGTAGTGTTAAAAATACCGTATTTTGAGAGGCTGTTTTTAGGGATAATAAATGAGGCCTTTGACACAAATTGTCTATGTTAATATGCACTTCTTGCTGTTCATGGCAGAAGTGTGGCAATGGAATTATATTCAACATTCTTAAAGAGAAACCACAATTTGGCTAAAAGCCTGTTACACTTTTGTTTCAAAGTGTGAATATCTTTGGCTTTCCTTGTAGCCTTATTCTGGTGCTGTTTCTGCACAGTAATGTTTATTCAGAAACAGGTGTTCTTATAAACCTTATTCTCAAATGTTTAGCTTGAAAAGCTGAATGTAAATGTCTTCCAGCTTTATATAAAATAAATTTTAAAACTTGTTTTACTTGAAATGTGATATTACTGGAAGAAGGGAACTTAAATTTGTTGAAGGGGATGCTTTTTAGCAGAAAGATTTTGAAATTTTTGTTGTTAAATGTTTGAGTAACAAAATGTGGACTTAAAGGGCATCTTCAGAATCTGAACATGCAGAAATTTAATGTTTTCTGTTACAGTCTCTGGCAGCACAGTAGCTGTTGTAATCTTGGGCCCCCTTGAAATCACCAGCAAAATTCTCACTAATGTCAATGGCACTAATTTCATATTCACTCTTACTCTTACTGTTGAATCAAAAATAATTCTAATTTTGCATGATTATAACCTAAAGCCTTTCTTATTTGGTGCAGATAAGTTTTCTTTATAAACATTAATGGTTCCTTTGTGCAATCCTAGGGAGTACATGGGCCAAAAGCATATGTTGCTACGCAGGGACCATTAGCAAATACAGTAATAGACTTCTGGAGGATGATATGGGAATACAATGTTGCTGTAAGTACCTACTTAAAAACCAGAATTCGGTATTGCCCTATTTCATGGCACAATGATTGTACCATTACCGAAATTGTTGACAGTGATTTAGTCCATTGACTTCTCAAATCTTGACTCTGACTTAATGTGGACTAACAAAATGAGATACAGAAGCAGCATGTGGAAAAAAAAAAAGTGCCTACCTTTCTACTTAAGCTAAATTTGGTTTACTTACTGTTTTATATATTCTACATCTGTTTAAAAAGCGATTGTCAGGAGTCAACTTTGAAGTACTGTTAAAATCACATATGTTCAACAAATTATTTCTGAAAATATTTTTTTGCTTTATTAGACACTTAAGTCATGGTTACTTATTGTAACAAATAGCTTACCTGTTGGTGCATTTTTATTGTGCTGTTCATGTTAATGTATCTGAAATAGCTTCCCCCAAGAAGTTTGATTCTTGTTTTTTAGATAAGTTTTTGCACCTTTTTTATGTAGTCTATGTCATTTTAGGTAAATATAGTTATTTCTTCCAGTTAGAAAATGGTTCTATATTTTTGTTATTAAGTTCAGACTCCATAGTCAGGCTGAATAAATAAATAACGTGTTTGTACAGGATTACAGTGAGTTCAAATTAAGTAACCTTGAAACGTTGTATTAGTGTTGTAGATCATTTTGTCCAGGATAAAGCTTGGATACCATTTTAGAATTTAAAGGAGTATGCATCTGCCAGTAAGAAAATAGTATTAACTAGTCTCTTCAGTAGTAACCAATTAAGGAGTAACAGTAGCTGCCCAGGCAGAAACAAGCAGTAAAGCGTTGGTGAAGTTACTCCATCTAAAACTTGCTAATTTCAAGCATTTTTTTTTCTTTTCAGATAATTGTAATGGCCTGTCGAGAATTTGAAATGGGAAGGGTATGTATGCAAAACTGAATGAGCATTGGCTGTGCAGGCAGTATGCCAATGCCTGTGAGGCTTCATGTGCCAAATCCATAACTGTAAAAATAATCTGCAAGGTTGAATGAGAATGGCTATCCTTATATTAGTATGCACAGAAAATAGTGAGTGTGACAGCTTTTCTTTGCTCCATTTATAGTGTTACGTTATTATTTAGATGTCCTCATAGTGGAATAAATATATGTGTCTGTGTGCAGAAGTGTATCAATGGTTTCTTTCTGATCATGTTAGTATGGAAAAAAATCTTGCTCTTTGTGGGATATAGGCCAACTATCAAAACCCAGAGTCCTTCAGAATTTCCTGTTAACTCATACAGGTGCAAAACCAGCCTGTCTTTTAAATATCCACAGTATAGGGGCCAGCCCTGTTTAATGTCTTCATCAACGATCTGGACGAGGGGACCGAGTGCACCCTCGGTCGGTTTGCAGGTGACACCGAGCTGGGGGCAGTGCTGACCTGCGGGAGGGCAGGGGGCTCTGCAGAGGGGGCTGGGCAGGCCGGGCCGATGGGCCGAGGCCACTTGTAGGAGGTTCAACAGGGCTCAGTGCCGGGTCCTGCCCCTGGGTCACACCAGCCCCGCGCAGCGACGGGCTGGGGCAGGGGGCTGGGAACTGCCTGGGGGGAAGGGCCTGGGGGGGCTGGGTGACAGCCCTGGGCAGGAGCCAGCCGTGTGCCCGGGGGGGCAGAAGGCCAGCAGCGTCCTGGCTGGCATCTGAAACAGTGTGGCCAGCAGGGCCAGGGCAGTGACCGTCCCCCCGCACTGGGCACTGGTGAGGCCGCACCTCGAACACGGGGTTCAGCTTTGGGCCCCTCACTTCAGGAGGGACGTTGAGGGGCTGGAGCGTGTCCAGAGAGGGGCAACGCAGCTGGTGAAGGGTCTGGGGCACAAGTCTGGTGAGGAGCAGCTGGGGGACCTGGGGCTGTTCAGCCTGGAGAGGAGGGGGCTCAGGGGGGACCTTACTGCTCTCTACAGCTCCCTGACAGGAGGCTGTAGGCAGGTGGGGGTCGGTCTCTTCTCCCAGGTAACAAGTGATGGAATGAGAGGAAACGGCTTCGAGTTGCACCAGAGTAGGTTGAGGTTAGATATTAGGAAAAATTTCTTCCCTGAAAGGGTGGTCAAGCATTGGCACAGGCTGCCCAGGGAGATGGTGGTATCACCATCGCTGGAGGTGTTTAAAAAATGTGTACATGTGGTGCTTAGGGAGATGGTTTAGTTGTGGACTTGGCAGTGCTGGGTGAATGGTTGGACTTGATGATCTTAAGCGCCTTTTCCAACCTAAGTGGTTCTAAGATTCTAAATGTCTCTGCTAAATTCTGACCTGAGGGGAAAAAAAAAAAAAAATGGCCCAGAATTGTGAACTCCAAGCTTTCTCAAAAGCTAAATTAGCTCTCTTTGCCTCCCTCTGTATGATGTGTGCTTGTGCATATGTAGGCAGTCTTATTTTCATACCTATAAGTTCATGTCCTAATTTACAAAGTGTCTTTTGGCTATATTAATTGGTAATCTAGGGGTTTGGCTTTGGTGGATTTTTTTTTTTTTGGTGTCCAAAAGAAAAGACATTTTACTATCTTAAAAGAAGTCCAGCAAGGCACCAGTAGGCAGATGGTAAGGCAAAACACCAAATAAGAGAGAGAATAAGGCATTTGAGGTTATCGTTGTGTCTACTCTGCTTCTGTTAATCATCATTTTTCAGTACTACGCATGAATTAAATTAGTGTTCTTTGCTTTAACAGAAAAAATGTGAACGTTACTGGCCTCTGTATGGAGAAGCAGCTGTAACGTTTGGACCATTTCGTGTTTCTTGTGTAAGTATAAAGCTTTAGAAATTAATTTTGGAGTATTTAATGCTTTTATAACTTAAAATAACTGTTCAACTAATAGTTTGTATTACTAAACAAATGCTTGTTTAATTGTTTGGTACCAAATTTTACACAAAGACTCTCAAAGGAATGTAGTGGAAAACAATGTGTGTGTTTAAGCTGTGTGGTTGTGTTGGTTTTTTTTTTAAATCCTTCATGATTTTGTAATTTTTTTTAAGTAGGAAACTTGTGTGTCTCGGTCTTGTATCTTTTTATGTATCATTTCTTCAGCTTTACATGATGTGATTTTGAATGTACCATACTTAAGAAATCAAATAATATTTGTATGTGTTGTTTCTGTCCATTATGACTTGCGTGTTCCAGATGTGCACGAGTAATGACAGTAACACTGGAACAGGCGATTTTCTTTAAGTTGCATGAAGAAAGAAAATGGAAACTAAACTAAATTTCTTCACTTGTTTCTGTTGGTAACAGATACAGGTTTATTTGAAAATACTTCCTTTGTTTCTATTGTTGCCTTTAAAATCAAACCAAAAATGAATAGCAGATCACCATGAGGTCTGAATCTTTTCCTGGAGAGGTCGCTGGGGGATAACTGTCAAGTAAGCTATGATTCCAGAAAGATGGAGGAAACCTTGAAAGTTTGTCGCACGTTGTGTTTGTGTTATCAGGAGTTCTGATTGCTGAGCTTAAGTACTAGGGCCTCTTCCAGGTCTGATATTTGCTCATAAATCATAACAGAAGGGTATCAGGCAGATTAATAGGCAGGAAGGGGGACCATGGATGTCTGCTACACCAGGCACAGTAGGGAATTGAAAGTAATTCTTTTGGCAGCTGTCATCTTGGCATCGCATGAGATGGGTGTGGGTTTCTGCAATCACCTTTCCTTGGTAGTGAAAAGTCATAGTGCAATCACCATTTCACAAAAGGGGACCGCTTACATACCAGAAATTCACTTCATGAATTGGGAAGTTTTCAGGGTATGAGTGAGGATATATGGTATGTGGGAGCATAGCCACCAAAATCAATATGGTTAGCATTCCTTACGTGTGGGATAGCATCCAGTTTCCTCTGTACACACCTGTTTATGTATCTTTATTCCCTCTGGCCTATCACATTGTGTTCAATGACTGCCTAATTACTTAGGGGAAGAGAACAGAAAAAAAGCCATATATAGGGTGATCCTTCTTGTATTTGCTGTCAGCTTCCAGCAGCAGACTAACAGGACTTCCTTAATTGGATGTTGCCTCTGGATTATCAGTATTTTTATAATGCAGTGGATGATGAATTTGTCAACTTTATTTTTGAGTTATGATTTTCGTCACTTACTCTTTCTGACATTCACATCATTGTGTTGTTGGAGGAAAACACTTCTTCATGTCTTTATGTTTAATCTTGCCACCTGGTAGTTTAATCAGGTTCTATTATGTTCTATTAGTTACTATTCGGATATGAACAAAACCTGGCATTGAAGTGTTGATTATAACTGTCATCAGTATAAATTATCTTACTGTAACTTTTTACACTGCAGTTCATGATTGGCCTTTGCCTGCTCACTTACTCTAATACAGTGGAATTGTTCCATTCCAGATTGATCTCAAAACTATTTTGTTTAGTTTTTTTCCTTCTCCTTAATTCAGATGTACGTGGGTTTGGATGTGAATTGCTGCTGTCTTCTAGCCGAAATGTTTTAAGGTGCTCAGAAAGAGCTAGCATGCCAGTTTATCAAGCTATTCCTAATACTACTTTGAAATAGCCTACGAAGAATTAAGTACGCTTCAAGTTCATCTTGTCAAGAAAGCATATACTTAGAAATTTTGGTCTGTAAAGATTCCAAGTACCCTTTGCCTACCTTAATTTGATTTAAAAATTGACTTGTGAGTTTGTTTTTTTGTGGGTTTTACTTTTGGGTTTTTACCCTGTACCTAGTAAGTGGTGGTTGCATACCTGGTAAGTATTAGAGAAAAGGAATTGTGTGTATGTTGTATTTGACATCTGAGAATGTCTTATCTTTGGATACAATGATGTATATGGGCTCCATTAGCTGCTAGTTAGGCATTATCTCCTTTAAACCTGTAAAGTGTTGCAATTGCTTTCTTGATTGGTAAATGGTAAAATCCCAGTAGCCGATGGGAACATGTTAAAGCATATGTGCAGTCTCCTAAATTCACTGTGGAAGCTGTAACGCTAAGCTTTTGAATGCATCTTCAAATTGTGATATTACTGATATTTTAGGTACAGTAATATTGTTTGGTGTCTACAGCATAAACTTTCCTTGATGTTCCAAAGGCATATTTGAACATCCCAGGAGCCTAGAGACTGCTTTTTGACCACAACGAAGATAATTACAATGATCCATTCAGATGCATCCTTAAGTGAAAATAATAAGGGGTGTGTGTGTGTGTGTGGAATGAAAGATGTCATAGGATAAAGTGATTAGAGGCTGAAGTTTATACAGCAGGAGTGTTATAGAAGGATGGCTGTGGGAGGCAATCTGTACATTAAATATAAATTTATGGAGAAAAAAAAAGAAAAGGGAGTACTTTGAAATACTCTTACAAGGTTTACTGTTGGTTTCAAGACCAGGCTAGACACTTACTGGTTGAAAACTCCCATTTTTATTTTAAGTAAAAGTGACATCTTCCACAGTATCTTTTGTAGCAAGCTAAGTTGCTGCTGTTTTAAAATCAGTGTTTTGATTGCTCATCTTTTGGGGAAATTGTAGTACAAAACCAGTACATTAAGACACCTGAGTTTAAAGTTTGGGTTTTTAGTTATAATCTGTGTGGTGTATATTAATCTTTTTTTTCCCCAATTTATTACTGTTTTCTCATGTTTAGGAAGCTGAGCAAGCAAGAACAGATTACTTCATTAGAACATTATTACTTGAATTTCAAAATGTAAGTATATGATCATGTCTGGTGCCAACAAGCGGTTGCTCAAAGGTTTCTGAAATGATACAATGAAGGAAGCTCCTGAAAATATCTTCACTTTTTTAGTTCTGTATGTAAAGCATCAAGTTTAGAAGTGATGTTAAAAGCTTAGCGTCTAAGAAAAGAGTAGTGAAACTGTTTCCTTGTCTTTTATATATGTTCTTGTTTAGCCAAAGTTGTGTGATGGTCTTCAATATCATGTGTTAAGAACTACAAAGCTACTGTCACCCTAGGAGAATTTCGCTGTTTACCTCAACTAAAAATACCATGACAAACTGAATCAGACTTTTTGTTTGTTTGTTTTTTAAAAAAAATCAAACAAACTTGCCATCTGTTTCCTCTAACTCCACCTGGTTAGCTTCTTTTTGGATGAAGTCTGTGTGCTTGTTAGAATTTGCCCTATACTTATTGTCATTGTTTTACAATGTTAAAAAGACACTTCTTATGTCCATTTCTATATTTGTATTGCCAAATAAATAAAGCAAGAATGACGACAACTTAGTGGTATTTCCCCTCCACCCCCAAAGTTTCTCATTCTAGCTTGTAAAAAGTCACTCTTCTTGTAATTGAAATACATGTAAAAATATGGAATGTTCTCGATTAAACTGAGTTGCACTGTCTTTTTGCTGGGGGAACTTTTGGATGGGGGAATTGTATGTAGCATATTCAAGGGTCAAGATAGAAATGTACTATTAAGAGTGAGCTCAAGGCTTTGGAATTCTTGAAGATTTGATATCCTAGTGTTCAATATGTAGAATTGGCTTACCAGACAAGTATTTGGTAAACCTGTTTATTTCCACTGTTTGTTAAGTTGGCAACTGTAAGTGGTTACAATTAGTCTCTTTATGGAAGAAATTGAGTTTATTCATCTCAGTGAAAACTTGTGACGCAAACTACTGTAAAACATGAGACCTACTTCATAAACTGAGTATGTTATGTTAATTGTGGAAATTGTCATATTTTCAGTGAAATGAAAAGCACTTGCATTTTCATGTAACTGTTAAGAATGGATGATTTAAGCTTTTCTTGCAAACTTATACATAAGCGTCAGGTTTGAGGTGACTTGATTTGTCTGCAAAGCAACTGTCAGTAAGTGTAGAGCTGTCCTAGAAAAACATGAAGGTTAACTGATGAGATGTCAAAAACCCCAAAGCAGAATTTAATTTAATTTTATTTTAATTTAATTTAATATTACTTTTAATACCTGAATAGCATGAGAACCGGTTACTTCAGAAACTAGTTAATTTGTTTTGCTTGCATATACTATACATGCAAATCATGTTTGACCACTTCCCTGAGTTCTGTTCCGGTTAATTTTAATAGTTTGTATAAGATACCTGTGTACTACATAAAACTTAAGTAGTAACAAAAAGCTACAATTTGTGCCATGGTTTTGATCTTAGCAAAGAGCCCAAAGTTTCTGTTCCTTTAAGGAGTATTGTAATTGAAAGAATTAACAAGATAGGTTGATATTGAACTTATGTGGCTGATAAAACTATCTTTCTTCAGACTTAACCTTTGCTTCAGGATTTCTGTGGGCATACAGAAAACCCACATTTTGGTAATGAGTTACAGATTTCATCTTACTTTGAGGAATTCTAAGTGTAGAACTGGGGAGGAAAAATAGGTATTTGTGGTATAGAGTAATATCCTTTTAAGTTCCTTCTCTGGTTTTCCAGAATAACAAAAAGTTTTGTCACTTCTTTAAACTTTTTGATGGAGAATCATACAAAATACTACACAAAAGAATTTTAAAATTCATTTAAATATACAAAGTTACTTTAGTTTCTATGAGGAAAACCAGTTTGAAACTTGAAGATTATTTTAAGCTAAAACATCAGGTTCTTTCTTAAAAAGTGGCAGTAAAAAAGGACTATGAAGACTCCTTTTCATTTTTAGTTTCCATATAAAAAGCCTAAATTTGAATAATTCTTTTTCCTGGCAGTTCTGCTAATGTGAAAAATCACTGGGTTTGTCTCTTTTAATCTAATTAAGTTAGTTCTTGGTGGGCCTTATTTAGGCAGCGGTAAGTTTTCTTCCTCCTTACTGATGAGGTTTTACATAATCAGTTGGATTTTTAAAATGCCTTTTCTTAGGCTGGATTTTCTCTTGCTTTTACTAGCTACAGTGTTTCCACAAGTCTGGCAAAAGTAAAGCATCAAAAATAGTTTGTTCAATTGGAAGATGATATACATTTCCATGCTCAAGGGGCCCACTATGTTGCTTCTCAAATAACGACGTAGAAGGTAGCATAGGTCTTGAAACTTGCAACCTGTAACGTTGATCAAAAAAGTCATATGCTTCTCTAGGACATTACTTTGAGGGCATACGAGAATCCAGAGGTGTGACAACAGTGTGGAAAGGTGCAGTAGAACTAGTTGTATTGCAGATGATTTAGGTAATAGTGAGAAAGAGGATTTGGCCTTTCAGGGATTTAGGTAGCTGAGTGATTAGGCTGTTCCAAAGCTTGCTTCTTAGTTGTCTTTTAGTACTTCTGTAATATGAGCTAAATAGAACAAAAGTGTACCTGCTGTTGTTGCAAGTGTGATCGGTGTTTAGATACCACCTGAATTATTTCTCTCACTTTCTTAATTTCCTTCTGCATGTGAATGTACACACTTCATTTTGTAATGTGACAAAACAGTAACTATTCCCTGCCCCCCATTTTTTTTTAATGTAAGTTACTGGAGTATGATTGGAGAAAGAACCTTTCATGGTGGACTTTCCCTTTCTTTCTCTCTTTCGAAGTTTTAGACTGTAAGGACAGAGAATCTTCTAACACAGTTCAATGTTGTAGGACTTTTAACCAATATATTATAGAGAGGGGCTTGTGTGAACTGCCCCATAGTTCTTTCTTCTGTGCATTAGCAGCACTCAAAATACCACAGCGTTTGCCTTGAGTTTTTCTAAGTGGTATAAGCTGTAAGTTTGGGGGTTTTTAATAAAGTAAATGGCTTTGCTTGTCCACACTTTATCATGGAAAAAGTGAAAGTTCATTGAACTAATTATCTCATGCAAACTCCTCAAATATGTGTTATCATTAATGCATTTCCCCCTCCTTTTCCCTTAGGAGACTCGTAGTGTATATCAATTTCATTATGTTAACTGGCCTGACCATGATGTCCCTTCATCTTTTGATTCTATTCTGGATATGATCAGTTTGATGAGAGAATACCAGGAACATGAAGATGTACCAATCTGCATACACTGCAGGTATCAAATATATTTAATTTTTAAGTTTATATACATTTAAATTTTTTTTGAAGTCTAGGCTTTTGGTATGAGATGAAGTAGTTTGAGTCTAAATCAGTAGTTAGTTTCCTAAAAAGGAATATTTCTTCATGTCAAAACTTGGCTCAAAATCAGTCTTCACTGTCTTAAAACGCATGACAGTGAAATTTTGCTTCTACTTCAGTTCAAGACAGAATATCAATCAGAAGAGATTTAGTCTTTGAAGGGGAAACAATTTTGTGGTTCTTAAGACATTTAAGTCCTCATTAGGGCAAAACAGACTTTGAAGATCACTGCAAATCAGGTCTGGGAGTCAAGGTTCCATTTTCAGTTGGAAAGACTACATGGCAGGTACATCACAACCTAAGCACTCTTCTACCTGTCTTCTAGTATAACAAAAAATATTTCTAATGAGCAGGCTGTAGATTCTGGTTGGTAAGTCTTTGCTTCTGAGCAGCAGTTTCATCTTGGATCTGAAATATGGCGAACAGAAGGACTGTTGAAGCTAAACTGCCATAAAAGTGTTTTGGTGAATTGACAATTTCCGACAGTAAGTCTGGAAAGTTCTTGCCTATGATATTTGATGCTTTTTTTAAGCAACAAAAGTTAATGCATTATATATCAGAATAACTGAATTCAGATTCATAAGCCAGGTAATGTTAGATTGTTGGGGCTTATTAACTGTTTAGAACTTGGTTATTCTCTTAAAGTGTATAGAAATATATTGTCTTTAGCTGCCTTCTTTTTCAGCTTGTCATTTTAAAGTAATCGAGGTCCAAAAGCATAAGAAACTTACTTAGCACTGAAATCCATTTCACTTTGTCCTATTTCTCTTGAATGTCAATGTTGTAAAGAACCAACATTCACGACTGCAGTGTAAATATAATGTAACAAGTATACATGTGTTAAAACTCTTTGTGTAAAATAGAGAAATTCATACTGCTAGGTAGGATAAAAGTGATAGTTCGCTATCATTTTTATAACTTTCAGATTTAAGTTTTTTTAATAACAAGAAGAAAATACAGAGATGATACTAAATCAGAAAAATGTGGGAAATCTTTAAAGGTATTCTGTTCTGTCATTTAACATATCTATCATTAAATTTTGACATCCTTACTGTTGTAGCAGTGGTCACTAGGAATAGTGCGACAAAAGTGGGAATAAAAATGTCAGCATTGAAGCATCTTTCATGATTACAGTTCCAACTGGCTATGAAAAACTTGCATTAAAAATGTCAATGCTCCATTTTGCATTTTTCACTGTTAATTTTTTCATTTTTAAGACATTATAGTGTCAGATTGAGTTTAAAATGATAATTGAGAAATTTTGATATTTGTTTTCACGTGGACTCTGGAAACATAAAGCGTATAGTGTATATTTAACCAATTAAAATAATTTCTAACATACCGTAACTGTTTATGTTCATAGTGCAGGGTGTGGAAGAACAGGAGCTATTTGTGCCATAGATTATACATGGAATTTGCTTAAAGCTGGGGTAAGGAATCTTAAAAGAGCGGATTTTTTTGTCATTCTGTCATTTTATAACAGTGATTGAGCTCTTGAATGTTCTAGAAGAGTAAAATGTTTAAGACCAGAACTTTTTTGACAGGTTGACGTTTGGTTTCATTGCATTCATGCTTCAGTATGTACTTCATTTCCTTTGACAGCAAGCTTATACCTAAAAAGTCACTGTAAAATTACAGATTTATAAAATATATTTCAATATAAAGTGGTTTTTTAAATTCAACTTTATCAACATCTCTGCTGATCTTGCAGCTCTTGAGGCCTGATACTTGAAATATACAGGGATAACTTAGTTTTGGGATTTTTCAGTTGTGAAGCATCATTAATGTTGCAGTGTCATATTAAAGCTTTCATTACATGTCTAATTTTCAAAATACTTGAAATGCTCTCATCTGTTCTAAATCAAATGTTTAAAACCAGTTCTGGAGAGTAATTGCTTTTTTAAAAAAAATCTTCATAGCTGCAATGTAGAGAGAACAGATTTGCTTTACCTACAGAAGCTAAACGTACTTTTGGATGTCTAACGGCTTTTGTATTGCTGTTCTGACAAACGGTTTTGTCAATGTAGTTGACTTTCTTCTATGTTTCAGAAAATTCCCGAAGAATTCAATGTATTTAATTTAATACAGGAAATGAGGACACAGAGGCATTCTGCAGTACAGACAAAGGTATAGCTTGTTTTGAAATAAATCTCTACAAAGAATGATGGTATATTATCATATGATAAAGATCTTGCGCACTAATTTTTATCTGGTAATCTACTATAGGAGCAGTATGAACTTGTCCATCGAGCCATAGCACAACTGTTTGAAAAGCAACTGCAAAAATACGAAAGTTGTGCAGATTGGAAGATTGCAGATGGAGTGGTAGGTGTCTCTCCTCTATGAGTTGAAGCTGTTGGCTTCTGATAAAGATTTTCCTTTACAGTCTATTTTTTTAAATTTATTGTGAGGCACGTACAAAACTTGTTTGGACTACATGTGGGTTTTTTTGCCGAGTAGGGACACCTAGCCTGTGCTGAACTTACACTGAGGACTTGGTTTTAGAAGTAGAGTCAGATAATTAAAGGAATATTTACCATGTATAACAAATGCAATTGCAATGGGGGAAGCAATTCTAGTATGGATGAAATGCAGGACTTAAATATTTCAAGTTGTGAAATGTGCCCTTGGTGAGGTGGCAGTAGTTGACAGCTGGTCTGTTGCTTTGATTGGCAGTACTTACCCCAATTTTGATACATTGGCAGCAAAAGAAATTTTGTTGAAGCCTGAGCTGCTGCAAATTACTTGTTAACCAGTGTGATAAAAAGAAAGCTAAGTAAAACTCCAGCCTGCATATACATATATATACACATAGAATTTATCTATATACACATATGTGTATTTATTTTTATCTGATCTCTGTTTAGGTTAAACTGTCTTGAGAGGGAAAAACTTAATGGAATTTTTCTTTTCTTCCTTCTCCCCAGTGTGATGTTGGGCCCAATTTTAAACCAGCCAATAAGCATTAATGTGACACTGGGCTATTACACGCTGTTACGGGCTGCCTTGGTCTTGGCCCAACCCAGCTTTGATGTAGTTGAGCAGGACTAAAAGTGCCTTTGATAGGAAGCTTCATACTGTACCCTTTTAATAAAGGAAATGAAGAAAACCGTGGAAAAATAATATTCTTCATTAGTAATCATAGTGTTTGAGGATTTTTCTGTCTTTTTAAGGTTTAAATTTTTTTTCCCCCTTTTTTATGTTTAGATATTTTTTTCTTGGCTATGAATGGGCACCAAGTTAAAAATGGCTTTTTGGATCCATATATTCTTTCTCTCACCCACAGTCCAGAACTGTGTACCATGCTTTATCCTTGCACTGTATTTTGTTTTTGCAGTAACTTTATCTGTCCCTTCAGTATCCTATTGGTGTAGGTCCTGTTGCTCTCTAGAGGTATGAGAGTTGTATTTTCAGGACCATTTGAAATATCTGGAAGCAGTTTTAAATCTGCCTTTATTAATAAGTAGCCTTTTAATTTTAGGGCTATAGCTATTCTATACTGTGCTTTCTAGGAAGCCTAAAATGTTTTTCATTCTTAGAAAAAAGGCATATACCCTTCTGTTAACTCCTAAGAATTTATATCAGTTCCTGCAATAAGGTCTTTAGTTATGACAAGAAACCTGATGGACTAAGTGCAATATGTATAGGGCAGGCTCTTTTAATGTTACTGGTTTGATAATCAGCCTAGCTGATCTGTGAATTTTCATTTACTTCTGAATGATCTCATTGTGCTGGAAACGAGGCAAAATGAATTTGTCACTCTGACTAGATAGAGCCTTTTTTGCATTAGGAAATTATTCTTCTTCATATTGTAGCTTGAACACTTCTGCAGGAGGGTTGAGGTAAAAAGCCTTACAGGCGAAGAGTTTCTCTATCTAAAAATTCGGTACTTAAATTTGCTACTATTCATTTGTTAGGAAATTTGCCTTCAGGGGATTAACTGGTGTAGCTTAGCTTCTGTTTTAGTTTTACAAGGTAGTCTACCTCACATATCCAATTAAATATCTCCTTGTAGCTTTAACCTGATTCTCAAAACTTTGAGGCTTACTTGAGACAGTGTTTTTGCTATTCTGAAAAAGCTGGCTTTTTTCCTCCAAGGGTGTTACGTAGCTTCTGTTGTATATAATATCTGTTTTTTCCCAGAAATGTTGGGTGTTTTTAACTAAGATATATTCCAGAATGTTTGGCTTTGAAAAGGAAACAAACTGATGCAGAAAGTTTTCACACAACTTTATTACATATAATGTAATATCCTAAGGCTCCTTCCCAGATCTTACTCTGTCTGCAGGTGCTACAGCAACTGTGGAATGGTGTACATGTGAAGAGTTTTAATTATGTGAAGAGTTTTAATTATGTTTAGTGGAAACAATTCCAAATGAAAGAATGTGCCTTCTTTGGATATATTACTGTTATATGGGAGATAGTACTTAACTGAAGAGGAAAGTTTCTTTCATTTATTGTATTTTGATGGTACTCTGAAGAGTTGGAGTACTCTGTAAGGTTGGTTTCATGGTTCTGTTGTCCAATTGCTTTTCCCGTTTCAAGCAGCTTTTGAAATAAATTGTTATCTAAGCCTTGTAAGCAGTGTTTGCCAGTAACATCGCAGTAAAAAGTTAATCTGATTGGCAACGAGTAGCAGTATTCATAGGGAAGTAGCTTGGACGCAGTCCTGAACGTGTGTTCCTGTGAACTTGCCAGCTTTGCCCTGCTGGAAACAATACTGTAAAAAGTCAACAAAAACAACACATGCAGTGTTTGAAAATAGGTTTATCATAGGGTTAGAATTTCTATTAGCATTTGATAGAAGGATTCAAAACCATGTAGAAAATGCACATGTGATGTAACGTAGTAATTGTATGCTCTTGCCATATAATTAGTTATACGTATTGTGAATGTAGAGAACTACAAATGTGCTTAAAATAATGCTAATTATGTAAATGAAATTATATGAAGAAAAGCTTTCTTCAGATACCAGGCAGAGTACTTTCAGCAGTCCCCACAGTAGCCGAATTTCAGGGCAAAGATGAAACTGTTGCTCAGAAGCAGGTTTTTTCTGATAAGAAAAGACTCGGATGCTGAGTTTGATAATTGGAACTATTTTTCTCCCCCACACCCCCATAGTAGGACGCTTTTAAATTTGATAGACTCAGCCCCCTTCTCACTGAAACTCTTGATCATATCATCAAGTATTCGAAGTCATTAACTCTGCTTCTCACAATCAGTGGTTTTGTTAGTACTGTTGTGAAAATATTACACTTGGTGTTTGGAAGTTTTGAAACATGTGAGCTGATTAGTCTTGATCATCTGATAAGATACTGGTCAGGCTTGTATGAGTAGAATATTTTGTGAGTTATTTGAGGCATCTTTGTGATCTGAAGTGAAAAACCATAGTTGTCTTGGAAATCTGAATCAGATGGAATTCGATAAAGTTGGATGTTCTGTACGTAGAAAAAGGAAAATTGAGCGAAAGACAAAACAACAAAAAGTTTACTATCTTTTTAAAAATATTTCCTGTTGAATTTTGTCTCTTGACAGTAAAAAGCATGTTACAGTACTGCAAGTCCTTTATCTACCCTTATCCACTAACAGAAGCTTGTATTACTAAATACTTTCTCCAATATACGACGTTCCTAGTACTCTCAAGTATCTCTTGCATTTCTTCCTGTAGAAGTGACAGAATTCTGTTGCTGCGGTTGATAACACTTTTAGAAGCTGTGGAGGAATCAACTGCTATAAGAAGAATTGATGGTATTCAAAATGTTAGTGGTTCGGAAACTAAGTGAAAAGACTGCTGTTCAGGTTCTCTTTGCTGTTTTGCAGCTTGGAAAGAGATTTTTGGCCATTGCAGCATTCTAAAAAATCATATCTTCAGAGATATTTATCTTGCTGCCTAAGCTTGGAAAGTTTTATTTAATTTGAGTGTATCGTTTCTGTCTGAAGTATTTCTCATCCACTGATGCTCTGTGGTTCCCATGCTGCTTTATGATAAGGGCAAAAGGAATGCCTCAATTCCTTTTAAGGGAAACCAAGATATTACTTCTGCAAGAGCATTTGCAGTAAATTTGCTAGTACTTTACCAGTACAGAAGGCTTCTGAATGACATTAAATGTTTCCACTGTGAGTTCCAAAGTAAAATTATGCATTGTAATTCCTGGGCAGAAGACTTTGAATTGTAGGCAATGCCTGTGGAATCTCAGTATAAAACTGTGATCCTCTAATTGTTCCAAGTTAGTGACAGCTCTGTTTGGTGATTAAGCCGTTGGAGGAAGTAGGTGGGGAGAAGAGCCATCTTTGGGAGGTGACAGCACAATTTAGGTCACCTTAGGAAGTTTAATTCAGACGCTGCATCTGCCATGAGAATTCCTTGTTCCTCTGCATTACCACAGGAGCATGAGTTACCCTGTATTGCTGTAGACTAGATGTAATCTACACTAAATATTTAACTTTATGGTCTTTTCATTTGTTAATGTAGTCCTTTATAGATATACACACATTTCATATATATATATATATATATAAAAAATATGTGTGTGTAATTCAACAGAATACCTAGAAATTCTGAACTATGAGTATTTTCACTTAATCTTGGTAGCTGCTCCCTCAAATCAAAGAGGACATTGGAACTCTCAAACTGTTCAGGAGTTAATGCATATAGAGGTAAAGGTTGGGGAAAGCTCTTTTTCTTTTTTTTTTTTTTTTTTTTAACCCACTTATTATTAATGTTTTTGTTTCCTTATAGTGAGAAGCCTGCCACAGTAAGATAG
Organism: Falco cherrug; assembly: GCF_023634085.1. Lineage (NCBI taxonomy): Eukaryota > Metazoa > Chordata > Aves > Falconiformes > Falconidae > Falco > Falco cherrug. Next base: position 75,372,722 of record NC_073701.1, on the reverse strand, counting down.
GTATCATCTGTAAGAAAGCAGGGCGCTGCACCGAACACTTATTGACAGAATTGCACATTTGTCTGTATGATGACCCCTGTGAACTAAATATGTTGTCCTGGTTTTTATAAGCTGATGCTTTTTAAAATTGCATTTTGCGAGAGAATGCAACATCTGTCTAGAGAAGCAAGAGTGCTGACTGATGCCAGTAAGCTGTGATTAGGAAGGGTGGAAGGCTTTTTCTTAATATTGCCATCTGCTCTTCTCAAGGCATGCGTCCATCCCAGTGAAATACCCTATATTCACTTCTACAGTTGAGATTCCTCTGTTTTGCTCCATGCTAGTTGTTCTGCATGTTTGCTAGTTGACTTAATCTGATACATGACAGAAGGGGAAATCTGTGAGTTGGTATCACTCAAGGGTGCTCAAAATACTGGTTGTTCACTGTATTTTGTGACACAGAACTGAGAACAAGCAAGACTTGCTCTGAGCTTTCAGCAGGCCGTATTCCTTCAGTTAAAAGCAAGAAGAGATCCAGTAGTAACTGAGCACAATTACTTAAAAATGCTGCAACGCCATAGAGCTGATAATAAGTGCTGTTTTGTCTTGCATGGGTTAGTGCATTTGGTTACTACCTTAAACTTCTATCATCTTCAACTTTTGAAGTAAAAATCCTTTACTTATTGGGGAATGAGTTGCCTAAAGGTGAACAAAGCCTACACAGAAACGTAAGTCTGTTGAGCTAATTAAGCAAAGTAGTGAAATTACCTCTTTTTTGGTGATGGCAGTTCCTGTACCATTCTTGCTCCTGATTTAATTTAACTAGAGCAGAACTGATCTTGATTTTAACCTAATGCAGAAGTGAAAGCTTTTGAACACATATCTGCCTGAATTAGTGTATGAGGTTGGGATAACCACTGACTTCTAGGGTTGAATTAAAAAGTACCATTTTGTGTGTGTGTGTGTGTCTTGTTGTTTGGTTTGTGAGGGGGTTTTATTATTTTTTAAAGAATTGTCTCTGTGGTTGTAAACGTGCCTCAGACGTTTGAGTTTATACCCATTTTGCAAGGTATATGCGTATGTTTTATTACTAGTATCAAAAAATGGCAGTGCGTCTTCAGCTACTTCTGCCTGTGTCAACTAGCAACAGCTTCTTACTGTATAGAGTTCAGAAAAGCTCTGACAGATGGTAGCTTCCTAAATGGGCTCTTTCTTCTGCCTGTGAGAAAAACATATCTCAAGAAACATTCTATTCACAAACACTTCACTTTACAAACACAGAAGGATAGGGGTGCAGCTGCTGGTTTGTTTTCCAGACAAGTTAGTCTACACCACAGCCAACAGGCACACCCTTTCCCTTGCCAGTGCCTTTTAGAAAACTGAGTGCCTGAATAAGAAATCTGTTCCTCAAAACTTCTGTGCAGGCAGGACTGAACTGGAATAGTGTTCTGATCTGCTGTAGGATGGAGAAGTTGAGGAGGAACTCCTCCTGTGGAGTTTATGTCTTTCTAATGTCTCTCTGCCTTAGGAAACTTGGATGTGCTGTGGTGCTATAACAAGGCAAATAGCCCACTCTGTTCTTAGGATGAAGTTAGTTACTATCTCTAGTTACTAGTTCTTAAGATTAAGGAGGGCCCTATTAGTACAGCGTCAATGCATTTAGTGCTGTCCACAGTAATGACTACATATGGGAGAGATTCAGAGATCATTTTGCACAACTCGGGGAAGTGGGTAGAGGTATGACATGACTATTGAGCAGGAAACTGACTTGCTGCTGTTAGATTCCGTGAGCCTTTGACATCTTTGACACCAGCCTTCAGAGTAGTGTTCTGTCTGAATGTGGGCAATAAAATTCATTTTCATGTGTGTTAAGGGCAAAACAGTCTGTCTGATCACCCGATACCTGATGTTAAAAAGGCTTAGAAATAGCTTTCCTGCGTATTTGAGTAGAGGGGTCGAATGTCCACGTTTCCTGGTAATGTTTCATTCCATCAGTGGCTAGAAAAAAACCCCTCTGAAGTTGTATTTTTTTCCAGTTGGCATGTCTGCAGTAGTTTACAGCTACATTTTAAAAATTTTCTGAGCTCTTAATGTTTTTCAGTAAGTCAAGGAAAACTGACAAAGGACTTAAAAGGGTACCTTTGTTCCTAGATAAGATTGAGGGTCCTGCATTCAGTTGATGGATCAAGCATAGCATTCATAGTTGGTTTCTTTTTATTTTAGTATCTTATCAGTCAATTTTTTTCATTCTTTCTCTGACTTTTGGACACTATGTCTTGATGACAGCACTTTTTGCTGTGAGTAATTGTTAAGGTAGTGCTGATGCAATACGTTTCTGAAGGTAATTGGCTTGCAACCAGTGTTGTTCATTAAGAAGCTAGAATGATGCAACGCCCAGTACTTTAAACGTATTCAAACATAGTTCACAGTACGCTTCACTTTGAGAGGCAACCAGTGGATAATAATCATGTTGTACCTTACTGAACTAGGATCAGTTGACCTGATATGGCTATTAGTATTTTTATGCATTAGTCCAGGAAAACCAAAAATATTTTTTCATGGAAGTAACAGAGACTTAAAGAAACAATGTATTGTGACATAAATTAAAAAAAAAAAAAAAGAGCTATTTGCAAGTTGAGCAAGAGTGCTGTAATGTTGCAAACCTAAAGGCTCAGATTTGGAAACAAAAAGGGCAGAATTTGGTTTGCAGCAGAGGCTTTGTGTGTGGTCTGGATGTCTAAGTTCCAAATGTGCTCAGTGGAACCAGTTCTGTTACCTTTATCCCCAGCTTACTGGCTGGCTGCTCACTGGTGGATGAAAAGCCGGACATGAGCTGGCAGTGTGCGCTCACAGCCCAGAAAGCCAGTCATATCCTGGGCTGCATCACAAGAAGCGCGGCCAGCAGGTCGAGGGAGGTGACTGTGCCCCTCTGCTCTGCTCTGGTGAGAGCCCCCCTGCAGTGCTGCGTCCAGCTCTGGGGCCCTGGGCACAGGAAAGACACAGACCTGTTGGAGCGGGTCCAGAGGAGGCCTCAAAAACGATCAGAGGGATGGAACAGGTCTCCTATGAGGACAGGCGGAGAGAGTTGGGGTTGTTCAGCCTGGAGAAGAGAAGGCTCCGGGGAGGCCCTATAGCAGCCTTCAGTACCTAAAGGGGGCTTATAAGAAAGATGGGGGCAAACTTCTTAGCAGGGCCTGTTGTGATGGGACAAGGGGTAATGGTTTTAAACTAAAAGAGGGTAGATTCAGACTAGATATAAGGAAGACATTTTTTACAATGAGGATGGTGAAACACTTGAACAAGTTGCCTGTATACCATGCTAGATGTCCCGTCCCTGGAAACATTCAAGGTCAGGTTGGACAGGGCTCTGAGCAACCTGATCTAGCTGAGGATGGCCCTGCTTACTGCAGGGGGTTGACTAGATGACCTTTAAGGTCCCTTCCAACCCAAATAATTCCATGAAAACCAACCAACCTTGTTGGACTGCTGTGGGAGCTTCAGTTGTGGTCATGTAAATGTAAGTGGCTTTTATCTGCAAATTGAATCTCACTCAAAAAAAGAAAAAAAAAAAAGAAAAGATAGTTACAGCCAGTGGTCAGTGGGACAATGAACTTGCTGTGCAGTTTGCCTGGAAAGGGCCAACACAAAGCATTGATACAGAACAATAGGGTATTTCTGCTGGAGTACTTCTGGAATATTTTTTTGGATAACTAGTTAATGGAGGAGGTTAGTGAAAAACAAAGACTAAAAGATTTATTTTATTTTCTTCACAGGAAAAGCTTTACATAGTACACTGAGGAATACAGTTTGATAATAGACTCTTCCCACTAGCAGAGAGGGATATGACAACTGTTTTAAGGCTAGTAATGGAAATTAAAAACATGTAACTAATTAATCTAAATTTAAGTGAGGGTAGTTAGCAATTGAGAACTTAGTTATGGTTAATCTTCTAAAGCTGAAATTGCTTACCAAATTCAAATGCAACTATCATATTTAAAGCAGAAATTAACAGGGAATTCCCTTTGTAAGACCAGAGGTCAGTCTCTGTCATCCAGTCTGAACAGGTAGGCTGGCAGATAGTAGACCCTGGTGCATGAACCTGGTATTGTGCTTTGAAATACTTTACACAGATTTTAAATGTTTATGGTTCTTCTTTAAAATTGCTTTCCAAAAGAAAACTCCTGCAAGAAAAACCTTTAGGTAAAATGCATATTAAACTCAAGATAACACTAAGGTAGGTCCTTGTCGGTTTTGTTGAATCTTTGGCTGTGGCATGTGTATGGTAGTGGTTGACAGCTTTAGACTCTTGCGTGTTCTGGTTTTATTTTTATATATTTATACATATTTGTACCGAGTCTGGCTAGGTTGGAGTTAATGTCCTTCATAGGTGCTGTGTTTTAGATTTGTGACGAAAGCAGTGCTGATGACACACTAATATTCCAGCTATTCCTGAATGATATTTGCACAGTGTCAATGTTGCCTGTCAATGTCTGTGATCCCAGTGAACAGTCAGGGGTGTGTGCAAGAGGTTGGGAGGGGACGCAACCAGGCAGATGAACCAAACTAACTAAAGAGGTAGTCCATAACACCATATAAACATCATGCTCAGCAAGAAAGAGGAAAAGAGGGTGAGGTTAGCCATTTTTTGCTCAGGAACTGGCTGGGCATAGGTCTCCCAGTGGGAGGTGGTGATTTCTTTTGCATCACTTCAGTTTGTTTTCTTTCTTTCTTTCTTCTCCCACTTCTCCTTTGGTTACTGAACAATTCCATTTTGACCCACAGGTTGTCTTGTCATTCCTCTTCCCTGCCCAGGGCTGAGGGTGGGGAAGAGTGAGTGGCTTTGTGGTACTTGGTTGCCTACCAGGGTTAACCCACAACAATATTTTATGTGTATATATGTATAAATGTGTATGGATATATATATTTACAAATATGTAAAATATGTTGTATTTGTAGTCCTAAAATTAAATAAAAATCTAGGTGCTTTGCTGAGTAAGTTAAACTTCATTGTATGCAAATGGAGGATTATTTGTAAGTGTTCTAGAAAAATGCGTTAAATCTTATCTGCTTGTTGCTTTAAAATAGCTGAAATTCTCAATCTCTTACTGTATTTTCACTTGTACAATCACTCCATTGAAGACGAATGTACAATAATTTGACTGGAAAAATAAATGCTTTAAGTATGAATAATTGGGAGGGCATAAGGGAGCTTGGTCACTACTAACCTGAAACATCAGCTTTTGAGAATTTTCTCTAGTGCATTGTGCAATTACGTGCTAAACAAAACGTTTAATCAGAAAAATTTGAAGTTGGATACAGAAGATACAAAATAATATTATGAATTTAGAGTAGAATTTTGAAATCATTCTCTAGATGATAGCCAAAAATATGTAATAGTCATAATTGTTTTCAAGTATCATTACGGACCTTTGTGTTTCAGCTTTACAGCCATGAATGAAAACTTTTTTCTTTTAATCAGGATGAAAATAATACAGAGAATGCTGTCAGTTCTTCAGATGCTGAGAAACAGGATTCTCCTCCACCAAAGCCTCCACGGACCCGCAGGTAGTTAACTGTGATAATATGCTATTGTAAGCTGACAGATTGACATGCTTCACAACAAAACTGTTCCCACTATAAAGACTTTTAAGATGCGATTTTTTTCCCATTTATAGCTAGAAATATACATAATACAAATAGAAGTCTTGTCGTTGACTCTATAATAAAAGCTTTAATATCTTTGCAGAGTCTGAATATACCAACATTGCAATGACTACATGTGAGTAGACAAGCATACCCCTGTAGCAGTCAGATATGTGCAGGACAGGTTATCTTTAAATGTGTAGATCTCTTCATTTTAAAGCGTAGCTAGTATCAAGTTAACTTTCATGTCTCTACTAAAGTAAGGATGAGAAGCCACTAAAGGCTTTTGCTGTATAAGATAGGAAGCTTACTCAGAGAGGGATAATTAATCCTTGTAATGCTTGCATTGGCCTTGGGGAAGAAGTGCTACAAAGTATAACTTCTAATTGTACTTTCTAGGCTTCTTTTATGTCTGTCTGTTCTTGGAAGTTACAAGTATCTTAAGGCTATTTATATAAGTCAATATTGGAATTTTGTTTATTAACTCACCATGAAGCATCTAGCTATACTTGATTTGCAGAGGTTCTGGAATTGTTTTGCCTTCTAACCTTCTGTGACTTTGTAATGTTTTAATGTGATTCATATTTGCTGTACAATATGTGAACATAGACATGTAGCTTAACATCTATCTGTATTTGAAGTCAACGTAAAAAAATTCAAATATCAGTCCTTGGTTATTATGAAGGTAGACATAAAGAACAACTCATGAATGCATACATACATCAGCACCTGATTCTAGAAAATGCTTGGCTTTGCAGTTTATGATCTCTTCCTGTGAAAGTCACCTTGAACTTAACATCTGTGTTAATTTCTTTGGAGAACTTGGTGGGAGGTAGAAAGTGTTCTTTGTTAGACATGTTTAACTGTTTTCAGGTTAAGGCAGGAAGAGGGCATAAGTAAGTTTATTTGACTTTATTGCTGTCTATAAGACTGTAAAGAACCAAAGTTTTTAAATTACGATTTGGGACTGTACATGATTTTACATGACTACACAATTCAAGATTTTACTTCAAATCTAGAAGCAATGATTGGTACTTCAGAATTCAGAGGGAGCATCTTAATACCTTTAAGGAATAGTCCTTGAAATATTTATGTATTTCGTAGTTCATTCTGAAGTATTTGGGAAAAGGGGTTGTTTGTTTTTAATCAGGCATGATTACAGAAAATTTTTTTACTTTCAAGCTCAAATGCAATTGAGAAAAAAAAAAAAGAAATGGAGACATAAATGCCCAAAAAAAGACGAGGTAACAATTTTTTGTAAGCTGTGAAATGAAGAGCTATGTGCTACTGTCTGAAGGAGAAAAAGTGAAATACTGTAGGAGTTTAACTTTTCTTCAGATTATGCTCAGACTTCAATGTAATGACTTAGAATTACACATGACCCTTGAAATGTATTTTAATTTCATTTCCAGCCCTGCAGAACTCTCTTTTTGCATCTTCTGCAAAGCTAAGATAAAAACCATTGATTGGTGTTCCTTTTAGCAGTGTGATTTACATGTCACAATTAAAGAACCAAAAAGCCTCATGTAACTAACTTTTACAGGAGAAATTCACCAGTTGGTTATTTTTATTCATTCCTTATACTTGTATATAAATTACCTGTAGTATGGTTTGTGACAGCTTCACTGAACTGCAGCTTTTATTTCACGTGGATGGGAGTGATTTAAGTAGAAAAATGTGATTGTCTAGCCTCAGCCCGCTTACATTGAGTTTAATTTTCCTATTTTAATTATGAGGGAGGATGTAGAGTTTAATATCTATCTTTGGTTGGTCATAGCATGTGCATTCCGTGACCTTGGCATCACACTCTTTTATTTGAAAATAAAACCCTGCAGTATGCTGCATAAAATAACCGTGGATTACTTAAGGGTTTTTTTTCCTTTTGGAAACTGGCCAAGTTTTATTTAAATCTGAACCCATGTTATGGTGCCCAGTTTTAGTAATAAAGCTCTTTTCTATTAAGGCTACAATGGCTTAGATTTTAAAATGTTCTAAAAATTTATAATGTATTGCAGGAAAAGGAAGAATAGTGTTGCCATAGCTTCATTTTGGTTTTGTTTTTTTCATGCGTACATTTTTACTGTAAAGTTGTGTGAGGGCGCTTTTTTTTCAAATTATAGTTGATTTTTATTATGACAAATAACTTCAAAAAGTTATTATTACCTAATGCATGGTTTGCCTGACAGCTGAGAAGCTCTAACGCTGAGGTCTTTGGCACTAAGGCACTGTATCAGTTGCTCAGGTTGTATGGCAATAAAAGTGTATGAAAAAGCTGCCTTATCACCTATCCTGTAGTTCTGCATGAGGAAGTGAAGTTACAAGATAATCAGTAGTAGTTGTATAAGAAGAGATACTTTGAGGCTGAATTATGAGAAGGCTTTCTATTTTTTTATCGCACGGTGTCGTTTTACCAATGTACTTGAAAAATGCTTGCTGTTGCAACATAGACAAACAATGCAGAGTTAATTTAAAGGTCTAATACAGGAAAGATCACTTCTCAAATGGTCTGGCATTCTTTGGTTCACTGCCTCTTCTGTGTCAATATCCTCTTTCATCAGCTTCCTATTAGTTTCCCGTTAACTTAAATCAAGCTGGTTTTACTATACTGTCCCCTGTTTGTAATAATATTAGTAGTTCATCTTCAAATGATTTTCTGCCTCTGGGGGGAGAAGTGTCTATAGATCACAGCTGTTGAAGGAAGTGCCCAGGGAAAGCATTATGCAGCAGCCCAAAATGCCCAAGATTTTCTGGCAGGAGTTTTAGAAAAAGCTACTGCCAAACAAAGACCTCTTAAATGTATACATATCCTAATATTTCTGCTTTGTAAAAGGAAACAGAAATATTTCTTGCAATGCAGAACATGTGAAATAATAATACTATTATGTCAGTAAAATGGAAAAATTCTTACATATTCAGAGAAAACCAGGAAATCCTGGGTGGCATCTATTTCCTTTAAAAAAGAAATTACATCAGAATTCTCAATATGAATAAGACAAAGAATTAATTTGATACAGAATTTCTCATTTGATCACTGTAAGCTCTCATTGAAGAGCAAAGGAAAGAAAATGAACTTCAAATATAATGGGGAGCATTTTAATAGCACTGTTTGGCTGTGTATGAGGAATATGATGAAACAACTTTTGGGTTGCGGACTTGTGCAGCATTTCCTGTATCAGCAGTTCTGTGCATACCTCTAAGGGGGCTCTTTGTATACGTGTGGGGTTCTGTTTAGTAGTGAATCAAATGAGAGAGTCATTTCATCAAACAGTAATCAGTGAAGAGCTTCATGAATTTTGACTGATATTATGGGCATATAACCTTGTCATATCTAGTTTAATGCTAATTTGCTTCTTTAGCTAATTGTAACGCTTAGTGGTATGTCTGTACCAGATAAGAAATTAGTTTTGCTGATTGCATGTGTAACTCTGGGTCAGGAAAATGAGGTCAATAAGGGAAAAAAACTCATTTTCAGTAGGAGGATTTAGTGGAGATTACTGATGAGTATCGCTGCTGGTAAAGGGGGCATGTAAATATTTGTGGAAGTGAAATTCCCCTTTCTGTGCATGCGCCCCCCCCCACCCCCACGCCCCCTCCCAAATAGAGGAGAGAAATCCACAATGAGGGAAATTATCCTGTCCTTGTTAGTGTATACTACATTGGAGTGAGACTTGCTTCCCTCCCTGCCCCGGCTTATCTTTACTAATTCAAGCAAACAACTTATTCTCAAGCTTGTTCATTTTTCAAGAATGTCTAGAGGCAAAAGAGTTTCCACGTTAATTTCAATTAAATTGTTTTGATGTGCTTTGTATTCCTCCTATCTTAATAAAATAACAATATACAAGCACAGGGAGGCGAGGAAGAGAAGGAATCTGAGGTCCAGCCTTTTGTGACAGGAATCAGAGAATGAAAGAGGGCACCTGGGAGAACTGCAAGGGGATCTGGGGTTTTCTAGATACAAAGTTACGATAACTTTTAGAAGATAATTTAGAAGCCAGAGAGCTTGCAGTACTTCAGTGGGTAGGGATTTTAATAAACTAAAAATCCAAATGTTTCTCTTCAGTTTGGAATCCCTTGTAGAAGGATTTTAATTCTTCTACCCATGCTGCTATAGCTTTGGTGCTAATAACATCACAAGGATGAAACTCGTGCTGCGGTCTGTCCCAGGACAAGTAGGCTTTCAGTTCTGTAAAAGATTAGAGTGTGAGGCAGTGTTGGGTGTTGTGTCCTGTCCTGTCCCATCCCCCCCCCCTTTTTTTTTTTTTATGTAAGTCACGACAGTCTCAAGCATTTGCTCTGGCTAAGTAATTTTTAGGCCTTGTTTGCAAGTAGGGGAGCTAATAGTATTACTTCAATTTTGTTTGTGATATGACATGAAGATACGTAATGAGAGCCTGTCTGATGCCTTTCACTTGTGAATAGACAGGCAGGAATTCTTGTGCAACTGCGTGGTCTTCAGCCCTCCTCCCTGTAACTCTTAAAAGCAAGCTCGCTGGTTTTATTCCAGCGTAGTAGAAACAGCATGTTTGGTACTTAATGCTTTTTTTTGTGTTTCACTTAAATAATGCCCTTGGGGAAGAGGTAGCAATTAAATTTTTTAGCTATAGAGGGTTTTTTTTATTTTTCATCTACACTCTTCAGTAACATTCTGAAATATGATCAAGTTTTCTGAATCATTCTGGCTTTTTCTCCTGCTGTCTGGCAAAGATAGGCTGACATATCTGAGCAGTATGAGAAGAAACCTCACCATGGATTGCTGGATAACACAATACTGAAGGGGATATATATATATATCTTTGTACTTTGCATTTTTCTTATAAGCCTTTCTATTTGTTTTTAATTTAATGTTTTCTTATTCATGTTGGTTGAGAAGATGGAAGATTCTTTGGCCCTAGAACTATGTTACTAGCCCACGTTCTCTTGAATAAAAAGACTTTTTCCAGACTTAACAGGAGCAACAAAAGGAAGATGGAAACTTGTCTTGGAAAGCCAAGTGCCTTAAGTCCAGGATACCAATGCTAGCCTTTGGCACTCTTCAAAGTGAGGTGATTGTTTTGTCAAATTTCGGAATATCTCTTTTAAATATTTGTTTTATCATAGAATAGTTTGTGTTGGAAGGGACCTTTAAAAGTCATCTAGTCCGCCCCCTGCAGTGAGCAGGGCCATCCTCAGCTAGATCAGGTTGCTCAGAGCCCCGTTCAACCTGACCTTGAATGTTTCCAGGGACGGGACATCTAGCATGGTATACAGGCAACTTGTTCCAGTGTTTCACCATCCTCATTGTAAAAAATGTCTTCCTTATATCTAGTCTGAATCTACCCTCTTTTAGTTTAAAACCATTACCCCTTGTCCCATCACAACAGGCCCTGCTAAGAAGTTTGCCCCCATCTTTCTTGTAAGCCCCCTTTAGGTACTGAAGGCTGCTACAAGGTCTCCCCGGAGCCTTCTCTTCTCCAGGCTGAACAACCCCAACTCTCTCCGCCTGTCCTCATAGGAGACCTGTTCCATCCCTCTGATCGTTTTTGAGGCCTCCTCTGGACCCGCTCCAACAGGTCCGTGTCTTTCCTGTGCCCAGGGCCCCAGAGCTGGACGCAGCACTGCAGGGGGGCTCTCACCAGAGCAGAGCAGAGGGGCACAGTCACCTCCCTCGACCTGCTGGCCGCGCTTCTTGTGATGCAGCCCAGGATATGACTGGCTTTCTGGGCTGTGAGCGCACACTGCCAGCTCATGTCCGGCTTTTCATCCACCGGTGCCCCCAAGTCCTTCTCCCTGGGGCTGCTCTCAATCCCTTCATCCCCCAGCCTGTGTTGACACCAGGGGTTGCCCTGGCCCTGGTGCAGGACCTTGCACGTGGCCTTGTTGAACCCCATGAGGTTCACGCGGGCCTACTTCGTGAGCTTGTCCAGGTCCCTCGGCATCATGGCATGGGATGGCATCATGTCCCTCAGGAGTGTCAGCTGCACCACTCAGCTCGGTGTCATCTGCAAACTGGCTGAGGGTGCACTCGATCCCACTGACTGTCATTGATGAGGGTATTAAACGGCACCGGTCCCAGTACGGACCCCTGAGGGACACCACTTGTCCTCGATTGCCGTCTGGACACTGAGCTGTTGTCCACTACTTGCTGGATGTGACCATCCAACCAATTCCTCATCCACTGAACAGTCCACCCATTCAATCTGTATCTTTCCAGTTTAAAGAGAGGAATGCTGTGGGGGACTGTGTCAAAGACCTTGCAGAAGTCCAGATAGGTGACATCCATAGCTTTTCCTTTGTCCCCTGATGTAGTTACTTCATAGTCAGAGAAGATGTGATATTAATGGCAAGCCTTTTGTTTGGTCTTGTCTGTCCATGGCTCTGAACAGCCTTATTAAGTTTTGGCAGTAGTGACGGCCAAGTCAGTCTAGGTAGTCGTCTGATTAAAAAAAGTTTGAAAGACATGCCTCTGATTTCTGACCAACTTAAGTGTGTGACTGACTGTGACAATCCAGCTGAAATTTCTTGGAGCTCCCTTGCAGCTGCTGAAATTTATTAGGCCTGTGTTAGACTCTTGGTTTCAGACTGGGTTTCCTCTGTGCAAGACTTGTAGGAACGAGAGAGATAATGGTAGAGCTGAATGCTTTCTAACTGTTCTAAGCTGAATGGCAACCTGCACGTGGATGCCAGACTTCACCTACAAGCTCTGAGAGTGTGGTTTCATTATGTAGCCAATGGCTCATTGTGAGAATTCTTTCCTCCACAGAATCTGTCAAGTCTCTAGAATGTAAATACATTCTTATTTTTGGTCTGAATTAGTAATGTATGACTAACTACTACCTGCTATCATGGAAGTTTCATTTAAATAGCGTGAAAGCACAGGGCTTGAAGAATATAATCTGCACATTGTCCTGCTGGTCCTTACAACATGAGACTTATTACTGGCATGCCTTCTTCCAGACCTGCTAGATATGCAGTGTTCTCCCAGGCTTTACACAAATGCAGCAGGAGATAACATCACAGTGGTCTGTCATGTAGCAGGTAGGAAGAGTTTTTGCCTTTTTGGAAGCCTCTGCTTTCTGGCTTTTGGTGTGTAGCCTTGAACTCATTTGTAAATCAAAGTCTGTTCCACAAGAGTACTGTGAACACTCTTCTGAGTAGACTCGGTTCTTCAGGTTGTTGGGTCATGAAAAGAAGGTAGAGTCCAAGGTCTACCGGTGACTTCATTTTCAAGGGAATAGTGTCTTGCTGTAACCTTACCTCCAATGGAAGGTTCCAGTTCTCCTGATGCAAAGCTGGATTTGGGTGGTTTATGGTGCCTCTGACATAGATTATCCCAAAAACCTAAAGGTATATGTGGATTTGGCTAACTCCTGCTTGTTCAAGCTTATTCTAGTGCTGGGACCACCTGAACATGTCAGTAAAGGCTCTGTTACCCTGGGAACTGACTGTTCCCCTAGCATGGTGGGGGTCGATCATCTGTCTTCTAAATATCACTATCTTGGACAGTATGTGCTGGCCTGTATAGAGGGTTTATTACTTCCCCATGAAGGATATCTCTGCCAACAGCAGGAAGTGATCTGAGCTTTGTACATAAAATGGGCTGGTTTCTCAGCTCAAGCATGTGGTGAAATCACACTCTTTAGCAAACTGTTATCCTTTGTGCTTTGGTTTATTTGCCTAGAGTGAAAGTATGATTTCTTTAAAATATTTCATTGTATTTCTGTTCTTGTCACACATTTGTTTTGCGCTTCAGTTATTCTGTTACTAGTCTTACAGTATGGGATGAAATATTTTTAAAAGCTTTGAATGAGAATGCCTAATTCCTGTTTGTAGACAAGACTTTAGTCAGTTGTGCAAAATGTAATCTGAAAGTAAATTGACCGTATGCTTAAAGACCACCTCCTTTTAAGTAGCTTAAGATGAATTGTAATACTAAGGGCTGCAGTCTCGCTAATATGCACTTTAATTCGGATCATATATTCTACTGTGAATGGTTTTTATACAGTGTGTACCTCGTGTCAGCTAAATTTGGTCTGCATGCCAGAAACTACCAAATACACAAATGTAAAAATAAGATCCTCCTGGGCATGTGCAGAAAAATCAAAATAAAGGACGATACTTGTAGGCTGTAAGGATATATTTTTAAAAGAAATTTCTCTTGGCATTATTGAAAATGGAATTCCGTATGACAAGTTCCTCTGAGCCACTTCTTAAAAAAGAAGAAATAAAAAAAGTACTGAAACCCTGCCACAAGAGGGCCTTTCTTACAGAGCCTTTGGAAAAAATGCTTCTGGGAAAGGATGTGAGCAATCTTTGAACTATCAATGATGTCTAGTTGTGGCATGGATGTATGTCTTTGTGGTATTCTGAAAGATGTTTTGAGTGTGGTGACTTAGTTCTTGCCTACCCAACTAGTCATGTTTTATAACCATTGTCTGTACGCAGTGGAAGCGCTGCTTGGAGTTCAGTATTGATATGGAAGCATTACTGCTATAGAGATAGATGGATAGACACTTAAAATATTGTCAAAATACAAAAACTTACACAACTTTGTTTTGGGATTTTTTTGTGCAGTTGCCTTGTAGAAGGAGACGCTAAAGAAGAAATCTTGCAGCCTCCAGAGCCTCAGCCAGTACCACCAATTTTAACACCATCTCCCCCATCAGCTTATCCAACAGTCACTACTGTGTGGCAGGACAATGACAGATACCATCCAAAGCCAGTTTTGCACATGGTTTCATCAGAGCATTCGACAGACCTCAATGAGAATTATAATAAGTCAACAGAACATTCAGGGAAGAGCGAACCCAGTGAACGTGCAGAGAAAAGGCTGGAGCGCAACTTAAGTTTTGAGATCAAGAAGGTACCTCTTCAGGAGGGACCACGAAGCTTTGACAGGAACTCCCTGTTGAACAGGGGCCATGCAATTAAAATTAAGCCTATGTCATCCTGTGTAATTGATAAGAGCTTTAAGCCACAGGAACAGGTTTCAGGGGATTCATTTGTAGATGCTTCTCAAAACTCATGTATGGAATGCAGCATGCCACAGTCTAACACAGCCTTAATACCTTCGCCGGAAAGTCTGCAGAGTCAGCAGGTTTCTGATGCTCCACCAAGACCAGATCGTCTGCCTCTGACAGAAAAGGGACATGCCACGTGGTCACTGCATGGGCCTGAAAATGCACTGCGTACATCAGTGTCTGAAGACACCTCTTCAGACATCTTATGTCATGGTGTTAAAACTCTGGTATCAAACACCACAGTTGAACATCCTTCCAGTGATAATGTTGATCGTACTACTATTTCTGTTCGAGCACCCCTCTGTTTTACTAATCCTCTTCATTCAGATGATTCTGACACAGATGAGATGAACTTTGATGGAGCCATGAGCAAAAGTGCATCTAATGTTTCAACCGCAAGTGCCACAGTTTCTGCTGCCACTAACACTGAAAACATTTCTGCCAGAAAAGTGTTGCCAATGTCTATTGCTAGGCAAGACTTAACAGCTGTAACATGTTCTGAAGATGGTGAAGGTAGGTTTCATTGTGGTTTAGAAGTGCTACTCTTTAACGTGGTTGCATCTGTTGGACAACATGAATGTCTTTACAGTGCAATGTTCTAAATGTAAATTTGAACAGTACAGTACAGCAACTTCAGAAAGGGCACAAGCCTTGTCCTCCCAGATTTTGATTTGCATGCGAACTGTGTCTGTTACAAGGTCTGTTACTACAGACCTTGATAAGCTACTTCAGAAGCTTTATTTTGAGGTATGAATGCATTCTTAATTGCAGGTTTCTGTTTACTGGTTCTCCACATTTTCATGGAAGTGTCTATAATAATGGCAGTTTTGGCGATTTAAAGTATTTTAAACGGGCTTGACTAAACATGTATCAAATTCATGCTTACTGGTTGATGTGCTGGTCCTAAAAATGTAGACATAACCTCTTTCACTGTACCAGTCTGCAGTTGCTCGTGATTCAGCTCCTGCATTTTAATGGCATTGTAAATATTTAGCCCTGCTTTCCTTTTTTTTTTTCTTTTCTTTTCTTTTCTGTACATGGCCGGGGAGACAAAGTAGTGTTGCTGTTCATCTAAAAATCTGAGTTCTGCTTCAGTAATGCTTTGAAAATTATTCAGTTGCTTTTAGTCTGTTGCTGCTGTTGGGAATTTTTTGAGCCAGGAAAGTTTGCAAGACTGCTTCTGCAAGAAGTTACATCATTTATTAAAAGCAAAAGAGTCCTAAAATGCACAGATTCAGATTTTAGTCAGGCTGGCACATTTAGATTAGATGGAGGATGTAGCTGGGAAGGACAAATTAGGCCTTGGTAACTGCGCAAAGCCCAGCAAAGCCCACAGTAAGGCTGTGGAGCTGAAAGGAGAACGTGAGCTTCTTAATTTAGAACAGACTCATGTGGGAGCTCCTTACAGCGACGGCCTCGCTTCAGGAAGCTGTGCAGACTACGTGACTTTTGGAGGTGAAATGGGCTCAGTGTATGATGCAAGATGCACAACCAGCTGAATTGAAAATACTTGCTTTGTGCACCGTTTTCATCACAAGTCATATTCAGAAACATGAACTACTTTGCAGCTTTCAAAACAGTCTGTTTCTATAGATTTTGCGATAGCATGTAGAAGCACAAAACAATACTTGCACATATGTATACGTTTTTAACCCTGTGATGCTTTAACAATGCTCTGCATAGCCGGCAAAGCCCTGTGTGTCATAGTTACTTCAACGTTTACGCAAAGCAGTCCTCCTTAGATTTGTTTTTGGTAGATTTGTGTGCTGTAGTATTTTTTCCAGCACTGCATTTAGCCAGGCTTTTTTTGTCTTTCCCAGGGTAACTATTGTTTATCGCTGTTTGAAAATCATTACTTTTCTACACATCTCTTTATGTACATGCTGTAAGAACATGCCAATAAAATAAGAGATATGTCATAAATATGATAAAGAATGGGAGAAATGTCACTCAAGGATTTGTTTCATGTAACTGCATATCAGAAACATCCTGAAATAACAGTACAGCCTTTGTGCTGCTGGATGTTGCCGATGTCCCAGGAATGGCTTAAGATTTTTATATTAATGTCTTTATAATTCATCTCTTGTTATCAAAGGTGTATCCATTCACTTTTGTACAACAGTGAACACTTCTCATTTTATATTCAGGTTGCAGGTCTAGTAATCTCTCTCGGACTCAAGAACATAGGGTTAGATCGCTTTGCAGTGATTCTAAACCATGTTTTACAGTGGGCTTTTTATTGTCACACTTACTCAGAACTGCTCTGTCTAAAGCTGGGATTGTGGATACAATCATCAACGAAGCTTGTCTGTGAACATATTAACACCCTAGTTGCTTAACCATAACTGGTGGTGTGCATGATCTTCCTGTGTAATTTAATCCTCTTTTTAATTCAAAAGAAGTGAAAAGTAGTACCCTGAGGTTAAAAAAAACCAAAACAGCAACAACCCCAAAGCAACAGTGACAAAAGAAAAAACCCCAAAACAAACCCCAAAACCTCATTTTTAGTTAGTGCATACTCCATAGTGACTTTATTTGCCGATTATATAGGGACTAAATCAATAAACGAAGGTTTTCTTATGCTGTAACTTGAGATGGAGCAGGTCTCAGAGAAGTTACTTTGAACACAGTGGCTTGTGAAACACGATGGAGTTCTTGTCTGCTGCTGGCAGGGCAGGCTTCATGGCTTCAGCAGTTGAAATGTGTCTTCATCTTTTTATGAATCCTGTATAGGATGCAGTTGTAAGATGAGAATTTTTTAAATTTTTTTTTAATGGCAGCAGCTGCTTTGAATGGTTTTAAACCTTTAATATCTAGTCCAGATTCCTTAGCAGGCTGGAGTGGGGCTTTTGCTGCCAGAACAGCTTGTGTTGGTACACTCTGGAGAGGTGAGAGGGAACAGGCTGGGGACAGGATGTGTTACTGGTCCCACTGGTGGCCATCTCCTCTGGCTCGCGCTTCCCTTGTGGTTACTAAACCTTGCACTGGACTGCTTAACCAGTTTATATCGGTGGTGTGGGAGTCAGCCTGGGTGGGCCCTGAGTTGGAATTGGGAAGCAAAACTGAGACTCGGGGCTTGAGAAGAGCGGGTAATGTGGAGCCTGCCTAGAGCTCGCTGTCGCACAGTGCAGACCTGAAAAGGAGTGTTGCGTCATGTGCTTGCACTGTGCAATTTAGCTGTGCTGTATTGACTTTAGAAGTAAGTATCCTTTGAGCCACTTAAGCAGTAATTGTTATTTTTTCTTATCAGCAGTAAGTTACTGTCTTCAGCACAGCTGAAGAGCTCATATATATTTCCAACATGCTTCTTACCATGGTTTGGGAGCTTCATCCGTGGTTCTGTTTGGTAGGCACCAATTGTGTATGGTTACTAGTATCTACAGAAGAGTTCGAAGAGCCAGTGTGTTGTGATGAGCTTAACTCACTTGCGGTGGCTGTACATAGAGGTGTAATGAACTGCAATTAAATTACGGTAACTACTACGGTTACAGTTATTGGCAGGTTACTTGTTCAAGAAACAAATGGTATCTCTCCAGTGCAGACTGGAGATAAGATTCTGCTTATCTTCTGTTTCAGAAAGAACGAAGAGAAAGTATTCATTGGAGTTGCTGAGGTTTTTTTCCTCTAAATTATTTAGACTGAAAATGTATTTTACTTTCCTTTCTCTCATAACACACAAACTGATCCTATACCCTTAACATGAAGATAATGGTGTTAGCGTGAAGTTGCTCCCAAGGCATTAGTATGGTAAACAAAAGTGTTTTGTAGGATTTGGAGCAAATTTTTCTCTTGCTTTAAATTTAATATCAAGTTTAGAATGATTTAATGCATAAAAAAATCAACTTTTTAAAATATAGGAGGAAAATCTGTGTTCTTTTAACTTATCTAAATGTCATATTTGATTTAGATGCTGATACTAGCGAAGATTCCTCTCCCCCGCTCCCAGAAAGAACACCAGAATCATTTGTATTAGCAAGTGAACAGAGTGAGTTCTTAATGTTTTGTGATAACTGGGGATAAAATGTGATGAAAGACATTTCAGTATTGTATTTGAATGCCCCTGCTTTTTGGTTAGCGTTGGAACAGATCGTAAAATGGAATGAAATCTAGCATGCGTGATCGTGTATTTTGAGGTTTAACTTTCACAAGCCCTTGAAAAAAGTTAAATTATTTCTCATTTTTTGACTAAGCATGATGTTACATGATATTTAATAAGTATATTGGAGACTTCAATGTTGATTTCAGCGGAGCTGGTTTTCAATCTGAAGGGTATGGAAAGGAGATACAGTGAGGAAATGCAGTAGTTAGGGGATTCCCAGGCTATTTTAGTTTCCTACTGCTCCAGGGCAGAGAATGAGAAAACACATGAGCAGTGCTTATCTGATTCTTCTTTCTTGGGCAAAGGAAAGATGATGACATTTCATACCGCCCTGTAGTGAACAAGCCCAGTTTAAGTTTAACATAGTTTACTCTTTGCCTTGTCAAAAGGGTTACTGAAAGAGAAAACTGACACAAATGAAGCGCTTATGTCTTCGTATTTCATTCATTAAGATAGTAATGGCAGAATACAAAAAAGATTAATTGAACTAGTAAATTAGGTTGAGGTTTGGTATCTTCCAAATAACTTAGTGTGATATAGTTATTTAGTGAGGCTGTTATTTAGTGTCACTTTGGCAAAAACATTTTTTAAGTTTCACAAAGTAGTCAATATAGATATTTTCATCATAATAACATGCAAGTTTTGTAAATACGTCCCTTGAGCATCATAAGCGTGTAGGTAGCTCAGTCAGTGATCCTTTCTTTGGATATTATGGATTTGCTTGTTTTCTGTGAGAACACAAGAAATAAAGCTTTTTTTCTTAAAAATTTTAAAAATCTGTTTGGGACTGGAATCACTAAGAACACTTTAATTTTGATTGTGTTCTTGCCGTGAAGTCATTAAGGACAGGTATGGTTGTCATGACTTGTGTGTTTTCTTTACTTCGTAGACATGAAAAAGGCATAGTACTATTGCATAGCTGGTGTGACAATTTCAAAAACAACATTGAAAAAGAAGCTAATTCTCCTCTTGGCTAGAAACCCCCAAACGAAGGAAACAAACATCCACAATGCAAACACTGCAGTCTTGTGTTTTGAATTAAGTTGTGAAGCTTTCCCTGACCTTGAATGCTCTTCATGTAAAGAGAGATTCATGTTTTACAAGCATTTAATTTTTAAAAAGTTACTTTATAGCACGTTTCTAATGCCTCATCATGGAGAGAACTCAAGTTTAACTTAATTTTTCCTAGGCACACCCTTGCTGAAGCCAGTTATGATTGCACAGTCTGAGTGGAGCATATTGCGTGATCAGCATCTGCCAGAACAAACAGTCTCTACAGTAAGTATGGGAGTAAGTCTGTACTAATCAGTTCTAGTTTGGTTGAGAGCTACAACAAAGAGCAAAATACATACTTGTGAAAAGTACCAGCTGTTGATCACCTACAACTAGCTTTCTTCTGCCTGAGCTGCTGAACTGATGATGTTAAGAGCACGTTCACTTTCCAAGAAAAATACCTGGTTTTCAAAGTTCAGCAGTATTTTTTAAAGTCATCATTAATATACCTTAAATCATAGCTTTAAGAGCGTAAATATGCTGCATTTATGGAGCTTGCTGTCTGCCCTCAATCGTAGACTATTATTCAGGCTGGAGGAGAATTGCAGGCTCTAGTTTAAACCGCTGCATGAAGCCTGGACTCGGACCAGGCTGCTTGGGGCTTTATCCTGTTGGGCCTCAAAAACCTCCAGAGATGGAGACTTCATATCCTTTGTGGGCAACCTGTTTCACTGCTTGATGAAGTTTTCCTTACATCCATATTTATCTAAAACAAACCATTTCCTGCCCATCAGATTTCACTTCTCACATCAGTCGACTAGTTGGTCAATGCCATCCAGTGTAAACAGCTGCCAAAACTTTAAAAGCATATGAATCCTCTTTATATTCATGCCTTTTTTTTCATGCACTCTCAATTTTCAGGGACTGTAAATTTATTATGAGAACTAACTAAATTTCTGGTGTTCTTTTAGTATTTTGGAAGCATTTTAAAGGATTATTTTAAATATTTCTCATTAACAGGGTTTGAAAACAACTTCACCTGTACTACCTGGTAAGTGATAGAAAAGATTTCAATTATTTTTTTCTACAAAATACTGAATAACAATTCACCTGAACTTGGCTTTTGCTCTGAAGATTTTTAGGTATATTGTCAAAAAACTGGCACTTTTGAAAAAGCCTTCTGTTTTTCAAGTTTATAGAGTTTTCTGAGGAAGCCAGTTAAAATCTCATTTAAAAATAAGTGTTAAACTTTGGGTATGCTAAAATAATGAAGATCAAAATAGTGAATTTAAATACATATTATAATAGCAATATTTTGTCATGTTAATTACAACCTTCCCATGTTACTGCAGTAGAAATTGTAGAAGTTGAATTAGTTTATTTAATTTCATAAAGACAGCAGCATACATGAAATAAATTCAGCAGTGGGGTGTGTGTATGTATATGTATGTACGTTGCAGATTTACCAAATTGTTTAACTTTTCATCTTCTGAAAAGGCTTTAGTAAGAAGTGTAGTCTATCAGCTGACATATAACTTTGCAGCAACCTGCTTCAGCTACAAGCTTATGTCTGCCATGTATTTTCTGCATATGCTTGAATGGGCTTTTACAGTGCGTTTGGAGCTGCCTGTTAAATACCTAGGTGATTTTTAAAAAATAAATTAGTTTTCAGAAATACTGAAGACTTGCTAATAGGGTGATCATACAGTAACGCAACACATAGTTGCCAATCACGTCTTAAGCACCTTTAGTTTAGGAAGAGTATGGAGAGATGCATTTATATTGATGTTTTAAATAGTACTGTGAGCTGTTGCTATAAATTGGTGCTACATGTGATTTTAAATATCCATCCAAGCTTTTAAAAAATAAAATCCATATTTGATGAACAGCAGTGTGTCACTGTCGTTGAACATCTGCTTCATAAACAATTTTCAAGTATCTTTTAAAAGAAATGATAAATTGGCTTTTAAATCTTTATTTCTGTAAATAATACTTCATGTAAGTTGTGTTCTGGACTGAACTGTAATTAAAAATAGTGTTCACACAGTGCTGATTAAATGAATGTTACAGTAAGGGGGTGTGTGTGTGCATGTGTGTTTTCCAGATCGTCCTGAAAGAAGCAACAAAACACCAACTGACATCTTACCTCAGATTTCTTTTTCTGGTTCCACTGATACAAGAGGTCAAATTTCAGAATTTCCTGCGGAAGTAACAGATATTGGTAATTATAATTCAGTCAAAACCTAATCACTATATATATATAGATGATTTAAACAGAAGATTCATCGATAGTATTAGTATGGATAGCTGCTACTCCTCCCTCCTTCCAACTCACTGAGGTGCAGAACCCAGCCAAATTAGCCTGCCTTGTCTCTTCAGCATCACTGAAAGAGGTTTGAGTGATTTAGTCATTCACTTTGGGTTTTAGACTGTATGAAATACAGAATTAATCAAATGGGATATAATTTCTGTAGAGCACTGAAAACTTTCAGAAATAATACCTGAGAAAATTGCTTTGGTATGCAGAGAAGGAAAAAAAAGATGATAACAAAGGCTGTACTCCTGTATTTACTGAAAAGTACTTTACAAGTGAGGTTTAAATAGGGAACTGTAATTATATACAGATTCTTCATGTTTGTATTTCCTATGACCATAGTGCCTTTACAACTCCTCATACCACTAAGTCATTTTCTAGCCCTGAGAATACACGTCTTCCCTAAGAACTGGCACATGTCTTGCAGTGTTCCTTCTGACTGCTGCCAGCATTTGTGGGACTGCGTTCTCCAAGTGGACAGAAGTATTAAGTACTTTTTTTTTTCCTTAGGTTTTGGTAACCGCTGTGGAAAGCCCAGAGGACCAAGAGAGCCACCTTCAGAATGGACATGATCCAAGAAGCAATGGACATACTATCAATGAATTATACTGGAAAACTCAAGTGCCACTGAGAACTAGAAAAATAGTATTCCACTTTTCTGGGGGGCGACTAACACAGAGCAGTGTAGATCTGACTACCAAATGGTACACTCTTAGAGTACATCCCACGCAAAACCTTAAACGTTGTTCACAACAGTGGATTCCAGTATTACAACTTTTTGCTGGGGCCATCTACCTGCCTTATTACACTTAGGAGAAAGTATTACATATGATTTATTTTGTAACTTCAAGTATTATTGCCTTAATGTCTTTTAACCCTGTTACACGCTGCTTGTAGACATATGTTAATATAGTAATACTTTTGACAGATTGTGTTTATGGACTACTTTTTGCTAACGTTTGATTACCATGTATGCATTATTTTGTATATGTACAGGGCAAGTAAGTATATAATTTGATAAAGTTGCAATCATAAAATATTAACAGAAGATGTAAGAAATCTCTGCATGATCTAAATTTTTGTGTACCTTATTTGTAAATTATTTGCCCTGAAGTTTTAGAAAATAGTTTCTGGGGTTTTTTACAAAAATTGCTGGACACACACAGCCAGAGTTGCAGGTTAGCAGAGATAAAGATTGTAATACATTTTGTAAATTGTAAGCAAAAGGTTATTTTTATATTATATGCTGTTTAATTGTCAGACCTAATTTGTTCTGGTTTTCATCTAGTCATGGAGATTCAGTAAGTGCCTTGGAACAGTATTGAATTCTCTTAGCCTGTGTATGTTACTTCAGTGTTTTGAGTTCATCTGGAATTAGATTATCAAAAATATTTGTACGTTTCTAGTATATCTGACCTGCCAGTAAAAAAGAAACCGTTCTACATAATCAACACTCCTTAGTTTTCATTTTAATGTTTCGTCAGTTGCAATCTTTAGAAAATTCATCTCTATCAACTTTCTGTATAATAGGATTTTACAGTTTTAATATGGCGTGATTCTAATTTGGGAAAACCAGAACACTGGTAAAAGGACTGTTTAAGCACCGCTGTCTTCTCTTACGAATGGTAAATACCATTTTTGTTGTTCAGCGACTGTGTATGTAAGAAAGCAACTTATATGAAGGTTCACATAGAGCCCTTGCAGCTACACTGTATCTTGGCAATATATTATGTCAAGAGTTAATCCTTATAAGGATTCCTTACTTAAACTTTTCTGTAATACAGTCTTTAAATTAAAGAACGTCAAAAGCTCACTATGGGTGTTTTTACTCGTAGGAAAAAACCCAAGTTTTCGGAAGCAAAGTAAAATAGCAAAAATTTGGCTTAGCTTATAGACCTCATACCTGAACAAAACAGTGACCCTCAGGACCTTATTTTTAGTAACTAATTTAAAAGTTCTGGCTAGCAGTAATGCCAGAGAAGCAAAGAAGAATGTTTAGAGGAAAAAAACCCCCTTTATTCTAGGTAGTGAAACTATCTATCCATCTGAACTCTAGCCATGGAAGCATTACATCGAATTTACTACTCCTTTAGGGCTGTCTGCTAAAAAAGAACAAATGCCCTGCCAGCACCCCAATTATAACTTCCAAAAGGTACGTAACTTGCAATTACTGTCTCTGACTGTGGATTAATCGCCATGCATTCAGTACACACGACAGGCTGCCTAGCTGGGCAGCTCTTTCAAAGAGCTGTACGCACTATAAATACTTAACTTCCCATGGATATACTTTTGCAATTATTCATTAAAAATAATTCAATTATATATGACATTTGGGATAACCTGTATCAACTAGAGTCCTGCTTTGTAAACAATTCGGACAGCTGGAATGCCTTGCAGATGGCAGAATAAAGCTGGCCTGAACTTTGTTCCCCTGCCCCTGTGCTGAAGACGATTAGCTTAAACTTTCACTCCTAGAGACCTCCTGCTGATCTGGAATGCACGATGGGCCGTCATCACCACTGGACGGTCCAAATCACTGTAACTTTTTGAATCAACTGTTTAAATAAGAAAATTTCCAAACACGATTTGGATGTACTTTTTAAGGATCGTTTCCGTATTTCTCTACCAAGGAAATACGGAGCTGTGCAGATTGTGATTTTCCACTTTTCACGTCTGAATTTCACTTAGAGGAAAGGTTGACAAAAACTCTGTGCACTATATACAGAGTATATATCTGGTAATGTTTAATTAAAGTATGGCCAGGTTCATTTTTTTTTCCCCTTAGATTTGCATGAATTTGGATCATATTCCAGACTAAGTTAATCACAGAAAGTTCTCAGCCTTTCTTTGCTTTAGCAATATCAAACTGCGCTTTTCCTGTATGGATGTCTATATCTTTTGACAGACTTGTCTTACAGCTCACTGTTGCCTGCTTACATTCACCTGAGGTTTAGATTTTCACCTGTTTTACTTCAGGTAAACCGACAGTTTTAAATGCAAGGTGAAACCTGCCCAATGTCATTACTTTCTGTATCCATTCTGGGGGGGGGGGGGGGGTACAGGGCAGTGCGGGGTTGGGTGCTGTATGCGGGATAGTTTCACATCATAACTTTGAAATGTTATCCAGTCTTAACAGCTTCTTCAACAAACAAGACCTTTCTTTGCGGTGGTTTATTTTAAATTCAGTTTAAAGGGGTTTAGAATATTACATTAGTTTGAAAATTAGCACTGAATGCAGATCTAGACCAAGTAATTTTATACACATATTGAAATCAATCATGAAATAATCTTTCCTTTCCTTGAACTCCAGTGTTCCACGTTATTTTTTTCAAAAGCAGCCTTCAACTTCAGTCTCTGAAATGCAGCTTTCACCAGGCATACAACTGACTTGATCGCAATAGCAAAGAACCAGTAATGCTGCTCAACCTTGCTGTTCTTATTAATAAGCACTTCATTGGCTTGTTTATTCTTCCAGTGTTTTTCTAATATTCCATTCATTAAATTTCCTAAATGTGTTAATATTGAAAAAATGTATGCAGTAGATTATTGCATCAAGAGTGAGTTCTCCGTGTTTTAGAAACGTAAATACTCAAGTCTCAGAAGAAAGCTGATCTCTCAGGGCGTCATTGCTCACCTCTATTATATGGCACATTTTAGGGTTTGCATTGGTCTGGTAGGTAGCCTTCTGCCTTTTAGTAATTAGAGCATTGCTTCAGTATTTTTATTTCTTATTTATCTGTTGGGAAACCGTGCTGCATTTACATGTGATTTTCCTTAAGGAAGTTTCTAACTTGGGAATTGTGCAGAACAATGAAAATTTCGAAGAATTGCCTCTGGGTGTTTGTATACTGAAATCTTGGGTTGGTTTTCTTTTGGAGACAGATTTCTAAAAGAATGAATGCAGAGCAAGCACGACACAGTGACTGGGCAGTGTGATAACCCTGTGCTGCTGGAGCAGTTGCTTTTAGTTGTAGATCGTACTGTATTTAAAGAGGCTCCTGGCAATTGAACACTTTGCATTTGAGGATTAAACTGTGTGTTTCAGGTTGTAATTTCCACTGTGCCACATAGCACTTGGTATGAAGTGGTGACTTAGGTTTTAATATATAAGTTCAAATTACATGTTTCTAATGGAGTAATGTTACCGCTGCTGATTTATTTCAAGGTCACTTAGCACAATGATGTATCTCATCTATTTTGTTGTGCTTTTCGCATACTGGATAATACTGCACTGTTGGTGACAAGTGGTGGCTCTTGTATTGTTTGGGGGATGTGGAAGGGCAGTTGTACAGCAGTTAAAGCCACAACAAAGGAAGAGCTGGGCAATGACTGTATCTTGGAGCATCTGCTCTTTGTTGTACCTGAGGATTAGGAAGATGGTTGTAAGGGGGATGGTTGTGAGGCGGAGTTGAGATGAGGGAAGCTCCACATAGCCTGGACTCTTCTGAGACTCTTTGGCCCAGTGCCAGGCAGACCACCCAGAATCCAGCTGTAACCACTCATAACTTATTCATATAACCACTCATAACTCCTGATTAACGTTATCTGCTTAATGTAAGACAGTTAAGATGTTCTGAGGACCATCAGCCAAAACAGTTACTGTTGTCGAAGCAAGAAAATAACCTGCTAAGAGGTGAAGATCCTGAGTGGTATGCGGGGAAAAAAAAATATAAAATTACTTTTTCATTATTATTATCATTATTTGCAGTCTGAAAATATTCTCTCCACTGCTAGATCACAGGGAAAATGAGAGTTTAGCATTAGACTTCCCGGCTGGAAAGAGGGGGTGGATTGTCAGTGTTAAGCAGGTGATAAGCCTTGGACCACACAGAGCGCACTGCAAACACGTCTGTGTTTCCCCCAGTTTGATTTGGCGGTTTGGCTAGGTTAAGAAAAGCTTGCAAACACTGGTAGGGATATTCTAAGGTGTAAGGACTCAGACATAAAGGCCTTTTTGTTATTTTTGTCTGTGCTGATTTGTTCTTGCAGCAGGGGAATAAAAGAGTAAGGAACTTTGAAAATGTAATTTGAGTTTAGTAACTGACTTGCTGGCTTTCAGAGCACTGGAGTGAAAGGGCTTACTTGTTGCAAAGGCAGCAGGAGCAGTTGTAAGGGTGGAGGAAGGAAGAAGAGTATCTCTGAGATCTAATCAGAGTAGTTGGATGATGCTTCTGAGTGGCCAGGACCGCTGTGTATGAGGTATGTTCAGGAGGGAACAGAAGAGGTACTGAAGATCAGTTTTAACCTTAAAAAAAAAAAAAATTAGTTTGAGTAAGGCACAGTAAGTAGTTACGAATACAAACTAGCTTTAGAATAAGAATATAGCAAGTTACTTGAAACTGATGAGCTCAAGAACATTTCCACAATGTTTGAACACAGAATATTTCCATGGTAGATATTACACAGAGGCAAACGAGTGTCTTTTCGGCAACAATAAATGCTCAGCTGTAGCTGGTTTTTGTTGTAGTCCAACTGAATTTGTCTGACTAGCTGAGTAACTAGGTGTTTGTGTTGACAGGCTCTTCTTTCTCTCCTGTAACAGGGATATTTGCAGGTCAAGGGGCTGAACTCGTAACAATCGTACCTCTGAAGCGTACGGTGCCTGATGGACTCCTAACCTGAGGCACTGACCCTGTTAGCAGGAGCTTATGAAGCGAAGTAGCCCTGTCGTCTTGTCCGGGAGGCTGGCACTGCGGGCAGGCAGAGATTCAGCTGCTGCCGTTGCTGCCTGTCAGCGCATGCGACTCCACCTGGAGCTGCCCCTGTCCTGGTGCTGCTCCCAGTTGTCTTCCTCCCACCTTCTCTCTTGACTCAGCATTTCCAGTTACCGTGAAAGCAACTTCTTTCTAATAGTTGTCTTGATTTTATTTGTTTGGTATTTTGCTGTGCAAAATTTTACTTTGACGAAGTCTTGCACCTGCATTTGTTCGCTTGCTTCCTTTTAGCCACCTTGTCTTTATGGCCGGGCCAGTAACTCTTATTTAGGCAGATGTCATACCTGATACGGTGGGTGAGAATGAACCAAATTCAAAAGTGCAAATGCTTTCTTCTACTCAGACCTTACTTTGCAGATTTTGCTTTAAACAAACAATCCCACATGGGATGCATCTTTCCACTGGCCTCACAGGCTACGTTGACAGGTTATAATTAGTATGGGAGCGTGACTCAAACGTCTGGAGGTCTGACATTTAGGTCGTGGAGAGAATCAAGTGTAGTTTGTGCGTAATATAGCATCAAGTCAACAGAGAAATACTACGATACAAGTTAAATGGAAAATTGATACGCTGTATCTTAATTTAGTGTTTATTTTATTCTTTTTTTCCCCAACCATTATTTCTCAATCATACAGCCCTAAACTGGTGAGAGCAGAGAGCCTACTCCTAAACAAAGTTTACATTCAGAGTTTAAGTACCTGAAATGATCTTTGTTTTTCTTATCTTAATGCTTTTTCAAGATATCAAGTTACCTAAAAATGTATTTCTTTAGCCTTGCAGCAGCTTGTGGGCCAAGAAATTACATATGAACCCTAGGTAGGAAGGCAGCTGATGGAAAGCTGCTTATTTCCCCAAAGCAACGGGTTTTGGTTTGAACACACGTCTCTTTTGGCTGGGATGTAAATGTGAGCTGATTTAACTTCAGTTAGGTGATAGTCTGCTCTCCCGTATGGCATCAAGTATGTCTGGCAAAACACTTTTTCTTATTTAGCTGTAGTAAAGAGCATTTACTCTGCCCTTGGGAGTAAATCAGTAATGCAGTAGTAGGCAGGAAGGTCAAGTGCGAGCAGGGGAGTAGGGTGGATAAGTGTTGGATGTTTAAAAACCAGCACTCTTGCAGAAGTGGAAATGACTGTATTTAAGTAAATTTTCTTTAGTGATGACAAGATAATTACTTGGGGTATGGGTAAGAAATACACCTTCAGGCCAAACTTGGCACTTCTGAACCATGAGCATGACTCCCTCCTGGGGAGGTCACCTTGCCTTGGCCAGCAAAGGGCTTCTGGGCCCATCACTTCATGGAAAACAGCTTTTTGACTGCTGCGTTGGTAGCCATGCTTGCTTTAAATGTGCCTAAATCCCTGTACAAGTCAGTTATTAATATCTGCAGGCTAAGGTAGCTTTTGTGCTAATCACTCCTTGGTATGTTTTCTCTCTAAAAATATTTGTCCTTCAGTTGCATACCTATTTTTTATACTTGCCCTTCTCACGTAGGACCTAGAAAGCATACAAGGTGATCGCAGGCAGTGTTGATTACACCTTGGGTTATGGGACTACACTAAAGCCTCTCAGGCTTCTAGCCAGGACCCATTGTGCTAGAGGCTGTACAAAGCAAAAAGGATGTGGGCGTCTGTCCCGTCGCCCCCCCTGCCAGCCCCAGTCGTGGGCAGGAGTGCAAAGGAACCTGTAGTAGCACTGTGGTAGGGAAGAGAAATGACACGTGCAATCTAAACAAGATGGTGTATTTCGGTGAAGGGAGATCCTCAGAGGAGGAATACCAACGGTGAAATGGCTTTGGGAGGATTGAAGGAAACTTGCAGACTTGAGGCAGCATGGAAGAAATGAGGAGGTTGGCCTGAAAATCTGGAGAGGGCCATGGCATGGCAGGTGAGTCACGCAAAAGTTGGCCTCTTAGAACAGCATGAAGGGTAGAAGTAAGGGTGTGGAGGTCACTGAAGCTGAGAACGAGTAGTTCTGTTAAGCATGATGGAAACAACAGAACAAGAGGTAAGATGAGGATAAATGATGCAATTTGCAAAAGTTTGGAGGGCCGCTGTTTTCTCGTGGGTATAAGCAAGAAATTTTTATTTGTGAAGGTGAAATGAGATGCGAGATGGACAGGAACTCTAGGAAAATAAGGTCTTATATGTTCAGTGGGAAAGACCTGCGAGATCTGTCTAGCCGAAATCAGAGCACTGAGAGAGAAGTCCAGGTGGAAGGAAACAAACATCAGGGATGGTGGGAATGGTGGCAGCAAGCACAATGGTGGGAAGAGTGGGTAGAAGAAGGAAAACAGAGGAGAAAAGGTCTGACTAAGCCAAATGGAGCTTCAGCTGATGGCTAGGTGTCTATAAAAAGAGAAAAGAAATTGTGTGACACCTTTGCGCAGGAGGAGACAAGTACGGGTTGTAAGCACACCCATGTGATGATAGGGTTTGTTAGGGACTGCTCTGAGTGCCCATGCTGCTGGAAGCCTTGGGGGAGGACTCTTCTGAAGTGCACTGAAAGGGTTAAAAAGATGGGAAAGAACTCAAAAAAAATCATGGGCCACAAGAAGAATTTTCAGGACAGCGTTAGAAGAAAAGGATACTGCGTTTGATGTGTCTGAAATCAAAAAGCCTTTGGAAGCTGGTTTGAGAGAAAAGCTAGATTGAACATAGCCCAGAAAGAAGTTTCAGGAGATGAATGCGGGAAGTGAGCATGGAGGTGAAAATGAAAACAAATACTAAATGTTTGGGGAGGCAAAAAGCTCAGGCATTACATTCGCCTACAGGCACACACCCACGCAGCCACTAAAGAGTGCGCTGTGAGGGAAAATGGTGTTAAGGGGAAAAGCAGAAGACAATGACAAGATGGAGATGAAGGATAGGATGGAACTGAGGGCAAGCAGAAAAAATTGAGGAGAAAAAACAAAAATGTGCATGCACGTGATGTAAAAACTACCTGAAAGGGGTTAGGTCAGTGGGAGAAAATGGTGCAGTTTGTTACAAGGTTCCCTTCAGCTAAGGGAGGACAGAAGTTGAGAATTTGAGGAGCTAGAATTTGAGGAATTAGAGGTATTCCAGCTTCGACAGGGGGGCGCCTCCCCTGTCATTATTGTTTGTGTAAAGCTCGCTTCTGCGTTTTCCCTGTTATCCCTTAAAGCTGCGCACGTGAAGGTTTAAGACACTTACTGAAACAGTTTACTTCTCTTTCTTTAAGTATGACCAGAGGTATACACCTGCAGTGGAAGTCTCTCAAGCCTCGATAACGAAAAACCCTCTAGCTCAAAGCTGCTTCGCCCTGCCCCAGCTGAGCTATGAAACGCAACTGGTTTTGGCCTCTGAGCTTTATCTGGGGTGTTACCATTAAGACATGTCTGTGGGAGCTCTGGCTCGCTCTTTCTCAAAGGTTTGTCATAAACAACGTGCAAACAATGTGCAGTTCTCCTTGTGGCAGCTGTTGGCTCTGGACACACACAGAGCTGGGGAACGTTAACCTGGGTGGCTTGGACTGAAATGAAGGGTAATGTAAATCAGAGTGGGTAAATGTGATGTGGCATTGATGTATACAGGCTCAAAGACAGGAAGATTTACTGTCCGAGGGCTCTTTGTGGCGCTGTAAGTGCGAACCACTTTAAAATCTAAATTGATAAAGCATAAGCTGAAACTTTCTAATAAGCTGTATAGAAGTAAGTTCCCTACACTGCAGGGTTCTCCGTAGGCACAGGCTGGAAATAATGGCATAGCTTTTCTCCAGTTTGTGTTCAACATCATCAGCGTTCCGCTAATTCAGTTTGAAAGTCTTAAAAGCTGCGCTTGACAATGACTGTGAGATCAGTATGTCTGTCTGTACCACGACATCATTAGTGCTTCTGAAACAACTGCAGCCGTGTAAACTGTAAACTGTGTAAACCGTACACTCACTTACACAAGCCCTCGAACAGACTGCTTCTGCCACGTCCTCAGTGCCAAACTGCAGGAGGAGCCTCGCTCAGCTGCAGGTTCTAGACGATGCGCTTTCGATTCGGAGGCTTTTCTTGCTCTCTGAGTACCTCTTCACCTCCAAGCCTGAAGAGCAGCGCTGACGAGGCCATGCTCAAACTCTCCTTTTGGGGGTTTTGCTGCTGCTGCCACGGGTGTGAGTTGGTAGTGAAAGCTTAAATACAGTTGGGTGAAACGAATGCAGCCGTTGCACAGTGCTCGGGGTGCAGGCTGGCTGCTGGTAGCCAGCAGGTCGGTACAGTTCTAGGCACTGTGCGGTCCCAGCAGCCTGCCTTCTCAACTGGGATTTGCCCACAGCACTGAGACCTCCTGACTGTAAAGCTCTTGCCTGCGGCCTAACCCAGCACATTGCAGCCAGAGAGAGAAAACAGAGCGAGAGAGGGCTGGACTGGAGAAGGACTAGAAATGAAAATCACCTTGAAAAGGGGAGTTGAGGACTTTGGGCAATACCAGCTTCTTGTAACTGAGCAAATACACTTGCATGTACAACTGCACGCAACTACCGCTTTGAGTTTTCTCGGTGCTTGAGGGAGAAGTAACATCAGCATTATAAACCGGCTGCGGTTACTGCAGGCAGTCCTGCACCCAAGAAGGGCCCTTCACGTGATCTTGAAATGCCTTTCAAGTCTGAGGTGCTGGAACAGCTTCCACGGGAGGTTATGCTGTGGGGGCTAAAAAGGAGGGCTAAATGCGAAGAGCGCGTTAAACTAAGGAGATGCCGTAGCTGAGGCAAGGCAGTGCAATGCACCGACTGGCCTCTGGGAATCCTCAGCATATTTTAAGCCTGTTAAGACAGTTGGAAAGTCTGCGAAGTGGTTAGCAACAGTCTTAGTAACACCCAGAAACAGCCCGGCGTGCTCTGGTGTGACTTCTGGTCATTTCAATGCACGCACTGCATCAAAACACGGGTTTCTTGGGGGTCGGGCCATCAACTAGAGCTAGGAAGTACCATGGTATTGCAGCGCAGAAAACAGTATCCCCAAGCACCCTCCAGATCTGCACCAAATGCTGAACTTCATCACCTCTAAGACTGTACGTGGCAAAGGCTTAGTATTCGCCGTCTTAATACAGTGAGTAACTAAAATCTTGTCTGCCTGTGTGCTCAAATCTCACAGTCTGAACTGCTGAGGTAAAATGGTCTTTCCTTGAGGAGACGTAGCTGAAAACACCTTCTGTTTTGATCTATTAAGTTGTTGTTGCTGTAACGGTTGATTTCTTTAAACGCTCAACTCTTGCATCTGAAAATCCAGCATGTCTGTCTGAATTGCTTACTGTGGTGAAGCCAAGGCAAGAAATTAGTTTTGCATTTTGGCTTAAATCCTGCAAACAGTTACGTGGGTAACTTATGCGTGTAAACAGCCGTAGTGAGCTCAATGAGGCCATTCATCTGCAGGGTTAAGCATGCGTGTAAATGTTTGCAGTTGTGGGGCTCTCGGAAGGAGAGTGGTGAGCTCTCGGCTGAGCTCCACGGGTTGCAGCTAGTGAGGTGGAAGTTGTCTTTCACCTCTACAATTCTCACTTTCATCCACAGAGTTACAGTCCTGAGCGTAAAAGATCACAGGCGTGTCAGAAAATTGATTTTTGGGGCAGGTAAGGCCGGAATCCCATGGAGAGCCTGACTGTCAAGTCAAATGAAGAGCTGGCCTGTATCCTGATGTTCAAACGTGGAATATCAAAGGCTGTGCTGAGCTCTTCTGCTTGCTGGCTCTGCTTGCTTCTCACCAGAAGATGTCTGGTGTGTGGTTCCATTGCAACATGTACTCCACCTGCAGCATCTCTGGCCTAATGTTTAAAGGACAAAAAACCCCACCCAGGTTCATGAATCTGAGTATTTTCAAATCTTTTGCTACATTTGTTCAAATTTTTATTTGCCCTCTTGCTGTTTTCTCGTTAAGCGGTTTATTCGTTGTTCAAGTGAGCCTGGAGAAGTTGGCAGGAGGAAGACACAAATCCCATGAGGAAAGTTGCGAGTTTTCTGGCGTCCGTTGATTTAGCTGCTCTGTTCTTGCTGCATCTCCAAAACAGTCCCATCATTCATGGTATATAGTTTATGCTGAATATTTAACTTTGTAGTATCACTTACACATTTGACCAGCACTGCCCAGTGCACTTCTCTTTTTAGCATTTCACTCTTACGTGCACTGAACACAATTATTTTGCTGTAAGTGAAGGAAGGTTGGGTCTGGTACAGTCTAATTCCACATTTTACTCCAGTTTCTGAACACAGCCAAACCCACCAGCAAAAGGCTGGCAATTCTGTTAAAAATAGTAATGTAGTTTCTGATCTGCATTTCATTAGACAAAATTAAAATAGCCATCAAAGCTAAAATATCCATTGTGCAACCTGATCTAGGAGAATTTGCTTTAGCAGTGGGGTTGGACTA
Source organism: Falco cherrug (assembly GCF_023634085.1). Taxonomy (NCBI): domain Eukaryota; kingdom Metazoa; phylum Chordata; class Aves; order Falconiformes; family Falconidae; genus Falco; species Falco cherrug. The sequence continues at coordinate 75,338,617 of NC_073701.1, read as the reverse complement.
GGTGGTCTCCAGAGGTCCCTTCCAACCCCAACCATTCTGTGATCACCCTGTACTCCAGTAAGGAACCTAAGATTACGTTTCCTACGGATGTGAACAGTCGGTACCATCAGGCTTTTTTGAAAAAGCATTTGTATGTTGGTTTGTATAAAAGTTAATTAAAAAATTACTTATAACACAGGTCACGAGATCTGTGGGGAGTGATCTGTGAGCCCTCCAAAACTCGAGCAAGTTGCCTGGATAGAGAACCTGACCCACAACACGTTCATAAAATATCGTGGCCTCTGCTTTGGTATGTGTTAAGTGAGTGTGGCAGAGCTGGGGCGAACGAGGAGCACACAGCTCAGGAGGAGAGAGGTGGAAAGACGTGAACTGTAGCAGGTACAAGGAGGAAACTCTCCTTGCCTGTGGGTAATAAAAGGCTGAAGGGAACTTGTTGAGCAGGTTCGCAGATCTGTAAGATCCTCAGAAGGGCAGAAGAGGTGTGGCTGGGTAATAGGAATGCAGTACAAGGAAGACGCTTCTTTAAACAAATTGGTGGTGTGTGAGTTTCTAGAAAAAGCATAGTTGTGTACCAGCCTTTTTGGGTTTGCCTGATACAGCCTTGGGGAAGATTACTCCCCAGGGTGGGAGAAAAAATGGGGGCGGGACCTAATAAGGGTAAACAGATCTTTGAAATGGCCTGTGGTGGGTGGGAGAGGTGGAGAAACGAAGAATGACAAATTGAGAAAGCGATTTGTTGTCATGTGTAGATTTTGAGACCTCAAAGTGACACCTGAACAGCAGCACTGTATACCTTGCCATTTAATGAATATGTATTTATCTAAATGTCTGTTGATACGTAATCCACTGATAAGAAGGAAGCAATGCAAGTATTTATTTTGATAATGTAAATCAACTTTTAGTGTACTTTACAGCTAGCGAGGCACCTAACAGTTCCAAAAAGTGTTGCTGAGCAGCTCTTTCCTCTTCAGTGTCCTCAGACAGCAGATCAATACCAGTTTGGTGATGCTGGAAAGAAGCTCAAGTGGATATTCTCATTTTTTTTTAAATCCACCCTCTTTGGAAATAAGTTTTGAAATTTCAACCCTACAAAAATATCTCTGTGGATAAATTGGTTCTTTACAGTTTGGATACAGTGTGGCAGTCAAAGTTGTCCTGCATTTATGTCTCCATCGTGTCTGCCCTTCATCTTTTCTGTTTAGAAAAACTGAACTCCTGCTCCGGCAGCTATTCCACAGCAGGGAGGGGACTCTGGGACTCCTTGGTTCATAAGACAAGGGGTTTCTACTCTATCGTTAAAAAAATGAAAGAAGTCAGGCCTCTTCTGGACCTCAGGCACCTGCCAGCCTTCTCTAGGCAGCGAAGTCGGAATGGCTACATAAGCCAAAATGGTCTTTCTCACAGATCTTGCGGACTGGTCCACACGATCCAGCTCAGTCCTGCCCGTGGGAGGGGGCTGGCTCCTAGAGAGACAGCTCTTCCCTCGGGCCTGTCTGCAGCCTCAGGACCGCATGGGAAGTGTTTTGGAAGGGACCGGCTTTTGTCACTAAATTGAATGCTTTGTGTTTTGGCAACTCGGAGCTCCTCTTCTCACCGCTTCTGGAGCATGTGATGTGCTCCAGGGATATCCTCGTAGCTCATAACATGTATAGGGACTTTTACAGACCACGTTATACGCCTATCTAAATTTATATTTGAAATAATGAAACAAACCCCCGCTTTGCTAGGGTCTGAAATATGCATAACGGTGAGATCCAGAGAGGACACCAGGGTCTGTGGCTTCTTGTGAACTGGCTGCACACTTCAGTTAAATGGCTTAGAAGGCTGGCTGGAGTCAATTTTTATCTCAATAGTACAGTGTAGATGTATCAAGCAAGCACTTTTCAATGTCTCTTCTTCCAGTGACTAAGATCCATGTTATGAGTGAGGTATTTTTCCATCCCTTCCCCTCTCTCCCTCCCCTCCTCCTCCTCCTCCCTCCCCATTGTCTCCAAGCGTCAGAAGCGACCTGCGCAAGGGAGCTCACTCGAAGCAGCCTCTGGGCCAGCCCGTGGTGAGATGACAAATCCTTTCTACATGTTTACTGGAATTTGGAGCTATCCATCACATATGCTTAGCATTCCTGCATCTAAGCCAGGGCAAGCCCATACAAGTAACAACATATGGTACAACTGCAATTTTACATAAACGGGCTGGGAGGAGCCAGGACATCTCCCATGTTTGAGACAGTGATCCGAGGGTGATAGTGATGTGTTAGGTTTACATTAACACTATTCATTCCATTCTGAATGGATCCCAAAACTCCTAACTGCCATCCAATACATATATTTAAACATTTTGGGGTGACTTGTTTAAAGAAAATGGTTCTAATGAGAATTAAGTCCAGTATCTTCCACTTAAACCTCGCCTGCAGTCTCTGTGAGATGCTTTCCTAAACCCATGGTCTAGAAACTTCAGGTACAATTATCTTCCAGTCACGTTGATAGATCTGAGATAATCTAAGGATGTTATGGCAAATGTATTTTTACTTGCGGCAGTTTGTCTTGAATTAACTGTTTACCAGAACCACCGAGGCCGCTGATCTGAAGAGCTGCTGCCTCTAATGCAGAATAAAATTTGCAAATAGACAGAAAGCTCTTTATTGTGGATTTTTCTATGTAGATGTTTTTTATATCTGTCAGAAGCTGAGGTGAGCAGTGAAAGATTAGCTGGTACTTATAAGTAGCCATTTATTTTTATATATATGCACACACATGCGTGTGCTTATGAATATAAACTGCTACTTTACAACTAAGTGCCACTGTCTAAGACACAAGACCTCAATTTCCTAGCACTAAATGTATTCCAAAAAACTGTCTCTAAAACAGCTTCTATTGTAAGCATCTAGGGATAGGGGAATAAAACAATCAGGAAACCCATTGGGATTTCAGTTTTTAAAAGAAACTACACCAACTTGCGTGGAAATACCTCACCTCTTCCGTTGCCAAAAGTGGCAGAAATGGAGGAAAGTAGCGTTTAAACCAGTTGTTTCAGGGAGTTGCCTTTATTCCCTTCTAGACACATGAGAATGTCTGGCCAGCTGTGTGTACTAGTCCCCTACTTCTGTAGCCCTTCTGAAGGCAGAATGACCCGGTGACCGCACACAGGTCCTCTGTGTCCCTGTGGTTGAGAAGAAAGTCCATGCTCTGTGATTCAGTCCTCCTCTTCTGCCATTGATTTGAACTCTGGCAACAATAAGGGGTATGTGTAACTCACAGGAGCTGCTTGTTAAGGAATAAGTGTTCTTCTAGAGTTTAGTTTGGGAGAATCTATGACTTTCCTTTCATAGAATCATGGAATGGTTTGGGTTGGAAGGGACCTTAAAGCTCACCTAGTTCAAACCCCCCCCCCCATGGGCAGGGACACCCCCCACTGGACCAGGCTGCTCCAAGCCACATCCAACCTGTCCTTGAACACTTCCAGAGCTGGGGCATCCACAGCTTCTCTGGGCAACCTGTGCCAGTGCCTCACCACCCTCACAGTAAGAATTTCTTCTTTATATCTAAACCAAAATCTACCCTCTTTCAGTTTTAAACGATTACCCCTTGTCCTGTCACTGCACTCCCTGATGAAGAGCCCCTCCCCAGATTTCCTGTTGGCCCCTTTAGGTACTGAAGGCTGCTATAAGGTCTCCCCGGAGCCTTCTCTTCTCCAGGTTGAACAACCCCAACTCTCTCCGCCTGTCCTCATGTGTGAGGTGCTCCAGCCCTTTGTTCATCCTCGTGGCCCTCCTCTGGACCTGCTCAAGCAGGTCCATGTCTGTTTTATGCTGGGGGCCCCATACCATAATTTTTTTCTTTCCTTTGTATTGTCATTAGAGTTGACTCATTTGAAATCATTATTTTTAAGTTTTTCCCTTCTGCAAGGCACCATTCTGTGGTATTGGTTGTTGCTTTGGAGGTATAGGTTGTTGTAAAGGTTTCATAAGCAGCAATTCTGCCACTAACACACTTTTATTTTTTTTTCCTGAAAGGATATTAAAGAACAGAGGTTTGGTTGTGATGCCTCTTTAGACACGATTCTTGTGTTATTAGTTACTGTCTTTTCTCTTGGGAAGATACCCTCATGAACTCCAGCCCTAGAGTCTTCTGAGCTGGAGAACATCTGGCTCCAAATCAGCACCTTCCCTTGGTCCAGCTTGGGCTCTTATTGCATTTCTGTTTGTACTGGGAACGGGGGACGAAGGTTAGAGACTCTCTGAAACTGAAAAGCGATGGAAATGCTGGGCTTGTTGGTGTCATATACCTACCTGTGCGTGGACACCACGTTCCAGCTCTAGAGAACAGTGCAGGCAGTTTGCTGCTGGTGTCTGTCCCTTGCTGCACCAGCCCTGTTAACGTCGCTGGGGTTTATTCCTTCTGATCCCACAGATTTGAAACAGTCTTGTTTGGTTCTCCAACAAACATTATGCACAGTTCTAAATATGACCTCAACAGTACTGACAACTGCCATCTGTTTTCTGAACCTGTATTTAGTTTTAGCTTTTGTTGTTTCCAAAGCCGTAGCATCATGGATTAGGGATTACAGACACTCACCAAAGGATTCCTCCCCTGGATTGCATGGGTTGAAAGAATGTTGGATTTAACTTGGACAAAGACAGAGCTCTCAGGATGTTAATACTCTGATAACTTGCTCTGTGGACTTCAGATTACACTCGTGAAGCTTGCCTCATTGCAGTCATCTCCCTCAGTGCTACGTGTCCTAGACGGCAGCTGCCCTTTCCTGTTTGTTCACCTGGTTCACTCAGAGTTGTCTACATAATCTGAAAATTAATCATCCGTTGTCACCGCCTGAAATAGTACTTTCTTCACTTTCTAACTTTTCTAAAATCTGCAGTGGAAAGCAAGGGATATTCTAGAATTTAGCCCAGGAACGCCCAGAAATCACTGTATAAATTTGACATTTTAAGTGAGTGTGTTGGTGGTTTTTTTTGCGTTTACACTATGTAACACGCTACTTTTGTCATTTCCAAAGATCTACATGAGCAAGTTTGTGCTACAGTCTCCGTAAGACAAAATATTCAACATGTCTATATAGCATAGTTTAGCACACATCTGGTGCTTAACCTACTGGGTAGTGCTTCTGCATATAGGAAAAAAAATACTACAATGGCTGAAAAGAAAAAAAAAAAAAAGACACAAAGTGCCTTCATTTATTTAGATAAAATTGCCCATAGCTTTATTCCCAAGAGAAGCAACAACAGCAAAAGAAAAGCCTGAGATAAAGCATTAACATTCTGCAGTGGAAAAGCCTGATCAATTCAGCCCTAGAAAAGGGTTTGAAGGTTTTATGAGAGAGGGGAAGCTAAACAGAGTTCGTGACATGGATGATAGAGAAGGCAGCTGTATGCCAGAATTCTGGGCTTCTCTGTAAAATCTTTGCAAGCAAATAAGAGAAAGTTTCTTATGGTCTAGACATCTTGAATATAAAACTTCAGTTTCCTTTTACTTGCTGACAGCTGCTGGATTGTGCTTTATTTGCTTCGGGGTATACTGAACATATGAAAAGAAAAGATGTTCCTAAGCTTCATGGTACAGGCTCTCAGATGTAACTTGCTTTTCCTTAACACCATCAGAGGCAAAACAAGATGAAGGTGCAGTTTGCCTTAATCACACTATCATTTAAACAGGTTTATTTGGTGTTGTACATAACCAGACAGCAGTTGGATCAACTCTTACCTTTCTGTTTGTGCCACAGTGCACGAAAGTGCTTGAGGTTACGTGTAACCCCATGACCTCAGCTGCTGCAAAGACTCTGCTTCTGAATTTCATATGAGGTATAATCAAAGTACTTCCTCAGAATGGACAATGCATTTTGGAAAAATTCACATTACCGTACCTCTCATCTTCCAAAGAAATCATTATCCTTTTGCTCATCAGGCTCTACCTATGTATATGTTAGAGTTTCACAGATGGCTGAGGTTGGCAGGGACCTCTGGAGGTCAGCTGGTCCAACCCCCTGCTCAACCAGGGCCACCTAGACCAGGCTGCCCAGGACCATGTCCACACGGCTTTTGAGTGTCTCCAAAGATGGAGACTCCACAGATTCCTTGGGTAATCTGTGCCAGTGCTTGGTCACTCTCACAGTGTGAGGGTGTTCAGAGGGAACCTCCTGTGTTTCAGCATCTGCCCGTTGCCTCTGGTCTTGTCACTGGGCACCACTGGAAAAAGCCTGGCTCCACCTCCTTTGCACCCTCCCTTTAGGTATTTTTATATATTTATGCATACCTATATAAATATATATATGTTGATCAGATCCCCCCAAGCCTTCTCCTCTCCAGGCTAGACAGTTCCAGCTCTCTCAGCCTCCCCTCACAGGAGAGATGCTCAGATGCTCCAGACCCTTCATCATCTCTGCGGCCCTTTGTTGGACTCTCCCCAGTTTATCAAGTTTGTCAAGCATGACTTCCTCTTGGTGAATCCGTGCTGACTGCTCCTGATGACACAAACAGGTAGGGTTTGGTCAAGGTTGTTCTGTGGTGTCTGTGTTACAGCTGAACAAAGGACTTGGTTTACATACAAAAAAGGCAGTGTCTGCTATGAATTTTTTACACCTTCATTGCAGCTACAGTGGCCCTTGAAAACACAGGCCCAGTAAAACGATATTCCTTCACCTCCAAGTCACAGCCTGAACCCAGCTGGTTATCTCTGATAGGAGTATCTGCTTGCCTGCAACTTCAATCATTTTTCTTCTTGGTTCTCTAGTACATTCTAACACATACATACTTATAAATCAGCTCAGTTAAAGCATGAATTTTCCTCAGAGTAGCTATTCTCCTTATTGCTTTCCTCGCCAAATTTTAAATTCAGCTGAGCTGTAACAGAGGAGCAGTCAGAAATAGTAAGAAGGGGCAGGAAAATTAATATCCTATAGTATCCAATCAACTAATTTTATGAACCTGTAACTTTGTCACCCCAGTGTTTGTGAAGGGACTGCACTTTAGGAACAAAGAGCTGTTGAGGGTATATGACAAGAGAGACTGGTTAGGTGAGGATGTGTGTCCTATACTGTCTATTAATTTTATCCTTTACACGTGAAGACTTGAAAATCTACATCCACAGTTTAAAGAAGCCTAAGGAAGGGGTGGGTGCTTGTGCAGGCACGTGCAGCTGTTCGGTAACAGGGACTGTAACTGACTGTAGGCTGATTGGGAAGAGGCTGACTAAAATGTGATGTTCAACTTTTTAAAAAAGATCTTGTGAATACATCTTGATTTTAAAAAATATCTTGGTATTTTCACTGTGTCAGTAAAACAACAACTAATTCGATTGAAGGACGTGGTGCTATGAGGACATCTGGTAAAACTAGGATTACTGGATTATTCAGCATTGCTGCAAGAAAGGTTTTGTTAAAACTTAAACCAAGAAAGTCCTTAGTCAGAACCAAACGACACCCACAACCAGTTGTGAAGCCCCCAGATTCTCTTGTTATGAGACTCCTGCAGAATTTCCAAGCTGATATGAAAGAAAGGATGGGCTGATAGAGTTCAGGTTATTTGTTCCTGGAAGCGTGGCCACTGCAACCCCTTGCCATAGCTAATAAGATACTGATTCCTGTGCCTGCTTAAGCAAAGGAGATGACTTGCAGGTCCTTCTCTCCATGACATTGGGGGTGGTCCGCAGCTGGAGCCCCAGCCAGAGGAAAAGATGGTGATTTCCAGGTGCAGCCCCGCAGAGCACTGCCTACAGAGAGGGCCCTTCTCCTGCCGCCTCCCGTGCTCGTCCAGGGCCAGTCCCAGCCTTGCTCTAGCAGCTGTGGTATATACACCGCAAGAAGCTGTAGGCTCTGGATTGTGTTTTTAAAGATGCAGATGGGGTATGGTCAATAAACCTTAGTGTGGTCAGACCCTGGAGGAAGTTCCGTGTAGGTAGCTATAATGGTAGTGGATTCTAAGGGAAAGGGGGGTGGGGTGGGGGTGGGGAGACTACTTGTGTAATTCTTTGTAGAGATCTGTGCAGACTTGAACAGAAACTGGGTATCTCAAATGGTAGTGACGAGGGTGTTAACCTGTAAAAACTCCAGAGGCATGAATATTTACTGAAATAAGAAAATGAGCAAGACTTTTATCCACTCCTCCCCCTGCCCCTGCAATGAAATAAAGCTTTGCTTGACTTGCATCCTCTGGCTTCCATTCACAAATTTTAGTCATTAATTATGTTACTTTTGAACTGAAAAATCCTAAGTACCTTTCAAATAGTCTAAATGTTTTGCATGCTATGAAGACAACAGCAAAGCAAATTACATTTTTGACTGCAAGAAGACATAATTTGAAAATGTGTATATCAATACCTTCCAGGTTTGCTCCATTGCTGTGGTTATTATTACACTTAAAAAAAAGAAATCTAGGAGGTAAGGCATTTCACATGTTAAACACAAGTGAAAAAAAAAGTTTATAAAGACTGAAGAGCTGTTACAACAGTAATATGTAGCTGTTTGAAAAAAAACATGAAATAAGAAACAATTTTTGTAGGTCTTCTCTGAAGTCTAAACTCCCTTTTGTGGTTTTTATGGATTCTACAAGGTGTTGGCAGATGAACAGAGTAATAAAAAACATTACTGTCCCCAGCTGTCTCCTCTGCCCCTCTTCCAAATGTCTAACACGCTACCCCTGAGCAGTTAGAAAAGAGACATCAGCTGCTGCTGTGAAAAAAAAAAGGCATTTTAGCATAAACCTGGATTTGTCACCTGTTTAATCAAAGATGCTGGGCTGCACATTCACATTGCTTGGGTGTGGGGAGGGTGCCCTTTGCAAAGAGCAACGGAGGATGGAAATCCTTACCACCTGCAGGAAGGCTTGTCAGGCTGTCACCAGCTCCCAATTACAAACCAAGTTAGTCCCAACTGTCTCATTTAGTTCAATTGTTATATTTGGATATGCCACTGGTTGTTCTGAAAACTATGGAAAATGAGGCTTTTCTAAAATCACATTTTCATATGATGAAACTACTTTTGTAAGTGCATACCGTGCACATAAGGAGGCTACTTTTCACCTCCATTTCCAAAGGTGAATAAACGTACTTTTAATGAATTGTAAGAAAAAATGAATAGCGTTAAACATCACATTTAGCTGATTCTGAAGACAAAAACCAGCATAAAGATGTCTAAGTGTCATCAAATGTTTCCAATTTACTCTTGGCACAATTATTTTCATGCTTGAATTGGGAACTGAACAGATGCCAAACCAAGGAAGTAAGCGCATGGAAAGCAAACTGTTGAAACTATAAAGAGATTAAATAGCATTTCTGAAAATTGTATTTCTATTTGGAGACCTGAGTAAGGTTTTGGAGCATCACTTCGGTAGGCAGCTAAGAGCATAAAGCCAAAACAATGTAACTCAATCCATGTATAGCGCTTATATGCAGCTTTCTATTTTATAGGGGATGTCTGAAATTTTACAAAGTTAGAAGAGCATATACACTAACTAGTTTAGCTTCCTTAGCTACCAAAACAAAATAGGTATTTAAACAAATCTTTTGATTAATAACCAGTTAGATCAGCATTTAATAATTATTCTAATTAAAATGATAACACGTTTGTAATAAGCAGGCCAAAACTCTAGTAAGCTTATCCTTAATGCATGTTGGATACCAGACCGATATGTGCCTGGCATTTTTACTGTTAGGTTTTGTCTCTTTTGGGTTTTCATGGTCTAGAAAATCTTCACAGATTTCTCTAAGTGCACATAAAATTTTAGAGAAAAGCACATTGATATAATTTCCATAACCAGTTTAAAGTCTTCTACTAAAACTACTAAATTGATATAATTTCTATAACCAGTTTAAAGTCTCCTACTAAAATATAAGCTTCTCTGGTCTCTGTGTTTATGGATTCTGTACCATGCTGCAGTACCCCACCAAGGACCGATCCCCTCAAAGGCTCTCTGACTTCATAAATCTCTGTGCAGTCACTGCAGGGGACTGGAGTTGTTACATGGGATGCTACTGACTGTGTTTCTCTATCATAGTTTGGGTTTGGGGGCAATCTTTGGGATAGTGTTTGTTGAGATTGCATCATTTTATTGTAAGCATATGTTTTCTGCTGTTTCCAATTAATATCAGAACAAATTTGTTATTCTACCTGTATTTTATACAAGGTATATGACTTGTATTTACCCCCTTTTTTCCAAAGACAGTTTTTATTCTGAAGCATTTTTGGTGTTTCTCATTTAGTCTGTATCTCACTCACAAGTGTCTGTGGTGTTTGCACCAGCATTCAGAGATTTAATTAAAGTAAAAAGAAGCGGAAAGGAAGACGCACTAAAATTTGGTTTAAATATTTTGGAGTGCATGCTCACCATAGGTACGGCACAGCACTTTTAACGCACCCACATGATCTGTGACAAAAAAGTGACAGGGACAACACCTACTCCTCCAGCATGCCCGCCAGGCTGGCCACCGTGTGGCAGCAGGATTGTGGGATTTGAAACACAGAGATGGTTTATGAATTTCAAGCACCCTATCATTTTCCTTGGTAACAAATGGGTATGAGATAGCAGCAGAAGACCTCCAAACATTAATCACACTGCTTTCCAACAAGCAACAATTACACCTAACAGGTACTCTGTCACCTTGCTCCAGTTGAATTTTCTAAAGAATTCACTAATAAAAACTTGGTTTACTGCTTACAAGCACAATACGCTACAAAAAGCAAAGGAAACAACAGCTTGACTGAAGTTTAGTAGCTTATTATCATCTGTCTGTTAAAAGTTTGCTGCACATTTATTACTTTACATGTCAGTTCTTATATCTAGTTTTGGGCAATGACTCCCCCTCCCACCGATTTTATCTTCGTATCTATTTTCACATTAATATGTTGCATTATGATTCACTGCATATATTTTAGACATACAGCATGTCCAATAAGAAGTACAGAAATACAAAGTTCTGTCGTAATTATTAACCATATTAGTGTAAGTGCACATTTGAAGATATTCAGCTATTTATATAGCTATCTAGCCTAATCAGCCTAATAAACCTTGCTAAGCCTGCCACACGAAGAAAAGGGATGTTGTACTCCTAGGCAACTCTGGCATTTCAGAGGCTGTGGTCAGGTTTCTTGGACTGAAAGCACGCTCTAGCATTTACTCTAGTTAAAGATCAAAGCCCTTGGGAATCACTGCTGTTCTGTTTTTCAAAGCCCCCAACAGTGAGAGTATGAAAATATAGTTGTGGCCTATCTGAAGTATAAGTTCACTGAATGAACTTAATATACTATTGATTTGGTATCAATACCAGCATTGAAGTAAAATGAACTGGGCTGTAATGCCTGCGATGTTGAGACAGTGCCATGAGGTGCCTAAAATTTCTCATTCTAGAGGTGTTAAAATACATAGGTTTTTCTCACCTACTGACACAAGTAACAAATTTCTGAGGGAGCTGAAGATACTTCTGTACTCATAGGCCTATTCTGGTTACACCAGCTGACATACATATACGGGTAGATTTGCACCTGGATTTCAGTCTGGGATCGGATGTTAGCTGACTAGTGCTCAAATAATGTGCTGTGAAATGTTCTTCCTGTGGTTTGACGCAGATGCCATTTTCCTCATCATGCCCGGAATACAGTTTGAGGACACACTCTCACAGCAGCGAAACCTGAATCATCTGAGGAAGAACCCTTCAAGCAGAGTTGGCTGGTGTCACAGATGGAGTCACACACTTCACTCACAAGAGAGAAGAAACAACATACTTCATTGGTATAAAACAGTGATTTAACAAAGTTCAATGGCAAATGTGACAGTGGTTTAACAAGATTTGATGGCAAGGTACACTTGCTTATATACTGCACAGATAAGGTCAGACAAACTGTCAGGGAGACCCTTCTGTTCAGGTTCTGAAAGGACCCCCTTACTTTCTAGACTACTTCCCGGAGAGGAGCCTAAGTGCAGCTGGATCCAATCCTAGTCCCAGACTTGGTCAATGGTTTACGTCTAAAAGATTCTATGTGCACAATCAATCACTTAGGTGATTTCAAAGCTTAGAATGCTATTAATCACTTATCGAGGATCTGTTGCGGCATGGAATCTCTTAACCTTGAGGAGTAACCTTGAGAGGCACCCCTAGTCAAGGGGAGATCCAGGCACACAGCCCGCTGCCATGCAGGAGAGCTCAGTACGCCCTGGGCTGTCCCCTATTTATACTTCTTGTTGTATCTGCACACCAGCAAGACCTCTGTGTCACTGTTCCAGACAGCCCTTGGCTACCATGTTGCCATCTGTCCCCCAAAGTCCAGAGCAAGCTGGACGCAGCCATCACAATCCCCTGCTGGGGGTTATGGCTTAGAGTGGTGGTGGGGGAGAGCACACCACCACAGCTGGGTAAAGAAAATTTATTCTTCACTGCTGTTGAGATGAACACTGAATCAAATACAGCCCGCTTTACAACTTGCAAAAGATGAAACAAAGGAGGAGATAGCCAGAGTGCTAGGAGCAAGCTTATTAAATAGAGGTCAATCTGTTTGCAGCTCAAATGAAAATAGCTTGTGAAGCAAAAAAATCTATCAAAACGTTGTTTGATGATGCATCATACAAAAAAATTCACAGAGCAATTTGATTTGGCAGAAGTCTGCCAGATAAAAGTTTAATGTGATAGCTGCTCCGCTCTTCCCACTGCAACAACGGAGACTTGCAGGTATGACTGAGTGGAGCAGGGGAGCTGCAACGCAAGCACTCTAGGAAACATGGGTGCTTGCCTTCTGTATTTCTGTGACTCCTTCCCACTCTCAGTAGGTCTCGGGAGAATTTCCGTCTGCACCTGAACAGTGGCTATGGCAGCTGTAAATGCCAAAAGGCATGGCTGGGGTGCTGGGGGGGAAGGCAGGCATTTGTGGCAATAAACTCCACGTTACAGGCCACGCTGCCTTTTGCTTTGCAGGAAGCAGCACGCAGTCCCTTTATCTGAAGCACAGTGGCCGGGTGCCAGTGATGTTGCTGATGCAACTGACATCCCACTATGCTGGTGGGGCACCATGTCCCACGGCAGCAAAACTTTGCAGCATTTGCCATCCATCAGGCCCACAAGAGCTTCCAGGCCTTAAGCTGGCTGACTCAGGTAATTTGGGAGAGGGCGGAAAACTCGGGTTCAACCAGAAACGCTGCCACGACCTCAGCCTTGTACACAAGGCGTGGAACTGAAGCAGTGTTCTCGGCTCCAGGACAGGCGGCTTATCCCCACTGCTGCGGCAGCCTCTGCTTAGGAGACCGGCTGCATCACCTCACGGGCTACTGCCAATGCAAGCTCCTGGGAAAGACCCTCTTCCAAACCTTCCGTATTTCCAAACAAAAGCCCTTCTCAGCCAACAGCCCGCGGGGCCACAGGGATCCCCGCAGCCATCCCCGCAGCGAGCAGCGCCAGGCGCCAGCGGGGAAGCCCCAAACCTGAAGAATTAACGAAAACCAGCTCCCGGCTCGCCAGCGCCTCCAGGACCCGCCGTAAGGCGCCGCATCCCGACCACCCGCACCCCCCAGAAGCGGCTCCCGGGGGCGCGGCCCCTCAGGCCCGGGGCCTCCCCCGCCGGCTGCGGCCCGGCCCCGCCCGCCATCGCTCGGGGCGGCTGCCTACCCTGCCCCCGCCTGGCGGAGCAGGCCCAGCGCCAGGGGCAGGGCACAGGAGCCGCACCGGCTGAGCACCCTGTCCCTGTCCCTGTCCCCGTCCCCGGGCAGCTGCGCCCGCCCAGACAGCAGCCCGCACCCCCGCCTCGCCTCCGCTCTCCGACTGCGCACTCAGCCGAGCCCACCGCCCCCAATCCCCTGAGAACCCGCCCCCTCTTCGCCACGCGATTGGCCGCTCACGCTGTCTCTCCGGCGCCTCGCCTGCCCATTGGGCGAGGCGGGGGCACCCTCCGCCCCTCCCCGTTCTGTCGGTTGAGACGAGCCGTGAGTAAATAGAAGCAGGAGCTCAAAATGGCGGAGCCGTCGAGCCCGATTCGCGGTGCGGCGTCGCCCGAGCAGGAGCCGTTCAGCACCAGACCAGCCCCAGATGCGAAGGTGTCCCGTGGGTCCCAGCCAGCCGCCAAGAAGATGAAGGGAGCCGATGAGAGGAGCCTGAAGGGTACTAAGCGCGTCAACGGTGAAGGGGGCGGCGGCAACGGCGGGAGCGGCAAGCAGTCGCTGCCGCTGCCAGCGGTCGTGCCGAGCTACAGCAGCCCCGCGGCGTGGGGTTTCCCCGCGCTCCCTTCTGGCCCCTCCGGCAGCGCGGGGGGCTTCGCTTTCCCTTCTCCGCTGCCCCGGAAGCTGCTGTCGCCCGCCGTTTTGCTGCCGTCGTCCGCCTCCCCCTCCTCTTCCTACCAGCAGCACCAGCACCGCCACCACCGGCACCGCCTGGCCCTGGCCGGCGAGGCGGGAGGCTGCAGCGGCGGGGCGGCCGGCGCTAGCGGCGGGAGCGCCAAGGCGAAGAGGCCCAAGGAAAAGCGGGACAAGGAGAGGAGGAAGCACGGAGCCCTGCCCGTGGTCGCGGCGGTGGGAGATGGCGGCGGGGCCTTGAGTGCGGCAGGCCGGGAGGAGAACGGCGAGGTGAAGCTGCTGCTGCCGAAAGGTGAGGGGCGGGCGCTGTGCGCGGCCCGCGGGCGATCGCTCGGCGCCCGCAGCCTGAGGGGCGGGAAGGAAGGGCTGGGAGAAGGGGCGAAGGCCGGAGGGGGTTTGGCAGGGGCAGCGAGCCGCGGCCGGGCCGGCTGGGCTCGGGTGCTGTGCCTGAAGGTGCGGGCAGCTGCGGCAGCTGCCGTGGGGGAGCAGGAAATGGTTGTGATGCGGGGCTCGGGCCGTTAGAATGGCTGCCTGCCCCCGCCCCGCCTCAGCGCGCTGGCCCCGGGGCAGCGCCGCCGCACGGGGCCTTACCTGGCTGCCCCGCCGCCCTGCCCGCTGCAGGGTCGGGGACAGCCCGGGATAGCCGGGGGTAGCCCCTGGTAAGGGGACCGCTGGCGTTGTGTAAGTTTGTGAAGAAGGCAGTGGCGGCTTAGTCTGCCGTCAGTCCTGTCAAAAAAGGGGGTGTGGAATTAGCGATGGCGTCAGCTAGAAGCTGCCAGAGGCCTTAGATTTTCTTACCTATTAGGGAAATCAGGGTGCCTGGTAATTTACTAGAGATCTGCCGAGAAAATCGAATTTCTGTTGTTAGGGGTGGGGGAACAGAGAAGACCACGTTACAAAAAACCCTTCCAGTTTTAAAATTAAATCCTGAGTAATCTTGTTTATTAGGCTGTTAATTTTTACAGGCTAAGTCATCAAGTATTAGGGAGCGTGCTGTTAAAATTCAGATACTTAGACTTACAAAATCTCATTTAGTAGCTGCTTCAGGTTTGCTGTCTTTCCTGAAGATCCCTGGGCTAAAATGTTCCAAGAAATGCTGGAGGCCTTCAGAAGAAGGGGAGGAGGGCTGGGTTAGTTATTTAATGGGGCTGGACAAAAATGGCCATACCGGGCAAGACAGGATATTAAAGTAGATTCTTGCTGACTGTGATCAGCAGTAGATGCTTAGTAAGTAAAAGATAATATATCAATACAAGACAAGAATATATGCTTTTGTTTCCAGCGTATGCTTTCTCAGTCTCCAGTGACCTTAAACCAGATGTTGATGCTTTTGTGTTTACACTGAAATATGAAGAACTGGAAACATTCACCCCATCACCTAGTTCAAGCAAGTTTCCTTTCTTTCAAAGGAAAGATAAATTACAGCTGTTAATAGGCTTAGGTTACTTTGATTGCGGTCTGCACCTGTACTTGCAGGATGAGCCAAGCTTGTAAAGAACACACATTAATATTAATTAGCCTTTTTGTCTATTGATCACGTTGTCTTTCTGCCTTACTGCATTTTCCACTAATTTCCACTAGTATCTTAGTCTTGGATTCATTTACCTGTGAGTATTTTTTTTAATTACTTGTTCTTTTTGGTCAGCATGTTGCATGTACCATTTTGTTCTTGGGATCTCAATTGCTGGTGTACAAGTGGGCTTTAAGTTTGTCATTTCAGTCCTTTTAAGTATTTATTTTTTTTTTGTTCCTGTCCAAAAAATGACTTACGAAAAGTCTGCAGAAATGATAAATTGGTGCATGTTTAATGTTGGTGAAGCTGCCATGTCTTCACGTATATCTGCTAAGAAACTCACCCTTTTCTTTCTAGCAAAGCCATGCAAATCGTAACTGTATTCATTCAGATTGTCATACTGTCCTACCACTGTTACGTAATCATGTTAATGAATCTTTGAGAGCAATATTACAATAACAGGGTGAAATGGTTTTTGCACATTGGTAATAGAAATGGTGCCAGCTGGATATAATTAATTGAACTCTCCTGGAAGCAGTGATTCATCTTTAAAAATTCTGCACCTTGTATCTTGAAAAGACATTTTCTTTGAACTTGTATACTGACAGGCACAAGTACTTGACTTTTTAGTTGCTGTTTGCTCAGAACAGATTTTTCTTAGCTTTCATTTAGTTCTTGAAATCCTGAGTACAGGCAACAACATTTTCCAGGGCAAATGATACCTGTGTGGCAGCTGGGTCTCCACGTTTCTGTTTAGAGGAAGTTGTTTCTGTAGCTAAAATTTTGTGGCGTAGTTTCCTTTATTGATGAGAAACTTTATATTCATTAAACTGTATTTATGCATCCTTCACTTTCTTACAGCCTTCTCTGTAAAGAGTCCTGCTGAGAGCAGCCAGCCTTTTTAAAGTGGTTCTGTATTTGCCTGTAGATCAAAGGGCAGGTTTGTGCTGTTAATCTTGGGAATAATTTACTTTTCAGAGAGGAAAGGAGAAATACAGTAATGATGCAGGGAGAATGACTTGGGCGGGGCGGGGGGGCGGGGGAAGGCATGCAGAGTCCTAAGTATGGAGGAAAACTAAGAATGATACATTAAGGGGAGGGGTGGAATAGGCAGAACTTGTGCATTGGGATTGCTGGGACTATGGCATAGACTAGAAGATGATACCGTAGGAACTCTCATTGCAGCAGTGAGGAATGAGTGAATTTCACATTGATATGAAAGAGGGAGGAAATAGAATGCAAAAGCTGCACAAGAGGGAGGAGATTCTGATCTTGTTTTGTGGCAGAAGACACATGTAGGTACTGTAGAAAAGGCAAGGAAGGTTAGAGGAAGGGTAGGATAAAAGGCAAGTGAAAAATGCAGGCAGCCTACAGATAAGACATCAGGCTGAATTTTGAGAATTTTGTATAATAAAAAAAACCTGAGATGTTTGTACACACAGAATATATAGGGGGAAAGTAGGAATAAAATAAGCTTCTTCAGATGTACTGAGTTGAGTTCACAGAAGCAGTCATATGTGCAGCTGGTAGTACTTTCTAAAAATCAGCCCAATGCAGGCAAGTGCAGTCTCCTTTTCCTGGAGTCTGCAGTTAGATAACCTTTTTGCTTTCGTGCTGTGGAAAATGAGCAGCTGCATGGAATTGACAATATTGACTGGTTTTCTCTCATAGCATTCAGAACTGATACGCAATCAGTGTTGCACCTGCCAGAAAGGAAATTGTGCAGATGAATAGAGGTGCAGAAGCCTCTAAAAGAGGCAAAAGTCTCTAAAGGCAAGCAGTTGGAATGGGTGTGATTTCCTTGACCACTTTCAGGATGGATAAACTCCATCCAGTGGAGATGCATTGCATGTGAGTGCATGGGATGGAGTGGAATTCCCAGTTGAACTTTGTACTGGTAAGGGTGCCAGTGTCCATGAATTGGGAGGAGTCATCTTTCTAATCAGTGAGCTGTGTGCATGCTCTGCTACAAATAGCAGTTATGACACTAGGATAAAAAGTAGTATGCTGGTGTGGGAGAGGGAGGGCCAGCACAGACCATAGTACTAGAGAAAATGAGGATTGAAGCTAGGGGGATTAGGGGGAAGAAAGGCAAAATTTGTCTCATGGGATTGCTGGGACTGTGATGTACACAAGATGATACAAGGAAACGGGGCATGCAGTGATAGAGTAATGGGAGAGCTGGACTTGGAAAACTGTCATCATAGGAGTTGGTATGGTACCAGTAGCATTTACCTAGTTCCAGTTTAATTGCTGTGATGATGCTAAGGGATATTGACACTGAGGAGGAAACTGTGAGAAGATTTTTTTCAACCAGTCAGAAAAGCTGATTATAGGAGCTTCTGTTTGTCCTTTGTTTGCAATAGTGATTACTAGATAAGAGAGCCTAGTTTTGAAGCACCTTTCTTTCTGAAGTCATAGGAAGATGTTAAGTTTGCTTATAGCCAAGATGGATGATGTGTTTGTAGCTCAACAAAATCTTCCTATTTTCTTCCTTGGATAAGTCTTCATTTATAGATTTCTCTGGTTTTCTGATTCATTGGAAAGACCATTAACTTGCAGAGTCATAACCGGGCCTTACAGTTTGTGTTTCAATTAAATCAATGGAGTAAAGTCAACACTTCTGAGATAATGATCTAGCATGCAGAGAACGTAGAAGAACATTTTGCCACATGCGTGATTTATCCTGCAGATACGAGGCTTACGCTGTTGAAAATCTTAAATTTCACTTGTCAACATCATTCTGGTAGTGGGATTAGAAGATCTGTAACTATTTTTGTTTTAAACCACGGTGTGAGTCTGAGATTGCTGTTCCAGTTTATGACGATACTGATTCAGTTAGTCATTTAACTGGTACTCTGCTTTAGCAGTTGGTAATTGAAATTGTTTTCTTAACAGTGCAAAGCTCAGCTCAGCCTCTCCCCACTTCATGAGATTCATCAGCATTTTTTGGTTTGCTCCATAGAGTTACTGTAAGGTGTGATCCAGATAGATGAACAATCTTTTCTGTTTTTCTTGGCATTTCTGTGTGCATTTCCCGTTCCCTCCATTTTTTTTCCTTCAACGATCCATTTGCTGGTAAGATTACCAGAGTGTGCAAGCAATTACAAAACTGGTATTTTTAACTTGGAGATGGGGGTTTCCCTCATGAGCAAGAAAGCTGAACATGGTACTGTAGCTCTTGGTTTTACTTCTAGTTTTGGTTTTGTTTGTTGTGTTTTTTCTGTCCTTTCTCCTGCTGTCTTGGACAGATTAGATCAAATTTCAGGTGGGCAGTTGCCAGTGGTTCTTCTGATAACTTTGTTGCTTTGGGTTGCATGACACTTCTGGGTTTTAAGCTTCCAAGAAACTGCACTTTTCAGGCTGCTGAAGTTTGATTTGTTACCTGGGATGCTCATTTAGTAGTCTGACTTAGCAAAGTAAGTTAGAGAAAGTTTTGGATAATCTTTTCCCACTTCTTCACGGCTGGGACCATGTTTCTTGCTAGTTAGGTTGTCTTTTTTTTTTTTTCTTCCTGCTAAACATTCTTTTCTTCTGTTTATTTCTATTTCCTTTGCTTTTTTTTTTTCTGTGTGGCTTGACTCACTTCCGCCTCTCCCCCAGCCAAACTCCTTACATTCAGCAGTCATTTTCATGCTTGTGAGGCTCTTGATCACGGTCTTCTGAATTCCTATTTAGATACCCAACTGTAATCAATAATGTCTAGAAAGTGCTTTGATTTTCAAGTCTGGTACACAAGAGGAAGAAGGAGTTACCAAATGTCTTCGGATATTCAAGATTTATATGCAGTTTAGTTTGGAGAGCTGTTAGTGTAAGCATCAGATGTTGAGATGAATTTGGAGCAGTGGATCTTTCTCCTGAGGGACCCTCTCCCCTTTTTGTTTCCATGAAATAACCATGAAGCTCTGCTAGGCAGAACAAAATCTTTCACTTTCTAAGCTGGAGAACAAAGCAAGCCCCTCCTGTACCCGAGAATCCAGCTGTGTGAAATCTACACAGCAGAAACTTACTCTGATTACAGAATAATAAATAAATTTTCTTAATTGAAACAAGATCAGTAGGCTGAAACACCAGATCTGAAACCTCTTGCAGAGGTCTTGTTTGCAGCTGTCACGTTCTCCTCTACCGATTTCTGATGCAACTCCCCAGTGCTCGAGCTTAAACTTGGCTCATTCAGTTCTGCACGTAGAAGGTCTCCTTTAGAAGTGCAACGCTTAGAGGAATTGTAAAGGTTAGATTTGAATTTCTTCTAAGTGTTTTGATTCTTAAAGGGGTCTGTCTTCCCTCCTGTTCACTGGAGGGGTTTGGGAAATGTTCTCGCCTGCCAAGGGGATTTCTTTTAATCATGTCTTGGATTTTAAACTTTAATTACTGAAAGGGATGTCAGCCAAATATTCCTCGTTATTGGAATGAAAAAGCTATTGTGAAACTTTTTTTGGGGTGTATGTGGGGGTGTGTGTGTTTGCATCAGAAATACTATATGGGTTTTTTGAATGTTCATTAAGTCACAAAGCCTGCTCTCCAGCATACCTTGTATGACTTAATAGAAGTGCCAGTGTGAAAACTGGTAACATACTGGTGTTAGACATGCTTTGTGTATCTGTGTAACCAGATAAACAGGGCTTCTTGAGGTTTTATTTTTATGGGTATTTGTACAAAGGGAGAAGAGTGGAAGGGAGGGTGACTGATATTCTTGTCCTCCCCTCCTCCTCCCCCTTCCCTTCAGTTACAATACTGTCGGTGTTGTCCCATAGCAGTAGTTTGTAAATATTTTGCCTGATGTGCAGTGACAGCCTTTAAATCAAAGGGAGGAGGGAGAGGCAGAATACTTTGAGCATAATCTGTGGCTGACTACTAATGTGTGTTACCATCTGGAAAACTGATGCAAAGCAGCTGCAGCTTTTGGCATCTGACAAGGTTGTAAACCTCTCCTCTTTCACTTCTGAAACAGACTTGCTTGACCTCCTGCATTGGTTTCAAGGTGTGAATTTCACAGTGTGACAGTGACCACTTTGCACATAATCCGCTACAGGGCATTTCACAATTCACTTGTACTCTGTGCACTCAGTTTACTTTTGTGTCTGTAAAAAGCTTGCAATAGAGGTGAAGATCATCTTAGATTTCTGAAATCTGAATGGTGTGGTCTGTAAACTTGTGTTTCTTTATGTGTTCCTTAGGAAATCACTGTAGTCATTATGAGAAGGTACCTACCTAGTTAGGGAATAAAAAAACCTTTTTCTATGGCTTTTAGCTGTAAATGGCTATTTGCCGTATACATACAGTATGTATTAAATTTCTTTTATTTATGTAATTAACTCAATATCCAGAAAAAGCAGAAGCTTTTGGATTTGAGGAGGAAGTACGCATATGACTCTGAATTAATTCAGTTAGTCATGTGGATTTACTGTAAAGTGAAAACATTCTTCAGATGCCATTTAAGAAGGTGAGGTTGAACACTTCTTCATAATTGGATTATTCCTGTCTGTATATAGCACTTGTTAAATATACTGCTGTTGCTGCGTTTCATTCATGGGTGAACTGTTCTGTGACATTAAAACCAAAGAATGTGGACTTTGTGGTGACGCTCATGTTGTGAACTTGAATGAGACATCTAGAAACCTTTTCATGTTTTGCGGGTTGTATTGTTTCCAAACAGGGATACTTACTCCTACAGAAGTCTGTATTTTAAATAGCATACACGTGGTATTTAGTAGAATTGTAGTGGGTTTGCGTGGCAAGGTTGTGGTGGTGGGGCCGGGGCGGCCGCTGTGCGCAGGTGCCCGCAGCCCCCCCTGCCCGCCAGCCCGTGCCAGCCGGCTCCAAGGCGGCCCCGCCGCTGGGCAAGGCCGAGCCCTCAGCCACGGCGGCGGCGCCCCCGGGGGGACAGATCGCAGCGGGGGGGACCCCGGGCCGGGGCAGGGGGTGCCCGGAGGGGGCCGTGCCCCCGGGGGCGGGCAGCCCGCGCCGCGCCGCGCCGGAGCAGCTCCCGGCAGCGGGGAGCGGAGCCCCGGCCGGGGCCGGGCTGCGGGCAGGGCCGGTGCCCCCGGGGGCGGGGGGCCCGGGCTGGAGCAGCCTGTGCCTGAGGGGCTGCGCCCCGCGGGAGGGCCCCGCGCAGGAGCGGCCCGGGCAGAGCTGCAGCCCCCCCGCGGGAAGGGCTCCCGCTGGAGAAGGGCCTGGAGGAGCGTCTCCCGCGGGAGGGCCCGGGCTGGAGCCGGGCGGCGTGTGAGGAGCCTCCCCCGGAGGGGGCCGGGGCGGCGGAGAGACCTCAGCCCCCATTCCCAGGCCTCCTGCACTGCTCAGGGGGAGGAGGTGGAGAAAATTGGGAATAAACTTACGCCTGGGAAGATGGGAGGGGTGGGGGCAGGTGTGTTAAGATTTTATTTTTGTTTCTCATTACCCTACTCTGATTTGATTGGTAATAAATTAAGCTAATGTTTTTACCTCACTCAAGTCTGTTTTGCCTGTGATGGTAACTGGTGAGTGATCTTTCCCTGTACTTATCGTGACCCATGAGCTTTTCATCATATTTTCTCTCCCTTGCCCAGCTGAGGAGGGGAGTGACAGAGTGGCTTTGAGCCCCCAGTGCCCAGCCAGGGCCAACCCACCACAAGAGTAAAAAATGATAGAGACTTCTTTTGCTCAGGCAGTAGAACTTGAAAGCTAAGGCGTGGGCCTGACTCTCCTGGACCTTCTATAGCTGATGCCTACTGTGCTTGGAATTTCTTAATTTTTTTTTTTTTTTTAACCCTAGTAGGGAGTATTTACAAACTCAGCTTAGTCTGTGACTGGTTATTTCCTGAGCAGTGTGTTTCTCTGTCAGAAGCATATAGAGCAAAAGCACATTTTAATATGGGAAAAACTTCATTAAAAGATACAGAATTCTTCCATCTTTTCTCTGGGATACAAATTACTTCAAAATTTTGGTTTCTAGTGTATTTAGAGGTACATAAAGGAATAGGAAGCTTGTGTGAGCAGGAAGGTCACCTAGTACAATGAACAATTATGTGAGAAGACTCTAAAGGTTACTATGCTATAGTAATGTTTGTATGTATGAGAAATGTGTATGTAATTACTGTGTTTTAGTCATAGTTGTTCCCAATGTAGTTGTTAAGAAAACAGTGGGAAATATGGATTAATGTGGAGAGACCTAAATACATAATTTGCTCTTTAGAGCTAGTCCCTAAAACTCATCAAATGAACAGTAACATAATGTTTTGAGGAACAGTGACTTCTTTGGTGTTGTATGTCACAAGGAAGCTATTACAACAGTAGGAAACATTGGGTTAAGGAGAAATCGTTATTGGCTGTCTCAGCGCAATATAGCGAGTAGAAACAGAGGCATCAGTCATCCAGCTGTGTTCTGAACAGTTTGAGAATTAGTGCATTTCTTTAGGTTTTAGATGATTTTAAGACTAAGGATTTTGGTATGAGTGATGTGCTGATAAACCAGAAAGTGTTAAATTAAGTTTATAGTAGAGGAACTTGTATTTTCCCAGAGAAGCTTGTTCTGTTGCTGTTTTTGTTTTTTTGTTTTTTTGTTTTTTTGGCATCTTACCGGGTATTCTTTTCTGTCACTTGAGAAGTGATTCGTGTCATGATTGACTTTTTCTCCCAGTGGAAGAATGGAAGAACTGCGGTATGAACTTTTAAGATTTGGTGGTTTCTCCCTTTTCAAAGTAGAGTAGGCATAACAGGAATTTTGTATCTGTTTTGATCCAATAATAAATAAAAATTAATCCCCTCTCCCCCAACCAGATGAAATGTTAGACATTAGTAATAGTAGTAACTAAAAGACAATCTTGTGATTATCCCTTACCAGAACAACTTTGTTAAAAGGGAGAGAGACAATAGATCAGCTTCAATAAAACTGAAGTTTGTTGTTTGGCTGCTATTTTTAAATATCTACTGAAATGGAAAAGTAGTTATTGGACTTAAATATATTTGGATGGCTTCACAGAAAAATATGGTATAATTTCGATAAATTTTAAAAGGGTTATTATAAATGTTTTTGTGATTTCCTGCAGAAGGTTTGTTGGGCCTATTAATCTTTTTTTAAATTAACCATTCATTTAGACTAGGACTCTTTTTTTTTTTTTTTTTTTTTCTCTTCCCTAAAAATCCACCAAAACTCCAAACACACGCAGTCCAAAACAAAATACCCTCACCCCTGGGGAAAAAGTTGGACCACAACTGTTTGAGAAGTTGTTCCTTTAACTTGTGCCTTTGTTTACCAAAAAAGAAAAAAAGTACTATGATTGTGGACTAGGAATGTCAGACTTTGGCTTTAGTCGCTAGTACATTGATACATGTTGGCTTTTTAGAAGAAGACCTTTTATTAAAAAAGTTGCCTTCCCTGTTTGAGTCAAACTGCCCTTTCACCTTACTTTGAACTCAGATTATCTTCTTATTAGCATATTAAACTTAAGTTTGTTAATTGCATTTCTGAAGCTTTAGTTTTTTATAATTTTGAAAATTGAAACTATTTGAGTGGCAGTTGCAGTGCTGTGACATAAGGAGGTAATAGCTGTTGGTACTTAAAGGTCTCTTGTCCTGACAGTGGCCATTTAGGTTATGTTATTTCCCTGGGGACTCATTTCATCCTGTTGTCTCAGCAGCTCACACTTTTTTTTTTTTTTTTTCCTCTTAATTTGTTAGGAGTAGTACTGGAGCAATCTAATTGCAGACTATTCTGTGGACATGGCAAGATTAGTATAAACATCCCTACTTTTTACTGCTTTGAAATGCTGTTGTCCTACAAATGAAGCAGACACCTAAGGTTTTGGATCAGTGGTAGCTGCTACTAGTAAACCTCAAAAAAGCAGTATAAGTGTTCCAAGTTTTCTTAACTTGTTCAACAGAACAAGTTTTATCTTGTTTTTTTTCTTGCCAGCCTCACTTGCTGGTTGTTTATTCTATGACACATAGATTGTAAATTGCTTAATGTTGGATGCATTCATTTTAAAGCAGTATTTTCATGAAGAATTTTCACGTTTGTTGGTTGAGAAAGTGGGATTTGGACTGTTATTATGTATGGCTGGAGGGGATTGATACCTTATGTTAGAGAAGATACTCAGAGGAATACTGATCTGTGACACAATGGAAGGTCCTGAAGAGCCCTAGTCTGTATCTGTATGAGCTTTATTGTGCAGCATTATATGGTAGCAGCGGTTAGCATGGAGACTGTAGTTGGAGAATTGCACTTGCCCGCCCTTGTTAGGTGTCTGTGCCATATGCATATTTTAATCATGTTTATTGACTACTGACTACTGGGTGCATCTAAATTTACTGACTTTGCAGAGCTAAGTTGCAATAGATTTAGTGGTAGACTAACTCTTAAAATAATTTGGTTGATTTTATCTTTGCATCCCATTGAAAGCTGTGGAATATCTATCACTGAGGAGAGTAATTTCCCAAATGTTTGAGAATTGTGTTTGGGTTCTGCCAATCCAGACTAGAAGATACTTATTTTCACTCAAAATGAAGACATCTGAACTGAGAATTAAGATCAGATGTTAATCTGTGGAATGACTCTCATTTCAACTTAATTTTATTTTTTATTATGTTCTGTCTTCATGTCAATATTTAATTATGCTTTTGTTAAGGAGAACTCTTACCATCTATTACTTATGTATTCTGTGGGCTTTGAGGGAGGAAGCCTGAGGATTTGTGCATTTAAACTGTGATTCTCAACTGTTCTTTACTTGCCTCAGGCAGTACGCTGGTTTTGTTACAGTACTGTGATTTCTAAAAGGAAGATAGTTAAGTTTAATTTATTTAAAACCTTCCTCAACTGCACTTACATTGTACTTGCAGTCCCTTCGGGGATATGATTTGCTTGTGGCTGTTGCTGGAGGAGGTCACTGGACACTTCCATTGTTACTTTTGTCTGGAACGTTACACCATTGACTCTGTTAATTGCTTTCTAGATGTGAAAATAAACTAGAGGCTCTTTAAAAGGTTTCGGCTTGTTCTCTGTCCTTACTGATGTGTTGCTTCTGACAAAACTGGGAGATTGATTGGCCTGTGATGCTATTCATGAGCCTGCAATAAGGGATTCTTTCAGTGTTTTCTCTCATCCTCTTTCAACAGGGCTTAGCATTTGTATATGCTCTTCAGTTTTTCTTTGATTTGTAAGTGATAGCAGAAGTCAAGTATGCCTCTTTACAGTATGCAAATGTTGAGATAAAATCTAGGTCTTCCCATGATAATTATAATCCTGGCTGAGTTGAACATTCAATGCAGGTTACAAATCAAGCCTGTTGTTACTGCCTACTTGCCTACCGAGCGTCTGTTACTTAAACTCACGTTGTATAATTTATTTCCTACTTCATACTCTTAAATTGCAGGGGACTTAGAATTTGGGGGTTTCTTTTGGGGGAGAAATAGGAGAGGAAAATTAATGTCTGCTTAACCTATTCTTAGAAAGTACAGGTTTCTGTTGCTTGGGAAAACTTGTCTGGATTCCATGGTCTGCTATAAAGATGAATCTGCTTTGTCATACCTTCTTACTAAACTGTTAGAAAGCTGTTCTTGGATGAGATTCAGTCACTTAGAACTAAGACATCCAGACAATTTTAAGCACAGCTACCTGATTCCTTATAATTTTTTGTGCCAGCATAGTTTCTGTCCTCTCCCCACTGCTTATCTTGATCTGCAGATAGGCAACAGACATACCTCAATTGCTATCTTTTTTAGTTTTTATTTTCTTTCTTAGACTTTTCCCAAAATACTTTCTTCATCCTGACAACTGCTAGGGTTCAAGTTCTGTAGCCTTACCGGAAGACTCCTAAAAGTAAAGATATGAATGCTGTGGACTCATTGTTACAGAATTCATTTATGTGGATTACTGTCAACCCTTTTCACTTTTTTGTCTATTAGCATGCTTCATAAATAGAGGACAGTATAGAGCGTCCCATAACCAAACTAGAATTGAAGGCTTTCTTTGGCTTGGTTCTGAGGAATATTTCTGATTTGTTAATAGTGAAGGTGCCCGCTGCTTCTATTTTATATGAATGCTTGAGGAAAAGTAATTGGATTCCTCTTTGCTTCCACGGGAGGTTTATAATGCAAGTACCGTAAATAAAACATCAGGATTGTCTCTCAGCTGTATTATTGAGAAAGCGTTCTGAAGCTTAACATTATGTAGAAGCTTGAAATCAGATTTTCTCTTTCCTTGTGGAGGTTAAAAAGCCCAGTAAACTCTTGGGGCAGGTACTTGGCCTCAGACCAAGAAACTAGTCCTATGAAGTGGTGGCTGCAGTGCATCTAAGCCTAGTAAAATCTGACTTGTCTAAATGCTTGGTCTCAAAAGTAAGTCTAAACTTGGCATGAAAAGATTACTCCATGAAATTATGAATTCCTTTGGGTCTAGTGTTTTTCATGTAGAAAGCATGCCTAAAGGTGCTGCTTTTGTATGACAATGATCTAAAAACCTGGAGTGACTTGACAAGAAAGTAAATGAAAAATGAGACTGCTCAGGTAAGCTGTTGCTGATTGTAGGTAAGCAAGGGAAGCACCAGTGCATTAGATCCGCTGTGCAAATACAGCGTTTCATGTGTTTCTAGTAAGTACGCGATTAATTGCTTTTAATGTGTTAGTGTAGCCTGTGAGCTTCATGTAAAAGATTTTGCAGCTGACAGATTGTCATCCTTCCAAGTTACTTGCAAAACCCTTTAAATTTTTAGCCTATGTGAAGGCAGTTGTTACATGAGGTTTCTGGTGTGTCTGTGCACCCAGGAAAATACAAACTGTGCTCCCCCCCTCCCCCATTTCTTATCTAATACATGTAACTTGAATTTCAAGAAATAAAAGCAGACTGCAGATGCAAAATAAGAGCAGACGGTAGTAGGATTAAGGAAAAATTAAGTGTATACAGTTAACATGTTGAGTTGTCGCATACAGTTCTAACATAATAGAAATGAAACTTGTCTGTGTCAAATAAGCTTATGTTGGATTATGCAACAGGTAAATATTAGCTTTTCATATTGTAAGTACTGGGATTTCCTTGTAACTCCTTCTTTTATCCTCTTAATAGAGCTTACATAAGAGTAATATGAAATGTGCATGCAACAATTAGTTTTCCGTTCCTACTTAATTGTAAAATATTTGCTTTTCAGCTCAAAT
Organism: Falco cherrug; assembly: GCF_023634085.1. Lineage (NCBI taxonomy): Eukaryota > Metazoa > Chordata > Aves > Falconiformes > Falconidae > Falco > Falco cherrug. The sequence goes on along the minus strand of NC_073701.1, from coordinate 75,310,703 downwards.
CAAAGACAAAATTAAAGAAAGGGAAAAGAAGCAAAAAGAGAAGAAGAAGCACAAAATAATGAATGAAATCAAGAAAGAAAATGGAGAAGTCAAATTATTGCAAAAAGGTATGTTCAAACTATGTAGTAATATTTCATTTTGGTGTTTGAAAATTTTTGTTGTTAGTTATGATACGGGGTTTTAATACTGTGTTTTTAATTTAAATGCCATTTCCCCCAGTTAGTTGGTATGAGGGTTGTAAATTAAAATTTAGCTATAAATGTTAATTTTTTTGTCGACTGTGTTTGGTAGTGGAGGTAAAAAATACAGCTGTTACCACAATGTTGCTTATACAGTAGTAGTAAAGACTAATACTTTGAGTAATAATACTGGTGATACCTGTATCTTCCCTGCAGTTACTGAAGAAGGTTATAACTTTATGTATTGTGAAGAAGAAAAATGAATCCATGTCACATCTTATATCTGACATTAAATGCACAAAACCGAGTGAGTAAGGAGAATAATTCAGGAACTTTGTCAAATAGTGAAAAACTGTGCAACAGGCAGCCTTCATTCTGGCTGATTTCTTCAACTTCATTTACTGTAATGGGATGTAATTAAGATTGTGCTGTCACACTTGCTCGTACATCCACTGAATCTTGGAATTGCACAGTAGTTTAGGTTGGAAGGGAGCCTGACTGGCAAGCCCAGAACTTGATGTGATATTCTGGATGTCTCAGCAGTGGTGAGCAGCGGGGGAAGAATCATCTCCCTCAACCTGCTGGCAGTGCTCTTCCTAATCCTGTCCGGGAGGCTGCTGGCCTGCTTTACCAGGAAGGCACGCTGGTGGGCTTACGGTCAACCTGTCATCCACCAGGACCCCCAAGGCCACCTCTGTCAGGCTGCTGCCCAGCCAGCTGGGCCCCAGCCTGTGCTGGCACACAGGGCTGTTCCTCTTTGCGCGCCCCTGTGATGACTTCATGCGTCCACAGAGTTGACCCATTCCTACAGCCTCCCGAGGTCACTCTCGCTGGCAGCACAACCCTGTGGTGCATCAACAGCTCCTTCTGGTTTTGCAACACCTGCAAAGTTGCTGAGGGTGTGCTCCGTCCCATGATGCTGGTCGTTAATGATGATGATGAACAGCATTGGCACAAGGTATCAATATCTGAGTTACTGCAGTAGCATCTGTCCTCCAGCTGGACTTTGTGCTGCTGATCGCGACCCTTTCAGCAGAGCAGTTAACCCAAGTCTTGAACCACCTCACTCTTCACTTGAGCAGGTCATGCTGCATGGCTTTTTCTGTGAGGATGTCACTTACTTAAGTAGACCAACTATTTATTTTTTAAATGTTATTTTCAGACTCAATGCTTTTGAAGTTAGGAACAAATTCCTTATATGTTTTTCTGTTATCTTGTCTGCTGTAGGATTTAATTTACAAACAAAAACCTGAACCCCCCAAAACAAACCATTGTATTCAAAATACTTATAGGTCAGAGGCATGGAACCCTGTAATTACAGCGTCATGTATTATACTTTAAGCAGAGCTCTGAGTAACTGTATTAACAACTACAACAGCTTAAAACCTGTGGTGAACAATTGGCTTAGACAATGAGGAATGTGTAAGCTGCTGACTTCCTGTGAAAAGAACAGATGTGGCTTTTCTTTGCTGAGCATGAAAGGAAGTTGGTGGTTGTGATACTGGGCAACACACAACTGCCTCAACGGTGAGCTCTTCAGGTTTTGTTTGCCTGTGTCTGCCAGCCTTTTGGGGTTTTTTACACTGTGTCCTCTTTCTATTGTCATTCAGCTGATAAGGTGGAAGCTGCAAAGACAGCAAGTCTTGTTACACAGATCTAATATGATACCTAATGGGGATATTTGGCCTCAAATGGTGCTTTATTTTCAATTAATATAAAAAAAGCCTATGTAGAGGGGCTCTGTTAGAACTCTTCTGGTGTTCTGAGCTAGTTGAGTAGCAGAATGGGTTCTTCTCACAGAACAGCGTTACAGCTTTGGGTGCCTTATTTCATAGATGTGATGTTATCAGCCAAGTATCATGTTTTAGGTGTTCTTTATGGTGTTGGTGGGAATTGTAGAGGCTATATTTGATTTGCCTGTATCCTGCAAAATTCGCTGCTATTTCAGGGAAAGAAGGGAGTGGTCAGGAGAGCAGTTGTTTAGAGCAGATGATACAAACCCAGTGGAGAGGATCCAATTCAGAACAGCAGCTCTGGATGTCTTCTGTGGGCCTCCAAAATCTGACTGATGTGCTTGTATGTGCTGTGAAGTTTGTGTAACGCTTCCTGATTCCTTCTGCTGATCTAGTTTTACATCCTGGAAGCTGAGGGCAAGGGAACAAAGGCAAAAGTGCTTTAAGATGAGACTTCTTGCATGTATTAGTGGTCAGTGCCTCTGACCTTCTCAAACGTTATTATTTCTTCATCTAATGTTATCTTCTTCCTGGGGAATAACAGTTCAACTCGAAGCCCTTTTATTCTGAGCTCAGAATTCCCTGTGTGGGCTTAGGAACAAAGGTTTCAAACTAATCTACTTTCCTCTTCTTTGGGTTTTAGGTTTTGTGGTTGTTTTTTTGTGCGTGTTAAGAGACTATACTGCTGGTCTCTACATACAGCTTGTTTCTTTGTAGGCATTAGATCTGTATCTTGTGAAATGTTACTCTTGACCATCTGCTGAATGCTTTTCTTCCTATGTTGTAAATCGTTAGTGTTTTGGGCTTTGTCTGTTTTGGTGGTTTTTTTTTTTTTTTTTTTTTTCCTGGTAGTGACTTTCATTGAGGAGGTGGAGGTAATAGCCTACTTGACTTCAGGCAGTTAAACTAGCTGTCCAAGATAAAAGGTGGCTGTTTATAGAAGATTAGGTCAGTACTGAGGGACTGATCCTTTTTGAGGAAGAGTTGGTGGATAGAGCTGGTCTTGGTGCCTTGAAATGAGTGTGGAAGATTTGACTTGCACTGGGAAGCCTAGGGATGTAAGCTGTTCATCAGCCCAAACTTGAATTGTGGTTCTATTGAAAGCAGTGATAAAACCTGCTCATGCTGGAGAAGGGCAACCCCCCAAAAAATGGGTATTTTTGCTGTTCCTGAGGCTGTTAAAGGAAATATTTGGCTCTGATGGCTTTTTTATACATGCAGAATAAAAAGAGTTTTTGTCGTCCTTTTCTACTTGGAGCTGTGTTCTCTGTAGAATAAGGCTACATAATTGCTCCTTTTTCTCTTAGTTTATGTGGAAGGAAGAGCTCAGTTTTTGGAAAAAAGCTGCTTGGAACGTGCTTATTGTTAAATCACTTAGTTCCTGATTTTGTAAATTTACTTTTCAAAATCTGCATAATGAAAACATTACCTCTTTAAAAAATTGAAAGTTTCATTACAAAATTTCACAGCAGGACATGGCTGAGGGTTACTAGAGGTCCTGCAGAAAGAAAAAGGATTAATAGGCTTATCTGTATACAGTCCCATTTGTGTTTCCCCTTTAAAAAGAAAAAATGGTATTTTTCTCATTATTATATCAGAGCACAGTGATTTCTAAAAAAGCAGTAGGAGAAATGCCTAGTGTGTGTTTCGGCAAGATTGAATGCCTCGGTTTATGGAACGCCAAAATGCAGGGAAGAAGGGAGAACCAACATCTTTATTGTGCTGGTATGAATGTCTGTAAGTGAATTGTTTTCTAAAGATTTTTTTTATCCTTCTGGGAGAAATTACACTTAATTGTACATTCTTAGGAACCTTTTAAATTTTTTTATAGGTGTGTTTTGCACAGAAGTAATTATAAAACCTGGTATATTTTAAGACGAGACCTACCTCTGAGTCATGCTGCATGCTTTTTTCTATCTGCTCTATTTTGTCTTTGTGTGCCTTTAGAGAAAACACTGAGGGATTTGTATGCAGTGTGTTTTAGTTGATGAGACATTGATAGGATGGGAAAGACTGGTGTAAGGGTGCAGGGGACACAACCCACAACGCTGATTTGCCTGTAATACTGACTTTGCTTCACAGCCCTTCAGCAGCAAGTTATCAATTTTTACTAATAAAATACGTGAGTAAAACACAGGCGGAATATGTGCTATGAGATCACTAAGAGCAGAGCTGTTCTAAATTCCAGTGGGCCTCCAACATTTGTTCAGGAAGAATGTATTAAATTTCTTTACCTTTTGTGTAGCTGGTGGATCGCTTTTCCACATTTTCTGGAGCTGTTTGCTCTTGGTTCCTTCCCATCCCTTTACACAACTGATTAATTTCTACCCCTGAAGCTACTGCAGCCTCCATTACTCCTTCAGTTCAGCTAGTCCTTTCAGTTGGCTCCATAAATCTTTGAAAGCTAAAATGAACCAGCAGTGTTGGACTTGAGCAGCCTCTGCTGTTGTCTGGGCAGGGTGAGACACTGTCAGTGCCAGCTGTGTTGGGATGGAGCAGGTGGTAGCTGGATGGAGAGCTGTGTTCTAATAGCTTTGAAGTGTGCATTGCTGGAGGTGGGGATCTGGAGCTTGTAGCAAGGACTTCTGGTACTGCAATGAAGAACAAAAGTCAAGTCTTTTTCTACCACTGCCTACAAAATCTATGCAGGTTAAAAGGTTTCCATATGTGTGACTGTTTTGTGTGTGTGTGGTTTTTTTAAGAATCTGAAATACTGATCTGAAGGCTGTGAGTATGAATTATGATAGCCTCTGTGTAGCGTATGCACATGTATTATTTGGTACTTCTCTTTATGGTGAAGACTGTGGAAATAATTGTAGTTTAATTACCTTACTTCAAAGACAAAGAATTAAAGACTCCAGAGAGAATTGCAGTGCTGTCACATTTATAGGAACTCTTTGTTTGAGAATAGTGTTTCTAACTCCAGCTTCTTGCTTAGTATAGGTAGCTAGGCTGGGTGCACAATAAATATTTTTTTTTTTGTCCTGTGCTTGTGTTGTATATGTAAAGTGGGTTTCAGTTCTGACTTCGATGCCACAGATAAAATACTGTCAGTCATTTAAAAAAACCATCTGCTTCTAATGTGGGTTACTCAATCGTCTTTAAAGTTCTTCCATAGGAGGATGAAAAATGCTGGTCAAGGAATGCATTTACTGCCTTTGCTGCTTGAAGTTGAAGGCTTCATTGAATTGAGATGATTAAGTTAGCATTTTTCACCCCATAGACTATTTTAAGATCCACACATGTGGAATTGCACAAAAAATTTTGCCCTGATTCACCTTATAGATTCTTATTGTTATACGCAGACTTATTTTGAACAGAAATATGCTGTTACACCTTCCCCCTCCACCAAGTTTCTATCCTTGTTTTCAGTCTGGGTGGGTTTTCTGTTACGGTTTTTAATTTGAATCTTAACTTATTTGGAGAGTAGAGATTTAGCAGTGTGGAAGGAATAATAGTTTGCTGTTTTTTTGTGTACTTTGTAAAAGTATTTTAAAGAGTCAATCTGTAATTTTACATACATGTATTTAATGTGGTAACTCTGGTGACTGGACTCTAGAGACTGCAAAGTTTACAACAAACACTATGAAAGTATAGAATTAACTGAAAGTATTTTAAACTTTAGATTTTTTAATTAATCACTTTATAAATTTCTGCTTATCTTACGATATCCCATTGAAGCTTTCATAAGTGCAGTTGTTGGAAAGAGTATGGGGCAAAGCATATTAGGATTTTCCTGTGTGGCTCTGGGTAAGAGGCAGTTATGTTAATGAGCTAAACATGGTAGGAGTCAATGTGTATCCTTGTAGCAGCTTTTAGGACATCCTGTGTTCTTATGTCTATAGGTGCCACTTTCTGAAAATCATGAATTCTCCAGGTCATTGTGACTATTCAACTTCCAGGAGGGCAGAAACAACATAAAATAGGATTATTTGATGTATTTCAGGCTTGACTCTTCTGATGTTTTATAGTCAAGCTTTCAAGCCTATAAATAGAACAAGATAGCTGTCAGTTCTCAGTGGTACTCCTGCTGTTTGGTTTGTTTCCTGGGCTGTGTAGTGAGACACCTTGAAGTTATACCATGTGCTGAAAACAAACATATTATCTTTTCAACCTGTCAGCAGTTGATCTTGCTCATTCTCCTTATTTGCAGAGTGACTGCAGAATTCTGTGTGCATGTTTTAACTCTATTGTTAAAGGTTGTTTTAACCCTTTTGAAAATCACTGAAAAAATTTCATAATACATGATGATATGTTAAAATCAAAATGGAAAATTCTGTCCGTTAATTATCTGGCTGCTACCAGCTTGAGGGCTTTTTAGGATCTAAAGGGCTTCTTGTGGTTTTTCTTGTGCTGGGTGGCTTTTTTTTTTGGTGTGGGTTTTTTTTTTCTTTTTTGCTACTGTAAGTGGCAGTGCCTCCAAGAACACTTGCGCTGTCTATGCATATTTTATTTACTGGTTGGTGGATGGTGTCTTGGCTGCTCGTATTCTAAGCTATTTTGTAGTTGTTTGTGGTTATGAACTTTAAACTCATTGGAAGATCCGGGGGGACACTTGTGGTTTGAACTGGGATTTCTGTGTTGGCTATTTAAAGACTTAGCCTGGAGAGCTGTAGCAAAGCTGGGTTGTCATAAATTTCTAATATGTCAGTAGCTTTAGTCTGAATTGCAGTGAGAACACTAGAAAATGCTTGAGTCGCGTGTCTCACCTTGTGAGCCTATGGGAGGAAGGTGAAGATCATTAGTTGGAAGTTACTTTTTACCTATCCCCTTACTGGAGAGTACTAGGTAGAACTTCTTGTAGTACTACAGTAGGAGATAGTTGGTACAGGACCAAGCTAAAGATTTAAATAATGTCTTGTAGCTGGTGACAAGAATATTCAGGCTGATCTCTCACTGCAGAACAAGTAGCGTAGCTGCAGTTAGTTGATACTTCTGTGACTCTTTGTGTGCCATAGAATGAGTAAGATGCTATGCTCAGTTGAAAAATGTAGGAAATGTGGTCCTGCTTAGGGCTCCTCTGCACTGGTGTTCTTCCCTTTGTGCTCCTACACCACCACCCCCACCCCCCCCACCCCCCGCAGCTGCTGCCCAGCTCTGTTAAACTTGGGTGACAGAGCCCTCCTAAAGTGAGGAAGTAAAAACTGACTGGTTACTGGCTGTGTTTAAAAAAAATGTATATCCCTTCTCCCTTCCTGCTACTAGCTGTTAGCTAGAAAACTGTGGGAACAGAACAATCTAGTGTTGTTGCTAATGTTGGGGTGTGGTGGTTTGTGTTTTAGTGTTTTTTTAAACTTCTAAAGTTCCTAACCCTTTTGGGACTGTGACCTTGAAGTTGAGAAACACTGCTGTAGTTGAAACAACTGAAGTAAAAGCTTTGTGGCCCCTGCTTAAGTAAAAGTTCAGATCAAATGATCTCATGGACAAAACACAACATAAAATCAACTTCAGGTAATTTCTGAGTTTTCTTCTTATAAAAACGCACACTTGGAAGGAATCTTTCCAGGGTTTGGGCTGTCTAGCACCAATTTAAATTACAAGTACATACCATCTAGTAACAATGGAACATTGGCTTATTTGCGTAAAATTAGAACAGTTCTGAGTCTCAGTCCTTAATGATGAGTCTTGCCCTGTGAGTGACAGGGATATTGTGGCACCACAAGAAAAAAATTTACTGTGTCAACCTTGAAACATCTACCCATCATGTAGATGTGTGCAGCAGCAGAACTGTTTGTGGTATATAAGGCCTGACTTGCCTAGAAGGTGGTTAAAAATTGTTTTGAGGTAGTTCTGTTATTGCTGAGTGTGTGCATGCACGAACAGAATGAACACAGGTTTCTATTCTTACGTTTTACTTATAAATCTTGCACTGTATTTTTAACTTCATCTTTGTGCAGATATTGCTAGCCAAATAAAAGAATAAGCAAAATTTTATTTTGCTGTTCTTTGGGCTTTTACACTCGGTGAAGTGTGAGCTCAGTCTGCTTTTTAACATTGGATCAAGGGGAAAGTTCCTGTAGATGTCTATGGGTGCTGAGGGTTTTTCTACCCACCCCTGTTACTCCTCATTCTTGGAGTCCCAAAGCAGTTCTCTCACTCACCCTAAATAAAAGACTTTTCTAATACAAGTGAAAATTCTTACTGCTCTTCTGTGTTTCTGAATCATGCAGCGAAATAAGGTTTTCATCTTGTTTATAGGTGTTTCCAGTAGCTGTGCTTGTCTAAATGCATCTGAGACACAGGATGTCGTGCATTGCAATATGGCTACTGTCTTGGCTGAAATTTAGATTCTAGCAGTTCTATGTGTGTGTATGTGTGCACCTTTATGATTGCTGGTGATGACTCTGAAACGCCTGTTTTGAAAGTTTTGGGTTGTGAGTGTGTGCCTGAATAGTAACAACTTAAGAGGTGGAGCAAGTTATCTTGCATGAAGTGCTGCGCTACTGCTGCCAAATCTTGCTTAAAACAAAGCTAGTTTGAGTATCTCAGTCTTTACAGTGTTTGGATTTTTATTTAGCCTTCTGGATTGCTTGCTTAAGTTTTCAACAAGTTCTGTATGTCTGCTGGGAGGTAACTTGATTACTGTCCTAGGGAGAAATTGAAGGTGACATTGAAGGCAGCTGGTGTGTGTGGTTTTTTTTTTGGTGTCTGTCAGCCAAGTGTCAAAGCAGCATTACTGGTTTTGGAAGAAGCAGCACATTTTGCTTTAAAGTATTTTGATATATGCAGCAGAGTGGTGACTGAATGAGTGTATTTCTGCTCCTCTCTACAGCTAATGCAAAAGAAGGAATAAGATGAAAGTACTTTATTGGGCATTGCTGATAGCAATCCCAGTATTTCCGCAAATTAATTCCTTTTGCTATTGAAGTCTTTGCAATTTCTGAGCAGCTTGAAACACCTGCTTAAGAGTGGATCTTTGAAATTCAGCAGAGCAGAACCCTTAGGTAGAGATGTGCAGGCATTCTGTGAAATTCTATTAAAGCTTTGCTGGTAAATACTACTAGAAATCAGTTTTCCATTTTGTGTTTGTATTTCTCAGGAAAACTTTGCTGTATGCAAAAATAATTGAACACAAATATTCTATGTTTGGGTATATGTTGATATCAAAGCAGTATTGGGAACAAGCATTGTACAGCACCACCCACATGCTCACTGTAATAAGGAAAGAGGGAAGAAATTGCAGTCTGATCTGTATTACAGTTAAATGTACTGGAATGCTATCTTTAAAAAGGTAAATTGTGTAACTTTAACCTTAAATGTGAAAGTTCAAACTTTTGGGTTAGGAAGGTTTCTGTTAAGGTTTGATAGGAACTTGGTCCTACCTCATATACATGCTAAGTTAGTGTGGGGTGTGTGTGTATTTTTATTTTACCCATAAAAAATTCAGCCTTCAATGCTTGGGGTGGGCAGATGAAGGTGTAGTGGGGAATGCTGCTAAGTAGATAATGGTTTGCTGCCACTGTTGAGGGGTGGGTTCTGCTGTTCCTCACTGCCTGCTGTCGGTGCTCTCCCTTCTCTAGTTCCTGTCTGACAATACAGGGAACCAATTCTGGTCACTAATCTAGCAGCACGGTGAATAGTTGTCTGCTGAGCCATTAAGTCAGTTTACTGTGCAATCGGATGAGCATCAGTCAGTACCAGGAATGGTACAGGACTGTGTGCCAGGAGCACTGGCAGAGTGGGAAGTTGGACTTTTCCCATCTGTGGCACTGAGCTCTTAGATTGCTCAGCTGTATCATATAGCCACGTTTGAAGGCTGAACAAATAATTATGAGTTTTAACATTTTTCCAGTCTTCCAGTATTCAATTTAATATTGCAATCTAATTTCCTCTGCAATGTACAGTGCCTACAGTATCTAAAAAATTTTTCCTATGTACATCATTTACTGCCAGTGTGAAATGGAGTTCTTGACAGAACTTGTCCTGTGTAGGCAGTAGTGTAAGCTTGTGTAAATGTGAAAAAGTCTCAAAACTACTAATTGGTTTTTGAAGTCATCTTTCAATTTTTGCTTCAAGTGCTTTTAGGGAACTGTCTGACTCTTGTTGGTATATATATTTTTTTAAGTCTTTAATTCTAGTAATTTTTTAAAAGAATCCCATTTGAAATACCTTTTTTCCTGACTTCCATAGTTTAAGGCTTTTTTTCTCTCCAGCGGCATCAGTAACTCAGACCCTTGGAAGAAGAGATTACTTTGTCTCCTAAGGATATACACTCCCCACTGGTTTTTCTCTCTTCCCAGTTGCAAGTAGTAGTTCAGGGGTTTCTGCTACTTCCCATCTTAGATCTTCTGGTGATGTAGGTTTTGGGTTGTGTGTTTTTGTTGTGTTTTTTTTTGTTACACAGCCTTTTGTTCTTTCAGTGATTGCTCTCTGGTTTCCAGGTGCTTCAGATTAACAATGGCCTCAGTTCTATCCTTGTTGACATGCAGAGATCCAAAACTTCTGTGGAAAAGAACAGAACTGTGCTAAGAGATGAGAGGCTGCTAGCAGATATTTATTTGGTTCTAAATTGTTGCACTGTTTTTGCAAGTTCTTACGATTTGGGAAAGTGTGTACTGATCAACTTCAATACTTGATATATGTGTAAATAGCATAACCCTTGTATTCTGTGGTCAAAAGTAGGAAGAGTCTATAGTATTAAAATGTTTTTACTTAAAGCTGAAAAAGAAAATTTCTTCTCAAGCTTGAAGGAGGACTGGGGTGGACACTGGAAAAATAATTTTTTTATCTTGTGGTTACGAGCATTTTTCCCTTTTGGAGATTTCATGGAGGTGATATGAAAACACAAAATTATAAATGTTTTTCACTTCAAAAATGTCTTAGTGTAATTCCTCCTAAAATATATAATAAACATTTATAAAAAGTTTGTACTCAAAACCAGTTGTAATCATATGTTTTATGTGAACTTCATATAGTTAGACACAGATTTAAACTCTGTCTGATTTTAATTTGATGTTATATTGGGTGGGTTGTGTTGTTGTTTCTGTCATAGAAGTGCTGCTGCTTTTGAGACCTTGGCTTTGCTCTTTTGAGTGCTGCTTATTGCTAAGCAGAATAAATAACTTTCAGCTGAAAAGTACCTACCACATCTAGTCCAACTGCTTGATCACTTCAAGGCTGACCAAAAGTTAAAGCATGTTAAGGGCATTGTTGAAATGGCTCTTAAATCACAGGTTTGGGGTATCGACCACCTCTCTAGGAAGCCTGTTTTGTAGTTTAGTAGTTTTGTAACCTTAAAAGGGTTTTGTTGTGGTTTTTCTTTTGTTTGTTTGTGGGTGGTTTGGTTTTGTTTTGCTATTTTTTTTATTGGCGTAGCTGCATCTGTGAAATACATTAAATGATGGATTAAAAAAATCAGCCACCACGTATTACCAGAGTTGTTGAATGAAATTGAATGTTAGTGAAACTTCTTGGAAGATACAATCAAAGGCAGGGAATGGGACAGATTGAAAGGGGAAATCGGATACTCTTCCTTCTTGTAATGTGGAAACAAAGTTGCAGTTTTTGAGGTAGTTTTGCACAGATACAGTTTCATACCCATATTGTATTTAAGTACTTTACATTTCAACTAGTAATCATGGAATGTAATAGCTGGATGTTCAGCAAGGGCATATAGATGCTCATCTTCAGTCTCTTTAAGGTTTTCTTCAGTGATTATAGACGTGGTAAACTATGAGAGAACAATTTGGCTCTTGCCATAGCAAATAGCTTCTTGCTTAGAAGCTGTTGTATTTATTGCCAGTTACATTACTGCTAATTGTACTCCAGTGAACATAAATCTGCAGCCTTTCCCAGCCATGCAAGAAGTCCCAGATCTGAGTGACCAGTCCCTACAAAAATCTGAACTCCATTTGAGAACAAGTCCAATGGGCTGACAGTTAGCCCCCCTGCTTCCCTCTGCCTCACCCTGCTGCAGCATTCAGTGCTATAATTCTGTATTTTCTATATTCAAACTGATAGAATATCTGAGATGTTTGACTTCTTTATGGTATCTATCACTGTAGCAACAAATTTTCATGTGTAGAGTGAAACAATTTTTAAAGGTAAAGCATTTTTAGGAGTTTGAAATGCCTTTAGACTCTTGGATGCTCTCTAGTTGTATGTTTCTGCAGTCAAGAGGTGGAAAGAAATGTCTCTGTATTTTGGTGTTTGGGTTGGGATTTATAAGCCCGTAATGCTGAACTCCCTACCATTGTAAACCATTTCTTTGTTTTTGGAACTGGTGCCATAATGACATCATTAGAATACCCCAGAAAGGAAGCAGTAGGTGATTTTCTTTGTTTGTTTTTTATCAGGTGACAACATTGAGGGTGCCAGGGCACTTGAGTGCAATGAACTGTTTTCAGGACTCCTCTAAGGTTGAGGTGGCTGGTTTTGCACGTGTTGCTGCTTTTTCTGGCCTGCCCGTGCCCACTAAATTTAGAGACTCTTGGGGCAGAAGGAAGAGGTTAACCAAGTAGTGGATATTGCATATACCAGATGAAGCAGTCCAGTTGCGGAGGTCCATGCTGGTTTTACATTAAATTGAGCCTAATGAAAGGACGGATTCTCATGAGGATACTCTGCCTTTTGGCAGTTGAACTTGGTCAGCTAAAAGTGAAGTTGTGCTCATAGAGTATGCCAAGACACATCTACTTTAAAGTGAAGGGAGTCTTTGTAGCTCTTAACTGTGTGGATAAGGTTAAGAAATCTTAGAGCCCACTTCCTTGTTTGGGCTAAATAAGAATTGAGTGACCCCAGGGCACACAAACCACCTCTTCCCCCTGCAGGATGAGAAGGTAGAAGCTAGAGAGATAACTAGCTCGACTGCCTCAACTTTAGAAATCCCAGAGGTATGTAGTTGCTGTCGTGAACCTCAAGAGGCTCAGACACAAATGTCTTCGTTGCTTGCTCTGCTTTCTAGTACCTGCACCTTCCATATGTGAACCTCTTAATTATCACTAAGAATATGTGATTCTATGCACCAACAGTTGTGAGTGGTTGGTTTGTTTGGTATTTTTTTAGGACTCTTGTGAATTACTTGGGCTGAAGATTGCAACCTGAAATTGGTCTACTACAGCACAGTAGTAGAGACTGGCTAACTTTTGTGAATTTGTAATTGTGTTTCATTGCAAAACTTAACTTCTAAACAGCATCTGAACTTGCTGATCTTGAATTCCTTGTTGTGAATATAATTTTGCGCTGTAACGTGACCAGTAATTTGATTTATCAAATTGTGAAATTATCTCAACTGCTAGACTTCAGGGCAGTGTAGTGACAGAAGTTTTTCTGGCTACTGCATTTATTACTTGCAAAACAAAACAAAAACCCCCAACCAACCCAAAACCAAGGGAGAATGTTTGCCTTGGGAATTGCTTGAACATGTTACCCCCAAATGAGTACTTTTTGCCTTTAGGCTATTACAGTTTGTTTTCTGTTCAGCTTGTATATTATGTAAACTTGAAGCTGATATCTCTTTTGTGAGGTTTTGGGTTTTGGTGATGGGTTGTTTTTTGTGTGGCTTTGTTTTAAGTTGTTGTTTGGTTTTTGTGGTGTTTTTTTAGTATGGGGTCAGTTTTCAGATGTTTCCGCATACATCTTAAAGTTTATTTAGTTCTGGGAGAATGACCATGTAAAGCCATCTGACAAGGTAAGTTTTGGCAGTGGCATCTTGTGAACAGCTTGCTGATGATGGTTGATATTTGTTGACTGTAAACCCCTTGTTTGGCCATGTTTGACAGCTGTCACATAATGTGTCTCAACTTTCTGGCACAGTGATTGCTGATAATCAGTTAAAGGGTGTGATTAAGGATTGTGACTCATCATGAAAGCAGCCTTGGGAAACTTTTTTTTACCCACCCCCCCCCAGCTTATTTCTCTGGCATAATGTGAATGTGGCAGGTGTCTCTTACTACTCATTTTCAGTAAGATAAATGTTGTGACCCTTGATACTGGTCTCTGGTCTGTGTGCCACAGTGAGGGTATTGGTAACTTTGAATCCTGATCTTTAAGTATGTAGTTTGTATATAAAGATAGTTAGATCTTTTTTTTCCTCTCAACAGGTGGGAAGGAGAAACCAAAAACCAGTGCAGAAGAGCTACAGATTAAAAAAGTTAAGAAGAAAAAGAAAAAGAAACATAAAGAGAATGAGAAGAGGAAGCGTCCAAAAATGTACAGCAAATCCATTCAGACCATCTGCTCAGGATTGGTTTCCGATATTGAGGATCAGGAAGCCAAAGGCATCATAGATGATCATCTTAAGGATTTCAGTGGGAAAAATATGGATCCCAAGAAGGACTGTGAGTCCAAGATACCAGAGAACAGTGAGTTTCCATTTGTCTCGTTAAAGGAGCCACGGGTTCAAAATAAACTCAAAAGGTTGGACACATTGGAGTTCAAACAGCTGATTCATATTGAGCACCAGCCTAACGGAGGTGCATCAGTTATCCATGCCTACAGTAATGAACTCTCCCACTTGTCTCCTGTGGAGATGGAGAGATTTGCAGAAGAGTTTGTGGGTCTGGTTTTTAGTGAAAATGAAAACTGTGCAGCTTACTATGTAATGGGTATTGTTCATGGGGCAGCTACTTATTTACCTGACTTTTTAGACTACTTTTCATTTAATTTTCCCAATTCACCAGTGAAAATGGAGATTTTGGGAAAGAAAGATATAGAGACAACGACTATGTCAAATTTTCATGCTCAGGTAAGAGGTTATACATTTTACTTTCAAACAACTGTGGGTTTTTTTCAGAATACAGTTACTATTAGCTGTGCTGTATGGATGTTGCAGAACACTAGAAACAAGGAAATTCTTGAAGTAATAAGTTCTGTAATATGAAAAGATAGGGACCCTATTAACTGAGATAAAAAATTGCATTTTATGGGGGAGGGGAAGTGTCTGCATGCGTGTGTGTGTAGGTTTCGCTGCATTTGTTTCTTGCAGCTGAAGCTTAACTGAGTTTTGGATGGTTAAAATGATTTAGCTGTGGCTATCTGGGTGTTTGAACTCTAGTTTATCTGTATGAACTTCTTCAGAAAACTGAAATGTTTTAATACATTAGAACTATGTTATCCATAAAGTCTCTGTGGGTCACAGTTAATGAGTTGTTGTATTTGTACCTTGAGGGTTCTAAATTCATCCTTGACCACCATTAAGTTCTCCTTTAATGTAGCTCCTAATTTGATCCTTACCCCTCCACATTTCCCCCCAGTTAGTTGTATTCTCCTGACAGCTGTTATGTGGCAAAATGGCAGGCAGCTTTTGAATCTTTTTATTATTTTTGTTGGGTTTATTTTTTATTTACTGGAGAAATGACCGTATACTCTTTTAACAACAGCTGCTAATTAAACATATCTTCCACAGCAAGTTAATAGATAGCAGAAATTAACATTACTGTTTCATATAAATTAGTTCTATTTCAAGCCTTTTAAATTCAGGGGCAAAAAAAGTAGATTGCCACCTTGGTGATGAGCTGGTTGTGTAAAGCCCATACAGATATTCTGAAACCATTTACGAAGGAACTCAATCCTGTTTGGTGTTTTTTTTTATTATATCAACTTTTCTCACAATTGTCTCTGTAACTCCCTAGCTGTAAATTTAGAGGTTGTATGAAGCACCTTTAAACTTCTAGTCTTTTAAGGTGATTATGAAGAGTTCAAGTGTAAGTTGTCATCTTTTTGATGAAAAACGTGTTTCTTTTCCTTCAGCTATGTAAACATTTGAATGGAATGCTATTGCATTATTGACAATTTTGAAGTGTGTGCTATCCACAAGGATATGCAGAACTGAAATGTTGCTGCAAGAGAGATCTGCAGTGGTGGTTAAAAATCCATCCATTGCCATGGAATATGAATATTCTGTGAAACATACTCACTTTTTTCTTATTGTTTTCAGTACGAGTCATTACATTAATATTAAATACCACAGAACTTACTATGGGCAGGTACCCAGAGCCACCCTGTCTTAGGTAATTTATATATAAACAGCTGTATCTGTTCTTGTATGTTGTCCAATCTGTTGTCTTGGGCAATATTAATGCAAGTATAGCTGTGTGCTAGTATCTGCCCTAAAAGAACAGTTTAGAAACCCCCAATTGTAATTTTGTGGATTACGGTGGATTTATTTTACAGAAAGGATGGATTAACTTGGTATTGCAATGGTATTGCTGTTATCTGTAGTTAAATCAGTCCTGTGGTCATTTGGGTTGAGATCATAATTTCCCATTTTTCTGTGAGTGATGGAGAAATGGTGGGAGAATGTAGTAGATAAAGAAGCCAAACTGTAGTGTTATGGCATTCAGCTGGTCACCTTCATCATCTGTTTTACAACCTGTATTTTACTTGGCTGGATGCTTAGTTCCTGTATCTTCTTTTCCTTTGTTTTCTTTCAGTTTTCCAGTTAGTTTTCGTAGCATTTTATCACCTGTCAGTTTGGTTGGTTGACAGAAAATGCTTGGCTGCTTGTATTTTTGCTAACGTAAAGTGTAATGTGTATAAATAATGTATGCAGATGTACACCAGACTTACTCTGGCGTAAGATCTTCCGTGCAGCATCACTGTTGCCTGAAATATTTAAGTCAGTATCTTGGTTGCCTAGCTGTTAATTCTGTTTTTCCTTATTTCATTATATTTTTGGTTTAGGTGATCTGCTACAGTTGAAAGGCTTTGTTAGCTTAGTATCTCCATTCTGACTGGAGACAGTATCAAAGATGTCTAGGAAGGAGTATGGGAGTCTAATAGTCATAGTGATGCTGTGTCAGAATGCACATCCTCCAGGGATATGACAGGACCATTTCGAATCGGAGTTGTGAATTTTGTGGTTTTAACTTTTCAGCTGTATTTTTTGCCGTGTGTGTAAATTTGCGTCATTAGTATGAGTTACCTCTGTTTTCTGCCTCTACCTTCCTTTATGAAAGGTACTAAATGATTGCATAACTGTTATATTTTGTGCAGATGGACAGTATTCTGTCTCTGTGAGATTCTGCGTGAATCTTTTAAAAGGGATTCTAATGTGCTGTTGCAGCGCATTTCAGTGACATTTTAAATGTAGTTTTCTGTTCCTACATGGCAAAAGCTGTGCTCAGTGTTGTCTCGAGCTGCCTGAGCAATGTCTAGCAGTTGTTATATAGTCTCAGTTGAGATGTGAGTAATTTTCTAATGTCTAAATAGGAGCTCAGTTTTATCGAGTCTGCTTTGAGTATCTATCTCAACCTTCTTTAGCCTTAAGAAACCTGGATATTGCTTCGCTAATTTTAACTAAAACACTGAAATGAGGCTCCCTTCAGTACATGATGTTCTTTGGTTGTTTTTGAGAACTGATTGTAGCACATGTAATGTCTGACAAACATAAGCATTTAAAAAGTATTAAAAAAATAAAAAGGATAGATGAGCTAACCCTGAAATGAAGTATTATGTTTTATCAGGCTTTGTATTTTTCAAGGTGATTCTTTCAGTATTACTCAATCTTTCACCCAGTCTTGTGGCAGATGAGGTTTTTTTTTTGGTTTTAAGTAACGCATATTTTCAAATCGGTGAGTTCTGGGATAAGAAGAAAATTCCACAGTGAATTCTATTGGCAAGATTAAACCTGTTGGGGTCCTCCTAAGTCTGCCTGGAAAGTCTGTATCTCTCAAGTAATTTACTTAGTTTTCACAATTGTGGAGTTGAAAATGAGCTCCTTTGAACTTCCTTCCCGATGTACCTGTGCCAGACAGAAGTAATGTAGTTTCACTTGTGAGGAGATCAAAAGTGGGCAGAAGCTTATGAGAATAGTTAACAGCTGGCACAGGAGAGAGGAGTTTGTGTTGGACCTGGTTCTGTCTCATCAGAATTAGCTTTTAAGTTGGGGCAGGGGGAGTGGAGTTTTGCATCACCTAGTTTGGGCCTATGTTTAAGTAGTCCTTAATTCTTTAAATTCTTTAGGTTAATGGAACAGTTCTGTTTCTGTGAACTGCCTACGGTAAGGCTTGGTCAGACTGTTTCAATAATAAGGCAAAATGGAATTGGTCTGAGTATCCTTGTAGCCAGTAGTCACTCTTTCAGGTGATGGAAAACTGTTTGCTCTAGGGACACCTCTGGGCTCCATCATTTTGTAGATGGTAATAGCTGCCTCAGTTACCTGATAGCTATGAATCTTACTTGCCAGTTTCTTACAAGGATTTCAAAGAACATAATCAGCTTTTACCACCTGCTTGCAGCTTACATCAGTTCAGTTAAGCTAAGCTGTTTGGTGTTGAGGCAAATGCTTCTAATATCTTGAATCCATTACTGTGCCCTCATGCTGGCCAACTGTAAATTTTTATTGCCTCACTGAAACCTCAAAGCACACATTTCATATTTAACTGTAAGTGTGGAGTCGATTGGATTCACTGTGCTTCAGTCTTGTTCCAGAGGCAACTTTTTAGTATATGTGAACAAAAATGCCCAACAGACCCCAAAATTTCTGTGCTTCAAGACAAGATTTGACTATTTTAAAGCTGTATCTGACAAGTGCTTGTCTGACTTGTTTGCTGGAGATCTCTAGGTGGTTTCACACTTGCCAAAGAAATCTGTTGAAAAATCTTTTTTTTTCCTTTGTCCTCTTATCTTAATCCTCCTGCGAGTCTGTTTATTCTGATCTTTAGTGGATAAGGCAAACAGTTTATGCCTTTCTGTCCTGTTCTCTTTATTTGAAGATTGCTTAACAGCTGCCCCGCGCGCGCCGCCCCCCCCCCCCCCCCCCCCGCCAGTTTGAGTCATTTGAGTTATTTCAGTCTACCATTGTGTTATATCCTTATCAGTCTTACTGCTCTCCCCTTATGCTCTCTTCATTCAGCCTTATTTTTCTTAAAATGTGCTACTGAAAATGGACAGTGTCTGCCTGATATATTGTCAAGGAGTACGAGAAGATTGCTTCAAGTCTCTTGCAAATTATTGCTCTGTTATCTATTCCTGCCTTTTTCAGAGTGGTTGAGGATCTGCTGTAGCAGCAGATCCTGCTAAGCTGAATCACTCCCTTTTTTGTGTTTATGCAGTTCATTATATATTGCTGGGTGTAGTTCTTTGCTTTTATTCAAATTGAATTATATCTTATGTATTCAGAGCCCTTCTCCGTTTTATCTAAGGTCTTGTTAGTTTTGATCCATTCCTGTAGTGGTCTTGCAGCTTTGTGTTACCTGCAGGTTTCATAAGCATATGTTGTGTTCAAAGGTAAGATCCTTGCTGCGTGCCCCACCGTTGGCCCTCTCATATTGATAGTTACGTGAACACAGACAAATTAAAACTGCCAGGGGTTTGCTGTTACTAGACCATGTTTCTGTAGCAGTTCTGAAGACATAATGCAAATGTCAAATGACAAGGTGTGTACTGGTCTTTTGAAGAAGCCTATCCTGTCATAGAAAGAAAGGTTAGTTTGACTTGATTGGGATACTTTTTTGACATTTCCATACTTATTAGCTTTTACAGTCTTAATTTCTAGGGGGTTAGGATGGGAGTATCTAGCAAACGTTTTTTCTGGAACTTGAAACTAGGCTAAATGGTGTCTGTGTCTTGCTTCTCTTGATACCTGCTTCTTTAAGATGGTATGCTTATCCTCTTTCAGCTTTGAAGAATCTGTTCTGTGTTTTTGAGTTGTCATTGATTTATTAAAGCTTGCTTACTACCTTCGTACTATGTGAGGATACTTGTCATTAAGCCTCTTCAGTTTAGGAAAAGTCACTTGTATTTTGCACTGCTCATTGTGCAGTTAGACAAATTGTCAGAGCCAGTCTAGCACCTGTTGCTGCTAAAAGAGAATGTCCTTGCTTCTTTCTACCCAGATGCGTGTTCTTGTGCAAAGCTGTTGTGCTTCTCTAACTGGTGACCCAGTTTGTTTTGTGAATCCAGCAGAAAACTTAAAACCAGTCACTCAGGAGCAGGTTATTACTGAGTTAGAAAATTTTATTTACTATGCTAGAGGTAACTCAAGGATGAGTATGGGACTACACAATCCGCCCCATTCAGTAACAGCAGTTAATTTGTATCTTCAGAGAAACAATTTCTGTTGTTTGTTTCCTCGTCGGAAGTAATTTATTCCATGTTGCCTACGTTAACTGCGGTGAACACTGGATATTCAGATAGCATAAAGAATAAGTGTTTTGGAGGAAGAAATGCAATAGTAGTGATAGTGCATGTTTGTGTTGTGACTTTCAAATGAGTGGTTTTCCTCACTTCTTGAAGTTTGGGGGTAAAACTCTTTATCAGATAATTCATAAGACTATGTGTAAAAGACTTTATTGATAGATAACAGCAGCTTATTGTTTTCCAAGCAAAGAAAGTTTTCAGTTACTGGATACCATTCAACAAGGAATCAATTCACATGGAATGCCATTAGAAATCTACCACATGCTCATTTGTTTTCCACTTGGAGAATAGTTATCTTTCTAGATTGCTTTTTGACAGTCTCAGCCACTAAATATGAAGTGATAGTTCTATGTTACTTTTTTGGTTGTATAGTTTGTATTAACAAAAAAACAAACCTAAAAAACCTCCTAGAGGTTTGTACTGGCAGCTTGGACAGGATCTGAGACTGAACCCTGTCCTGCTGAGTGAAAAGAGCATGATAGCTACTCCACTTTCACAAGATTATTTCCTGTGAAGGTATCTAATTGATGCTATTTTTTTTTTAAATTCCTTATAGACTGCTTCACTGTTTGTGTGTCATCAGAATTCAGAATAATAGGTTATCTTGCTTTTAAAAATGTCTGTCCATCCACTGCATTACTCGAGCATTTCATCTGCAAGCTGAAACGTGAAGTGATAAACTACAGTCATAAAAGGGTACTGGTGGAACTATACTGCAGTAAAAACACTAGGGTTGTATTTCCAGAAACTTCCAATTGGGTAATTGTATATTTATTGAAATTGAAGCTTAAATGACAATGAATCACCTTGTCACCTTGTGATTAATGCTGTAACTTTAAAGGCATCTCACTTTGATATGAAAACCCTGACTTAAGCAAAAAAAGAGGAGGGGGGAAGTAGTATGAATTATATGTGGTTTAAAAGTAAATAGTAGCAAGTACATTTGCAAGTATTTTTAAACTCAGAGCCATTTTGATGAATATTTAAGTGAAATTTTGATGTTTCACTATCAGTTCCCATTTGGAACTGAAAATATATGTAAACATTTTAGGATTTGAAAAGAGTTGGCAAGGAACAGAAAACCATTTGGCACTTTTTTCAAAATGTTCCAGATAAGAAAATAATGCTACATTGCTTCTTCATGACTATAGCATTTGAGATACCAGATTTAGAGAAATAACAGTGAATGTGAAGCTGGATTTTTTTGGTTCTATGAAACATTGCTTGTGCACTTGCATAGTGAAATGAAACCTGCTATTTCCTCTGATCTCCCAGCATATTTTTATGGTGATTATGGTGATTTAATGGTTTTGTTTCTTTTGTTGGTCTTTGGGGCTTTCTTTGTGGGTTTCTTGATTTTTATTTTCCTTTCAGTGGGTTTGGATATTTTTTTGGGTTTTTCTGTTAGTTTGTTCTATGAAGGCTGCTTTTCCAGACCTCCTGGTTTTAAAGCTAAAAAACTGAAAGAAATTTAAATTTTAAAATTCTCACAAGAAAATGTTAGAACTTCAACTGAAAAAAACCCACCACCCTACTGTATTAAAAATAGGAATTCAGTTGTAACTTGCCCTAGTTCATGCGTGGGTTTTGGGGTTTTTTTGGTTTTTTTTCTGTGTGTGTGGTTTTTTTTTTTTGTTAAAAAAAAATCAGTCTACTGAAATGCTTGCTTTCTCTGGACACTTCCTTCCAGTTTGTTTCTCTTCCAAACAGAAAATGGAAACATCTTTAATATACAGTGTCTAAAATGTTTGCTATTTGTAGAATGATAATGCTAAAATATATTGTTGTCAGTATTTTATGTGTATATATTCAGATTTAGTCTTCAGATTCTTTTAGGCACAAAGATGTTTATTGCAAAATATTTGCTTTTTAGCACTCATTACTTAAAACTGAGCAAGTTCAGTTACACTAAAAAAATCCGTTGATGCAGTACTAGTTGTACAAGCAGGTAATTCTCAAGTTTTACTAATTCTAAATTCAGTGGTGGTTCTACTGTCATAATTTCCCGTTACCTTGATGCAAGAGAATGACAGTCTCCTTTTGTGTGCTTTTAGGTGACATACTTCAAATTTAAGCTATGCAAGAAGAAAGAAGTTAGGCTATGTTGTATTTATTTGGTTATATGTTTCTATTTTACTTGTCCGTTGTATTATACTGGATTTCATTCATGTTTTTTTTGCATATGTGTATTGATTCTGTTCACAATGCCTGCATGCTAGAAGAACTGCATGCTGTTTATTTGAGCACATTTATAACATTCTAAAAACATAGGCATACAGTAATGTAAAACGACATTGAGGACGATTATTTATAGAAGTTGTATAATATTTGATTTTTGTGGTCAGCACATAATATATAGAATTCGGTGAACAAGTACTGGTTTTGGTACATCAGTATTGTTTTTGTGAGTTCAGAAAAATACAGAGGAAACTTCCCTTCCTATGAACAAAGCAGCCAAAGGATGCTGACAGTAAAAGGAAAGTGTTGCTGTTATCTGATATGCCATAGATTAGACTTAATTTGTTGTTGTCTTTAAGAGGATTAATTTTACTTGTCATGGTCAAACAGTGGAAGGTGTTCAGTGTTTTCACATTATTACTTAGTAGCAGTCTAATTTTTGAGTGAGTGAAAATTAATTTTGTTTGCTAGCTAGTTCTTCCCTCCACAAATGACCTTACCTTTTTATATGTTTTTCTAATTCTTTAAGATAGTGTCATCTAAACAGCAACTCCTGATCTGAGTCTAGAGTTCAGGGTGCTATATTCCATGGAAGATAAGAGATAGGAGTTACTTTTCATTGCCAACAGCTGCCTCCTCTTCCAGATTCCCTCTTGCTCTCTCTGGCCAGGCATTAGTCTTTATCAGCTATGTCTTTATTTAATTCTTATTTACATAATGTTCTTAAATTCAAGTAATTGTGGGTTAAAGTCAGATCCATTCCCTAAGATGGCTCCCAGTCTACCTTTTGAAGACAGTGCTAGCAGGAAAGAAGGGAAAGAGAGGGAGCAGACCTTCCCTTTTTTCATCACCAGCATGGATTTATTGTCTGTTTGTACTAGGTCTGCATGGATTAAAATTAATTTTCTTCATAGTAGCCTATTAAGGGACTGTGTTTTGGATTGTGACTAAAACTGTTCATAATACATCGGTGTTTGAGCTATTGCAGAGCAGCACTTGCACAGCATCAAGGCTTTCTCTTTTTCCCCATTCTGGACCCCCTGGTGAGTAGGCTGGGGTGGACAAGAAGTTGGGACAGGACATGCCTGGTACAGCTGACACAAATGGGCTGCAGGAATATTCGATGCCATGTAACGTGCTAAGCAATAAATGGAGAGGGCCAGGGGGTGCATTTGGTTTGGAAAGTGGCTGTTGCTGGGAGACTGGCGGGATGTCGATCTGCTTGTGGGCAGTAGTGGGTGATGAAGAACACCACTTTGTGTTTTTCCTCTCTTATTCGCTTTCCTCTCTTGTTCACTTAGTAATCTGTCTTTATCTGGACCCATGCATTCCTTTGCTTTCCCTGTTGTCTCTCACTGTTGGGAGTGTTGAGTGAGCAAGGGGCTGTATGGTACTTTGCTGCTGCCTGGGGTTAACCCACCACAGAGTTCTTGAAACACTCAAACATTTTATTCTCTTTGCAATGATACAAATCTGAATATGGTCCCAGAAGAAACCATTTGTCCTGTAGCTCTGACATTCTTAGCATTATTTTTGGCATTTCACCTCTCCAAAGCTGGATCTTGAAAAGGAATCTGCTCTGCCTGTTGAATGAGGGGAACATAACTGGTCAGGAGAGCTAGGAGCGAATTGGGATGGGCCAATAATGCTTAAAAAAAGTTGAGCTGATCTTTCAGTTTTAACTTTCACTGACATGGTGGTTTTGGGCCTATATAAGAAATTTCTTAATTGATTTACCTTAAGCAAGGATTATGTTGCACTTAAAAAACTCTGCTGATTTCATGCTTCACTGCCAACACCTAGTACATAGGCCAGATGGGTGAGTTGATCAGCTGAAAGCTGCGGAACCTCTCCTAACTTCAGTTCGTAATTTTGGGTGAAGTTGTAGAGTTTTCAGTTGGAGTAGTTCCACAGCTAATTTATCATATGCTGTGTGAATCCTAGAATCATTTAGGTTGGAAAAGATCTTTAAGATTGTAAGAGTCCAACTGTTAACCTAACACTGAAGTCCACCACCACACAAAGATCTACATGTCTTTTAAATACCTTCAGGGTTGGTGACTCAACTGCTTCCCTGGGCAGCCTGTTCTAATAATGCTTAAGAAACCCTGTCAGTGAAGAAACTTCCTAAGACCTGATCTAAACTTCCTCTGGCATAATATGAGGCAGTTTCCTTTTGTCCTGTCACTTGGTACTTGGGAGAATGGTAGTGGTAGCAGAAGAAAGCAACGGAAAAGATAGAAAAATGGTTCCCTCTAATCAGGAGCGTGGATGAAAACAGCAGCTTAACATCCTGGCCTGGAGTGGTGGAATACTTATGCCAGTAGAAGAAGCATCCTTTTGCATCTTAAATTTATCAGTAAACAGTTAACAGATTTATGACTATCTGTAGCTTTAGAAAGTGGGTTTTAGGGTACTTTGGAATTGGTCTATCCAGTAAGCCAATGATGTAATATAAGTCACACAAGTGAGTGTCCCTTCCTTGTCCCAGTGCTTTAGTTGTGTGACCTCCTGATGCTTTGCGCCAGTGCAGATAGAGCTGAGGACTGAGCTAGTGCAGATTTGGCAAAAGTGAATGCTTTCTGATGTTTAATCATAAAATCACCAGATGTCCATGCAAAAACGCTACAAGAATGTATGACTAAGGGTTTGGGGAATAGAGGAGTACTGCTCTTTTCAGTATGTCTGTGCTGACTTGCCATTACACTAGCTCAGACATTTTGTGAAATCCTACTTTTAGCCAGTCCTCACTTCCCTGGGTGTGTATGACAACTGAGATGATCTGAAGAAGAGTATTTAGTTCTGTGTATCTGGAATGAGTCAGGTTACCTCAGTCTAGCTTCTCAGCAGGGCACAGTATTGTTCCATGTTGTACAATTTAGTCCTGTTTTCAGAGGAAAGGATGCTTATTCTCCTCTGTCCTGCCATAATTACTAGGAATTTTAATGGTTTGTTTGGGTGAGGACCATAGCTAAACAGTACTTTGTTAACTGTTTTTCTTCTACCTTTTTTCTTGCTTTGAATGCAGAATGTCTTAGAGATGCAGTGCAAGAGCCTTACTTGAGTTGTGCAATAAACTATTTTCTCTTCCCTCTGTTCTGATCTGGTCATGCTTCATCTAATACCACTGTGTCTTTCAGCCTATTAAATAGGAGATTGGAAGCTTAAAGGGAAGTGATCCTCATCAATCTCATGCCTAAGTATTTTGTTGATGTAACACAACAAGATCAGATTATTGAAAAAAAACAAAACAAAACCAAAAAACCTGACGAGATGTTTCTGTTTAAGTTAAAAAGAAAAGAGTTTTCATGAGGTGAATTTTATAGCTGTTAAAGTTCTAAGGGAGTGTGAGGTGTGTTAGCACAGCACAGCAAAAATGAAGGAATAAGTGTAATTCTTTTCCTATACTAACTTGTAATGAGCCTTGTTTCCACTGTAATAAATTAGCTCCAGTTAACGTGCTCACACAGAGGTCATACTGGAGAAGATGATTAACAGAGTAAAAGTTCAGATGCTAATTACTTGTAACTCAGGGCTCTGCGTAACTGTTACAGGAAAAAGGTAAAAATTCAGCCAGTAATCAATTCAGTTGAGTAATCCAGGTAAGAATCCTTATTTACTAGTCATTGAGCAGACCATATGTTAATACCTTTTCACAGTTTCTACTTCCAAATGTTATTTTTTTGAAAGGCTATAGTTACTCAATCTTACCTTCAGACTTCAAGTAAAATAGAAGTTGTCTTGTGTCTTTAAGAGGTTTTGTCTTCGGTGATGAACTCATATTAATTGACTTCATAATAATCGGAAGTACACAGAAGACTGTAGGACTAATATCAGTCAGAAAACACAAACATGGAGATTAAGAGTGTTTACTGAACGTAGACTTTGAACAGTAGTGGACTCGGTATAACTTTTGTTGTCATATTCTACTTGTAGGTAAAAAGAACATACTCTCATGGTACGTATAGAGCTGGCCCAATGAGACAGATCAGCCTGGTTGGAGCAGTTGATGAGGAAGTGGGGGATTACTTCCCTGAATTCCTTGATATGTTGGAAGAATCACCCTTCTTAAAAGTAAGGACAGAAGGGAATGGTTGGGAGAAGGGGGACAATATACTGCTGTTCTAATAAAACTGAGAGTATGTGATCTTGCTTAGATAATTGAGTGGTCTAATAAATGTTTCCATTGTGACAGATAGAGGCTGCTTTTAAAATCTTTTTAAAGTAACTCACTTCAAAATTGTGGCTTGTATTTCCCATTAGTGTACACTGCCATGGGGAACACTTTCTAGTTTAAAATTAGAGAGTCGTAAAGACAGTGATGATGGTCCCATTATGTGGGTACGTCCAGGAGAACAGATGATCCCTGTGGCTGACATGCCAAAGTCACCTTTCAAAAGGAAGAGGTATGTTGAATTATTTTGCTTAATAAATGTCTGGTTAGTATTCTTTCTCTAAAAACTAATTTTGTCCCAAACATTTTTACAGGTTGATACTGTATCTAAATATAAATTCCTGTAAATCTTCATCTCAACATATGCTTTTAAGTTACTTTCTTTTGTACGGATGTGGATTTTTTTGAAAATGTGTTTACTATCTAGCCAAGTAAGGTGCTGGATCTCTTTGGAGCTGTAGTAGGAATTTAAGGGGAAAACTGCAGGGAAATATGAACAGGCAAACAACTACTGATGCATGCCATGAGACTGGAATTAATACCCTGGTTCTTAAATGTGAGTGGATGTTTAAAGATCTTAAGGGACAAGGGCTTCTCTCTCATCTGAAAATTAACACCTCCAACATTAAATGACATCATTAAGCATTGCAGTGGTATGGGGTATAAGTACCAGCTTAGGAGTAGGGATGTTCTCTGCAGAGCTTGAATATTATGTCTTCAAAGTTCTCTTGTTCAAACTTCAAATGTAAAATAGGAGCATACAAGCAGTGGAAGCAGTCAGATGCTTCAGAAGAAGTATAGAGACGCTCCCCAGCCACGAAGGCAATACAGTTAAAGCCAAAGACCATCTGGTGCTGAATTTGGCAAGGGATGTGAAGGGCAGCAAGGACTTTTACAGGCATATAGACAGCAAAAGAAAGATTAGGGAAAGTGTAAAATGTCTGCTGAATGGGGCAAAGGGTCTGCAGGCACAAGGCAAAGAAAAGGCAAGGTAACTCAATGATTTCTTTGCCCTTTACTCATGGGATATACCTTCAGGAATGCCAGGCCTTGGAGACATAGGAATATATGGGGCAAGGACTACTCGTCTTCAGTGGAGGAGAATCAGGTTAAGGAACATATGAGATGTACAATTTAGACAAAATCCCCATGGGACCTGATGAGATGTATCCACAAGTGCTGTGGGACTTGGCCAGTATCATTGCAAGGCTGCTCCTGATCATCTTTGAAAGGTCATGGCAATGGACAAAGGTTCGTGAGGACCTCAAGAAAGCAAATGTCACTCCAGTTGTTTAGAAGGATATGAAGCAGGATCTGGGGAACTGCAGGTCAGTCGGTCTCACCTTCATCTTTGGAAGGACGCCATTTCAAGCATGAGGGACAAGATGATCATTTGGAGGAACTGTTATTTATTTACAAAGGGGAAATCATACCTTATCCACCTGATAACATTCTACAACAAAATGACTAGTTTAGAGGATGAGTGCCAGGTGTGTGGTTTATCTCGAATTTAGCAAGGCTTTCCACACTGGACACCTATCTCCTGTAAATCGTAACAGACAAACGAATGAAGGACAAACTGGACTGGTGGACAGTGAAGTGGTTCAAGACTTGGGTTAACTGCTCTGCTGAAAGGGTTGCGATCAGCAGCACAAAGTCCAGCTGGAGGACAGATGCTACTGCAGTAACTCAGATATTGATACCTTGTGCCAATGCTGTTCATCATCTTCATTAACGACCAGCATCATGGGACAGAGCACACCCTCAGCAACTTTGCAGGTGTTGCAAAACCAGAAGGAGCTGTTGATGCACCACAGGGTTGTGCTGCCAGCGAGAGTGACCTCGGGAGGCTGTAGGAATGGGTCAACTCTGTGGACGCATGAAGTCTTCACAGGGGCGCGCAAAGAGGAACAGCCCTGTGTGCCAGCACAGGCTGGGGCCCAGCTGGCTGGGCAGCAGCCTGACAGAGGTGGCCTTGGGGGTCCTGGTGGATGACAGGTTGACCGTAAGCCCACCAGCGTGCCTTCCTGGTAAAGCAGGCCAGCAGCCTCCCGGACAGGATTAGGAAGAGCACTGCCAGCAGGTTGAGGGAGATGATTCTTCCCCCGCTGCTCACCACTGCTGAGACATCCAGAATATCACATCAAGTTCTGGGCTTGCCGGTCCAAGACAGACATGGGCATACTGGAGCAAGTCTGGTGGTGTTAAAGGTGGGCATGGGAGATCTGGGATTTACCCTTGAGAAAAGAAGGCTTGGTGGGATCGTATCCATGTTTATAAGCACTTGATGGGAGTTTGTAAGAAGGACTTTTCAGCAGTGCTCAGTGGTGTGACCAGAGGTGATGGGCACAAACTGAATTACAAGAAATTCCATTTAAAATGAGGAAGAAGAGAGTTTACTGTCTGGAAGGTTGAACACTATGACAGGTTGCCTAGAGAGCTTGTGGAGTCTCCATCTTTGGAGTTGCTCAAAACTGGACTGGGCACAGTCCTGAGCAACCCACTTGAGCTGAGTTGGGGCAGCTGGACATGTACCTTCCAATCTTGGCTGTTAGGATTATAAACAGCTCTGGGAAAAGTGTGGCAGACAATGTTGGCTCCAGGCGGCCAAGAAAATTGTCTTGTGGCTCTGTTCCTGCTTTGCAGTGTTTCCTTCACTTCCATTAAACCCTGAAGAAATAATCTTTTTGTGCTTCTCATGCCCCATTCTGTGACAGAATGAAATGCATTTCCCAGCAGCTTGATAGAAACACAAACGATGAAGAAGGACTTCAGGGACAGTAGAAATATGTATCTAATAGTTGGGAAGTGGGAAATGTTGGCAGTTCCCAGCCAGGGGCTGATCACAGTAGGCCCCAGTTTCACAGTGCCTGGGGTGGGGCGCGGGCAGGTGGGGAAGGCCTGGGGCTGGGGGGCCAGGTTCAGCCCAGACTCCCACGTGTGGTGATGGGCATGTCTGAGTTCAGGCCAGGAAGCTGATCTGACAGTGAGGATCAGGTCCAGTGATTGCCCGGCAGATCCATCGTGACAAAGCTGTCTAGAGGTCAAACTGGGAAGCAAGTCTGTGGCCCAGCACACCTCTGGCTGAGGTCGAGACCAGCGTGGCTCAGGCCAGGACTGAAGGCCCAGGCCTGAGATAAAATGAGTCTCCTGGTCTCTGTGCCTGCATTTGTGGGTGGAGACTGTAGGTGAGGCTGCTTAGTCGTTAGGGCCTTCTAGTGCATTCAGGGCCCTGATGCTGTGCTCTTGTTGGTGTTGCTGGGGTTTTGTTGGTGTGTTTGGTTTTTTTGTTGTATAGGTGTTCTGATTTTTTGCATAGTTCATTAAATTTTTAATTTATACTAAGGGTTAATGCTCATCTCATTTCACTACATGTTCTCGCTGAACAGAGAAAAACCTATTGGCTATGGTGTGGAAATTAGGTAATAAAGAAAAAATTCTGTGTCACTAATACTGTTTTTTGTATACAGAACTACCAATGAAATAAAAAACTTGCAGTACCTACCTCGCACCAGTGAACCCCGTGAAATGCTATTTGAAGATCGGACACGAGCCCATGCAGATCACATCGGACAGGGCTTTGAACGACAGACTACAGCTGCTGTGGGAGTATTGAAGGCTGTGCGCTGTGGAGAGTGGTATGTGTTGATTGACTTACCTAGGTGTTTGAAAAAATTTGCCTGCATTTCATTTATAATTAGCAGAAGGAGCACAGAATAGGTTAATCTAGTATTGGAGGTTTAATGAAGACATAATAGATACTGGACTTTTTTTTTTCTCCTCTCTATCTCTGTGGACTAGATGTGTTTGCCCTCTGCTAGACTGCATACAGGTTTGTTTTGTGGCTGAAACTAGTAAGGTGTTTTGCAATGAGTGTAATAGCTGTAACTGAGTTGCTGTAACAGAGTGAGTTAGATGTAAAAACACTTCACACTTGTTTTGCTTTAAACATTGCAAATGAACTGACCTGAGTTTCTGACTCAGAGGTGCACATGAAGACCGTTTGGCACTTCTTTGTGTTATCTGGAGATGATCAGAGTTTTTATGCTTCTGCTTCAAAGTCATGGCTGTTATAACCCGGATATACTTATGGTGGATCACCTAGAAAGAATCCTGTTGGAGGTTGTGTGATGTTTTTTGGTGTCTGTGTTTGGAATTCTCATATGAGAGTTAGGAAATTAATGTGTCTCATTTGAAGCTCTTTGCATTGTAGCCAAATAAAAAAAGCCCCTAATTATATGGGCTTCCTGGTCCAAATCTAGGAAGTGGTGTTCAGGATGTTCTGACCTTGGTTTGGGGGAATGACCTTAGTTTTGGAGGTTAGTTTTACATATGTATACAGTAAAACCACTTTTTGCTCTTTGTCTAGAAATTAGAAGGGTGAATTCCCTTTGGATGAAATTATGCAAATTTGTGTTACAGTGCAGGAGTTCATTGAGATAGAAAACTGAGTAATTACCGTTGGGGAAGAACTTGATTGTTCACATATTAATGTGTGTGCATTTTGGGCTCTGAGGTTTTGCAGTTTACTTCCTCTTCAGGTTGATGAAATCTGGAGCCTTAAACTTCCTCCTTTTTCTGATTATGAGAAGCTGGAGTGAATTAAGACTGAGCAGTGGTGGCAGTGCAAGAGCCGAGATACTGGGGCGGTGGCGGGAGGGAGAGAGAGAGAGCATGTGCTTTATCAAAGGAAGTAAAAAAAAAAAACCACCAAAAAAACCAAACCCACAAACAAAAAAAAACCCCAACCAACAAACAAAACAACAAAAACAAACCACAAACAACTTACCAAAATAAAACAAACCGCACCAAAACCAAACAACAAACAGACCAAACAAAATTCCACTCCCCAAACCTCTGTGCCACTGGAAATTAGTAAGAATTTAAATTAATAGCAATTTAAATGTCTGTGGGAAATTCCCATTCTCATCCTGTATGTTCATAACAAGATCCTGCTCCCTTGGAAGTCATTACCTGTTCATTTATGTTCTAAAAACAAGTTTCCTTATCAGATCTAAACCCTCATCTTTTCTCGTACATTGGGACTTCTGGAAAAGTGTGTCTCTTCAACTTCAGTTAAAACTCCTATTAAACTTGAAAAAAATGAATGAAATCAGTAAAAATAAAAATTGTGTAGATTAAAGTATGATCTGAAAATAGGCAAAGCTAGGCAAAACTGCCCAGTTGGGGGAGGGGTGGGGGGGGAGAGTAACTGTCAGCATTTCACTTCAGTGTAAGGACTGAAAATGTAGCTTTTAATGCAGAATAAAAAATGCTGGACTGACGTATGTGGAAGAGGAAAATATATAACACAACACAATACAAATAGTATTTCAAGTTTGATTTTTCAAAAGTTATTTCACTGTACTTACATGAAGAGAGATTATGATAATGAAGCATTATTAATTAATGTTACACTGTAATAATTTCATTGCTTTACAGTGAAGTTAATGTAAGCTGTGGGTAGGTGTATTTTAAAGGAAACAACATGCATGGAAGTTTTGAAAAAAACTGGGTGGTGTTTTAAAAATCTTTAGTCAAACAAAACTGGAAGCTGGAGATATTCCAGGGATGACTACAGCACTATGGCAGTAAAAATGCATATGCTTTAATGATGAGATCATATATAAAAACCATGTTTTCTGTAAGGAGATAAGAAATAAATTCCTAGACTTGCTGAACCGAGTTGCTTCTGTTTACTTAGTATAGAAATGAATTGGATGTGCAAAAAAAAAAGTTTTGTAATCAAGTTGCTGTACGTTTAAAGAAAATGGTATTTATTTAGTAGTTGAGCATAGGATGCTAATGTTAAATAGGATAACTGTTGTCTTTCAGAAATGACAGGAACAGAATTGCTGAAGGGCAAAACGCAATTTTTTGGGATAGAGGACAGACTTGGAAACAAAACATAGTTATTTGGAAGAACAAAAAAAACTAATTTTTGCATTCCAAATATGACAGGCCCCTGATTTGAGATGTTTTTTAAAATTACGGGTTTATGATCTTTATTTCTGTGAATAGTCACAAATGGTAGAAGAGCTCTGGCTGTTGATAGCAAATGTTTTAAAAGACTGCACTGCATTGAAGTCTGATAAACGCTAGTGTTGTGATTATGCTGATTAATTAGTACCATTTTTGTAGGTGTTACCAGGTGTACTTTAGAACTTAGGAAATGCCAGTGAAATTTTAAATTATGGAAACAGAAGAATTTTATGTGGGAAATTTGGGTGGGTTTTTACAGGGACAGCAAAAGATACTTTATGGCATTGTTGCTGGCAAAATTAAACCCCTCTGTCCTGTGCCTCAGCAAGCACCTTTCGAGTCTGTGTTCCAGAGTGTGAAGTTGTTAATGCTTCTCTATATGATCACAGGAGTTAGTTGTGTTGCCAGACTTTATACGTTAGGTCAGAAACACTTATGGTAAAACCTGTAGTCTTGAATCTGTTATGAAAAGCTAGAGCAAAAAAAGTGCAGTCCTTCTGAAGAATGAAGTTGGAGAAAAATTTTTTTGTCAAAAATAATTGTAGCAGTGCTTTAGTAGGGACTTACAGATTTTTCTGGAATTATCTTATAGTTCTGTTTGCATTTAATGGCCTTTTGGACATCTAACCAAACTATTGTGTTACTATTTTGCTGTGGTGTGTGTGTCTGTAAACTTCAGGTTTTACAAAATACAGTCTCAAAGTTGTGCTAAACATCAAATCTGTGAATGCAGAATGAAAAATTATCTGCCAATATTTTTTCTCTGGTGTGTTTGCAAACAATGCCATGTTTTTTGATAGCAGCACAGAGCTGGTAACGCATACTGTTGCACATATATAGGGACTGAGAAAAGGAACGATCCAGAAATCATCAACTAAACTTTGTCCTGCATAATTATAAAATGTAGAGGAGACACTGCTGTGAAAACATTGCTTTGGATTGAATTAGTTTTAGGATGTAAATATTCCTTATATTTTGATTCTTAATTGAATTTAAACATATTGTTAACTCCAGATGCAGGTACGTATTTTTTAAAAAATAAAACAACATACCTGCATTATAAAAATATTAATGCAGCTAATCTTTTTTTATGCTACTGATGAGACGTTTCTGTAAGCTTTTTGCTTTCAGTGTTCAAATCCTCTTCAAGAGTATATAGATCAAAACATAGGGAGACACTTTAATCTTTGTAAAATTGAGAGAAAAACATATGGTCTGCAGATTCCCCCCAGCATACTTTCAGTAGTTGAGCTGGGACACTTTTTTTTTTTCTTCTCTCTCTCTGGAAATAGCCTCAGACTGGTTATTTGTTGCTTTATTGAGGTCGTGACCTAAATAAACTAAACATGTCTCCTCAGTTTAAAAAGCCCAATAAACAGTACATCATTGCCTGCTTTGTTAATAACACTATATATAAAAAACTGATCTTGCTTTTAAGAGCATGTGAACATCCATTACATAAATTCTGGCATGTACCAAAGCGTTTTGCTGTATCGGCTTCTCCCTTGGGCCCCCGTAGATCTGAACTTGCAGCCTGGTTTGATGCAGGGGTGGTCCAGGAGCCAGCTGTGCCGGGCGGGTGGGAGGCAGGGAGGAGGATACCCGCTTGTTCCTAAGTCCTTTCGGCAGCACTTGGACATGCAGCCTGTGGTGCTGTTACTGCACAGCAGCCAGCTGTGGGGGGTGGTGCGGCACTCCTGTCAGCCCTGGGAAAAGTGCAGAGGATGAAGGAAGAAAGTCATTAACCAGCTCTTCCTGGCTGATAGATTTGCCTTGCAAAACCACTTCAAAGTGAGCTTGATCCTATATAAATTAAACCTTCATATAACATCTTCACATCTTTGAAAAACCAAACATTATCAAAACCAAACACATGGAGCTTAATTTTATGTTTCCATCGAAGAACTGTGTTTGGCTTTTAGATCAGAAAGTAATAAAGGACTGTAGCTGGTTTTACCTTTTGTTAGCTAATTCTAGATGTCTCTAGAGGAATCATATAAATGGTGTGCATTTCCTTATGGGAGATGTTGGGGGACAAGAGGTGAATTCTCCTCACACTTTGAATATGGAGGCAAATTAATTCAGATCTTGCTCTTCTGTAGGTCTCTAGTGAGCACAAATAAGGAATGTTTTGTGGAAGATGCCAGTGTTTGCTGCTTACTAGCATTGTGGCAGCTTAATGTCGATTCAGCTTTACTACTAACTGAACAAAGTGTTTGAGGCAAAGATACTAAGCGATATTTGCTATAATAGTAATCAGATTGCTGCATACTTTGAAGTACCTGATGGGCCGATCATGTTGACAGAGGAAGCCCGATGTATCTGGGGCATCTGTCTTTCAGTATCAAGGCAGGCAGAGGTCAAATAAAACTAAAAATTAAAATGGTGACCTTTTACTGCTTTTACTGCCACTTGCAGAGAAATTGTTAAACAGTTTAGTGAGGTTGTATTTGAGAATTAGTCATTTCAGTCAGCCTTTTTTCAAAAGGTAGGTAATGCTAGGATTGTTTTGTTGGCTTTTTTTTGTCATTTGCTTTATCTTTACTTGCAGATTTTCTTTATTGTCTGTTGCATGTTAGTTTCAGCCTCTGACTGGGCAATTCTTACTGTTCTGTAGGTCTGAGCAGCCTCGTATAACCAAAGATGTAATTTGTTTTCATGCTGAAGACTTCTTAGAGGTAGTTCAACGAATGCAGTTAGATTTGCATGAACCTCCACTCTCACAGGTAAGCATGCTATGAACTGTTGATCAGGTGTTCTCTGAGCCCTAATTCAGATTTCTCACTCTTTTTCTTTTGCTTCCCTTTTTCCTCCAGTGTGTCCAGTGGGTTGATGATGCAAAACTTAATCAACTGCGAAGGGAAGGCATTCGGTATGCCAGAATTCAGTTATTTGATAATGACATATATTTTATCCCAAGGAATGTTGTACACCAGTTCAAAACAGTTTCAGCTGTGTGCAGTTTGGCTTGGCACATCCGGCTCAAGCTATATCATTCAGAGGAAGAACTTTCTCAAAATGCAAGTACTGTTGAAGCAGAGACTTCTGCAGACACCAAGTCTTCGGTTGTTGGACTTCAGACTGACAGCAGAATTTGTACGATGAGCAAAAATACCTCCGAAGACACCAAATTTTCAGACGCTCTGCAGACGAAGTATCTGCAGCAGGAATTTATGCCGATAAAACACGAACCTATCGCATCTCACAGAATAAAAGAGGAACCCATGAATGTTGATCTTGCTGAAAAGACAGTGGCACCTAAGGACGTCGGGGGCCAGAATGTTCAGACTAGATTGGATCATGTTGAATTGACGGCATTTAAGTTGGAAGTGGATTCTAAATGTGAACCTGGCAGCAAGGACTTACAAGGCAAGTTATGCTCTGGAGGTCACGTACATCCAGATGATGCAAGACAACATAGTGCATCATATCCAAAACTGCATGGACAAAGAGAGGATGATTTTTTGTGCTAAATTTGTATATATGGTTTTAAATTCCTTTTTAAACTTAATGATGTAATAATGTAAAGATTCATAAATTCTGTGAGGCAAGTTTGCGACTTGCCTTCGCATCTGTTACAGAAAATAGTTATGTAGCTTTGTAACATTCCTCAGTGCCTGTCCATAACTGTGAAGTATCAAAGCACTTAGGGCCAGATGCACTGTAAACACTGCAGGTTTAACATAAAGAAGTCTTTAAATAATTTTGAGTTGTAGGTTTTAGAGTAGAGCTGACATTTAACATATATATTTTTTGTAAGATGAGCCAGAATTCTTTTTGACAATTCCAGGCTTTTCCATAGAGCTTATTTATACCAATTTTTTCATTTTAAATGTGTCAGCACTGTAGTGTAAATATCTTTTTTAAAAATCTTTTTAGTGTGATTTATACTGAAATGTGAGCCGCTTAATAAAGGTTCATAATAACAGATCGGTTTTATTTTTGGGTCTGCAAAAAGTAATTCAGTTAAACTGCCTCTCTAAACGGTTATGTTTCTACCTGCACTAGTGCATAGGGTGCCCTTACGCCATTGTGGGGTGAGGAGCTGTAGCAAACTGAGATAGAGCTGAGGCATTCTTTGTAAATCGACTTTGTAAAGTCAGAATGCAAAATCAGTCCTCCTTTCGCAGGATTCCTTATAGCTGCTCATTAAAGGCACTCCCCAAACGCCTGCTGTCAGATGTTAATGTGGGACAGACATACAGACCTTCTTCCCCTGTTGCAGAGGGCCCTGGACACCCAGTGGGCTCCAGGAGTGCTACCAGTAACTGTGTGCATCTCTCTTGATGAGGGGGTGCAAAGAGCAAACTCCTTTCTGTTTGCCTCTTCCCTCAGCTCAAGCCACTATCATTTCACATGAAAAGAAAACCCAACGAAACAACCAACCAACCTCCCGCCTCACCTTAAATCACTTACCTGACTAAAATTAAAGCAAAGAATATTTCAGTAGTTACTTACCAAATTATAAAGGCCTCAACTTCAGCAGTGACCTGTAATTCACAGAGACGCATCTGGATCTTGATAGCACCCTAGGGTGGTAGTGCTGGGCAATAAAAAGATACTTGCCAATGTGTCTGGTAGGAAGATTCCACATGAGTCCCAGTTTGAACACAAGAATTGTTTCATTAAGAAAAAAGTGGTGTCCAGGTTAACTGTTCTCCCCTCTCCCAACATACGGAATGCTTGAATTCCCTTAAGCTGTGTTCTGAGGGAAGAGGATTTCAAGGCTAGCTAGCATCTGATATGATAATGGCAAAAATTCTGTCATGTAACTTATTTAATTATTTGTGTAACATTACTGTATAGTTCAAACACCTCTGAATGGTATTTCTTTTTCAGGTAGCTACAAATAGCAGTAAACTGCCCTACAGCCAGTCCTTCAACCAAGTCTTTAAAACTCAAGATCCTAGG
Organism: Falco cherrug; assembly: GCF_023634085.1. Classification (NCBI taxonomy): domain Eukaryota; kingdom Metazoa; phylum Chordata; class Aves; order Falconiformes; family Falconidae; genus Falco; species Falco cherrug. Next base: position 75,273,465 of record NC_073701.1, on the reverse strand, counting down.
CCTGTTGTTATTTCCATAGCCCTCTGTATCTCTGTTTTTTCTATTTTTCCCTGCAACTTGCTGAAAGTTGTACGTCCTTACATACCCAGCTTATAATGTTTGATGCACTTAAGTGATCACTTTGGCTTCCTTTGTAGCAATAGAACAATGTGATTTCCAAGTGATGTCTAATTCAGCTACCTGAGGCCCTTCTGTTGCAAACATATTTTTTTTGGCTTATAGGTTGTTAAAATTCAGACTGTTCCTGTGTACTTATGCCTGGCACTAAAGTTAGCCATTTAACAGATGGATGCCGTGATCTGTTTAAAATGGGTCTGTCAAGGAGTTGCTAATTAAATCAATATTTTAACTGCTAAACATTACTCCTACATAGCCATAATTACATATTAGAGAAGCAATAGAAACACAAATCTCTTGAATGTGGCTAATATGTCCTCAAGTTTTACTGCTATTTTTTTTAATGCTGGCTAAGAGATTACTACCCGTTTTGCAGCCTCAGGGATCTTGCTTTCCCTTCCATGCCATGAGCAAATGATTCATGTATGACGTGGTAAGTTATTACTCTAGCAGATTCTGATTTGAAAAATTAGTTCGTTCGTGTAAGAATTTGAGCCTTTCTGATAGAAGTGTGGTCTCAGCTCCCTTTGTTTTCTGGATTATCTGGAAACTTCCACCCATAATCTCTTCTGCTTTATGAACATCCATGCACAATCACATAGCCTTCCGTTCCCGTTCTGTGCCAGCTGTTAGAATAGGAGCAGAGAAGAGCTGCAGGTTGTTTGCACCAAGCGTGTGGCTTTTCAAGTGCATTAGCAGAAGGCTCCAGCTTTATCCAAGCCAGCCTTGCCAGATACTGCTTTTAAAAAACCAAACCCCAATGTATCTAGTTTTCTTAAAAATAAACACACATACACACATCCCCCCCCAACAAACAAACAATTTTATTTGTGTGCTGGTGATCCATATGGTGATCGTTCAAGGATTTTTTTTTTTAAACATCTATCAGATTTTACTAAAGTTTAGATCCTCCTTAATAGCAAACAGCTTTCTGCACCATAGGCCCTGTCCAAAGTGAAAAAATGGGTCTTTGAAAATGGCTTAGCAAACACAACTTTACATGTAAGAGTAAAACTTTATTTACTTTTGAAGACCTGCTCAGTGGTCTAGGCTGCTACAGCCTCAGGTTTCTGTTCAGGTATGTTTTGGTTCTGAAATTTTGCTTCTAAACTGCCTACACCTTAACCACCATCCCCCCCTTTTTTTTTTAGGTTAAAAAAAGTGGCAGTTTTTACATTTTTTTATGTACCCTTTCTGATTTTTGACACAGCCTAGAGTCTCATTTTTAGACGGAATTCCTTGCAGATAATATGAACAGTACTGGGATTACCAATGACTATCAGAACTCTTGTATTCAAAGGTGTAAACAGTCTAGGTTGACTGGCTGTGTTAGTGCATGTATCTTATTTTGCTTTTTGCAACTACAAGATGCTTTTGTCTTCTCCCTATGGTGTACTCATTTTGATGCTGTTGCTTTTTAAGAGGGGAGTACCTTTTCTGAGAATTTCAGCTCCCAAATTGTTCTGTAGTCTGATAACGGTCTAGCTTTGGTTTCAAGTGGTCCTATGCGATGTTATATTCCTGCCGCATACAACTTCATATTCAGACTTCTGCTTTAGCAATAAATCTTTCATGCCTTCTGATGTACTGAAACCAGTCTTTGCTTATTGCTTCCTTCCCCCCCCGCCCCCCTTTCATTTTTTATATATAAGTATTTCTGTTATTTTGGCTGAAATCTCCAGTGTTTTAGTTGTCTCTCTTGGCCCTTTTCTGCAGATTGGAAAAGTCTGCGTAAGGCCTGTTGCCTGTTCTGCAGTGGTATTGACATCTGTGCGTTTGCAGTGGTGTTCCAGTTAATGACATGCTGTGCAGAAATGTAGACACGTTTTCCTAGATACTGGTACCATATTTGTGGGTAGCAAAGAAATTGCATTGTTACTGTTACTACCAATAGCTTTCAAGCTGGTAGCTACTTTTTTTTTTCCTTTTTAAATTACTGGATCTTTTGCATTTCACTGGCAACTGACTTCATGTGTTACATACAAGTGTTACTCGGTGTTGTGTCATCCCCCAGCCCTTGAAATGCCTGCAAATTGAGTCTGAAACAGCATTTCATTACAGGTACTGCCGGCATGCAGATTTTCCCTTCCTTGTTACTATAGTGAATATTTCAATACTACTTTAACTGAAATATTAATTCTATCTAGTATTAGAAATAAAGATTATTTCAGAGGGTGATGATTTAAGTATTCATCTGTGAAAGAATTCCTTGGTGATAAATAAAATTGATTTTTAAGCAGTTATACATGTGCACAGTAAATAAGTTGGCATTGCGAATGATGTAGGAAATGGAAACAAAATAGCAGAATGCTGTGAAATGGATCTGAACATTACAGATTTGGAAAATTGAGTAAGTCTTCCAAGAAACACAGGACTGGTATTCATTGGTCAAAATGACTGTTTTCCAATATCTACATGTGAATAAGGATGCTGAATTGATTGAAATAAATCCATGTCTCTTCTATGCTCATTGGCAAAGTAAACTGTTGTGAGATAGTCAACTGCCACGTGATCCTACTAAGATGAAAACTGTACTAGTTGTGCTCAAGAGGTAAAACAAATTTGGAGGCTTCTTGCATGTAATTTTATTATTTTTTCCTAGTGGTCATATATGCAGAGAAACCTTGTCTTTAGGCAGACTAGCGCCTGTTACCACCTTACTGTGAATGTATAGAAGTTGGATAATGGCAAGGACAGATTTTCACTGATGTTTGCTTTGCTGTGAATGATGCTGTTGGATGTTTTCTTTGATTGTGAGTCACTGTGTTCAACTAATTTTTTTTATTACTTTCTCAAACAGATGAAATGCACTTTAAGAACTGTGTAATAGGCGATACTGATATTTTGTGCAGATCCCACTGAATCCACAGCATCCATGGGAAGATTTGGGAAACTGATTCCCATCTGTCACTCATTTCATTTTTTGTAGAAGTGCAAATTATTTGGTGTTCTGTTCAGAAGCAGTGATTAACTTCACAATATCTAGGTTGCTATTCCTTTTACGATCATCAGGGATACTGACTTTGAAAATTTAGTGTATGATATTCTAACCACTGTTTTTCTCTGTGCTATGACGCTAATATTTCCTCTGCTTTGGAGCCGTGCTGTACTTGAGTGCCAGCTAAACTTTGATCTTATGTTCTGGTCACGCTGATAATGAGCCTACTGATGAGGGCATTAGTCCTAAGTAGTCCTTTAATATTTGGTGTACAGTTATGGTAATCTGATACAAACATTGATTAAAACAGCAGTTTAAACTTCTATTTTTATCAAGTTTGATTTTTCAGTAGCTTTTTTTAGATTTTCTTCTGCCAATTAATTTCCAGTCCAGCTGAACGAAATTGCAGTGTTTGGTAGAGCTTAGGCCTGTGTTTTTAAGGACTGTCCTTCTTAAGGCAGTTTTTTAAACGCTGGTTGTATTGGGATGAAATAGGGCAGTTAGCAAGAAAGCTATTCCCTAAGTGTCTCAAGAAGAATAAGAACCTTAAGAATTATATCTGTGTCTGGATCTTGGGTACTTGTCTAACTGATGCAGTTGAGAGCTTTTGTTAATCTCAGAAATGAAATTTTTAGACTAAAAAACACCTTTGAGCAGTGATTTTTTTTTTTTTATAAACTTCAGAGGGGACACAGAGATAAAAGCTAACACAGATAAACTAAGCTTGGGTTCTCTTCCCTGTTTCTTGCTCTTACACTCCTGTGCTGTATGAAGAATTTTCTTACATTTGCCTGCTTGTGACGTTGGTTTTGTTAGAAAAGGCAGAGTGAAGGAAACAGCGATAGAGAGTTGCAGGGTTTTTTTACTCTTCATCCAGCTTCAGTACAAGTAAAAAATGCTGAATTAATATTGAATGGTATCTAGTGGTCCAACTGCAGCGATTCCTTAAACTGCTGTAGTCCACAAAGCCTGAAGCTGCTCAGCGGCAAGTTGATGCTAAGGCTTCTTCAGGTCCTGAAGGCTCATACAGGAGACTACCTCTATCCAGACCTTAAAATAATAAAGGTACAATGAAAAAGGTACAAACACTCTTTTCTCCAACCCAGCATAGTTATTTTTACTTCAATCTTAATTAAATAATTTCTGTGCTAATAAATTCAAAGAAGTTATTTCTGAGCATGCAGTTATTCAGCAGCTTTGTTACTGAAAGGCAATTAGTTGTTCCCAAACCATAGTTTTGTTTCCAAAAAAGAGATAACACCTGATGTTAGAATTCTGAGTTTCTGGGAGTCTCATAAATTTCATCAATACTTTGTGTTACCTAACTTTTATACTGGGCAAATGTGAAAAATTCTGTGAGGTCACTTTTAAGATTATTGGGGTTTTTGTACTACTATGCATATTTGTCAGAAAAATACTGCTTTCATTTCTTAAATCATTGTTTAACTTAGTCCTGTGCTACCTTTTTTTTTAGTAGTCACCTATGCCTAGCAGCGCATTTTGGGTGCGTATACACGTGCTTAGAACACTTGGGTTACTTTGCTGAAGGTGGGGATGTGTATGTTGCATAATGGTATTGTTCAAGTATAAAAAGAACAGAAAACTGGATGCTAGTCTGAAATGGTGACATACCAAGAAGGCAGTATCAATAGGTAATTGAAAATTTTAGTTTCATGACCTTTCACACTTGCGTGTTGAGGTGTTTTCCTTAATCAGACAGAAGTAGGTACTCATCTACAGTGCATGCTTAAGTGTCCAAGCTTGTATAAATGATTTGAAGAGAAATAATGATGTAGATTATGTATCTCCATATGCAGTATATATTAACTATATATAGCTCATCAATATATGATAAATATTTCCAGTTTCGTTTCAGAACAGCAAGCTTTTGATTTGCATTTTAAACCAAAGCTGGTGAAGGCAAAGCTCTCTGCTCCATATCCCCCATCAGCTTGGGCAGATAACGGAGGTGAGGGGCTCTCCCGTGCACTGGGTGCTTGCAGCGTCATTTCCTTCGCGGCATCAGCTTCCCTTTTTCCCTGCCAACTTCATCATAGCTGCTTTTCACTTCTTTTTGTTCTACGGAGTGAACATCAGTTGATCAGTCTAAACTTAAGAAAAAGTGTAAGGACAACTCATTCCATTTCAAAGCTGTGAGCAGGACTGCTGAGAACAGAGAACAGGCTCATTGCAAGTAGAGGTAGTTCCTGCAGCAGCTTCTGGAGGTCAGTGGGCTACAGCATAATTTGTATCGTAAATCCTTTTGAATGAAGTTCTGATACCACAAAAGAAGTAAGATTGCGTATACAAAGGTGTCAGTGCAGTTAGGTCAGTTAAATCTGATACAAACTATGAAGTCAAAAGGGATATTCTTCTTATCAAAGTATCTCTGTAAGGACTAGGAACTTGCAAACAAGGCTGAGAACTGACAAATGGCTGTGTCCTAGAAATATCTTGTGGTAAAGACAGTCAACTTGTGTGTGACTTCTGTAGGACACCAGAAAGAAACGTCTGCTTCAGCTTTAAAAATCACAGTTCTATATTCCAAGGTTAGTAAGCCCTTAAAAAAAAAAAGTGCCAGAATGCTGAAATTGTTGATCTTTTTCTATTGAATTGGAGGCAGCAATTAAAGGAGATTTGGAACAACTGTGTTTGATTCTAGTTAACGGGTGATGCCAAACTTTCAGATAATTGTTAGATCTGCGGAATGGAAGGGGTTTGTTAAGGGGGCAGTCACCATATGTGGCCCATCTTGCTAATAATACAGCAAGTCCTAATGAGGCTAGTTCTTTTTCCATCATTTGTTAAGTTATAATCTGTTAACATCATCATCTTGACTGAGGAAGGCTGCAGTGCTCTTCGGAGCAGTATAGGGGAAGGTTTTGGCATCAGCTGAACAAGGCTTTTATGCTTTTTATTCTGTGATAAGCATTGCATGGGCAAAGACTATAGGCACCCAGTTTTACATGTGGTGCTGTAACATACCAGAGGTGTATATGTAAAATATATATGTGTGTATATATATCTGTCTTTTCCACAGTGCTTAAATGCACATTATGTATTTGCATCAGTTTAAGTGGTTCATGGAAGTTTACCTTCATTGGCGGTAGGTCTTCAGAAACTTTTTCCTTCATAAATTTTTTTAAAGCATCCAGCAAGAATTCCACAAGGTCTAGCTTGCTTGCTGTGGGACACAGCTGGAACACTGCATCCCCTAGGAAGCTGAGTGACCCTAGTTTCCATGTGGCAGAACTGAAGAACTGCTTGAGACACCTAAATTGGATGTACAAATTAAGCATATTCTGTGCCATACATATATACGTATATGTGTACTTACATACAGCATGTAACTGTGCATGCTTACTCTTGCATTTTCTATATTCAGCAGGCCCAAGAGTGTGCACTGAGATGAACATTCTTTGCCCCTTCCCCACAGCTGACCCCAAGCACAAGCACCATTCTAACTTGAAAAAGCACAAAGACTGTGACAGAAGCCTGTTCTTCACAGAACCTGGGCAAAAAATTCTGTCAAACAGAGCAAGGTCCTTCCATTAAGGATTTTTCAGAACCAAGCGTATGGTATAGATAAACCTCCCAGAAAAAACTGTTCCATATAGGCACTGAAGGGAAAAAGGATCTCTAAATGGTAGTTTCAGCTCCCCATAAATTATGTGATGTATTTATAATATATTTAATTTATAGGATGTTTATAAACTGGGGCTTAGTATGTGGAATTGCTTATTAAGTTGATGTGTAAATTTTATTGTAATAAAGGGGTTATAAATACTCTGCATTTTTTTAACAGGTATAGATCAGATATTTTTTTTGTCATTCCTTGCTTTCTTCTTCAGCAAGGCAGAAGTCAACCACAAGCATGACAAACTCTTTGTAAATATTGTTACCTGATGTTCTGAATAGAGAGCCCTTGCCTTAGAATGGAGCAGGTTTTCTTAGATAAAGCCTTTTCAGCAGTCTCTGACTGTATTTATGCCCATGTCTGTGACTGAACAGCAAGCATAAATCCAAACACTTCAGGAAGATTTTTTTTTCAGACAAGTACAGCTAAATGTACATAATTAAAATTTTATTTGTGAGATGCTTTGATGTAGTCACCTCCTGTTACCTTACACTTTTTTTTCCCCGGGCTCTTGTCAGTCACTAGCCATTCTTTTGTACCTAGGAACTGTAAATGGATCAGTATCTCCAGCATGTTGGTTATGTCTTAGACAGCTTTTACATTTGAATTACTGTAGCTCCTGGAAGAGCATTTTCAGTCCAGAAAAGATGCTCATGGTTCCAGCTCCTTCTCTTTCCAGAAGTCCCATTCATTGAATTTTTCACTTGAAAAAGTTCATTTACTTGCATTTGAGTTTGCCAGTACTTCATAAAGCCACAGCTTCACCTCCAGAGATCTAATATACTGGAGCGTTAAAAACCATCATCTTTGTTATACTGCTTCCTGCAGGTACAAATGCATTACAGAGCTCATCCTGTAGCTTCTGTACTTGGAAAGGTCACCATCACTGTCCCCCCCTTTTCTGGATCCTAGACTGCTGGCACCGTTCAGCTAGTAACTTTTTCCCCCTAGGTAAACACACTGGTTAATATCTGTTTCAGCAGCTTAAAAACAGTGCTTATTTTTTCCAGTTCTTCAGACTGGAAGTGGATTCTCACTGTCAAAAGTCACTTTTTTCCTTTTTTGCTCTTATTTGGCAGCATCAGTTGTTGCTGATTCTTAAAGCACATTTAGCACCTTACCGAAATGACCATTAACTGGTTATTTCTTCAGTGACAGCTTAAGTAGTAGAAAACTTACATGCTCTTTCCAAGGATTGCCCCATATGCCAAATACTCTGGGGTAGAACATCTGCGGCTCCTTTCAGAAGAGCATCTACCTGCCTGTGAAGAGCCTGTATCTTGTTCCATGTAACATAATCGTATTAGAACAGCTTACATTGAACAAGTACTTTTATTTACAAGAGCATATGTGACAATTTTGAAATAAAAAAAATAGAACAAATCTACTTCAGTCTTCAGCCTGGTTTAGATAAGTCTCCATCTTGACTGCTTTCTTATTTGGCCTTCTAAATTAGAGATCAAGTTGGTAGCAAATTCCTGGATTATTACCATTTTGCCACAAATCTGTGTTGAAAACCATGTAGTATGGCTTAGTCTCTTCGTACGTAGAAGATATTATATCCAAGTTCAACCATACCCCCAATAAGCAAGGCCCACAAAGGGATAAATACATAGGCTAGTTTCATCGTAGTAAATCGTTGCAGTTTAGCACAGAGGGCAAGGCAGAAGGCTAATTTAAGTAGCATTGCAATGAGATACCAGGTTTTTTTCTTGATGTTTTGGGAGCCATTACGAGGGTCAAAGCCAGATTTACAGCGTCCAGCCATTTTTACAATTAGCATAACTAGAAGAATAGTATCAAATATCCAGACAGGAATAAAAATGAGGAACCAGTTCCATGGTGCTTTCTCATCCAACTTTAGCACCAGCATGATCAGGAAGAGTAATGTAAAAAGCCATGTCAGTAGTACTCTTTGTGCCAGGGACATTCTCATTTAAACAGCTTTGAGAAGAAGTCTTTCACTGTCAGCAACAACCTAACAAAACAAAAAGGGAGGAAAAGCATCAAAAGATGTCACTACACAATTATTAGGCATATTCCTTACAGGAGACGAATGTCTTGTTCTTGTTTTCCCACCCCTTCTAACCTCACCTACATAATGCTTCCCAGCATTCCTTTATTACTACCATTCCCAAAGCACTCTATAGTTTAGTCCTGTCCACCACTACTTAAGTGCCTGAAGTCAGCTGTGTAAACTGCCTTCATCTAAATTTTTTCTGTGAAACAAGTTGTGCTTTAATCCTAAACTGGCTGTCAAACTCATTTAGGGATTTTTTTATGCCAAGAATATGTTTAGATCAATTTTCCTCCAGTACTGAGGCACTCATAGTTGAACACTTGAAAATAAACCTAACAATTCTCTCTCTATAACAAAAAAGCCCAAACATAGTGAAGTGTGAACCAACCACCAAGCACAAGTATCAAACCATCTGAAAGATCCTGTACTCTACAGAGCTGCAGCTCAAGTGACCAGACCATAGGCACTACTGCTGCTCTCTGTCAAGCAGCAGTCTTAAAACTACTGAACACTACAGATGATGTTTGCTTTCTGGCAGGTATCTAAAGTATGCAGGCGCTAGCTGACAGGAATGCTATTTAGGTTTATTGGCTTGGTAGTGTATTTAGATTTCTCTGTAGTCATGACAAAGGAAAAACAAGGATACGTGCATCTGCCACTACAGCCATAAAAGTTTTTATATTCCTAACAGAAAGGCTTTTACCACTGCATGTGCCAGAAGATTTTCACTGGAAGTATAAAAGGTCACTGGAAGTATAAAAGGCAGGGGTGAGAAGAACTTTGATCTTCCTGAAGATTTCATGCCACAAAGCTAGATAATTAATATATACCAGCAGAACAGTGCTAGAATAGATTTCTTAATTGAGATTTTTATAAGTTTGGTATTTCCCTTTAGAGCACTTATATTCTTTAACTTGAAATAATAAACTGAGTTTTGATTTGTTCCAGATTACAAAAATATTTAAATTACTGAAAGTGAGATGATATGTTCTGAAGCATCTAATTCTCACCATCAGCCACTACAAGAGAAGGACAAGACTTGCTTCCCCTCTCCCCTCTGTGTCCCGGCCACAAAGCTGCTGCTTCTTCTACTCATGCTCACAAGATCACCCGATTAAGCCTGTTAAACTCACTGAACAAGCAGAACTCTATTAGCACCTTTTTCTTTTTAACCGAGTTAGTGGTTTTTTGCCAGGTTTAGCAAGTTGAATCAACTGTGTGCTCAGATAAACATCAGAACCAGACAGGGAAGTAAAAGCTGTTGGCTTAACTAGTTAGGAGATGACCTGCTACATTGGAGCCAAGGGATAATAATTTTGTACACAACTAAAATTACCCTACAATGTAATTCTTATCTTCTGATACACAGCTCAACAGACCTCCTTTTTTGTTCAGTCTGGGTTTGAAGTTTCAATGGATTTGATTTTGTGGATAGCAGTGGGATTTCTCTTAAGGAAGAGATGCAGTTTAGCCTAAAGTAATCTAAACTTGAGTTACTGTCAGCACATCCCCTCCCTTGTGACAGGGCTGACACCTGCATGACCAAGAGCAGGCCAATTCCTTGAGCTGAACTAGCCAAAAAAAAGTTTAAAATAGGTTTTCTGTAGTTTGCTTTTTGCTGTCTCAGTTTGGCTCCGATCACCAAAGGGTCTGGTGAAAGCCTGTTGGTGAAACCAGAAGGGTGGAACCCAGGCCACCTCCTTAGGGAAGGGGTGAAGCTTAGCAGTGATGCTCAATATAAGAGTTAATTACCAAGTAGAAAAAAAAATATGGAGGAGGTTTAGATAGCATTGCTCTTTCTTTGTTATAAACATACCTAAACCAGCTGGTATGTGCAGAGGATTACAGAAAAATTACTATCACCTGCCTCAAGGATTTCCAGGATTTTGAAAACATTCCCAATATTCTCAAGTACAAGTCTGCAGCTAAAGTGAAGAGTAGTTATCTGAAACAACGTTTCAACATTCCTTTCATGAGAAAGTTTTTGAAAAGTAGTTCTAGAAATCAGTGCTACAGATACGCGATTCTCCTTCTTGTAGTACTGGCAAACTGGAGAAAGTGGAAACCAAAGAAACAGCCTGGGAACTTGGGCCTCAAAGGAAAAAAAGGAATTCAACTCTGTTAGAAGTATTACGTTAGCACCTTCTTTGAGTATCTGATATCAACTGTCTCTGGAAGACATAGAAAGCTACCAAAGACATATTAGATGTGGCTGCTCAATTTGAAGGTTGCTTACTTGATGAAAAAAGATTTTCAGTTTTCCTAAGTGTTCAGAACCACTTTGTAGCAATTTTAAAGAGCACAGGCAGAAAACTCAGCAGGGGACCTTATGCTGCCTTTCTCTGACCTGATTAAGAGCTGTAACTGCAAGACTGGGCAGGACTGGAAGGCTCCATTCAATTTTAGAGGCTTTTCTTCATGAAAACTCAAGAAAACCTAAGTGTACTTTTGAGATTTTATAGTCCACATAAAGGAAGCTAACAATTTTAAAGACTGGCAGCTGGGGATACAGCTGACAATGATGAAGGATTTGATTACACAGAGCACTTGACAATGTCTCACTAGAAAAGAAAAGTGATTATGGGCAGATTCTCAGTTAGAGCCCAGCTATCACAACATGATGGTTAACGCTGGAAAAAGGATGCATATATGGCACGAGTCTTGAGCTAGCTCTTCCATGAAAACACTTGAAGGAACATCAAATGCAGTGTAAAAATAAAAAAAAGCGCTCTCAATTCCTTATAGAACTCACACAATTAGTAGGAAGTGAAAATTTTCAGTAATGAGAAACGCTAAATAGCATTACTGACCTTGATGGGATGAACTACGTAATTAGAATATGATAGCTAATTATGTCCTTTTTAGGAAGAAAAAAATAAAGAGGAGGGAAACTTACACATAACATTCAGCTCAATATTAATAACACAGATCTATACATTTAAATTTAGACCTTGAACATTGCCTAACAGAGTTCAGAAAACTCTATTATACAGAAACCAAATTAAACTCTCTCTTGAGTAAATGACATTTTAAAGCTAGTTCAGGAGGTATGAGTAATTTATCACCTAGAAAGAAATATTCCAGCAGCCCCACTTTAAAACTACATTTAAACTAGTGCGATTCGAATACAGGTTAGGTATTCACAAGTTTTCCTTGCAATTGATGCATTCTCAGTTCAGGTTGCCTACGTAGATTTTAAAGTGTAAATAAAGTCAAACTACAACGTCCCCTTCACTTGAGCGGTTGTTTTACCGCTTTTCAGCGAAACGGACTCCCGAGCGCTGAATCTGGCTGAAAAAATACGTATTGGGAGACTCTTCAGAAGAACAGGCCGAGGAAACCGGCAATCCAGCCGAGAGAGCCGGGCTAAGCAAAGCCGCCACAGCGATCTAACAGCCCCCTCCCGTCCTCTGCAACAGCCGGGCGGTTTCCAGCACGGCCCGGGCCGGCCCCGGCCGCGATCCTCCGCCAGGCAGCCCGGGGATGGCCCAGTGCCTACTGCCCCGGGCGGCGACAGCGCCTCCGGGAGCCCGGGCCCAGCCCCGCGGGGCCACGGCTGGAGCGGCTGCCGAACAGCCGGTGCCCCACAGGCCGCCCAGGCCTCTCGCCCTTGCCCAGCCACCAGAGGCCGACCCCGGGCAGCCCGGCCTCCGCCACAGCCCCGCTCCCACCGGCCTCGCCGCCTCGCTCGGTTCCTCCCGTGGCCGAGCCGACCGGCTCCCCCCGGGAAGCCCCCCTTCCCCCACCGTGGCGGAGGCCTACTCGCCTGAGCAAGGCCGGGCGCGGTGCGGCAGCCTGAGGTAGAAGCCCCCTATCCCTTCCCTTCCCTTCCCCACCCCCCCGCCGCCTACCGCACGGGCCCGGGCCGCCCTGCGCCACCGCCCTCCTCGCACGGACCCGCCGCCGCGTCCCCGCGCAGGGTCTCGGCGCATCCCCCTCCCGCCCTGCTACGCGGGGGCAGCGCGCAGGTGAGGGGGAGACCGGGCTCTGCCCGCTCCCTCTGCCGTAGGAAATCTACCGCCTCCCGCCCCACGGCCCCGCGCCTGGCTATTGGGCGGCGCGGACGCGCGTCCTACCGCGCCCTGCTGCCACTGGGTAGAGGCGACGTCGCTCAAATTCGTCCCCGCCTCCCCCCCTCAGCTACTCGGTCGTGAAGGCGTTCATCAAGGTAAGCCAGCCCCCTCGCGGCCGGCGGCGGTCAGCCTCGAGCCCCGCCCTCCCCGTTCTTTTCGCCGCCAATTCGTGCAGGAGGCTGCCTGTTACACCGGCCCCGCCCCTGCCCGGGATCTGCCCGTTAAGCCAGCCCCACCTTCCTCGCTCTCTCATTGGGCAGCGCCGCCGCCAGTCACGCCTGGTTCCCCACCCTCGGGGCGGAACGGGCGCCGTTGGCCACCGGCCCGCTCGCAGCTCCGCCCCCGGCTCGGCGGCGCGCGCCCTCTCGGGTGGCGCGCTGTTGCTGCTGCTCTGGCGCTGCCGCCGCTCGGGCGCGCGCCTCCTCATCCTCCCCCTCCTCCCTCCCCCCCGCCCCCCCCCCAGCTGTTGCCTCGCGCGCGCCCGCCGCCTCTCCGCCGTCTCGCGCTCCCCTCGCTGCCGTTGTCTGCGGCGCGCGCTGGCCCGCTCCGCCGCCTCGCCGCGGCACCGGGCGACCGGTAAGGTCGGGATCCCCCTCGGTCAGCGCGGGAGGGGCGGGGGCTGGGGTGGTGCGGGGGCATCGCCGCCCCGGCGGGAGGGGAGAAGCGGGGCGCCGAGTTCCCCGCGCCGCTGGGGAAGGGGCCGACCGGCCCGGCGGGGGCGGGGGGGGCGGGTGGCCGGGGCGGCTGCGGAGCCGCGGCCGGGGCGAGGCGGCGGTGCCCGCTGGGTGAGGGGTGACGGGGCGGGGGGCGGCGGTGCGCGCATCACCGAGGGGGCGCGGCGGGGCCGCCTGCCGCGGCTGACCCTGGCCCCGGAGCGGGTCCGCCGGCGGCCCGCCGCCCCCCGCGGGGGAGCCTGCCCGGGGAAAGGGCGGGAGGCCCGCGGCCTCTGCCGCGCCGAGGTTCCCCTCAGGCGGGAGGCGGCGCGGCGCCCCCCGGCCCTTCCCGCCGGGGGTCCGAGGGCGGCCGCGGGGCGGGCCCTTCCCGCCACGCCGTGTCACCGCATCAGGTGCGGGCCGCGCCAGCCGCTGGAGGGGCCGCGCCGCGCCGGGGAGCCGCCGGGAGCCGGGCGCGTTGGCCTCCGATGGCCAAGTTTACGGGGTGGTAGGCGCTCAGTTACGCCTCCCAGGCTTGAGCTGCCGGCCGTTTCCGTGCGGTTTGTTCCTGCTCGCTGGGTCTGACTCCAGCTAAAACGCACCTTTTCCTTGGGAAGTTCCTGTAATGCATCTTGAGCTGCTTTAATACCCGTGCCAGGTGATAGGACCTTTTTTCTCCTTTCCTTTGGAGGTCCTAAATTTCGGCATCTTCACCTTCATCCCGACCTCCTCTCCCGTTTTCTTGTTTTTCACATGCCACCACCTTCTTTTGGTTCGTTTTTTCTTATTCCTTATCCCATTTTTTTCCCTTTTCCACCCTAACCCAATGACAACCTGTCTACCACTTCTGTGTTGTCCTTGGTTTTCACTTCGGGAATCTAAATGTTAGGCTACTTCCTCTAAGTTAAAATTTCTTCTGTCGTATTCGTTTCTCTGCTGTTTTATCTGCTCTCTTTTCTATGAGAAACCGAGGAGAGGGCTTTGGGAGAAGATGATTATGCTGTAGCAGAACTGTCCAGGTGTTTGCTTCTTTTACTTTTGTTTTTCATACGTGCTTCCTGAGTGTGTGTGACTCAGGCGTATCAGATTCAGTGGTAGGTTTAGTCCACGTTCTCAAACTCTACGCTTTTGGTATTCAGTCTTTCATTACTTTCACATGTTATTGGTCGCTTGGTAAGTAATGCTGATGAGTCTTGCGTTTTGCTTCAAATTTGCCAGTGTCTTATCCATCAGTCATATAATTAACTGAAAAAAGTAATTAATTGGAAAACCTGACTTGTTGAAAATACTTTAATTAATGTTCTGAAATTCTTTGTGATGAAACATTCCTACAGAAAATACAGCTGGTTTTACAATTCTGACACACGAGTGCTCTAATAGGAATGAGACTAAATACAGTGTGTCATCAGTAATTTACCCGCTTATATCTTCCTGTTGATGCTGTTAAACAGATGGCGGTATCTGTTTTATCAGGGAGAAGCGCATCACTTGAAATAACCTGTTAATCCTAGTAAGTGAATCCTCGTATCTTTAGCTGCACTTAGAGTGGTCCCTAAGTGGCAGAAGGATATATTTCTGTTATATACATTAGCACTTGGCATGAGACGTTTTTGTTTTCCTGGGGTTAGAGGCTAAAAGTGTTGTGTGAATATATCTCTGAGTTATAAATAGCTGTATGTATTTGGCTGTTTCTGTAACTCTGAAGGTTTTGGTGATCATCTTTGACATGTCTCTTTATTTGTGACTCCCTGGAAAGGATAATCCTCTTCTCAGAAGTCTTATTTTGTTCCAATAAGGTGTTTATGAACTGAGGTATGTATGCACATCAGACTTCTGCCAGTTTTGACTTCACCCCCCCCATCTCAGAGCCCTACTTTACAATATTTGCAAGCAATTTTTATTTCTGAAGGTGAAGGTTGAGAGCAATACTTGGAACTGGTGTGTTTAAGATCCTGATCCTTGTTTGAAGTGGAATGTTTGTGCGGTTGAGTTTTCTGTTGCTATGTTTTGCTGCCAATGTATGTTTTTATTCTGGGTATAAATATTAGAAAGGATAAAATACGAGCCTGAGTCATCTGGAAAATAATTTGGAAACCTAGTTAGTTTAATTCAATGCTTGTAGTAGAATTTTTT
Source organism: Falco cherrug (assembly GCF_023634085.1). Classification (NCBI taxonomy): domain Eukaryota; kingdom Metazoa; phylum Chordata; class Aves; order Falconiformes; family Falconidae; genus Falco; species Falco cherrug. The sequence continues at coordinate 75,257,894 of NC_073701.1, read as the reverse complement.
TCCTCAAGTATTATGTGGAATGTGACATACAAATAAATTGTCAGTAATTGCTGGGAACTCCATGGAGTATTTCAAGTATTCTGGTAGTACTGGATTTCTCCCAAAGCAGAGTTAGCCCAGCTTGTCTCGTAAAGTTGGTCCCAGCTGTATTCACCATAGCTCCTGAATATCGGTGTGAATTCTGGGAGAACTCAAAATCCTGTAGGCCTTGAAATAGGAAACAGTATTGATGCTTTATTGGAAGGGAAGCATAGGTGCATTAAAAAGGCTTCCAGTCAACTTTGTTTGAGGCAGTTAACCAGGCACCAAGGGTGGAGCAGCTCTTGGAGTTGAACAATGCTGTTCCTTTCACAGCTGGCAGGGGTCACTGGAAAGCAGTGGACATTTACTTCTTTCCCAGTTCTCCCCAAAGTCACATATACCGTCTTCCCAGGCTTTTTCTAAATAATACAACTTCTACTTGTTTATAGTAGAAATTTTATTAAAGAAATAAAACCATCATTTTTTTTTCCTTTTCTGAGGACCCCTGTGAGTGAGAGTGATGACAGTCACAGGGTTTTGGTTTTTTTTGTTTTTGGTTTTTTTTTTTCTCTGAGGAAGTTCTTTTCATAATAAACAGCATGCTCTACAGATTGATCGCTGAGCAGTTTATGTGAATTTTCTTCCTAGGCTTACCAAGGGCACAAAGCTTGTACAGTTACTTTCTTTGTGTTCTCCCATTTGAGTAAATTTAGTCGGTCAGATCACGAAACCGAATATAACGGCAACTGAAAGACATTAAGTACCTACACATTGGCAGATTTTTATAAAACTTGTGACAGGTAGTGACCGAAGTTAATATTCCCACCTGAAGAAAAGCAGTTATAATTGAGTCCTTTCTTCAAAAAGAGAGCAAGGGCTGGCCAGTGTCTGTGCTAAGCTCTTTGAGCCATTGTGGTGTGGTACTGCTACTGGCCCAGCCAAATAGTTGGGGCAGTTGGTAACATGGGTGGGGGGCAGGAAAAAAATGCAGGGTGAGGTGGAAGAGGACAATAGGAAGCCATGGGACACTGGTAAAAGCAGACAGACTTAATTGCTTCTGCCCACGGAACAAGGTAGGCCTGTTTATTCTGTAATGTGGTTTTTTTTTTTGGTTTACTAAGGAAACAAAACAAAACTCCTTTAGGATACCTGGGTCAGAGGTACTGCCTCTGACTGTTCAAGGACCGTTGACCACTACTTACTCTAAGATATGTAGTGGTGTGAAAAATAAAAGACTTTGAAAGCTTTAGATACCATGTTTTCTCCCTTGAGTTTACTGTGCTGTTATTTATAAAGGTCCTTCTTGCTGGGTACAGAGGAAACTGTTAAGTACTTGAAGAAATTATATTCAAATTTGTAAGGAGAATACCAAGAGCTTAATAAATTGCCTATAGGGGAAGAAAGAGTTAATAGTAATTAGGGCTGTAATGTCTTACTGTGTAATGTTTGGGTATGCTTTGCATGTAATCATAGAATAATTCAGGTTGAAAAGGGTTGCTGAAAGTCATCTGTCTGGTCCAACCCCATCTCAAAGCAAGGCCAGCTTCAAAGTCAGAGCAAACACATATACAGTATGTAGAGATACCCATTATATTGTTAAGAAATGCAGAAATATAGCTTATGTTTGTGGTGTTGTTTTTTTTTATTATTTGAGGGGAGCATATTATAGTTCACAGAGCTGTTCTCTTGTTTCTTAATTTACATGTGTAAAGGGGATTTTTTCCAAGTTCATTTCTGCTGGGAATAATCTTTAAGTGAGACATGTAGTGTTCAGTGTTTAATTCTTTGTTCATTTGAGGTGGTCTTGGTAGATGTGCTCCAGAGAGACTAGATGGCTTCCTGGAATGAGTCCAAGCATTGGATTGAACTCCTATTTGCAAATACATTTGTGGTTCTTGTTCTTAAAAAATAAAATACAATTGCAAAGTGGGAGAAGAAATTAAAGCAATATAGCATCAAATATGAAGTCACGCAAGCCCTGTAATTTGGAAGTTGGCCAGCGCCAGATGCTTTTGGGGGTTAGGTGGTTGGCAGATGCCAGCCTGGCAGCTAAATGCTCTTCGTGTTCGGCTGTCTTAAGGGACAGTTTGTTCTGTGCTTGCCGTGTTGCTCATATTCTTTCCTTGGTATTAGCTACTGGCCGTTGTGGGGTGGGGTTGGGTAGGGTATTTGGGTAGGGCCAAATACAGCCCGAATGTCTCTTTGGACATTTTCTTGCATTCTGTGTTATGAAGCTTAAGATTCCCTCAGCCGAGTGTTTATAATTTTTTTTTCTTCTTATTGTGTGTTTAAATAGCTGCTTTCTTTTTGAATCTGAGTAAAATCTTGGCTTCAGTGGCATCCTGTGGTACTGAGTTTAACAGTCTAATTATGTGTTGTAATATAATATTTCTCTGTTAAAAGCTTGGCTTTGCTATCCTCTAAGCGCAGTTAATGAATAAGGTTCGCTGTATTTTCGGAAGCTGTTGTTTTCTTGACTGTGTTTTCTGTATATTTATTAAAGCTGCATTTAATTTATAATTCATTATTTTTGTGTTCATTTGTGCCTGTCTCAACAGGCTCTGTGCTCTTCTGACTGTAGTATATTGAATGGAAGAGCTCACTGACCTGTCAGCTTTCCTGTTTTTAAAGCTTTGTGGGGTGCACACAGTTCACCAGGCCCCCAGTATCATTGAGATTATTGGTACTAAATTCTGTTTATGTTGCCTAGTTACTGTTAAAAGTGATTCAATTCACAGTTAAAGTTGATCCATGTTCTTAAACTTTGCTAATGTAGGATTAGTTGTTACCTGGAAATGTTCCTACTTCAGGTTTTCTTTTCTGCTGTGATATATGAAAGATGAATATAGTGTGCGCTGCTGGACCTATTTACAGAAGCTTGAAGTTTGGAATAATAGGGCAGGGCTCAGTTCACACCGTTTAAGGACTTAATTTAGGCAGTACTTCATAAAAACTCTTAAGATACTGGTCTAAATAGAGGGAGGAGGCAAGGGGACAACAGTGTTAATGGCATTTCAGAAAGCTTGCTGATGGAGATGCAGTGTTCAAGTTGGCTTCTGTCAGAGCTGCCTCACTATAGGTGGTGGCATTAGTACTGTGGCCCATAGATCTGTGGAGCTAATTCAGGTGAAACTGCCCATTTACTTAGTAATGGTAGTCAGTCAGGTGAAGCCGTCTCCTGTGTGATAGGCTCCAATTCTGGTAAAAAGAGCGATGGAAGCTGGTGACTGAGGAGGAGGAGGGTGGTCTGTAGTAATACTGGTTTAGAGTAGTTAAAACAGTTGCAAAGCCTTACTAGGCCACCCTGGTCTTGTCCGTCGGCTCTGTGTGGACATTGTGTGTCTAGTGAGTGATTTCTGCTGGAAGCTCCCCCTTAAGAGCGCTGGGAGCCAGGAGGAATGTGGGGCATCTCTGTTTGTAAGCTAGTGTTAGCTGTCAGCACCTGATGAAGCAGTGGCGTGATGAGTGTCTGTGTTCATCTTTCTCGTAGAGGTCTAATGTTAGTGCGCTTAGGAAGTTGGAAGTTGTAGTCCCAAGTGCTCTCATCCTGAGTAGCTTTAATGTCAAACCTCCAGAAAGAGCTAGCCACTAAGGCTTGTGTATGCTGAATGAGATCCTGAGTGTCGACCTCTGTCACTACAGGGTGGTCAGGTATGTGAAACCTAGTGGAACATAAAGAGTGCAAATTAGGGAGAGTTGTTTCGAGTTTAGTTTTGGGACTAGGATGCTTCTGTATGCAGAACAGGGTTTTGTGGGCACTTTGCCTTGCACTGACACTGGGTGGAAGAGCTAGCAGGCCAGTGGTGTGCGGTCCAAGGAGCTTTGAGGCACCTGAGCAGACAATAAATAGGCTATTTTATTCAGATGGGATGCTGCTATTAACCCCTATTACCTGATGAGCCTGTTGCAATGAAAGATGTTGGCCTCAAATTTCTTTTTCAATATTCTGGCTGGTTTTTGATCTGTGGCAAGGTTTGCTTTTCACAAACAGCAGTCTATTTAGAAGTCTTTGACGTGTTTCCAAAGGCTTTTTGAAAGTCTGCGTCTTATCACTTGCTTTTGTTTATCAGTTTGATACGTTCAGAAGTATTGATAGACTAAGACGTGATCTTCCTTTGTAGAAACTGATTAGACACTATCAGATAGTCTTTCAGGTGTAATGGCATTCTTTTTTTAATGATTGTTTTGGGGATCTTGCCAGATACCCATGTAAGGCTGCAATTCCTTGCTTGATTCAGTCCAAGCAAGAGAGACTTTTTAAAAAATATAAGCTCAGCATTTGCTACTGTGTTCCCAGAACAGTGGCTGTTTAAAAAGAGACTGCAGCCTTTTCCTGACAGCTCAGCTACTTCATGCCTCAGCTGCTTCTAAAACTTGCTGGATAACTATTTGTAGAACATGATGCAAACTTGGTCATTTAGGAGTGGTTTTCAGCTTCCTGACTGTACTCATCGAGAAGCCACAACTCTGCTGTACATTGCCTGGTGGCAGATAAACACGTCTTCCTAAACACCAAGTCAGTATTTTCAGTGAGCAAGATTTATTGTTGCAGGAAATTACTGTTGTGTTTAGAATCACGAGGAGGAGAAAAGGAGCATAGCATTCTATTTCTAAGTGGCCACTATGTTTGGCATTGGGTTTTTTTATTTTTTTAAGGGTTTGTTAAGAAGAATGTGTATATATAAATGAAAAACATAGTATTTATAGAAATTCTGTTCCTTAATAAAGTTGTTATGGTTCTAAGAGCGGATGTATACATGCCATATTTCAGAGGTTTCTCATTAGAAGGTTGTATATATATATGTTTAATGAGGTATGTATGTGTGTAGTATTCAGTACAAAACCCCAGGAATTAAAAAGAGCAGAACTTGAGAGCAACCATATATTGTGTTTCCTCTAATTTTTATTTTTTTTTTTTTAGTGCAGCATTTTCGGAGGTGTCTTGGCTTGTAGATCTAGCATGCTAACAGCAATTACATTTGGATTGACGGGAATTTTGAAACCAACATCTCTTATAGAAGAGGATTATAGTCCCCTTTAAGGGCTTAAATTTTTTACACTTCATTAAACAGTAGAATATGTGTAAATATTAGGAGCTTTTTGCTAATTAATAAATACTGCAGCAGGCTCAGAAGTAAATTACGAGAGGTGTAGAATCCTGAACTTCTCAGTAGAGTCCTTCCACCCGCCCCCCTTATTTTTGCAAGTAAGGTATCTGTGAAATCGTGTCATGTCACTTCAAATGGAGCCATGAACAGAAACCAGTTATGTAACAAAATTAGGAAATTTGCACAGACCTTAAGGCTGAGGGCATAGATTCCAGAAATGGCTAAGAGCAGTTGCAACAACTGCACACAATGTTCTTTTCCCAGAACTTGAAATAAACCTCAGAAATCTTGGTGCTCGATATTTTGCTACTATTTCAGACAGTTGTGTAATTCACTGGCAAAGCAAGTATTCCTTGGGAGACAGTTATTTTCTGTGGTAGCTCCTTGCTAGTTTGTCCTTCAGATATTGGTGTTTTTACTGTGGAAGTTGAGGCGGTAAAGTCAAGCCTGCATCCCATCAGAACTTGAAAACTGATTCTTGCTGCATGCTCTATGCTGCAGCTGCAACTGTGAGAGCTTCCTGCTTGGGATGGTGAGTGATAAAGGGCATAAGCTTATAAGGAAGAATAAATACACAGCGGCAGAAATAGGATCAGATACCATGGTTTGTGGGCAGAATACAGAGGCCTGAGAAAGTATGTTTGTTATTCAGTAACTGACAGCTTACTGGAGGCAGAGGCAGGTATGGACGTGCTGCCAAATGTCTGTATTTGTCATGATATATCATGTTTGGTACATCTGTGTTTGTAAAGAACAGGGCTTGATACACAGCAGCCAGCATAGGGTCTGGTTTGTATTGTATTGTTGCAGTTGTCTGCCTGATGAACTCCTCAAACAAACAACAAAACTCCCCAAATGTTTATCTAGGGATGTTCAACGTTTTTTTTTCCACCAGTTGTTTGAGGGTGATGGTTTTTGGGGTGTTTTTGTGCGTTTGGTTTGTTTGTTTGGGTTTTTTTTGAGATGAAGAACAAAGTTTGAAAATTCATTCTCTTTCATGAGCAGTGTCTTAGGAATGCTGGTATCCAATTTTAGCAGTTGTTGGTGTTCTTTGGGGAAAGCAAGTATGTTAATTCCATTTTATTTACAAATTATCATGCTGTTCCTTTGGGAAAGAAAATATGTTAATTCCTTTTTATTTACAAACTATCATGACCTTGCATTGTAAGGCAACAACTTGGGGGGGCCTTGGCTGGCATGGCAGCAAGAGTACTTCTGCTGGTTGCTGGATATGATCCTTAGGTTTGCAAGTGTCTGGTTATGTTTTTCTTAAAAATTTATTTTTTTCCCCCTTTCCCTTTGGCTGCTTCAGATTTTCTTAAGGCTAGCTGAAAGGAACGAGATAAAATTTCCACTTAAAGGTGTGAACCTGGGAGTGACAACTTTCTCATTTGCTTGTATACAATTTGCAATTCTGAAATGCTGTTTTGAGAACAGCGATGCATAGATAAAGTACTTAAACAGAACACTGTGTGCATTATATAGTATTTGATGTTCCTCTAAAAAATGAAATGTAGGTTTAATGGTTTATTTGCAACGCACATGAAAAGAATGTGTCTTTTGAAACATTGCTTCAAGGGTTTAATCCTGTTCTTGGTGGCAGTGGAAGAATTCTCATGGATCTGAGCATAGGAAGGGTGACTCGTCTTAAGTTTTAGTGGTGTATCTGCATTACATTGATAGCTGTGTTGGTTTGTTTTGTCATGGCAGAAGCAGCTTTCTAGTCAATAGCAGATGCTTAATATGACTAAGTTGTTTATTTGGCTCATTTAAAATGAACTTAAAGTATCAAACAATATCAATGATTTGATGATAAAGTTAACTTCTATTTTGATCCTAGAAAGTGAGGGTTTTTTCCTCATTAAAGTTACTTTCTAGCTATGCGTCAGCAGATACAATGTTTTACTTTTAAGTGAGTTTGTGCGATTACAGTTGTTGCTAGAAAATTATTAGTTTAGGCCATAGGCTTTACTCTCTTCTTACTCTTCGTATCAGGAAATCTTAGTGAAATTGTGCAACTGTAGTATGGATGATCTAATGTAATGGTAAAACAGTTCTGTTGTGGAAAGCAGTTGAAACCAAGTTCTAGGATTCTCACGACTTTACGCAGTAACTTTTTAAAAACTGCCTTTAATTTGCTGCTTCTTCTGAAGGTAATAAAAATCAATGGCGTTTTTAAAAACACGTTTGAGACAAACACCACAACTCTGCAATTTTACTCCTAATGGTGTCTAGCAAACATCTCAACTCATTATGATCATGGAGTGATGAAGTTGGCAAGGACGTTCAAGTCTTGACTCAACATCTGGATGGTATCCTGGCCATTCAGGTTGGGATTGTTATAAAGGAAACAGGTTCCTTGAAATTCTTAGTGATTCACAGTGTTTACAGGCAAGGAAAGCAACTATCTGCCTATGTTTCCTTGCTTGTGTTGTATTTTTGATTATGCCCTTTTGCTAGTTGACACTGCTTACACTTGTATATTCTTCCAAAAATTGTAAATATTTTTGGCCTTTGTCACTATGAGGAGCACAGTTTTATTCTGAACTTCTGACAGAGTTCAGAATATATTTCATTTTCTGTAGAATGTCATTTGGAAATGTATGTGTTTGTCTTGGATCGCCAAAACTCTGTGGAAATGAGTAAAATATTTTAAAATATACTTAGTCTGAATTTATTTAAATCTGTACTGTAGTATTTAATCCTATCTTATGCAATAAGCACTACATTGCTTAAATAAGCATTTAACTACCTGAAGCCATCTAAATATAGATTTCTGTGGCTTTTGAAAAACTGCTTATTTGATTGCAAGGTGTAGCATGTACTTACTTAAAAAGGAATATGATTATGCTCTGAAATGGGAAAAAACAGCCAAGAAACACCACTTTGGAATAGGGATCACTGAAACTGGGTAGTCATCTATTTTCAGTTTTAAGGAATTAATGAAGTTTTGATCAAAAAATGTTGCTTGTTATTCATAGTATTAACTGTGAGTTTGGTGAAGATGTAGTGAATGGCTCTGTTGAATGTCAGAGATGTTGTGATCAAGCTTTTATATTTGGATGTTCTGTCTGATCTCTGAAGTTGGAAGTATTTTTTTGTGTTGCTTTTAAATCTCCACTAGTTAAGATTAAGTTAATCTTGCTGTGGTTATTCTGCGCAGGAGTGCAAAAGCTGGTGGCTGTCCCAGATGCAGGTGTTCGACACAGAACGTGAAACAAATGGCTAGCTCTGGGCAGGATGGGAGGAGAAACAGGCAGAATAGGCAGTGCTCGCTTATGCTTGTGGATGTGTATCAGCTGTTTTGATTTGTTCACTTTACCCGTTTGCCCTTAGAGCCCAACTTGTACAGTCTGACTTCAGGATCAATACCAATACAAATTGTCAGCTGAATAACATGTTAACTTATAATGAATATGCAGAGTTCTGAAATTGTTGCAATACTTAGTCTCCTGGCTAGGTATTCAGTGAGCTGTGGGCAGATACAGAGTCAGAGCCAGGGCTGCAGCTTAGGTGCCTTGAATTGTTACCATCCATTTCTCATCCAGGTAAGGTAGCTTCAGGCCAAGTGTATCAAATTCATTATGTTGTCTCAAGAAAAACCACCCCAGAAACCCAAAGCACCGACAAATCCCAGCCCCTGCAAGCAAAAAACTGTCCCAAAATAATTAAACCTTTTCCCCTCCTTCCATTTTAGTGCTGTCTTAGAAATTGTTGTGTCTCTTTTGAAGAAAGCATGTTGCTATTTCCTTGTAGAGGTATTTTTGCTTGGTGCACCAAACTCTGTAAAGTCTTTTGAGACATCCATCCTATGATTTTGTCGTAATTACTTTTGTAAGCATCGTCCTTGTATTCGTGTATGCAAACGTGCATGCAAATATACTTTAAACACCACCAAAGTAGACTCTGTGGAGGATTTAATGTAGAGAGTTTCTTAAAAATATGAAAACTCTGGGTAGTCTAAATAACAGGCTTATTGATAGAAATTAAATTAATTAATAATAAACCTACTTCATTATACTTACAGTCTAATTGTTTCTTGAGGCAAAGGGTTTCTGAGTGAATCTGAGAACTACTGCAAAAAAAAAGTCTGCTGCCTTTAAAATGGCTTGTCCAATTTTAGCTGTATTTGACACAGTTGGAAGTCTTGGATTCATAAGTTAGTGCTGGTTTTCTGAAAAATCATTGACCTTGGGGAGAGAGGGATCAAGTTATTGTAGCTGTTGAGGCAAAGGTTTCTGTGCATGTTCAACAGTTAGTTCTTTACTACTAATGATGAGTTTCTCCAACCTTTTTCTTATCCTGTCATTATGGTGGTAGGGAGCAAGGTATGTTGTATGTGAGAGTGGATGTCGGCTTAAGAGAAATAAGGAGTTAAAGATCCTCCAAGATGAGTTCACAAAGGAGAGGATGTTGAGGGGTGCAGGTGTGATCAAAACCTGTACGGCATCCTTCCTACATCGGCCCCGCTGCGAGCACTGGGCCTGCTTTTGTTGTGACTGTGTGATGTAGGTCATATTATGCGTGAAGGCTGTGTATGGCTAAGGGTTTTGTGTCGCGTTGAGTCTATTGTCCATGTAGCAAATTATTTTAAATTTACTTAAACAGATTTTCAAATGAGAAAGCGAATGCTATTTTTAGCTTTGTATGGGTGAGAAAGAAGGGTAACCAGTCTGTGTAATATGCCAAGTTATATCAAAGTCTTTGTTGGGCTCCATGCTTTATATGATAGAAATATTTTTATATTTGTTGTGCCAGTGAATTCTTAGTAATTGATAGTTGCTCTTAGGAAAACTGCGACTATTATCAGAAACAAATAGGTCAGAAACAATTACAGATGTTGACACAGTCGTGGCTGCTAGCTTTAAAGCTGATTTGGTGTGACTTACACAACGGTATTATCAACAGTGGAAAAATTGCAGTGTTCGTTTGCTCAGTTGTACCAAAAGTCAGTGTCCTAATATTTCTGAAATTTGTTAGTGATTGTCTAAGCTCTTTCAAAGACATTTTTTTCTATTGTGTAGTAGTCTCTGTTTTATCTGAAGTTGTATAAATGATATTGGAGTGACACTTAGAAATCTTAAATAGTATTTCCTTTTGGGTATTTAATTTCTCTTATTTTTTGAAAAAGCTTTTGGAAACATGAAAATGAATGGTATTACGTTTCTTAGAAATCCTCAGGAGCTGGTATAGAAGCAATCTATTTGCTAAATCAGTCTGTATTGCTACATACATATTTGTGTGTGTGATGCGTATCCAGACATTAAATACAGTGTCTTTAAAATAATGCAACGCATAAAATATGAGTACATCCTTACACGAGTCAGGGAAGACTGAATAAACAGGTGTCAGTGCAGAACTGAGTCTTCTGGAAGGTCATCTTTTCTTTCCGAGAAATGTCTTGGAAGATGGCAGTGTTGATAAGGCTTTTGTAGAGGGAGTATTTGTGATTTTTGCAACAACAGCTGTTATGATCATGTAATCTAATATCTGCTTTTTTTAAAAAAATCTGAGATATTTGGTGATTAACAGTGTAAAAGTGTCACGAGTTATTCTAATGCTTAGGCATTTCATAAAGACACTTATTTTAATTTATTGTTGTTTCAGTTTCCATCCCATCTGTTGGATGTTGTATTTTTCTTTGCTATTCTTATCTGTGCAAATGCTGTAAACAAATGTCTTTTCTCTTTGTTTTGAAGACAAAGATCAGCTTTTATCTTTCACTATAAAACCTGCCTGCAGATTAATAATTCTTGTTTCCTTTCATGAAGAAATATAGGGTGCAGTATTGTTGTTGATACTGACAATGTTATGATGTGATAATTTTATCAGAAATATACCCCTTAATCATGTTTTTTTTCTGAGATCAGTCAGTCTTGGAAGTGTGCTTGATGCATGGCTTGGTGTTTGGGGGCTAAACTACCACTACTCCTCCTCACCACTGGTGAGGCCGTACCTGGGGTGCTGGGTCCAGTGCTGGGCTCCGCACTACAAGAGAGACACGGACATACTGGAGAGAGTCCACTGAAGGGCCATGAAGATGAAGGGGCTGGGATGTCTCTCCTGTGAGGGGAGGCTGAGAGAGCTGGGACTGTTCAGCCTGGATGGGGATCTGACCAATGTATGCAAATACCTGCAGGGAGGGTGCGGATTGGACAGAGCCAGGCTCTTTCCAGTGGCGCCTGGTGATGGGACCAGAGGCAACGGGCACACGCTGAAACACAGGAGGTGCCATCTGCACATGAGGAAACACTTTCTTACTGTGGGGGTGACCGAGCACTGGTACAGGCTGCCCAGAGGGGCTGTGGAGTCTCCATCCTTGGAGACACTCAAAAGCCATGTGGACATGGTCCTGGGCAGCCTGGTCTAGGTGGCCCTGGTTGAGCAGGGGGTTGGAGCAGGCAACCTCCAGAGGTCCCTGCCAACCTTAGCCATCTGATTCTGTGAAACTGTGTTTACAAAGTTTTGTTTAAGAAGTCTTCTTGTATTGACTTTATCAATTATGCTTGATTCTGGAATTGTTCAGATAGTAAGTCTGGAAAACTTGTTTAATATTTTGAAGTCACTTGTACTCGCTTTTTCAAAGCCTTTTGCATAATTTGTTAGGAATTTATAGCTTTAGAGAACAAAATAGGAATTTCCTTGCATGCTGAATATTTGGTGCAGTTATATAAAAATAACATTCTTAAACTTTTTGCAAAAACCCAGGAGGGATGCTGACTCGTAGGTAGAGCTGAAGACTTAAGCTTTTACCAACTGATGTTAAATGTGCACCATTGACTTTTTATTTTTTTTTAATTGAACTTAAGGATGGCATATTTATTTACATACGTATATTTTTAAAGGGAATCAATGACGCAAAAGACTATTAAACACAAAAGTATTCAGATTTTTTGGCAAAGATTTTAACAGGTTTTTTTCATTCTTTCTTTTCTTCCACTGGCTGTGTCCTGCCTTAATTAACTGTTTGAAATGTAGGTACTAAACTAATTTAAATGTTATTAATCAGTTAATAGCTGAAGTAATTTATTTATGAAATATTTGAGGTTTTTAAATGATAATACATTTATATCTGGAAAAACTTGCATATTATAATGAAATATCTGGAAAGGGTTCTGTAATTCTCACCTAAACTTTCCTTTGATTTTACAGAATGTCCAGCATGAGAGAATATACACAATTTTGTATAAAGACAATATTTCTAAATCTGAAGGCGTTTTTATATTTTTTTCTTTATTCTTACATTTTTTTTCCTGAACTAACTCTGTCTGAATGATTACACAAAAGAATACTTTTAAAATTCATTTTCATCGTGGGAATGTTTTATGTAGGCTGAAAGGTTTTTCTTTAAATATTTTTTTCTTCCACATTGAAACTAATGATGTTGACTTCAAAGATTAACTAGCACTGCTGCTATTTTTTACTGTTAAAATGAAAATACCACTTTTCCTTGGTTTTCCTCCTTTTGTCTTAGTTTTAGTCCATTGTTTTCGTGAGTATATTAACTTTATAAGTATTAGAGTTCTAGCACTGATTTTTTTTTTTTTTCCTCTTGAAATATATCTCATAGTCTGTATGACATTTTCTTGCATTTTATAACACAGTTATTCCAGGACTTCAGAATACTGCACTGTGGTAATAACTGTAGGTTGCTTAATTGTCAGAAAAAAAAAGGCAAGAAAAAAAACCACTCTCATGTGGTTCTCATGAGACAGTAACAGATCATCTCTGTGGCACCTGTATTTTACTGGGAAGACTGGACAAAACTGAGGCTTCTGATTTCCTGTAGCAGCAGATTTGTAGGTTGTTTGGGTTTTTATTTTTTTATTTAGAGGAGAAAAACCAAACTTGTACTAAAAAAATGAGACAAGCTGTAAAGTAAATATAGCTGTTCAATGCTTTGCAGGTAATGGGAGTGTTTATACATTCCCTGTTTTGTCCTTCATAGGGAAAGTGGAAGTAAAGTTCTGTCTTTTTCTGTTAACAGCCTAAAATGACTCTGTGAATTCAGTGGAATAAATGGCGTCCAAAGTAACTGATGCTATAGTTTGGTACCAGAAGAAGGTAAGTTTTCTATTTGTTTTTGTGGTGGCTTAAAAAAAAAAGTTGGCTTTTTGTGCATTATGTGTGAAGTATGATAAATACTACTGCATTATTGGTTAGCATTGTATGAGAGTGAGTAGCTTGAAACTTTTCTTCCAAAAGTAAATAGATATTTAGTGACTGTATCTAATAAAATAGTTTTTTGTCTATGTTCTGTGTTGAACTCCTCACTTCCTTGGCTACTTGTGCTGTGGGGAAAAAAAGAAAGAAAATTTCCGTTCTTAGTAGAACGTTAATTAACCTATAGGAGAATGTTGTTTCTATAGCACGTCAAAGAATCCTTGTATTTAAGTAGAAAGTAAGAGCTGAAACATCTTTTCTGTCAGTAACAAGGAACTGTGTAATTGGTATCCAAAAGAAATAGGCTAGGGCTTTTTAGGAGTTAATACAAATAAAAAAATGGGGTGGGAGGGGGGGGCCCCGGGGGCGCAGGACCACGGGAGGAACGGGAGAGGAAAAAGGTCTAATTTGGAGATACATAGTTATTATATTACCTGATACCGTATCTGTTGATGCATGTTTGCCCATAGAAGTGCCAATGGCTCGTTCTGATCTATTATTTACACCATTTCAAATCATAACTTCTTGATGTTAGTATGCCAGTTGGCTTATTCAGTTAAATTGCTTTTAAAAAGCTGAAAAATTTGCTAAATTTTGAGATGGATGTTCTTCTTTACTAAGATATAAATAAGGTGTCATGATTCCTCCCCCCCCTTCCCCTTGGATTTCCAAGATTCAGTAAATTTCTCTAACTTACTGTTTTCCTTGAGCCTATGGCAGTCTTTTTAAGAGGGTACATCTTGTCCTCAGGAGAATGATGGCAAAGGTCTTCAAAACAGAAATTCTGGTTAACTTCTAGCTAAGTAACAATTAATTTCTAGAAATAAGACAATACTGGTATGCTTTGCTGAGGCCTTTACAACTGTGAATTAAAGGTACAGTTGGAAGAGCAGAAAATGAATTTTGCTGACTTAATTTATACCAAACATTCAATTACATATTAGAAGATTGAAAATAATTCAGAGTTTAATGAGGGGTTTTTTTTTTTTTGTACTCTGCTTTCTCCTATCCAAGCTTTACAAAAAGTATTTTTGCAGAAGTATCAGTGGAATTACGCTGTGGTTTTGAACTGTGTCTTGTTTGAAGGTCCAATCCCATTTTTTAAAGATTTGGAGAATGACTTGTAGAAGAAAATTCAGCATAGGATCTTATGGAAGGGGAAAGTGATGCTGATTTTACCTTCCACTCATTCTGTTATAATTTCATTCTCTCACATGTTGTACTGATAATACTTGCAGGCACCGAGTTGTGTGCATATTTGTGCTGGCCAGGACCTCTTTTGTGTAATGCAAGAGATGCTGGCTATCAGATCCTCACCACATCCCTGAGGCTTTCTCATTGAGGATGATGAGCTAGTCTTTGGACAGACCTTTTAAGGTATTCAGATTTATATATAAATGGTCCTTTGATGCAAGAGTCTGAAGTCTCCGTAAATCCTAAGTGTCTCAAGTGAAGTTCATGCTTGTTTCTGGGTTGATTTTTTTTGTTTGTTTTTTAAAACTACATGTCTGCTTTCCTGTCAGTCATACAGGAAAATGAATGTCATATGTGATATGCTCCAACTTTCCATCATCCAGATGTTACAGAGGCAGGAGCTTCTGCTGATGAGTCACTGTGCTGTGATCTTACAGAGGGCAGGCCTTCTGGTTTTGGTATAAACAACCCATTCCACGGTTGTACTTCTCTCAGGACACTGGTCCTAACAGGATTGCTCATAATCAGTACAGGTCATTCTTTTAACCCTTGTTCTGTTTTTTCCAGTGATTTCACATGTTTCCATTCATTTAATTCATAGCAACAATATTATTTCTGCTACGAGTCTTTCTGCAGGCTTTTACAGAGGTCTGCTCAGCCAGAGATTGCATGCTGCCTTAATGGCAAGGTGTTGTGATGAGGTGATCCCTGTTACTTCATGAAAGACTGCGCTGTCTTCAGGAAGGGTAAACCAGATCTTGCATAGACCAGTATTTTTCCATGGTGTGAACTAAATTTAATTCAAGTCGACCTGTGGACTGGGGTCTGCCAAATGAGCAGGTTTTGCTTCTTTCTGTATGAGGAAGCGGAGTCTTATTCTGGGACGAATGGCTGCACTGCAGAAATGTTGCATCTCCTGCAAATGTTCATGATAATTAGGTGGCTGTTTCTTAAGTTCCATTTATTTGAACGTTCTTCTGGATCAGGCTGATAACGTAAAGGGGTTTTTATCTTTGTATGACTGCAGTGTGTGATCCTTTCCTGGGAGCATCTAGGCTTTTTCATCCATGTCCTTGAGTTTGTTGCTTATTTATTTATTTATTTATTTATTTATTTATTTATTTAAATCTCTTACATGGCACAGTATTTTTTTCCCCATGAATGTGTCCTTTGCACCAAAGATTTCAATTTGGGGGACAGGAAGAGCTATCATAGTGGTTAGTGGGTATCAGACATTTTTTTGGTCCTTTCTGGACCAATACTATGGACTTGTTTATGATGGCAAAGTACTCTGAACTGGTAGTTGGTTTCAGTTTTAAATCTTTATTTCAGACCTGTCAAAGTTGTCCCACTTACCTTGCTTTTTGGATCTGCTGATTCCTCACAATAGTAACTGAAATTGAAAGTGGGGAGGGATCAAAACAGCACATTCTGGCAGTAAAACATTGTTTCTGGGGCAAGAGAGCCAGTGTCGCAGTCAGTGTTGATCAAATCAGTAAGGCTTGCCTATATGATAGAATGAGGAAAATAAAGTGTTATTTTGGGGCAGTATTTTCAGACTAATGAATTGGAGCATGAATGCCCTAAGAAAGAACATGAAGAACTCCTGATATTTCTAGTCATACATAAAGACGAAAAATATATTTGAGTAGGTGGAGGCTTTGTAAGAAATACTGAACAGATAACTTAGTCCTTGTGTTTCTTTGTTTTCAAATTTAATGTATTTTTTATGTGTTTATTTTGTCTCTACTGAGTTTCAAAGATCTGTTAGGTTTCTCAAAAGTAAGGCATTTTTATATTTCTTTAGTGGAAAGAGTTAAACGATGGAGCTCTTCCAACCCTTCTTAGGCAAGTTTTCCAAACACAAGTTTACTCAAATGACTCATACTATTGTCTGAAATTGAGCTCCTCACATGAGGATGATTTAGTAATGCACTTAATAGTTTAAAAGGTCAGACTTTTTATTACGTAAACTTGTTTTTTGTTGTTGCATTAGATTTAATCTGCTTTTAGTGCATCTTGATTACTGTCATGTAAAACACAATAATCTATTCTTAGTTATTTTAAGTTGGATTGTAAGATATCAGGTAGTGTATTATACCAGCTTGAGATATAAGATTGCCTAGACATCAGCTTTACTGCTTCCAGGGATAGTTTGTGTTTCCCAGCTGGTACAAATACTTTTGCAAGGCATGAAATCTGAACAGATAAACCTGGCTAGATACAGGTTGGCTCTGTAGAAAGCAAAATAAATTAAACCTCTGCTGGGTTTCTGGATGCGCTGGGGAGTGCAGTGCTGTGGTATTTGTGTGTCAGATGGGGTTTGTCCAGCTTGTTTTCAACACTTTCAGCTGCACTGGTTCTTGCAATGGAAGGGTGTGGCGAGGGTGTCTGCATTGCTGTCTGGAGTGGCTCATTACTTTGGTCAGAGACAGCTACTGAGCTAATAGTCACATATATGCACTTTGTTAGTTAATATCCTTAGGAGTATGTGCATTTATGAGAATGTTGACCTTGCTTCAGTTTTGGAATTGATGAACTTTATGGAGAAACCAATCATAATGTTTCCTCTGAAGAAATCTGACACCTCCATAATTATTTTAAAAAATTTTGGTATCTGACGACATACCTTTGTGTTACTGATATTTTACACATACTTGAAGCATTGCTTCAGTAACAGTAACTGATGTGAAAAATAATGAAATTGTTGATAATCTAAAATAGTGCTTGAATTGCTTGTAACTTAAGCTTTTCACATTAATTTCTTAAAATACTTTCGAGTTTTACGGATAATAGTAGATGTGCAGTTTTTGGTTTCTAGTTTGGAGACTACATGTAAATTTACCATAAGAACTTCGTGATTTTTCAGTCCTCACAGAAGCTGCTAAAATGGGGAACTTTATACAAATTTGTTGGTAATATTGCAGAAGAGGATTATGTTGTTCCTTCTCTTGGGAATGATTCTAGGGGAAGGCAGGATGGAACTTAATGAATTGAACCCGAGTCTTGCACCTAATTGCATATCGGTTAATTTTGCCAGTGCAGCATTCTGCTGTTTTGGGTGTCCCTCCGGTATGGCTGTTAAAGGGCACAGTAAAACAAATGAGATGTTTTCTCTCTCATGGCTTTAAAGGGCAACATTAGAGTTCTAATTGCATTGCTTTAAGATCTGTAATATTCAGTGTTTTACAGCTCATTAGTCTAAGATTATACTTGCCAAGTTAATAAAGGAGGAAATAAACCAAAAATCATGTAATACCCTGAAACCACCTGATTTCCTTGTTGGCATTGAATTCATGTGAAGCTTCGATGACCCTGGCATCAAAGCCAGTTTTTGCCAAATGGTCGGGCTGTATGGCTATATTACCTAAACCTTTAGATGCTGTAACTGCATCAGTTTAAAAAGGGTCCACCTTCAAGTGCCAGAACTTGACAAGTGTTGCATCTGGCTCTTTCTGAAAGCACTGAAGAAAAAAACCCTGTATATTTTGAAGAGTTTCCTTCCATATAGTGCTGGGATTTGGTACTCAAGTTGTCATCTGACCAAATAGTGGGGATTGCCTTCAGCACCTCGTTTTGGTGAGACAAAACTCAAGTTTCTGAATCTTGTATGTAAGATCTCTGAAAAATTGGTGCTGTGGCTGAACGAAGCAGGCTTGCGTTTTACTTGCCTGTTGTCTCCCATGCCTGCTTTGCCTTCCCACAGACTTTCATATACTTATCTGGTGAATTTGGTTAAGGGACTATGGTTGAAACTAAGACTGTGAATCTATAAGGAGCTGGTGGGGTAGGGAGAGAAGAGCTGAAATCCCTCTGTCTTGAGAGGGATTCTCTGAGTCTTTGTTTCATTATGCCTTTTGAAACTTTAACCTACCATTTTTTTTTCTCTTCCTAAGGGATCTGATAATCAGTCACCCAGACGAATGCACTGACGCAAGGGAAGTGTGCCATGGGAAGTGGAAAAGATCAGGGGTGCAAAGGCAGTGCTGTTTTAAAATCTTAGTTGCAGTGCTGGTAATTTTCAGTGCTGGATTTTCAATGGTCTTCAGGGAATTACACTAAATAATGGGGCTGTCAGAGTGGTTTTCTTTTCCTAGTTACATTTTGAGGCTGCTTTGTTTTGTGCAAGTACATAATATAAAAAAAAAATAATCTGCAGAGGTCTTAAATCCTTAACACTTGGTGAGTAACTGGGCTGTGTTAGCAATAGTGTAGCCAGTGGATCAAGGGAAGGGACTGTTGTTCCCTTCTGTTCAGCACATGCGAGACAGCATCTTGGGTGCTGTGTCCATCTTTGAGCTGTCTGGTATAAGAAAGGCATTGGCATTCCTTGGGAAGCCAAATGGAGGGCCACCAAGATGGTTGTGGGGCTGAAGCATGTGATAGAAAATGACTCTAGGAGATCACGGTTTGCTCAGTCTTGAGAGAGCTTATTGCTATCACGATTACTGCTTTGGAGGCTGTAGACAGGATGGAGCCAGGCTTGTCTCAGAGGTGCACAAGGATTGCATGAGAGGCAGTAAACACAAGTTGAAATGTGGGAAATTCTGCTGAGATATAAGGATAAACATGTTTAACGTGAGGTCTGGCAAGCACTGAGATAGGACCCCAGAGAGGCTGTGAGATGTCCGGTCTTTGGATACATTTGGAACTCTACTGGATAAGTTCTTGAGCAATCTGCTGTAACTGGACATCCTTTGCACAGGATGTTGGGTTAGATGACCTCCAGAGGTTCCAACCTGTGCAGTTCTGTGATGACTTTAGTTTGAAATTTTAAGATGAGTGAACGTTATCATAAGGGATTTTGCTGAATTGTGATTAATGACAGAGGTGGAATCTCATGCAGTTTGTGCTTCTTTTTAGGTTTTGCTCTGTAGTCCACTGAAGCCAAAGAAATGGTGCCTGACGTTATGCATAGTGTCCAGTTCATGTTACTAGGAAATGTCTTAGAGTAGGTGTTGGGTATTCCTGTACTTTCATTTACTTTAACCTGCAAACTGTTTCTAACTGTTCTTATGTATGTAATTTTCCTTTATATTTAATTGTGCAATGAAAAAATATTTTTTGTTTTTAGTAGATGCTAAAATTCATAAACCATTATTCAGGGTAATACGTAGGGCTGACTACTGTTACCAAGAATTAATCTGTAAAGAATGACACAAGAAAACTTAATACATAGTTGATTAATTATGTACTATTGTCCTCTGAAGGGGACGGTATCTTTGAAGTAAGCTTTGATAAAATTACTCTTCAGTGAAATGGCAGCAAGTCCAATGCTGTTGCATTTATTGTCAGAATTTAAGCAGGTCATTAGTTGGTCATTCAAACAGCTAACAATAAATAACTCCTGAAGTTTTGAATTGCTTCATTTTAATCTAAATAGTTTCAGCTCTCCCTTTGGTGCTGAACAGAAGGGAGGGGAATCCCAGAATGTTTTCGTAATCAGAGGTAACAATTCAGCAGTTACAAATCCAGAGCTCCGCACCTTAGGTTATGCAGCTTTTATCCCTTAATTGCCCCTCTCCATTTGAGTAAGTTACTGAACTCTCCACTGTTAGCAGACAGTGTACAACTCTTAGCTAATAAACCATAGACAGAAATCACTAAATAAGTTTTTCTTAGCTTAGCTTGTCTGGTCCACATATCCACCATAAACAAAACTGAAAAAAAACCCATCACCCTTGAAAATGAAAAACATCCTGAAAAAAAAATCAGCCTCCAACAGCGATAATTACACTGCTGATCTACTAGATTATTGCCTTTGCTGCAATAGGGATCAGTTCACGTGATAAATAAAACTGGATTTAAAATTCTTCATAATCCTGTTCTGAGTTTTGAGAAAATGAGAAATGATTTGTCTAATACCTCAAACTGTATACTTAAACATGAACTAAATACGAAGAATTTTAAAAGATATTTTAAATTAATAATGTTACATGTGTAGAAATTACTTATATGTAATATTAAAATTGATACATAAAATCATACAGTTTTTTGAGGAATGTTGGACTGTAGAAGTTAATAAAGCATATTAGCTGATATTCTACCACTGAATATTTTAATAAGGTGTTACACTCTTAATTTCCTTGATAGGCAGTCCAAGGAAGCAAATTTGTTTTTCATTTACCAAACTCTGTATCTTGTATTATTTGGATTTGTAATACTAATGTGACGTTGCTTGTAAAAGTGTGTAGACGATTTAAAGAGCAAAGCCTAGAATGCAGGTTTCATTATTGATAAACATTAAAGTTTTAAGATCCAACAGGAAATACTATGTATTCTTAGGATTATAGTCTTTGCTAGTCTGCTTGGTCATAAATTATGAATGCCTCCTGAAATATTGATCGATTCCATTAGAATCAGAAGGCCTTGTATTGGGCTACAGGTTGATACCATCACTACATTAGCTTAAAGTGAATATCAGTGTCATTCACAAAGCTCAAATTCAATCTTGATGCACATATGGCTTGTTATGAGAAGACACTGGGAAGAAATATTGTGCAGGGCAGAAACCCTTTGTACTGGGCTTTATTTGAAGTAAAAATAACTGTGTTTCCAATAGCTTAACTTTTTACTTAGACTAATTGCTGTTAATGTTATAAAACCAAGTTGGACAGGTGCCAAACAAATTTTATATATAGAGAGATGTGATCAAATGCTTTCTGAGGTATCTGATTGTGAAGGAGTAAGTGCAATTATTTTAGGTAATTTCAAGGAAAAAAAATACTAGCTGCTTGAAGAATAGTTGTTAATTCTTCTGCAAATACATAAATGAGCAGAACTCCTTTCACCTTCTTTACTTGGTGTTTATTGAGGCATGATGTCTTTGAGAACTGAACATTTTAGAGGTAACTTGTTTGGATAGACTGGATAGAATCTTGGCATTGAGGAAGCCTGGGATGCATGATTTAAACTAAACGTATACAATAACATGCTGCTAGTTTATCTAGTTCCACTACAGGTAGGTTATACTGCAAATTTTTATATCTAACATATTACTGACAAGTTGCTTGCAACAGGGTTGGGTTGCCGTTGG
The DNA here is from genome assembly GCF_023634085.1 of Falco cherrug. Taxonomy (NCBI): domain Eukaryota; kingdom Metazoa; phylum Chordata; class Aves; order Falconiformes; family Falconidae; genus Falco; species Falco cherrug. Next base: position 75,236,372 of record NC_073701.1, on the reverse strand, counting down.
TGCTTGGTGATGAAAGTTACATTTAAAAATGTTAAGATTGACTTGTTTTCTAACTTGAATTAACAAATAATTTAAGAAAGATCAAGGGAGATTTTTTTTGTTATTTTCTGCCAAATCTTAATGAATAAATACGTGCTGTAGAATACAAATTTCAGATCTTGTGTGATTACTTTTCTAAATTAAATCAGAATAAATTTCTGTGATAAATGGGATTAAAATTGGGGCATTGTGTTGTATAGTTTGCTAAAAAAACAACTATTGCCAGTTGTAGACTGGACTGATGGATTGAAAGGATCAGTGACAAGCTATTAACCAGTCTTAGCACTAAGTCTCGAAGAGATTTTAAAAGCATTGCTTATTGTTGTGTGCTTAAAAATTGGACAATCTTTGGACACTTGTATCACGGACTTTAAATTGTCTTTGAGGAATACTGCAGAATTTACAGCTATATTGGATAACATTCCAGGTGGAGTTGGGGGGTTCAGAAATATATAGGTACTTGAGTTGACTGGGGCCTTCATGTTGGCCTGGCAGTTGCAGGCACAGGAAGCTAGAACACCTGCAAAGGGGCCCTGGGGACAGTTGCATATTGAGGGAAAGCTTGCTTTGATCAAGTTTTGTGTATATTTAAATTCTTTGGATTGGAAGCATGAATGATCTTATCTCTAGAAGGTTATTCCTTCATTTTATTTGCCCTTAGAGCAATTTCTTTGGCATTGCTAGATGCTAGGCTTTTTTCAGTATCCTGCAGGTATGTACAGTTTTAAAGAATTGTATGAATAGCCAAAGGCTAGAGCCTACATGCAAACATTTGACAACTTAATATTTAGATTTAACATAAAACATAATTTAGATGCAAATACTTGTAAATCTTTGAAGATGGAATTGACTGGTGCTCTCAATAATTTAAAACTGGGAAGGTTTGCTAGTATTAACTTACGTTCTTGAATTCATTCAGTAATTACATTCTTGAATTTAATTCATACAGGTGTCTAGCATTTCTAGTAATAGTTATATGTTACAATTTAGCTTGTTGTCAATGAAAAATACCTTTCAATATATTCTGCAAGATACGTTTCACAAACTGTAAATATGTTTTCCTGACATAAGGTAGAGAAGAAAAAACCCCAATGCCTATGGTTTTTACTTGCCTTATTTCAGTAAAGCTCGTTCCACCTACTTTTGTTTAATTTGAGAAATGAAGCATGCCAATATGCTACTTTATAACGATGCCTTTGTTTTCATGTGTTTCCTTCACATTTGCAAGAGAAATGGAGAGGGAAGCTTATGGAAATTGAGTGAAGGGAAATTGAGTATCAGATCTAAATTGATGTGCTAAGCACATGTGCCTGCTCCGTAAAGTGCTTCTAAAACTTTCTTAAAACACAAAGAGATGAAATTAGGTAGTTTAGAAAAAAATAATTAAAAATCATGAGAGATTGTAATGATACTTGCTGCCTGTAATTATCCCTTTAATTCTTTTCAGTTTGCAGTAGTATGCCTGTACTTAATAGCCCTGTGCTCAGATTTTAATAATTAAAGTTGATCAGAGGTGACTGGCCAGATCCAATAGTCTAATAAAACAGTTGTAAAAGACCATCTCCCTTAAAGTTGTTTTGGGTCTCTCATTTACCTCCTGCTGGAAGAATTGCTTTATGGGGCAATGTTAAAAGAAAAATGTGAATGGCAAATTCTGTACTTGTCTTTTTGTTGAGACAGAAGCTGCTACCAAGCCTTGAGGGAGAAGAAGTGTTTGTAGGAAAATGTAACTAAGTCAAATTTTGAATCGGTCAACTTCCTTGCCTCCCATGTCTTTTAAGATCTGTGTTTCCCAGAATTCCTTTAACAAACAGTCCGTTATTTGTCTAAAAGAAGGACGCTCTTTTAAAGTCTCTTTCAACTCTACACCAGTTCTGGCTATGAATGGAATTAGAAATACAAAGTTTGCTTTGCAGCTTTATTGGCACAAAGGCTTCCTTCCACACTTGTTTCTTGTGTGATTGAGAGGGAGACAGGCTTGCATCCCGTTTTCTGTCTTTGTAGAAAGAAATCTTTTTTGGAAGTGAGGAGGGGAGGACACAATATTATGCAGCACAAAAACATCGCTTGGGGCTCTTAGTAAATTTCATGAAAACCAGGAAGGCCTGAAATTTCATTTAAACATATTTAGAGAAAACCCCAGAACAATTAGATATAAAAGTCTGGGTGGAGTAGTTATTCAACATACTGACTTCTTAATTGCTGGCTGTTATCCAGGTAGAGTTAGCTCTTGAACTTTGCTTGGTTTAATTACTTTAATTATAGCAAGTGCTTAATTCTGCCCAGTACAGTGCCTGGCTTCCTAATTATTTTCCGTAGTCTAATGTTTTGTTTTGTTTTGTTTTTACCAAGTGAGAGGTGCAAAGTATTTATTGTTATTACCAAAAAGCCAATAGATTATTTTATTTTATTTTTTCAGGGGTTTAAGGTAGCAAACTATAGAAATTATTTGGGTGCTTAGCTGTTGTGAATGGGAAATATTATTTAAATTTGAATTCACTGTTCTCATGTTCAGTGTTAGATATGCTTTGGACTTTACTGCTATAAATTAGAATTCCCCCCTGCCTTGATGGGTCAAGTTAAGAGGCACAGAAAATGCCCGTAGATTTTCTGTTCATGGATGTGCTTCCCTGGATATCTTTTTGCATTTATGTTGGCTCCTTGGTTAAAAGATCCTTTTTAACCAAGAAAGACCTTTTTTTTTTTCCTTCTTCTTTTTCTTTTATAATGTCTTCTAATTTAACACTTAAGACTGAAATAGTAAAGGACAAATCAGAACAATGTTTTCCGGTTTCATGCTTGGGCCTGTTAAGTCTGTTGCAGTTTGTGAACTGGAATGAGAAGTCACACTCCCTGCAGTGAGATTGAATTTAGCGGATTCACTGAAATGATGGGGGTTTCTCTTGACTCTGTCTGGTGTCTGGTCTAAGCACCTTATATCACAGCCGGTAAAGGGACTCTGAATCTTGGGAAGTGCGTCTGTGTCTCCCTTGTGACCTAAAAGTGATCTTGCACTTAACTGCTCAGTTTGTGGTATGAATCAAACTCCAGATATCTAGCGGTGTGTGTACATGTCTAGGTAGAACTGATAGCATGGAAAAGTTTTAAAATTGACATAGTAAAAGGGATCATTGCTGAATATTGTATAGAAATACTATTTGTGCAGAATTCAAAGCAATCTGATGATCTTTGATAACTTTGTACAAAACCTTGATATATTGTCTCTTATATTGACTTGTTGTCACTATCTTACATGGAGTTTACTGAAGTTTGTTTGCCCTTCTTCAAAATATCTGACAGTCATAAAATGGCTTTCTTATATAAACAAGTACACAATAATTTCTTAAATTAACTATAGCTACCCATATTGATGGCTATTTAAAATTACATAAATCATAAAAAATAGTCTTAGTGCTGGGATTTTAATAAGTGCTTGCAGGATCAACCTTTAGTCTTTCCGTGGTTCTGCTCTTATAAATAGACAAAGTTTTCTACAGTGTGGTGGTGAGGTTAGAGCCGGGGAGAAAACAATCCCTTTTTATTCCAATTTTTTAACTAAAAACTTGCTCACATTTAGACAAAACTAAGATCTTTAGAAGAGTTTCATGATTAAGTAGACTAGCAGCTTAATGAGAGTGAACGATTTGGGAATAGGTCTACTAGGAACATTTTTTCGTCAGTGCTTCAGTAGGGAAAGTGCCATTTCCCAATAATCTTTGCATTTTCCCTGGCCTGTAACCTAGCTGATTACCAGCCTGACCGTGTATGTTGTTGCTGTGCATTCTGAAGAGAGAAAGCTAAAGACAATGTAACTGTAAAAGTTGGTGGAATGGAACAGGTAACACAGAGGGAGGTGGTTTAAAAAAATAATACATTAATTGAAGGTATGGGTCCAACTAGATGTACGTGGTATTTTCTCTAAAGTTAACCCGAAGACTGTGTCAGTGTTGCTGCTGTAGGTCTGTGCTCTGTCCGTACAGAGACTGGAATCCTGACCTGAGATGGGAGGGAGCGTGGTCTTCCCAGTTCTGTGACTTGCACAAGTCGTGCGATGAGGCTGAGGCTATCTGCTTGCTCACCTCTCCCCTCTATCACAACTCGCTTAAAGATTAGCTAGACCCAGTCCGATCAAGATGGAATGGAGAAGATAAAAGATTTCTTTGTATAGAACTCTACCCAAGGAAATAACCTGCTGTCTTCCTGCTTGTCTTGTTGAAGATTCACTGATTTTGTTTGATCAATGTCTTTTAAAACCTAATGCAGATTTTCTTTTTGTGTTCTTTTTAGATTGGGGCATATGATCAACAAATATGGGAAAAATCAGTAGAGCAAAGAGAAATAAAGGTAATAATACAGCATTTCAACATGCGGGGGGTTTTGGCACTTGCTAGCAGTGCTGTCTGTGGTTGTGTGTGCTGATGTAATATACAGTGTGTGTGGTGGTATTTAATACTGCTAAAGTAAAACTAGACTTCTGGAGCATAACCAGATGTAACCGGCATACAATTCTCTATTTATTTTACATAATTAATAACTCTGCAGCATTTAGTGTGCTGTATCTTTATGTATCTTAGTACATGTTTTTTCTTTTCAGTTATCTTAAGCCAGGGTTTAGTTGTTCTCCTACCTGTCTTTCACTTTTCTTTGTGATGAATTCTCACGTCAGTTATCTGAGCTCTCTTTACTTTCAGTTAGTTACCTTATACCTGCAGTTTACTTTTCCTCCTTTATGATGCTGTCATTGTTTTGTACAGTTTATTAGACTGGTAAGTACCTTCAGGCTTTGTTTCTCTGAACAAGCAGTTTAACAGTGTTCTTTGCATTTTGGTTTAACTAACGGTGCCATCAATGTCTGCCACATTGCTAAATTGTTTTGGAGAAAAAAAAATAATCCTATATGTAATAGTTTTATGGATTGTACATTATGTCATACTCCATTATGTTAATTAAATTAAACATTTTCTTGCAATTAACCTTTTTTTCTTCAAATACTGCACACAAGGAGTACGCTAGTGCTGCATGAGTTTGAAGACATTGCTAATTCTTAACATTAGCAGAATGTACCTTGCTTCAGTTTCCTTGTGGGTGTGTTTTTTGGTTTGTTTTTTTTTTTTTTTCCTCCCCAGTGCTTAAATAGCTAAACAAAATGTGATGGTGGGGCGTGTTTTCATTGCATGGAGACTGTTACGGACCTGCACTACAGTGTTGCCGTATTGCTGTACAAAAATTTACACTTTTAAGTCAGAGCTGACAGTTTTTATGGAAGCGGTTCTGAACCTGATGCCTGAATCTTTGTGCTCCTGCGAATCCCCATCTGGCTGACCGCGCAGCAGGCCCCCCCAGCTGTGGGTGGCTGCCTGTCCCACTCCGCCGAGCCCTGGGTGGTGCGGTTGTGCCAGCCAGCTGGGGTTACTGGGAGATGCCTGGTGGGCCTTCAAGGGAGCACCCTTCCGAGCACAGCACTGGCGGGAGCCGGACGGGTGCTGTTAGTGCCAGCCCACATCTGTTGCAGGAAGATGGTGTCTTGCGGGGCTGTGTGGCTGAAGGTTCCGGCGAGCGCTTTCGGAAGTGTTCTTGACAATCTACAACTAACGTCAGTCTTAGACCCTAGTGTGTTATCCATGAAAACCAGGCGCTGTTACGGCAGAAGTTCTCGTAACTACTGTGTAGCAGGAGATGATTGAAATAATTTATGGCAAATAATGCCTTGTGCTTATTTGAAATGCATCTCGTTTGGCTTAGGAGTCCAGTAACTAACAAATTAACAGTGGTGTCTATATGTGTTGACTGAGTTCAGTGTAACACTGAAACAGACTGCTAAGATCTAGTATTGCACATCAGTGCTTTAACCTTAAAGCCACTACAGTACTGAACTTTACTAAACATCGAAAAAGTTACTGTTTTTTAGTAAAGAATCATTCTGATACTATAAATTTATAATTCATTTAGAACTATAATAGAATCTATTGAGATTAATTTTAAAGTTTGTGCAAAAGAATTTTTACAATAATAGCAACTATTTTTAAGCATTTTTATTTAATTTTTATTTTTGCTATTAGTTAGCTGAAATGTTTGGTGATGAATAGAAATTAGATGAACTAACTGGATGGGCTTGAACAGTATAAAACACTATGAATAATTTTTTAAATTAACCTTAGTTTGAAACATTGCTCTTTTCCACATACAGTACAGATATTTGTGATGCATTAAGGGAGTGGAGAAACTGCATCTTAGTACATTGATTTCTTTCACTGCATGTGGCAAGAATCATTGTAGTCTGTGGACGCTGAAAGTGTTTGAGATTTAACCAATGGAATTTTTAAAGAATATGTCACCACTTCTTTTCCTATGAAAGATGCATCAAGTTATACTGTTGACTTTTTTTTTTTCAGTATTCTTTCTTAAAATGAAAATATTATTTTAGCAACAATGGTAATTTTTTCCTAGGATTGTGCATGTGTTTCCAGTGGATTATTGCTTCTAAGGAGCACATACATCTTTATTCAGACTTTCAAGAAAAATCTTGTGGCCCATTAGCAATAATACATTTGAACATTATTGTATCATTCAGCATTTTATTTTTAAGCTTTAGATCTTTTTATGAAGTAGAGTGGCTCACTTATGCAAGATTTCACAAGAATCTGTAGCTGGTTCTAGAATTATAATAATTTCCAATTCTAATTATGGGCTTGTTTTCTCATTCCACATGCAATTACTGCAGTTTTAAGACTGCTGTTCTGTACAAATCTTGCACATTAAGCTCTTCACAGTGCTTAAGTCTACGATACAACTGGTTTTCTGTATTTGTTGTTCTCGGAGCACATTTTGTCCTATCTATGTTTCAGTTTTATGTATTTTGTTTCAATCAAACTCATTTTTCTAATAGACAAGTTAGGTGATGACTATATACCTAGTCCATTGTGAACAGTTTGATTGCTTTTTTAAATTTTTATTTCAGCGTGAAAAATAAATCCAGTTGAATTTACATGTGAGGGATATTTTGAGCTGCACTCTATGTATTTGAACAATTTGTTTGATATTGTTCTTGTAAAAATTAACATTACCAGATTTCACTGATCTTTCATTGGTAATAATTTAATTTTTATGCTGAATTTAATGCTTCCATTTAAGTAATAAATGTTTTTACATGTGCATGAACTATGACAGTGGTGGAAATCTACAGTTCACCGTGAGTTCAACCGCTTTTTGAATGAAGCCAGTTAAATAATTTTTATCATAATTCCATTTGTACCTGAAATATTTTTTGAAATACTGTGGTTTACTCTTTATGAATCTGTGGAACTCTGTGTGAAATTCTGTGGAATCATCATTGGCTGATGTGACCAAGAGCCTAATCTAAAGGGATCAGAATAAACTCACTGCTGTCTCTGAGGCTTGAGAGTACAGCGTCACACTCTAGCATTAAAAACAAACTTGAAACTGTTGCAAGATAGCTTGGGTCTTCACTGAACGAAGATACTTTTTAAAAAAACAAAATAAGCTTGTTTCTTTCCCTGTTGTGTGGGGTTTTCCTCCCTTCCTTTTAGTAGGCTAATCTATATTCACTGTTAAGAAAAATTCAGTACTTTTCTAGAATTTGGATTTTGACAGTGGAACTTCTGATTAGTGGCTCTTGCCTTACAACATGATTTGCTATCTAGGTTTGGAAATAAGGAGTTACAATGTAAGCATTTTGTGAATTTTAATTACACATCTAGGGAGAAAAGAGTTTCAGGAAAGTAATTTGTTCCCAAAGTTCTGAAAACCTAATATAAATATATTACTAATTCTTGCAAGTGTGTGCATATGTTGTGTGTGCAATCCCAAGCCATGGGAGATGAGTGCTCTAGTCCTTAACTATGTTTGAAAAATTACCTAATGGGTCAGTAATTGGCTGGGTTTTGTTTAGATAGTAAAATGTGTAAAAGGCATTTATTATGCCTTGTTCCTTGGAATGTTTACTTTATAGTACTTTAACTCTATGAAGTTGACGTATTTGTCTGAAGTAGTATTTTCAGTATGTATTTTCAGTAGCAGTATAGGTTAAATGCAGTTACTGACCACATCAATATTGTTTCTTTTGTAATGTCTGTTATCTGCATGACTGTATTTTGATAGTATTTGCCTATTGCAGGGTTTGAGAAACAAACCAAAGAAAACAGGACATGTGAAACCAGACCTCATAGATGTTGATCTTGTAAGAGGTAGGTCCTGAGCTAGAAAAAGCAGGATTTCTCAGTATAAAAATAATTGCCATCCTGTGTCTGGTTACAAGAATGTATTAGTAAGTTAAAAAACCCAAACAAACATAAACCCAACCCTACATAACTTTTCTCTAAAGAAGGTGGTCAGGAAATACTGTTAAAAGATATAACCTGTAGATTAAACTGAAGGCTTGATTTAAATTTTGTTCTATAGATTTAGCTTTTTAAAAAAAGAAACACATGGATTATTGTGGATCAGAGTTTTGGAGTTACTAGTTTGGAAGTCTCCTATTGCCATACATTCAGACTTCTTCCAAATCTTCTGACATCTAGAGGGAAGGTTGTGTTGAATTTTCTGGAGAGCAAAAATGGTATAGGCCTTGGAATATTTCTTGCCTGTTTTAAATAATAGAACAGTAACAGAAGGTCAGATGATATGACACTTTACAAAAAGTTTCTATTTAGTCTTAATTTATTTTTATCTTTCCCTCATGCCTCATGAAGGCTAGGGAAAATATTATTTAGCTCTTTTTTTCCATGAGCCCAGCAGCCAGCACAGTCTTCTGAATCCGTTCCAGGTAGTGCTCTTTGAATTCAGTCTTGAATTAACCGAAGCGCCCTGCTGTGCTCTCACCCTCACAGATACATACGCAGGCACCTTCACACCCAGAGCTGGTTAGAGACCCGCTCACCCCCTTGCACCCAGATCGCTTCACCCCTTCACCAGTTAGTCTGGTTTGATCTTCGTTAGCGCTCACGTGCTCACTTTGCACACCTGCTCAGGCTGCTGGCACCACCACTGCCACATAGCCCCTTGACTCATGCTCCAACATCTGACTCCTGCTGCTGGCACTCAGCCCCTGGTACGCATGCGTGCACACAGAGCAGACCGCCCCTTGCCCATGAGAGTGTTAGAGGAATTTAATAAGATAGTACAGACTGCACTGATCAGGAGCGTGGCATGGCCAGACAAGCAGCATACTGAGCAGCAGCTATTTACGCAGGATCAGTCCCTTTTCCGCCCTTCCCTCTCAATTTCCCCACACTAGTTCCTCCCCAAATCACCTAAACCCCTCCTTTCTCCCACCCTTGGTTTCTTCTCTAAATATCCCCTGGTAAGTCCTGTGCAATCTGAGCTTCTTTTCCCCTGCATCCAATAATGAGCCCCCCATTCCTGAGCAGCAATCACCTTTTGTGTGACGGGTGATCTGAAGAGCAGCTTCCCATGGCTTATGGTGATGGTTTCACACCTGGACAAGGGACCTGATGGCAGTGCATGGACAACCCTGGGAAGGGCCTGGTCAGCTTGTTCCTTCCATGATTTGGATTCCCACCTGCCCTTGTGCCTCTGTCCTGCTCTGGGCTTGTGGAGATGGGCCTTCAGTGGGCTGATGGCTCCAGTGAAGGGGCGAGAACAGGTGTCCTCAAACTTTTTAACCAGGGGGCCGGCGCGTGGATGCAGTGGCAGGCAGCCATCTGTGGCTGCTTGGTTCCCCCCCCCAGCCCCCAGCGGGGGGATCTGTAAATACCAGGGGCTGGATTGAGGACCCTGGGGGGCTGGATCCAGCCTGCGGGCCATAGTTTGAGGACCCCTGGTCTAGAAGAACCCTAGCAGGGCATTTTTGGGGCTTCCCCTCCTGCTACTGTGTCTTTGATCTCTGCAAGCGTGCAGATAAACTTTTATCACATCGCCTAACAATCCAACTTTCTAGAAATGAGAATGTGAGAGAATGAAACAAAATCAAATAACATTTGAACTTTAAAGAAACAGAACTGAAAACTAAATGATTGTAGGAATTAGGGAGCAGCGGTAGACCACTTCAATATAGTGTTATATATAAGTAGCATTTAAATGACTGCTCTGCATGGACGCCTAAGTTGGCATTAAAGTAGTTCCAATACAGACTGTTTTACCTGTGCTGGCACAGAGCTCGCTAATGCCAGTTCTGCTTGTAAACAGGATGGAGATGGTGTAGCAGCATGCAGTGGTTGCCCTTTCCAAGCACTAAGCTTGCAATAATTTAAGTCACACCCCCGTTAAGTAAATGTTACACAATTTTCTAGCTGCCAGAGAAGTGGGAATTTGCAGGAAGGAAAAGGAAATGGAGAGGTATGAGAGAGAAAGGATATTTGAATGAATGAGATGAAAAATTGTGTAGGAGGAGAGACAAAGATAAATTATTCTTTGGGTGGCTTCCCTGCTCCTGGAGCTAGTTCTCAGTTGCCAGATGCTCCTCTATACTTCTCAACCTTATTCCATTTTCCTGAATGACATGACTGGAGCAATTTATAGATGTTGATGTTTTAGACACTCTTGCTGTATTGGGAAAGGGCTCTGCCGTGCTTGCCCAGACATGTGGAGTTTTCATATGGCTTTCTGTTGCTTTCTGTCAAGGGTCAGATATCTCAGTGAAACAGAATAGGTTGTAATAACATTTAAAAATAATTTTGACATAGTGAAAAATGGCAATGTTTTGTTATTCACACATTCCAAAATCTAGTTATTTGCCATTTGTCAATGGCACCAACAGCGTACACAAATTTTGGATTGAGGAGATAGTGAAATGGTGAAAGTGATTCAAATAATTGTTTAATAATTGCTCCTTTAAATAACTATATTAACTACTCTGCTCTTAAACAACTGAAATTATTAACCATTGCAATGAAATGTATTGGACTTTATTTATTTATTTTTATTATTTTTTTTTTTTTTTAAAGGATCTGCTTTTGCTAAAGCAAAACCTGAAAGTCCTTGGACATCTCTGACCCGCAAAGGAATCGTGAGAGTTGTTTTCTTTCCGTTCTTCTACAGGTGGTGGCTACAAGTGACGTCAAGGGTCATCTTTTTCTGGCTGCTTGTTCTTTACCTTCTTCAAGGTAGAGTTGGATTACAAGAACAGCTTCAAATGAATGCCTTATTTTAACCATATGGAAGCTGCCTTATGTTACTTGGTTCACTTTATGCTTTTAAGGTTCACTCCAATATTTTCAGAAACTATTGGAATGACACTGTCCCAAGGATGTGTCTTTTGGTTAACGTTTCTTTTTACTTAATAAAGGAGACATACTGAAAAATTAAGGATTTCCTCCCAGGCTTTCTTCAGCATTTAGCACATGTGTTAGTTTCTCATGTCTATATATAATTTATGTTTTCAGGACTTTCTAATTTAGTTCAGGACTGAGCAATATCAAAGATGCTTTTGGCCTAGGCATTATGTTTTGTCTTGGGCTTTTGGTCTTTCTGGTACTTGTGCAGATCAAGAGCTCTGATCAAGAAGCAAGCAAAGCCAAACCTGCAAAGGTGTGTGCAGCTCGGTAGGATGATCTGTTTGACCAGTTTCCAGTTGTCCTTCCATGTGTTATTTTGTCACATCAGAGGCACTGAACTTCTAGCTTATGCTTTAGTCAGACCTCAGCCATGCTCCTGAATGACTGGCAAATGGGAGGGCTACTGTCCTATGTGCCTCTACTATTTTTTCTGTTGCAGCGGGGAGACTATGGATCTTAATTTTATATTTTCTAGTTTATAGAAGGACTTTTGGGCAACTGTTAACAAACAGAAGGCAATTCACAGCTTTCAGGATGCTCAGTCTTGAGTTCTAGTAATCTGACTTTGTGCTTCTCTTAATGTAATATATTATTACATTATGTAATATTTTGTGCTTCTCTCAATTAATGTAATATATTATTACATTTCTTCTTAGTATCTAATATATTAGAGGAAAATTAGAAAGGGAAGAATGTAATATACTGTGTCAGTATCTGACAGTTTGGAAGTCATCAAAAAATAAGTGTATTCAAAAGCATGTACAACAGAATGGAACAGAAAGTTAATGAAAGCTGAGAGCAGTTTGAGTACCCTGAAAATCTAAATGACTGATTAGGTTTTCCACTGAAATCCAATTAAAAAACAATATTACTTTTTAAATTTTGCCATCTGTCCTTTGTTGCTGATCACTGTATCCTTTGGAAATTGTATTTAAAGCAAGAAATTGAGTTTAAAAAGAAAAGACAGCAGTGCCTCTTGCGTGGTGGTGTTAGCAGCTATAAAATGAATTTCACGGTACCAGTGCCCTAAAGCTGGAAATGTTGACAAATGTTCACGTGGTGTCCTGTCAAAAACTTGTCCTTAACCACATTTCTGAGATACGTGCTTAAGAAGTATTGTTGCATATGTTAGCATTTGTATAAACTATGGTAAGCGATTCCATAGTGTTAATAATTTTAGTTTCATTTGTAGTAATATAGGTCATAAAATAGACAAGTTACAGTACATTTGTTACCATGTTCATAAGTGGCTTATTCTGCGACACACCATTATAATAATTTTTGATGTTCCCATTCTTTATTTAAAAAACATACCCACACTTCAATTGTGCAGCCTTCTTAAGACTTTAAAAGCAGCAAAATAGTAAGACAATGCGGGTTCTGAGTGCAAGTAGGTTTTTTAGGACATTCATTAGAGAGCTGTCTTGTAATTAACTTTTCCCCCCCTCAGGTTTCTTGTGATCTGTGATTTACTAAAGTTATGGTTGGAATGCATAATTTCCCTAATCTATATAGTATGTAATGTGACAAAATATTTCTGATACTTCTGAGGTTGTGAATTAACAAATAATGGAAAAGAATTAATAATATTCCATATTATACTACAATCCAAACACTTGTCATTTAAATTGTGCTGAATTAACTGCAGAGTTTTTGACGTTTTTTGAAATAAATTGAAAGACAACATACATGTATATGAAATTGACAACATTTTTTATTGGAAACTGTTTATAATAACCCCCCTTAGACCTTTTCCTTTAGCACTTCTACAGAAGTTTTGTTTATATTTTACTCAGAAGGTGTGTTCAGCTATTAATTTCATAGAAAAATGGTAAGGCAACACCAAGACATCAAGGATCTATTATGAAAACTTAACAAAATACTTTGATTCCTGTGGTGATATTTCTGCACTGAATCTGAATTTTGTATTGTAGCTGGGACTTCCTGTCATCATGACAGATTCTTCCTGACAGTTGTATAATGTTCTGACTTTATTTTGTTTATATATGTT